>NC_090443.1:1024581530-1025821604 GCF_031143425.1 Pleurodeles waltl | reverse complement strand
AATTGACATGCTCTAGTAAGGGCTACAAGTTCTGCTACTTGTGCAGAATAGACTCCTTGGAGCCATCCCGCTTCCAAGACCCCTGTCACAGTACATACAGCATATCCTGCTTTCAAAATTCCCACCCCATCTCTTAGACATGAACCATCAACAAAAAGAATTTGGTCATTTTCATCAAGTTTTGTATCTTTGATATCCGGTCGGGGTTTTGTGCAAAATTCAGTCACCTGAAGGCAGTCATGCTCGACGTCTTCAGCGTTCTCAATTTCAGCATGTTCTCCAGGAAGCAAGGTAGCTGGATTCAACGTAGTGCACCTTTTCAGCTGCACATTCGGTGAGCCCAGAATTTTCGTTTCATACCTTGTGAGTCTTGCTCCAGTCATGTGCTGCGTTCGGGAGCGGGTCAAAAGTATCTCAACTGAGTGAGGGACCATGACTGTTACTGGGTGTCCCATCACTATTCCTTCACTCTGAGTGAGGCTGATACCAACTGCTGCTACGGCGCGCAAACACCCTGGGAGTGCTGCTGCGACCGGATCCAGAGTAGCTGAAAAATACGCTACTGGTCTGTTTACACCACCATGGGCTTGGGTCAAGACAGACAAAGAGCATGCATCACGTTCATGGCAAAACAATGTGAAAGGCTTCGTGTAATCAGGCATACCTAAAGCTGGAGCCCTGCACATGCACTCCTTTAATTCAACAAAAGCATCCATCTCATCTTCTTTCAGTTCGATCTGATCCAAGGCATCCTTCTGGGTCAATTTCAGTAGAGGCTTTGCTAGAGACGAGAAGTTGGGAATCCACTGGCGACAGTATCCCACCATTCCCAAAAACTTCCTCACCTCCTTCCTTGTCTTTGGTGGACTCATTTGAAGTACACTGGTAATTCTTTCCTTCATTATTTTCCGTGACCCTTTCTCTATCTGGTGACCCAAGTATTTCACTTTCTTCTGACAGAACTGCAGTTTGGAAGGAGACACCTTGTGTCCATTCCCTCCCAAATGGTTCAACAGAGCAATGGTATCGGCTGTGCAGCCACTTTCTGTCTTTGATGCAACCAGTAAGTCGTCAATGTACTGTACTAAGGTTGACTCGAATGGCAACTCTAACTCTTCCAAGTCTTTCTTTAGAACCTGATTGAATATCGACGGTGACTCAGAAAACCCTTGAGGAATTCGACACCAACTGTATACTCTGTCTAGGAATTTGAAACAAAAGAGGAATTGGCTGTCCTCATGGAGAGGCACAGAAAAGAATGCTTGTGACAAATCAATGACTGAGAACCACCCAGCTTCGCAAGGGATCTGAAACATTATCACAGCTGGATTCGGTACCACAGGACAGCACTTTATTATGATGTCATTTATTTTCCTCAAATCCTGCACGAGTCGGACTTTCCCACTTGGCTTTATTAGTCCCATTATCGGCGAATTACATGGGCTGCTTAATACTTCTTTCAGTACTCCCTGCTTCACTAATTCGTCAATAAGTTGGGCAACTTTCATGAGGGTATCTTGTGGCATGTGGTATTGTGGGGTCTGGGGAAAGATCGCATTGGGCTTTACCATCACTTTTACTGGTTCTACTCCTTTCATCAATCCCACCTCTTTCCCTGTCATGTCCCACACTTCCTTTCCGACTGTTTCCCGTAATTCTGCTGGGATATCTTCTTCAGTTATCATTGGTAAAAGACAAATCAGAGGATACTCTTCGTCAACTGTTTCTATCTCATCCCCCTCTACACTGTCCTCGTCTTCCCCATCATTGCTCGTCTCTATTGTTATTCCTTCGTTTGAACACATGATCGAGCAACCCAATTTACACAATAGGTCTCTTCCTAACAGTGCTATCGGGCTTGAGTCACACACCACAAACTGATGTACCCCTTGATAGTTACCAATGTTGACTGGTATCGGATCTGTTATTGGGTTCGTCAGATGCCTGTTTGCTACTCCCACCACTTGAACTGTCCTCCCTGAGAGTGGCAAATTTGGTACTTCGCTGCTCTTAACAGTTGAACGTGTGGCTCCCGTGTCAACCAAGAATGAGACACGATGACCCATTACTCTTCCCTCTACGTACGGACCCCTTTGATCAACTTCTAGGGATGCCGCAAGCACACAATCTCCTTCCTCTTCCGAGCTTTCACTCTCCCATACATTGTTTATTCCACTCTCACTGTGTAATGGGAACTGTTGTACTGTGCCGTTTGTGCTCACTACCTGACCCGTTACCTGTGGAGGAACCATCATTTGCTGCTGACTCATTGGTGCCAAAGGTATTTGCATTTGCTGATTAGGTACCATAGGTAACTGCTGTTGCATCGGCTGCATTTGCGTCATCTGCACACGGGGCATCTGCATCTGCTGCGGCTGCATAGGTTGTAATCCCTGCAATTGGTTTATGGTCTGAAAATTTGGGTTTAGACCTCTCATTTTCGGTCCTCTCATTGTCTGAAATGCATTGACATCATTGTTTTGCTGACCAACACTTACACCTGCACCTGCGCCTTCCTGCACCACCATCGGGCACTCGCGTTTCCAATGACCTACGTTTCCGCACGCATGACATGGCATCACCTTCTTCATTGCCTGCACACCTGTCACAACAGTGTTCAAATCCGGACCATTATTCACAAAACCTCCTCTGCCTCTGCCTCTGCCCTGTGGCTGAAACGCCATGTTTCCTTGCAACTGCGGCTGCTGTTGCTGAAACACCATGTTTCCCTGCAACTGCGGCTGCTGTTGTGGTACCTGCTGTTGGAACCCTTGCATCCCTGGCAACCCTTGCAAGCCTGTCTGAGCCGCCTTAAGCTGCATCATCATCACCTTCTCTTTCAGCTTTTTCTGTTTCACCTCAATTTCATCGCTACAGTATTTCGCATAAGTCAAGACTTCATCAATCGGTTTCGACTGCCAGCAGATCAAATGCGATTTTATCATCTGACTTATCTCTGGTCTCAGCCCTTCCACAAATCTGAACACAAAATGAAGCATATCCTTCGCCTCGATTGCTTCCGTGCCACTGTAATTCTTGAACGCCTTCAACAACCTCTCATAGTAACTATGAATCGATTCTTTAGCCTCTTGGGCAGTTCGATCAATTTTCTGCCAATCCACATTTTTCGCGGCAACCTTTGTCTTCAAATGCTCAATCACCTTATAGTACAGACACATCACCATAGGTGATGGTGCGCCCGTCTCTCTGTCTCTCTCTGGTTCTCTTGTCGGCCAACCTACAGCTTTTTTGCAATCCTCCCACAAATCTGCCGGAACCACAATCTCGAATATAGTGTTCAGGTCTTCCCAGAGACATTTGGCAAGCTTCACAAACCTATCAGTCTGTTGATACCATTCAATCGGCTTCTCTCTCAGTTTGGGAAAATCATTCGTAAAAGACTGAATATCGCTCCTGTGCCATGGTACATGTACTAATTTTCCCCCTGCTGTCTCCCTCATTGGTAACATAGTTACTGTATCACTACTCTGCGGTCCTTTCTCATTGTGCTCTGTGGCACTGTCCCTCCTCTTATCCTTCCTCTTTACCCATCTGCTTTCCCACTTGTCTAAGCACCTCCACACTTGGGCACTCTGCAACAATTCTCTAAGGTGTGCCTTCATGCCTGCTGATCTCATGTGTTCAAAATCTGTGGTCCCAAAATCCAACCTATAGCTCCTGCTCAAGTGTTTCGTCTTGCCTATGTCAATCCCGTTCCTGTCTGCTACTTCCTGCAAACTTTTATGTACCTTGTTTACCTCTTTCGTGATCTTTGGACATAGATACCTCAATTCCTCTTCCGTGTAGGATTCTAACCTGTTCACACCCATATTCCCTTCCACCAATTCTTGTGCTTCCATGTTCAGCCTCATCCTGCTCAAGTAATCGTCTCCTTTCCCACTGTCTGAACTTTGTGTGGAATTTAGACTGTTGAACCACTGTGTCAGCTGTTGCGCATTTACCCCCATCAGTGTAGCATTCACATCGACTGCCATCGATGGTTGCGGCAACTTTTCAGTGTTCGATGTTAATGGTATTATCAGTGGGGGGCTCGACCTCACCAGTGTTGACTGAGCGCATACGGGACTAAACTCCATCAAGGACCCACACCCAGTTGGCTCAGTCGCTATCGGAGTTATCCCTGGAATGTTTTCTATGCACCTTCTTTCTGTCCCATTTTGCAGCATTGGTCCCTGACTGTTCATGCCTAAGTTAGGCTGACTATACAGAGGTACCACTGGACCTACGGTAATGGGCAGTGATATTGCATGTGAATTCTGTCCATTTCCCATATTCTGAGGCATGTTCATCCCCATATTATGGGCCATCATTGCCGGCATGCCCATCTGACTCCCCGTCATTTGAGCATGAACATTTCCTCCCTGCATTTGCTTTTGAGGCATCATAAACTGAGTTGATTCAGCTTGTGCCATTGTTGGGTTGTAACCATTCTGTACGCCCCTTATGGTTGGAGCTAGAATCATTCCTCCACTATTATCACTGCTGTAGTACCCTGGCATCTGCGGCTGATAATGTTCTGCTGGTTTCAACACGGGCACATCTGGATACATTCTCCTAACCTGCGGTATCTGTGGGGTGAGCAGTAAACTCGGATCCTTAGATCCCGATGGTGCTTCTGGATTCTGCGTTTCACTGTTCTGTACCGATGCCGGAGGGGCAGAACTGGTACTTGGACCTTGTCCATTTTCCGCATAAGGCGGTGGACGGTCGTTCAGCAATTGCATTATCAACTCCTCATCCTCTAACTCCTCTTCTCTTCTCAACTTTTCCTCGTTCTCTCTATCCTTGGAACATTTCCTGTCTGTCTTACAGGTAGCTTTCTTACCTGTCTCCTCTTCATCTTTGGTAATTGCGGGGAACAATTTTATTCCCTGCAATACATCTGACCTCCACACCTTCTGCGCATTATCCCACCTAGCATCCGCTAGTGTCTTTTCTACCTTCCTCATCCTTGTTTCAAACTTGTTTTTCTGTTGCTGTCTAGCCATGAGTTCCCAAATTGCTAGAGCCTCAAACTGTGCTGGCCTTGGAGGCACCTTCATGTCATACATCGTAAATCTCAAATTCTCTAGGACCCTTATATTGAATGTCCCATGTATCGGGAATGCTACGCTCCCATGTTTCTCTGTCCACTTGTGCCATTGCTTTAGCCAAAGGCACGGAGCTACCCCTTTTTCCTCCATTACAATGTAAGCTGGTGTACCCTCGGGCGGCGTTTCCTCTCCTACGCTCGCTTTAATGTATGACTCCCCCTTCATCGCACTCCTGAATGCTTTAAGGAATTTCATTTTCTCGTCTTTTAGTTCACAAAGTTTATAATCAATAGATCACTGTTATTCCACAAGATTTGTAATCAATAGGTGACTTTAATTCCCGGAATACTCTTCACCTGCCTTTCCCCTCCCAATCGAGTGCCACGGACTGCGTCCAATCCGTGCGCGACCCTTCTCTCCAACCAACCTATCCCAGCGCGGCTCTTAGTGACGTCACACTCACACACACTGCGGCTGACAAAGCCTCGCGGCTAATCCTCCTTCACTCAGGTCCTCCCGTAACAACTCTTTGCATGTATCGCGAGCTACCAAAAAAAACCAAAACAGATCTGTCGGTTTACTACAGGAAGGGTAACATAATCGCTTCAGGACCTTAGGGACTTTTCACTAACCTCGGCCACTATTCGATCTCTTTCACCAGCCTCGGCCGCTATTCCGTCTTTCTCAATCCCCACATTCGCAAGCAAATCTGACCCGCAGACCTACTCTCAACTTGTCAATGATCTGTTCTAGTGCACTTAGAATCTTGTCAAAGCCCGAAGTCGAAGTTCCTATCACTCCCTAACACACGTACCCACTCGTTGACCACGCCCGATCAACCTACTAAACCGCCCAGACCACAACATGGATCAACATACTCCGGAGTCTCTTGACCTCGCAGGGCCCGTCTCAACAACAACAACCACGTGGACCTTTTTATGCACAAAGCGCCAGACGCACATGAAGTTCGACGACTTCCCTACTCTCACACTCGGAGCCGCACCTCCGCTATCTCTATGAAGTTCGACGACTTCTCTACTTCTACACTCGGAGTCGCACCTCCGCTATCCTTAAAAAGAAAATCCTTGCAACCTTTTCACACACACTGCGGCAATAGCTGTGCAAGCGCAAAACCCTAACTTCACTCGTACCATCACTAATACTGCCAACGCTGTTTCCACATCTCCTTTCTCTCCATTCGCAAGCTCCGAGATCCCGGGAAAGTCGCGGTGGACCTAGCCCATCATCATCTTGTCAATCAGTTTTATCCAAGAAAATCTAATTCAACTTCTCGAATGAGGCCTCAAAGTGCGTAACCGTTAATTCAACACCATGTACTCTAATGGTACAGGGTCCCAAAAGACGAAACCGTCCTCTGCTACCATCTACTGATAGAGCGGAACGTGGTAACAATTTACCTGCGTTCGGACGCTCTTTAGGTCGATGAATCTTTTGACTATGTGGGAACTCTCTGTACTATTAATCGAACAGTCTCATCTAATCGATAATCAATAACGAATATAAGCAACACCTTGAACAACATAACACTTAACAATTAATCCAGAATACATTTCGGCGAACCCTGACCTTTCAGCCAGGAATAACCACACCAGTTTATTGCAAAGTTAGTGAGTTTATTTCCCTATATTAACAAGGCTAGCACGATATAGATGTGTCGCAACACCAAATGATAAACATAAATGAACATTAATAGCTGTCCATATCGTCGGAACAAGTGTAATCTATGTAGCATTTGAATCACAAGGCATTCGATAGTGGCAATGCAAAGCACTAATACGATAATCTGTAATGGGCTAATTGCGTACATTTAGTCAGCATAACAAGATCTCAAATTGCATCGTGCGACATATGGAATCCTCGTCTAACCTCAAATTAGCATCAGCATGTGGGACTTCATGCAAAAAACAATTTGGCAACATCAATTTAGAAAACTCCTAGCTAGGGTCCTTCTCAAAATCAGCAGTTGGTTACCTAAAGGAAACACAATGCAATTTTACAATTTCCTTTCATAATTTCCAATTCCGATCAGCAATCAATGAAGTCTTCGTCTCACAGGTATCGTTTCTCGATCAGCATAGGGCCGGGACAAAAGGGGCAGGGGTGAACGGGGCAATTGCCTCACGGCGGCAAGATAAGATTACTACTTCATGCAAAGGGGCAAATCAAAGTTAAAGTCTCTAGGGCAAGAATCATTAAAGTCTCTTTCTCTCGACTAGAGAAAGCATCAAAGTCTCTCAAAATGGCGTCGCAGCAAAATGGGTCATAGTAGCTACGAAGTCAAAATGGCGGGATGTCCGAAGATAGAGAGAGCTTTCCTCTCGTGCACCTGGGTTTTATAGACAACAGTTCAAGTCCAGTAGGGTCTCCATTGGAGGGTTCATAGGTTAGCTTCGAATTGACCAATCAAAAACGACAGTTCTCAAGCTTTTACTTAAGCATACATTATCCTTGGAGATGGGTACGCAAGTTGCAACATTGTCTCTCGATTAGCTTACTCTCAGAGCCTCCATTGTCCGCACCTGCAAGCCGACCTTGAATTAAAGAGAAAATATGCCATACTGGCACCAACTTTAAGATAAGCATGTGAACAGTCTCTGTGGAAAAGTACAGCTTCAAGCAGAAATACACGTTTAATAGCACAGTGGAAAAATACGAACATCTAAACCGTGAGACCAGACAACTAGGCCAAAGCCTCCGCTAAAGTAATGCTAAGCTAAGGCATTTCAAATAAGCAAATCGTAGCACACGTTTATGATTATGTCGGATTAGTGCAATTCTAATACACCACGTTATATAAAGCACGCATATAAATGATGGCAAACTACTCTGAGGGCACATTTTGTCCCCGTACAATCTTCATTAATTCGGTTAATGTCACACACGATTATGTCAGCACTACGTTTATGCGTCAATAAATCAAAACCTTCATTTTCTGCTTCATCAGTGGCGCTTAAAAGAGCCTCTTTCAAAGCTATGGCTGTGCACAGTGGCCAAAACATATGAACAAAAGCTTGTAGAGGTTGACTCTCCAACCTGTAAACGATGATGCAACATAAAAGTGTATGAGGTGGATTGAGGGAAGGATTTAGATACCCTGGTGAATCGACCTCTCATGCCTAAGCATCAATTGATGATTGCTCCCAAATGTCCTTGAACAAGAGCAATCTTCCTTCAACTGGAGCAACCGCAGCATAGTAGGGCCTTTGGGGGGATGTTTAAGGAGATTTGACAATAACAGGGAGGTCCGGGCCATGACCCCCAAATGGGCTTGCCACTCCCCCTGAATGTTCCTGGCCTAAAAGCTCCCTTATAACCAAACCCCCGACCTCAAGAAAAACATCGGGCCAGAGCCATTAATTTGTTGGTCTCTTCTGACTTTTTTAACTAAGTTCTCCAGCGCTTGACCGAAGACCTTCGAGCCAGTAAGGGAAGTTTCAAAAGCACAGGTTTTTGAGATATATCGGTCTTCTACAAGGGAATCCATATGTGCCTGGGAGCAGCAATCGATGTATTAGAAGCAGCTGCCAAAACACACAAATTATCAAAAGAAATTTCCATAAGGAAGCAGACGACCAGCTGTTCCATCATTGCCAGGATCGTGGAACAGTCAACCCCTTTCTCCATCTGACTTGCCAAGGTCTGGAAATCCATGAGTGGAGAAAGAATCATATATGTTGTGTAAATATTAGTTCAGATCCTGCAGTTTAAGGCTTAGCAAGCCCTCTTGACAGTGCCCTCAATTTTCTTGCCCGCTATGTCCGAGGGGACGGCGCGCTTGCATTGACAAAGCAGCCATTACATTGTCAACTTTCACCTTGGCTTGAAATTCTTTCTTAAAATTTTCTGGAGGGGAGCATTTGGCCAGAAATCTAGGGAAGGACTGATTCTCAAACTCTTTCTTCTAATGAGAGAGGACCACATATACATCTTTGTGAAGTGGTAGGGATTCTGGCTCTAATGCTGGTATTGAGAAAAAAGTCCTCCACATTTGACATGGGTACAGATGCATAAAAACCTACATTCTCCCTGCGGTGTTGTAAAACCTCAGATAAATCTGTGCCTTGGATGAAGTGACTTCTGACCTCCTGTCTCTCTCATGGTCAGCATCCATGCCAACACCTTGTAGTTTTGGCACCTTTGATGGAATTAGTGCTTCTGTGGCCTTTCAAACAGATCCTCCTGCAACACTAATCATTCTTTGCAATGCCTCCAGTGGGCACGAATGAAGAGGAACATATGTTCTCCAGAGGTTGGAAGCCACAAGATCTTCCTTCTCCCTTCCTAGTGAGGCATGCAGGAAGCCGACAATGCTTCCTGTTTGTTCCCTGTTTCCAAGGAGATGAAACCTTGTGGCTCGTGAGAAGATGCGAAAATACCATATTGAAATCAGACACCCAGAGGCTTGACATAGAATGGTCAGGAAAGGAAAAACAACAATTTTCTTAATATATATTTTCCTCAAAAAGCATGAGTCACAACTAGGAATAAGAAATAATCATACTCCCTAACAACTCGAGTGCAAGTCACTCAAACAGAGTTCTTGGTCCCATCTGCCGAGCAGCTAATCAGATGAATAAAGAACACAAAAAAGTGATGGATGAAATGCTTGAAATAATGTCGACCACTAGTACTGGGGCCGATGTAGGTCCTCGTTATTTTGCACACCATGTCATCTCAGTTTGGAACCAGTCATATGCAAATCAGTCTTGACCCTTCTCCATTGGGAACAGTCTAACCCATAACTGCCAAGCCAAGTCTTCCCTTGACCGCAACACAATCAACCCGAGATCGCTATTCAAAACATTTATGGTTGCAATGCTTAAATTAATCTATAAGTGGCTGTGGGGATAAAAATGATAATTCATGTTAAAATATCGCATAACATACTAATAAAAACTAGAAAGAGATAGCTATCACTTCTAAATTGGCTGGGAAGGCAAACACCTACTGCTTCACAGAATGAAGAAAGGACATGTCTAGTGTGAGTTCCTCTTTTGGGGCATTCTGGGAGGCTGGGTGCCATATTTCTAAGCTGGGCTAGGTCAACAGTATCTGTGAGGATGGAGGACAGGTTGTGGAGACGGGACTGTATGAGAGAGATGGATGAGAAGGTAGTTCCTGCTCCCTCCACATCCTTGGTATCTTCTCCTTTAGCTCTCTGAATTTAATATCTATTTGTGCCAGCGCTATAGTAAAACAACAAAAGGGAATGTAGAACAATCAATTTCTACTGAAAAAGGAGGGACAGGGAGATTAATGGTCCAGTGTACAGACTCCCAAGTATTATCAGTCTCAAAATCAGAGTACACTGTTCCAAACAAAAATTACAAGGAAACCTAAATATTAGGAGCAAGAGCCCTCACACATCCAATCGGATGTCATGCTTCATCATCGGGGATGCTCCTCGTCAGACTGGTGCTGCAATGTCTGACGGGCTCCCCAGAAAAGGGGGCTCTTTGCCGGAAATCTTTTATAGTGACTGCCGTAATGAGGTATGTAACGGATATTGCCAAGTTACAAACACCAAATGAGCAGGAGAGAAGAGAATAAAATTGTCTCAGGACCTAGAACATCATCATGAGTTTATTCATCTCAACATAAGGTCTATGCCAAGGTTAAAAAACAAGCCGAGAGTGACAATTGAGAAATCATGCTCAATCACTCTCTTAATCACGGTGCAAAAAAAGGAGGCAAGGAATTATCATACACCCTTGAATCATGGGTCAACATGTTTCGCGTCTCAAGGGTCCACACGGATCCAGCGACGCTTAATCAGGACCAAATATCAGAACTTTTCCTTTGTTAGACTCACAGAAAACAATAGGTCTCTAAAGTCAGTCAACTAAGAAACAGTCACTTACTTAATCTAACTGTACATCAGGATGGGCTAGAAAAGATCACCCGTCTCAAACTTTGAACACGGCTCCTTAGGTATACACATGCCAGAAGACTGGTGCAATTGATTTTTGCACCCGGTCATAAGCTTGGGGCCTACCCCGCAGCAGTGTTCCTGGAAAGTCCTGGGAGCCTGTCAGACATTGCAGCGCCAGTCTGACGAGGAGCATCCCCGATGATGAAGCATGACATCCGATTGGATGTGTGAGGGCTCTTGCTCCTAATATTTAGGTTTCCCTGTCATTTTTGTTTGGAACAGTGTACTCTGATTTTGAGACGAACAATCAATTTCTACAACTTCTTCCTCGTCAGAGGACTATAGGAAAAGGGCCATTAATTTTCTATAGAAATCAAATAATATTATTGACCATTTATAAAGTGCACACCTCAAATTGAGACATCCCTAGAGGAGCAACATAGTACTCAAATCAAGGGGTCACATGTTATCATCCTCAGAAGGATTAAAGTGTGATTGTGCATTGTGAGGATATGCACCGATGACCACAGGTTACAATCGAGTCCTAATTCACTGAGATTTATGTCTGCATCTGCCCAGGGGCGTAACAAATATCCCTGTCCTGTGGGGCCCCTGAAAGAGAGCGTTCTCCACAGATGAGTGGGTGGGCCCCTGAGAGACAGTGTCCTCCACAGATGAGTTGGTGGGCCCCTCAGAGACAGCGTCCTCCACAGATGAGTTGGTGGGCCCCTCAGAGAGAGTGTCCTGGGGGGCCCCTGAAAGAGAGCATTCTCCACAGATGAGTGGGTGGGCCCTTGAGAGACAGCGTCCTTCACAGATGAGTTGGTGGGCCCCTCAGAGACAGCATCCTCCACAGATGAGTTGGTGGGCCCCTCAGAGAGAGTGTCCTGGGGGGGCCCTGAAAGAGAGCGTTCTCCAAAGATGAGTTGGTGGGCCCCTCAGAGAGAGCGTTCTCCACAGATGAGTGGGTGGGCCCCTCAGAGAGAGTGTCCTGAGGGGCCCGTGAAAGAAAGCGTTCTCCACAGATGAGTGGGTGGGCCCCTGAGAGACAGCGTCCTCCACAGATGAGTTGGTGGGCCCCTGAGAGAGAGTGTCCTGGGGGGCCCCTGAAAGAGAGCGTTCTCCACAGATGAGTGGGTGGGCCCCTGAGAGACATCATCCTCCACAGATGAGTTGGTGACCCCCTCCGAGAGAGTGTCCTGGGGGATCCTGAGAGAGAGCGTTCTCCACAGATGAGTGGGTGGGCCCCTCAGAGAGAGTGTCCTGGGGGATCCTGAGAGAGAGTGTTCTCCACAGATGAGTGTGTGGGCCCCTGAGAGAGAGCGTTCTCCACAGATGAGTGGGTGAGCCCCTGAGAGACAGCGTCCTCCACAGATGAGTTGGTGGGTCCCTCAGAGAGAGTGTCCTGGGAGATCCTGAGAGAGAGCGTTCTCCACAGATGAGTGGGTGGGCCCCTGAGAGAGAGCGTCCTGCACAGATGAGTGGGTGGGCCCCTGAGAGATAGCGTCCTCCACAAATGAGTTGGTGGGTCCCTCAGAGAGAGTGTCCTGGGGGGTCCTGAGAGAGAGCATTCTCCACAGATGAGTGGTTGGCCCCTGAGAGAGAGCGTCCTCCACAGATGAGAGGGTGGGCCCCTGAGAGAGAGCGTCCTCTCAGATGAGTGGGTGGGCCCCTGAGAGAGAGTGTCCTGGGGGATCCTGAGAGAGAGCGTCCTCCACAGATGAGTTGGTGGGCCCCTCAGAGAGAGTGTCCTGGGGCATCCTGAGAGAGAGCATTCTCCACAGATGAGTGGGGGGGCTCCTGAAAGAGAACGTCCTCCACAGAAGAGTGGGTGGGCCCCTGAGAGAGAGCGTTCTCCACAGATGAGTTGGTGGGCCCCTCAGAGAGAGTGTCCTGGGGGATCCTGAGAGAGAGCATTCTCCACAGATGAGTGGGTGGGCCGCTGAGAGAGAGCGTCCTCCACAGATGAGTGGGTGGGCCCCTGAGAGAGAGCGTCCTCCACAGATGAATGGGTGGGCCCCTGAAAGAGAGAGTCCTGGGGGATCCTGAGAGAGAGTGTCCTTGGGGATCCTGAGAGAGAGCGTTCTCCACAGATGAGTGGGTGGGCCCCTGAGAGAGAGCATCCTCCACAGATCAGTTGGTGGGTCCCTCAGAGAGAGTGTCCTTGGGGATCCTGAGAGACAGTGTCCTCCACAGGTGAGTGGGTGGACCCCTCAGAGAGAGTGTTCTGGGGGTTCCTGAGAGAGAGTGTTCTCCACAGATGAGTGGGTGGGCCCCTGAGAGACAGGGTCCTTCACAGATGAGTGGGTGGGCCCCTGAGAGAGAGTGTCCTGGGGGATCCTGAGTGAGAGCATCCTCCACAGATGAGTTGGTGGGCCCCTCAGAGAGAGTGTCCTGGGGCATCCTGAGAGAGAGCATTCTCCACAGATGAGTGGGTGGGCCCCTGAAAGAGAACATCCTCCACAGAAGAGTGGGTGGGCCCCTGAGAGAGAGCGTTCTCCACAGATGAGTTGGTGGGCCCCTCAGAGAGAGTGTCCTGGGGGATCCTGAGAGAGAGCATTCTCCACAGATGAGTGGGTGGGCCCCTGAGAGAGAGCGTCCTCCACAGATGAGTGGGTGGGTCCCTCAGAGAGAGTGTCCTTGGGGATCCTGAGAGACAGCGTCCTCCACAGGTGAGTGGGTGGGCCCCTCAGAGAGAGTGTCCTGGGGGTTCCTGAGAGAGAGTGTCCTTGGGGATCCTTAGAGAGAGCGTTCTCCACAGATGAGTGGGTGGGCCCCTGAGAGAGAGCGTCTTCCACAGATCAGTTGGTGGGTCCCTCAGAGAGAGTGTCCTAGGGGATCCTGAGAGACAGCGTCCTCCACAGGTGAGTGGGTGGGCCCCTCAGAGAGAGTGTCCTGGGGGTTCCTGAGATAGAGTGTTCTCCACAGATGAGTGGGAGGGCCCCTGAGAGACAGGGTCCTTCACAGATGAGTGGGTGGGCCCCTGAGAGAGAGTGTCCTGGGGGATCCTGAGAGAGAGCGTCCTCCACAGATGAGTTGGTGGGCCCCTGAGAGAGAGTGTCCTGGGGCATCCTGAGAGAGAGCATTCTCCACAGATGAGTGGGTGGGCCCCTGAGAGAGAGCGTCCTCCACAGATGGGTGGGTGGCCCCTGAGAGACAGCGTCCGCCCCTGAGAGACAGCGTCCGCCCCTGAGAGACAGCATCCTCCACAGATGAGTTGGTGGGCCCCTCTGAGAGAGAGTGTCCTGCGGGATCCTGAGAGAGAGCGTCCTCCACAGAGCCCTGCATGTTTTAGATGAAAGAGGCAGCACATACCTTACAGGAGTAGAGGGAGGGTCGCCACTTTGTCCTGAGAAAAATGTCAGCCCGCTCTTCATATTTTAAGATTCTGCAAAGGTCTGCACGCAATTCCTAAGTATAACTTTATATGAACTAATCTGTATTAATTTTATCATGGCCTTTCTGTCTTTGCTTACTTAAGGTATCACAGGGGTCATTACAACTGCTGTAGAACAAGTGTTTTCTTCTTAAATTAGCTTTTTAAAGTATGTACTGATAAGGGGAAACAAATAAGGCCAGGGCAGTGAATGCTAATCATTGCAGGTGATTTCACACTTTTTCCATTAATTGATCTGATGGGAACCCAGAGTTCTTGTTTCCCTTGCTTTCCCATGCTTTGAATAACTTTGAATAATGTGTCACGCCAAAGTTAAGAGCAATATGCAACACACACAATTTGAAAATAAATGACAAATATATACAAGTAAAGTGCATCATTGAAAATAAAGAAAGTGACCAGCTTCACTGAAATATTTACAAGTGCTTCATGTATTTTTTTAAATCAAAGTAAAGCCTCTGTGTTACATAAAAGGATTCAGTGAATTCAATCTTTAAATAGCCACATTAACTTGCAGGATTCTAAAGCAGAGATTGCAACCTCTCTCTTGTCAGAGTATTTTTTCAAACCTGGTTCTTGTTATTTTATTTTTTTCTCATTATAAAACAGGACTACAAGTACCAGAATGCAATGCATCAACTAGTTTGAAATGGACAAATGTGAGGTCACAGTGTAAGGTCTAATGGAGAATTGATTGTACACATATGGAGCATGGAAGCCATTTTCTTTAATTGTTTTCACAAAGTATGTTTGTGTTTTCATAATGGTAGTTCCCGAAGCAGGAGTGTAGAGCAGCCCTGGTTATTATAGTTTCCAAAATAAAATCCTTTCTTCCTGTGTAACAATGCAGTCAGAGATACCAAGGCAGTGTCTAAGGGGCTGCGAGGAAGGCGACCAAGGGCATGATTTTATTTGGCAGGTGAGGATAGTGGCCGGCAGCCGTAAAGGAATTATTATTAAAAGGGGAGTCATGATATTGTGAAAGGTACAAATTAAGCCAGTTTGGATTGCTAGGTAAAATTCCTGACACAATTACGATAAGTTACTTGCAAAGGGTCCTTGAACATGCCTCAGGGAAAATTCCTGCTACATGTGCATAAAGATTAGCTGCTTGGGTCAAAGACAACGTTTTCCCTAAGGTGTCTCTCAGAATGAGGCCTGAAGATGTTTCACATTAGCTGCTGTAAACAATGAAATGTCACACAGAAGCTGATTTATAACATATGTGTGTTTAACATAGTTATATGTAAGAATGGTGTTCCCTGCATTTCCAATAAACAAAGGGAAGGAGTTCTGTAGAGAGATGTGATTTATTTTAATCAAAGGATATCCATTGAAAAGGTGACAACATCTCGTACAGGGAGTGAGAACCTGTCAACAAGTAATTTAGGCCCATATTTATACTTTTTTGTGCTTCATTTGCGTCATTTTTTGACGCAAAAGCCGCGCAAACTTACAAAACACAATTATATTTTGTAAGTTTGTTTCGCTTTTACGTCAGAAAATGACGCAGATGCGGCGCAAAAAAAGTATAAATATGGGCCTTAGTGTTGTTACTGGGGCCTTTGGAATTATGCACCATGGAAGGACCAAATTAGGCCACAGGGTTGACTAAATTATGTGGCAAGAAAAGGCCAATTGTGCAACATAATCTGCCTGTGCAAAAGGTTGACCTAATTTGTACTAGTTTAACATACAACCACAGTAAAAAGCCACAGAAAGGTGGCTGGTCCACTTTTGCATAGGACCATCTACTGCACAGCAACATATGCCACTTAGGGGCAGATTTAAGGAAAGTGGCGCTGCAGCTAGTGCCCCTTAGCACCCTCCCTATCACCACCAGGTGTGCATTTTATGTAAGATACGGTGCACCATGGCGCAGGGTAGGGGGAAATAGCATCAACATTTTTTATGCTGTTGATGTACTTTTCGGGTTAGCGCCAGAATTTTGGCACTAACCTTGAACAGTACATAGGGGCTCTAAGCAGGCGTTAAAAGTGCCCAAAAAAATGACGCAAAGAAATCTTTTAGATTTCTTTGCCCCATTTTTGCCCCCCCCCCCCCTAACTGGGGAATACCCCCTTTACATACATTATGCATGGCCCATGCATAATGTAGCACAAAGGGTTAAAATGGTGCAATGCATGCATTGCTCCACTTTGTAAATATGGTGCTGCATTTTGGCCATCTAACGCCACTTTGCCTAAAAAAAAATGAGGTTAATGTGACGGTAGATGACGTTAGGCCCTCATAAATCTGGGCCTTAGATTTTAGTAACTTTTGATCCATTTGAGTTAGAAACAAATTTTGTTTTGCTAAAAGGTGTAGCTCATGCAGCAGATGATGAGTTACGTAGCAAATACATAATAATACGGAAAAGGACGCAGCCGCAGAATTGCTTAATTCCAGTGGCCCTGTCTATTACTCAAAACAGCTGTTGCCCAAATTTCCCATGCCTGCCTAGGCCACTACATACAACTGCATTATTTTCTCAGTTTGTTTTTATTATATGTGATGTCTAAAATACCACTAGTAAGACTATGATTGGTGTCCCTAGAAGTGAACTTTAGTGGGGGGCACATTAAGTCACAGATAAGCTGCTGCTACACCTGGGCATTCAGAATGAGCATCAAGTGGAAAGGGGAACTCACTGGCATAACGAAACTTGAGGGGGCCTCCCTGCAAAGTACATCGAGGACCCCCCTCCCCGATACACAGTCAGGAGCATAGTTTACTGTGCTGAGGGGGCTCCCTGGAGCTTGGGGACCTTCCTGCACCACGGGGGCTGCGGGGCTATTGTTACGCCAGTGGGGGAACTTTCAGTCTTCGAGAATTTATGGTAGATTAACTTGCACTGCCAAAATAGAAATAACCTGTTTAATCTTCACTTTTTGATCGCTAGATTTAACTCGCATCTGCACATCCCTTACAAACCTACTCCCCTATTTGGGCGTCAGTGAGGAGAACATTCACTGAGCCCCTAAAGTTAAATTTTGTCAATAAAAATAATAATAATATTATAAAAAATATCATAAACATGGCTGGATTTTTGGCGTGCATGAATCTAGAGCGCGCTTATCCTGCAGGGATATTTTTTTTCTCGTTGACGCTAAACATATTATGAAAACTCCTGCTGATGTCATGTGGGTGCATAAGGCAAAGGTAAAGTACTTCTACAAGGTGGTTGGTGGCTGCAAGGGAATGGGCATTGAGCCCCCCAACACTAATCCTTGAGAAGGGGCCACTAAGGTTTTGTTATGCCACTGCATCTATCACGTGGTTCAACATTATTAAGAATAGAAAATATTTTTAAGAATATTTGGTACAAAACAGTGGGCAAACTCTAGCAGAGGGAAATACTCTTTGGGGCATATTTACAAGCCCCTAGTGCCTCCTTGCGCTGCCCTAGCGTCATGTTTTTTTTAGCTAAGGCAGCGTCAAGGAGGCCTTTTCCCCTCGGCAGATTTGCAAAGTGGCGCAATGAAAGTATTGCACCACTTTATAACCTGTTGCCCCACATTATGCCTGCGACGGGCATAATATATACAAGTGGGGCGTTCCCCATTAGAGAGCTCAGAAAAATGGGCCTTTGCATGCATTGCTCGACTAGCACCATAATTTTTGGTGCTAGTCGTTCAGTGCGCCACAACAGCGTAAAAAATGTTGACGCTATTGTGCTAATGTGCGCCATGGTGTGTCGTATTGTAAATACTGCGCTACCATGGTGATGTTAGGGGGCCGCAGGGGGGTTCAAGAAAAGTGGTGCATCATAGCTGATGCACTACTTTCTTGTAAATACGCCCCTTTATATTTTAAATATGCCATTCGGTTATTCGTCTCACAGCCAACGATTATCAGAGACATCGATGATTTTCACAACGACCATATTGTCAGGAATTTATTTTCTATACCCGTTGAAATTGAGTATAGTGTTTGCATTAGTGTGGCAGAAACCTTTACCTACAATTATATCATGCAGTATGCAAGCAGTCTGGTTCCTCTCGGCATGGCCACTGGCGTAACGAAACTGGAGGGGACCCCCCTTCTAAAAAATATGGGGACCTCGCAGGCCAATGTACTATGAGGAGATGGCACGCTGCACCGCGGGGGGCTTTGTTACGCCACTGGGCATCGCCTTACTTAAGGAAATGTTGTAAAACGGGGAGTGCTCACAGTCAGAAATGTGCAGTTGTCATCTGTTCTGTAGCCACGCTAGGGCGCTGCTGCACCACTATAGGTGAGGATGCCGGGTAGACGTGTATTGCTGAGACATAAAGGTGTTTGTGTAAATTCATACAACTCCTTCATGTCAGAAACTGTAGAACGTTCTTTTGGGATTTGTGTTCGGAAATACTTGGGACTATCCTGGAGAATTCTGGGATACTTCGATTTTAAGATTTCGTCTCCTACTCAGGTTTTTGCACTGAAGTCAGACTTGTATCACAAGAAATATTCAAATTACATAGTTATTTTCTGGTCTTGACATATTGGGCCTCATTACAACCCTGGCGGTCAAAGACCGCCAGGGCTGTTTTGGAGGTTGTACCGCCAACAGGCTGGCGATACAAACTCGTGGATTACGACCGTGGCGGAAGCGCCGCCGTCGGACCGCCGGGACCGGCGGTTTTCCGCCACTGTGTTCCCGGCGGTTTTAATCCACCAGGGCAGCGCTGCTTACAACGCAGCCCAGGGGATTACGAGTCCCCTTCCCGCCAGCCTGTCCATGGCGGTAGAGACCGCCATGGAAAGGCGCGCGGGAAGGGGAGTTGTGGGGCCCCTGGGCATGGGCAGTGCAGGGGCCCCTAGCACAGCCCCACACTGCTTTTCACTGTCTGCACAGCAGACAGTGAAAAGCGCGACGGGTGCAGCTGCACCTATCGCACCGCCGCAACACCGTCGCCTCTGTTTGGAGCCGGCTCCCATGTTGCGACCCACATCCCCGCTGGGCCGGTGGGCGGAAACTCTGTTTCCGCCCACCGGCCCAGCAGGGATGTCAGAATGGGCACGGCGGGAGTGTGGCCACATTGGTGGCCGCCCGCCAATGTTGTAATGAGGCCCATAGTTTCCGTTTACCGCAATGGCAATAACAACTGGCTTCGCTCACGGACGTCAAGTCAAATATATGCCAGGGGTCTCGGAAGGGGCATCACAAAACCTATGACCCAGTGACATCACAGGAAGGAACACCATTTGACCTTTGACCTGGTGTCATTCTAGAAAGTGATGCCACTGAAATTAACAGCCATGAAGTGAGAGCAGTGCCTGTATACTTTAAGAAGGATTGAGTCAACATATTACGGAGGCATAGATATGACCAAACTCTCATCTATCCCTTTTTAGGGTCGAGCCTGCGTTGCATGCGCTTGCGCATGCGTTTCGCTTGCGAGACGCTTTAGGAGTTAGAAAAGGACTTGGAGCCCCGTCCATGTCATGTCAGTGTCTTTCATTGGTTCGTGGGCTTGCCTGTTAAAATCTGCTTACTTTCATTAGTGGAAGGCACGCATACGTCATGCCTTTTCCGGTGGTTAGCCCTCCTCGAGCGCAGCAACCAAGTACTGAAAAATGCGAGGCTCGCTGTTTTCCGTCCGGTTTGTGGACTACTTTTTATCTTTTGTTCGCAGCACGATCTCGCTTGGCAGAAGTCGAGCGCTTTGTATAACATCGACCCTGTTACATAGTTAATTGCACTTTTGCCTGTTACGTAGATAATTGCACACTTTTGCCAATAGGTTTCATTACGAGTGAACTGTAGCAGCGCGATCGCGCTGTTTTTTTTCCATTCAATGTGGCAAGAAAAATCCGGTTGGGAGTTTACAACTGCTAATAGCTGTAACTCGGAGAAATGTGAGACCCTAGTGCATTGCAAATGCTTGTTTCACCTATCTCCCCCATTACCCATTTGTTTCTCACTTGTCTCATGTTCTTCCAGCTAAATTTAACACCCATCTCTTCTTAATCTTGCCTGTTTCCCACCCCTCTGTCTATCTCACCTTTTGCTTTCTCACCTCTGTCAGTATCTCCCACCTGTCCTCCCTCCCCACCTCCCATTCTCAGCTGTGTCTTTATAACTCATCAGCTTCTACTTATACCCCTTTTCTCCACCTAACCCTTGTGGGAAACTGGCACCCTGTTGCAACACCCCTCCACCTTTTGCCTGGTTTCTGGATGCAACTTGGACTGGAGTGCACTGGGATCCTGCTAACCAGGTCCCCAGTGCCAGTGTTCTTTCCCCAAATTTGCAAAGGTATTGATACAATTGGCAACACCTTTAGCTGGCACTATAAGTCCCTAGTAAATGTTACTTAGGTACCCAGGGCATGGGCTACTAAGGGTAGGCCCCCGAGGGCAGCAGTGCATATTGTGACACCCTCAGGGCCTTGTATTCAGATGCACCCAGCACTGCCATTGCAGGCTGAGTGTCATACTGCAATCCCAAAATGCAAACTCTACATAGCGCACAGCCTGTGTGCCCTGTCCAGTATACACTGCATGCAATATAGGTAAGCCACCCCTCTGGAAGGCCTTATAGTCATAAGGCGGGGTGCACAATACTGTATGTGAGGGCATAGCTGCAGGAGCAATATCCCCCTACTGTGTCCTTGCCAAACCTAAGACATAGGGCCTGATTCCAACTTTGGAGGACGGTGTTAAACCGTCCCAAAAGTGGCGGATATACCACCTACCGTATTACGAGTTCCATAGGATATAATGGACTCGTAATACGGTAGGTGGTATATCCGCCACTTTTGGGACGGTTTAACACCGTCCTCCAAAGTTGGAATCAGGCCCATAGTAAGTGAACAGAGCAGCCATTTTAAAGGCATGTGCTGGACACTGGTCAGTGCGAGTTTCCCAGCTACATGATGGCCACTCTGAACCCTGGATTGTTTGGTATCAAACAACTCAGAATAATAAATTCAAACTGGTACCAATATTGGATTTATTACAAAATGTACCCAGGGGTCACATTAGAGGTGCCCCTGCAAAAGCTACCTGGCATGGTTGCTGGCCAGTCCCAACCAGCCTGCCACCACCAGACAAGATTCTGGACCACTGGGGCTGGAGAACAAAGCCCTTCCTAGGCAGCGGTGCTATCCCACCTCCCCCAGGAATGGGCACAGCTCTGCCTAAGAGCTTCAAAGGACTTACCACTCTTGAAACTCAACCCCCAATCCTGCTGCTAGCAGGAGATGGCCTTCCTAATTGCAAACCCCGACTTTTGGCAGGAGCAACGGAAAGAAAACACACAAAGGACAGGAGAAGTGGTCAGCTCCTGCTTGCGCCACCCCTAAGGTGTTGCATGCGAGGTGACCTCTCCATTTCATTTCCCTCCATCTTGCATAGATGGGAAATAGGTAATCAGGTGTAGGAAAGTGACCTCTGCCAACAGGAAGTGGTCACTAAGTGGGTGTAGCCACTCTAAGGTAGATTACCCAATGGTCACCACTAGGTACCCCCTAAAATGCCCACTAAATACCATGTTTAGTGGGCATCCCTAGACCAAGAAATCAGAGTCTAAGGACACAAGAAAACCAGCAACAAAGAAGACCCAAGGTTCATGAACTGAAGACCTGCTGCACAAAGAAAAGGTGCTAAACCCTGCCTGCTGCACCCAGGACTCAACAATCACCGGGCAGACTCTAGAAACCCCAAGAGGACCTCCACAGTTTGAAAATGACAAAAGATCCCCATTCAGAGTGAAGGCATCACTCAACAACCACAAGGAACCAACAAGCCAGTGATGTCCACTTCACTGACTGGCTTCTGACTGCTGAACCGGACAGTGCAGCCAGACCAAACTCCACGGGACAGATTGCAAGGACAAACCCTGCAAGTGTGCCAAGCTTGGTGGCACTGCACCCTCCAGCGGCCGAACTGTACCATCACCCTGGAGGCTGGTCACTTCATATCAGACACCAAGAAGGACAGTCCACTCCAGACTGTAAAAAGACCAAGAAGAAACCCCAGTCGAGGGACCTTAGAAAACACTAGGACCTCCCACCACAGTGCCCCTGCTGACCTATAAGCGACCCTCGAAGCGAACTACCTCCTGCTTCCAAAGGGCATCTTTGCCCACAGCTCTTGGCTCACCAATTCACTCTGCACCTGGCCACCCTGTGCCCTGCATTGAAGATCCAGCTGGACTGTAAGGGTCTCCCACCCCTAGCGACCTCGACACTCCAAGGGGACCCACCGGACTTACTCTTAAGTAGGCCTGTGCAGTGCTTTTCCAAGTGGCCCATCGAAGTGGCCTGGTACCAGCTCCAAAGACCACTTCTCGCTGCTCCCGCCAGAACCAGGAGCTGCCCGAACTTCTGCAACTGAACAATAGTGGCCAACGACGATCTCGACTTACCTGCAAAAGGAGAACTTGGTAAATGCACTGCCTGATTGTATATGTAATTTTAAAGCATATCTACTATTGATTCCTATGGTGCGTAATCACCCACAAAAAGACTAATTTTATTAAACTTCAAAAATGTACCTACCTGATTATGATGATCTTGTTCTTAAAATTTTTAAATCTGAAGTATTTGTGTAAATTGAACGAAAGATATTCTTTTGAATGTGTCTTGATTTATTGATACTGTGATTACAAAAATGCTTTGCACTTCAAGATTAGCCCAAGTGCTTGACCAAGCTACCATAAAAATGAGAACATTAGGTGGTCTAGTTTCTACCTTTGTAAACCAATGTGTGATTGCCCCAACCCTCTGCACAGTGTGCCTAGTTTTGCACACTACATAGAGGGCCAGCTTCCTACAAACTCCCCGGTCACTCTTCACTGTCTCCATCTTTCCCTCTCTCTCGCAGTCTGTAATCTATTTCCCACCCGCCTATCCACCCCAATTCTCTCAGTTGTCTCTTTCTAGTCTGTCTCTTTTTCATTCGTCCCTTTCTCTCTTCTGTTTCCCTCACTCACTCTGAGCTGTCTTTCAACAGCCTGCTTCTTTGTCACCTCACTCTCGCTGACCTCCATCACCTCTCACACCCTCCCAGTTGTTTTCTCCTTTTGGCTCTCTCCACATCTCTGCATCTCTCTTACCCCTTTCAGCTCTGTCCTAATACCTATGGTACCCTTTCATAGGAATCTTTTGTGTGTCCCTTTCCCTTTCCCTTCAGGTAACCAAGGCTATCCCGAGCCTTTTTGCCAGCTTGTTACAATTTGTTCTTATGTTTTTTTCCCATCTTAATGAGCAGGCTGTAGAGTAATTTGAAGAGCGCATTAAAAGGCAGCTGCCCGGCCATACACTCACATTATCTTATCTACTAGAGAATGTCCCAGCTCCCTGCAGGCCACAGAAAGTAAACAAAGCCCATAGAGACCTGTTTAATTTCTGCTCCTTGCACCGCCTTCACTACCTTTGAGGTCTGAGGTGGCAAAGGCGGTGCACGGTGTGGCAAGGAGAAAGCCAGGGCTTAGCAGCCGCGATCCCTGGCAAGGCCTAAGTGATGTCTATGAGTCTCCCAGGATTCCAAAACATGTCATAATTCTCAGTCGCCACCACAGAAAACTGAAGGTACATAAAGGTCTTGCATTTGCACATCATGAAGTAAAAATGCACAGTGCACAGCAGTTCAAAAGTGAGGGGCGAGTGGTAACCACTCAGGCCACTGCTTTTTTCCACATCTGTGGGCTTTGTCAAGATTGAACTATGCTTATCTTTAAAGAACGACAGCTAGCCACATGAGTCTCCCTTGCTTGTCTCCAAACAACCACAGCTAGCCACAAGAGTCTGCCTGGATTGTCACCAAAGAACCACAGCTAGCCACATGAATCTGCCTTGCTTGTCTTTAAAGAACGACAGCTAGCCACGAGCTAGCCTTGCAAATAGAGTGTGTGATTAAGAAGGATGAATTAAATATAATCCAAATTATAGGACAGGAAGCCCTCAATAATTTCGTTCATAGTCAATAATGCACCTTCAAAGTGCAAACTGTTATGAACACAACATAATCTCTCTAAATTGACCACTTGTACAGAGGGTCATGTTGTCATGCACATTTTAAGGACACAACATTTCCCCCTGGTATAAATACATAAATAAATCAGTAAATATCCACTGTTCCTAATATACTTGAATTCTAACTTTATTATAAATGTTTTACATAAAATTGCTAAACCCAAACTGTTATTAACATCTCAAATCTCTTCCATGAGTCTTTCAGAATGTTCAGTGGTCCTGTGGGATGTTCTATTCTCAGTTTCCATGTGGTTAGTCTTTGTTTAGCATTGATTATGAATCTCCAGTTTTTGAACCGAGGCAGTGTGGACTAATGGCTTTGATCAAACACTAAAGGCCCTCATTATGACATTGGCGGTAAATACCGCTTACCTCTGTGCAGACGGCCTCTAACTTACTGCCACGCTAGCGAATATCCGTTCACCATATTATGACACACACACACCAATCTGACAGAATACAGCCACATGCACAAATCCGCCAGACCAAAGGTCAGTTGAAAAGTGGCGGTCCCAAAACCCACACCGTTACGCCAACAGAACAACGCCCATCGCATTATGACCCACGAATCACCACGGCAGACATTCAACGGTGGTAAACCATTGGCGTTACATACTGCCATGCTCACAATGGACACCCACAGACAAAACACCACCACATTGGACAATTCAAACAACACACACCTGACACCCATACCTACACCACTATAAAACACACACCCACATTACCCTCAACCCTTTACGAATACAATTCATTGCCACCCTACTGACACCAAGACCACTGCGACAACTAAACATACACACCACTCACACCCATACACCCCTCATACACTCCACATCACACACCCCAACACATTACCCAACACACCCTCACCAACGCACAGCACATAACACCCATGGCACCACAAAGGCACCCCCGTGTCACTGAGGAGGAGTTAAGGGTCATGGTGGAGGAAGTCCTCAGGGTAGAGCCACAGCTATTTGCAGCACGGGTGCACCAGATATCAATTGCAAGGAAGATGGAGCTATTGCGGAGAATCGTGGAAGGTGTCAATGCCGTGGGACAGCACCCAAGAACAAGGGACGACATCAGGAAGCGGTGGAACAACCTACGGGGGAAGGTACGTTCCATTGCAGCAAGACACCAGCTCGCTATACACAGGACTGGCGGTGGGCCCCACCTCCTCCCCCACAACTCATAGCATGGGAGGAGCAAGTCTTGGCAATACTGAATCCTGAGGAACTCACCGGAGTTGGAGTAGGACTGGACACTGGTAAGTCAACTTTTAACAATTATGACCCCCCATACCTACATGCCATCACACGCCCACACCCTCACTCCCATCACTTCACTCCATCCCACACACTCCACCATCACATCACACTAATCCCAATGCCAAGTCCTGCATGCTGTACCAATGCATGGACACCCCTCCCAGCCCTACATGGACGCTCATCACCAAAGCATGCACAGCATAGGGAAACTAGCATAACCACTATTCACCAACATACACAAGCAAAAGCTGGCAGGGGAACAACAACCATAGAGGGGAAGCTACAGAAGTACAAATGTCAGACATCTGCAGCATAATACATCATTTACATCCCCACAGGTACCCCAGCCAATGTCACTGAAGAGGAGGTGCCACCACTATCCAGTCCCCCAACAGAAGAGGCCCACAGTAATGACAGTAACTCTGGACTTCAGGATCTGGACGATCTACCTGGCCCATCAGGGACCTCTGGACAGTCGGTCACCCAAGCCCAGTCACTGACCACCACAGAGCCTCCCCCATCAGGAACCAACACCACAGCACCCACCCAGCATCCCCAAACCTCTGTCCCCAGGACACGTCAATCAGCAGCGTGCCCACCTGTACAGGGACCCCAGTCACACCTCGCACACAAGACAATCAGGGACCTGGGGTCAGTGGGCACATCATTCAGGGGACAGATGCACAGGCCAACAGGGACACTTGGAGGACTGCTGTGCACCAGGGGGAGGACAG
Organism: Pleurodeles waltl; assembly: GCF_031143425.1. Taxonomy (NCBI): domain Eukaryota; kingdom Metazoa; phylum Chordata; class Amphibia; order Caudata; family Salamandridae; genus Pleurodeles; species Pleurodeles waltl. The sequence continues at coordinate 1,025,795,287 of NC_090443.1, read as the reverse complement.
GACCAGGGAACTGACTCTCCAGGAGACACTCTCCGAGATCCTGGGAGCCTCCATACATTCCCAGGACACGATGAGCCAGATCCTAGACAATGTAAGGGAGAACAGGCAGCTGCAGGAGGGACAGTATCAGGGGATCATGGAGGACTTGCAGGCCATTAACACCACCCTGGTCTCCATAGCAGGGGTGCTGGCAGACATGGCCAACATCATGAGGAAGGCAGTGTCACACCAGCGGGCCCCTGCCACAAGCCAGTCATCTGAACAGCCCTCCACTTCCGCTGCCGCTAGTGGCCAGGAGGACCAGCCACACGACCAACAGGCCATCAGCACCCCTCCCCCTGCAGAATGTGAACCACCCGCAAACGTTCCCTGCGAACCAGACAGAAGCCAGAGACACTTGCCAAGACCAAGACCACCGCCAGGAAATGAGACTCTCCTGATTGTCCCCCTTGTGTCCCACTCAGTCACCATGTCCACCTTGAACTGCCATTGCTCCCCTTCCTATGTATCAATCAATCAATCAATCATAGTATTTATAAAGCGCGCTATGTACCCGTCAGGGTTTCGAGGCCCTGAGGGGGGGGGGGGGGGGGGGGGAGGAGCGCTGCTGGTTTAGCGGTCGAAGAGCCAGGTCTTGAGGAGCCTTCTGAATGCGAGGAGGTCCTGGGTCTGGCGAAGAGATGTGGGGAGAGAGTTCCAGGTCTTGGCGGCGAGGAAGGAGAAGGATCTGCCGCCGGATGTCTTGCGCTGGATTCGGGGTACGAGGGCGAGGTTGGCGGATCGGAGTTGACGTGTTGGAGTGTAGAAGTTGAGTCTGGTGTTGAGGTAGGAGGGTCCGGTGTTGTGAAGTGCCTTGTGAGCGTGGGTCAGGAGTTTGAAGGTGATCCTCTTGTCTACCGGGAGCCAGTGGAGTTCCTTTAGGTGAGGGGAGATGTGACTTCGGCGGGGTATGTTGAGGATCAGTCGGGCGGAGGCATTTTGGATACGTTGGAGGCGTTTGATGTCTTTGGTTGGGATGCCTGTGTAGAGTGCGTTGCCGTAGTCAAGTCTGCTGCTGACGAGGGCCTGGGTCACCGTCTTTCTGGTTTCTGTTGGAATCCACTTGAAGATTCTGCGGAGCATTCGAAGGGTGTTGAAACAGGAGGAGGAGACGGCGCTGACCTGTTTGGACATGGTGAGGGCGGAGTCCAGGATGAAGCCGAGGTTTCTTGCGTGGCTGGCAGGGGTGGGTGGGGGTCCGAGGACGGAGGGCCACCATGAGTCGTTCCAGGCTGAGGGAGTGCGTCCGAGGATGAGGACTTCCGTCTTGTCGGAGTTGAGTTTCAGGCGACTGTTGTTCATCCAATCGGCGATGGATTTTAGTCCCTCGTGGAGGTTTGTTTTGGCGGTGAGCGGGTCTTTGGTCAGGGAGAGGACGAGCTGGGTATCGTCGGCGTAGGAGATGATGCTGAGATGATGTTGGCGGGCCAGTTGAGCGAGGGGGTCCATGTAGACGTTGAACAATGTGGGGCTGAGGGAGGATCCTTGGGGGACGCCGCAGATGAGGTTGGTGGCTTTGGAGCGGAAAGGGGAGAGACGGACTCTCTGCGTTCTGTCGGAGAGGAAGGATGAGATCCAGTGGAGGGCTTTATCTTGGATGCCGGCTTCCTGGAGGCGGGTCAGTAGGGTGCGGTGGCAGACGGTGTCAAAAGCGGCTGATAGGTCGAGGAGGATGAGGGCTGAGGTTTCGCCGTTGTCCATTTGATGTCTGATGTCATCTGTGGCGGCGAGGAGGGCGGTCTCAGTGCTGTGGTTTCGTCTGAATCCGGATTGTGAGGGGTCCAGGATGGAATTGTCTTCGAGGAAGTGGGTGAGCTGAGTGTTGACGATCTTCTCGATGACTTTCGCTGGAAAAGGGAGGAGAGAGATCGGACAGAAGTTTTTGAGGTCGTTGGGGTCAGCCTTGGGTTTTTTGACCCATGGACACTGCACCTGTGCTAAGAACAGACTGGAACAATACCCTGGACTTACCTCCATCATCACCCCATTCCATTGCACTTTACCCTCTATATTTTAGCACTACAATAAACACCCTTAGACAAAACTCGACTACTAGTATTTCACGTATTGAAAATTTGTATTGACTGAAACAGCTACAACCATTGCAAATGAACTGTACATACAATGAGCATAGTATTAATGACATGTAGCTGGCTGTTGTGATCACACCAGGAAAATGTGTCATATCACCAACATCTGCAAAATGAATATCCAGAGGTAACAGTAAGTGGATAATGCCAGCATGGCAATGCCAACCAGAATACAACAATAGTCATAGAAATGTAAAGTTGCACTGTCTCACCTGTGTGTCATTCGAAATACTGACGAATCACTAATGTTCTGTTGTCCACATCCTCATCCTCTGCCTCCTCATCCTCACTGTCCTCAGGGTCCACTGCTGCCACAGGGGCATCTCCAGTCTCCTCCTCATGCAGAAAAGGTACATGACGTCTGAGGGCCAAGTTGTGCAACATGCAGCATGCCACTACTATCTGGCAGACCTTCTTTGGTGAGTAGCACAGGGATCCACGTGTTAGATGGAGGCACCGGAACCTGGCCTTCAGGAGGCCAAAGGTCCTTTCAATGATCCTTCTGGTTCGCCGATGTGCCTCATTATAACGTTTTTCTGCCCATATCTTGGCATTCCTCACAGGGGTCAGCAGCCATGATAGGTTTGGGTAACCAGAGTCACCTGCAAAAATTGAGGGACATTTAGCCACACACTGAGGACAATGAAAAAAGTATCTCATCTAAAAGTCAGCAGTTCAGATTGAGCAGTTGAGGGATTGTCTGTTATCATTTAAGATACTTTTTTTTTTTTTATATAAATGATCCACTTTGGTCAGTTTTTTTAAAGCCATTTCAGGGTGCTGCCTGCCTTCTTCCTCATGTATGCTTGCTGTATAGATAAAATCCATTCTTTGTACAGGAGTTTAATAAATGTTTTCACATGTATGTTTTTTTTACAGGAGTATTGCCAATACCATAGGCATACACCAACATATACTGGGTGGGAGCAAGGGCTCACCTATTAGCCACACCCTGTGCCTCTGTAGTTGGGCCATCACATTTGGGATGCTGCTATCCCTCAGGACAAAGGCATCATGCACAGACCCAGGATACTTGCCATTAACGTGGGAGATGTACTGGTCCGCCAAGCACACCATCTGCACATTCATGGAGTGGAAACTCTTACGATTCCTGAACACCTGTTGTAAGGAAATGGCTCCCTGTTGCAGTTACCCCCCACTTTTTGCCTGATACTGATGTTGACTTGACTGAGAAGTGTGCTGGGACCCTGCTAACCAGGCCCCAGCACCAGTGTTCTTTCACCTAAAATGTACCATTGTCTCCACAATTGGCACAACCCTGGCACCCAGGTAAGTCCCTTGTACCTGGTACCCCTGGTACCAAGGGCCCTGATGCCAGGGAAGGTCTCTAAGGGCTGCAGCATGTCTTATGCCACCCTAGGGACCCCTCACTCAGCACAGACACACTGCTTGCCAGCTTGTGTGTGCTGGTGGGGAGAAAATGACTAAGTCGACATGGCACTCCCCTCAGGGTGCCATGCCAACCTCACACTGCTTGTGGCATAGGTAAGTCACCCCTCTAGCAGGCCTTACAGCCCTAAGGCAGGGTGCACTATACCACAGTAGAGGGCATAGGTGCATGAGCACTATGCCCCTACAGTGTCTAAGCAAAACCTTAGACATTGTAAGTGCAGGGTAGCCATAAGATTATATGGTCTGGGAGTCTGTCAAAAACAAACTCCACAGCTCCATAATGGCTACTCTGAATACTGGGAAGTTTGGTATCAAACTTCTCAGAATAATAAACCCACACTGATGCCAGTGTTGGATTTATTTAAAAATGCACACAGAGGGCATCTTAGAGATGCCCCCTGTATTTTACCCAATTGTTCAGTGCAGGACTGACTGGTCTGTGCCAGCCTGCTGCTGAGAGACGAGCTTCTGACCTCATGTGGTGAGGGCCTGTGTGCTCTCTGAGGACAGAAACAAAAGCCTGCTCTGGGTGGAGGTGCTTCACACCTCCCCCTGCAGGAACTGTAACACCTAGCAGTGAGCCTCAAAGGTTCAGGCTTTGTGTTACAATGCCCCAGGGTACTCCAGCTAGTGGGGATGCCCGCCCCCTGGACACAGCCCCCACTTTTGGCGGCAAGTCCAGGAGAGATAATGAGAAAAACAAGGAGGAGTCACTGGCCAGTCAGGACAGCCCCTAAGGTGTCCTGAGCTGAGGTGACTCTGACTTTTAGAAATCCTCCATCTTGCAGATGGAGGATTCCCCCGATAGGATTAGGGATGTGCCCCCCTCCCTCAGGGAGGAGGCACAAAGAGGGTGTAGCCACCCTCAGGGCTGGTAGCCATTGGCTAGTAACCCCCCAGGCCTAAACACACCCCTAAACTGAGTATTTAGGGGCCCCCAGAACCTAGGAAACTAGATTCCTGCAACCTAAGAAGAAGAGGACTGCTGAACTGAAAAACCCTGCAGAGAAGACAGAGACACCAACTGCTTTGGCCCTCGCTCTACCAGCCTGTCCCTCCACTTCTAAAGACACTGCACCAGCGACGCGTTCCCCAGGGACCAGCTGTAGGAGGCTGGACTGGTTTGTAGTGAGTACCTAGGGGTACTTGCACCTTGCACCAGGCCCAGTTATCCCTTATTAGTGTATAGGGTGTCTAGCAGCATAGGCTGATAGATAATGGTAGCTTAGCAGAGCAGCTTAGGCTGAACTAGGAGACGAGTGAAGCTCCTACAGTACCACTTAGTGTCATATGCACAATATCATAAGAAAACACAATACACAGTTATACTAAAAATAAAGGTACTTTATTTTTATGACAATATGCCAAAGTATCTCAGAGTGTACCCTCAGTGAGAGGATAGGAAATATACACAAGATATATATACACAATACCAAAATATGCAGTAATAGTCTTAGAAAACAGTGCAAACAATGTATAGTTACAATAGGATGCAATGGAGACACATAGGGATAGGGGCAACACAAACCATATACTCCAAAAGTGGAATGCGAACCACGAATGGACCCCAAACCTATGTGACCTTGTAGAGGGTCGCTGGGACTATTAGAAAATAGTAAGGGTTAGAAAAATAGCCCACCCCAAGACCCTGAAAAGTGAGTGCAAAGTGCACTAAAGTTCCCCAAAGGACAAAGAAGTCGTGATAGGGGAATAATGTAGGAAAGACACAAACCAACAATGCAACAACGATGGATTTCCAATCTAGGGTACCTGTGGAACAAGGGGACCAAGTCCAAAAGTCACAAGCAAGTCGGAGATGGGCAGATGCCCAGGAAATGCCAGCTGTGGGTGCAAAGAAGCTTCTACTGGACAGAAGAAGCTGAGGTGTCTGCAAGAACGAAAAGGGCTAGAGACTTCCCCTTTGGTGGACGGATCCCTCTCGCCGTGGAGAGTCGTGCAGAAGTGTTTTTCCGCCGAAAGAATGCCAACAAGCCTTGCTAGCTGCAAATCGTGCGGTTAGCGTTTTTGGATGCTGCTGTGGCCCAGGAGGGACCAGGAGGTCGCAAAGTGGACCAGGAGGTAGAGGGGACATCGAGCAAGACAAAGAGCCCTCTTAGCAGCAGGTAGCACCCGGAGAAGTGCCAGAAACAGGCACTACGAGGATGGGTGAAACGGTGCTCACCCGAAGTTACACAAAGGAGTCCCACGTCGCCGGAGACCAACTTAGAAAGTCGTGCAATGCAGGTTAGAGTGCCGTGGACCCAGGCTTGGATGTGCACAAAGGATTTCCGCCGGAAGTGCACAGGGGCCGGAGTAGCTGCAAAAGTCGCGGTTCCCAGCAATGCAGTCTAGCGAGGTGAGGCAAGGACTTACCTCCACCAAACTTGGACTGAAGAGTCACTGGACTGTGGGAGTCACTTGGACAGAGTTGCTGGATTCGAGGGACCTCGCTCGTCGTGCTGAGAGGAGACCCAAGGGACCGGTAATGCAGCTTTTTGGTGCCTGCGGTTGCAGGGGGAAGATTCCGTCGATCCGCAGGAGATTTCTTCGGAGCATCTAGTGCAGAGAGGAGGCAGACTACCCCCACAGCATGCACCACCAGGAAAACAGTCGAGAAGGCGGCAGGATCAGCGTTACAGAGTTGCAGTAGTCGTCTTTGCTACTATGTTGCAGTTTTGCAGGCTTCTAGCGCGGTCAGCAGTCGATTCCTTGGCAGAAGGTGAAGAGAGAGATGCAGAGGAACTCGGATGAGCTCTTGCATTCGTTATCTAAAGTTTCCCCAGAGACAGAGACCCTAAATAGCCAGAAAAGAGGGTTTGGCTACCTAGGAGAGAGGATAGGCTAGCAACACCTGAAGGAGCCTATCAGAAGGAGTCTCTGACGTCACCTGGTGGCACTGGCCACTCAGAGCAGTCCAGTGTGCCAGCAGCACCTCTGTTTCCAAGATGGCAGAGGTCTGGAGCACACTGGAGGAGCTCTGGACACCTCCCAGGGGAGGTGCAGGTCAGGGGAGTGGTCACTCCCCTTTCCTTTGTCCAGTTTCGCGCCAGAGCAGGGCTAAGGGGTCCCTGAACCGGTGTAGACTGGCTTATGCAGAAATGGGCACCAAATGTGCCCATGAAAGCATTTCCAGAGGCTGGGGGAGGCTACTCCTCCCCTGCCTTCACACCATTTTCCAAAGGGAGAGGGTGTAACACCCTCTCTCAGAGGAAGTCCTTTGGTCTGCCATCCTGGGACAAGCCTGGCTTGACCCCAGGAGGGCAGAAACCTGTCTGAGGGGTTGGCAGCAGCAGCAGCTGCAGTGAAACCCCAGGAAAGGCAGTTTGGCAGTACCAGGGTCTGTGCTACAGACCACTGGGATCATGGGATTGTGCCAACTATGCCAGGATGGTATAGAGGGGGCAATTCCATGATCATAGACATGTTACATGGCCATATTCGGAGTTACCATTGTGAAGCTACATATAGGTAGTGACCTATATGTAGTGCACGCGTGTAATGGTGTCCCCGCCCTCACAAAGTCCGGGGAATTGGCCCTGAACAATGTGGGGGCACCTTGGCTAGTGCCAGGGTGCCCTCACACTAAGTAACTTTGCACCTAACCTTTACCAGGTAAAGGTTAGACATATAGGTGACTTATAAGTTACTTAAGTGCAGTGTAAAATGGCTGTGAAATAACGTGGACGTTATTTCACTCAGGCTGCAGTGGCAGGCCTGTGTAAGAATTGTCAGAGCTCCCTATGGGTGGCAAAAGAAATGCTGCAGCCCATAGGGATCTCCTGGAACCCCAATACCCTGGGTACCTCAGTACCATATACTAGGGAATTATAAGGGTGTTCCAGTAAGCCAATGTAAATTGGTAAAATTGGTCACTAGCCTGTTAGTGACAATTTGAAAGAAATGAGAGAGCATAACCACTGAGGTTCTGGTTAGCAGAGCCTCAGTGAGACAGTTAGGCACCACACAGGGAACACATACATATAGGCCACAAACTTATGAGCACTGGGGCCCTGACTAGCAGGGTCCCAGTGACACATAACAAACATACTGAAAACATAGGTTTTTCACTATGAGCACTGGGCCTTGGCTAGCAGGATCCCAGTGAGACAGTGAAAACACCCTGCCATACACTCACAAACAGGCCAAAAGTGGGGGTAACAAGGCTAGAAAGAGGCTACTTTCTCACACCAGCGACCTCTGAAACCTCAGAGGATTGCCCTGCATCTAGAAGGACCAAGAACTCCAGAGGACAGCGGCTCTGTTCCACAAAGACTGGAACTTTGCAACAAAAAAGCAACTTTGAACCAACACACGTTTCCCGCCGGAAGCGTGAGACTTTGCACTCTGCACCAGACGCCCCCGGCTCGACTTGTGGAGAACAAACACCACAGGGAGGACTCCCCGGCGACTACGAGACCGTGAATAGCCAGAGTTGACCTCCCTGAGCCCCCACAGCGACGCCTGCAGAGGGAATCCCAAGGCTCCCCCTGACCACGACTGCCTGCTTCAAAGACCCGACGCCTGGTAAAGACACTGCACCAGCAGCCCCCAGGACCTGAAGGATCCGACCTCCAGTGCAGGAGCGACCCCCAGGTGGCCCTCTCCCTTGCCCAGGTGGTGGCTACCCCGAGGAGCCCCCCCCTTGCCTACCTGCATCGCTGAAGAGACCTCCTGGTCTCCCATTGAAACCTATTTACGAACCTGACGCTTGTTTGCACACTGCACCCGGCCGCCCCGTGCCGCTGAGGGTGTACTTTTTGTGTGGACTTGTGTCCCCCCCGGTGCCCTACAAAACCCCCCTGGTCTGCCCTCCGAAGACACGGGTACTTACCTGCTGGCAGACTGGAACCGGAGCACTCCCATCTCCATTGAAGCCTATGCGTTTTGGGCACCACTTTGACCTCTGCACCTGACCGGCTCTGAGCTGCTGGTGTGGTAACTTTGGGGTTGCTCTGAACCCCCAACGGTGGGCTACCTTGGACCCAAACTTAAACCCCGTAGGTGGTTTACTTACCTGCAAAAACTAACAAACACTTACCTCCCCCAGGAATTGTTGAAAGTTGCACTGTGTCTAGTTTTAAAATAGCTATATGTCATTTATGTGAAAACTGTATATGCTGTTTTGCTAATTCAAAGTTCCTAAAGTTCCTACATGAAATACCTTTCATTTGAAGTATTACTTGTAAATCTTGAACCTGTGGTTCTTAAAATAAACTAAGAAAATATATTTTTCTATTCAAAAACCTATTGGCCTGGAATTGTCTCTGAGTGTGTGTTCTTCATTTATTGCCTGTGTGTGTACAACAAATGCTTAACACTACCCTCTGATAAGCCTACTGCTCGACCACACTACCACAAAATAGAGCATTCGAATTATCTCTTTTTGCCACTATCTTACCTCTAAGGGGAACCCTTGGACTCTGTGCATCCTATTTCTTGCTTTGAAATAGTACATACAGAGCCAACTTCCTACACCTGTCCATTCTGGCGAGGAGCACAAATGCAATATGTGTTCCAGCAATTGCACCTATTCTATTGGGGATATGTCCCATTGCATAGAATCCGGCCTTCACAGTGGCCAAATCCTCAAACTGGGGGAAAGCAATGTAGCTGTACATGTGTTTTATCAGGGCAGACAACACTGTTGTTAGCATGTTTGAGAACATTGTCTGTGACATTCCTGCTGCCAAACCCACTGCCACTTGAAAAGAACAAGTTGCCAGGAAATGGAGCACTGATAGCACTTGCACAAGAGGGGTGATCCCAGTGGGGTGACAGACAGCAGATATCAGGTCAGGTTCCAATTGGGCACACAGCTCTGTGATTGTGGCCCTGTCCAGTCTATAGGTAAGTATTATGTGCCTGTCCTCCAGTGTAGCCAAGTCCAACAGGGGTCTGTACACCGGGGTATGTCTCCATCTCCTATTCATCTGCAGTGGTAGGTATCTAAGGGACACAAGAGTGAGTAGGCTGTCACAAACTGAACAATGGAGCCACAACAGCAGTCCGCAATGTGCAAACATTTTATGGGACAATGTAATTAGTGAAGTATGTGCCTATTTATCCTGTGACACAGCAATAATCGATTTGCCTGTTGACCCCCCCTGAAATGGCGACCGCCTGTCCCGTGTGTAGGGACAGGTGGAAGTGAGGTAATGCCACTGACGTTGTGCGCCGTGGCGGTCGTGAACTGCCGTGCAATTCATCATTGGTTAATATTGGGCCCTATGGAGTACAGTGGGCAGTGGTTATCTACACCGGTGGTGACGGTATGCACCGCCGCGGACGTGAGCGCCATTTTCTATCTGATTCCTCACTTGTTTCTTGACCTTCCATGGGAGAGGACATACACTGCATGTGCTGCTGTGACCTGTCTCTGGAACCTACCATGGCCCGTGTGACCGGGGAAAGGGCCCCAGCCTTCACTTCTGAGGAGCTGGAGCGACTGGTGGATGGGGTCCTACCCCAGTACAGACTGCTGTATGGGCCTCTAGACCAACAGGTTTGTACACTGTGGGCACGATGCATGTGGCATGAATGCATGGAGTTGTGTGTGAAGGCCTCGTGTAAGAAGGGTGGGTGGATGTCCTCTTGGCATTGTACATGTTGTGGGCTGGGCTATGTTTGTGCCAATGGTGATGCAAACGGGTATGGTGGGCCATTTGTATGACAGGCCGGACTGTTTGTCTAATGGTGTTCTCCTGTCTGTATTGCCTCTGTAGGTCAGCGCCCATCAAAAGATGGGAATATGGCGTGCCATCACCAAGGACGTGCGGACCCTGCTGTTATATGGCAGGCGGAGCACCCACTGTTGCAAACGGGGGGAGGACCTGAGACGCTGGGAACGGATGACTGCGAAGGCCTAGCTGGGGATAGCCTCCCAACGAGGAAGGGGTGCCCGTCGGACCCTGACCCCGCTGATGACCTGCATACTGGTGGTGACCTATCCTGAGCTGGATGGGCGTTTGAGGGCACCACAGCAGCCACAAGGGGGTGAGTACAGTGGCTATCATTACAACTTACGGCTGGTGCAGTGGTATCCGTGTGGTGGTTGTGTGTCCTTGGGTGCCCCTAGGCCAGGCCAGACATAGCAGCGTAGGCCCTCTGGAGGGTTTGAATGGGAAATACTGCTTACCTAGCTTGTTAGTATTCACTTCTGGGCAGGGCTGCGTGGGTCCCAGGTGTGCTGCAGTTGGCGGTGTGTGCTCCTCCTCATTCCTTGGTGACTAGCCATTTCACTGGTAGTGCCATGCATAGTGCGTAGGCCTGATCCCTGTGTGTGAGAGTGCTGTGTACGCCAATAGTGGTGTTGGTGCAGTCATTGACCCTGTGTATCCTTTGTCTCTCTCCTCCCTTGTCCTTATGTGCATTAGCATCATCTGGCGGAGGAGCAGAGGCACTGGCGACAGAGGGAGCTGCATCCCACATGACCCTGGATGCAGAGTCCACCGGCGCTGAAGGCACCAGTGGGACGTAGGGCGAGGAGAGTACCACGGAGGAGAGGGGACAATATAGACTCTAATACCTCCTCCGATTGATACCTCCTCCGATGGGAGCTCCCTGGTGGTGGCGGACACCTCAATGACCACCCCAGCTACAGGTACAGCTGCCACCCCCGTACCAGCACCACCCTCCCAGTAGCCCCACAGCGAGTTGCCCGTGCCCGCTCACCCGGGAGGGTGGGCATCTCCTTCACCTCAGGCACCTCAAACCCTGGCCCAGTGAGCCCTGCTGCCCTGAGTGAGGAGGCTATTGACCTCCTGAGATCCAACTCTGTAGGGCAAACAACCATTGTGAATGGCATCCAGGGGCTGGCAGCCCAGATGCAGCAATCAAATGCATTCCTGGAGGGCATTCACGGTGGATTGGCGGCCCAACAGAGATCGATTTAGGCTCTGGTCTCCTCTCTGATGGCAAAACCAATGGGGGTTCAACCAAGCCGGGATAGATTATATCATTCGTTATCAAAAAATGTGATCAATAAATTTTTTGTGGTTAGATTACTTCCCAAATTTTATTTATCAATTAAAGTAAGGACGAGAATGTCTCATTAGTCATTAAACATATATGGCGTTAGTATACCAACTAAACAAAAAATATACATAAACACAAGATAACTGTACAGAATTTAACTGTACAGCATTTAGGGCCAGATGTAGCAAAGGGTTTTAGCCATTCTGTGTCTATGGCAAAATGTGTTCGTACATATGGCCCTTAGTCCCATAGGTAACTGCTGTATTACTGTTGCAGCCTCTGTGGAAAGCAAACTTTCAGTAGGGGTTGTCCCCTAACGTCGAGTTTTTTTGAAAAGTGGTTACTGATATTTTTTAGAATTGTAATCCACTATGTAGCGATGATTGATGGTCCATGTTGCGACCTCTCTTAAAGTCCTTCTAAGTTTCTTCCCGAAGGTATCTAGTGTGGTGAGGCCCGAATATTTACAAAATTTGAACCTTTTCAAGGACTCAATCTCGCAAAAACATGTGTCGACGCGTTTCAGCCTCCAAGTTTAGGCCTCATCAGGACTTATCAAGGAACAACTACAACAATTAAAGAAAAAACAATTAAACTGACGCATACCTTAATTAAAACAGTCGTCTATAAGCGACAAGAGTGCAGACTGTGATATGGTGCCACCGTGCATGAGAAAATCATTGTAACCATGTGCCTATGCATGTCTCCACTGGTTTGTCTAAAATTCAAGCGTTATGTGAGTCTAAAAAATGGATCAAGGCGTACTGAGTGTGCCTATGATAAAAGTTACCGCGTTATGGTTTGTGTCTATAATACTGTTGGGGATGGACCATCTGTGTGAAGGTTCCTGTCCTAAAGATGTGAACATGACGCGCATAAGCATGCATCTGCAGCGCTTTGCCTGCTAAATTGTATATATAGGGAAGTCTCCAATACCTTAATTGTATTGGTAATACTCTGTATGAGCCACAATGTGTTTCTTCAGCATCTCTTCAATTAAATGGCTGAAACATAAACAACAGTGTCGTCGGCATTGAAATGCCGTGAAAATGGCAATTACATGGAAATAATAATATCAGGAGCCGCACTAACTGAGGATGTCGGCGTGTTTACAGCGTCTGTCCCCGGGCGCTTGCTGGTCGGTGCCATGATATTTAAGGGGAGACGTGTGAGCCCTGGCACATGGGGACTGCCAGAGAGGCTCGTGGAGTCAAAAGTTCCTCTGTACTTACTTAGTACTGTTCAAGACGTACCGTGGAGTCTCCACTCAGAACATACCGCCGTGCAGCAGCATCGGCGTGTATTGCTGTGACTGCCGGTAACCGTTGCTGTTAATAAAGCAGGGCACTAGAACGGGGAGTGCCGTTTGGGGGGGGTCATATGCTGGGTGCCATATTGGGGTGTGTTGCTCGTCTCGTTAGTGATTAAAACGATTAAAAAACAAACAGGTGGTCCATCGTGATATTACAGGTGAAGATACTATAGTGGTATATATCAAGTAAAAGTGTAAAATCATAAAGGTTAAAATGAGTGCTGGCTAAGTGTAAGTCTATGCTGGCCACATGAAAGGGCCCTGTTGGTTTGTCTCATGATAATCCACTATAGTGCTTTACTGGTCACGTTTTAGTGAAACAACCAAAACTGTGCAGAGGTCTTTTGAACCAATGTGGTTAAGTAGAATAGCCATAGTGACCCGATTGGAAATACCACTGTGTTTGTATAAGGGTCATTGCTATGTTCCTTGTTACAAAATGCAATATGAACTCATGTAAAACTACATATCTGTAAACATTTTGTATGAATGGGCTGAAGACCACCAAAGTTGACAAGGATTATAAATATAAAAAACAGACATGTGTGTTTACTGTACTAAAGGCTGAGATGGTATCTCAGTTGTCGAACGAGGCAGTTTGTGCTATTGAATTAATGTCCATATTTCATCCATGTCATTCAGTCCTTCGTGGGCTGTGTGAAATTTTTCTATTAGTCTTGCTTCAAGTTTCAGCAGTGTATTAGTTGTAGCTTGTACATTCGATTTAGGTTTTACTGCAGCCAGCACTGTCCAATGGATATCTTCTGCCGTATGACTTTTGTCCATGAAGTTTTCAACCAACGGCACTCCTTTCACAGCGCTTTTAATTCTAGATCGGTGCTGTAGAATGCGTGTCTTGACCTGTTGGGAGGTTTGTCCGATGTATGCTTTATTACAAGGGCAAAATATACAATAAACAACATTTTTTGTATTACAATTTGAGAAGTCTTTTTGTAAGTGGACTTTATCATTTATTGTGATTTCTTTGGTGTTTTTTGTATATTTACACGCTAAGCATTTGCTGCATCTAAAATGCCCTTGGATATTTGGTAGTTCTAGCATCGTTCGTAAGCCTTTTTCTTCTGTTGGAGACATGGCTGCTCTCACCCATTGGTCTTTTAGACTGCGTGCTTTTTTAAAAGCGAACAGTGGTTTGGGGATCCCGAGGTCTTTAAAAATTTTCCATTTTTTTTCAATGATTGTTCGAATTTTGTTAGCTTTGGGACCAAATGTGACAACGCATGTTAAAGGGGTCTCCTTTGTTTTGATTTTCAGTACCAACAGCGTTTCTCTTGGTGTGAACCAGGCCCTTTTGGCTGCTATTTTAACTAGTTTTTTAGGGTACCCTCTACTTAAAAGTTTATCTGTGAGTTCCATGGCGTTGCAAAAATAGTCTTCTTTATCAGTGCAGTTCCTTCTAACTCTTAGAAATTGGCCAAATGGTAGATTTTCTTTAAGTGTTCTGGGGTGGCCACTGGAGAAGTGCAGCAATGTATTGCGGTCTGTTGGTTTTTTAAAAAGGCTAACTTCTAGTTTATTGTTCCTATTAATAACCCATAGGTCTAGCAAATTGATGCGCGTGTTGTCTTTATTTATGGTGAATTTGAAGTCCGCTGTTCGTTGATTGAGCCACTCATGGAAGGTTACTAGTGCTTTTTCTGTCCCTTCCCAAATCATTAAGATGTCGTCTATGAATCTATACCATTTTATGATGTTTGTTTTAAATGGATTGGAATCGTCATAGATCCATTTCTGCTCAAAGAAATCCATGACCAAGTTTGCTATTTCGGGGGTGAAGCTACAACCCATTGCAACTCCCTTAATCTGTCTATACCATTTTTCTTTGTATTTAAAGAAGTTGTTTTTCAGGCAGAGCTTGGCTAGTGAGACTATGAATTCGGAAGGTGGGTTACCTGGTTCATTGTTTGTGTTGAGAACCTGTCTAATTACCTCTATGGCTTCATCTTGGGGGATGTTGGTATATAGTGACTCGATGTCGAATGTCACTAAAAGTTGTTTATTATCATTGAAGGGGAGTTCTTTGAGTTTATTATTAATGTCCATAGAGTCACAGACAAAAGCAGAGGTTTTAACTACTATTGGTTTGAGAAACACATCTACAAATTGTGCTAAGGGTTCTAGAATTGAGCCACAAGCTGACACAATCCGTCTTCCAGTTGGTTGCTTTTGGTTTATATGCACCTTTGGCAGGATGTAGAAATAGGGGATCCTGCCTTCACTGTAGTTGAGGAATTCGTATTCTTTATTATTAATCCATCTCTGTTCTTTAGCCTCCTCAGTAATTGATTCAATTTGGAATTTGACTTGTCTAGGGGCCTCAATTTCTATCTCTCTATAGTGTGTCGGATTGTTAAGTTGCCTTAATACTTCTTGGTGGTATTGGTCTATGTCCTATATTACTATCCCTCCACCTTTGTCAGCTGGTTTTATAATACTGTCTTTTTTACTGGCCAAATTGGCGATAGCTTCCTTCTCTGCTTTAGTACAATTTTCCTGTAAGAAGGACTTTTTAGTATTAAGTGTGTCAATCTCTTTGAGGACTAAATCTTCAAACACTTTAATTTCTAAGGGCATCTCATTTTTATCGGGGAGAAAAGTGGACTTTAATTTGAGTCTGCTGTTGTCAGGCTCTGATTGTGTTGGAGTGGTACCAAAGAATGCCTTCAGTCTCACTTTCCTGAGGAATCTCAGGACCTCTATTTTGCTTTCTACTGGATCTTGGTTTCTCATGGGAACAAAGGAAAGTCCTTTACTTAATACTTGTTTTTCTGCTGGGAGAAGAGAGTGTGAGGACAAGTTATAAATGGGGATAGTTTGCTCCATTTTGTTTATCTTCTGTATGCTCTCTGGCGAGTACGGAAGAATCCCTGGTCTTGAAATTGTCCTCTCGGGTTCCGTTCCCTCTTGTTCCTCTCCGGCTGCCTCTGCCTAAAAAAGGTTGAGCCAATGTAAATGAACCCTGAGTTTCTGGATCCGAATCTGAGGACGTGTCTGAGAAGGTGATGAATCTCCTCCTTGACCTAGTTTGAAATTGTAGATTTAACGTATTTGGGTTGTTGTTCTTATAGAAATCTTCTCTTAAGTATGGGTATGTGGTAAGAATATTGAAATTCTTTATGTTTCTTGCTAGTTTGGTGGTCTTCTGGTTGACTGTGTTCGCTTTGAACTCGGCCATTGTTTTGTTCACACTATCTAAGAGTTGTTGGGCATTTTGCATCGTATTATCTAAAGAAATCTCACGTCCAAGTTCTGCTATTTCTTTCAATTCTACCTCACTAATTCTAAGGGCTGTTTCTACCGATAGGGCTAGCCAGTCCCTTGAGCACTTTGTTCCTACTCCACTAAATTGTGTGAGGTACTTGGGGTCACTGATGAAGATAACAGGGATATTTCTTACTTGTAGTCCCTGTGGGATAGTGTTATTCTTGAGGTGCTCGAGGAGCACCTGTGCATGCAATTGTGTGCGTGTGTTCTTCTTCTTAAGCTGTTTTAGTTTTTCAACTTTGTCTAGTTTGGGAGTTTCACTAGGCGGAAGTTCTCCGCTCAGAAGCGATGGGAGTTCCAACAATTTGGAGATCTGTTCATCAGTATAGCACACTGTGGCGGTCATTCTGACCGCGGCGGGCGGCGGTCGCCGCCCGCCAGGCGGTCACCGCCGAATGACCGCAACGCGATCAAAAGACCGCGGCAGCCATTCCAACTTTCCCGCTGGGCCGGCGGGCGACCGCCAGAAGGCCGCCCGCCGGCCCAGCGGGAAAGCCCCTTCAACAATAAAGCCGGCTCGGAATAGAGTTGAAGGGGTGCGATGGGTGCAGTGGCACCCGTCGCGATTTTCAGTGTCTGCAAAGCAGACACTGAAAATCTTTATGGGGCCCTGTTAGGGGGCCCCTGCACTGCCCATGCCAGTGGCATGGGCAGTGCAGGGGCCCCCAGGGGCCCCACGACACCCGTTCCCGCCATCCTGTTCCTGGCGGTAAAAACCGCCAGAAACAGGATGGCGGGAAGGGGGTCGGAATCCCCATGGCGGTGCTGCTAGCAGCGCCGCCGTGGAGGATTCCCTGGGCCAGGGGTAAACCGTCGGGAAACCGCCGGTTGCCCTTTTCTGACCGCGGCTTTACCGCCGCGGTCAGAATGGCCCAGGAAGCACCGCCAGCCTGTTGGCGGTGCTTCCGCGGTCCCCGACCCTGGCGGTCCATGCTCGGAATGACATGGTTCTGACATGTTTTACACGGGGCATCTATAATATCACAGAAATTAAAGTCACATAAACATACATAGAATACAACATTTATACATAAGGAGTAGGTACAAAATCAGCTTTGGCTAAATATTTAAATACATCTTGTCCCACTTCCCGCGGAAGGGGAAATAGTTCTGTTATTTGAACTTAGCTCTATGGCAGAACCTCACACCTAAGCAGGTGTTCTTCAAAATTTTATCAAAAATAGCGGGTGACCCAATAACCCGTGCTTGGTCTGGGCACAAAACTGACAAAACCAATGGAGGTTCAACCAAGCCGGGATAGATTATATCATTCGTTATCAAAAAATGTGATCAATACATTTTTCGTGGTTAGATTACTTCCCAAATTGTATTTATCAATTAAAGTAAAGCCGAGAATGTCTCATTAGTCATTAAACATATAAGGCGTCAGTATACCAAATAAACAAAAAATATACATAAACACAAGATAACTGTACAGAAACCTCTCTGGTGGCAGCCATTGTACCTGTTTCAACCGTCCCCCCTCCAACTTCCACTTCCCAGTCCCATTCTCCTCAACCCCAACCCATCCCAAGCACACAGGCAGACGAGCATGCACACAAGACAAAACCCAACAGTGTCACAGGCAAACACAAGCACCACACTTCATCCCACAGGCACTCACACAAACACCATTCATTTGCAGACAAGACAACATCCACTATCTCCACTGTCTCCCCCTCCTCCATCTCCCAACCAGTTGCGTCTACACTCACACCTGCATGCACTACATCTATATCCACTACCAGTATCATCACCACACCAAGCAGAACATACACCTCACTGGCAGACACCTCCACAACATCCATGCACACGTCCCCTGTGTCCTCTCCCACTGTGTTGGTCCCCCTCTCCTAAAGTACACAAACACAAGCACTCAGACACCCCAGAGCCATCCACCTCACAACAGCATACAGCCCATGCACCTGCACCCAAATCCAGCAGACAAACACCTCCAACACCCACTCCCTCATCCTCCTCGACCCATTACTCTTCCCACCCCAACATCCCTAAAACGTTTTTCCTTGCCCAACTTGACCTCTTCCCTACACGTATGGGCAGGGTAGTAAGGATTTCAGGCCAACAATACAGAAGGGGAAGGAGCCTGCACCAGCTGCTTAGAAGGGGAAGGAGCCTGCACCAGCAAGCAGAGGGGGGAAGAGCCCATCCACCAGAACCAGGAAGGGTAAGGGATCCCCAACCCATAAGCAGGAGGAGAGGAGGCAATCTACGCCAGTGGAAGCTGACAGCCAAACACCACCACCAGCTGTCACAGGGCCCCCACCGCCAGCCGTAATTGTGCAGCCATCAGAGGGAGCAGGGGCTGAGCAGGAGCCTCCCACAACCACCACCACAGTGCAGCTATCAGAGGGTGCAGGGGCTGAGCAGGAGCCTCCCACAACCACCACCACATTGCAGCTATCAGAGGGTGCAGGGGCTGAGTAGGAGCCTCCCACAACCACCACCACAGTGCAGCCATCACCGCCGGTGGACGCCATGTAGTCTAGCCTCCAAGGGCTGCTGTGTGGCCTGCCACCACCGGAACCAGTGGGCAAGACACGCACTTGAAAGACTGTGGCCTTGCACTCCCAGGACAAAGCACAGGGCATGTTGCACCCTCCAGAACCAGTGGGCAAGACACCCACTTGAGAGACTCTGGCCTTGCACTCCCCAGGACAAAACACAGGGCATAATGCCCCCTCCATAACCAGTGGCTTTGTTTACGCATGCGGCTGAGGTGCTCCTCCCTCCCCCTGAGGTGCCTGCCTACTTGACAACTGATGCCCCTTCAGTGTTCTATCCGGATTGGTGCAGGATTCGAGTGGGGCCTTGGACTGTGCCCTGTGGCCATGTGGGCCCTTTGAACTATGAACTGGGCAGTGTCCCTTTTTATACAAGTGTACAGATCTGTTTCATGGCCAAATGGGATTGTTGATTTTATTGTTGGACTGATTACAATCATTTTCGTAAATTCCTGTTGCTTTTGCATTATTCTGCAGATTTTCGTGGTCAAATTGTTATTGTAATGCATATGGTTGTGTGTATGGCGTGTGTGTCGGGTGTGTGTGGTGCGTGTGTGTGTCACTCTCGTTTTCCTCCCATCCTCCCTTGTGTGCTAGGTGGCTGTACTCACCGTCATCTTCTTCGCCGGCTTTGGTGTTCCAGGTGGAGCATAACGTAGAATATCATCGGGAAGACTTGCACTTTTGGTTCCATGGCGGCGTGGTTCTTCCCTGTGTCTCTAATGGTGAGTCCTTTCACTTCTGTGATGTGTTTCCACCAGGCTTTTGATGGCGTTGGTACCGCCCCAGAAAAGGTGGCGGAATCGTGTGTCTTAATAAGGTGGACGGGTCTTCCGCCTGGCTGTAGGCGGCTACCGCCATGGTGACTGTTGCTTCCACCCAGGCACATTGGCTGTCTATCAGAGATATCACCGCCATGGTCATAATTTGATGGTAGTTACCGCCAGCTTGTTGGCAGTATTACCGCCACTTTATTACCCACCGCCAGGGTCGTAATGAGGGCCTACCTCAGATAGACCCATGTAATGTATTCCTATGGTCATGTAACAACCCTAATCTCTATTTTTTTAAGTTTGCCAGACATAGGGGGTCATTCTGACCCTGGCGGTAAAATCCGCCTGGGCCAACGACCGCGGGAGCACCGCCAACAGGCTGGCGGTGCTCCCATGGGCATTCTGACCGCGGCGGTACAGCCGCGGTCAGAAACGGAAAACCGGCGGTGTACTGCTGGTTTCCCGCTGCCCTGGGGAATCCTCCATGGCGGCGCAGCTTGCTGCGCCGCCATGGGGATTCCGACCCCCATTACCGCCATCCTGTTCCTGGCGGTTGTGGCCGCCAGAAACAGGATGGCGGTAAGGGGTGTCGTGGGGCCCCTGGGGCCCCTGCAGTGCATGGGCACTGCAGGGGCCCCCGTAACAGGGCCCCACCAAGATTTTCAGTGTCTGCCATGCAGACACTGAAAATCGCAACGGGTGCAACTGCACCCGTCGCACCCCTTCCACTCCGCCGGCTCCATTCGGAGCCGGCATCCTCATGGAAGGGTGTTTCCCGCTGGGCGGGCGGGCGACCTTCTGGCGGTCGCCCGCCCGCCCAGTGGGAGACCCAGAATACCCGCGGCGGTCTTTTGACTGCGCAGCGGTATTCTGGAGGTTCCAGCCAGGCCAGCGGCTTCCGCCGCCGGCCGGGGTCAGAATGACCCCCATAATTCTGCCATTCCAGTAGATTGTGGCCACAGGTGTGTTGCATTTTTGGGTTGAATGCCTACAGGTTGCAAAGGTGTCTTGAATTCTGCATTACATGAGAGTGCATGTTGAGCCCGATGCTGAAAAGCTGTCATCTAGACTTGGTCGACAACACTTCTCTAATAATTGGAAGTCTTGACTATCCACCCATAAGTGCCAACAGATAGCAACAGACCAAATGGTCCACAGACATCGATCGTCACAGTTGGCCAAATTGTCTCCGGCACACTGTATACTAGAAGCTTCGATGGTGAACCCACTTTTCCTATATGTTGACAAAGGTAATCAGAATTCATTAGAGTAGCTACTAGAGCATCTAAATTTGTGAATAATACATTTTCTCTTAGTAGTGACTATCATTCCACAGTGACTTTTATGAGCAATGTCTATTACTCGCCAGCAAAGTGAATGTGGGAGGGCAATTCTCACACCAACAACATAAACATTTCACAATGTACCCCTTTAAAAGCTACAATTTCTCCCTTTTGTAGAGTAGTGGCAAACTTACTGTCTCTGTTCACAGGTTGCCACCTATTGTTTTTATTAGTTTAAGTTTAGCTTCATATCTTCCTGTATGGCTTTAAAAATTTCAGTCTTTTTTTGTGGGATAGATTGTTGTATGAAATTGATGGAAGTGATAAGTTATCCTCAGTTTTTGGTAATGATTATCATGAAAAGTGTTCTGAATATTTCCCACGTCTATGAATTCTTTTAAAATCGTTATCCATGGGGTGTATGCCCCATCTTTCAATTTGTGGTGACATTTTTGCTTTTGGATTCCCAAATATAGTAGGAAGGGCCTGGTGATCAGAATCATAGTTTGTGGAACAAAAATAAATGGTCGACTTAACAAGCCAAGGCCACTGCTATGCTTTCTTTTTCAGGTAATAAATAAGATTTTTCCACTTCACTTACGCTTCTGCTTGCACGCTAACCTATGCAGATCAGAGAGCCACTTCCTGGTTTATGTGGTTCTAATACAGGTCTAGCATCTCCTGTTAGTTTTGGATCAGAAATAGGCCATGTGCTTTGTCCACAATAATTTTTTATTGATATGTTACGTTTTTTGTCCTTTTTTAATATTTTGGTGCATTTGTAATGGAGTATCTCATCCACCAAACTACCATACTACACACCATGAAAGTACATGGTGTCTCCTTTCCCATTGTTGAGTGGTTGAGCCCATCACCAGAATTCTGGTGGATGGGTTTTCTTGGGGCAATCTTCTTCTTCCTTCCGATCCTCTATCAGCTGCAACTTTCTCAGATGGCTGCTTTTCACCTGGCAATTCTTCATCACTGCTTTTAGGGCATCCCAGAGGGATATGGGCCATATCATTAGAGTTTAGAAACTCCTGTAGTTAGTCACTGATTGCTGCTTGTACACATTTATCTCATAGAAGTGTGTCATTCAGGCACCAGCTCCACCCAACTCTCCCGCGCCTTGTGACGCATTGCATCTAACCCTGAACCGGGCATGATCAAAAAGGCAAAATGACTTCTTGATGTGCCTTCTCTACCTGGCTTATTTGTGTTCAATCGCTGAATATCATGACGAGCCTGGCATAGGATATGTGCACTATAGAATGGCGAAAATAATCGAGTGGTATCTCATTGCACATTATCTACACTTCTATCTTCTTACAGCAATTGAATAACTTCCTTTTAAAGAGTGGCTGTACTACCTACCATGTGTCCCGTCCTATCTCGACTGGGATCTAACATGAGATTCCATTTTCCCCCCATCATCAGTTATCTCATAGCCAAAGAAATAAACTTTTGCACAGTAAATATAAGGAATACCTTTTGTACCACACTGGGAATGGAGACTCAAGCTTTAGAGACCTCCTTACCCCTTAAATGTCCATTCAGTTGAAACCATGCTTTCTCTGGGCTTCCTCCATGATGTGGTCTTTCACTTGGAAGAGATGTACCCTCATCAGGATGTCAAGTCTTCTAGAAGCTTATACTATGCAGTGTGTCCCGTTGAGCTCTGGTTCAAAGCAAGGTGCCTTCTCCTGGTAATATCCCAGTTGATTGATATATCTCTCAGTCTCACTATCTTCTTCTCCGTGTGGAACTCCTGTGATCCTGTGGTTTTGCAACAAGAGCAGTTCCCAAGGTCCCCAGATTTTTTCCTGCAACACGATGTTTTCCCTTGCAGTGCCAACACTTCTTGCTTCTAAGTTCTTTCTCCTGGAAGTTTCCATATGTAGCATCATTCAGGTTCAAGATTCTCTTTCCTAGGTGCTGGACAGTCTCCTTAACTTCCTGGAGATCTCTGCCCAGGTCTGCCTGCAGGGCTCCAAGCTCATCCTTCAAGCCAGTAAAACAGCTGCACCATGGAACTCCCTTGAGACTACTGAGGAGGTCTATACATGGTGTACTCGTTTGGCTGCGAGTATGGTAGTGGCTTATTGAGTGCATGTGTTTGTAATTGTGCCTCTTCTATCAGTTAAATCTGGCTATGTGTGCAAAGTTCTCCTTGTCCGTGTTGCTCACATCCCTAAGAGTGGCGGTGAATCCAGTTGGACCCGCCACAGGTTGCTGTTTTTGCTTTTATGTACTCTTCGGTCCTCCACTTGATGTTCTTAATGTGAGTGGCCACCTCTGGTGATTTTCCACTCTTACCACTGATGGTATATGGTTACTCTGGCAGCCAACTCACGGACAGCGTCTTTACCATTGTCCACCATTTTTGATCCTGTTGCTCCATGGGCCTTCTCTGTAGCTCTCAGAGTCTTGCCGCTGTCTTCTTTTCAATGACCAGAGGTTTTACTCTCTCATTGTCATCACTGTTAGCATTCCCTGGGGTACGTGTTAAGAACCGCAATGGGTGGGTCAGTTGCAATGCCCCAAGCTCCCACTTGACATGGACAAAAATGAGGTGCAATTTTGGCAGATGAGTGCAAGGACTGGCCGTAGCCAGCTAGAACGCTGCCTCTGCTGTGCTGGACCAAGCCACAACCCTCTAGTTCTTCCTCATGGAATATGAACTTCACTGTTTATTGACGTAGGACCCTATGTGAGTGTTTCTTGAAATTTTCTAGGTTTGTGTCTGGTCTGTTGACACATTGTACTACATTTACATGGGATGGTGGGCAATGTTGGTTTGAGAGACATCTTCTCATATTCGGTTGCACACATGGTATTACAAGGCCCCTACTGTTTACAAATAAAGTGGATGTACATCGAGGCACGTTTATGCAAATTGGTCATATTTTTTTATCTTTTGGTGATATGTATGATTGATTTATCTACTTTTGTTTTTCACTTTTTGTTGGACTTGTTCTGTGCTCTTTGTCTCGCATATGTTACCGAAATGATTCTCCTTATTACACTTAAAGCATCTTTGTCACAGTTCTGGCTATGTTCCCGGGTGAGGAAATCATTGGCCACATAATTAGTAAGTCCTGTCAGGATTATTTTATTATTACTGACATTTCACCAACTTGTTCTGATGTTTTTTGAGTCCATCTTCCATATCACTTGAATGTGATTCTGGTCTTGCGTCCCTGTAAGCTACTTCAGTTGTAAGATTCTGGCAACTCTATTGGTTGCTCGAAATGTTTTGTTCTACTTCTATTGTGTGTAGGTGAATTGACTCTTCATTAGTGAATTTATGTTACTCTGTGTTGCAAAGTCATCTTTTTAACCTGTTCATCTTCGTTTTTATGTTGCTGACTGGTCCTGGTGGTACCTGACTCTGACTGTGACCTACGCTCTATTAGGTAGACCCAGGCCAGCACTATGTTAACACACACACATGTAGCGGAGTACACTAGGTATTAGGGTACCCTTCCAATTGGCCTGTAAGTCCCTGGTTAATAGAAGGGCAAGGGGGTACAATCCGCCAATAGGCCCCTAGTATATAATAGGGCATGGAGATTAGATGCCCAGCAGAGTTTTTGCACTTGCATGTGTGCACTGCTGTGTGCTTTCTGTCCTTTTGAATCCAGGCCTTGCAGCTAGTCTTTAAATGTTAAATTCATACCATTTACATGACAGCCCCTATAAGCATATGGCAAGGGGGCGCCAACTACCTATAAGACCCCAGTACATAAAAGAGCATGGAAGTAGAGGCCCAGCAGAATTGCTGCCCTTTGCATATGGGCACAGCTAGAGGATTTCTGTCATTTTTAAATGCCTCCTGACTCTGCAGACTGTATTTAAATGTCAATGGCGCACCAATTCACTTTGGTGCTATGGGCACTTTAACTGTGATGATCTACCTTACCTTCACATATTAGGTAGCCCCAGGGTCTCCTCTAGGTGTCCCAGTGGTGGGCGGGCATGTAACTTTAAGCAGGGGCCTTATAGAAAGGATGTTTTATAAACCCTGGTGAGGGAAAAACTGATCATTTAATTTGTCCCCCTTTGTAGATACTAGGCTCGATAGGCTATCGTTGCAATATTGTATTTTATTGTAAATATAGTAAGGGAAAGCATACAAAACCATTCAAGGACTTAAAAGATTTGTTTTGATAAATCCAGCTATTGGACATTGGTGAATTTATCACAGCTTGTACAGAAAATAAGTTATAAGGCTTTTCTTTCTGTAAGCCAAACTCCAGCCTTCTGAAGATCCCCTCTGATTGGTCAGTGCCAACAGGATTAGCAGAGCTGCTTTGAGTAGGTGATAAGTGGTGTCCAGGATTGAGGCTATCTGGTGAAGGGCAGCTCTGGGGATACATAGGAATGCCAGAGCCGGGGGAGGGGTAATAAAACATACAGCCTCAAAGAAAAGCAGGCCAGTAGGGAATGCCAGATCACCTAACCCCCACCCTCTGGACCTCTCAGCCAGATACCAGGCTTAAGGAAGGAATTTGCAGATGTTAGGAGGAGGAGAGCTATGGAAATGAGCCACACTGGTGGTTGGTTTAGTCAGTTCTTACTGCTCTGCTGAAATTTCAGCCATCGTGCATTTTGGAAGAATGGTGCTTTCTGGGACAGGAATATGCCACACTTTGGAGGAAGTGGTCATGCATCTGGGTGTCACCCTCCATTCTATTGGTCAGGGTGCCCCTTTTCTGATGCCCAGGATCAAGGAATACATATGTGAGAGGTGCATAGCCTCTCAGATCTGCTGTCTGAAGCTACAAGAGGAAGAAGGACTGCCCTCCTAAAATCTGGATCTGCACCCTTGACCTGCATTTCTAAGTGAACTGTGCCTACTGCACAATCTGGTACTACAGCCATGGGGACTGTGCCTTGCTTCAAGAAGGACTCAAGAGTGGACTTACTGCAGCTACACTCTAACAGAGCTTCACCTGAATCATCTCTAGCAAGAGTCTCCAGTCTGGAGTGCATCCAGTGGACTTTTAAGGATTTGGCCAGGTGCATTGTGGGAATTGTGGTCCAACTTTCCAAGGATCATCCAGGACATTCCAGACCCTTGGATTTGTGTTTTGGACCCTTTGTACATGCAAGGAGGACTTCAGAAAACACCTCCTGAAGTTTGGAAAACATTGGCAAAGTTGGTGCTTTGTGTTTTTAGACACTAGGAAGTGTTTATTTACAAATGTATAACTCTGGTTTCAAGGACCATCCAGGAGATTCCAGACCCTTAGATTTGTGCTCTGGACCCTTTGTACCTGCAAGGAGGACTTCAGGAAACACCTCCTGAAGTTTTGGAGAAGTTTGGAGAATTTTGGTAAAGTTGGCACTATGGGGGTCATTCCGACTCCCGGCGGCGGCGGTAACCGCACGCCCGGCGGGAGCCGCCGAATGACCGCACCGCGGTCAAATGACCGCGGCGGTCATTCTGGCTTTCCCGCTGGGCCGGCGGGCGACCGCCAGAAGGCCGCCCGCCGGCCCAGCGGGAAAGCGCCTTCAACGAGGAAGCCGGCTCCGAATGGAGCCGGCGGAGTTGAAGGCGTGCGACGGGTGCAGTGGCACCCGTCGCGATTTTCAGTGTCTGCTTGGCATGGGCACTGCAGGGGCCCCCAGGGGCCCCACGACACCCGTTCCCGCCAGCCTGGTTCTGGCGGTGAAAACCGCCAGAAACAGGCTGGCGGGAAGGGGGTCGGAATCCCCATGGCGGCGCTGCTTGCAGCGCCGCCATGGAGGATTCATTTGGCCAGGGGAAAACCGGCGGGAAACCGCCGGTTTCCCTTTTCTGACCACGGCTTTACCGCCGCGGTCAAAATTGGCCTGGAAGCACCGCCAGCCTGTTGGCGGTGCTTCCGTGGTCGTTGGCCCTGGCGGTCAATGACCGCCAGGGTCAGAATGACCCCCTATGTGTTTCTAAGCACTAGAAAGTGTTTATTCTTTAAAAAATCATATCTCTGGTTCCTTACATTGGATTTTTGTTGTTATGGTGTCTATTTACTTGTAAAAATATAACTTATTTGTATGACTCAGTGTGGGATTTTGATTGCGTGTTGTGTCTCACTTATTTAATGTATTGGTATTTTTGAATGCTTTACACTCTGGTCTCCTAAGTTAGGCCTGCCTACTCGGTTACAGCTGCAAGGGTTGAGCAAGAGGCTATTTTACTGAGACCTTTACTGAACCTAAATTTGGTTAGTGGCCTTATTGCCAGTGGTAGGTTCATACTTATCACTACCAATAACCCACTTTCCAACAGTATGGTTGCAGGTTCACTCACCAGCTGTGTTGAATGAGTATCCTTCAAAGTAAAACATTTTTGGGGATCAAACTGTTCATTTGCGCAGTCTCTGATATGTCTCAGTTTCTTTCGTAAGAAAAGGTATAAGCATATCTACCCCATCACCTACCGGACAGAGCAGCAAATTGTCTCAGATGCATCGAATGATAGAGGATGTCTAAGAATGGAGCCTGAAATGCCTTCTTCTTCATGCCTTCTCTGTCTTACTATGCTTGAAGTTGTCACTGCATTATCTGATATTTCAGATGAATCTGCATTCACTTGTTGTGTTGTCATCTATTTATATCTTTCTCAAATCTCTTTTTTTCCTTTGCTGACATTTTTGTCATTTGATCTTTTGTTTGTGAGGAGTTTTTTCTTTAATTGATTGTAATCAGTGTTTTCTCTTGTTTATGCTTGTGCTTTCAACATGGCTGTTAATTTCTGGCTTTTTTTTCTTATGACATTTATTGCTACACTGTTCTAATAATTCATTCAAGTCCTTGCCCCTCATGACTTTTTTTTCATGTTTCTCCTTTTTTTGCTCATCTCTCTGCCTATTACCTAGCGCCCACCCTGTCAACATTCGGTAGCCCTCCATTTTGTCTTCCGGAAGCATCGCTGTATTTCAGCGTGCTCCTTTATGACATTCCTTCTGTCAGCACTCAGCGGCCTTCCTTCTTCCTGATGCGTCTCTGTGCGTCAGCACCTTCCCCCCTGACAGTCCACTCGCAGACGTCCGCTACAGCTGTTCAACTGCTGCGCATGCTTCCCAGCTATCCGAGCTCCTCATCACATTGGCTGCTGTAACTCTGCCCTGCATTTGCAGTTTTTTATATAGCGTGAACTCGACCCGAAGGTACTGGAGCAATTCACATGTGCACCAGTTACGCTACACAGGAAGATATTAATTTTTGATAGGCACGGGGAATTAAGGGCCTGATTTCGAGTTTGGCAGATGGGATTACTCTGTTACAAATGTGTTGGATATCTATGCGCTGTATTGCGATCCCATTATACCCTATGGGGATCATAGTACAGGGGACGGGATATGCACCATCTTTATGATGGAATAACCCATCAGCCAACCGCTAAATCAGGCCCTAAGTGATTTGCCCAGAATCACAGGATGTTGAGCCCACGCCGAGACGCGAACCCGGTTCCCCAGCTCCAAAGTCCGCAGCTCTGGCCGTTACGCCACATTCTTGGCACATGTGCCAATTCACTTTGTCATTGTCACGGTCACACTAAATTCAGTTGTGCATCACCATAAGTAGTCAAAGGAAATATTTTAAGGCTTTTGTTAACTTATCATAATGCATTCCATTCTTAACATTTTCAGAATGAATATTTAACTGACTGCACATTCCATTAAAACTCTGTGCACGCTCACTACGTGTACAAGGGCCATGACTGTTATAAATATTTTAAGGACAGAACAGACGTTCCCTTCCTCTCTCTCTAACACCCTGGAAAATGGCAAAAGAAGGATGTCTAAGCATCATCTAAAACTCAACATCCCTAAAACAGAGTTTCTGTGTTAACCTCTCTGGAAATATCCAATCACCCGAAGCAGCTGTGCGGTCCCCTGGGTTGGAAACCAGCCCCCTTGACAATGCTAAATCCCTGTCTTTCACCCTCGACAAGAGGCTTAACTTGCAAGAGCATATCTCAGCTTTGGCCAAAATTACATTACCAATTTAGGATGCTTTGCAGTATCAGGCAGTTTATTTATGATCAAGAGTTCACGGGGCCTGTTAACAAACTGTATTCTATTGTAAATGTATTAGGACTACTTTAGTACTATTAAGATATTACACAAACCTGCATGTGAAAGCTCCACCTCTCCCAACCACTGGTACTGCAGCGCCCTCTCATGGGAAATAATGGAAGTAACACCAATGTTGCTCCTAAATATTGTGCATCTTTTGCTACAACCTACTATTTGTATGAGCAGGTGGGCCCAGAATATTAACTATCCTTCTAACCAGATGTTAGTTTTAAACCTATGTCCTCATCTGTAAACATGTCTGCAATTAAAGTTTTGATTGCATTCAAATTAAATAACACATTGGCAATGAAGCAAGAGTTTGGAAGAACAAACATTCACCTGCAATATCTTAATGATCTTAAATGGGAACATTGCTTGGAATTAATAAATGTGTAACCAGCTTAAAAGCTGAGAGAAACACATTGATTACAATAAATGCTCCCAGTTGAGGTGACTACTGCTTCATACCAGACCATGTTTTTGGTCTATCCCATGGGGCATCATGGGGGCCAGCTCGATGGATAAAGAAGCACTGGCAAGTTTCTAAGGCTGCATATTCATTTTCTATTTCATTAAGCCATTTTTCAGCATGGATTTGGGCAATTTCTTAGAAAGATGCTGTGAAAGGCATTTGTCACAAATCTCATCTGTCCTCATATTTAATAGATCTGAGTTCAGAACTGGCGGACTTTTACCCTGTGAACCTCACAGGGCAACAGAGATGCAAGTGGAAAACTGAAACACCTACAAACGTCGAAGACCTAGCAACCCATCTGAGGATCGAATTTCACTTTCTTAACACGTTTTCCCAGTTTCTGTAACAGAACCTCATGTGCATTCCAATGAGCGACTAAAAAGGAGGTTCCTTGTCTGGCAAAATATCTGTTTTTATAATCAAGGGCTTATACAAAGTCAGGGAGTAAGGAAAGTCGGTGGGCAAACTTAGAGACAAGGGGGTGTTGAACATACAGCAGTATATCATTATTTTAGCTAATTAAACATCATGATGGCATATATGAATAGATGTCTGCGGTTTCCTTTTAACCTCCTTTCAACTTCAAGACCCCATGTTTTACATAGCATTCTGCTTCAATGTACATTTTCTGATGCCCAGCACCTCTTTACCAGTAGTATGGCCAGCTGCCTCACTTTTGTTCTGTAATCTAGATATGAAGATAGCTCCTTCTGTGGTTTCATGGACCCTTCCTGACTTTACTGCACCGCTTAACATGTGTGACAGCGGAGATGCTGTCAGTGAGGTAAGATTACATGAGAGCATCTGCGTAGTGTGACATCATAACCAGCCTGTGATGTCATAATGGCGCCTCCCTTTGTCATTCCACACTCTCTTGCCAGTTCTGAGTATCTTGTCGTCTGTGTCACCGGATCATCAAGTGTCGAAGAGCTGAATCACTGGATCCTCCAGTGTTAGAGAGGTGAGTCGCTGGATCCTCCAATGTTGGAGAGCTGAGCCACTGGATCCTTCTGTATTGAAGAGCTGAGTCACTGGATCCTTCAGTGTTGGAGAGCTGACTTACTGGATCCTCCAGTGTTGGTGAGCTGAGTTGCTGGATCATCTAGTGTTGGAGAGCTGACTTGCTGGATCCTCCAGTGCTGGTGATCTAAGTCTCTGGATCTTCTTGTGTTGGAGAACTCTGTCACTGGATCATCCAGTGTTGGAGAGCTGACTTGTTGAATCCTCCAGTGTTAGCGAGCTAAGTCTCTGGATGCTCCAGTGTTGGTAAGCTGAGTCACTGGATCCTTCAGTGTTAGAGAGCTGAGTCACTGGGTCCTCCAGTGTTGGTAAGCTGTCACTGGATCCTCCTGTGTTAGAGAGTTGAGTCGTTGGATCCTCCAGTGTTAGAGAGCTGAGTCGCTGGATCCTCCAGTGTTGGTAAGCTGAGTCGCTGGATCCTCCGTGTTAGAGAGCTGAGTCGCTGGATCCTCCCGTGTTAGAGAGCTGAGTCACTGGATCCTCCAGTGTTAGAGAGCTGAGTTGCTGGATCCTCCCATGTTAGAGAGCTGAGTCGCTCGATCCTCCAGTGTTAAAGAGCTGAGTCACTGGATCCTCCAGTGTTAGAGAGCTGAGTCGCTGGATCCTCCTGTGTTAGAGAGCTGAGTCGCTGGATCCTCCTGTGTTTGAGAGCTGAGTCGCTGGATCCTCCAGTGTTAGAGAGCTGAGTCGCTGGATCCTCTAGTGTTAGACAGCTGAGTCGCTGGATCCTCCTGTGTTAGAGAGCTGAGTCGTTGGATCCTCCAGTGTTAGAGAGCTGAGTCGCTGGATCCTCCAGTGTTAGACAGCTGAGTCGCTGGATCCTCCTCTGTTAGAGAGTTGAGTCGTTGGATCCTCCAGTGTTAGAGAGCTGAGTCGCTGGATCCTCCAGTGCTGGTAAGCTGAGTCGCTGGATCCTCCGTGTTAGAGAGCTGAGTCGCTGGATCCTCCGTGTTAGAGAGCTGAGTCGCTGGATCCTCTAGTGTTGAAGAGCTAAGGAAGGTTGGAAAACTCTCTCTAGGAGCTTCAACTACCTCTTTGCCTCTTCTTCTTATCCATTCCTTCCTGGGCGTGAAGAGATGCCTTATGAACGCCGTGACCAACCCTTGCACATCACAGGAGTCATTCTAAGGGATCGAAAGTTCTTAAGGCAGGTCGGAGAGGTGCTCAAGTTTACCTGGCTCAGGTCCAAGGACGAAGAGGTAAAGGGCGACTAAACGCGGTATCTCCCTCTTTCTACCATTCTGTGTCTCATAGATTGGTTCTGCCTCTTTTACACACTCTCTGTGTAGCGCATCATTCCCTTTATTCATCCATTTCTCTCTCTCATATTTGTTCTCCTTTCCAGTATCTCCTTTTGTGTCTTCACTTTGATTTCCCTCTGTTGTTCTTTTTGCACCAGCATTGGTCTTCAAGGGTCACGGTGGCACCAGATTTTCAGAATAACCACTTATTCTGTAAATGTTACCTACTTGTGTGCATGTGTACATTCATTGCTATATATATGTTTACTATTTGGATTTTTTATGTGTGTGTAAGTGTTTCAAAAGTGCTACATTTTGACAACAAGTTGTTAAGAACATGGGTGAATGCGCACCAAGACTCTGGTGACAAATAATTTCTGGCAGAGGAGGAGGCCTGTTGTGATGACCATAGTCTAGTTTGGGGCTGTCCACCCTCACATCCACTGTCACACAGTCAACTCAAGCTGCTGGGCAGGGGGTGTCCAGTGAGGATGGTGAGCAAAGTCTGGCAAAGACAACATGCCAACTGATGGGAGTTATAAACTGAGGTGATGTGCCCCAGTGTATAATCTTAATCCTAAAGGTAATCCTACAAAAACAGTCTTATAAGGACAGTGCTGTGGACACGGTGGTAAGTGACTGCATAACTCTGAAATGACACATGGAACTTCACACGGTAATACATTCAATGGTGATTGTGACTTAAGGAGCAGCATTGTTGAGTGTGCAGAATGATGTCTCAATTAAGGTGACTGTGGCGTAGGTGTTCAATTCCTTTGGAGGGCCCTGTGTTTCTGGTTGTTGCTAGAGTACTGTGATCTTAGCACTCCGCTTCATTTGAATTCTAGCATCATGTGCGCTGGGCTCCTACATCACTCAAAGGCTGGTCACTGCTCACACATAGCAAAATCCACACAGGAAAATCCAGACTGATATATCCACACGGTACAAGGTTAAAATACAAACTGTTGGAAATTGCCCTTTTTTGCAGGGTTATTTCCAAACTTTTTGTCTTCTTCCTCCTATTTTTTTCTAGTTTGTGTGTGCTGGTTTATTGTCTCTGCGCACTTTACCACTGCTGATCAGTGCTAAAGTACAAGTGCTCCCTATGTAAAATGTATTGGTGATTCGTTTATCCATGACTGGCATATTTGATTTACTGGTAAGTTCTTAGTAAAGTGCACAATATGTGCCCGGGGCCTGTAAATCAAATGCTACTAGTGGGCTCGCAGCACTGATTGTGCCACCCACATAAGTAGACCTGTGAACATGACCCAGACCTGCCACGGCAGTGTCTGTGTGTGCAGTTTTCAACTGCCAATTTGACCTGGCAAGGGTACTCACGTGCCAGGTCCAAATCTTCCCTTTTACTACATGTAAGGCACCCCTAGGGTAGGACCTAGGTGGCCACATGGGCAGGGTGCAGTGTATTTAGAAGGTAGAACATATACTGGTGTGTTTTACATGTCCTAACAGTGAAATACTGCCAAATTCGGTTTTCACCGTTGCAAGGCCTATCTCTCTCATAGGTTAACATGGGGGTTGCCTTTAAGTAACTTTAAAGTACAGATTCCCTTTGAGAACTGATAGAAATGTGGAGTTTGGGGTCTCTGAACTCACAATTTAAAAATACATTGTTTAGTGAAGTTGGTTTTTAGATTGTTAGTTTGAAAATGCACTTTTAGAAAGTAGGCATTTTCTTGCTGAAACCATTCTGTGACTCTGCCTGTTTGTGGATTCACTGTCTGGGTCAGTTTGACAGTTGGTCTGTTTACACCTCTCCTCTACTCAGTGACACAAAGGGAGCTGGGGTGTAGCCTGCAATCCTGATGAGCCATCTGAGCTAGAGTGGAGGGAGTAGTGGTCACTTACACCTAAAATTACTGTGTGTGCCCTCACAAAATCCAGTCTCGAACCCCCTGGTGTGTGTCTGTGGCCTGGTCTGGGCAGGGCATGATCTTGCAAACAAGCCAACTTCAAAGCAGAAAGGGGTATAAGTAGTGGAACCAAAACCCCAGACTTTTAGAATCTTTCTGGAATCAAGAGGAACCTCTGCCAAGGAGAAGAGCTGAAGAGCTGGAGGAGAAGTACTGTCCCGTTGCTGAGTTGCTTTGCTGGATTGGCCTGCAGTTGCTGCTTCTGCCTTAAAAGAGAGCAAAGGGTGAACTTTGCTGTGTATCCTGCTTGCAAAAGTTCTCCAAGGTCTTGGAGTAGAGCTTGCCTCCTGTTGGAGGTCTCAGGGACACCAAAGACTTCAGTTTGCCCGACCTACAGCACTGGGAACTTTGTGTTTTGTGCTGATCAAGAAGAAAAAACATTGCAACGCTGTCAACGACGCCACTGGCCTGCACCGTGAACCTTTCTGAGGCCGCACAGAGTTGCTCCTCCCCGCTTTGCACTGCAACCCTGGTCTCACAGATGCCTTCATCTGCCGCCGCCACCGAGCCGCTGCTTGCGCAGTGACCTGTGGGCCTCTCACTCCGGCATTGCCTGCTGACACTGAAGCCTGGGCATCACCGACAATGCCGCTCCTGCTGACACCGGCGCCGGTGCCTGCACCATGGCATGTGGATGTCGCTTGTGAGGAACACAAAGCACCGTCCCGTTCTGCACCGCAGCTCCGGTCCACCGACGCCAGCACCATCGACTCCAGTGTCATCAACAGGCGTCCCTGTCTGCACCGCAACCTGTAGACACTGCCCAGAGCTGTTCCGTGCTGCACCGCCGACTTGGGCCTACCGATGAAAGAGCTTTAGCAATGCCGCCTCTGCTGCCTGCACTGTGACATGTGGGCACGGCACGTCGCATCGTACCACTTCGCACTGCAGCCCCGACTCCATCCACACCAGAGCTCCCGACTTCATCGGCCCGGAGTCCGATCTGCAAAGTGTGTGACTTCAAGGGCTTAACGACTCCCACATCGACTCCGGAACCGACACCGCAACGCCAGCGATGCCAGTCTCCAGAGCTCATCGTGAGGATCACAGGCCAGATGTGTGAAAAAAGCCTTTTGCAAATCGGAAATAGCGATTTTTAAGAAATCGCTATTTCTGATTCGCAAAATGCAATGTATCATATTTGCGATTCGGTAATAGCGATTTCTTAAAAATTGCAAATGCTATTACCGAATTGCAAATTGCGATACCGGCCCCCATTCACATCTATGGGCCTGTCGGCCCATATTTGCGAATATTTTGCATGTCCCAAATTGCGAATTCCTAACTGGAATTCGCAATTTTGGGAAATGCAAGGTCCAGGGTGCTGGGGGCCTAAGACCCCCTCTGTTGCACCCCAATTTTTTTTTTAACAACATGTAAGGTGCACACATGCCAAAAGGGCATGTGTGCTTGTTAGAAATGGGGTCTTTGGTTGACAGTCAGGTTACCCCCTGTTCAAGCAAGGACCCTCACTCTAGTCAGGGTAAAAGAGAATCACCCTCAACTAACCCCTGCTTACCCTCTTGGTAGCTTGGCAGAGCAGTAGGCTTAACTTCAGAGTGCTAGGTGTAAAGTATTTGTACCAACACACACAGTAACTCAATGAAAACACTACAAAATTACACAACACAGGTTTATAAAAATAGGAAATATTTATCTAAACAAAACAAGACCAAAACGACAAACATCCGACATACACAAGACAAGTTATGAATTTTTAAAGATTAAACTCAAAAATAGCGCTTAGAAACAAAAATGCTTCGATGAGGTGTTAACACGGCGTCGTGACGGAGTCGTTCCCAACAAGCCGACACCAGCGGCACCGGACACGGAGTCGCGTAGAGCCCCAAGTACAGTACCTTTGGTGAAGAGTGAAAACAAGTCGATGCGCAAAGTCGGGGATCGCGGCATCGGTGCGAAACGTTGAATCTGCGCTCTTCGAGCGCCGTCGGTCACAACGTGGTGCGGCGACTTCCTCAGAGTCGCGGACTTCAGCGGGGCTGCAGCGGCGTCAGGCCTGCGAAGATCGTCATGTCTCAGCAAAGGTCACGCGGCGGCGTCACCAGATTCAGCAGCGGCGTAGGTCCGAAGTCATCCGAAGTCGATTTCCTTGGATTTCCACCAGCTTTCCTTTCAAGGGCCCAGGGACTGGATAGGGCACCACTTGTCAAAGCAGAAGTCTCTCCAGAGACTCCAGGTGCTGGCAGAGAGAAGTCTTTGCTGTCCCTGAGACTTCAAACAACAGGAGGCAAGCTCTAAATCAAGCCCTTGGAGATTTCTTTACAGGTAAAACTGCACACACAGACACTGCAATGGCAGGTCTTAGTCATGATTACAGAACTACTTATGTGGGTGGCACAACCAGTGCTGCAGGCCCACTAGTAGCATTTGGTATACAGGCCCTGGCACCTCTAGTGCACTTTACTAGGGACTTACTAGTAAACCAAATATGCCAATCATGGATAAACCAATTACATACACATTTTGTAAAGGAGCACTTGCACTTTAGCACTGGTTAGCAGTGGTAAAGTGCCCAGAGTAACAAAAACAGTAAAATCAGAGTCCAGCACACATCAACAACCTGGGGAACAGAGACAAAAAGTTAAGGGAGACCATGCCAAGGATGAAAAGTCTAACACGTGTCCCCCCCAGCTGAAAGTGGGGAGCAACTACCCAACCTCATGGGAGTTCTCATCACTAAGGTGGAAGAACCTGGACAGACCATCAGCATTGGCGTGCTCTGTACCAGGACGGTGTTCCACCGTAAAGTCCATCCCCTGTAGGGAAATGGACCACCTCAACAGTTTTGGATTCTCACCCCTCATCTGCATTAACCATCTGAGGGGCCTGTGGTCGGTCTGAACTCGGAAGTGAGTCCCAAACAAGTAGGGTCTTAGCTTCTTCAGTGCCCAGACCACAGCAAACACTTCGCGTTCTATGGCACTCCACCTACGTTCCCTGGGTAGTAACCTCCTGCTAATGAAGGCTACGGGTTGATCTAGGCCCTCTTCATTAAGCTGTGAGAGTACTGCTCCAATACCATGCTCTGAGGCGTCTGTTTTCACAACAAACTCCTTGGAGTAGTCAGGTGCCTTCAGCACAGGTGCTGTGCACATGGCAGCCTTCAGGGCATCAAAAGCGTTCTGGCAAGCCTCTGTCCAGATCACTTTCCTGGGTTGCTTCTTAGAAGTCAACTCAGTTAAGGGGGTAACAATGGTACCATACCCCTTAACAAACCTCCTGTAATATCCTGTGAGACCTAAAAAGTCTCTCACTTCAGTCTGGGTCTTGGGAGGCTCCCAAGCCAGAATTGTGTCAATCTTAGGCTGTAGGGTGCCACCTGACCACTCCCAACCTGGTGCCTAAGTACACCACAGAACCCTGCCCTATTTGGCACTTGCTCGCCTTAATAGTGAGGCCTGCCTTCTGCAGGGCCTCTAACACTCTCCAGAGGTGTTGCAGGTGTTCCTCCCATGTGGAACTAGACACAGCAATGTCATCCAGGTAGGCGGTACTGAACTCATCCATCCCGGCCAACACCTGGTTGACCAACCTCTGAAAGGTGGCAGGGGCATTCTTCATCCCAAATGGCATCACTTTGAATTGAAATTGTCCATCTGATGTAGAGAATGCTGACCTTTCCTTGGCCCCCACAGTTAAGGCAAACTGCCAGTACCCAGATGTTAAATCAAACGTACTGAGGTACTTGGCAGCTCCAAACCGGTCAATGAGCTCATCAGCTCGGGGGATGGGGTGTGCGTCAGTCTTGCTGACCGCATTGAGTCCCTGGTAGTCCACACAGAAACTGAGTTCTGGAGTGGCACCCGGTGCAGCAGCCTTAGGGACCAATACCACTGGGCTGGCCCAAGGACTGCTGGAGTGCTGAATAACCCCTAGGGTAAGCATTTTGGATACCTCATCCTTAATGCATGCCCTGACCCTGTCAGTCACCCTGTAAACCTTCTATTTAATAGGTGTACTGTCCCCAGCGTCCACATCATGTGTGCACAAGTGTGTGACTCCTAGGATCAGGGAAAACAGTGAGGAAAACTGTCCCAACACGTGGCGACAGTCACCTTGCTGCTCCTCAGTCAGGGAGGGGGAGAGGATCACTCCCTTCACTGACCCATCTTTCTCTCCTGCAGACAGGAGGTCAGGAAGAGGCTCACTCTCCTCCTCTACCCCATCATCTGTCGCAAGGAGCATGGACAGTTCAGTCCGCTCAAAGTGAGGTTTGAGGCGGTTGAGATGCAGGACCCTTAAAGGGTTCCTTGGAGACTGCAAGTCCACCAGGTAGGTGACTTCGCTCTTGCGCTCCACCATCTCAGATGGCCCAGTCCACTTATCCTGGAGCACCCTAGGCTCCACTGGCCCCATCACCCACACTTTCTGACCAGGTTGAAACTCAACCAGGGTGGCATTCTGGTCATACCACCGTTTCATATGCTCCTGGCTTGCTTCCAGGTTCTCCTGAGCGAGACTCCTGAAGCGGGCAGTCTGGTTTCTCAAAGCCAGCATGTAACTGAATACATCCTGGGGGGTTTTACTAGGAGCTTTTCCCAAAGCTTCCTTAACCAGACTCAAGGGTCCCCTCACAGGGTGGCCATAAATCAGCTCAAAGGGACTAAACCTAAGTCCCTTTTGAGGCACCTCCCTGTTGGCGAACAGAAGGCATGGCAAGAGGACGTCCCACTTCCGCCTCAAGGGCTCTGACAGGCCCTTTATCATGCCTTTTAAGGTGCGGTTGAATCTCTCAACCAGACCATTACTTTGGGGTTGGTAAGGGGTGGTGAACTTGTAGGTTACCCCACACTCCTTCCACACAGACTTCATATATGTGGATATGAAGTTGGTACCCCTATCGGATACCACTTCCTTGGGGAACCCCATGTGGGTAAAAACCCCCATCAATGCACGACCCACCACAGGGAAAGTGATTGATCTCAAAGGAATGGCTTCTGGGTACCGGGTGGCATGGTCCTCCAAGACCAGGATAAACTTGTTGCCCATGGCTGTCTTGGGATCCAGAGGCCCCATAATGTCAATGCCTACCCTCTCAAAGGGAGTACTGACAACAGGCAAAGGCTGGAGGGGAGCTTCACATTTCCTACCACTCTTCCCACTTGCCTGACAAGTCTGACAAGACCTCCAATGTGCATGTGAGTGCCTGCGCATTAGGGGCCAGTAAAAATGGGTGACAAGCCTCTCAAAGGTCTTGTCCTGCCCCAAATGTCAAGCTAAAGGCACATCATGAGCCAACCCCAGTAGGAAGGCCCTGAAGCACTGGGGTACCACCAGCACACGGGCTGACCCAGGTTAATTAACCTTAGGCTCGCTATACACGAGGTCATCTTCACAATAAATCAGGTGTGATCCTGGCTCCTTGCCAGCCGCCTGGTCTGCAGCCTGCTGCCGCAAACCTTCCAAAGTAGGGCATGTCTTCTGTGCTGCACAGAATGCTTCCCTGGTGGGCCCCCCTTCCTGCTGCCACAGCAACAGCTCAGGGACCTCCCCAGGTCAGCCACCTGTTCCCCTGTAGGCTCTGAGGCATCACCCTCAGGCTCCGCCTCCTCCCGGACCATGGGAACGTCTGCGGTCGGTTTCCCGCGCCCCCTTCCCTTCCTCTTCTTGGCGGTCCCCTGGGCCACTGTTTCAGGCTCCAGGGGCTCTTGCTTACCCTGATGGGCTGCCATTGACCGGGTGGATACGCATACCCACCCAGGCAGACCCAACATCTCCAAGTGAGACCTATGTTCCACCTCCTTCGAAGGGGAATCCTCCAGGTCATTGCCTAGCAAACAAACAACAGGCATGGTTGGACTCACAGCTACCTTCAAGGAACCTGAGACCCCCCCCATTCAAAGGGAACCTGCGCCACTCTGCACAGGCGCTCTGAGTTGTCCACTGCAACTACTTGGTGAAGTACCCGGGGATCAATCTGCTCTTCAGACACCAGCTGACTCCTCACTGTAGTCACACTGGCTCCTGTGTCTCTCAGAGCTTCTACCCTCTGTCCATTAATGGTCACCCACTGCCTGTACTTCTTAGTGTTTTCAGGCACTAGGTTTCTCTGGACCATCTCACTGTCCCCTAGTGAGACAAGGGTGATCTCAGCTGGTTCCCACCCACCTGAAACCAACTCCTCCCCAAGCGCTACACTGGCCAAACCCTGGGACGTCGCACCAGTGGGTGCTGGTGTACTTTTGGGGCATTTGGGGTCCCCCCTCACATGACCCACCCGGTCACATGCATAGCACTTACATGGGGGACCTTCGGCCACTGGCT
This sequence comes from Pleurodeles waltl, assembly GCF_031143425.1. Taxonomy (NCBI): domain Eukaryota; kingdom Metazoa; phylum Chordata; class Amphibia; order Caudata; family Salamandridae; genus Pleurodeles; species Pleurodeles waltl. The sequence goes on along the minus strand of NC_090443.1, from coordinate 1,025,755,572 downwards.
TCCCTTTGGAGAACCATGGCTTCTTTTCACTGGGTGGTTGGGAATCCTTACCCTGGGAATCAGTTTGGGGCCCTTTAGAGAACTCCCCCTGTTTACCCTTACCCCCCTTTCTTCTGAGAGGGACCCTGCCCACCCTTGGCGTGGTCTCCCCCATACCTCTTTTGGACCCTGGTGCTCTCCCAGCGGTCCGCTCCCTGCGCAAGCTTCCTGGGGTCAGTCAGCTTGCTGTCAATCAGGTGCTGGCGCAGCTCTGGAAAACAAAAACTGTACAAGTGCTCCCAAGCAATCAGATTGTAAAGCCCCTCATATGCAGTTACCTTACTGCCCTTCACCCAACCATCCAGTGACCTGCAATAAGAATCAACACATTCCAACCATGTTTGGGATTCCTTCTTCTTGTAGAACCTAAACCTATCCTTGTACTGCTCAGGGGTAAGACCATACCTTGTAAGCAAGGCATCCTTCATGTTAGAGTAGGTGAGATTCTGAGCATCCCCTAAGGCTGTCAGTGTATCCCTCCCCTCTACCTCAAAGTGTTTCCACAGACCCGCCCCCCTAATGAGCTTCAGGGACCAGATTCATGTGGAGAGCAGACTCATACCCCTTGAACCACAAGTATGTGTCATCCTCCCTCTTGTAATCTTTCACAAGGTCTTTAGGAATGTGCACCCTCCTCTCAGGCTGCACTGTAGGGTTGCTGCCACCATCTTTACTGGACTGGCTTCTATGATCAATTTCTCTCAAGCTAAGCTCGTGAGCCATCGCTAACTTCCTCTCCTCAAGGGCTAGCCTTCTTTGCTCCAATTGGTACTCCCTTTCTGCCTGTCTGTCCTGTAACTCCAGGTGTCAGACCCTTGGATGAGACACTGCTACCTTCCCTGGAGACCTTCTCCCTGGACATAACAGGCCCACCCACAATACCATTGTGTACTGAACACTCTTCCTCCTCCTCCTCTTCTCCCTCATCCTCTGTGTGCCCTTCAGTGCTCTTGGCTGTCACCCAGGCCCTCAGCGCCTTTTGCAGCTCCTCCTTCCTGGATGAGCTCTTACTGGGTCAAAACATTTACAGAACTGCTTCAACTGAGCTTTGGTATAACTCTTCAATTTCTCAAGGTCAAAGTCAGCTCCAACTGATGCATCTCCAGCTTGGGACATGATGAAGATTCAAAAACAAGTGCAAAGTTCCAAAGGTAGAAAAACAAGTTCCCAAATCAAGTTCCAAATAAAGTCAATCAAGGAATCAGCGAAAAAATGGAAGTAGAACAAAAAACAGCCCCAAAGAGAAAAATCAAAAGATCGCCTAACAAGTAGTATGTGGTCACGTAGTGGTCTGCACTCACAACAGTAGTGTACACTTAATTACTGTATGTCAAGTACAAATACAAGTCGTCCAAATCCCAACCGCTGATCACCAATGTTAGAAATGGGTTCTTTGGTTGACAGTCAGGTTACCCCCTGTTCAAGCAAGGACCCTCACTCTAGTCAGGGTAAAAGAGAATCACCCTCAGCTAACCCCTGCTTACCCCCTTGGTAGCTTGGCAGAGCAGTAGGCTTAACTTCAGAGTGCTAGGTGTAAAGTATTTGTACCAACACACACAGTAACTCAATGAAAACACTACAAAATGACACAACACAGGTTTATAAAAATAGGAAATATTTATCTAAACAAAACAAGCCCAAAACGACAAACATCCAACATACACAAGTCAAGTTATGAATTTTTAAAGATTAAACTCAAAAATAGCGCTTAGAAACAAAAATGCTTCGATGAGGTGTTAACACGGCATTGTGACGGAGTCGTTCCCAACAAGCCGACACCAGCGGCGCCGGACATGGAGTCGCGTAGAGCCCCAAGTGCAGTACCTTTGGTGAAGAGTGAAAACAAGTCGATGCGCGAAGTCGGGGCAGCAGCGGCATCGGGCCTGCGAAGATCGTCATGTCCCAGCGAAGGTCACGGCGTCGGGTGCAGGCGGCGTCACCGGATTCAGCAGCGGCGTTGGTCCGAAGTCGCCCGAAGTTGATTTCCTTGGATTTCCACCAGCTTTCCTTTCAAGGGCCCAGGGACTGGATAGGGCACCACTTGTCAAAGCAGGAGTCTCTCCAGAGACTCCAGGTGCTGGCAGAGAGAAGTCTTTGCTGTCCCTGAGACTTCAAACAACAGGAGGCAAGCTCTAAATCAAGCCCTTGGAGATTTCTTCACAAGATGGAAGGCACACAAAGTCCAGTCTTTGCCCTCTTACTCTGGCAGAAGCAGCAACTATAGGATAGCTCCACAAAGCACAGTCACAGGCAGGGCAGCACTTCTCAGCTCTTCAGCTCATCTCCAGGCAGAGGTTCCTCTTGTTTCCAGAAGTGTTCTAAAGTCTGTGGTTTTGGGTGCCCTTCTTATACCCAGTTTCTCCTTTGAAGTAGGTCTACTTCAAAGTAAAGTCTCTTTGGAATGTGAAATCCTGCCTTGCCCAGGCCAGGCCCCAGACACTCACCAGGGGGTTGGAGACTGCATTGTGTGAGGGCAGGCACAGCCCTTTCAGGTGTGGGTGACCACTCCTCCCCTTCCTCCTAGCACGGATGGCTCATCAGGATATGCAGGCTACACCCCAGCTCCCTTTGTGTCACTGTCTAGTGTGAGGTGCAACCAGCCCAACTGTCAAACTGACCCAGACAGGGAATCCATAAACAGGCAGAGTCACAGAAATGGTATAAGCAAGAAAATGCTCACTTTCTAAAAATCAACTTTACTAGAAGATGTATTTTTAAATTGTGAGCTCAGAGACCCCAAACTCCACATGTCCATCCGCTCCCAAAGGGAATTTACACTTTAATCCGATTTAAAGGTAGCCCCCATGTTAAACTATGAGAGGGACAGGCCTTGCAACAGTGAAAAACGAATTTAGCAATATTTCACTGTCAGGACATATAAACCACATTACTATATGTCCTACCTTAACCATACACTGCACCCTGCCCTTGGGGCTACCTAGGGCCTACTTTAGGGGTGTCTGACATGTAAGAAAAGGGAAGTTTTAGGCCTGGAAAGTGGGTACACTTGCCAAGTCGAATTTACAGGTAAAAATGCACACACAGACACTGCAGTGGCAGGTTTGAGCCATGTTTACAGAGCTACTTATGTGGGTGGCACAACCAGTGCTGCAGGCCCACTGGTAGCATTTGATTTACAGACCCTGGCACCTCCAGCGCACTTTACTAGGGACTTACTAGTAAACCAAATATGCCAATCATGGATAAACCAATTACACATACATTTTGTAAAGGAGCACTTGCACTTTAGCACTGGTTAGCAGTGGTAAAGTGCCCAAAGTACCAAAAACAGTAAAATCAGAGTCCAGCACACATCAACAACCTGGGGAACAGAGGTAAGAAGTTAAGGGAGACCACGCCAAGGATGAAAAGTCTAACAGTGCTTTACATATAAATTTTAAAAATGCATTTTAAATGCATTTTTCAAATTTGCACATGGTTACCACCAAGTTCAAGGTGGTAATAGCGATTCCTTAATGCCCAATTCGCATTAAGGAATTGCTTCATACATGTGCACTAGAAATCGCAAGTAAGGATTCCTTATTTGCGATTTCTTATTTAGAGAGTCGCAATTTGCGACGCTTTAAACAGGGTTGCAATTTTAAGGAATCGCTATTTTAGCAATTCCTTAAAATTGCATTCAGAATGCCTTTGATACATTCTGAAAGGGCTTTTTGCATTCGCAAACGGGCATTCGCACCATTTACGAATGCAAAAAGCTTTGATACATCTGTCCCCACGCCACCCTGCAAATCCAAAGGTACAGTTTGCGGGTATTCCCGGCACCGTAGCTGGCCCGCGACGCCACAGCCGGCCTGAACTGTTGGTTTTGTTGATCATGATGCCGTGATAGGCCCAGGTGGAGCTATCAACTTCTAGGAACTGTATTTTTAAGTTAAAACTTGCAAAATTCATATCTTTATTACTATATGTTTGATTATTATCGTTTTGGTCTTTTTTTATATAGATAAATATTGGCAATTTTACTAAAACTGATGTGGTGTCATTTTGTAGTGTTTTCACTGTGTTACTGTGTGTTATTTGCAAATGCTTTACATATTGCTTCTGAGATAAGCCTGACTGCTCGTGCCAAGCTATCAAGGAGTGAGCAGGGGTTATCTGAGCGGGTACCTCCCTTATCCGGACTAGAGTGAGGGTCCCTACTTGGACAGGGTGCAAACCGACTGCCAACTAGAGACCCCATTTCTAACACAAAGCATGAAGGTTTATTTAAATATGTAGAAATAATTACAGAAGGCGAAAAGGCAATTGCTTAGTTAATTCTTTCCAAAACACTCAGAACACATAAAATGTCATTTAGCATAGGCAATGGGAGCAGAGCCCTACACTAGTTAATAGCCAAACCAAATGTGGTCTAGCACAAACCAAAAACATTAATTACAAGGAAGACAGAGTGACAAGTCTGCACAGTTTAAAGGCAAGGACAAGTCCTGAAAAATCTCTTCCTTCAGGGAGAGCAAGGGAAAGACCTGGATCACATTCCCCAAACAGCATGTTATACAGCTTTGCATGCAGAGAAATCATACTGTCACTGTGATGTGAAAGAAAATCAAAATCTCCTATGGTAAAACAGAAAACACATCACATGATAAATAAGAACACCATCCTGCATGAACAATATGCTGTGATCTTTACTCTGAAAATTAGAGAATAACAAACAACGGCACATTTGAAATTACATATGAATCTTCCATTAGCCAGATGAAGTGGCCTTGTAAAGACACAGTCGAGCTCTGCCCCTTCCTTCAACGGCATCACAAACATGAAAAAGAATACATTATGGGGGTCATTCCGACCCTGGCGGTCCAAGACCGCCAGGGCCGGGGACCACGGAAGCACCGCCAACAGGCTAGCGGTGCCTCCCAGCCCATTCTGACCGCGGCGGTAAAGCCACGGTCAGAAAAGGGGATCCGGCGGGAAATTCCCCTGCATGGGCTGAATCTCCCGCCGCCATGGAGATTCCGACCCCCTTCCCGCCATCCTGTTTCTGGCGGTTTTTACCGCCAGGAACAGGATGGCGGGAACGGGTGTCGTGGGGCCCCTGGGGGCCCCTGCACTGCCCATGCCACTGGCATGGGCAGTGCAGGGGCCCCCTAACAGGGCCCCATAAAGATTTTCACTGTCTGCTTAGCAGACAGTGAAAATCGCGACAGGTGCAACTGCACCCGTCGCACCCCTGCAACTCCGCCGGCTCCATTCGGAGCCGGCTTCCTTGTTGCAGGGCCTTTCCCGCTGGGCCGGCGGGCGCTCTTTTGACGGTCGCCCGCCGGCCCAGCGGGAAAGCCAGAATGGCATCCGCAGTCTTCTGACCGCCGAGCGGCCATTTGGCGGATCCCGCCAGGCAGGCGGCTCCCGCCGCCCGCCAGGGTCAGAATGACCCTCTATATGCCTTAAACAAGCCAGAGAGGAGATTTCTAGAAAACCCATCCCGCTCTGTGAAAAGTGTTAAAAAATGCTGGCTACTTCAGGTCAGTTTTGAAAAGAACACGTTGGAACTTGGCAGTTCCCGAGGTGCTCTCTCAAAACAGAACTGTTCCGTGCCGTACCATAAACATAATCCTAGCACATCCTTATCTCTTTAAGCCCTTGGTGAGAAACAACAAGCAGACACGTAGAATAAAAACATGAGCAAAAGCACATTGCATAGCATGGGCACGGAAAAATACTTGCAGCTTCTGCACTTCTAACATTTGCACCTCTAACGTGGCAGTGGCTGATGCTAAAATAATGTCAATTGGCAAAATGAAGCTGGTGGACATTGTGCTGCTTGGCTAAGCGCAACGTGGAGTTAGTGGTCAAAACACAAATATCATTACAGAGACAGAGGGCCTGATTTAGAGTTAGGTGGTAAGAAAAATCCTCTGATTTCTGGAGACACCACTGAATCCACAGAGGAATCCACCTTTGGAAATTTGTTTATGATAGGAAAACTAGAAGTCAACTGATGTATTCTCCTTAGTTTAGTATTTCCTTCAGAATCATGGAAAATTCTGTTAGGAAGGGGATTTTGGGTATAGGGCATGCCTAACCACCTTACCCTCATAATGCTTGTCCTTCTTTTGTTTCCATAGGAGAGAAATATGATCCTGGAGGACCTGTTGCCCTCCCTGGCTTGCGCTGCTGTCAGTGCCAATGACTTCCTGTCACTGCAAGAGATTCTTTCAAAGGTATCAACACATGGTTGCATATTCACCAAGGTGTTAAGAGTGGTCTGATGCATATGCCTGTGTTACGGTGCAGTTTGTGTTCTGAACATGCACTAGTTGATAAGGGTGTGTTTCTGGAGTGATCTCTGTCAATGTCTGTGCACAAAGTATTGAAAACACATCTGCATACTGTGAAGTCCTCTTTTAACAACAAATAAACTTCTATCAAATGCAAGGCAGCCAGTATCTCGCACCTACTGCAAACATACACTAAATATAGCGTACTCAGGGCCTGATTTATGAAACGTTTGCGCCACCTTTGCGTCATTTTGTTTTTTGCACAAAAGTAGCATAAACTAACAAAATATAATTGTATTTTGTAAGTTTGCGCCACTTTTGCTTAAAAAAATAATGCAAAGGTGGCGCAAACATTTCATAAATCAGGCCCTCAGTACTCTATTTGATCCCAAACTTAGAGTCAAGGTGACAGGCATTGTCACAAGACTCCCATTATGTACCTGACTAACCATACAGACCACCAGGCCATTGTCTCACCCCATCAAGTTAAAGGGGCTGTGAAAAAGTTTATCATTTGCCATATTAGCTCTCATAGGAAATGTTGCTGAAGATAGAGCAAAAATGCTGAACCGATTTTCATCAAACTTGGCCTTAACTCAGAAAGGATGCTTTTTTGATTTGGTGTAAATGCCTAATAGTTTTTTAAATATTTGTGTTTAAAAAATGAGTCAGTGGACTTTAAAGGGTTAACACTTTTGAACATACTCTTTAGAGTCCATCCTGTTAATCATGTTTTGAATGTTCTCATACAATGTTGTTAGCTGGATTATGGCTGAGGATTTCCACACTCAGAGTGCCCTGAAGGAGTCAAGAGAACAGCAAGGTGGAGGTTATCCAGAGCATATCCAGGTTTATGCGCGCCCTCACTCACAGATGTAAGCACTCAGGGCCACAATCAGGCATTAACCTCTCTAATGGAGGAAAAAGTACAGTGAGGCAGAGGGTGTCACATGCAGGTTCAGGTTTGTGCCCTCCCCTACCCATCCAAAAAAACAGTCAGGACCACATTCAGGGATTTGAGCACTCCAGGTGCAGAAAACATACAGCGAGGCAGAGGGCCGCACATGTCCAGTGTACTGTCTTGTGAGTTTTCTGATGGAACCCTTTTGGCTCCGAACAGACTCTGTAGAAGTGTGAGGTAGAGGCTAGAGCGCAGTGGAATGAAAGCTTGGGTTAGAATGTTGAGTTTGCAGGTACACGCAGAAGAATAAAGATGTGCAATATTCAGTTCGGTGTGTGGTGTAGTATTGGCGGGTAACCAGGCTGGGGAAGATGTCACACCCAGGTTTACCTACACCCACACTCACTTACATAAGTGTCCAGGGCTACACTCGGTGATTTCAGTACTCCAACGGCAACAAAGGTGCAATGAGGAGGAGGGCGTCCATTGCAGGTCCAGGTTTACACTCACTGACATAAGAATTCACGGCCTTGCTTAGTCCAACTGAAGCAAAAGTACTCCCCCATCCACCCATCAAAGCAGCAAAAGTACAGTGAGGCAGAAGGCATCGAGCACTTTACTTAAACCCTACTCACCCACCTTAGGATTTCAAGCCAGGTTCTAGAAATTGAGTACTCCCCCAAAAGCTATAGTCCATTGAGGCAACTGCAACCCACAAAGGTCCATGTTTCTGCACACCCCTGCTCACCCAACAAAACACTCAGGGTCACTCTCTCAGATCTGAGCCCTTCAAAGGTAGCAAAAGGTCAGTGAGGTGAAGGTCATACAGTGCATGTCCAGGTTTATGCACTCCCAGGTTACTCACTGAAGAACCCATGACCACGCTCTGGGATTTGAGTGCTCCACTGGAAGCAAATGTCCAGTGAGGCAGAGACCATCCCATAAATGTCCAGATTTACACACACACACACATACACCTCTACTCACCCACCTAAACGCCCAGGACCACACTGGGTGCACCCATTGGGGCACCCATCCAGAAGGAGCACAGGCACTGGGGAATGGGGTCCCCAACACCTGTTAAGGCCTAGAGAAGGGGCTGCATGCCCATCCCCTTCCCCTTATTTCGCATTGTGGGGGATCCCTTGGGATCCCCAGGGCCTTCCACAGGCTCAGGAATCAGGGCCACATGCCCTTCTCATTAAAAGATATGTTTGGCCCCAGGGGATGGGGATGGGGTTTCTGGGGCTACTATTAGCTTGGGAGGCTGTGCACCCCCCTCCACTTAATTAAAAAAAAGGTAACTGGAGATGGAGTCCCTGGCTCCTTAGTGGCTTTGGAGGGTTGCTGTGTGCCCCCCTCCCTTAATAAAAAACAAAGACTGCAGGGTACAGGGTCCCTTGGGTGCAAAGTGGCTTTGGGGGGCGGGGGGGGGGGGGGCATGCATCCCCGCTTCCCTTAAAAAAAAAAAAGTTCCCAGGGGAAGGTGTCCTTGGAACCCAATGTAACTCAGGGAGAGCGGGCTGTGCACTCACTTTTCCTTTAAAAAATATTCCTGGAGGACAGGGTCCCAGGGGCCCGAAGTGGCTTGGGGGCGATGCTAATAGGTTGGCTTCAGGGCCTGGCCGAAGGCCAGGTCCTATGGCCACTCCACATTACGCATGTTCAAAGGCTGTGTGCATCGTGGGTTGGCTGCATCAGAGTGGCCAGGCTCTGCTGCTTGGCTTTACATAAATTAAGAAAATATTACTTTATGTTAAAAAAGCACATAGAAATTCACTGGAAAAAACAAAGGTTAAAGGGACTTTTGGAATTGGCCCTTTCTACAGGGTTATCTCCAAACTTTTTTGCTTACCTCCTCCTATTTTTCTGACCTTCTTTTTGTTGCCTTTAGGACTCTGGGTACTTTACCACTGTTAATCAGTACTAACGTGCATGTGCTCTCTCCTCTAAACATGATATAATTGGTTTACACCTGTTTATCATATTTGATTTACTTGTAAGCCCCTAGTAAAGTGGTATACCATATGCCCAGGGCCAGTAAATTAAATGCTAGTAGTGGGCCTGCAGCATTGATTGTGCCGCTCACAGAAGTAGCCTTTCAAACCCTTCTCAGACCTGCCACTACAGTACCTCTGTGTGCAATATACTGACACTTGGACTTGGCATTTAAAACTACTTGCCACACCTTAAACTCCCCTTTCATTACACATAGGTTACCCTTAATGTAGGCCCTAGGTAGCCCTATGGGCAGGGTGCTGTGGAAATAAAAGTTAGGACATATACTTTTATGTTTAGCATGTCCTGGTAGTGACAAACAGCCTATTTAGTTTTCACTACTGTGAGGCCTGCTCCTCTCATAGGTTTGCAATGGGAATTCCCTTATACCCTTTTAAGCGGTAATTCCTGATCAGAAAGGAGTAGCTTTGTCATGTATGGTATGGTTAGAATAGTGATGATAAATCCTACTTACTGGCGTAGTTGGATTTTACATTACTATTTTAGAAATGCCACTTTTAGAAATTGGGCATTTCTCTGTGCTTATAACTCTGTGTGCTTTGCAGCCAGTCTCCAATACATGTCTGTTGTGGGTGACAGCCTCACTTTTGCATACACTCTAGACAGCCATAATACAGGAAGGACTGGGTATGACAGGAGATACATCTGTATTTATCTGCATACTGATATTCTTCCTTGGCTTGGAGAGGGAGTGGTGGTCAATAGGTTGTGTCCTCACACAAAGGGCTGATTTGCCCCTACTGTTTATCTGGAGCCAGGGCTGGGCTGAAAGAGATGGTTGTGCACTTCTAAGGGTTCCTTTTAAGTCACGCCCCTACATCACAGGAAAGTCACTCCCTACATCAAAGGCATACTTGAGTATAAGTACTGGGGCTATGACCCCATGTTTTTAGACACTGGATGGGACCTGTAACCAGACGCTGCTTGCTCTACAATCTGCACATTGCCAGGAGGACTGCTGTGCTGCTAGGAGGAATCACAATTTGAACTACTAGCTTTGTTGTGCTGGCCTGCCTGCCTGTTGGGCTTCTGGAGAGACTGCCACTTTGCAATATGCCTTATGTGCTGACCTACTGCCTGCCTGCCTACTTTTGTGCCCTCAAGTGTCCTCCCGGGGCTTGTTGGCTTGCTCCCTCTCCCTTTCGTCTGGAATCTGAGGGACCTAAAAGATTTCATTTAGGCAACTTAATCCTGCCCTGGGACTCACCCTGCTTGCTTTTGCTTTCTCCACATGCATTTTGCTGGGGAAGGAACGGACAAGCACTTTGTGGCTCAACAAGCATGGTGCCTCATCTCCACTGGACCATTTTCAACAGCCCTTGTACACACGAGGTCGGGTGCCTCCTGTGGCTGTGCTGAGTCTGTGTCAACACTAGCTGCATAGTAGAGTTATCAGGCAGCTCTGGGCTTTCTACCTGATCCGCCACCTGTCAGAGAAGGTTACTTTGTCATCAGAGGTATCCTGTCCCAGGGTGTCAGGGATTGGACGACATGGGTCCTTTCTTCCAAGGTCTGCTGATGCATGAGTCCTCACTCTGAGCAGTGTCCCGGTTGTCTCAGAGGACAGAGCAGGGCGTCTGAAGCCCCCCATAGTGATGGCGATCAAGGTACAGTGGGGGGTGTAGCCACCCCACATCCTAGCTGGCCTTTTGTCTGAGGAACTGAACAGTGAGGAGAGACCAAGGGAAGCCTCTTGTGCCCACACTGGGCTGTGACTATTTGTTTCTAGTAAGCAAACCTCATCAGGACTTTCAGACGCTTTGTTTTTTCCCCGCTCCTGCACCTTCAAACACCCAATGATCAACCCCAACGGGTATACCTGCTTCTAAACCGGGCTATGGAAATTGCCATAAAGCCCCTGTACATTTTGAATGTATTGTGGTCTGCATTTCACCATAAAGGGCTCATCACTTTTAGGGATACCGTAGTATGCTTAGTAGAGGCGCAGGTACTTGTGTGCCCTGTATTTATACGGGTAGAGTTGATATAACGTGTCTACAGTCTGCATATTTGGAAATGTATCATGCTAACCATGTTTATTACAGGACAACAAGTGGTACATTTAAAAGTACATACATTGTCAATCGCATAGTATACACAATATTTATGATCCATGTAATGTTGGTCTGGTTTTATGCACAATATACTAGAATTTTTTATATAATCCTGTGGGGAGTCACTTTGTGGTATATTATTGTTTTTCTGTGTGAATGTGTTGTGCAAACGCTTCACGCATTGCCTCTGATGATAAGCCTGCCTGCTCTGCGACAAGCTACAAGAGGGTGAGCACAGGATAACCTTGTTGTGTAACTTACTTGCCCAGACTAGAGTGGTTGATTCTGCCTGGCATAGGTGCATACCCTAGCCAACCAGAAAAAAACAATTTCTAACATGGACATTATTGCAAGGTGAAAATGTCAGTTAAAACATACTATTTTAAGTGAACAAAACCACTGAAATTCACCAGCTATGGTTATCTCAAGTACCTATAACTCATGCTCTAATGTAAGTGTGAGAATGTGGGTTACTGGTTGAGGTGGGTGAAACCCTACTCAAGTAGCAGCCACAATCCTTGTCAGGGTGAAGTCACAAGCAAACCCCAAATTAACCTGTGCCCAACCCTCTGGCAGCTAGGCACAAAGCAGTCAGGCTTAACTTAGAGGAAATGTGTAAGGTATTTATGCAGCAATTCAAGCAGTAATGAAGTGAAAACACAACACAAGAAAACTACCTACCCAATTTAAAAAACAGAGTAAAATGTAATAAATAATTCGACACCAAAATGACAAAACTCTAATTAGTAAAACAGGAGGTATGCCATTTCAAAGATTTAAGTGCAAATAGTGCCAAAAAAGCATAAAGAGCCACTTGCGGTTACCTGGTTGTGCGAGACCAGATGCAAGTCATATGTTCATGTCAACTTTGATGGAGCACTGGCGAGATACAGAGACCGGGTTAATCCAGCTGATAGATTTACCTTCAAAGACTGCACAAAAGTTCCTTTAGTGGCGGAAGGGGCTGCTAGGAGAAGAAAGAGAGCCATGGATGGTCAGCAATGAAGTGAGATGAGCAGGCTGGATGTCGAGGATGGTCATCGCTGTAGCATGAAGTACTTATTGAGGTCGCAGACCGTCCTTGCTGAAGCTTCGTGTTGGCTGTCCCTGCAAGCTGTTGATGGTGTAGCTCAAAGTGCAGATCTCCTGCTGACCGGCATTGTTGGCGGGCAGCATGGACACCAAGATCTTGGTGCTATTGAGCCTGTTTGCATTTGTGATGAGCCCAAAACTTTGCGGGAGCTGAGGGGCAGCACTTGGGGGTCGGGATCTCACTCCAGTGGAGGACAGCAGGCTCAGGCAGGGTTAATTGCAGGTCCACTTGCAGGTCCAGGGAGCAGTTCAGCTGGGCAGTTGCAGGGAGCCTCTGGAGCTTGTTATGTCCCTGTACCTCAGAACAGGAGGTCAACTAGTTGCATGGGCATAGCTTTGTATTGAATCATAGTTTGTTTTAATGGGATACAGGAGTTAGCTTAGCCTTTGGCTTGCAGACTCGTGCCCCCGTCACCCAGTGACCTTTATCCTACTTAGCTTGCTCTGTTTTAGCACATTTATTTAATTAAATCTTTTAAGATGGCTGCCTTGCTTCATCCTTAAGCCAGCAGTCTTGCCTAGAGCAAGAGTCCAACTATGACATGGCGCCCAACGTGGGGTGCCATGTCGTGGTTGGACTCTTGCTCTAGGCAAGACTATTGGTTTAGGGATACAGTTGCAACTTGTTGTAGGACTGGCATAGTCACCTACAAACATAAGTACTGTCATCCTTAAACCAGCAGTCTTGCCTAGAGCAAGAGCCCAACTATGACAGCTTGGTCAGGAAGATTGGGGAGGTGTGAACTTCAGATTTCCCAACAATCATGCTGGAATATCATGTTAATCATTATATGAGAAGCAGTGCATGAGGGAGTTTAACGGGGGGGTGGAAATGAAGAGCAGTGCAGATTGTTAGCGGTCCTTAAAACTAAATATTTTGTGAAATAACATTTTTTAAGAACTTCAAATCAGAGAGGAGAGTGTGCCTGTGTGTGTTTTTGCCTGCATGTGTATGTAAAACTCCCAAGCGATAACCAACAGACAGCTCACCATACCCAAATGAAAGCAGCTGTACCCAACTATTTACTTTAAAAAGAAATTTATTAGAGGGGTGTAATACCTCAAACACCTCCCCTCAAGCTACCCTTCTGAGTAGCTGACCCTTGGAATCACTTCAATCTGGGATGAAGGGTTCAGGCCCAATCTTCCTTCTCAGCAAGCTGGGCAGCAAGTATCAGAGCAGCAGAGTACCAGGGCACGAGAGTGTCAGTGCTTCAGGCAGCAAAGCAGTACAGCAGTCTGTCTCCCATAGTATCTATTGGTCCAGACATGTACTGAAGAGTTGGTGCCTGAGAGCCTGTATGTATACCTGGTATCTCCTTTGAAGTGGGAAAAGCATCTAGAGGATTCCCCTTGAAGTGCACAGGTTTCCTGTCTCTCCTGCCCTGGCTCAAGACTATCTACAGGGGGTATGCGTTGCTTTGTATTGAGACAGGACACAGCCTATTCAGATGCAAATATGGCTGTGCTCAGCTCCGCACTCCCACCCTCCCAGTGAGGCCCATCCCAGCACACCTAAGCTCTCTATTGTGTGTTGCTGTCCAGAAGGAATACACAAGCACCAACTGCCAATTAGAGCCAGTCATGTGAACCAGAGGAAGGCTACATCCACTAAATGGCTAATTCAGGAAAATGCAAACTTTCTAAAAGTGGTGTTTTGAAAATTGTAATTCAAAATCTGACTTTAACATAAAAGGGGATTTTTCCTTAAAGTTCAAAGGATACCAAACATGAACCAATTTGGAAGATATCTTTAATAAATGTAATAAGATAACTCCATCATTATCCTATGGAAGAGGTAGGCCTTGCAATAGTGAAACTGAATTTAAGGGTTTTTCAGTACCAGGGCGTATAAAACTTAAAAGTACATGCCCTACTTCCTAAATGCATTACACCCTGCCCTGTGAGCTGCTTAGGGCCTACCCAAGGGGCACTTGTTTGTATTACAAGGTCAGGTTGAGGTTATCAAAGTTTTATTTTGACAGCTCAAAATTACAGTTTAAAACTTCACACACAGACTGCAGTGGCACCCCTGAAACAGTTTTGTAAGGTTACTTAAGTGGATAGCACATCAAGAACTGCAGGCCCACTAATAGCATTTAATTTGCAGGCCCTGGGCACATGTAGTGGCCCTTTACTAGGGACTTATAAGTAAATGAAATATGCCAATTGGGTCTACGAAATGTTACCATATGTAGAGGCGAGAGCACAAGCACTTTGGCACTGGTTAGCAGTAGTAAAGTGCACAGAGTCTTAAGACCAACAAAAACAAATCTAGCAAAGAGTGTAGGGTAAAGGCAAAATGTTTGGAGGTGAGCCCATAGAGAAGACCAGGTCCATCAATTGCTATAACTCTCGCCCTTGCCATGCACTGCTAATTACCCCACATATTACATCACTCGTGACATCTTCTATGACGTAACTGATAGTTTTGCAATGAAATTATTGCAATTAAAATATTGAGTTATAGTTATCTTGGGGCGCAAGTTATAGTTTGGAAAATGCTAAATCAGGTGAATCATCCCTGTGTAAGTTGAAATCTTTGAGGAAGATCTTATGCAAGTTATTGGTGAGTCTAATAGCAATTAATTTGATTAAGTGTTCAGGAAATGAGAGATTGTTCCCAGGGAATGATTAACCACGTGGAAAATCATGGGCTTCTTTTGGGATGGCTTTAGTTCAGCCGAGAGGCATTTGCAAACCAGAAATTGGGTTTGTTTTAGGTTTGCACATTTAAAGGAGGATATGTGGATATCAAGAGCTACATCTCCTCCTGTTTTGCCAGATCGGTCTTATCAGACGAAGTCAAAGCATGGAGGAATGAGAAGGTCAAGTAAGTGTTGGGAGGTGTCCGAAAGCCAGGTTTGGTTAAAAGCAGAAGATCGAGGGTATGGGGTAAAATATACTGATCTGCAGGTGTGTATCAGGCATTTGTAGGAAGAAGAGAGAGAATTGTGAATGGGAGAGAAGGTGATGGGTAATTAAGATTTTGAGGGCTCGAGTGAAGAGTTCTAGGATGTATTTTGGGGAGTCTGTCACGTTTTAGAGTGGGAATGGATGAAACAGTGGGAGAGGGGCAATATATATATATCTATAACTCTCTCTCTCTATATATATATATATATATATATATCTATATCTATATCTATATCTATATCTATATAGATATAGATATAGATATAGATATAGATATATATACATATATACATATAGAGTAAGGAACAAAGATGTGGAATGTATTAAGAATTGTAAATCTATACTTTCCCTCTTTCACTCTAATATTTCCCTCCCCTTCCTTGTTTCAGGCCATTTTGTCTCCTTTATTTTATATTTGGCAATCTCTCAAAACAATTGTGCTACAAACATATCATAGGAACAATACAGACAAAAATATTGTGAAGATCAGTTTATAGAGATAATCATAGATTGAGTATTCTTAGCTCCACATCTTCACACCTTGAAGATATATGCATACTTATTATTATGAAGGTATATGTATAAGGAGTCGGGTATAGCAAACATATACTTTACCTATATATGTTTGTAGCACAATATTTAGGAGTCACTGTTCCAGTAGTGTTTCATTTTTTCTATCTGAGCTTAAAGGCACTCTGCTCACCCACAGCTGAGCTAGAGCTTTCAACCTTCCAATCTTAACCAGATCCTAACCTAAAGTCTACTCACCTTGGTGATATTTCCATCACGCAGAAAAACCTTCCACTATATATGATTTCTGCCCACCTTATAGTAAATCTCTCGTATTACAAAACATTCCACTTTCTTTATAAATGTTAATATGTAACAAAGGCAGGAAAGAGATGTTAGGGAAATTATATGGAAGCCCAAACAGGTACCAGAGGTACCACCGGTGCAAGGATTTACAGAGTCTCAGACACTTAGGGTCTGATTACAACTTTGGAGGAAGGTGTTAATCCATCCCAAATGAGACGGATATACCATCAGCCGTATTACGAGTTCCATAGGATATAATGGACTCGTAATACGGCAGGTGGTATATCCATCACATTTGGGATGGATTAACACCTTCCTCCAAAGTTGTAATCAGGCCCTTAGTATCTGATGTCATAGGCCCCAGATTTGAAGTAGTATCCACCCCTGCCATCCCCAACATCACCAGCATGTCAAAGTCCACCACAGAAGCTCATCTCCTACCTTCAGCACTGGTGCATCAGTATTTTATGTTTGTATGAGCTGGTGCAACACTTTTTATCATTGGGTCATGTTGGAAGCATTGCCAGGCATCTAGTAAAAGAAAGCAAGCTCACTTTGCTAGAATGACCATTGTCACGTAGGTGTGAGCATGTCCAAAAAACTGGTGGAACTGCTACTTGGAACAAGCTAGCTTCACGTAAAGGATGCTGTGAGTTGGTACAGTCAGGAAAGCCACCTGTTCAGCTGTGTACACCATCTCACCTGTAGAACCAACTTCTTCTCAGTAGACGTTTATGCCCTGACCAAGACCAAGGGGATCAGAGG
The DNA here is from genome assembly GCF_031143425.1 of Pleurodeles waltl. Classification (NCBI taxonomy): domain Eukaryota; kingdom Metazoa; phylum Chordata; class Amphibia; order Caudata; family Salamandridae; genus Pleurodeles; species Pleurodeles waltl. The sequence goes on along the minus strand of NC_090443.1, from coordinate 1,025,738,725 downwards.
ATTCTTAATTAGCTCAGAAGTGGTCCGGTTCACACTGTCTGCTGCACACTTGATCGCCAGAGCTCAGCCTGACCCTAAGTTTCCCAATCGCCGCCTGGCCTTCACCGTACTAGTATCATAAGGCAATAAGGCACCCCAGATTCCTGTAGGTCACAGATTCTTCTTCCTGGCAAAGTAACTCGGCCTTTGAAGCCTAACAAGAAAATATATTCAATTCTATTTGTGGAGTGAGATTATTGTTATTATTATTAACAATATCTTTATCAGTTTCAATCTAAACACACCACCATTAGGTGACGTGTCAAGCTGATCACCAAGACATGGAACTGGCACAGTAGAATACCCCAGACACATCGCTGTGGTGGCAGCGTGTAATTACCATAAAACCATGGGGCAATCAGGTCATACCACCACTTGTGAGCCACTGGGCAGCCAAGGCCTGGCAATACTTTGAAAGCAGGGAAGAAACAGTGTCAACTGACAAGGTAGACAAGGAACACCACAAAGTGGAGTCTTTAGGGCACAATACTTTCAACACAAAATGGTGTAAGATGAGCATGATACAACCTCACAACCCTCAAGTGCCTGGATACCCTCTTGGGTGAATAGCCGTGCTTTACAAATCGACTGATTGATTGATTGATTAATTAATTGATGATACATCAATCCATTGATGGACAGTGATGTGCACAACAAAGCCACATATCCAACAATACCAAGTGTCAACAGAGTGTGTGTGTCTCCCACTCTGAGGTCTTCAGATGAGTTACGGTGCAGACACTTCACCTAGCAGGAAGGTCCTCATTGAGTTGTGCTTGAGGGTGTGTGGGTGTGGTGTCTATTTCCGATCAATGTGTGACCATCTCCGTTTATCTACAGACTGATATCAATCGGGGAGATTACTATGGGCGGACCCCTCTTCACATCGCAGCAGCATCTGGGAACGTGGACATGATGAAGTTCCTGCTTTCCTGGGGGTCCGAGCATTCCATTCAAGACCGCTTTGGGTTCACCCCGCTGCACGACGCCATCAAGTCCAAGTACGTTTCTGTCTCTGTAAATGCTAACCTTTCTCTTTGTGCTGAAATATTTGTACTATGGGCCTGATTTAGAGATTGGCGGATGGGTTGCTCTGTCTAAATCCCATAATGTCCTTAGGGATTTAGCTTTCTGCGGACAGGATATCCATCATTGTTGTGATGAAGCAACACCTCTGCCAATATCTAAATCAGGCCCAATATCTCCCTTAATGCCAAATGTGCCCCCTAACCCCAATAGAGGACACCACACTATCTGGGGCAGCTCAATTGCTTCCGCCGAAAGCTTAGAGTTGTGATGCAGAAGCACTGATAAGCCTGAACATCCTGGATAGTGGGCCCGTGCTCAAGGAGGGTGTGGTCTTATGAGCCCCTTCTGTAATACTGAACATCCTGGATAGTGGGCCCATGCTCAAGGAGGGTGTGGTCTTATGAGCCCCTTCTGTAATACTGAACATCCTGGATAGTGGGCCCATGCTCAAGGAGGGTGTGGTCTTCCACTCCTGAAAGTGCAAAATCCCTGATTGCTGCTCACATATTCTAGTGAATGCAACATCTACTTGTGGGATTTGTAACCTCCCCTGAGAACTTTGAAATTCCCAAAAGACTCTACCAACAAAACAAAAGCCGTGCTCCTCAGCACCCTAGACACCGTCAAGAGTACATAGCATGTCAAGGAACTACCACACATAAGGCCAATACCACTGATCTACTAACGATTTCCATGCCATCCATTATGATATGTATCCATCAACATAACTGGTTTGGACAAGCCACTTTGCCATCCCCTTCTCAATCCAACACATACCAGCTGCGAATCACAGCCAACCAAAGCCATTAATACAAAATATTGCTCTTTCAAGGACTTACCGGTCATCACACTCAAGCATGACCTACTCACCATATTAACCATCATACCCACCTCCTGGATTCCCTCGGATTTGGAAGCCAACAGTAGCCTTCACGAACAGCTTTCTAGAATTTATGATTCCCCCTAAGATCTGCGAAGCCTACTCAGGGGGTCCGCAATTACTTAAAAAATTAAATAATATTAACTAATTAATAACGTGTATATAAATAAAGAAGCTAAATGTACAATTTCAAATTTTAAAATGTTCTGTTAATATGAACATTTTTTAAAATGGAGAATAAAAATTAAGTTAGTATCCCCCGATGGATTTCTGAGAGCAGTGCAACTGCGTCATGCAGAATATAGTATGGACGATGAGTTGAATTTAGAAACGCTTCAAACCTCCTATTAGAAGTACAATTTTGATTTTTGTTATATTTGATTTTTTATTAAATACATATTTCATCATTTGTGTATTTGTTTGATGAATGCTTGTTTCTGTATTGTTTGTGTATTGCCTTGCGGCTCAAATCATCGAACATGCGTTAGCCAGGTTCCCCGGCTTCCAGTAATAACTCAGTGGGGGGGGGAGGGGCAGGTTTCCAGTAATGATTAAGCAGGGGTCCTCAGAAGTCAACAGGCTAAGAACCACACAAGCATTACTACAGTCAAAAACACTTATTGGAGGCATCAAAGAAGCCTCCTATGGAGGAAAAAAGTATGATGTCTTCATTCATGCACCACCCACCCTACACAGAGAGGACTCACACCATCCTCCCTGCACTCATACACTGCTCCCACAGCTCTTAACTTATTATTAATCCCATAGGTGAACACTAATGCATTTTTCTTCAAGCACAGCAACAACCCCATGCTAAACCCTCACAAACTGCTCAAAAGACCAAAGCAATGGCACTACCTAGTTCCTCTTAGAGAAGGTTGACAGGATCAGGCAATGCACTGACAGAACTTTGCAGACAATTTGGAAACCAGTAATTCCATCAGGAAACACATCCAAAAAGTCTACCTTTAAGATGCCTGTCTTTGGTCATCCTGAAATTCCTCATCAGAAAAGCACCACTTCTCAAAATGGTAGACACATCTCAGGTACAAAAGGATGTGGATCCTTAATGTCAACTACAGAATACTGCAGGACATTATTATTGCAAACAAAACATTTTAAGGTAAGTATGTATAGATTCTCTATGTCTAACTCCACATCCATGTACCTTGACAACATATATATCTTTAAGGTACATAGATGCGGAGTTAGGAGAAGTAAAACCATATGTCCCTATATGTAGTGACCTTTTGATAATTTGTCCCACTATATTTTGTCCACGATATTAGTGTGCTACGATATTCTTGTACACAATATTCCAGAGTACAGTCTACGAAAGGAGCCTACACAGACACTTTAAAACAGAAGGATCCTCCCACTGATAATGAGATGCAAATGTGACCCTGTCAACCCAGTCAACTACTGTACTATTACATAATTTAATGGTGCTTAAGTTACCAACCTTGGAAAGATGGAAGGCAGAGCCTGTCTTGCCTGGATTTGAACCCATGGTCTTCATATCACTGCAGATGGCAGTAGTGAGAGTTTGCTCACTGATCCCTCTTTATCAGCTTCCTAGCACGCATGCATGCATGCACTTTTTATTAGGTCGAGCCTAGGTAGCGCCTGCGCTGCCTCTGCGATACATGATGTGTTCAGCCTATGGGCTTGCAGCCCGCTCAGTGTCTTTTCATTTGTTAATTGGTTTGTCCTTGGAAAAGGCTTCTTCACTACTGGGTAATCCTTGTTTTTAGTCCTGCCTTTTTCTCATTTCTTTCAACCCCTGGAGCAGGGACTAACTACTGGTATTGTTCTGCTGTTGTCTTTACGTATTGATTTTGTGCATTATTTTCTTTGTTGGTTACTTTTCGGCTTGTTTACTGGTTGTGTTTTAAACTCCCTCCGAGGAACAGCCCTGCACTGCATCTTCTTTTTGTCCCACAAGGCATTGGGAAATGACTGTGTATCACTATATTAGGTCTCGGCCACGTAATTGTTGTGTGTTTGTTTTACAATTATTTTGCTCATGGTCTGTACAGTGATTCTTTACTGGTTGTGTTCTGAACTCTGCCTTTCGAACAGCCGTGCACAGCATTTGCCTGCTGTCTCAAAAGGCATCGAGAAATGACTTTGTTTCAGTTTACTAAAAATTTATATGTTATTTTTAAAATTATTTTGCTTGTAGTCGGAATACTGTTTGTTTACTGCTTGTGATTTGAATACCGTGTAGGAGGCTGGTCCTCTATGTAGTGTGCAAAGCTAGGCACACTTTGCAAGGGGTACAGGCAGCGACACATTGGTTTACAGGTGAAAAAACTAGACCACCTAATGCTCTAATTTTAATGGTACCTTGGTCGAGCAGTTAGGCCAATCTTAGAGAAGTACAAAGCAATTGTTGGACTCACTGTATCAATAAATCGGGCACACACTGAAAGAAGTAACTCAAGACCAATTTACAAAAACTACTTCAGATTTTTTTTTTAAACATTAAGACCAAAATCATCAAAATCGGGTAAGTACTTTTTAAGTTATGATTTTTAAAAGTTTTAATAAAGTTAGTCTTTGTGTGCGTAATTACGCACCACAGGAATCAATGGAAGAAGACTTTGAAAATTCACAGTAAATCAGAAGAGGCGTTTACCATTGTTTCCTTTTGCAGATAGGTCGAGGTCATCGTTGGGTACCCTGGACCAGCTGAAGAAGTTGGGGCGATTCACGGTTCTGGCGGGAGCAGCTGCAGAATGCCACTGGCGCTGGTGCCAGGCGACTGCTGAGGACCACTTGGAAAAGCACTGCACAGGTGGACTTAAAGGTAAGTCTGGTACGTCCCCTTGGAGTCTCGAGGTCACAAGGAGTGAGGGACCCTTCAGGGCACAACTGGATCTTCAGTGCAGGGCACAGGGAGGCCGGGTGCAGAGCGGATCAGTGAGCCAGGAGCTATGCACAAAGGTGACCTTGGAAGGAGGAGGTAGGTTACTTTGAGGGTCACTTGCAGGACAGGTCCTCACGGTCTGATGGGTAAAGTTTGGTCTGGCTGCAGCATCCAGTCCCTTGGTCAGCAGCCGGTCAGTGAAGTGGCATTCACTGGGTCTTTGGTTCCTTGGGGTTGTAGAGTGATACCTTCACTCTGGAAGAAGTTCCTTAGTGATTTTTGAAGAGAGAAGGTCCTCTGGGGGTTTGTCGAGTCCGTCGGACATCCAAGCAACCCCTCAGCACTGATTGTTGAGTCATGGGTGCAGCAGGCAGGGTTTGGCACCTTTTCTTGGAGCAGCAGGACTTCAGTTCTCGAGCCTTGGGTATTCTTTGATGCTGGTCTCCTTTTGATTGTGGAATCTTATTTCCTGGTCTAGGGATGCCCACTAAATATTGTATTTAGGGGGCATTTTAGGGGGAAACCTAGTAATGACTAATGGATCATCTACCTTAGGGTGGCTACACCCACTAAGTGACCACTTCCTGTGGGTAGAGTTCACTTCCCTACACCCCATTGGCTATTTACCTTCCATGCAAGATGGATGAAAAGGAAATGGAGGGGTAACCTCACATGCAACACCTTAGTGGTGGTGCAAACCATGACTGACCACTCCTCCTGTTCTTTGTCTGGTTTCCCGCCGTTGCTCCTACATGGGGGTGGCCATCTGCTGCTAGCAGCAGGCCTGGGGGTCAAGTTTCATAGGCGTAAACCCTTTCACGCTAGCTAGCAGGGCAGTGCACATTCTTGAGGGAGAGGGTGTTAGCACCTCCATCCAGGAAGGGCTTTGTTCTGAATCCCAGGGAGCAGGATCTCTCACCCCAGGGATTTAGATTCTTTTCTGCTGGTGGCAGGCTGGCTGTGACCGGCCAGCAAGTCATGCCAGGGTAGTTAGCTTTTGCAGGGGCATCTCTAAGGTGACCCCTGGGTACATTTTGCAAAAAATCCAATGCTGGTACCAGCTTGGATTTATCATTCTGTGTTGTTTGACATCAAACAACCCAGGGTTCAGAGTGGCCATCATGTAGCTGTGAAACTCATATTGACCAGTGTCCAGCACATGCATTAAAATGGCTGCTCTGTTCACTCACTGTGTCCCAGGTTTGGCAAGGACACAATGGGGGCATATCGCTCATGCAGCTATGCCCTCACATACAATGTAGTGCACGGTGCCGTAGGGCTGGAAGGCCTGCCAGAAGGGTGCATGCAGTGGGTAGTGGAAAGGGCACATAGGCTGTGGGCCATGTTGAGTTTGTCTTTTGTGATTTCATCAGGACACTCAGCCTACAATGTTAGAGCTGGGTAGATCTGGATGCCTGGCCCTAGAGGGTAGCACATCCAACCCTGGTCCTCCCACTCCTGCTGTGACGCTCCTCGATCATAACCCCAGACGCTGCTGCAACCCCACACACCAAAGGGGCATTCTCCTGCAAGTTCTCCTGCACTCTCCCACACCCACCACTCACAACTCCCACACTGGTAACGTCTAATACCTAATTCACCCACAGCCACACACCAGATACCCACCGCACTGCACTCTCCTGCAAAATCCTCAACACCTGCTTTCTCACCAAACACACTTTTGGGTTCTGGCACCAGATTCACAACTTTCCACTGGACCTGCTGTTCCTCACTGCGACATAGCTGACCCCTTGATCAGTATTTGGCAGCAGCCCGGCATTGTAGCTGCAAACTTTCCCTTCCTATATTGCACAAAGTCTACAATAAATGGTAGTTTTAAACTAAACAAGCCCACACTTTTTATTACGTGTAAAAGCGAGGTATATTTCAAGATTGTAGTGGTTTTAATGAGAGAGAAACTTTTTTAAAAATTCTCCTAAATTGGGTGCAAATAGAAAGGTTTTATGTTTTTGTTTGGTTTGATAAACTAGTACAGTATTGATATTTTAGATTGTTGCGTGCCCCTTTTCTTAAAAAAAAACATCTTTAACGGTGTATCAATTTAATAATTGTGTGTTTGTTTTATTAATATGTTACTATTATTTTACTTGTTGTCCGAACTCTGTTTGTTTACTGCTTGAGTTTTGTACTCCGCCTGCCGACTGTTTTTGTTTTTCTCTCTATTTGGCAACAGGGCAGGACTGTCTTTGCCTACCTTTTTTTTTTCAATCGCACCAAGGTTCTATTAATGGGAAAATTCATATAAACAAGCCGATATTTATTATTAGGTGGAAACGTGATGTACAATTTCTATTTAGTATCACTCTTGCAAACAAGAATGACACATTATTTAAAAATTCACCTAACGTGTGTGTAACTAGAAAGGCTTCACTTTTTCCTTCTGTTTCCAAAAGTGGTATAGTATTGGTATTCTGCAGTGCTGTGTGCCTCTCCTTTTTTTTCTTAATGGAATATTTTTTTGAAATTCCATTGTGGTGCAGATATTTGGCCCATTTTCTATAAGCTAATTCTTTATTTTTTAGGTGTAAAAAGGCCGTATTATGAAAATACTTTAGCAGTTTAGTGAACAAGAGCAAGTTGCAGTTTTGGGTACCGCATTCTCGCTCCATTATTTAGTTTGTATGTTGATACAGATGTGCACCGCATCTGTATACTATACCTTTTCAAAACACACAAAGGCTCCTAAAAAAAGTCAAAAATTGAATAAAAGAAAAACAATAGTTTTTATTAGGTATAACTGCAATATATTTAAAAATCCTCTAGCAGTTCAGCAAACCAAAGAGTCCTGCTGCCTCTAAATTTGCATTACGTGTGTGTTTGAATAGAAAGGCTTGCGCTGTGCTTGTGAAATCTATTGTAATCAATATAAATCTGAAAATGGGCTCGTAGCCAGTGCTTCCTTTTCATTGGTTCCTGTGCTTGTCATTTACTTTTCCTCCATTTCTATTGGCTGTAGCATACTATTTCCTGCATTTACCGATGCTTTTTCGTGTGTTTGTTCTTATCAGTTTCCCGAGGCCCAAGTTCTGTTTACATCCACTTCTGGGGAACATTTTTTTTAATGTTTTGGCTGCACAGCACTTGCACTGTGCTTGTTATGTGTGACTTCCGCTCTTTCTGTAATCTCCTTGTGGCTGCTCCCCAGGCACAGCAGCATGTGTTTCCATTCTGGTCCAGCTTGTACGCCCCTCCCGTGTGTGACTCAATTTGCTGGAGCATCCTCTGCTCCACTGAACACTTAGCTGGGGTTGAGTGCGCATGCGCCTCCCATGTTGTTTTATTTATTTTTCATGCCCCATTCGGAGATAGAATCTGAAATCAGTTTGAGGATCACTGAACTGCTCTGTGGGTGAGGAACGAGAGAGAGAGAGAGAAGACCATCATGCCTCCAACAAAACAGCAATGAGACACCTACGGCTTTATTCGTTAATATTTTGGCCTGTGATTCTGTAGTTGGTTGCTGGGTGTACTGTGCTGCCCCGAAAAACCTCATCCGGGTCAAATAAATGCCTATTTTGCAGAAGATGAGAGTCTAGAAAAACCTTTTACCTCTCCTTATTTGCCTGACTAGTGATAACGCGTCCAATCCTTATAAATTACTTATACTTGGACACGCCTAAGGTCGGTAAACCTTTTAGCCGGGTTGGGTTCTCCTCATCCAAGAATAGTCGGATCCCTCAAATCAATAATTAATAATCATTTATAATCAATAACCAATACTCGATTAGTAATCAATCAACAAATTGGAATTAATAGTAATCAGTAGTTTGACACACTATGACCTTTCAGTCTTGAATAACCACACCTGTTTACTAAAAGTTAATGATTTTATTTCCCTATATTAACAGAGCTAACACAATATAAGTAAGTCTCAAAATCAAATGGTATACATATACGAACATTACTAGCTGTCCATAGCGACGGAAGAAACGCAATCTACGCAAGATTTGGATTATAATGCACTCGGTTATAGCAATGCAAATCACTAATAAGAGTAACTGAATTTGACTAATTGCATACATTGGTCAGCACAGCAAGATTTCAATTTAGCACAGTGCATCAAGTGAATACCTCGACTATCCTCTGATTAGCATTGGCATGTGGGGGTCCATGCAAAACGAATTTAGTCAACACAAATTTAGAAAACTTCTAGCTTGGACTCTGTCAAAATAAGCAGTTGGTACCTGAGAAGGAAAACACAATGCATAATACAATTATCCTTTCATAATTACCAAATACAATCAGCATTCAAGGAAAAGTCTTCGTGCTCGAGGTACCGGTTCGATCAGCATGGGGCAGATTTCAAGGGGGCGGAGTTTAAGTCAAGATTTCCTTGCAGCAGCAAGGAAAATGGGGGAACAAAAGTTATGGAATGGGCAAGGCAAAGTAAAGTCAAAGTTAAAGTCTCTAGGGTGAGAAGTCTTTAAAGTCTCTCTCTCTGGGATAGAGAAAAAGCATTCAGATGTCATCAAAATGGTTTCTCGAATCTGGCTTCAAAATGGCATCAAAGAAAATGGCTGATTTTTCTTTGTCCGATGGGTTTAAGTAAGAAACGTTCCAAATTCTTCAGGGTCTTCCATTGGAGGGTCCATAGGGTGATTTCTCTTTGACTAATGAATAGTGTCTTTCTCTTAGCACTCATTTATGCATAAGGTGTCCTTGGGGTTTTGGAACACAAGTAGCAACAAAGTTTGCCAATTATTTCTGTATCAGTGTCTTTATTGTCTGCACCTGCAGAAACTGACCTTGCTTCAAAGGGGATGAAACTGGCCTAGCACGAAACCTTGAGATAAGTGTATTAGTCACTCTACTGGAAAACTACAGCTTTCAAAGTTAAAATGCGTCTTTGTTAGTACAAGTGAAAACCACACAGTTAAATTTGAGACCAGGCAACTAGGCCAAAGCCTCTGCTAAATTTAAACTAAGCATTTAACAGTTTCAACAAGAAAATCATAAAATACATCTGCAATTATGACGCATTACTACATTGTCCGTTCATTATGATTAATTAAGCTAGTTTATAATAATGGCGAACTACTCCGTAGGCACATTTTCTGCATATATTATTTTTCTTTGTTAAAATCACATTGCCTTATACGATTTTGTTTCATGATATATGAATGTTTGTTAGTCTGCTTCATCACTAGCAGAGGCTAGCTTGAACAGTCTTTAAAAGAACCAGCATGATCTTGCTGTTTACAAATAGTCCACTACGGCTTTAGCAATTGAGTGATACATGTAATGCTTAGCCTCTCCCTTGATTTGTAATGCACCGCCATTGTCGGGACCTATTGAATTCTTTAGCTTAGATCAGGGTTCCGCAAAGAATGCCATGACAGATTTTTAGCATATCCACATTTAGAAAAATGTAGATTTCTGAAACATCTCTTTTCTAAATGTGACTGTGCTAAAAATCTGGCCTAGACCCGGCACTCCAGGACTGACTTTGCAGAACCCTGGCTTAGATCTAGATAGGGACGTCACCTCTTTACAAAACTGAAACTGACAGGATGGATAAGATATCATTTTATTGAGCTAGGCATACAGCATTTCGGCCTGCACGTACTTCGTATTGGGCCATACAGCTCCCTGAATGGCCCGATTGCATGGATAATATAGCATTTTATAGCGCAAGTGAACTGCTCCAATTTTTATTGATTTTCTTCCAAAGGGATGATAGAGATGATGTTTTATGCGTTTTAGCCTAAGCTCAAGGTCACTCATGCTCAGACTTGTCTCTTTTCAAACAAAGCAGCCTGATATTCTGGAGTGCTTCTCCATGGATGTTAAATCAGTTTTCCCTTTAGCTCGTGGCAGTGCCATCAAGGAGGGAAAGTAAAAAAAAGTTATAGGAGAAGCTGAGCTAAAGTCACAAGTCAGAAATGCTTCCATATATGCAGGGCCACCTGAATTACGCGGCAGTGTTTACTACACAAGAAAATGTAAGCTATGCGGCACTATGCGGCACATTTTGTGGTAGAATTACTTCAATAACTTGTCATTTTTATCATGTTCTATGGACAAAGGTTATCACTCACCAGTAGCAGTTTAACACCTTTCAATACCATTCAGCGACCTAAAAGTGACCGATTCACCTGTGACCGCACTGCAACACTGACAGCAGAGTTGTTAGTAACTTTTGATCTAAGTATGCATCTGATGATGGATTATCTGGGAAGTGCAGCAAATCTACAATTATACAGAAAACGCTGTGGCTTCAGAATAAATAGGTCCTGCGCCATGGCTACATTATTTTGTTAATAAATCAGTAAGGAGAGAACTTTTAGACACAAGTGCCAAGACTCACCAATAAGCCACGAAACAGTTTGCTTTGTGTACTACCTAAAAAAACCTTTCATAATCTGTACTTTGCTACTTGTGTCTGGTCTCCTCAAGCCTGCAAGGACACCTATCTTTCAGAAGGCTTAATCTCCTATTTTTATCACCCAGAGTTTTGCTAAACCTAATGCATTTACCAATGCTTGTTATTGTTGGCGTCTGCCTCGGCTGCAATATATAGGCATTTTACGTTGCAGACACTGTTTCCGCATTCATAGTCCAGGCCAGTCAGGCCAGGGAAGCTAGGACGGTGTTACTCGTTTATTCAGTCAGTGACCTTGTCGACAGCGTCGGAGCCTGTCACCTCTAGCAGCGTTCTTCTAAGGCGGCTGGAGGTTGCTTCAGATAACTGCGCGGTCCCAGCTTCTGTCAATCAATCAATCAATCAAAGACATTTGTATAGCGCACTGCTCACCCGGAGGGTCTCAAGGAGCTGGGGGGGGGGGGGGGAAACGCTACTGCTCGAACAGCCAGGTCTTGAGTTGCTTCCTGAAGGCGAGATGGTCTTGCGTTGTCCGGAGGTGGATGGGGAGGGAGTTCCATGTCTTGGCTGCCAGGTAGGAGAAGGATCTTCCTCCGGCGGTGGCTCTGCGGATGCGGGGGACGGTGGCGAGAGCGAGGCTGGCGGAGCGGAGCTGGCGGGTGGGCTTGTGGAAGGTCAGGCGGCTGTTGAGGAACTTGGGGCCCAGGTCGTGGAGGGCCTTGTGTGCGTGGGTGAGGAGTCGGAACGTGATTCTTTTGTTGACGGGGAGCCAGTGCAGGTCTCTCAGGTGTTCGGAGATGTGGCTGTGTCGGGGGATGTCCAGGATGAGTCGTGCTGAGGCGTTCTGGATCCGTTGGAGTTTCTTCTGGAGTTTGGCGGCGGTGCCGGCGTAGAGGGCGTTCCCGTAGTCCAGCCGACTGGTGACGAGGGCCTGGGTGACCGTCTTCCTGGTCTCGGTGGGGATCCACCGGAAGATCTTTCGAAGCATGCGCAGGGTGTTGAAGCATGAAGATGAGACGGCGTTGACTTGTCTGGTCATCGAGAGGGAGGAGTCCAGGATGAAGCCTAGGTTGCGAGCGTGGTCCGTTGGCTTGGGGGTGGCTCCCAGGGCGGGGGGCCACCAGGAGTCGTCCCAGGCGGATGGTGATGATCCCAGGATGAGGACCTCCGTCTTGTCTGAGTTCAGTTTCAGGCGGCTGTTCTTCATCCATTCGGCGACGTCTTTCATCCCTTCGTGTAGGCTGGCTCTGGCGGCGTCCGGGTCGCTGGTGAGGGAGAGGATCAGCTGGGTGTCGTCGGCGTAGGTGATGATCTTGAGGTTGTGTTGACGTGCGATGGTTGCGAGGGGGCTCATATAGACGTTGAAGAGGGTGGGGCTGAGCGATGACCCTTGTGGAACTCCGCAGATGACTTCGGTGGCCGCTGACCGGAACGGGGGGAGGCGGACTCTCTGGGTTCTTCCGGCGAGGAATGAGGCGATCCACTCCAGGGCCTTCCCCTGGATGCCGGTGTTGTTCAGGCGCTGTACCAGGGTGCGGTGGCAGACAGTGTCGAACGCTGCGGAGAGGTCCAGGAGGATGAGGGCCGCAGTTTCCCCATTGTCCATTAGGGATCTGATGTCGTCTGTGGCTGCGATGAGGGCGGTCTCCGTGCTGTGGTTGGCTCGGAAGCCGGATTGCGAGTGGTCGAGGGATCCGTTGGTCTCGAGGAAGGCAGCTAGCTGTCTGTTGACGGTCTTCTCGATGACTTTGGCAGGAAACGGGAGGAGCGAGATGGGGCGGTAGTTCTTGAGGTCGGAGGGGTCTGCAGTTGGTTTCTTCAGCAGGGCACTGATCTCGGCGTGTTTCCAGCACTCCGGGAAGGTGGCGGTGTTGAAGGAGGCGTTGACGATGTCACGGAGGTGGGGTGCGATGATGTGGTCAGCCGTGTTGAAGATGTGGTGTGGGCAGGGGTCCGTAGGGGATCCGGAGTGGATGGTGTTCATTGTGCGTGTTGTGTCTTCGGTGCTGACTGGGGTCCAGGTGCGGAGGGTGGCGGTGGGGGGCATCGGTTCGGTGGTGGGGTTTGTGGTTGGTGGGCCGAAGCTGTTGTGAATGTTGGCGATCTTGTCGTGGAAGAAGGCTGCGAGGGAGTCGCAGAGGTCTTGCGAGGGAGTGATGTCATTGTTTCCGGCGTCGGGGTTGGAGAGCTCTTTGACGATGCTGAAGAGTTCCTTGCTGTTGTGGGTGTTGTTGTCCAGTCGTTCCTTGAAGGCTGTCTTCTTTGTGGCGCGGATCAGTTGGTGGTGTTTGCGGGTGGCGTGTTTGAGGGCCGTCATGTTGTCTGTGGTCTGGTTGGTGCGCCAGGTGTTCTCCAGGGAGCGGCAGTTCTTCTTGGAGGTGATGAGCTCGTCGGTGAACCAGGAGGCTTTCTTGCTGCTGCGTCTGCTGGGGGGGTTCTTCTTCAGTGGTGCGAGGGCGTCTGCGCAGTTGGTGATCCACTGTGTGAGGTTGTTGGCGGCTTCGTTGGGGTCCGTTGAGCTGGTGGGGGGGTTCTGGCTGAGGAAGGTGGTGAGCTGGTCGCCGGTGATCTTGTTCCAGCTCCTGCGGGGGGTTTGTTGAGGGTGGTGGTGGGTCGTCGTTTTACTGAAGCTGAAGTGGACGCAGCTGTGGTCAGTCCACTGGAGATTGGTGGAGTGGCTGAAGGTGACATATTTGCTGGATGAGAAGACTGGGTCAAGCGTGTGGCCGGCGTGGTGTGTAGGGGTGGTTACCAGTTGCTTGAGTCCGAGGTTGGCCAGGTTGTCCAGTAGAGCAGTGGTGTTGCGGTCCTTGTCGTCCTCCAGGTGGAAGTTGAGGTCCCCCAGGAGGATGTAGTCGGTGGAATTGATGGCGTGGGGGCTGACGAAGTCTGTGATGTCTTCGCTGAACTGTGTGCGTGGTCCCGGTGGTCTGTAGTCAGGCACCCTACAAGTCCCCGAAAACACATCTGTAAAAAGCTTTCATAGCATAGTTTCCAAATCCGGTGTGATTTTCCGCCACAAGCAGCAGAACCCTAGAATGATGACCAGAAATGCAGCATACACACACATTTCCCCAGGGAGACCAGTGCTTAATTTGTGCTTGTTGTTTCCGGTGCTGAGCACCGGCACTTATTTTTGAGGGCCGGCGATTATTCTGCCTCAAGCATTTGCTGCGAGCAAAAGGCACATTTGGGAAAGACGGAAAAAGGAAAAACTAAAAGCGTCATAAAGGGAGAAAGTAGAAAGTTGCAGAATGAGCTGAAGGGGCAGGGGTGGCCGTAAATGGATTGAAGAGGCCCGAGATAGCTTCAGGATTACGCTGCCTCCGTATTCAGTGCTGGCAGATTTAATTACAGCAGCCTCGTTTTTAAGAGAAGGGCTTTGAGCACCTGCACCTCTTTATTCACAAATTAAGCACTGAGGGAGACAGGATACAACGCTGCTCTGAAATAATAAATATTGCCAACTTTGCTCAAAAGAGAGTCTGCTGTTTAGTTGATTGATTTTCGGAAACACACTTCTCAACTCTTGAGCGCTTTACATGAGCACCAGTCACTTTACACAAGGACACATTAATTTTTGTGGGCACAGGGAGATCAGGTGAATTTTCCTTCATCAAGGATTTTAAGCCGAGGCCAAACGTGAGCAGTTTCCCAGCTCCATAGTTGGCATCTTTGGCCGTTACAGCATGTCCTCTCCCATGGGCCTGCCAAATCGTCTCCCTAGCCTCGTCCTCATTTCCACATTTTCTGATTACGGGCAAATCACGTGCTTGCCCTAGTAGCGTAACGAAACTTGGGGGGCCCTGTAAACTACCTGGAGGAGGCGCCCTCCCACCCAGTCAGAGGCCATGCACAGTGTACTGAGCTGAGGGGGCTGCAGGAGCCTTTGTTAACGCCACTGGGTTGCCACATTTGCTGTTGGTTGCCTGTCCACCTTCGTTCTGTCACTGATTTCCTCTGATAAACTCCGTTGCTCAGATCCCCTCAACTACCGACTTTTTCACTTTTTTCTCAGCAGTTTTATGTAGCGCCAACAGCACCCGAAGGTATTGCAGCGCTTTACATAAGCAACAATTACATTTATTGTGCAGTCTTATACAGCGCCAACAGCACCTCAAGGTATTGGAGCGCTTTACGTTATCACCAGTTACTTTTTTGTGCAGTTTTTCCTAGCACCAACACCACCGGAAGGTATTGAAGCACTTAGGACGTTACTTTTCCCCCCGTAGTTTTATATAGCACTAACACTATCGAAAGGTATTGGAGCGCTTTACTAAATTAGCACCAATTACTTTACACAAGGACATATTCATGTTTGTAGGCACGGCAAGATTAAGAGATTTGCCCAAAATCAAGGATGCAAAGCACCAGCAAACTGCATTGCCAAAGCAAGTAGGTCTAAAAGACGAGACCTATTGACTTTGTGGCTGCTAAAAAATAATGTGCTTTTTATTACAAGCAATGCCATTTATTGGTGCATTTTTGAAAGTTGAAATGCTGTGTGTATCTTTTGCATTTTTTTGGGTAATGTGGTTTACAGACAATTTCAAATTAGTGTGTCTTTTAATTCTAATTTATGTTTTTTAACTGATAATGTTGCAGACCCTTTAAATATTGTGCTGGCCTATGTCTGCAATCTGTGCAATTGACAAGTAGATACATATATATTTAGATAATAACTAAAACACACATTGGCCCTCATTACGACCTTGGCGGGCGGCTGAAGCCTCCCGCCAAGGTCTGACCGCCGGGCGGCCGCCAATGCAGCCGCACTGCTGCGGCGGCCATCAGGAGATCCCCGCTGGGCCGGCGGGTGGTTTCCGCCCGCCGGCCCAGCGGGGATCTCAGCAGCAACACAGGAGCTGGCTCCAAATGGAGCCGGCGGTGTTGAGGCCGTGCGACGGGTGCAGTTGCACCCGTCCCGCTTTTCACTGTCTGCGTGGCAGACAGTGAAAAGCTGCACGGGACGTGGCAGGGGGCCCCGCGACTCCCCTTACCTCCAGCCTTTTCATGGCGGTTCAAACCACCATGAAAAGGCTGGCGGTCGGGGACTCGTAATACCCTGGGCAGCGCTGCAAGCAGCACTGCCCTGGATGATTAAATCCGCCGGGACCACTATGGCGGGAAACCGCCAGTCCCGGCGGTGTGACCGCAGCGCTTCCGCCGCGGTCGTAACTCCCTGTGAAGCACTGCCAGCCTGTTGGCGGTGCTTCCTCCAAAACAGCCCTGGCGGTCTTCGACTGCCAGGGTTGTAATGACCCCTGTTGTCTTTTAGATGCTCTAAAAGCATAGTACACCAGAAAAACACATAACTATATACTTTAAAGACACTACAACATACCAAAAAAACACTGCTGTGCTTATACCGCTACACCAATCATTTGGCAGCTTCTTAACGCGGGTCATCTCTCTGTGGGAAGCTTCCCATTGTGGAACTACGGGTGTTGGACCTGGCCCTTCTTGCAAGGTCATCCCCAAACTTCTTGCCTCCTTCCTATTGTTTCTGACCAGTTGTTGTTGGCTTTAGGACTCTGGGCACTTTACCACAGCTGACCAGTGGTAAAGTGCAAGTGCTCTCTGTCCAAGTCCCTAGTAAAGTGCACCAGAGGTGCCCCGGGCCTGCATGCTACTAGTGGGCCTGCAGCACTGGTTGTGCCACCCACCTGAGTAGCCCTGTAAACATGGCTCAAACCTGCTCCTGCAGTGTCTGTGTGTGCAGTTTTAAACTGCCAAATCGACTTGGCAAGTGTACCCACTTGGAAGGCCTAAACCTCCCCTTTCTCTACATGTAAGGCACGCCAAAGGTAGGCCCTAGGTAGCCCATTGGGCAGGGTGCAGAGTATGTTAAAGGTGGGACATGTACTGATGTGTGTTACATGTCCTAACAGTGAAATACTGCTAAATTCAGTTTTCACTATTGCAAAGTCTAGCTCTGCCATGGGATAACATGGGGATTGCCATGAAATATCTTTTAAGTGCAGTTTTCCATTGGGAACAGATAAAATGTGGAGTTTGGGGTCTCTGAACTCTTAATTTAACATGACATCTATTTGTGAAGTTGGTTTTTAAATTGTAGGTTTGAAAATGCCACTTTTTGGGCATTTTCTTGCTTTACCAATCGGTGCCTCTGCATGGCTGCTGAATACACACCTGGGTCAGAGTGACAGTTGGGCTGTATGCGAATTCACTCTAGACAGTCACACAGAGGCATCTGAAGTGTGTCCTGCATATCCTGTTGAGTCTTCCTGGGCTAGAGTGGAGGGAGGAGCTGACACTTGCAACTGATTAGGACTGTGACTGTCCTTACACAAATCAGTCTCCAACCACCTAGAGTGTGTCTGGGGCCAGGACGGGCAGAGGAAGGGTCTTGTGCACTACAAAGACTTTCCTTTGAAGTTTGCCTACTTTAAATGCAGAAATGAGTGTAAGTATTGGACTGCTGACCCCACAACTTTACAACTTCAGGACTGAGACCATTCTGCCAGGAAGAAGACCTGGATGCTACAGGAGGAACTGCCGCTCTGTCTGTTGCTTTGCTGTACTGGCCTGCCACGTGCTGCTTCTGTCCTGGGAGTGAAAGGACTGGACTTTGCTTTCTATATTCTGCATTCCAAAGTTCTCCAAGGGCTTGAACTGAGCTTGCCTCCTGTTGTGAAGTCTCAGGGACATTAAAGTCTTCTTCTGGCAGTGCCTGGGAGTTCTTCCTTGTTAAGTGGTGCCAAATCAGGTACCTGGGCCCTTAGAAATGGAAGCTGGTAACCTGAGTGAAAATCCACGCACCGAGGCTTTTGCAGCAGAACAATCGACACAGCTCCTGCACCGTGGCTGAGAAATCCATGCAGTGCCTGTCTTGTGACTGCAAAATCGACGCATCGGCTGCTTCAGTGAGGATCCATTGTTGCCGTGCATCTAGATTTTCCACATATCATCCCTACGTGTCATTTTCTTCATCGACATTACTCTACAACCAGGAAAGTACACATCGCTGCTCCAGCGGGAAAAGAATCCATGCATCGCCAGCCAGGCAGGAAAAGAATCCAAACATCGCCTGTCCAGCGTGAAGCTAATTGACACATTGCTTGCTTTTCCGATGCATCACCTCCTTTGTGGCTTGCATCATCCCTGTTTTGAAGCATCCATGGTACTGTGTGTTATAAGGATACAACCACTGATTTTTCTGGATTAAGACTCTTTTAAATCTTTAAAAAGTGGGAACTTTGCTTGTGTATGTTGGATTTTTGTCATTTTGCTCTTGTTTTACTCAGATAAATGTTGGCTATTTTTCTAAACTGGTGTTTAGGACATTTGTAGCATTTTCACTGTGTTAGTGTGCATGTGTACAACTACTTTACACATTGCCTGCGATAATTTGTGCTAAACTACCAAGGGGGTGAGCAGGGGTTATTTTAGGTGTGTGACTCCCTTACCCTGACTAGAGTGAGGGTCCCTATTTGGACAGGGTGTAGACTGACTAAAGACCCCATTTCTAACTCTGGGCAATTTACTAAAGGTTTACATTCTAAGCTTGACCACTATGCACATTAGAAGAGTGATAGCAATCTTTATAGGTGTGTGTCTGCCTCTACATGAAAAACAGAAACTATTCCGCCCTTCCTCCACACACCTCCCTTCTTATTCTACACTTCTCACTACCAATATAATAAGATGTCAGTGGTTTTCAAAGACCTTGCATGCAGGCAGTCTGTCTCTCTACCTGGATAAAAAAACAATTTACCCAAACAATATGCTTAGAGCTTCCTTTCCAAAATACCCCCAAAATGATCTCTAATAAAAACAAAAAGCATGCACATTTTCTATTATTTTGGTTGTGGGTCGCTCAATTCTGTCTGTTAACTGGTTTATTTTTGGGAGAGGTTTGTATTTGGAAACAACCTCGTACTTCATCTGCCTGCCATCCTTAAAGGCATGGAGAAACAGCTTTGTATAGTTCACTAAATGCTTGTGTGTTTTTTTTGATAATTATTTTGCTCTTTTCCCTTTTCTTAGCACAAAGTATATGCTGTTTACAGTTTTCCAGCATTTACCAGTGAGTTTCTGTGAACTGAAGGGCTACCTGTCTTATTTCCAATTGCTTTTTAGTAATATGCTTTAAATTCCATCTGAATCATAGCTTTTCTTTGCCTTCGTATTTTTACTTGTGCGTTTTTAGTCTTTTGTTTTTAGGGATAGGGTTTCAATATTCCTTATATGCCATACGAGGTATCTACGATATAGTGGGGATCATTTACGAGGCCCTTGCGCCAACGGAGCGTCACTTTTAGCGACGCTCTGGTGGCGCTGTGCCTTCCTTCGTATCTATAAGGCAGCGTTAAGCCACTTTACGTGGCTTAAAGCGGCCTTGTAAATATGGGTCGCCCTGATGCAGGTTTCTGCGGCAGAGGGGTTGCAATGGCGGTTGCTGTGTGCGAACCCACACAACACCCATTGCTTTTTGAATTACAATTGTATTTTGCAAGTTAGCACCGCTTTTGCGTCAAAAAATTACGCAAATGTGGCACTAAAAAAGTATAAATATGGGCCTATATCTGTACGCTTCGATTCAATATAACTAAATCCCTTCGCACATCACCAAAGCTCAAGTAACTAAAGAGACCCTTGCCTCTAAAGTTGCATTAAGGGTGTGTCTGAATACAAAGGTAGCTTTCTTTTCTTTCAGTGCTACAATCTTTTCTTTGGACATTATGGCCCATATTTACACTTTTGTAGCGCCGCATTTGCGTCATTTTTTGACGCAAAAGCGGCACAAACTTGCAAAGTATAATTGTATTTTGTAAGTTTGTACTGTTTTTGCGTCAAAAAGCAGCACAAATGCAGCGCTAAAAAAGTATAAATATGGGCCTATGTTTGTGGCAGGTAAGCACCGCACCTGCACACTGTGCATTTTTAACAATCACGAAGGCTCAAAAAATTTTAAGTATAGAAAAATAATATTATTATGTGTAACCGTGATGTACTATAAACATACTCTAGAAGTTTAGCTGACCAAAGAGACCCACTGCCTTTGAATTTGCATAAAGCGTGTGCTTGAATAGAAAGGTAGTGTTTCTTTTTATTGTTTGCGCCTGCCTCAGCAGCGATATAGGCTCTGTTTCCGCATTCATAGTCCAGGCCAGTCAGGCCAGGGAAGCGGCAGCGGTGATTCTTGTTTATTCAGCAGGGACGGCTCCTCAGCAGTGGCGGTGGGGCGTTTCCCCCCTCCGCTGAGCCAGCAGAGGAAAAATAAAACAATAGCTTGCTATTGTTTTAGTTTTCATTTTTCATCTGTTGGCTCAGCCAGCAGGTGCAGTGAGGGGCAGAGCTGGGCCACAGGGAGGTGGGGAGAGTTCACTAAGTGCGCATGCCGACCAAACACACCTGGGCACTTAAGGTTTCTCCAACCTGGCTGTATACACAGTCGGGCTGGAGAAACAGCACAGACCCCAGGCTTTTGTCTGAGCGGCAGTGACTGCCGCTCACACCAATTCTGATGCTGCTTACATGTTATGTATAGCATGTAAGCAGCACCAGGATTGCTGGGGAGCCTGTGCTGGTGTCCCAGTGAATGCTAGGACACCTCAAGAGAAGGGAGTTAGGCAGGAGACAGTGGCAGGAGATGGGCGGCGCAAGGTAAGTGTCTTCCTTTTTTTTAAAAAATGTTGTTTTCCCCGTCGTCGTCCCTTCGCACCCCCATTGACATAGGCGGCGACCGCCACTGTTATTCAGTCCGCAACCTTGTTGACTCTGTCACATCTAGCAGCCTTGTTGTAAGGGGGTTGGAGGTTGCTTCAGATGACTGCGTGGCCCTAGCTTCAGAGCCTGAACTGTGATGGCGTATTGTCTCGTTCTTCCAACCCTGTACTGAAAAGCGTATGCATTCTACACAGGGTTCTGCACCGCTGGAATCCAACACTCATCCTCTTTTTCAAATAATCTCTCCTACAGTCACTCTCAATCTACCACACACTATCTATTCACATTCTCTCACTTTCACTAATTCTGTCTCTCAATTACTCTGTCTCACTATCAGGCACGTACACACACACAAATTCTTACTCTTTCTCTCGCTATTATTTCAAAACTAGCAGAAAAAAGTTTAAAAAGTAGCCAGCAGCCAGACAGCTCTACAACATAGCTTAAACACATTGGCTAAGAGAATATCTCTAGTTAAACACTTATAAGGTCCCAAAGGCGAGACCTGTGTCTATGCCAATGCTTGTTTTGTTCATCTGTGAGCGCCCGTGGTCTGTAAGGGATATATGTCCAGATTCCTAGATGACTTTGCAGGTGTGGAGCCAATTAGGGGTACTGTACAGGGTCACCTGCACCATACGGCACCTTGAGAACTTCCCTGTCCCTTGGTAGGGAAAGGTGAAGGACATGGGCTTGTCCAATGCTTGATGGTAAACACCATGATTTTTTAACCAACCATGAAACTGTGCCTGTCTCTCAGAACAGGTGTCATAGGCACTGTGCAGCTAGTGAATATGCCTAATACCCTCTGTTCACCCCCCCTCTTTATTAAGCAGCATCTAGAGAGCCAGTTACCAGCTTGAGGTGGGGGATAGAAAGCCGCACTGAGGACCATCATCTTGTGGTGGTTGTACCAGTGCTTAATTTGTGCACGTGGCCGGCGCCTGGAAAATAAGGCTTATTTTTCATCATCAGACTTTGATGCAGAGCACGACAGAGGAAGGTGGAAAAAGGAGAAACAACACTGCAGAGAAAAATAGGAAAAGTGCGGCAGAGGAGAAAAGAGGAGTGAGATAAAGGGCTATAAAGTGCAGTGTGGTGGAAGAAGCAGTTGTGAGGTGGACTAAAGAACAGGCAGACTTGGGGGCATATTTACAAGTCCCCAGCGTCACTGGAACATCACTTTTTGTGATGCTATGGTAGCGCTGTGCACAGTGCCGTATTTACAAAGTGGCGTTAAGCCTCTTTTTGTGGCTTAACGTGGACTTGTAAATACAGCCCCTTCACACCGAGCACTTTGCGTGTAGGGGGCATGCAATGGGTGTTGCTGTGGGTGTTCCACAGCAACACACATTGCTTCTTGATGCTGCCCCAGTTTTACGAGATTTCGTAAACCTGAGGCAGCTTCAGAATCTAACACCACCCCAGGGGTGGCGTTAGCATGGTGCAACGAGGAGAAATGCTTTATTTCTTGTTGTTTTTTCCTCTGTATGTGTCCTGCATTCTGCAGCACACTTAGAAAGAGCAAATTGCCATTGAAGACTGTTTTTGTTTTTGCTCCCCTGCAACACAACCATCCTTGCACCATGGCGTATGGGTGGCTGCTTTGGCGCTTGGCAGCTAATTTAGCACCGGCGCAGGGGCAAACACAGGGATGCGCTGTGTTCTAGTAAATATGGCGCATCCATGCATTTTAGAAGTGATGCTGCGCAGTTCTGCCAATTTTGGTGCAGCGACTGCGCCACTTCTTGTAAATGTGCCCCTTGATTTCGTCAACCCCGGCATACAGCAGCACAAGCGGTGGGTTTTTATCAGTGGTGCTGGAACAGTTTTCAGAGTGGGGGTACTGCCGTTAACGTTATATCACTGAAGTCTAAAGTGCTGCAACAAATCCAAGCTTCACAAAAAATCAGAGCTGTAGCAAATGTGCCACGCCCATCCAGCAGGAGAGTGGTAAAGGTGATCGTATGTAGCCAGTGGTGCATTTTGGAGCACTTGTGAGGAGACACACTGTCATTTACAGACAGTATATTTTCCTTTGAAAGGGCCACAAAATTTGCATTGACAGGCAGTTTTGCTAGTAAAACTATGCAGCTCACAAATGTCAATTCGTGGAAATCGGGTTTCAGAGAATATTTACCATTTGCACATCACCACGTACTGTGTTTTGATTTGTTTTGATACTATTTGATCCTATTAAAATCTTTGGGCCCATCACACTTCAGAATTACAATAAAATGTGCTTCATTCATACTTTCCTAATTGCTGATATATTTTGAAATATGTGCATAATTTATTTAAATGTGTTAGAAAAAACTGACATCCTACAGCCTTTCCTTTCACTTACTGTACGCCAACAAGATTGTCATCTAGATCACTTTTCACAAACTCCTTTCATTTTGCAGTTTAAAGAAATGGAAGTAAACTTCAGTTTCCAGTGAGCGGCAATGTGTCAGAACTCATAGCCTGACATTTGACCTTTGCTTTTTACTGTACAGCAAATATGACAAGATAAACACAAAAGTTGAAGGCATATTTATTGATCATTAACCTTCTGAGCCTATGCATGGTTATTTATAGGTGCTGGAGTACCCCTCACATATTGACTTCAAGCGACTATGGTTCTTATGCAAAACCTTGGGCCACTGCAGTTACATTTTTTGCAAGCAAATTTCTTTCACACATAGGAGTGGTGATCGGCAGTTCAGTCTTTTTCACATTTCTAAAATCTTTAACTGCTGCTTCATTCTCCCCAGCCACTCCCCCTGCCCCAGGCACTCACATCCATTCAGAGCACATCTCATCTGCATGCACTCAGAGCACTTCCGCCTTTCTCAATGCCTCTCTCCTGGTGCTGGGAGGAGTCGGTCTAACTTCCATGTGTAGGCCTGTTTCTAGGCACTACGGGTCATATTTATGAGTCCCTTTGTGCAGTCGTGGCTTGTGTGACAGGTGAAGGGGTGAGGTGGTGCGCGGGGGGATTAACAGTGGGAGAGGGGGATTACACAAAAAATAAAATAAATAAAAAACACTTACCTGTGCCACCGCCGCGCTGCTTCTCTCCCTGCAGGTACAGGCTCCCAGCCTGCCCTGCGCCAATCCTGACGCTGCTCAGAGCAGCTTCAGGATTGGCTGGGAGCGCCCAGCCAGGGCAGACTGGGAGCCTGTGCAGTCTGTCTCCAGCCCAGCAACTCTGTTGATGGGCTGGAGAGAGCCCTTTGCACATATGTGTTTGGCTGGCCCGAAACATACATGCGCCTAGCGGGGAGTGCTCAGCACTCTCCCTCACATTCGTCACCCCGAGGCCCCGCCCCCTTTCCACAAAAACGATAATAAGAAAGTTTATTATTGTTTTTGGTGAAAAGGATTGCAGCTGAAGCTGCTGGTGGGCGGGGGGGGGGGGCGACCCTCCTCCGCCCGTATTGAGGAGCCGCCCCTGCCTTTGTGTCACTCTTGTAGCATGCATGTGGTGCAAGATCGACTGCACTGAGTGGCTACATAAATCTCAAGTAATGTAACACTGCGCAAATCACTACGATGCATTACTCTGTGTTAGGGAGGTGCTTCCATGGGTGTTGCATGTGTGTTCTCATGCAACATCCATGGATTATGACGCATTTCCAAATGTACAAGAACAGGTAAACCTGGGAATGTGCCAAAAAAATGGCTCTCCATGGGAGGCATAACAAGGAGAAATATCTTTACTTCTACTCGTTTTTTACTCTTTCTGTGTGTGCCCCTTCCTGCACAAAAACAATCCTGCATGCAACGCATGGCACCCTTGCACCACGGTGCAAGGGTCCCTGTGTTGGCGCTAGGCAGCCCGGTGTGCACCAGCAGAGGGGAAAAGACAGGAATCGGCCATGTTGCCTTAAATATATGTGGCACATTCTTGCCCTTTCCCAGTGATGCAGGGCAGTGCAGCATGTGACTTGCACGCTGCAATGCACATCTTTTTCATAAGTATGCCCTTAGGTCTTGATTTACAGCAGGGGGTGGTAGAGGTCCCACACTGCCCCAATTCACTGACACTCTGCACCGATACCTCCAGAGACAACTGATAATTCACATACTCCAATGTTCCCCTCCCAAGGACATATATGACTACTGCATTTAAATGGCAGTTGGCTAAACTGTAGACAGACAAAAAAAAAACTTCCAGTTAACAGAGTTAGCAGGGCAGAAAAACATGGCAGTTGCAGGTTACTTTAGCCATGCAAGCATGCACAGCCGTGTGTTTAACTTCACACCATCTCCAAGCAGCCCAACGCTTCATTACCTGATTGGAGGTGCACCTATATAATTTTCACATTGTGTTGCTCACAATCTAAAATACCTACATAATTAACTTAGGCCAAGGAGGATGTGTCACAGAAGAGCACAGGTTCTGCCACAAGACCAGGTTCACACTGTGAACGAGTGACGAGTGCACACTCATGGGGACATGCGCACACTCACAGTGACGCGTGCACACTCATGGGGACATGCGCACACTCACAGTGACGCGTGCACACTCACGGGGACATGTGCACACTCACAGGGACATGTGCACACTCACAGTGACGCGTGCACACTCACGGGGACATGCTCACACTCACAGTGACGCGTGCACACTCACGGGGACATGTGCACACTCACGGGGACATGTGCACACTCACAGGGACATGTGCACACTCACAGTGACGCGTGCACACTCACGGGGACATGCTCACACTCACAGTGACGCGTGCACACTCACGGGGACATGTGCACACTCACGGGGACATGTGCACACTCACAGTGACGCGTGCACACTCACGGGGACATGCGCACACTCACAGTGACGCGTGCACACTCACGGGGACATGTGCACACTCACGGGGACATGTGCACACTCACAGTGACGCGTGCACACTCACGGGGACATGCGCACACTCACAGTGACGCGTGCACACTCACGGGGACATGCTCACACTCACAGTGACGCGTGCACACTCACGGGGACATGCTCACACTCACAGTGACGCGTGCACACTCACAGGGACATGTGCACACTCATGGGGACATGCGCACACTCACAGTGACGCGTGCACACTCACGGGGACATGTGCACACTCACAGGGACATGTGCACACTCACAGTGACGCGTGCACACTCACGGGGACATGCGCACACTCACAGTGACGCGTGCACACTCACGGGGACATGTGCACACTCACAGGGACATGTGCACACTCACAGTGACGCGTGCACACTCACGGGGACATGTGCACACTCACAGGGACATGTGCACACTCACA
This sequence comes from Pleurodeles waltl, assembly GCF_031143425.1. NCBI lineage: Eukaryota > Metazoa > Chordata > Amphibia > Caudata > Salamandridae > Pleurodeles > Pleurodeles waltl. Next base: position 1,025,712,590 of record NC_090443.1, on the reverse strand, counting down.
GTGACGCGTGCACACTCACGGGGACATGCTCACACTCACAGTGACGAGTGCACACTCATGGGGACATGCGCACACTCACAGTGACGCGTGCACACTCACGGGGACATGTGCACACTCACAGGGACATGTGCACACTCACAGTGACGCGTGCACACTCATGGGGACATGCGCACACTCACAGTGACGCGTGCACACTCACGGGGACATGTGCACACTCACAGGGACATGTGCACACTCACAGTGACGCGTGCACACTCACGGGGACATGCGCACACTCACAGTGACGCGTGCACACTCATGGGGACATGCGCACACTCACAGTGACGCGTGCACACTCACGGGGACATGTGCACACTCACAGGGACATGTGCACACTCACAGTGACGCGTGCACACTCACGGGGACATGCTCACACTCACAGTGACGCGTGCACACTCACAGGGACATGTGCACACTCACGGGGACATGTGCACACTCAGGATAATCTGTGCATCTTCTCGTTACAGGAAGTTTGATGTGATTAAGATCCTGAGAGTGAGATCCGCGCAAGTGGCGATTGCACCAATGAAGATCGGGATGGAGCTCTGCCTGTAAGGATTGATTCTCTGATCTATCTATCACTCTTTCCACTGGTGCAGTGTCTCTGCCTGTAAGGATTGCTCCTCTGAGCTATCACTCTTGACACTGGTGTAGGAACTCTGCCCGTAAGGATTGCTCCTCTGACCTATCACTCTACACTGGTGCAGTGTCTCTGCCTGTAATGAATCTTCCTCTGACCTATCACTCTTTCCACTGTTGCAATGTCTCTGCCTGAAAGGATTTGCTCCTCTGTCCTATCACTCTTTACACTGGTACAGTGTCTCTGCCTGTAAGGATTTGCTCCTCTGAGCTATCACTCGACACTGGTGCAGGGTCTCTGCCTGTAAGGATTGCTCTTCTGAACTATCACTCTTGACACTGGTGCAGTCTCTCTGCCTGTAATGATTGCTCCTCTGACCTATCACTCTTTCTACTGGTGCAGTGTCTCTGCATGTAATGAATCTTCCTCTGACCTATCACTCTTTCCACTGGTGCAGTGTCTCTGCCTGTAAGGATTGTTCCTCTGTCCTATCACTCTTTACACTGGTGCAATGTCTCTGTCTGTAATGAATCTTCCTCTGACCTATCACTCTTTCCACTGGTGCAGTGTCTCTGCCTGTAAGGATTGCTCCTCTGTCCTGTCGCTCTTTACACTGGTGCAGGGTCTCTGCCTGTAAGGATTGCTCCTCTGTCCTATCGCTCTTTACACTGGTGCAGGATCTCTGCCTGTAAGGATTGCTCCTCTGAGCTATCACTCTTTACACTGGTGCAGGGTCTCTGCCTGTAAGGATTGCTCCTCTGTCCTATCACTCTTTACACTGGTGCAGGGTCTCTACCTGTAAGGATTGCTCCTCTGTCCTGTCGCTCTTTACACTGGTGCAGGTTCTCTGCCTGTAAGGATTGCTCCTCTGTCCTATCACTCTTCACACTGGTGCAGTGTCTCTGCCTGTAAGGATTGCTCCTCTGTCCTATCGCTCTTTACACTGGTGCAGTGTCTCTACCTGTAAGGTTTGCTCCACTGACCTATCGCTCTTTACACTGGTGCAGTGTCCCTGCCTGTAAGGATTGCTCCACTGACCTATCACTCTTTACACTGGTGCAGTGCCTCTGCCTGTAAAGAATCTTCCTCTGACCTATCACTCATTCCACTGGTGCAGTGTCTCTGCCTGTAAGGATTGCTCCTCTGTGCTATCACTCTTTACACTGGTGCAGTCTCTCTGCCTGTAAGGATTGCTCCTCTGTGCTATCACTCATTCCACTGGTGCAGTGTCTCTGCATGTAAGGATTGCTCCTCTGTCCTATCACTCTTTACACTGGTGCAGGGTCTCTGCCTGTAAGGATTGCTCCTCTATCCTATCACTCTTTACACTGGTGCAGTGTCTCTGCCTGTAAGGATTGCTCCTCTGAGCTATCACTCTTTACACTTGTGCAGTGACTCTGCCTGTAAGGATTTCTCCTCTGTCCTATCGCTCTTTCCACTGGTGCAGTGTCTCTGCCTGTAAGGATTGCTCTTCTGAACTATCACTCTTTACACTGGTGCAGTGTCTCTGCCTGTAAGGATTGCTCCTCTGTCCTATCACTCTTGACACTGATGCAGTGCCTCTGCCTGTAAGGATTGCTCCTCTGTCCTATCACTCTTGACACTGATGCAGTGCCTCTGCCTGTAAGGATTGCTCCTCTGTCCTATCACTCTTTACACTGGTGCAGTGTGTCTGCCTGTAAGGATTGCTCCTCTGAGCTATCACTCTTTCCACTGGTGAAGTGTCTCTGCCTGTAAGGTTTTCTCCTCTATCCTATCACTCTTGACACTGGTGCAGTGTCTCTGCCTGTAAGGATTGCTCCTCTGTCCTATCACTCTTTACACTGGTGCAGTGTCTCTGCCTGTAAGCATTTGTTCCTCTGTCCTATCGCACTTTACACTGGTGCAGTGTCTCTGCCTGTAAGGATTGCTCCTCTGCCCTATCACTCTTTACACTGGTGCAGGGTCTCTGCCTGTAAGGATTGCTCCTCTGTCCTGTCACTCTTTACACCGGTGCAGTGCCTCTGCCTGTAAAGAATCTTCCTCTGACCTATCACTCTTTCCACTGGTGCAGTGTCTCTGCCTGTAAGGATTGCTCCTTTGACCTATCACTCTTTCCACTGGTGCAGTGTCTCTGCCTGTAAGGATTGCTTCTCTGTCCTATCACTCTTTACACTGGTGCAGGGTCTCTGCCTGTAAGGATTGCTCCTTTGACCTATCACTCTTTACACTGGTGCAGGGTCTCTGCCTGTAAGGATTGCTCCTCTATCCTATCACTCTTTACACTGGTGCAGTGTCTCTGCCTGTAAGGATTGCTCCTCTGAGCTATCACTCTTTACACTCGTGCAGTGTCTCTGCCTGTAAGGATTGCTCCTCTGTCCTATCACTCTTGACACTGATGCAGTGCCTCTGCCTGTAAGGATTGCTCCTCTGTCCTATCACTCTTTACACTGGTGCAGTGTCTATGCCTGTCAGGATGCTCCTCTGTCCTATCACTCTTTACACTGGTGCAGGGTCTCTGCCTGTAAGGATTGCTCCTCTGCCCTATCGCTCTTTACACTGGTGCAGGATCTCTGCCTGTAAGGATTGCTCCTCTGCCCTATCGCTCTTTACACTGGTGCAGGGTCTCTGCCTGTAAGGATTGCTCCTCTGTCCTATCGCTCTTTCCACTGGTGCAGTGTATCTGCCTGTAAGGATTGCTCCTCTGTCCTATCACTCTTTCCACTGGTGCAGGGTCTCTGCCTGTAAGGATTGCTCCTCTGCCCTATCACTCTTTACACTGGTGCAGGATCTCTGCCTGTAAGGATTGCTCCTCTGCCCTATCACTCTTTACACTGGTGCAGGATCTCTGCCTGTAAGGATTGCTCCTCTGTCCTATCACTCTTTACACTTGTGCAGTGTCTCTGCCTGTAAGGATTGCTCCTCTGTCCTATCACTCTTTCCACTGGTGCAGTGTCTCTGCCTGTAAGGATTGCTCCTCTGTCCTATCACTCTTTCCACTGGTGCAGTGTCTCTGCCTGTAAGGATTGCTCCTCTGCTCTATCACTCTTTACACTGGTGCAGTGCCTCTGCCTGTCAGGATGCTCCTCTGTCCTATCACTCTTTACACTTGTACAGTGTTGTTGCCTGCAAGGGTTGTCTTTGGCTGCATTGTGATTGACTGTTCACTGCTGCTGGACTGTGACTTCCTTTGTGCAGCTGCTGTTGCTCAGTGACTTCCTGTGAGGTATACAGTAGCTTCACGTGTGCTCTTGTGTGACTTCCGGGTCAGAGCAGCTGGTGCTTAGTAACTATTCTGTGGCTTCCTGTGTACAGTTACCAGTCTGTGGCTTCCTGTGTGCTGTGGCTTTCTGTGTGCTGTGAGTTCCTGTGTGCTATCTTTTCTGCAGAGCTGCTGCTGCTCAGTTCCCTCCGATACTGTGGCTTCTAATGAGCCCTTCTTTTAAGGGTTCCTTATGTGTGCTGCCACGTGACTTTCTGCTTACAACTACCAGTCCATAACATCTTGTGTGCTGTTGGTTCCTGTGAGTATTCTGGTCACATCTGCTACCCCTCTGTGATTTCCCGTGTGCTGTGCTTTGGGTTTGTATGTATCCCCCCCAATTCCCTATGGCCAATCCTTGCTAAGTGCAACTGTTCACACCACTCCAGCCTTCCTGCTGCAAGAGATCAAGCCACTGTCTTCCAATGGAGAGTGGCTAACAAGTTAACCAAGGATATATTTTCAGTCTTTGGAACACAGATGAAAGCCAACCAGTTCTACACCAGTTCACTCTCAAATATCACATTTACTTTGCCACTAAAGGTTGTAAAATCTACTTTCACCACTAAATCAGATTTTGAAAACAAAGTGGAAAATAACTTTTAATGTCCATTTTACAATGTTTCCATACCTAGACATAGAAATGTGATATTATTCACAACTAAGGGCCTGATTTCTTGGCAGCAAAGGTACTCCGTAGCAATAGCGACGGAGTAAACCTACTGCCATGAATGAGGTCCACCCTCCCGATTCAGATGCAGGCGGACCATAGGTTTAATCAGGGCAGAGACCCCTCCATCTCTGCCGTAATTAAACCCCTCCGATGGCCCTGCGGAGCGCAGACTGTCGGAGGCAGACCTGTAGTTTGACCCACCTGATTTAGATGAGCGGAATTAGAGGTCAGGTTTCACTCTCCATCACTGCCAGGAAAACCCTAGTGGTAAGGGGCATTGAAAACTCCTAAATGCTCCCCTAGCCATGGGAGGTGACTCCCACTGTGAGAGGAGCATTTTCCTCTGTATTTTCAAAAAGAAAATCCTGCTTCACGATTTTCTACTTGAAAATAAAAAATTACAAAAGAAAACAGTTTAAAACATGGCTTAGGCCAGTGGTTCCCAACCTGTGGTGCGGGGACCCCTGGGGGTCCGCGAAGCCTTCTCAGGGGGTCCGTGACTGCTTAAAAATTAAAAAAGTATTTACAGATTAGGTCCTCAGCTTTCAATAATAGCTCAGTGGGGGGGTCCCCGGATTCCAAAAATGATTCTGTGGGGGTCCCCGGTTCCAATAAAGATAAAATGGGGGTCCACAGAAGTCAAAAGGTTGGGAACCACTGGCTCAGGCAAGATGCCGTATGAACATCTTCAATAAGAAAGACAATAATATAAAACTTTGTGGGACACCTCAGCTGATCGTCTAGGATGGGAATCGAAGGTGGAAAGACTAATTGTTCGGTTCATCTGAAAAGATTGATTCCTACTCTTTTCTATTGAAACAGTGCAGGCTATCAAATATATCTGCCACACTACATATATCCTCCACCCCTCCATCACTCCAATCAATCTAACTAACAAACTCTCATAACCGCGGCTCAAATTAACTCATAATAATACTAAAACTGTACTCATATTTCCCAATACTAATCCATCACTAATTCTTGTTGGGTTCCAGAGTAGCGTGCTACTCGCCGAAAAGCGCTTCAACGCCTCGTCAGGGGTAGTAAGCGCTATATAAATACTATTACAATACAATACAATACAATATAAAACATGTATTTTAAATATGAGTACAATATACGTAGTAAAGTAGTATATGCAATATACGTATTTGCCTTGCTAGATGTTGCTGACAAAGTGTGTTTTGGCATTTATTTTCAAACAAATAGACTTTAAAAAAATCCACACACGAAGGTGGGGACAGACCCCTTATTTCTTGTAAAGAATCTGCTTTTTCTGCATGATCACCCCAGATTTTTTGCCTCTTTATGTATCACATTTATGCTGGTATTGTGACTCTGTGCACCGTGGCCCACCCAATAAGTTCTGCCCCTAAAATGGTACTGTAAAACTGGATCACCCAACTGGCCTATTTACCTTTCTGGTAAGTTGTAAGTTGACAGAGAAATTACCCAAGTGGAGAATCATAGGAGGACTGCAATGTGTATTCACACAACCCACATACATAACAAAGATAGATAGTAAACATCTTTGTTTGCTGGCTGAGCTGCAGTTTAAAAGCACTGCAGTGTCACAAGTTATAAAATGATAATGTTTATATATGATCTAAGTCACTCCTAGATTGGCCCTTGTACGCCCACACGGATGGGTGCTTAATATAGAAATGGAGAATACTAGATACTGGCAAGAAGCAGACTTAGGGCCTGATGTAAAAGTTGGCAGTCTTAAAGCATTCAGCGGTGCCTGCCAATGCTTTTAATATAGTTTGCCAGTGTTCTACTCTGACCTGTAGTGTTCTTTAACATGGGGCAGAGTTTTTATATTTAATTAATTTCTGTGCTGCCTAAATTGCAAAATTTACAGTGTTTCTCTGATGCTGAAGTTTCACCCAGAGATCCCAACATTTCCTCGGATACATACCTGGTTGGTCTTGTCCTGTGGCCCAAATGGTCACTTAGGAGGAAAAAAAACATTGTTCATCTGGGTGGTCAAGCCGCTCTCTATCCTTTATTTTGTTGATTGTTTTCTATCTTATGGAATTATATGTGTTGCAGTTCAGCAGGGAGTGTGTCATATCCATTTATTAGAAATTGCTGCTTTCTTCTGCACCAGGTGTCATTTAGCAGGAGGCATCCTCCCTTCCTCTGGGCATGTGACCTGACACATAGAATGCCCCACCGTGGAATGTGCCATCCTGTGCTTCTCAGCCATGATCTCCAATGCTGAAGTTCCCTGTCCAGTACACCAAGAGCCCCTCCACCTGTGGGATCATGAATATAGGGTTGCGTATGAGCAGCATGAACTAGTCCCCTCTAATAGTTCGCACTGATGACTCACCCTGTGGACAGAAGGTAGTGTTTTTTCCTGGCAGTGATGGACAGTAAAAAGTGATTTCACAAAGCCCACCCTTAGTAGGGCGGGTGGTGAAGTGCCCTTCCTGCGACACCCCCTGAACCATCAGGCCATCGGAGGAAGCATACCATCGACAGAGAAAACAAGGACTCTGTCGGTGGAAGCCTTAGGGTTTGCCCATTTCTAAATGAGGCCTCAATTGCACAGAGCACCCTGTCCTCCAAACTCTAAACATGGTCCTCTGTCATTCAGGAGGGATTTGGTATCTCGGTAGAGCATCTCTGGGAAGGACGCATTGGTCCTGTCATGCAGAACACTGTATCTTCATACCGAGTGCCTGAGAGGGACCTCCTGATGATACAGTAAGGTTGGCCACAGTTTTTATGTGGAGTATACCTGGGAGCAGAGCACACAGAGTTGGACATTGTCACCGTATAGAGTGCTTATGGGTAGAAGCCTGTCCCGTAGCCTGCCAAGATGCTATATCTACATGGAGCTAGCTTGGAGGCTGAGTCCCCACTTGGGTGGTTCACTATATCCATACATCCAGGCTGCCCTGAAATTTGAGAAACATAACCCTGGTGAAACCAGTTTTCATTACCTCTTTCAGTTGAGTTGATTTCCTTGTTATTTTAAACTTTTCCATCTTGAAGAGAATTTTTTAGGCTGCTGAACACAGTTGGTGAAAGCCTTCTTGGTAACTATGTGGTTGCAGAGGGTGTATTTTTTCATAATTCAGTTTTGGACCATTCATTTACTGGCTGCCTCCTTTCTTCTCCAGTTTCCTTCCGTATGTTAGGGTCTCCCCTAGCATCCATCCTCTTTCTCCTCTCGCCTTCCTTGTTTTCTTTTTGTGCCCCGCCTCACTTTCTCTGATTTTGTTGTAGTCTGTCTCTTTACCTCTCTCTTCTGCTTTTCTTGCTTTTTTGCCTTGCCCCCTCTTTTTTCTGAATCTTCAATGCAGCCTGTACCCCAGTCTCTCTGCATTCATACTCATTCACACATTCATACTCATCCAATATTTAATGGATAGCAGACAGGATTGAATTGTATACTGGATCTCTTCAGAAAGGCTGGAAAGTCCGAAGAGACATTGAGCATCACCTGCATAGGAAATAAAGTCCAGGCTGAAAGGTCTAATGATGTTAATCAAAGGCCTCATGTAGATAGATGTTGAATAAGATCAGAACTAGGGATGATCCATGAGGGACTCCGTGCAGTAGTTGAGAGAGTTTAGAAGAAATGGCAGTAAGAGAGACATGGCTTGGGTATGCCTGAGCAAGAAAGATAAGAACCAGTAGAGGGCAGGGGCATCTAGTTCAACAGCAGTGAAATGATTGAGCGATCTGACTGTGTCAAATGTGACAAAGAGGTGAAACAAAATAAGTCCTGTGGGATGTCCAACATCCAGGCTAGCGCAGTTATGAGTGCTGTCTCAGTTCCATGCCCAGCCACAAGCCACCTGGGCTTGACCAGAAGTTTATGATCATCTAAAATATTGGAGATCCATGGAGCCAGATATTTCTCCCCTAGTTTACCAATGATCGGGAGCAAAGAGATTGCTCTATTTTAGGGTTCAAATTAGCTCTCGTTATGGAGCACGAAGAGGTCTCTCACTGACATCTCTTGAGCAGCAGCTGATGGTTCACGGGAAGGATTCTCAAAGATTTTACTGTGGACCGCCAGATGTCGTATTCCTTTTGATCGCCATCAATTTAGGTGTAAGCTTCAAGAATAATTCAGATATACTCATTCAAAACCTTTGTAGATCTAGGAGCAGATTTACTAAAAAGTCACCCAACACACAAGGGAACATGCTGCACCGTACTGCATGACAAGGAGAGAGCAGAAATATGTCATGCTTACTAAGATGTGCCGCATTTCTGCTGCCTCCTTGCTTTGGTGCACTGTGTGATGCCTAGCTCCAATGCAGGCTCCCTTGCCTATAGTGCAAGGGTGCCTGCGTTACGAGCAGGATTGCGTTTGTGGAGGGTAACAAGCCTTAAAGGCATTTTCCTCTTTATATGTGTGTGTTGCAGAATGCAGCAGCACATACAGAGAAAGTAACACAGGAGAGATAAAGATATTTCTCCTTGCTATGACTGGGTCTGGGAGGGGCACAATTGTGATGCAGTCCCAGGTTCAGTGGCCTTAGTAGTTCTGGGTTTGCGTCAAAATCCATGGGTGAAGGCATGGGAACGTCCATACTCCATTCATGTAACAACTCCTTAATGCACGGTAATCCAAGGCAGCGCAAGTCGCTGCCTTGCATTATTCTGGCTTTACCAAACCACGCAGTGCCATGCAAGAAGGCTATGCGTGACTTAGTAAATCCTACTTAAGGGCTTGCATTGCCTTGCATGAAAGAAGAGAAGAGCAAGCCCTTAGTAAATCTATCCCTTGAACTCTAGTGCCTTATGTGTCAGCCGCAACACTAGGCCAGGGACTGGAAGCATTCATAGCTAAACAAGAAGTCAGAATCACTGGCTTGTAACTGCAAACCTATGAGAATTAAAACATTGTCATTCATGTATTCATAACCAATTTCATTGTAGCTGTTGGTGTCTGTCAAAAAACTGTTTTTATGTACCCTTTGTAGAAAGTCCATGCGTCCTTCGCGGGTGATACTGCGCTCTACAAATACACATAACAATGATCATAAGTACTTTTTAATTTTATTTAAAATATATCCACTTACAAAAAGAATATACATTTATTCCAATACCGGACATTTTTAACGAAGTAATTAAGTATTACTAAACTGGGTGCAGAGGCCTGCACTATCCAGGTGGATCTGCCCATTCTAGGGTGGTTCGTTGGTGGGAGGGAGCATGACTTGATGCACAGATCTGGTTCAACCTATGGCACTTCACTTTGCTTCTCTATGGTTATTCTGTGAAGAAAGTATCCTACCAGACCTCACTACCTCACCTCTTTCTGCCTCTTCAGCGCGGTGCATAACCAGGACCATGACCTGCTGCGTGCCTGGTACCTCGCCGGTGCCGACCTTGACCAGGGAGACTACTCCAACCGGACAGCCATGCACATCGCCGTGTGCAAGAACTATCCGGAAACCGTAGACGTGCTTCTTCGCTACGGAGCCACCCCACTGGTGAGGACCTGGGGCCAGATGTAGCAAAGGTTTTTACCCATTCTGTGTCTATGGGAAAAAGTGTTCGTACATATGGTCCCTAGAGTGGTGCGGAGGGTCAAGGTGTGCGAGGGGTGGAACTACAGAGGGTGCAGGATTGTGAGATGAAGAGATGGGGAGGAAGCGCACCAGGAACAGATACCTGAACTATGATGAGATTACATGGTCACTTCTCTTGTGTGGCAAAGAGATAGAGCTGGTGGTCTGGGAGGATGAGGAGGAGGTGTGAAGGCTGGACTGTGGGAGAGACTCGAATGTGAGCTAAAGAGATGGCAACAGTTTGGCTGAACAGAAATTGGCACTGTTGACTCCACAGTCTTTTGACGGGTGAGTAGCCTGTTAGATGCATGCCATAAGCCCATGTAGAACATCTGCGAACAGCTAACTTTTTAATTGGTCAAGAAATGCTTATTTTATTTCTGGCAATGAGCAGCACCATATACATGTTTAATATAAACTATACAATCTTCCCAAACACATTGTTTATAGGACAACTCTCTATCAATTACTGTTCATTTCTCTTGGAATAAGTTTATCAATCACAATGTTTAACTTGAAAGATTGTGGCCATAGGTTGTAAGTGACCATAGACGATTGTCCTATATTAACACTACTTGGGATGCCGGCCGCCCACCAAGGCCATGTACTGATGGTGAATCTGTGGACGACGAGATGCTCTTCCATTGGTGGTGACTCCTGGGGAGTATTACATAAAGTGCTGTAGGCACGTGGGCCCAGTGTCTGTAGCCCTGTGGCGTATTGGAGTTACAGAAAGTGGTCTCAGATGCTTGAGTGGCCCCTTCTGTAATACAGATCATGCCGGTATGATTCTCAGAGGTCACTTGCTTCTTTCCATCCTCCGCCCCTTCTTCCTTCACCTTCCTTCCTTCCTTCCTCCCACACTTTCTTCCTTTGATTATTCTTTGATTCTTTCTTTCTCTACTTCCTTCTTCACATTCTTCGCTCCTTTCCTCGTTCTCTTCATCCTCTGTACCCATTTTCATTTCTTCTTTCCACTCTACTGTTCACCTCCTACTCTGAATTACTCCCTCTCCCTCCCTCAGTGCTGCAGTCATTTATGAGCTTTCATGGGTAAACCCCTCTCTTATCACTTCCTTTCCACTTTCACTAGGGGTGGGCGGTGAACTCCACTCCGCTCGCAGTGTTTGTGGAGTTTTTCCCACTCCGTGTTCCGCGTAGAGAGTGGAGTTCTGAAATACTCCACGTAGTGGAGTGGAGTTTGTTCCTCGCTTGCGCTCAGCAACGGTGAGTTGGCGATCGTGATTAAGGAAAAACTTAGTCAAGACCACCTCCCGGTGAGATTTCTCAACGCGATCGTCACAGTATGGTTGTGACCGCTATCGTTGAGAAACCTTCTGTTCGCATTCAGGTAGCTTCCGCTCAAGTAGAAAATCAACTCGAGCAGCTGAAAAGAAGCAGCGGCTTCTTGCGCTGCACAGTGAACCATTACTGCTGATTTTTCAGCACGGGACAAACACCTGGTGCTAAAAATCAGTGCGAACGGTGCGACCTAATGCACTCCACTGCTTCCGGAACTCCAAGTAGCGTGGCAGAGTTTTTTGGGCACTGCGCGGAGCTCCGCTTAGCGCAACTCCGCAAACTCCGCCCAGGCCCAATTTTCACCCATTCTTCTACCTTCCCCTTTCTTCTCCTATGCCCTTGTTTCTAGTTATTAATCATGTCTATCTGCTGAATGTCTCCCTCAATGTCTCCTCTGCAGACAAAAGATGACTGGGGGGCTACGGCTGTGGACGAGGCGCGAACCTTGGGCCTAACCGCCATCTACAACATGTTCCATCCTCACTTCACTGAGGACGTCACCACCAAGGAGGAGTTCCTGAGGCGCAAAGCCGAGGAGATGCCGGAAGAGGACCTGCTCAATGAGAGTATTTCTTACTATTAAGTAGTATTTAGAGTTATTAAATATTTACTATCTTCATATTGAGTTTGTCTGTTGCTTCAAAATAAAGGACAGAAACTTGGGTTCTGTGTGACCCTCATGTTGAATCAGAGGTCATGGCCCTGGCTGCTGAAGTTGTTTTTCAAAACATATTTTATATGCAATTTCCCTGGGTCCACCCTTAACATGTTCTTATTTAAATTTGTGCTTTATACTTGACATTTAAAAAAAGGATTTCTCTTAAATATGGATACACAGCAAGCAACCTTCCCAAAAACTGGTCCGGTGTACATATGTTTTCTCTCAATACAAGTCAATGGAGCTTAATCATGTAACTCGAATATTACTTTCAGCAAAACATTTCTAACGTGCAGGCGGCAGGATCTCCACTCTAAGGAAGTACCGCCTGGCCTTGAGGAGAAGCTATCATTCATATGTACAATACTAGACTCAATATTCTCCTAAAATCCTGCTTCCACTTGCCAGCTTTGAAAGCGAAGTTACGCCGCTAGGAAATATACAAGGTTCACCCATTCTTCTCCAGAAAAGACTGCAACGCAATCAGAACGCCTCTGCATGCCTCATCCTGGCAATCCCCCGCCACAGCCACATCACAGCGCACATGAGAGACCTGCATTGGCTCCCTGTCAAGAAGAGAATCACGTTCAATCTCCTCACCCACGCTCACAAAGCACTGCACAACGCCGGACCAGAATACCTCAACAGACGACTCTCATTCTACACCCGACCCGCCAGCTTCGCTCTGCTGACCTTGCCCTCGCCACCGTTCCACGCATCCATAGAACGACCGCTGGTGGCAGATCGTTCTCCCACCTCACCGCCAAGACGTGGAACACTCTTCCGATCCACCTGCGACAGACACAGGACCTGCTAACCTTCAGGTGACACCTCAAGACCTGGGTGTTCGAGCAGTGGCAGCGCCCCTCTACCCTTGCCCCTCAGCGCCTTGAGACCCTCATGGGTGAGTATTGTGCTTTACAAATGCTATGATTGATTGTTTGATTGAGTAGCATATAATCTCTTTTTGCACATTGTTCACACACTGAGCCATCTGCACTATTTCACAAAGAGGCTGATTGTGTTAGGTACCTACTTGGTCTGAACCATTTTTTAATGGCGAAGGCCCTGTGGTATTAATTAAGATTTTAAAGTATTTTCATTTGGTGATATATGAATGCTTTAAATGAATTACTTTACCGTTGATATACACATAACGATTACTGTGTAAAGGTGTCCCACGGGACCAGTGTTTCATATAATTTGTGAACCCCCAGCCTGAATTTCAAAAAGAGAGTTTTACTCTATGGAGAAGTCTCCCAACCCCGATAAGGGTCACAACCTTGTAATACTTTGAAGTTCATGTAAGTAGTGGCCGCTGATAGGACCACAGACTGTGTCACGTAAAAAGTCTTCATCCAACTCCAATAACCTTTCAGTAATTGAGTTTAAGTAGAGGAACTGGATTGTTCCTCATTATGCCAAACATAGAAAAGACCAATGTGCAGATTTAAGAAAAGTGGCACTTCATCCAGTGTAGCGCCACTTTCCTTGCGCCCCGTTAGCACCCCCCTACCGCCACCATTAAAAATACAGGGCACCATGGCACAGGGTAGGGGGCAATAGCATCAGCATTTTTGACACTATTGATGTACTGTTCAGGGTTAGCATCAAAATGTTGGTGCTAACCCAGAACAACACATAGGGGCCCATTGTAACCAATGGAGTGCCTCCTTTTAACGCCTGCTCCGAGCAGGGGTTGAAAATGCCGAAAGAAAAATGGCGCAAAGTAACCTTTTTGATTTCACTGCGCCATTTTTTCACCCCACTTTATGGGGAAACGCCCCCTTGCATACATTACGCCTGGTGCAAGCATATTGTAGCGAAAGGGTTACAAAGCGGTGCAATGCATGCATTGTGCTAGTTTGTAAATCTGGCGCAGTGATTTTGGCCTCGTTGGCCACATTAGCATAAAGGAAATGATGCTAATGCGGAGCAAGGAGGCGCTAGAGGCTCTTAAATCTGGGCCCAACTTTCCGAAGGTTTTGTTCAACGCAGAATACCCATGGCGGTCATTGCGGCTTTTTCTACCTTAAAATATCTTTAACTGCATCCCTTCTGTGACTGATCACTTTCTTAGACCTCTCTTAGGTCTTCCCTGCTTGGTGACCTATTCTGTGGACTCCCTGCTCTGCCCTTGACACAGGAAGAATGAACTATTACAAAGTTTCTTCACCCCAGACTTCCTAACTATGAAGTAATAAATAACTCCTTTTTCCCTCTAAACATCTAGGCATTGCACCACAATGCATCCCCCAAATTTACTGTTAAAATAAAGCATGAACTGTGTAGAGTTGGCCTGTGTATTGCAGATCTTTTCAATGTAGGGACCCCACAATAAGTGACCTGATGCCCAGATACTTTACAGATGTCACTCTTTCATGAGGTGTAACTATCTACTGTGAGGAAGTTTCTCCCTGTCTTTTATGCACCCAAAGGCAACACCTTGGACTTGTTAAAAATCACTAATTTCTGGTTTTGTAATAGACCACAAATTCATTTCCTGATACCTCCGCCTCATTCTCTGTGTGACGTCATTAATGAATATCAAAGCTGAGGTATGGTAGTCTCTAGCTCCTGGGAATAACTGTGATTGTTCCAGAAAAAAATATACTGAATCCTAACAAATAGATTAAAAAGGATTGGTGCTAAAACACCTTCTTACTGGAGGGCTTTAGTGACCCCAAACTTCGGAATCAACCCCCCTTCTTGTTGGTGTATTGCTTCTGCACCACATAATGGGATTGCTGGTGCCATATCCACAGCAAGGTACTCGAGGGACTAGAGTGATTCACTGACTCAGATGCAGCCTGAAAATCCACGCAGAGAAGATAGTATTATTTTTTTAACAATAAGCAACCGTGTAGGTGCTGGTCTAGAGTCTTCTTACCTTTCTGAAGCAGGTTTGAGCAGTTCCAATAATATTGTTTACATCAACCGATGACTGTTTAAGAGTACAAGGTCCAAGAGATGAAAGGCAGAGTTGATCAGCAGTAGGTTGTTCATTCCTGATTTGTCCATTTTTGTGCCTTCCAGTTATCTAGCATCTTTCCGCTATCAAGACAGCATTAAAGATTATATTCAAGAGCCCCTACCACCACTGGATCATCACTTTTCATGTTGCTCCAGTGGGGCCGCCTTGTAAATACGGCCCCTTCACACACAGCACTTTGCGTGGAAAGGGTGTGCAACGGGTGTTGCTGTGGGCGTGGCACAGCAAGACCCATTGCATTTTGACGCTGCCCCAGGTTTACACCTGGGGCAGCGTTAGCATGGCGCAACTAGGAGAAATGCTTCCATTTCTCCTAGTTTTTTGCTATTTCTATGTGTGCTGCGTTCTGCAGCACACATAGAAAGAACAAATCGCCATATAAGGTTGTTTTTGTGCAGGAAGGTCTTCCTTCCTGCACAAAACAATCTCCCCCTCAACGCAGCCACCCTTGCACTATGGTGCAAGGGTTGCTGCATTGGCCCACAGCAGCAAGTTTAGCGCAGGGGGAAACGCAGGGTGCGCAATATTCTAGTAAATATGGCGCATCCCCGTGTTTTGAAAACTCTGCTCAATTTGACGTAGCGTCGCACTGCGTAATTTTCTCTTAAATCTGGCCCTATGTATTTTTTTTACAGAAAAGGGGTCTAGACTACTCTTTCTAAACAATAGAAACCCAAGTAGTCAGAGATCACTCTTAGGTGCTTATGTTGTTTTTCACAAGTCTAGAGTCAATCCGTCCTCTCTAATATTAATACTGTCTAAACTGTGCCTGGGCTTCGCATAATCAACCGAAAGAATACTCTGCTTCATTGTGACCTCCCTCTAGAGTCCAAATTAACATAATTCAACCACTATGATTGTAGGCTCGCTCCTGGTAAAGATGAGTCTACTTTTGGAGAAAACCCCTGCTGCACAGGTAATATTTCAGATAGCCTATGGCCCAATACCTGTGCAAGTTCTCCTCGTTTTGCTCATACTGGATCACCAGGTGTTACCATACTCCCAATAGCTCAACAATAATTGCTGTCGCAAATGACCTGATTCGCAGAATTGGACCATCTGTGGTGGCACAAATGCTTTTCCAAATGTACAAGCACCCAAACTGAGATTCTCCAGAATTGCAGTTTGGGTGTAGAAATCGCTATGTGGAGGGGGCGTGTTTAGGGCGTCCTTTCCAAATAGATATTTCCAGTGTTATTTATTGAGCTTTTCCTAACGAAATGCGGTAGCAAAACCTTGGCATTTTACCACTACCTCAAAGTTGGTGGGAATGCATTTACAAATTGGAAAGGGCCCCATGGCACCCCTTGCCCTTTGTGAATGTTGGAAAAACATTTGTTAAGAGCAGGCAGTGGTCCATGGACCACTGCCTGCTCTTAAAAAATGAAAACAGAACAGAGAGTGAGACAAAACTTGCTTGAGGTCCCTTTAGGATCAGACTGAGCCCATCCCCCTCACCTTTTGTAAGTTCTCCCCATATCTTATTTATAATTGCGTGATTCTTCACCATGACTTAAATCCTGTAGGGTCTACTAACAGCGGCTAGGTCTTTAGCTCTGTCGTATTCCCAGCACTAGCCGCCCTTGCTTAAGGTTGATTCGGGAACTCCCATTGTATTAACTGACACTGGGCAGGGTTCTGCCAGACCATGATTAGATCCCCCTATTGTCCACGCCAACATCTAAGTCTACATTTCAAGATGGTTGTCATTGCTTGTGACATGTAAAGCAACCTTAAACTCTACCAAGCTGGGCCAAAGGCTTGGAGTCACCATCATGTTGTCAATTAAAAAGTTTTACATGTATGACCTGGTGTAATGGGCCAGGTCATGGGTGCTAAATGATATGATCATAAGAATTCAGGGGCAGATTTGTTTGCGCCCCATAGCACCTCCTAACGCCACCATGTGTGTGCCGTATTTAAAATACTGTGCACCCCGGCGGTAGTCAGAGATACTAGAGTCATCATTTTTTAGCTATTCTGGCGCTCTGCAGGATTTGTGTAAAACATTATGACGCTAATCCAACAAAGCACCCCCAGGCTCTTTGGAACCAGTGGAAGACTCCTTTTAGCGCCTGCTCTGAGCAGGCGTTCAAAGTGCCGATAAAAATGATGCCATTTTTCAGCCCCCCCTAGTGTCCGCACGTCCCCATTATATACATTTTGCCTGGCGCAGGCATAATGTGGCACAAGGGGTTAAAGAGTGGTGCAATGCTAGCGTTGCGCCACTTTGTAGATATGGTGCAACGTTTTTGACCTTCCAACACCACATTAGCTAAAAAAAATGACACTAATGTGGCGTTGGAATGGCGCCAGGGGATCTTAAATCTGAACCTCAGTATCTTAAAAGTGAGTTGCAGCACGGCCATGTCTCATAGCTCTTTGACACTTTTACACTGGTGAATGGGCTGAAGGTATTCCTAGCAATTCATTTGGGTCTAAATCTGAGATTGTCACTTTAAAATCTCTCATAGCTTTAATTCTATCCTTATTAGGCAAGAATATTACCTGTGAGTACCTCCCTTTGCTGTGTTATATCCATTAAAGAGGTTAGGAATTTCCTGGATTGATAGCACATGCAGTTATCCTGGATCTATTTATGTGACCAAACAGGCAGGACACTCACCAAAATTTTCAGGGAGCCTGATGATTAGAAGTGGATTACAAATTGCTATAACAAAATAGTGAGGTTTACCATTTGCTGTGGATGCTCAAGAAAAAAACAGTAAAGCAGTTCAACTCTTGCCCTGTTGGTTGCGGCACCAGACCATCATCTGACATAAATAAACATCACATACAAAATATCACCACATCGGAGTGAACAATCAAAGATCAACACCCAGGGGGTGATATTTTTACAATAGATATTTAAGGTACAAGACATATATCAGATGATACGTCTGTAGATGATATTCAAACAAACAACTCAAAATTTCACAAAATGAATCCCAAATGGACCTCTTTTGAGACTGAATCAAATCTAGTCATTGGGCCCACTGATGGCATACGCTGTTGAATTTCCCTGGTGGGTACATCTCATTTGTGGACATGGGATGTGGAAGATTCTTAATTTACCTACTAGTTTGAGTAATCTGTGAATACTGATCCAAGGCAGGTGAAGTGGTTTGTGGCCTCTCTCCAGGCCACTGATAGGCTTCTGTTCTTCTCAACCCAACTGTTGACTTATTCTTGATATCTCTGGATGTCTACATTGAATATACTCACATGGTCATGAACTTTGTTACGAATGGAACACAGTCTCCCCAATAACCTTTGAGAGCATGTGACCTACAGAAGATCAGCGTTCAACTTCTTTGGGACATCCCTGGATCTCTTCAATGTCCTTTATTGTTACTGTGGCAGAAACAACACTGAACTTTGTTGCACACTGATTCTCTGGCCTCTATTATGTTTGGCCTCCCACATAGAATGACTATATCAAATCTAGCACTGAGTGAGGACACCGCTTCTTCCCAGTTTCTATTTTTCTGTTTCTCATATATCATTGTGATTTGAGTAGATTCTCTGTATACAATGATCTAGTGCAGTGGTTCCCAACCTGTGGTCCGGGGACCCCTGGGGGGGGCGCAAATCCTTCTCAGGGGGTCCGCGACTGCTTAGAAAATTAAAAACTACTAACAAATATTGACAAATTAGGTCCCCAGCTTCCAGTAATTACTCAGGTGGGGGTCCCCAGATTCCAATCATGATTCAGTGGGGGTCCCTGGTTTCAATAATGTTAAAATGGGGGTCCACATAAATCAAAAGGTTGAGAACCACTGATCTAGTGCATTCACCTACAGAGATGTATGTTCCTTGCTAAAGTCTGCAGCCAGTGATTGCACCTCCCTTTCTCTTGCTGTTCTTGTGATTTACATGTATGCATTCCTGTTGATGGAGAGCTATGAGAAAACTGATTTGTTGCCCCAGTTTTTTCTAGTTTGTCATTTTTTTATGTAGGCACTATCTTTGTCAGATTGACCAAGCCATCTCTTCCAGGACCATCCTATCCCTACAGTAGTTTGTCCCCTCATCTCGCAGGCTTCCTTGGAACTAAGGATTTAGCACATCAAAGATTCTGGAGAAGCAACTTGGGGCTTCTAGATGTGCCGGTGTTGGCACTTCTGGCCTGGTTCCCTCACTACCGTGAAGTACTTCTTACCGCAGACTGTAATCAGGGTGGTCAGGTTACACTTTAAACTATTTCCCTCTTTCGTGGTGCTTGTCTCTACATGGTTCTTCTCACCAACATTAGTACAAACTTTCAGATTTTTCCCCACAAATATCAGTGCTGGTTATTTATCTTTGCAGTTATGATCTTAAACCCCTCCCCTTTGATGTTCATTGGATGGCACTGGCACTACATCATTTGATAAAGAATACAAGATGACTTTTCCAAAGCCAGTGACATCTCTGTTGCTTCTTTCTGTTTTTCCTTGGGTACATTCATGGCCTTATATGAGAGCAGCTCATTTCCTTTCTTCCAGAGTAGATTTCCCTTGCCTGGGGGAAATTCTCCCCTTCCCTATTTCCTGTTTTGTGGCCTGTTGCAATGTGAACACAGGAAGCTCCCAGGTGGAGGCCATTACACATCAGCTCTGAGCCAGCCAGATGTTGGTGTGGGCATGGGATAGGAAGCCCACAAACTCAGGCCGGCAACAGATGCTCCTCCAGTAACAGAGGATTCAAGAGTGACCAAGGTCTAGAGCGTGGATCCCTAGCAGAAATACCTGAGTAGTCAGCAACTGGAGGGCTTCCGGGCAATAGATTTGTTGAGCCCTGGTAGGTCTCAAGAAGCAGGATGAAGATCAGTCCCATGGGAGGAGGCTTACTGGTTTATTGTGGCCTTTAGGAGAGGAACACCTTTACAGTGCCAGCTCTGACCACCATGGGGTTTATGGAAAAATGTCAGGGACCAAATTAGCACAATACACTAATATGCAATTTATTTAAAAATTTAAAGTTTAAAGATAATTAACTACATAATTGCAATGATTAATGTACAACAAAACTACTATATACATAAATAAACAAACATATCCTAGCACACCTTCAATTTATAGGAATAAGTGGATTGGCCCTGAACTGGCTAGCCTCCTTTTTGAAGGCTGGAGGGCAGGAAATATAGGTCCTCCCTTATTCTTCAGAAGGATATGAACTGATAGTGGGAGAACCGCAGGGCTCTGAACCTCACAATGTTTAATGTGTAGCTCGCCCTTTAGTGAGGTTGGCAGAGGCCTTGGGGGCTGAGGTGATCACATACACAGATGTCATCCAGCTGCTGTTCACACGTGGGAAGGGGATGAGATTGCTGGAGAGTCCATTAAAACCTGCCTTTCCTATGCTTTTTACTAGATGACCACCTATCAACTAAAATGTAACGCAGACAAGACTAAAGTACTATTCTTCGGTTCCAAGTCCTCTGACATATGGCAGACTCTGTGGCCCAAAATGCCCCACTATCAGGTCCTCAGGGGAAACAGTTAAGAACTTGGCCTTTAAATTGGACAACTCTAACTTGTCACCTACAGATTGTCTGTGATTGGGACATGTTTTGGGCTTCTGCGGACATTAAAAATGGTTTTACATATTATTTCTTTGTCTGCAAGAAAGGTGGTCATCCAGGCACCTTCTAACATCTAGACTGGATTATGGAAATGCCTTATATCTGGGACTCCCGGACTATCTTCTTAACAAGCTTCAAGAGATTCAGATAACGGCAACCTGCATTCTCCTTAGCCTGCCCCCAAGAACCCTTGTGTCCCTGCACTTGTGGACCCTCCATTGGCTTCCGATAAAGAAGAGAATTCTCTTCAAAACGTTAGTGTTGGTCCACAGAGCATCTTGGCGCCAGAGTGAGTTTCTATGCCTCCTCCATAAACTTGCAGTCAGCCTACAACCTTCTTGCTAGGATTCCTACGATTTGCCGCATGAGAATGTGTGGCTGGACCTTCTCCTACCTCGGACCAGTGGCATGGAACAAACTCCCTTCTGAGCTATGCTCAGCAGCTGTTACCCCTCTTTTTAGGACAAAGTTAAAGACCTGGCCCGTCCAGCAAGACTAGGTGATCTGAGTGCACCTTGTGCACTCAATTCTGGGACACTCCATATATTAGGGTGTGCTTTATAAATCACATTTAATTTCAATTAAGAGTAAAATAAAAAATAAAATGAGTACAAATCCAACTTTATTAAAATATAAATAAAAAATCTAATAATAAAGCACTGGGCCTACATGAGATCCCAACCAACCTCTTCTGAAGTGACCCTGTAAATTGGACCCCAGTCGTGGATCACTGTATCAATGCTGCAGTGGGCGAAGGACCACCGAAGTTCTGGTCTAACTCTAATATTTTAATACAGGGGCACCGCTACTCTGCCGCCTGTGTCTCCAGCCTCTCACCTTTCTCTCTGCAGCTCACAGCCTGGTCTCAACATAGGGCCTTCTCTGTGGGGCCACCGAGCATCGTCCACCCTCAGGCCCAGCAAAATCTTGCTCCTTGGACTTGGGGGAGAGGGGGAACAGGGGGGTACCTCCCACCCACACCCTGGTTCTCTCGCTTCACCCGTCCATGTCCGTACCTCCAGGCGATCCATGGTGCCGGGCCACTGTGTCCAAAAAAGTCCAGCCCAGAGTGATTCCTCTCTCCTCATGGGCCGGCCTTATATGGAGTGGGTCCCTCTCCTCACCCGGGCAGGAATGTTTGCAGACCCTCCACGGGTGAGGGCACATTTTATACCCACACTATTGTGGGCCTCATTCCGACCGCCAGGGCTGGGGACGGAGGAAGCACCGCCAACAGGCTGGCGGTGCTTCTGGGGCAATTCTGACCGCGGCGGTAAAGCCGCGGTCAGAAAAGGGAAACCGGCGGTTTCCCGCCGGTTTTCCCCTGCCCCAGGGAATCCTCCACGGCGAAGCAGACACTGAAAATCGCCACTGCACCCGTCGCACACCAGCAACTCCGCCGGCTCCATTCGGAGCCGGCTTCATCGTTGCTGGGTCTTTCCCGCTGGGCGGGCGGCCTTTTGGCGGTCGCCCGCCCGCCCAGCGGGAAAGTCAGAATGACCGCCGCGGTCATTTGACCGCGGTACGGTCTTCTGGCGGGGGAACTTTGGCGGGCGGCCTCCGCCGCCCGCCGAAGTTGGAATGACCCCCTGTATGCTGACAATGCAGTTCTGTTGTCCAAGATTGCAATGGGACTTCAGCATTTAATAGACTCTATTGTTGTCTTGATGGCAGACTTGCACAGCAGAATGCCTGGGATGGACTGCAACGGCTGCAAGGGTTAGGGTGAATCAGACCTCTAACAGCAAATACGGCGAGGGAGCAGTGGCAAGAACAATCGGCCCCATTTGGGCTGTGGAGGATGAGGTTATGGAACACATGTTAGATTATGAGGAAGATGGTTTGGAAGAAGGGGAGATCGTGGACAGTGGAGTCCGCCATTGGAGGAGGAAGAGAGGGAGTGGCAGCAAAAAACAAGGGAGCTGGGGAGTAGTTCAGATACACTTTCTGAGCCGAGTGTGTTTCAGAGTGCAGTCGACAAGCAGCTGGTGCTCAGCAGCACACAATTGCAAAGGAGTTGTTGTCATCTGGCTAGGTGGCAGGCTTTGGAGCAGGCACCGACCTTAACACCAGACAAAATGGGAGGGGCAGTGGTGAACGTCCCTACTATGGTGCCAACAGGTGTGGGTGCATGGTTGGAGTAGGAGAGTGAGGGCTCAGGGTTGCAGAGGAGCCGGCATGTGAAGGAGACAGGAGCTGGAATGGAAGAACAAATGCAGGGTGATATGGCAAACGGTGGTGCACAAAGTGAGGAGGGACAGAAAGGGGTTGTGGAGTCTGGCGTGGGTGCAGGGGAGGACGAGGTTGTGGCAGGGGAACAGCAGGGCACTTCTGGGAAAAGTGCAGGTGCAGGGGCTACTGATGACAAGTAGGATGGAGGACAGAGAGATAAGACGGAGGAAAAGGTCAGTAAGGGGCTGAAGATCAAGAAGCTGCCATTTATGGGCGTGACAGAGCCTTTGAGAGGTCATTTGATGCTGTCCACAAAAAAGAAGCTATGGAAAGGAAAATACTTAGAAATGTTCAAATTGCTGCAGAGGAAGCTATGGGCTAAAGAGGGGTCAAGAGAGGAGGAATACGTCTTGTCTTACTCAGAGGCGCAGGGTAGCAATGACCATTGAGCATTAGACGGTGGCATTTTTGATATATGCTAGTGTTTATTGTGAAAGATTTCCGTAGCTTAGTGTCGCCCTAACCAAATACATGGATGTGATTTGGAAGGCACAAATAACATACAGAAGGAATGCATGGGCGCAGTACAGTGATTAGTTTTGAGCCCGTATGGCACTTGATTCTGAGGAAAAATGGGGGGACATTGATTTAGATTTGTGGCAGCACGTGATCGGGCTATCAAAGTTTGGTAAAACCATCTTTACAGCCAGTGGTTTACCCATAGCCTATCGGCCTATTCAAGGATGCCCCACTCGAGGGGGTGGGGACAACAGCTAAAGGCCAGGGGAGCACAAAGGGGGCGTACTCGGACTGCAACAAAGGGTTCTGCATGATGGAGTACTGTAAATACAGGCATGAGTGCTTACAATGTGCCGGGAGACATGAACCCATAGACTATGGTAGGGCTACAGGAGGGTCTCAAGGGGCACGCACAGGTCTATGGCAACATCACAGGGGCCGCGGGTCTCAGCAGTCTGCACAACAGGCAGGTTACAGAGGGGGTCGAGGGGCCCAGAGATTTGTGGGAAAGGATAGTTACAGGGTTAGGTTATGTCGGGGGAACATTTAAGTGGGTAGGATAACATAGTTGACGTTTTTTGTATAGTGAGGCATTAGTGTTGTAAGGCTGAATGCCTAGGGAAATGTGGAATGTGCACTTGTTTCAATAAAAGCAGCTTTTTTCATACAAAAATCTTGTCAGTGGGCTGTGCTGTAGCTCTCTCACCCAATCGGCCCCTCCTATAACATTCCCAACAGCTTCCTCAAAGAGCATCCTTAAAGAAGAGAAAGTGATGCTTCCCGGCAGCAAACCAGACCAGGCTCTGTCCTGATCTCACTGGCTTGTGTTTCCTGTTGACTTATGTGTATGGAGTGAGGTGTGGTTATAACCAGTCAGAGGAGAACCGTACATCATTCATGTACCTTAGTCCTGACTTGCAGCATTCCTGCATTGTATTCTAACTTGTCTCTAGGCCTTTTCCAGTGTACATCAGTGCTCTCCTCCAGCATGCCTGCCTGGTATTTTAACCTGGAAATTCACACATCTCCAGGGCCCTCTCAATGCACCTCAGTCTTTACCTGCTGTCTTCCCTGATATTCGACATATAAATCCACACGTCTTCAGGCCTTTTTCAGGCCGCAGCCCTGATTGGAGCACTGCTTCCTAATAGCATGAAATTCTATCCCACCTGACCCTACAAGTGCATCTCAGTCTTGACCTGTAACATTCCCTAGTATTCCACACTGGACCTCCGGCGCGTCCACACACCTCTTGCAATGCACCTCAGTCATAGCTGGCAACACTCCCTCTGATACTAGCACTCCCTCCGATACTAGCACTCCCTCTGATACTAGCACTCCCTCCGATACTAGCACTCCAAACGATACTAGCACTCCCTCTGATACTAGCACTCCCTCTGATACTAGCACTCCCTCCGATACTAGCACTCCCTCTGATACTAGCACTCCCTCTGATACTAGCAGTCTACGAGAGCACCTCGATCCAGACCAGTAGCATACCCTGACATTCCCCACTGGACCCACATTATGTAAATCAGCCGTGGTCCTGCTCCAAGGAGGCCGAAACTAGTCTTTGATTGCTTGTGGTAAGCTTCAGGAGGGACCAGATCAGGGTTGGGGTAGTATCAAGAGTAGAGGTCTGAGTGAGCCTGGGTAGTACCAAGAGAAGAGCTCTGAGTGGGCCTGAGTAGTATCAACAGCAGAGCTCTGACTGAGCCTGGATAGTACCAAGAGCAGAGCTCTGAGTGAGTTTGGGTAGCATCAAGAGAAGAGCTCTGAGTTAGTCTGAGTTGTATCAGATGCGGAGCTCTGAGTGAGCCTGGGTAGCACCAAGAGCAGAGCTCTGAGTGAGCCTGGGTATCACCAAGAGAAGAGCTCTGAGTGGGCCTGAGTAGTATCAACAGCAGATCTCTGACTGAGCCTGGATAGTACCAAGAGCAGAGCTCTGAGTGAGTTTGGGTAGCATCAAGAGAAGAGCTCTGAGTTAGTCTGAGTTGTATCAGATGCGGAGCTCTGAGTGAGCCTGGGTAGTATCAAGGGCAGAGCTCTGAATCAGCCTGGTTAGTATCAAGAGCAGAGCTCTGAGTGAATCTGGGTAGTATAAGGAGCAGAGCTCTGAGTTAGCCTGGTTAGTATAAAGAGCAGGGCTCTGACTGAATCTGGGTAGTATAAGGAGCAGAGCTCTGAGTTAGCCTGGTTAGGCTCTGAGTGAATCTGGGTAGTATAAGGAGCAGAGCTCTGAGCGAGTCTGAGTAATATCAGACACAGAGCCTTGTGTGAGTGTCTTGATGGCAGCAACAACAGAGTTCCTGTTGACTTGACATTGTCTCTACAGAGGTCTCAGCATGAAAGAGTGGTACAAAGGGCCTGCATTTTATCATACAGAGAGCTCTGAGAGCTGTGTGTGGGCCTTGGTGCTATCAAGAACAGAGTTCCTACTGACTTTTGATGCTGGGTCTGCAGAGATCTCAGGATGTCTCTATGTTGGGCAGAGCGCCGAATGTGTCTCAATATTATCAAGAGCAGAGGTATGTCAGGACTAAGGAAACTGTAGTATGTTACTGAAAAAAGAAAGAAAAAACACTTTATAGATTTATGTGCAGTCTTCAGAGAGGCCATTTTAGCTCAGCCAACCAGCAACAAGCAGACCAAATCTAAAAATAACTTCTTCAATGAACATCTTCATGTGAAATTATTTACCATTACTGCATGGGTTGTTTGGAATGAATGTTACAAGGGCTCTTCTTAAACTCCCACCCTATAACTGTGGTGTAGACTTCAATTTACTGCTCGGTCATCTGTGGTCATACCATGGGTCCAGTTAAACAATGGGCATAGTTTGGGTCTACAGGCTTGAGAAGCATTGTCCCAAAACTTCTGTGGAGCTTTGTCCTACTCAGCACACAATATTTCAGGTGGCTGTGTTTTATCTGGAATTATTCATGGTGGTGTTTGCCACCATGACACATTTGCCATGTTAATGTTAAGGTAGGAGTTTAAGCACTATTCTGAAAATGCCACTTTTAGAAAGTTGGTATTTTCCTGCCTGAACCAGATGTTCTCTTTTACCAGTATCCAGGGGCATATGACTGTGAACGGCTCTCCTGCGGTGTGTTGTGCATTCCTTCCGCACATGTGTGTAATGGCCTAAGCTGCCAACTTCAGAGCTGGGGGAACCAGGTTCAAGTCTCGGCGTCACCTCAACATCCTGTGATTCTAGGCACATAACTTAGGGCTTGATTTAGAGTTTGGAAGAGGGGGTTACTGAGTCACAAATGTGATGGATATCCCGTCCGCCATATTACAATTCCATTATAGCTTATGGACATTGTAATACAGCGGGTAGGATATCTGTCACGTTTGCGAAGGAGTAACGCCTCTGCCAAACTATAAATCAGGCCCATAATGTCCTTGTGCCTACAATTCAGTGCCTCAAGACACTCGCAAGTGATTTGCCGCACTTTACAAATCTGTGATTTATTTATGTATTTATTTATGCAGACAAAAGGGCCATAAGTGTGGGCAGGGTGATGCCTTCATGAGCAGGATATCCTGGGGGCTGTACTCAGCCTTCCTGAGCTTCAAAGGCCCATCCCTTGTCTGACTTCTAAAGCTGCCTCCCCTGCCACTGACAAATGCAGCTCACACTCAGGCCTGCCTGCCCTTTGTTATCAAAGATAGTCTGAAGCCAGATGAGAGGGAAGTTTAGATAAAGGGGGAATCCCCCAGCGACAGGCTGGCACCCTCAGAACGTCTCATCAGAACACTACTGAACTCGTGGAAGATTCAGATGAAGCAGTGCCTATCTGGACCTGCCTGCCTTGAACCCAGGATCCCCAGAAGTGACTCCAAGAGTCAGTTAACTGACCTGTGTGAGCTATAGTGTCACAAAAATCTTCCAGAGGATTTCCCTGACATTGCCCAGCTGACCAGCACCACCTAGACCTGCCTGAGTCCTGCTGATGGCCTATGCTGGAGTGCGTTCTGATCCCGAAAGGTGGTCTGAGTCCTGAACCCTTGGTTGGCATCAGAGTGTACTGATGCTGGCTTGAATCTCCGAAATCCGCACCCAGATGTTTGGGGCTCTTTGTGACTGCGAGTAGCACGTCATGTTAGCAACAGTCACCACACCTCCCGCCAACGTGACGTTCCAAGGTGACCTGCTCTTCACACAACACAGTGATTGGCCGAGACTACGGCCAGTGTGAAGCTCCAGCAATGACCACTCCTTGTGCTGACATCAACCTCCATGCGGCCCCCACTAACATGAAGCTCCTGCAGAGGCTCCTCGTGTGGTCCTGGACTTTGGGAAGGTAAACTTCAGCGGGAGAGACCTGGTCCCTGTGTCCGACCTCTGCTCCTTTGTGGTTGGCCTGAACTTATGAGTGTTCCCCGGTCCGGCGTGACCAGATGACCACGAGTGGTGCTCTCTGCTTCTTGCCGAAAATTTTATGTAAAACTTTTAAAAAATACATAGCTCCGGTTCTACTGATTGGATTTCTGTTGTTTTGGTGTCATTTTATTTATCAACTTTACTCAGTTTTTCTAAATTGGTTTGGGTTTTTTTCTTGTGTTGTGTGTTTACATTATTACTGTTTGAAGTGCTGCATAGATACTTTACACACTGTCTCTAAGCTAAGCCTGTCCATGCCAGCTAGTTGAGCACAGTTTTATTTAGTGACTTTTGTGGTTCACCCTGACAAGGGTTGTGGTTTATTACTTGAGTGGGGCTCTCACCCCCTCAACTAATCACCCAGTATCTTAAAACCTGTATCTCCCTGACTGGGCACTAATGGCAGCTCTGCCAAAGCACCTCAGCCCTGGCTTGGGGATTCCTTGCAGAAGATCAGTGCACAGCTCTGACAACCCACCCCAAGTGTCCACTTAAACACATCTCTTCCATGTGCCCCTCAGATGCTGTACTGGGGCCTCATAAACAGAACTCCTGCAGAGCCCCCCTCCCCTGCAGTAAATCCTGCTCGCAGCATCTGCAGAAGTCCTGCATGAGAAGCTGCACGGGTCCTGAAAGATTATGAAGCTCTGGAATAAGTGGTAAAGTGTATGTCAGCGGGAACAGCTTTCGAAATAATGATAACATCATATTTATATAATGCTTACAGTCGAATACTTCCTAGCAGCTTCAATGCGCTTGAACTGACAGGAGTTATTACTAGACCAGAGCAGTGCTCCTGTGTCCTCCTCGGTAGGGTGCAGTCTGAGTGCGCTGCTGATGTCAAACCCGAGGCTTGCAGACTGCACGCCCGCCTCAGCAGCGGGCACTCACCCCACTGAGCTATCTTGCGGCTTAGATGAAGGTTGAGTAAGAGGGAGTGTCAGGGGGAAGTTCTTCGGAGTAATGTCCTCTGGTTTCCCAACTCCTCCAGCGTGAGGAAGTGTTCTCTCTCTGCGCTTCACTGGGGTCTCTCTCGGGCTATAAGTGCAGTGAGGGGAAGGAGACAGGCAGTGGCAGACACCCCGCAGACAGGCAGTATCAGACACCCCGCAGACAGGCAGTGGCAGACACCCCGCAGTGAGGCAGTGGCAGACACCCCGCAGACAGGCAGTAGCAGACAGGTACTAGCAGACACCCCGCAAACAGGCAGTGGTAGACACCTCGCAGAGAGGCAGACACACCGCAGTTAGGCAGACACCACGCAGTGAGGCAGTGGCAGACACCTCGTAGGGAGGCAATGCAGACACACTGCAGTTAGGCAGACACCCCGCAGTGACGCAGTGGCAGACACCTTGTAGTGAGGCAATGCTGACACACCGCAGTGAGGCAGACATCCCGCAGTGAGAAAGTATCAAAAACCCCGAATAGAGGAAGTAGCAGACACCCTACAGTGAGGCAGCAGCAGACGTCCTGCACTGAGGCAGTAGCAGACACCCCTCAGTGAGGCAGAGGCAGACACCCCACAGTGAGGTAGTGCCACATACCCTACAGTGAGGCAGTGGACAGACACCACACATTGAGGCAGCGGCAGACACCTCGCTGTGAAGCAGTGGCAAACACCCTACAGTGAGACAGTGGCAGACACCCTGCAGGGTGGCGGTGGCTAGTGGCAGACACCCCGCAGTGAGGCAGTTGACAGATACCCTGCAGTGAGGCAGCTGACAGACACCCCACTGAGAGACAGTGGCAGACACTCCACAGTGAGGCAGTGGAGAGACACCCTACAGAGAGGCAGTGAGGCAGCTGACAGACACTTCTCAGTGAGTCAGTGAACAGACACCCCACAGAGAGGCAGTATCAGGCACCCTGCAGAGCCAGTGGCAGACACCCCACAGAGAGGCAGTATCAGGCACCCTGCAGTGAGTCAGTGAACAGACACCCCACAGAGAGGCAGTATCAGAAACCCTGCAGAGCCAGTGGCAGACACCCCACAGAGAGGAAGTATCAGGCACCCTGCAGTGAGTCAGTGAACAGACACCCCACAGAGAGGCAGTATCAGGCACCCTGCAGAGCCAGTAGCAGACACCCAGCAGTCCGAGCTCCGAGGCCTCTTCTCCAGGGCTCTCCAGGGCCAAAAGATGGCATCAGATTACAACAACGTCGGCAATGAGACGGGGTCCGCCAGCCCTCCCGGTGCGGTCCGGGGTGACCCCGCAGGACCGAATGCCCCTGCTGGAGCTATGCAGAGCTTCCTCAAGGGAAGGACGAGGGAGCTGGGGGTAAGTGGCGGCCTTCAGTAGTGCAAGGATTGTGTTCCTCCCTCCCCATAGCCCACATCCCCTCTTGGGGGGTACCCTCCAGTAATGGCGGGAACACTAGGTCTGGATTTCCGATGCATTACCTTATTCATGCTGACCACATGCACTCAGGGACGGGACCACTAGGGGTGTGTTCACCATACATATCTTATCTCTTGTGATGTCCTGTAGGGAGTGACAGTGGGTGTGTACTCACCATACACAGTCTTACCTCTTGTGAACCCCTGAAGTTAGTGACAGTGACAGTGGGTGTGTACTCACCATACACGGTCTAACCTCTGGAGAACCCCTGCAGTGAGTGACAGTGACAGTGGATATGTGCTCACCATACACAGTCTTATCTCTGGTGAACCCCTGCAGTGAGTTACAGTGACAGTGGGTGTGTACTCACCATACACGGTCTTACCTCTGGTGAACCCCTGCAGTTAGTGACAGTGACGGTGGTTATGTACTCACCATACACGGTCTTACTTCTGGTGAACCCCTGCAGTTAGTGACAGTGACAGTGGTTATGTACTCACCATACACAGTCTTACCTCTGGTGAACCCCTGCAGTTAGTGACAGTGACGGTGGTTATGTACTCATCATACACAGTCTTACCTCTTGTGAACTTCTGCAGTGAGTGACAGTGATGTTGGTTATGTACTCACCATACACAGTCTTACCTCTTGTGAAGCCCTGCAGTTAGTGACAGTGGGTGTGTACTCACCATACACGGTCTTGTCTCTGGTGAACCCCTGCAGTTAGTGACAGTGACGGTGGTTATGTACTCACCATACACGGTCTTACCTCTGGTGAACCCCTGCAGTTAGTGACAGTGACGGTGGGTGTGTACTCACCATACACGGTCTTACCTCTGGTGAAACCCTGCAGTGAGTGACAGTGGGTGTGTACTCACCATACACGGTATTACCTCTGGCGAAGCCCTGCAGTGAGTGACAGTGACAGTGGGTGTGTACTCACCACACACAGTCT
The DNA here is from genome assembly GCF_031143425.1 of Pleurodeles waltl. Taxonomy (NCBI): domain Eukaryota; kingdom Metazoa; phylum Chordata; class Amphibia; order Caudata; family Salamandridae; genus Pleurodeles; species Pleurodeles waltl. The sequence goes on along the minus strand of NC_090443.1, from coordinate 1,025,681,618 downwards.
GACCTCTGGTGAACCCCTCCAGTTAGTGACAGTGACAGTGGGTGTGTACTCACCATACACAGTCTTACCTCTGGTGAAACCCTGCAGTTAGTCACAGTGACAGTGGGTGTGTACTCACCATACACGGTCTTACCTCTGTGAAAGTGACAATGTGTGTGTACTCACCATACAGGACCTTTTCTCTGGTGAACCCCTGGCGTTGAGTGACCGTGACAGTGGTTATGTGCTCACCATATACGGTCTTACCTCTGGTGAACCTCTGCAGTGAGTGACAGTGACAGTGGGTGTGTACTCACCATACACGGTCTTACCTCTGGTGAACCTCTGAAGTGAGTGACAGTGACAGTGGGTGTGTACTCACCATACACGGTCTTACCTCTGGTGAACCCTTGCAGTTAGTGATAAGGGGTGTGTACTCACCATACAGGACTTTATCTCTGGTGAACCCCTGCAGTGAGTGACAGTGACAGTGGTTATGTACTCACCGTCTTACCTGTAGTGAACCCCTGCAGTGAGTTACAGTGACAGTGGGTGTGTACTCACTATACACAGTGTTACCTCTGATGAAGCCCTACAGTTAGTGACAGTGACAATGGGTGTGTACTCACCATACACGGTCTTACCTCTGGTGAACCCCTGCTCTGCAGTGAGTGACAGTGATGGTGGTTATGTACTCACCATACAAGGTGCTACCTCTGGTGAACCCCTGCAGTGAGCAACAGTGACAGTGGGTGTGTACTCACAATACACAGTCTTACCTCTGGTGAAACCCTGCAGTTAGTGACAGTGACAGTGGGTGTGTACTCACCATACACGGTCTTACCTCTGTGAAAGTGACAATGGGTGTGTACTCACCATACAGGACCTTTTCTCTGGTGAACCCTTGTAGTGAGTGACAGTGACAGTGGTTATGTGCTCACCATACATGGTCTTACCTCTGGTGAACCCCTGCAGTTAGTGACAGTGACAGTGGTTGTGTACTCACCATACACGGTCTTACCTCTGGTGAACCTCTGCAGTGAGTGACAGTGACAGTGGGTGTGTACTCACCATACACGGTCTTACCTCTGGTGAACCCTTGCAGTTAGTGATAGTGGGTGTGTACTCACCATACAGGACCTTATCTCTGGTGAACCCCTGCAGTGAGTGACAGTGACAGTGGTTATGTACTCACCGTCTTACCTGTAGTAAACCCCTGCAGTGAGTTACAGTGACAGTGGGTGTGTACTCACTATACACAGTGTTACCTCTGATGAAGCCCTACAGTTATTGACAGTGACAATGGGTGTGTACTCACCATACACGGTCTTACCTCTGGTGAACCCCTGCTCTGCAGTGAGTGACAGTGATGGTGGTTATGTACTCACCATACAAAGTGCTACCTCTGGTGAACCCCTGCAGTGAGCAACAGTGACAGTGGGTGTGTACTCACCATACACGGTCTTACCTCTGGTGAAACCCTGCAGTTAGTGACAGTGGGTGTGTACTCACCATACACGGTCTTACCTCTGTGAAAGTGACAATGGGTGTGTACTCACCATACAGGACCTTTTCTCTGGTGAACCCCTGCAGTGAGTGACAGTGACAGTGGTTATGTGCTCACCATACATGGTCTTAAATCTGGTGAACCCCTGCAGTTAGTGACAGTGACAGTGGTTGTGTACTCACCATACACGGTCTTACCTCTGGTGAACCTCTGCAGTGAGTGACAGTGACAGTGGGTGTGTACTCACCATACACGGTCTTACCTCTGGTGAACCTCTGCAGTGAGTGACAGTGACAGTGGGTGTGTACTCACCATACACGGTCTTACCTCTGGTGAACCCTTGCAGTTAGTGATAGTGGGTGTGTACTCACCATACAGGACCTTATCTCTGGTGAACCCCTGCAGTGAGTGACAGTGACAGTGGTTATGTACTCACCGTCTTACCTGTAGTGAACCCCTGCAGTGAGTTACAGTGACAGTGGGTGTGTACTCACTATACACAGTGTTACCTCTGATGAAGCCCTACAATTATTGACAGTGACAATGGGTGTGTACTCACCATACACTGTCTTACCTCTGGTGAACCCCTGCTCTGCAGTGAGTGACTGTCATGGTGGTTATGTACTCACCATACAAGGTGCTACCTCTGGTGAACCCCTGCAGTGAGCGACAGTGACAGTGGGTGTGTACTCACCATACACGGTCTTACCTCTGGTGAAACCCTGCAGTTAGTGACAGTGACAGTGGGTGTGTACTCACCATACACGGTCTTACCTCTGTGAAAATGACAATGGGTGTGTACTCACCATACAGGACCTTTTCTCTGGTGAACCCCTGCAGTGAGTGACAGTGACAGTGGTTATGTGCTCACCATACATGGTCTTACCTCTGGTGAACCCCTGCAGTTAGTGGCAGTGACAGTGGTTGTGTACTCACCATACACGGTCTTACCTCTGGTGAACCTCTGCAGTGAGTGACAGTGACAGCGGGTGTGTACTCACCATACACGGTCTTACCTCTGGTGAACCTCTGCAGTGAGTGACAGTGACAGTGGGTGTGTACTCACCATACACGGTCTTACCTCTGGTAAACCCTTGCAGTTAGTGATAGTGGGTGTGTACTCACCATACAGGACCTTATCTCTGGTGAACCCCTGCAGTGAGTGACAGTGACGGTGGTTATGTACTCACCGTCTTACCTGTGGTGAACCCCTGCAGTGAGTTACAGTGACAGTGGGTGTTTACTCACTATACACGGTGTTACCTCTGATGAAGTCCTGCAGTTAGTGACAATGGGTGTGTACTCACCATACACGGTCTTACCTCTAGTGAACCCCTGCCCTGCAGTGAGTGACAGTGATGGTGGTTATGTACTCACCATACAAGGTGCTACCTCTGGTGAACCCCTGCAGTGAGCGACAGTGACAGTGGGTGTGCACTCATCATACACGGTCTTACCTCTGGTGAACCCCTGCAGTTAATGACAGTGACGGTGGGTGTGTACTCACCATACACGGTCTTACCTCTGGTGAACCCCTGCAGTTAGTGACAGTGACAGTGGTTGTGTACTCACCATACACGGTCTTACCTCTGGTGAACCTCTGCAGTGAGTGACAGTGGGTGTGTACTCACCATACACGGTCTTACCTCTGTGAAAGTGACAATGGGTGTGTACTCACCATACAGGACCTTTTCTCTGGTGAACCCCTGCAGTGAGTGACAGTGACAGTGGTTATGTGCTCACCATACATGGTCTTACCTCTGGTGAACCCCTGCAGTTAGTGACAGTGACAGTGGTTGTGTACTCACCATACACGGTCTTACCTCTGGTGAACCTCTGCAGTGAGTGACAGTGAGAGTGGGTGTGTACTCACCATACACGGTCTTACCTCTGGTGAACCTCTGCAGTGAGTGACAGTGACAGTGGGTGTGTACTCACCATACACGGTCTTACCTCTGGTGAACCCTTGCAGTTAGTGATAGTGGGTGTGTACTCACCATACAGGACCTTATCTCTGGTGAACCCCTGCAGTGAGTGACAGTGACAGTGGTTATGTACTCACCGTCTTACCTGTAGTGAACCCCTGCAGTGAGTTACAGTGACAGTGGGTGTGTACTCACTATACACAGTGTTACCTCTGATGAAGTCCTACAGTTATTGACAGTGACAATGGGTGTGTACTCACCATACACTGTCTTACCTCTGGTGAACCCCTGCTCTGCAGTGAGTGACTGTCATGGTGGTTATGTACTCACCATACAAGGTGCTACCTCTGGTGAACCCCTGCAGTGAGCGACAGTGACAGTGGGTGTGTACTCACCATACACGGTCTTACCTCTGGTGAAACCCTGCAGTTAGTGACAGTGACAGTGGTTATGTGCTCACCATACATGGTCTTACCTCTGGTGAACCCCTGCAGTTAGTGGCAGTGACAGTGGTTGTGTACTCACCATACACGGTCTTACCTCTGGTGAACCTCTGCAGTGAGTGACAGTGACAGTGGGTGTGTACTCACCATACACGGTCTTACCTCTGGTGAACCCTTGCAGTTAGTGATAGTGGGTGTGTACTCACCATACAGGACCTTATCTCTGGTGAACCCCTGCAGTGAGTGACAGTGACAGTGGTTATGTACTCACCGTCTTACCTGTGGTGAACCCCTGCAGTGAGTTACAGTGACAGTGGGTGTTTACTCACTATACACGGTGTTACCTCTGATGAAGTCCTGCAGTTAGTGACAATGGGTGTGTACTCACCATACACGGTCTTACCTCTAGTGAACCCCTGCCCTGCAGTGAGTGACAGTGATGGTGGTTATGTACTCACCATACAAGGTGCTACCTCTGGTGAACCCCTGCAGTGAGCGACAGTGACAGTGGGTGTGCACTCATCATATACGGTCTTACCTCTGGTGAACCCCTGCAGTTAGTGACAGTGACGGTGGGTGTGTACTCACCATACACGGTCTTACCTCTGGTGAACCCCTGCAGTTAGTGACAGTGACAGTGGGTGTGTACTCACAATTTACGGTCTTACCTCTGGTGAACCCCTGCAGTGAGTGACAGTGACAGTGGATGTGTACTCACCATACACTGTGCTACCTCTGGTGAACCCCTGCAGTGGCAGTGGGTGTGTACTCACCATACAGGACCTTTTCTCTGGTGAACCCCTGCAGTTAGTGATAGTGGGTGTGTACTCACCATACACAGTCTTATCTCTGGTGAACCCCTGTAGTTAGTGACACTGACAGTGGGTGTGTATCCACTATACACGGTCTTACCTCTGGGGAACCCCTGCAGTTAGTGACACTGACAGTGGGTGTGTACTTACCATACACAGTCTTACCTCTGGTGAACCCCTGAAGTTACTGACAGTGACAGTGGGTGTGTATTCCCCATACAGGACCTTATCCCTGGTGGCACCATCAAGCTAATGATGAGAACAATAGCGGTATGTACATCACCCCATGTCTGGTGACACCGTCCACTCAGGGACGGGAACACTAGGGGTGTGTTTACCATACATTATCTTATCTCTTGTGATGTCCTGCAGTGAGTAGCAGGAACAGTGGGTGTGTATTCACCATACACGTTCTTACCCCTAGTGAACCCCTGCAGTGAGCGACAGTGGGTGTGTACTCACCATGCACAGTCTTACCTCTGGTGAACCCCTGCAGTTAGTGACAGTGGCAGTGGGTGTGTACTCACCATACGGGACCTTGTCTCTGGTGGCACCATTGAGCCAAGGACGAGAACAATAGCGCTGTATATACATCACCCCATCCCTGGTGACACTGTCAGGGACTGGGACTCTAGGGGAGTATTCACCAGACCTTTTCTATTTCTTGTGATGTCCTGTAGTGAGTGGCTAGAACATTCGGTGAAGATTCACCATACATGACCTTATCTCTGGTGAACCGTGCAGTACATGACAGTAACACTGCATGTGTATGTATCATACATGACCCTTATCTATGGTGACCCCACTAGTGAATGACAGTAGCACTGGACGTGTATGCACTACAAATTACACTTATCTCTGGTGAACCCAGCAGTAAATGACAGTAACACTAGATGTGTATTCACCATACATGACCTTATCGCTGGTAATACCATCCAGTCAGGGATGGGGTCACTATGGGGGTGTTACCTGTATATTATATTGTCTGTTGTGAACCCCAGCAGTGAGTGAAAGTAATATCGGATGTATATGCACCATAGATGACCCTTATCTCTGGTGAACCATCCAGTAAGTGACAGTAACACCAGATGTGTATGTATCATACAAAACCCTTATCTATGGTGACCCCAGTAGTGAATGACAGTAACACTAGATGTGTATGCACCATACATGACCCTGTCGCTGGTGAACCCAGCAGTGAGTGACAGTAACACTGGATGTGTATGCATCATACATGTCTTTTATCTCTAGTGAGCCCAGACGTGAGTGACAGTTTCACAGGATGTGTATGCACCACACATGACCCTTATCTCTGGTGAACCCAGCAGTGAGTGAAAGAGGATGTATATTTACCATACATGACCCTGTCTCTGGTGAACCCAGCAGTAAGTGACAGTAACACCAGATGTGTATGCACAATACATGCTTCTTCTTTCCGATGAGCCCTACACTGAATATGTATGCATCATACATGACTTTTATCTCGAGTGAACCCAGCAGTGAGTGACAGTAACACCAGATGTGTATGCACTGCACATGACCCTTATCTCTGGTGAACCCAGCAGTGAGTGACAGTAATACTGGATGTGTATGCACCGCACATGACCCTGTCTCTGGTGAACCCAGCAGTTAGTGACAGTAACACCAGATGTGTATGCACCGCACATGACCCTTATCTCTGGTGAACCCAGCAGTGAGTGAAAGAGGATGTATATGTACCATGCATGACCCTGTCTCTGGTGGGCACAGCAGTGAGTGAAAGTAAGACCTAGCAGTGAGTGACAGTAACACCAGATGTGTATGTCCAGCACATGACCCTGTCTCTGGTGCACTGCACATGACTCCGTCTCTAGTGAACCCAGCAGTGAGTGACAGTAACACCAGATGTGTCTGCACTGCATATGACCCTGTCTCTGGTGTACCCAGCAGTGAGTGACAGGAACACCCAGCAGTAAATGACAGTAACATCGGATGAGTATGTCCCCCACATCACCCTGTCTCTGGTGAACCCAGCAGTGAGTGACAGTAACACCAGATGTATTTGTCCCGCACATGACCCTGTCTCTGGTGAACCCAGCAGTGAGTGACAGTAACACCGGATGTGTATGCACAGCACATGACCCTGTCTTTGGTGCACCACACATGACCTTGTCTCTGGTTAACCCACCAGTGAGTGACAGTAACACCTGATGTGCATGCACCGCACATGAACCTTATCTCTGGTGAAGCCAGCAGTGAGTGACAGTAACACCGGATGTGTATGCACAGCACATGACCCTGTCTTTGGTGCACCACACATGACCTTGTCTCTGGTTAACCCACCAGTGAGTGACAGTAACACCTGATGTGCATGCACCGCCATGAACCTTATCTCTGGTGAACCCAGCAGTGAGTGACAGTAACACTGGATGTGTATGCACCGCACATGACCCTGTCTCTGGTTAACCCAGCAGTGAGTGACAGTAACACTGGATGTGTATGCACCGCACATGACCCTGTCTCTGGTTAACCCAGCAGTGAGTGACAGTAACACCAGATGTGTATGCACCATACATGACCCTGTCTCTGGTGAACCCAGCAGTGAGTGACAGTAACACCAGATGTGTATGTACCATACATGACCATGTATCTTGTGAGCCCAGCAGTGAATGACAGGAACACCGGATGTGTATGCATCATACATGACTTTCATCTGTAGTGAGCCCAACAGTGAGTGACAGTAACACCGGATGTGTATGTTCTGCACATAACCCTGTCTCTGGTGAACCCAGCAGTGAGTGACAGTAACACCAGATGTGTATGCACAGCACATGACCCTTATCTCTGGTGAACCCAACAGTTAGTGACAATAATACTGGATGTGTAAGTACTACACATGACCTTTCACCACTGGTGAACAAAGCAGTGAGTGACAGTAACACCAGATGTGTATGCACCGCACATGACCCTGTCTCTGGTGAACCCAGCAGTGAGTGACAGTAACACCGGATGTGTATACACAATACATGCCTCTTCTCTTCGATGAGCCCTACACTGAATGTTTATGCATCAACATAACTTTTATCTCGAGTGAGACCAGCCGAGTGACAGTAACTCCAGATGTGTATGCGCCACCCATGACACTTATCTCTGGTGACCCCAGCAGTCGCTGACAGTAACACCGGATGTGCATGCACGGCACATGACCCTGTCTCTGGTGCACTGCACATGACCCTGTCTCTGGTGCACAGCACATGACCCTGTCTCTGGTGAACCCAGCAGTGAGTGACAGTAACACTGGATGTGCATGCACAACACATGACTCCATCTCTGGTGCACCGCACATGACCCTGTCTCTGGTGAATCCAGCAGTGAGTGACAGTCACACTTGATGAGCATGCACTGCACAAGACCCTTATCCCTGGTGAATCCAGCAGTGAGTGAAAGTAACACTGGATGTATATGCACCATACATGACCCTGTCTCTGGTGAACCAGCAATGAGTGACAGTAACACCAGGTATGTATGCACTGCACATGACCCTTATCTCTGGTGAACCCAGCAGTGGGAGACAGTAACACCGGATGTGAATGCACCATACATGATCCTGTCTCTGGTGAACCCAGCAGTGAGTGATAGTAACACCTGATGTGCATGCACCGCAGCTGATCCTTATCTCTGGTGAACCCAGCAGTGAGTGACAGTAACACTGGATGTGTATGCACCGCACATGACCCTGTCTCTGGTGAACCCAGTAGTGAGTGACAGTAACACCAGATGTGTATGCACCGTACATGACCCTGTCTCTGGTGAACCCAGCAGTGAGTGACAGTAACACCAGATGTGTATGTACCATACATCACCCTGTCTCTTGTGAGCCCAGCAGTGAATGACAGGAACACCGGATGTGTATGCATCATACATGACTTTCATCTGTAGTGAGCCCAACAGTGAGTGACAGTAACACTGGATGTGTATGTCCTGCACATGACCCTGTCGCTGGTGAACCCAGCAGTGAGTGACAGTGATGGTGGTTATGTACTCACCATACAAGGTGCTACCTCTGGTGAACCCCTGCAGTGAGCGACAGTGACAGTGGGTGTGCACTCATCATATACGGTCTTACCTCTGGTGAACCCCTGCAGTTAGTGACAGTGACGGTGGGTGTGTACTCACCATACACTGTCTTACCTCTGGTGAACCCCTGCAGTTAGTGACAGTGACAGTGGGTGTGTACTCACAATTTACGGTCTTACCTCTGGTGAACCCCTGCAGTGAGTGACAGTGACAGTGGATGTGTACTCACCATACACTGTGCTACCTCTGGTGAACCCCTGCAGTGGCAGTGGGTGTGTACTCACCATACAGGACCTTTTCTCTGGTGAACCCCTGCAGTTAGTGATAGTGGGTGTGTACTCACCATACACAGTCTTATCTCTGGTGAACCCCTGTAGTTAGTGACACTGACAGTGGGTGTGTATCCACTATACACGGTCTTACCTCTGGGGAACCCCTGCAGTTAGTGACACTGACAGTGGGTGTGTACTTACCATACACAGTCTTACCTCTGGTGAACCCCTGAAGTTACTGACAGTGACAGTGGGTGTGTATTCCCCATACAGGACCTTATCCCTGGTGGCACCATCAAGCTAATGATGAGAACAATAGCGGTATGTACATCACCCCATGTCTGGTGACACCGTCCACTCAGGGACGGGAACACTAGGGGTGTGTTTACCATACATTATCTTATCTCTTGTGATGTCCTGCAGTGAGTAGCAGGAACAGTGGGTGTGTATTCACCATACACGTTCTTACCCCTAGTGAACCCCTGCAGTGAGCGACAGTGGGTGTGTACTCACCATGCACAGTCTTACCTCTGGTGAACCCCTGCAGTTAGTGACAGTGGCAGTGGGTGTGTACTCACCATACGGGACCTTGTCTCTGGTGGCACCATTGAGCCAAGGACGAGAACAATAGCGCTGTATATACATCACCCCATCCCTGGTGACACTGTCAGGGACTGGGACTCTAGGGGAGTATTCACCAGACCTTTTCTATTTCTTGTGATGTCCTGTAGTGAGTGGCTAGAACATTCGGTGAAGATTCACCATACATGACCTTATCTCTGGTGAACCGTGCAGTACATGACAGTAACACTGCATGTGTATGTATCATACATGACCCTTATCTATGGTGACCCCACTAGTGAATGACAGTAGCACTGGACGTGTATGCACTACAAATTACACTTATCTCTGGTGAACCCAGCAGTAAATGACAGTAACACTAGATGTGTATTCACCATACATGACCTTATCGCTGGTAATACCATCCAGTCAGGGATGGGGTCACTATGGGGGTGTTACCTGTATATTATATTGTCTGTTGTGAACCCCAGCAGTGAGTGAAAGTAATATCGGATGTATATGCACCATAGATGACCCTTATCTCTGGTGAACCATCCAGTAAGTGACAGTAACACCAGATGTGTATGTATCATACAAAACCCTTATCTATGGTGACCCCAGTAGTGAATGACAGTAACACTAGATGTGTATGCACCATACATGACCCTGTCGCTGGTGAACCCAGCAGTGAGTGACAGTAACACTGGATGTGTATGCATCATACATGTCTTTTATCTCTAGTGAGCCCAGACGTGAGTGACAGTTTCACAGGATGTGTATGCACCACACATGACCCTTATCTCTGGTGAACCCAGCAGTGAGTGAAAGAGGATGTATATTTACCATACATGACCCTGTCTCTGGTGAACCCAGCAGTAAGTGACAGTAACACCAGATGTGTATGCACAATACATGCTTCTTCTTTCCGATGAGCCCTACACTGAATATGTATGCATCATACATGACTTTTATCTCGAGTGAACCCAGCAGTGAGTGACAGTAACACCAGATGTGTATGCACTGCACATGACCCTTATCTCTGGTGAACCCAGCAGTGAGTGACAGTAATACTGGATGTGTATGCACCGCACATGACCCTGTCTCTGGTGAACCCAGCAGTTAGTGACAGTAACACCAGATGTGTATGCACCGCACATGACCCTTATCTCTGGTGAACCCAGCAGTGAGTGAAAGAGGATGCATATGTACCATGCATGACCCTGTCTCTGGTGGGCACAGCAGTGAGTGAAAGTAAGACCTAGCAGTGAGTGACAGTAACACCAGATGTGTATGTCCAGCACATGACCCTGTCTCTGGTGCACTGCACATGACTCCGTCTCTAGTGAACCCAGCAGTGAGTGACAGTAACACCAGATGTGTCTGCACTGCATATGACCCTGTCTCTGGTGTACCCAGCAGTGAGTGACAGGAACACCCAGCAGTAAATGACAGTAACATCGGATGAGTATGTCCCCCACATCACCCTGTCTCTGGTGAACCCAGCAGTGAGTGACAGTAACACCAGATGTATTTGTCCCGCACATGACCCTGTCTCTGGTGAACCCAGCAGTGAGTGACAGTAACACCGGATGTGTATGCACAGCACATGACCCTGTCTTTGGTGCACCACACATGACCTTGTCTCTGGTTAACCCACCAGTGAGTGACAGTAACACCTGATGTGCATGCACCGCACATGAACCTTATCTCTGGTGAAGCCAGCAGTGAGTGACAGTAACACCGGATGTGTATGCACAGCACATGACCCTGTCTTTGGTGCACCACACATGACCTTGTCTCTGGTTAACCCACCAGTGAGTGACAGTAACACCTGATGTGCATGCACCGCCATGAACCTTATCTCTGGTGAACCCAGCAGTGAGTGACAGTAACACTGGATGTGTATGCACCGCACATGACCCTGTCTCTGGTTAACCCAGCAGTGAGTGACAGTAACACTGGATGTGTATGCACCGCACATGACCCTGTCTCTGGTTAACCCAGCAGTGAGTGACAGTAACACCAGATGTGTATGCACCATACATGACCCTGTCTCTGGTGAACCCAGCAGTGAGTGACAGTAACACCAGATGTGTATGTACCATACATGACCCTGTATCTTGTGAGCCCAGCAGTGAATGACAGGAACACCGGATGTGTATGCATCATACATGACTTTCATCTGTAGTGAGCCCAACAGTGAGTGACAGTAACACCGGATGTGTATGTTCTGCACATAACCCTGTCTCTGGTGAACCCAGCAGTGAGTGACAGTAACACCAGATGTGTATGCACAGCACATGACCCTTATCTCTGGTGAACCCAACAGTTAGTGACAATAATACTGGATGTGTAAGTACTACACATGACCTTTCACCACTGGTGAACAAAGCAGTGAGTGACAGTAACACCAGATGTGTATGCACCGCACATGACCCTGTCTCTGGTGAACCCAGCAGTGAGTGACAGTAACACCGGATGTGTATACACAATACATGCCTCTTCTCTTCGATGAGCCCTACACTGAATGTTTATGCATCAACATAACTTTTATCTCGAGTGAGACCAGCCGAGTGACAGTAACTCCAGATGTGTATGCGCCACCCATGACACTTATCTCTGGTGACCCCAGCAGTCGCTGACAGTAACACCGGATGTGCATGCACGGCACATGACCCTGTCTCTGGTGCACTGCACATGACCCTGTCTCTGGTGCACAGCACATGACCCTGTCTCTGGTGAACCCAGCAGTGAGTGACAGTAACACTGGATGTGCATGCACAACACATGACTCCATCTCTGGTGCACCGCACATGACCCTGTCTCTGGTGAATCCAGCAGTGAGTGACAGTCACACTTGATGAGCATGCACTGCACAAGACCCTTATCCCTGGTGAATCCAGCAGTGAGTGAAAGTAACACTGGATGTATATGCACCATACATGACCCTGTCTCTGGTGAACCAGCAATGAGTGACAGTAACACCAGGTATGTATGCACTGCACATGACCCTTATCTCTGGTGAACCCAGCAGTGGGAGACAGTAACACCGGATGTGAATGCACCATACATGATCCTGTCTCTGGTGAACCCAGCAGTGAGTGATAGTAACACCTGATGTGCATGCACCGCAGCTGATCCTTATCTCTGGTGAACCCAGCAGTGAGTGACAGTAACACTGGATGTGTATGCACCGCACATGACCCTGTCTCTGGTGAACCCAGTAGTGAGTGACAGTAACACCAGATGTGTATGCACCGTACATGACCCTGTCTCTGGTGAACCCAGCAGTGAGTGACAGTAACACCAGATGTGTATGTACCATACATCACCCTGTCTCTTGTGAGCCCAGCAGTGAATGACAGGAACACCGGATGTGTATGCATCATACATGACTTTCATCTGTAGTGAGCCCAACAGTGAGTGACAGTAACACTGGATGTGTATGTCCTGCACATGACCCTGTCGCTGGTGAACCCAGCAGTGAGTGACAGTGATGGTGGTTATGTACTCACCATACAAGGTGCTACCTCTGGTGAACCCCTGCAGTGAGCGACAGTGACAGTGGGTGTGCACTCATCATATACGGTCTTACCTCTGGTGAACCCCTGCAGTTAGTGACAGTGACGGTGGGTGTGTACTCACCATACACGGTCTTACCTCTGGTGAACCCCTGCAGTTAGTGACAGTGACAGTGGGTGTGTACTCACAATTTACGGTCTTACCTCTGGTGAACCCCTGCAGTGAGTGACAGTGACAGTGGATGTGTACTCACCATACACTGTGCTACCTCTGGTGAACCCCTGCAGTGGCAGTGGGTGTGTACTCACCATACAGGACCTTTTCTCTGGTGAACCCCTGCAGTTAGTGATAGTGGGTGTGTACTCACCATACACAGTCTTATCTCTGGTGAACCCCTGTAGTTAGTGACACTGACAGTGGGTGTGTATCCACTATACACGGTCTTACCTCTGGGGAACCCCTGCAGTTAGTGACACTGACAGTGGGTGTGTACTTACCATACACAGTCTTACCTCTGGTGAACCCCTGAAGTTACTGACAGTGACAGTGGGTGTGTATTCCCCATACAGGACCTTATCCCTGGTGGCACCATCAAGCTAATGATGAGAACAATAGCGGTATGTACATCACCCCATGTCTGGTGACACCGTCCACTCAGGGACGGGAACACTAGGGGTGTGTTTACCATACATTATCTTATCTCTTGTGATGTCCTGCAGTGAGTAGCAGGAACAGTGGGTGTGTATTCACCATACACGTTCTTACCCCTAGTGAACCCCTGCAGTGAGCGACAGTGGGTGTGTACTCACCATGCACAGTCTTACCTCTGGTGAACCCCTGCAGTTAGTGACAGTGGCAGTGGGTGTGTACTCACCATACGGGACCTTGTCTCTGGTGGCACCATTGAGCCAAGGACGAGAACAATAGCGCTGTATATACATCACCCCATCCCTGGTGACACTGTCAGGGACTGGGACTCTAGGGGAGTATTCACCAGACCTTTTCTATTTCTTGTGATGTCCTGTAGTGAGTGGCTAGAACATTCGGTGAAGATTCACCATACATGACCTTATCTCTGGTGAACCGTGCAGTACATGACAGTAACACTGCATGTGTATGTATCATACATGACCCTTATCTATGGTGACCCCACTAGTGAATGACAGTAGCACTGGACGTGTATGCACTACAAACTACACTTATCTCTGGTGAACCCAGCAGTAAATGACAGTAACACTAGATGTGTATTCACCATACATGACCTTATCGCTGGTAATACCATCCAGTCAGGGATGGGGTCACTATGGGGGTGTTACCTGTATATTATATTGTCTGTTGTGAACCCCAGCAGTGAGTGAAAGTAATATCGGATGTATATGCACCATAGATGACCCTTATCTCTGGTGAACCATCCAGTAAGTGACAGTAACACCAGATGTGTATGTATCATACAAAACCCTTATCTATGGTGACCCCAGTAGTGAATGACAGTAACACTAGATGTGTATGCACCATACATGACCCTGTCGCTGGTGAACCCAGCAGTGAGTGACAGTAACACTGGATGTGTATGCATCATACATGTCTTTTATCTCTAGTGAGCCCAGACGTGAGTGACAGTTTCACAGGATGTGTATGCACCACACATGACCCTTATCTCTGGTGAACCCAGCAGTGAGTGAAAGAGGATGTATATTTACCATACATGACCCTGTCTCTGGTGAACCCAGCAGTAAGTGACAGTAACACCAGATGTGTATGCACAATACATGCTTCTTCTTTCCGATGAGCCCTACACTGAATATGTATGCATCATACATGACTTTTATCTCGAGTGAACCCAGCAGTGAGTGACAGTAACACCAGATGTGTATGCACTGCACATGACCCTTATCTCTGGTGAACCCAGCAGTGAGTGACAGTAATACTGGATGTGTATGCACCGCACATGACCCTGTCTCTGGTGAACCCAGCAGTTAGTGACAGTAACACCAGATGTGTATGCACCGCACATGACCCTTATCTCTGGTGAACCCAGCAGTGAGTGAAAGAGGATGTATATGTACCATGCATGACCCTGTCTCTGGTGGGCACAGCAGTGAGTGAAAGTAAGACCTAGCAGTGAGTGACAGTAACACCAGATGTGTATGTCCAGCACATGACCCTGTCTCTGGTGCACTGCACATGACTCCGTCTCTAGTGAACCCAGCAGTGAGTGACAGTAACACCAGATGTGTCTGCACTGCATATGACCCTGTCTCTGGTGTACCCAGCAGTGAGTGACAGGAACACCCAGCAGTAAATGACAGTAACATCGGATGAGTATGTCCCCCACATCACCCTGTCTCTGGTGAACCCAGCAGTGAGTGACAGTAACACCAGATGTATTTGTCCCGCACATGACCCTGTCTCTGGTGAACCCAGCAGTGAGTGACAGTAACACCGGATGTGTATGCACAGCACATGACCCTGTCTTTGGTGCACCACACATGACCTTGTCTCTGGTTAACCCACCAGTGAGTGACAGTAACACCTGATGTGCATGCACCGCACATGAACCTTATCTCTGGTGAAGCCAGCAGTGAGTGACAGTAACACCGGATGTGTATGCACAGCACATGACCCTGTCTTTGGTGCACCACACATGACCTTGTCTCTGGTTAACCCACCAGTGAGTGACAGTAACACCTGATGTGCATGCACCGCCATGAACCTTATCTCTGGTGAACCCAGCAGTGAGTGACAGTAACACTGGATGTGTATGCACCGCACATGACCCTGTCTCTGGTTAACCCAGCAGTGAGTGACAGTAACACTGGATGTGTATGCACCGCACATGACCCTGTCTCTGGTTAACCCAGCAGTGAGTGACAGTAACACCAGATGTGTATGCACCATACATGACCCTGTCTCTGGTGAACCCAGCAGTGAGTGACAGTAACACCAGATGTGTATGTACCATACATGACCCTGTATCTTGTGAGCCCAGCAGTGAATGACAGGAACACCGGATGTGTATGCATCATACATGACTTTCATCTGTAGTGAGCCCAACAGTGAGTGACAGTAACACCGGATGTGTATGTTCTGCACATAACCCTGTCTCTGGTGAACCCAGCAGTGAGTGACAGTAACACCAGATGTGTATGCACAGCACATGACCCTTATCTCTGGTGAACCCAACAGTTAGTGACAATAATACTGGATGTGTAAGTACTACACATGACCTTTCACCACTGGTGAACAAAGCAGTGAGTGACAGTAACACCAGATGTGTATGCACCGCACATGACCCTGTCTCTGGTGAACCCAGCAGTGAGTGACAGTAACACCGGATGTGTATACACAATACATGCCTCTTCTCTTCGATGAGCCCTACACTGAATGTTTATGCATCAACATAACTTTTATCTCGAGTGAGACCAGCCGAGTGACAGTAACTCCAGATGTGTATGCGCCACCCATGACACTTATCTCTGGTGACCCCAGCAGTCGCTGACAGTAACACCGGATGTGCATGCACGGCACATGACCCTGTCTCTGGTGCACTGCACATGACCCTGTCTCTGGTGCACAGCACATGACCCTGTCTCTGGTGAACCCAGCAGTGAGTGACAGTAACACTGGATGTGCATGCACAACACATGACTCCATCTCTGGTGCACCGCACATGACCCTGTCTCTGGTGAATCCAGCAGTGAGTGACAGTCACACTTGATGAGCATGCACTGCACAAGACCCTTATCCCTGGTGAATCCAGCAGTGAGTGAAAGTAACACTGGATGTATATGCACCATACATGACCCTGTCTCTGGTGAACCAGCAATGAGTGACAGTAACACCAGGTATGTATGCACTGCACATGACCCTTATCTCTGGTGAACCCAGCAGTGGGAGACAGTAACACCGGATGTGAATGCACCATACATGATCCTGTCTCTGGTGAACCCAGCAGTGAGTGATAGTAACACCTGATGTGCATGCACCGCAGCTGATCCTTATCTCTGGTGAACCCAGCAGTGAGTGACAGTAACACTGGATGTGTATGCACCGCACATGACCCTGTCTCTGGTGAACCCAGTAGTGAGTGACAGTAACACCAGATGTGTATGCACCGTACATGACCCTGTCTCTGGTGAACCCAGCAGTGAGTGACAGTAACACCAGATGTGTATGTACCATACATCACCCTGTCTCTTGTGAGCCCAGCAGTGAATGACAGAAACACCGGATGTGTATGCATCATACATGACTTTCATCTGTAGTGAGCCCAACAGTGAGTGACAGTAACACTGGATGTGTATGTCCTGCACATGACCCTGTCGCTGGTGAACCCAGCAGTGAGTGACAGTAACACCAGATGTGTATGTCCTGCACATAACCCTGTCTCTGGTGAACCCAGCAGTGAGTGACAGTAACACCAGATGTGTATGCCCAGCACATGACCCTTATCTCTGGTGAACCCAGCAGTTAGTGACAGTAATACTGGATGTGTAAGTACTACACATAACCTTTCACCACTGGTGAACCCAGCAGTGAGTGACAGTAACACCAGATGTGTATGCACTGCACATGACCCTGTCTCTGGTGAACCCAGCAGTGAGTGACAGGAACACCGGATGTGTATATACAATAGATACCTCTTCTCTCCGATGAGCCCTACACTGAATGTGTATGCATCAACATGACTTTTATCTCGAGGGAGCCCAGCCGTGAGTGACAGTAACACCGGATGTGTATGCACGGCACATGACCCTGTCTCTGGTGCACCGCACATGACCCTGTCTCTGGTGCACAGCACATGACCCTGTCTCTGGTGAACCCAGCAGTGAGTGACAGTAATACTGGATGTGTATGCACAACACATGACTCTGTCTCTGGTGCACCGCACATGACCCTGTCTCTGGTGAACCCAGCAATGAGTGACAGTAACACCAGGTATGTATGCACTGCACATGACCCTTATCTCTGGTGAACCCAGCAGTGAGAGACAGTAACACCAGATGTGTATGCACCGTACATGACCCTGTCTCTGGTGAACCCAGCAGTGAGTGACAGTAACACCAGATGTGTATGTACCATACATGATCCTGTCTCTTGTGAGCCCAGCAGTGAGTGACAGGAACACCGGATGTGTATGCATCATACATGACTTTCATCTGTAGTGATCCCAACAGTGAGTGACAGTAACACCGGATGCGTATGCACCACACATGATCCTTATCTCTGGTGAACCCAGCGGTGAGTGACAGTAACACCAGGTATTTATGCTCTGCACATGACCCTTATCTCTGGTGAACCCAGCAGTGAGAGACAGTAACACCGGATGTGTATGCACCACACATGACCCTGTTTCTGGTGAACCCAGCAGTTAGTGACAGTAACACGGGATGTGTATGCACCACACATGACCCTTATCTCTTGTGAACCCAGTAGTGAGTGAAAGAGGATGTATATGTACCATACATGACCCTGTCTCTGGTGCACCGCACATGACCCTGTCTCTGGTGCACAGCACATGACCCTGTCTCTGGTGCACAGCACATGACCCTGTCTCTGGTGAACCCAGTAGTGAGTGAAAGAGGATGTATATGTACCATACATGACCCTGTCTCTGGTGAGCCCAGCAGTGAGTGACAGTAACACCGGATGTGTATGCACCGCACATGACCCTGTCTCTGGTGCACCACACATGACCCTGTCTCTGCTGAACCCAGCAGTGAGTGACAGTAACACCAGATGTGTATGCACCACACATGACCCTGTCTCTGGTGAACCCAGCAGTGAATGACAGTAACACTGGATGTGTATGCACCGCACATGACCCTGTCTCTGGTGAACCCAGCAGTGAGTGACAGTAACACTGGATGTGTATGCACCGCACATGACCCTGCCTCTGGTGAACCCAGCAGTGAGTGACAGTAACACTGGATGTGTATGCACCGCACATGACCCTGCCTCTGGTGAACCCAGCAGTGAGTGACAGTAACACTGGATGTGTATGCACCGCACATGACCCTTATCTCTGGTGAACCCAGCAGTGAGTGACAGTAACACCAGGTATGTATGCACTGCATATGACTCTTTTCTCTGGTGAACCCAGCGGTGAGTGACAGTAACACCAGATGTGTATGCACCGTACATGACCCTGTCTCTGGTGAACCCAGCAGTGAGTGACAATAACACCAGATGTGTATGTACCATACATGACCCTGTCTCTTGTGAGCCCAGCAGTGAATGACAGGAACACCGGATGTGTATGCATCATACATGACTTTCATCTGTATTGAGCCCAACAGTGAGTGACAGTAACACTGGATGTGTATGTCGTGCGCATAACCCTGTCTCTGGTGAACCCAGCAGTGAGTGACAGTAACACCAGATGTGTATGCCCTGCACATGACCCTTATCTCTGGTGAACCCAGCAGTTAGTGACAGTAATACTGGATGTGTAAGTACTACACATGACCTTTCACCACTGGTGAACAAAGCAGTGAGTGCCAGTAACACCAGATGTGTATGCACCGCACATGACCCTGTCTCTGGTGAACCCAGCAGTGAGTGACAGTAACACCGGATGTATATACACAATACATGCCTCTTCTCTTCGATGAGCCCTACACTGAATGTTTATGCATCAACATAACTTTTATCTCGAGTGAGCCCAGCCGAGTGACAGTAACTCCAGATGTGTATGCGCCACCCATGACACTTATCTCTGGTGACCCCAGCAGTCGCTGACAGTAACACCGGATGTGCATGCACGGCACATGACCCTGTCTCTGGTGCACCGCACACGACCCTGTCTCTGGTGCACTGCACATGACCCTGTCTCTGGTGACCCCAGCAGTGAGTGACAGTAACACTGGATGCGCATGCACAACACATGACTCTGTCTCTGGTGCACCGCACATGACCCTGTCTCTGGTGAATCCAGCAGTGAGTGACAGTAAAATTTGATGAGCATGCACTGCACAACACCCTTAGCCCTGGTGAATCCAGCAGTGAGTGAAAGTAACAGTGGATCTGTATGCACCATACATGACCCTGTCTCTGGTGAACCCAGCAATGAGTGACAGTAACACCAGGTATGTATGCACTGCACATGACCCTTATCTCTGGTGAACCCAGCAGTGAGAGACAGTAACACCGGATGTGAATGCACCATAAATGACCCTGTCTCTGGTGAACCCAGCAGTGAGTGACAGTAACATCGGATGTGTATGCACTGCACATGACCCTGTCTCTGGTGCACCACACTTGACCCTGTCTCTGGTGACCCCATCAGTGAGTGACAGTAACACTGGATGTGCATGCACGACACATGACTCTGGGGGTGATTCTAAGTCTGGCGGGCGGCGGAGGCCGCCCGCCAGACTTCCCCCTCCGAAATACCGCTCCGCGGTCGAAAGACCGCGGAGGGTATTCTAAGTTTTTCCCTGGGCTGGCGGGCGGTCGCCAAAAGACCGCCCGCCAGCCCAGGGAAAAACTCCCTTCCCACGAGGATGCCGGCTCTTAATCGAGCCAGCGGAGTGGGAAGGTGCGACGGGTGCTGTTGCACCCGTCGCGTATTTCACTGTCTGCCAAGCAGACAGTGAAATACTTGTAGGGGCCCTCTTACGGGGGCCCCTGCAGTGCCCATGCCAGTGGCATGGGCACTGCAGGGGCCCCCAGGGGCCCCGCGACCCCCCCTACTGCCATCCGGTTCCCGGCGTGCGGACCGCCGGGAACTGGATGGCGGAAGGGGGGGCCGGAATCCCCTCGGCGGCGCAGCTAGCTGCGCCGCCTTGGAGGATTCAAACGGGCGGCGGTACACTGGCGGGAGACCGCCAGTGTTGCCGGTCTGACCGCGGCTTTACCGCCGCGGTCAGAATGCCCTGCGGGGCACTCTGTCTCTGGTGCACTGCACATGACCTTGTCTCTAGTGAATCCAGCAGTGAGTGACAGTAACACTTGAAGAGCATGCACTGCACAAGACCCTTATACCTGGTGAATCCAGCAGTGAGTGAAAGTAACACTGGATGTGTATGCACCATCCATGACCCTGTCTCTGGTGAACCCAGCAATGAGTGACAGTAACACCAGGTATGTATGCACTGCATATGACTCTTATCTCTGGTGAACCCAGCAGTGAGAGACAGTAACACCAGATGTGTATGCACCGTACATGACCCTGGCCCTCATTCTGACCTTGGCGGGCGGCGGAGGCCGCCCGCCAAAGTCCCGCCGTCAGGTTACCGTTCCGCGGTCGAAAGACCGCGGCGGTAATTCTGACTTTCCCGCTGGGCTGGCGGGCGGTCTCCTTCAGACCGCCAGCCAGCCCAGCGGGAAAGAGGCTTCCACGATGAAGCCGGCTCGGAATCGAGCCGGCGGAGTGGAAGCTGTGCGACGGGTGCAGTTGCACCCGTCGCGTATTTCACTGTCTGCGCAGCAGACAGTGAAATACATTTAGGGGCCCTCTTACGGGGGCCCCTGCAATGCCCATGCCAGTGGCATGGGCACTGCAGGGGCCCCCAGGGGCCCCGCGACCCCCCCTACCGCCATCCGGATCTCGGCGGTCCGACCGCCGGGATCTGGATGGCGGTAGGGGGGGTCAGAATCCCCGCGGCGGTGCAGCAAGCTGCGCCGCCGCGGAGGATTCAATGGGGCCGCGGTACACTGGCGGGACCCCGCCAGTGGTGCCGGTCCGACCGCGGCTTTACCGCCGCGGTCGGAATCCCCATTGAAGCACCGCCGGCTTGTCGGCGGTGCTCCCGCGGTCCTCCGCCCTGGCGGTCAAAGACCGCCAGGGTCAGAATGAGGGCCCCTGTCTCTTGTGAGCCCAGCAGTGAGTGACAGGAACACCGGATGTGTATGCATCATACATGACTTTCATCTGTAGTGAACCCAACAGTGAGTGACAGTAACACTGCATGTGTATGCACCACACATGACCCTTATCTCTGGTGAACCCAGCAGTGAGTGACAGTAACACCAGATGTGTATGCACTGCACATGACCCTTTTCTCTGGTGAACCCAGCAGTGAGAGACAGTAACACCAGATGTGTATGCACCACACATGACCCTGTTTCTGGTGAACCCAGCAGTGAGTGACAGTAACACCGGGTGTGTATGCACCACACATGACCCTGTTTCTGGTGAACCCAGCAGTGAGTGACAGTAACACCGGATGTGTATGCACCACACATGACCCTTATCTCTGGTGAACCCAGTAGTGAGTGAAAAAGGATGTATATGTACCATACATGACCCTGTCTCTGGTGAGCCCAGCAGTGAGTGACAGTAACACCAGGTGTGTATGCACCACACATGACCCTTATCTCTGGTGAACCCAGTAGTGTGTGAAAGAGGATGTATATGTACCATACATGACCCTGTCTCTGGTGCACTGCACATGACCTTGTCTCTGGTGAATCCAGCAGTGAGTGACAGTAACACTTGAAGAGCATGCACTGCACAAGACCCTTATACCTGGTGAATCCAGCAGTGAGTGAAAGTAACACTGGATGTGGATGCACCATCCATGACCCTGTCTCTGGTGAACCCAGCAATGAGTGACAGTAACACCAGGTATGTATGCACTGCATATGACTCTTATCTCTGGTGAACCCAGCAGTGAGAGACAGTAACACCAGATGTGTATGCACCGTTGTGAGAAGGTAGCCTCTTTCTAGCCTTGTTACCCCCACTTTTGGCCTGTTTGTGAGTGTATGTCAGGGTGTTTGTCACTGTTTTCACTGTCTCACTGGGATCCTGATAGCCAGGCCTCAGTGCTCATAGTGAAAACACTATGTTTTCAGTATGTTTGTTATGTGTCACTGGGACCCTGCTAGTCAGGGCCCCAGTGCTCATAAGGTTGTGGCCTATATGTATGTGTCACTGGGACCCTGTCACACAGGGCCCCAGTGCTCATAGGTGTGCATGTATGTGTTCCCTGTGTGGTGCCTAACTGTCTCACTGAGGCTCTGCTAACCAGAACCTCAGTAGTTATGCTCTCTCATTACTTTTAAATTGTCACTAACAGGCTAGTGACCAATTTTACCAATTCACATTGGCTTACTGGAACACCCTTATAATTCCCTAGTATATGGTACTGAGGTACCCAGGGTATTGGGGTTCCAGGAGATCCCTATGGGCTGCAGCATTTCTTTTGCCACCCATAGGGAGCTCTGACAATTCTTACACAGGCCTGCCACTGCAGCCTGAGTGAAATAACGTCCACGTTATTTCACAGCCATTTTACACTGCACTTAAGTAACTTATAAGTCACCTATATGTCTAACCTTTACCTGGTAAAGGTTAGGGGCAAAGTTACTTAGTGTGAGAGCACCCTGGCACTAGCCAAGGTGCCCCCACATTGTTCAGAGCCAATTCCCTGAACTTTGTGAGTGCGGGGACACCATTACACGCGTGCACTACATATAGGTCACTACCTATATGTAGCTTCACAATGGTAACTCCGAATATGGCCATGTAACATGTCTATGATCATGGAATTGCCCCCTCTATGCCATCCTGGCATTGTTGGTACAATTCCATGATCCCAGTGGTCTGTAGCACAGACCCTGGTACTGCCAAACTGCCCTTCCTGGGGTTTCACTGCAGCTGCTGCTGCTGCCAACCCCTCAGACAGGCATCTGCCCTCCTGGGGTCCAGCCAGGCCTGGCCCAGGATGGCAGAACAAAGAACTTCCTCTGAGAGAGGGTGTGACACCCTCTCCCTTTGGAAAATGGTGTGAAGGCAGGGGAGGAGTAGCCTCCCCCAGCCTCTGGAAATGCTTTCTTGGGCACAGAGGTGCCCAATTCTGCATAAGCCAGTCTACACCGGTTCAGGGACCCCTTAGCCCCTGCTCTGGCGCGAAACTGGACAAAGGAAAGGGGAGTGACCACTCCCCTGACCTGCACCTCCCCTGGGAGGTGTCCAGAGCTCCTCCAGTGTGCTCCAGACCTCTGCCATCTTGGAAACAGAGGTGCTGCTGGCACACTGGACTGCTCTGAGTGGCCAGTGCCACCAGGTGACGTCAGAGACTCCTGCTGATAGGCTCCTTCAGGTGTTAGTAGCCTATCCTCTCTCCTAGGTAGCCAAACCCTCTTTTCTGGCTATTTAGGGTCTCTGTCTCTGGGGAAACTTTAGATAACGAATGCATGAGCTCAGCCGAGTTCCTCTGCATCTCTCTCTTCACCTTCTGATAAGGAATCGACTGCTGACCGCGCTGGAAGCCTGCAAACCTGCAACATAGTAGCAAAGACGACTACTGCAACTCTGTAACGCTGATCCTGCCACCTTCTCGACTGTTTTCCTGCTTGTGCATGCTGTGGGGGTAGTCTGCCTCCTCTCTGCACCAGAAGCTCCGAAGAAATCTCCCGTGGGTCGACGGAATCTTCCCCCTGCAACCGCAGGCACCAAAAAGCTGCATTACCGGTCCCTTGGGTCTCCTCTCAGCACAACGAGCGAGGTCCCTCGAATCCAGCTACTCTGTCCAAGTGACCCCCACAGTCCAGTGACTCTTCAGCCCGAGTTTGGTGGAGGTAAGTCCTTGCCTCACCTCTTTGGGCTGCATTGCTGGGAACCGCGACTTTGCAGCTACTCCGGCCCCTGTGCACTTCCGGCGGAAATCCTTTGTGCACAGCCAAGCCTGGGTCCACGGCACTCTAACCTGCATTGCACGACTTTCTAAGTTGGTCTCCGGCGACGTGGGACTCCTTTGTGCAACTTCGGTGAGCACCGTTTCACGCATCCTTGTAGTGCCTGTTTCTGGCACTTTTCCGGGTGCTACCTGCTTCAGTGAGGGCTCTTTGTCTTGCTTGACGTCCCCTCTCTCTTCAGGTCCAATTTGCGACCTCCTGGTCCCTCCTGGGCCCCAGCAGCGTCCAAAAACGCCAAACGCACGATTTGCAGCTAGCAAGGCTTGTTGGCGTTGTTTCGGCGGGAAAACACTTCTGCACGACTCTCCACAGCGAGAGGGATTCGTCCACCAAAGGGGAAGTCTCTAGCCCTTTTCGTTCCTGCAGAAACCTCAGCTTCTTCTGTCCAGTAGAAGCTTCTTTGCACCCGCAGCTGGCATTTCCTGGGCATCTGCCCATCTCCAACTTGCTTGTGACTTTTGGACTTGGTCCCCTTGTTCCACAGGTACCCTAGATTGGAAATCCACAGTTGTTGCATTGCTGGTTTGTGTCTTTCCTGCATTATTCCTCTAACACGACTACTTTGTCCTTAGGGGAACTTTAGTGCACTTTGCACTCACTTTTCAGGGTCTTGGGGAGGGTTATTTTTCTAACTCTCACTATTTTCTAATAGTCCCAGCGACCCTCTACAAGGTCACATAGGTTTGGGGTCCATTCGTGGTTCGCATTCCACTTTTGGAGTATATGGTTTGTGTTGCCCCTATCCCTATGTTTCCCCATTGCATCCTATTGTAACTATACATTGTTTGCACTGTTTTCTAAGACTATACTGCATATTTTTGCTATTGTGTATATATATCTTGTGTATATTTCCTATCGTCTCACTGAGGGTACACTCTAAGATACTTTGGCATATTGTCATAAAAATAAAGTACCTTTATTTTTAGTATAACTGTGTATTGTGTTTTCTTATGATATTGTGCATATGACACTAAGTGGTACTGTAGTAGCTTCACACGTCTCCTAGTTCAGCCTAAGCTGCTCTGCTAAGCTACCATTATCTATCAGACTAAGCTGCTAGACACCCTATACACTAATAAGGGATAACTGGGCCTGGTGCAAGGTGCAAGTACCCCTTGGTACTCACTACAAGCCAGTCCAGCCTCCTACAACCGTACATGACCCTGTCTCTTGTGAGCCCAGCAGTGAGTGACAGGAACACCGGATGTGTATGCATCATACATGACTTTCATCTGTAGTGAACCCAACAGTGAGTGACAGTAACACTGCATGTGTATGCACCACACATGACCCTTATCTCTGGTGAACCCAGCAGTGAGTGACAGTAACACCAGATGTGTAAGCACTGCACATGACCCTTTTCTCTGGTGAACCCAGCAGTGAGAGACAGTAACACCAGATGTGTATGCACCACACATGACCCTGTTTCTGGTGAACCCAGCAGTGAGTGACAGTAACACCGGGTGTGTATGCACCACACATGACCCTGTTTCTGGTGAACCCAGCAGTGAGTGACAGTAACACCGGATGTGTATGCACCACACATGACCCTTATCTCTGGTGAACCCAGTAGTGAGTGAAAAAGGATGTATATGTACCATACATGACCCTGTCTCTGGTGAGCCCAGCAGTGAGTGACAGTAACACCAGATGTATATGCACCGCACATGACCCTGTCTCTGGTGCACCACACATGACCCTGTCTCTGGTGAACCCAGCAGTGAGTGAATGTAACACCAGATGTGTATGCACAGCACATGCGTCTTCTCTCCGATGAGCCCTACACTAAAAGTGCATGCATCATACATGACTTTTATCTCTAGTGAGCCCAGCAGTGAGTGACAGTAACACCGGATGTGTATGCATCATACATGACTTTTATCTCTAGTGAGCCCAGCAGTGAGTGACAGTAACACTGCATGTGTATGCATCATACATGACTTTTATCTCTAGTGAGCCCAGCAGTGAGTGACAGTAACACTGCATGTGTATGCACCATACATGACTTTTATCTCTAGTTAGCCCAGCAGTGAGTGACAGTAACACCGGATGTGTATGCATCATACATGACTTTTATCTCTAGTGAGCCCAGCAGTGAGTGACAGTAACACTGCATGTGTATGCACCATACATGACTTTTATCTCTAGTTAGCCCAGCAGTGAGTGACAGTAACACCGGATGTGTATGCACCATACATGCCTCTTCTCTCAGATGAGCCACACACTGGATGTGTATGCATCATACATGACCCTGTCTCTGATGAATCCAGCAGTGAGTGACGGTAACACCGGATGTGTATGCATCATAAATGACTTTTATCTCTAGTGAGCCCAGCAGTGAGTGATAGTAACAATGGATGTGTATCCTATGCATTATCAACAATTAGAGCTACAAGGAGTAGTAAAGGTGCAGCATATACACTCCCTAGTACTATCAAAATGATACAGAATATGCTGTTCCTGTTTAAACTGCAGGCAAACACCACTAGTGCACCTAGGTGAAGTAATGCTCTGTGGAAATGTTTACATTTCAGAGCAAGAGTGCTCACCCACCAACAAAGATGCCAGCTCCTTGGTGAGCCTGCACTGCAATGCCCAAGAGGCCCCCAAGGGGGCTCTTTATTGGATTTCTATTCTGATGTTCAGCCTCATGCCAAATAGCTCTGCCTTTCCACCCTTTGCGGATCCCTGGGTACAGTACATACTAAATGAGATAATGAGTGTGGAGACATTTAAATCGAAGGAAAAGCATGCGCCAACCTTCTCATGCATGCACCATTTGTACTCTCCAAATTACAGCCTACGTGTGTCTTACCACCTGGAACTGTTGCTTGTTGTTTGACTAAAAAAGTCACCTTATAGAAATGGCACAATACAATACATCAAGGGCCTGATTTGGATATTGGCAGATGGGTTACTCTGTCACAGTGGTGACCGGTATCCCATCCGCCAAAAACCAAATGCCATTATTTCCGACTGGATTTACAGGGTGGATGCTGCTTGGGGGAGGGTGTTTGAGGGTTTGCTAGAGGCCTGATGGCCTATTGATGATCTAAGAGGGCCAGCAGGGGATGGGCAGTAGCGTAGCATAAGCCCCCGCAGCCCCCGCAGTGCGGGGGCGCCCCGAACTCCAGTGGACCCCGTCAGCAAAAGTGATAGGTGGTCGGATGGGGTTGGGGGGGCCCTCCATGTAATTTGCAAGGGAGGCCCCTCAAGTATTGTTACGCCACTGGGGATGGGATGAGGGGTTCTGAGGGTCAGTGTTGTGATGGGTCTCTGAGAACCAGCCGAGGGCGCTGATGGACCAATGAGAGTGTCTGAGGTTTTGCTCTCTCTCTCTTTGGGCCTACAGAGGTCTCCAGGGTCTATCTGAGGGAGTGCAAGGGTAAGGTGAGGAAGCCTGATGTTCACCTGTACTCTCAGGGATACGTTTTCAGAGGGAGGAATGGGTGACTGTGTTAGAAGGTAAGCCGAGGGGGGTTGAGAATGGCTATGTGCCAACTGGTAATTTCCGAGGGCTGCTGATGTTTGTTGAGAGTTTTGAAGAGCCCCCTGGGAGTGTGCAAGACCGTCTGAGAGGGTATGAGGTTTGAGGGCCAGATGCTAGACTCTTAGGGCTGACTGAGGACCTGATTTAGTGTTTGGTGGAATGGGTTACTCTGTCACAAATGTGGTGAAAATCCCGTCCACTGCATTACAATCCCATTGTAGCCTATGGAGATCATAGTGGGGCAGATGAGATATCCTTCACGTTTGTGACAGAGTAACCCGTCCCATGCCTGCCAACTTACAAAATATTCTTACACTGTGATGGGGGCAGGGCCTTGGAGGGAACAGGGCCTGGTGCTGAGAGCTAACTGAGAGGCACTCTGCCCCTCACCAAGCGCCTCCCCCCACCCGCTTCCAAAAAAAACAAAAAACAAAGGGTCATCAAGGCTGTGGCTGATGTCATGGTGAGTTTTCACAACTTTAACGAACATCGGCTGCTTACAGCCTTCAAAAACGAGCTGAAAATCAACTGTTTACAATGGTTTTCAGCTTGTCTTTCCTGCCACCAGGTAATTTCGGCTCCTCAGCAGGTGACAATGTGAAGGAAGTAGAATTTGTGCGACACACAATGGCACCGTATGAGTTGACAGGTCTGCCATCTACCAAACTCTAAACCAGGCCCTGAGTCTGTTATTGAGAGGTGACTCAGTGTGTCTGAAGGGTGGCTCTGGGTGTCAGAGGACCAGCAGAGAATGACTTGGGGGTCTTGGTGTTTTTACTAATGATCTGTGAGTGTTAACTGGTAGTATCCAAGTGCCAACTGAGAGTAACGTCAGGGTGTTTGATGGCAGCAGGACTGTCACATGACTGTCCAGATTGTTCGAGAGCCAGCGTGGTGAGTCTGAAAGCCGACTGAGGGTCTCAGAAAACATGCTGCAAGTCTTTAATGACTGTGTTGGGGTTTCTGAGGGTTTATTGCTGATGTCTGAGGCTACATGAGGGAACCTATAGACTGCTTTAAGATGTCTCAAGGCCGATAGATGGCATCTGAGGGATATATGTTGTAGCATCCTCCCCAGCCCGGGTACCCACTAATGAATATGCCACACACGGAGCTATGTATTACACGCCTTTATTCTTCAGCGTGTAACCGCAAACTCAACATTCTAAACGTGCATTCACTCCACCATGGTCTAAAAAAACGTCATCATTCTAAGGAGTCTTTCAGGATCCAAGAAGGTTCCTTTATACATACTCACAAGACACATCTCCTCTTGGTGGTGGAGGGACATCTCGGTGTCTACAAGAGCTGGTGGAGAACCAATGGAGGGTGCCCTAGGGGTGGGGTTAGAGTTTATGAGGCAATTCCTGCTGCACATCATAGACACTGGCTGGCATGTGGGCCACCTGGGTCATATCTTGGATATTGGCTGAAAAATGGGGCTGCACCTGGAGAAAATGACTGGCTTTGACTGTCAAATAGGGGAATGACTGCTGCTCACCTTGGGCATTGTTTGTAGCAGGTTTCCATAACAGGCATTCTGTAGTTCCCAATGTTGCACATCATGTACATGGTGGCAATTATTGCCCTATTTTGAGGTACTAGGGCATATTATGACAATGAGTGGCATAATGAAAATTTCAAGCTGATATTTGGGGATAAAACTGTTGTATTTTAGGCAATGACAAGTGCATACTTGGGAAAATTAGAATATGTGTTAAAATGAAAATATTGAGTTTGAAGACAAAGTATGCATATTTTGCAGAAACGAACACTTATCTTTAGAGGGCAAAATCTGATTATTTAAATATAATGAAAGATAGTGTTTGGGAAAACAATAAATATAATTTTTTAAACCATGGGCTGATATTTTGTTCCACAACTGATGCATCTACAAACTAGTTTAATTTGTTTTTTGAATGATAAGATATTCTAGTTTAAGGGCACTTATTGCTGAAGGTATGACATCATTTCTTTGTTTACAAGGGCCACTTTTTGTGCTGCTGTGTCATCATTTCATGACTCATGTGGGGTAGTTCTAGCACTATGTTGATAACACTTTGTGACCTGATTACTGCTTTTGCATTTGCTATCTTGTGGCAGAAACTACTGTAAGATCAAAGCCTGAGTTATAGCTTTAGGAGCATATTTATTAGATATTTGTGTCATGCTTACGCTACGCATCGTGATACATGCGTGACGCAAAGCTCTACCTCATATTTTTGAAGCTACGAAAAGCCACTTTGCATGGGTTTGAATTGTTCCAAAAATATGGAGTAATGGAACGCAGCACAAATCACTGGGCTGCATTACCCTGCGCAAGGGAGGCGTTCCATGGGCGTTGCATGGGTGTTCCCTCGCAACTCCTGTGGTTTCTGATGCATTTCAGATGTACCAAACTTGGTAAACTTGGGAATGCGATAAAAAGATACTTCTTCCCAGGTGAGGCGTAGCGAGGAGAAATATCTTTATTTCTTTACTTCTCCTCCATCCTTCCTCATTCCTTGTGTGCTGCAGCCTGCAGCACCCATGGATGGAGGATTACCCCTCTAAGGCTTGTTTTTGCTCAGGAAGGTATCCCTTCCTGCACAAACAAAATCCTGCATGTAACAAAGGCAGCCTTGCAGCATGGTGCAAGGGTGCCTGCTTTGCTGTTAGATAGCCCATTGTGCACCAGTGCAGGAGACAAGGACAGGAATGCATTGTATGCCTTAAATACGGCCCTTTCCTGCCCTTTGCAAGTGACGCTGTGCAGCGCAGCAAGGTGATTTGCTGCGCTTCACTGCGCCACCTTCACATAAACATGGGCCGTACTGTCTATGGTACGATAGCGTGAGACCTCTGTTGTTTTCATTTCCATGTCCATCCCATTTTAAGCAGATTCTTGGTTATGTTAAAGGATGTGTGGTCTACTAAGCAGATTCTTGGTTATGTTTTAGGACGTGTAGTGTACTAAGGAGATTCTTGGTTATGTTATAAGACGTGTGGTTTACTAAGCAGATTCTTGGTTATGTTATAGGATGTGCTGTCTACTAAGGAGATTCTTGGTTATGTTATAGGACGTGTGGTCTACTAAGGAGATTCTTGGTTATGTTATAGGACGTGTGGTTTACTAAGCAGATTCTTGGTTATGTTATAGGACGTGTGGTTTACTAAGCAGATTCTTGGTTATGTTATAGGATGTGTGGTTTACTAAGCAGATTCTTGGTTATGTTATAGGACGTGCCGTCTACTAAGGAGATTCTTGGTTTTGTTATAGGACGTGTGGTCTACTAAGGAGATTCTTGGTTATGTTATAGGACGTGTGGTTTACTAAGCAGATTCTTGGTTATGTTATAGGACGTGTGGTCTACTAAGGAGATTCTTGGTTATGTTATAGGACGTGTGGTTTACTAAGCAGATTCTTGGTTATGTTATAGGACGTGTGGTCTACTAAGGAGATTCTTGGTTATGTTATAAGACGTGTGGTCTACTAAGCAGATTCTTGGTTATGTTATAGGACGTGCTGTCTACTAAGCAGATTCTTGGTTATGTTATAGGACGTGCAGTCTACTAAGGAGATTCTTGGTTATGTTATATGACGTGTGGTCTACTAAGGAGATTCTTGGTTATGTTATAGGACGTGTGGTCTACTAAGCAGATTCTTGGTTATGTTATAGGACGTGCTGTCTACTAAGCAGATTCTTGGTTATGTTATAGGACGTGTGGTCTACTAAGCAGATTCTTGGTTATGTTATAGGACGTGTGGTCTACTGAGGAGATTCTTGGTTATGTTATAGGATGTGTGGTTTACTAAGCAGATTCTTGGTTATGTTATAGGACGTGGCGTCTACTAAGGAGATTCTTGGTTATGCTATAGGACGTGTGGTCTACTAAGGAGATTCTTGGTTATGTTATAGGACGTGCCGTCTACTAAGGAGATTCTTGGTTATGTTATAGGACGTGTGGTTTACTAAGCAGATTCTTGGTTATGTTATAGGACGTGCTGTCTACTAAGCAGATTCTTGGTTATGTTATAGGACGTGCAGTCTACTAAGGAGATTCTGGTTTGTTATGGGACATGTGGTTTACTGAAAAGGAGTCGGTGTAGAAAGGAGGAAAAAGGAAATAGTCTGAAGGTGGAGAGCAGAGAGTTGCTATGTCCTTTTTGAAACAGGTCTGAGCCCCTGTCAAAATGTAAACCTACAATATTTGAACGTGTTGTTTGAGACAATTATTTTTGAGAATTGTGCAGTGAAAGCACTGTTAATCTATTGTTTTTATCCAAATATTTATTGGTGAAAGTCCTACGTACTCCGGAACAATACTATTAGTGAAGGTAAGGTGTCCTCAGCAGACCTTGAAGAATTAAGGGGTTGATTTAAATATTGGTGGAGGGCTGACTCCATCACAACGGTGATGGATATCCAGTCCTTCGAAATCTCAATCCCATTTTATTCTATGTTGTGACATAGTAAACTCGTCCGCCAATATCTAAATCAGGCCCTTAGCGGTTTCATGGGTGCACTGTCCTGACTCCCTCTCACACATAGAGCTTATTAGACATTTAGGACATTTCTTTTGTGGGATTGTGCACTATCTGGCCTCATCTTTTCCAAACAAATTTTGCGGGAGGAATTACCTCTACAGAGATGTGAGAGAGGTTTGGGCTTGCCTCTTTTGTTCAGACACAGCATACTTGCCAACATTCTGTGACCAAAATAAGGAAGGACTTTCAGGTATCAAAATGGCTAATTTTGCATACTAGTGACATCACAGGAAATTACATCACAAGACCATTGTACCCACAAGGACTTTACAAGAGTTCTCATTGCAAGAAACCGGATCTAGATCAGAGGGAATATTCTTTGGCTTCTGGCCCAGATTAGATCAGGAAACATATATTAGATGCCACAAGTGATTGAACTTTCATTGCTGTGGCCTCCACTAATTCTCCTAACGCTGGTTAAGTTAGTAACTCCAATAGTGGCTGCAAGACTGTTAAATAGGCCTTTCCATACTTAAAATGTCCAGAAGAAACATCTCCAAAAAGTCGGTTGTGGTATTAAAAAATCTTTTCCACCTTCAGAAGCACAAAATAAAATCTTAAGTAAAAAGTTAATTCACAGCACGTGTTATCTGATCTGATTGCAGGACATCTGTAGTCATGAAAAACTAAAGGAATATGTTGCAAAACTTTAAAACAGTAGGAATTGTTAAAATCGGTAGGGGGGGAAAGTACGCTGATGCAAGAAAGTGGGGGGTTTGGGGGTCCGGACTGTGCTAAGGATGTAAGTATGGGGCGCTCTCAATGTAAGGAAAACTGATTTCACTGCCTCGCATATGGGCGCGTGGCTGCAGTGATACGCAGCTTCACGCTGCACATGCGCAGTGCGCATGTGAGTAGGCCTGGGCACAACTTTTATTACCCTGATGTTGTGTTACCCTTGTGATGTGAAATTACCAAAAATTAATTTAAGAGATTATGGGGGTCATTCTGAGTCTGGCGGGCGGCGGAGGCCGCCCGCCAGACTTCCCCCTCCAAAATACCGCTCCGCGGTCGAAAGACCGCTGAGGGTATTTTGGGTTTTGCACTGGGCTGGCGGGCGACCGCCAAAAGGCCGCCTGCCAGCCCAGTGCAAAACAGCCTTCCCACGAGGCCGCCGGCTCAGAATTGAGCCGGCGGAGTGGGAAGGTGCGACAGGTGCAGTGGCACCCGTCGCGTATTTCAGTGTCTGCAAAGCAGACACTGAAATACAAAGTGGGGCCCTCTTACGGGGGCCCCTGCAGTGCCCATGCCATTGGCATGGGCACTGCAGGGGCCCCCAGGGGCCCCACGAGCCCCACGACACCCCATACCGCCATCATGTTCCTGGCGGCAGAGCCGCCAGGAACAGGATGGCGGTATGGGGTGTCAGAATCCCCATGGCAGCGCAGCGAGCTGCGCCGCCATGGAGGATTCATTTGGGCAGCGGAAAACCGGCGGGAGACCGCCGGTTTTCCGCATCTGACCGCGGCCAAACCGCCGCGGTCAGAATGCCCTGCGGGGCACCGCCAGCCTGTTGGCGGTGCTCCCGCCAACCCTCCGGGGTCAGAATGACCCCCTATGCCTGCTAATGTAATTTAGAGTAACCTGGGGCAAAAAATACCTACCTAAAACCACAGGAACACACCGCAAGGGGCTGATGGCTACTGCCTTTCATGTGCTGTTGCATTAAGTGGTACTTTCTTAGTGCAAGATGCTTCCTCGAGTCTATTTTGAACGCAAGGGTGCATTTCGCTACTGCAATGTTTTATATCTTGGAGTTTCACAGGGCAGGATCAATAGATTACAGAGAGTGCGCGATGCTGCGGCCAGGCTCAGATTGAATTTGCCAAGGCTTGTGTCGATGGAGGTTCTCATAAGCAGCTTCACCGACTTCCAGGGAGACAGAAATCCTCATTTAAAGCCTCGTGCTATTGCTACAAAGGCCCACGGTACTTTGCTATGGTTAGTTGGACCTGAGGTACCGCTGAGGAACCTTAGATCAGCAGGCGAGATGTTGGCAATTGTTCCCAGAGTCAAGAAAGCGCAGATGGACAGGAGCTCGTTTGGGTACCTGGCACCCAAACTGAGGGATGCTCTGCCCCTGGAAGCTCGTCAGGCCCAGTCGGAAAACGTTTTCAGGAAAAAAAATGTTTTTTTTAGCTCAGTGTGTAGGGGCGTTTAATAACTGCAGGGAGGCCTGTGGATATCTGTACCCAGCGCTGCGACACCTCGGATGAGGGAGCTATGCACCTTAGAAATCACATTATTATTAGTATGCGCTAATAAAAAGGCGCTAAATGCTCTGCCTAATCGCGTGAAATTCAATTTCACATAATTATGAGACAGCAAATTATGCGAGCTAAGGCACACCTAGTTGTGAAAGCCAGTCACCAAGGCGATTCCTGAGGTTTTTGAACAGTCCTGCTCAGGTGACTCCCAATGTATGGGGTCCTGGTTGCAGAGGTCATAGGCATTTTATTCAACATGGAAGTTTCATCTGTCCTGGAGGCATAAAGTATAACCTTCGACTATCCCTACCTCTCCTCCCGCATAATTGAAGGAGGGGACGCCGAGACTCCCATATCTCGCAGAGCTATGGCTGAATTGGGTAGGGGGTGCTGAAGGACTGTAGGGGCCTCTCTCTGGTCTGCCTACCAGGTGCTATAGAAACACATGAACCCTCTGTGTCATCACGTCACGAGCATCTACCAAGCTCTTGAACAGAAGAATCTGGAATGGTGCATGTACACAAGGAAGACTCTAGAGGGTTTGTATACAACAGGGACACTGCTTAATATGTAGATAAAAACATGCCGGTGCCCAAAAGTCTCCTCTGAAACACGCGGCTGCTGCAATTAAACCAGAGAGCACAGAATACTGAGGCAGTGTAATCCTAAAGCCATCTCGGGCCTCTTTATTTCATTTTCAGCCACTCCCTGCCCCTTCAGCTCACTGTTGCTGAGTTCTGCTTTCTCCGTCTGTGACGCTTTTTCGTTTACTCTTCCTCCCTCTTTCCCATACGTGTCTTTTGCTCGCAGTAAATGCCTGCTGCAGAAAAATCAGTGCTGGCCCTCCAAAATAAATGCCGGAGCTCCCCACCGGCTCAAACTAAGCACTGCAGGGCCAGCTGTCGAATGGTCAATAGTACACGTTCCTGAGTTGAGCTTCTGCTGCACGTGAGGGTGAAAACTCTCTAGATCATTTTTTTTTATTAAAATGAGGCAGTGCTGCCCCCTTGTGGTAACTGTGTGTATTGCAGAAAACGCTTTCCCGTCAAAATAAGGGTGTAAATAGCATGTCTCGGTCTGTGGATGAGGAATACATTTTTACGAACGATCCTGCAATACACTATTTCTGCCCTTGCTGTGCCAAATGGGCACATTTACAGCTGCTTCACTGCTACTCTGCAGCCAATTGTGTTCACCTTATTAATTGCTGAAAGGTTTTTCTGAATCCATGTCCTTGATGCATTGTAACACCTTGGTTAGATCTTGCCTCGGAGTGCAGCTATTTGCAACACCTATTGAATATAATCTTAAACAGAGCTTTTTATCAGTTCCCTTCAACGATTGGCTTGTTTGTTCCCAAGCAAACACACCCCATTGATTTGAGACAGCGTCAGAAAGGTGGCATTTTCCCCGTGCCATATTTACAAAGTGCCTCAATGCATGCTTCGGGCAACTTTGTAACCCCTTGCGCCACATTATGCCTGTGCCAACCCTAGGAGGCCTGAAAAAATGGCGCAGTGAAATTAAACAGATTTCACTGCACCATTTTTTCTGTCATTTTTAACGCCTGCTCAGAGCAGGCGTTAAAACGACGCACCCATTTAAATCAATGGGCCTCCCTGCACTTTGCTACACTAGCGTCAACATTTTTGAGCCTGGTGTAGCAAAGCGCCACAATAGCGTCAAAAATGTTGCCTCTATTGTTCTAACTACTGCCATGGTGCGCTGTATGTTAAATACAGCGCAACCATGGTGTTGTTAGGTGCCGGTAGGGGGGTGCAGAAAAAGTGGCGCATTAGAGCTGATGCGTCACTTTTTCATAAATCTGGGCCTTTGTTTTTTTTCTATATTGTGACAGATTGACACCAAGATGGTCACCCAAAGTCTCCCAAGATCAACAACAAAATAATTGATGTTGTGAGGCATTGGGTCAATCTTTGGGTCACGCTAACCCAACATCAACATTTTGAAGGGTAGGCTGATAAGGCATTGTAATATATTTAAAAAAATATTTGTTTATTGTAATTCATTCCACCTTCCTAGATTTGTGTCTGCCAGTTTCCTTTTTCAATTTTTTTTTAGATTTTTTAAATCTCGAAATCACACATTCTCGCTCTCTAAACTCTCTTTGTTTATTGCCACTACTATCAATTATTATTAACGAATTCCAGAGAGGGCCTCAGCTGTCCTGCAATAAAGGAGCATGTTGGCTCCCTTCTGAGATGTCAGGAACAATTTGTGGCTTGCATACATGGTCAGAGTAAAATACGAAAATCGGTCCTTCTTTTCAAAACTGTAGTATAGATAATGGACATGTTTTATTACCAAAAACTGATGATTAATGGCATGTTCAAAATGCAGAATTGTCTGAGGCTGCAACATAGGGCCAGATTTGCAAGGCCCTAGCACCTCTTAGCGCCACATTAGCATTTTTTTTACACTAATGTGGCGTTAAGGAGGCCTTCTCCTTTACCATATTTACAAAGTGCACCAGGCATGATGTATGCAAGAGGGGGGCGTTCCCTCGCAAGGAGGCCCTTAAAAATGGCACAGTGAAATTTACAATATTTCACTGTGCCTTTTTTAGCTACATTTTCTACAGAAAATGACACGGCTATTACTTTCAATGGGCCTCCCTTTACTTTGCAGGATTAGCACCACAATTTATGACACAAATTCTACAAAATACCACAGTAGCGTCATCAATTCTGACGCTATTGTGCTAACATGCGCCATGGTGCGCCAAATTGTAAATATGGTGTCGTTAGGGCGGGTGCGGGGGGCACAAGAAAAGTGGTATATCACAACTGATGCACCACTTTCTTGTAAATCTGGCCCATTGTTTTTAATAGTCTGTTACCAGGAATGATAAACTCCATTGGTGGCCATTTTCAGCTCTGTCTTTGCTGTTCATACTGGCACAATGATATATTTAACCTTTACACTATGTTCACCTTATTAATGCCTGTGCTAATGTCATCTGAGCTAAGACCAGTCAGTACTGCTTGAGGTTCTCCTCTGAATAGATGAGAGCTGATCTGGTCGTTAAACATTGGTTGAATGCAGGGCAGAGGATAGAATTGTCTTTTTCAGAAGTCTTGCATCATCTTGCATTGCTGGTCTGTTGCAGTAATCACTTTCATAATGTTTTGGTTTCCTAGCAGGGAAGTTTGTTCCCGAGAGGTGAAAATGTTATGTGTTGCAGCGGTGACTGCGGCCGTGGTGGTGACTGCTTCTGCCTAACAGGTCACATCTTCTAACAAGAGCTCAGGTTTTGATGTCCTGTCGGGCGATCTCGCTCAGTGTTACATTCCGTTCCCTTGGATTGTACGATTGTACTACTGAATATCGACTCCCAGAATATCGTTGTACAAGAATATTAAGGACAGAATATCGTGGGACAAAATATTGAAAAGGACACAGATATAGGGAAGTATAGATTTACTATTCCTAACTCCACATTAAAAAAGCAACATAAAAGTTGAATGGCAGGGGTGTAAGGTAAACATGACCAGTGCCTGAGAGGGAAGTCTCACAGGGACATATTACATTCTGAAAGCACAAAGCAGGACTGGGCTCAGGCTGTTCAACAGAGCTGGGTGTTAGAGGCAGACCATAGGTGCCCTTTTTCCACTACTGATAAGGACTCCGAGGTAAGGTGAGCTTTATAGCCTATGTGCAGCAAGAGAGCTCTCACTTTCTACCTGCTGCTCCTCCAATTTACAAGTGCAGGGCTTCTCACCTAAAGGCTGGCAGCAGTGCTTAATTTGAGCCGGGGGTTGCCAGTGGGGGCCACCAGCACTTTTTGAGCACTGGCACTTATTTTTCCTGATCGGACATTTCCCAAGAGCAAAAGATGGAAAGAAAACAAACAAAAACACACTCACACACACACACATACACACACATATGGAAAAGCAGCATGAGGGACCTCCAGGAGTGAGATAAAGGTGGAGGGAGTGCCTGGCAGTGGTTCAAAGTGGCCTGGGGTATATCCAGGGCTAGGCAGCCATGTTATTAAGTGTGCCAACTTTTCATTGCACTTGCCGTGGGCTTTTGATTAAGGCTTCGGGCACCGGCACTCTTTCTCTTACAAATTAAGCACTGGCTGGCAGGTGTTTGTCTGGCCTACCGCAGCGACAGAAAGTAGGGCAGTGTCAGTGACCCTTCTACAGCTCCTTTTGCAAAACCTCTTTACACAGCTCACTGTTAATTCTCCAATCTGTAACTTGTTTAACTTTCATTTCACTGACAATAGTCATTATGACATTTTCTTCAAAGGAAGCCCAGGCATACTCCAGAATGCGGAGTGCACCCATCAGTAAGATAAAATAAAAAAACATGATGTTTAAAATCATATTTGACACAGCAGCATTCTCAGAAACCTAAACATCACAGCTCCCAGAGTGTCGTCTGTTAAAAACATGCATCTTAAAGTGAATAATGTAATTGCACCTGTCTCCGAGATTTACTGCTAGGTGTAGCAGACTATTTACTCACAATTTAGGATAAATTCCTGGAACACTTGATTGATCAGTATTCACGTATGAAAACACACACAGGTACACACACACCCGCACATGTCAAATGGGTAACCTCCATCTAGTCCTAGTATTTACGCTAATAACATTGCGCATTCTGGTTCTGGAGACCTTAGAATCAAAATCCACCAGAGAGTTCCACCTATACAAACTTTAGAAGCAATAAATAACTTTTATAGCAACCCCAAACAAGCATTGGCCAACAAAAAGTTTGGAAACTTTTGAAAAGTTTGAAACAGTTGGTTCAAATATTCAGGCCCGGGTTGGGCTACCAAATATGACAGGACAAAGGTCTAGGGGGCCAGAAAAGATACTTTGGACATTTACTTGGCCACCAGCCCATTTTTTAAAATCAAGGTCCAAACTTTATAGGACCACGGCAATAGGCATCAATGGAGTGGTCCTGATGCCAAGGGATGCAGGCAAAAAGATTCTCCGGTTATGGTGCGGTCAACGGGGGTGTCTTTGTGGTTGCTCCTCGGTCCATGGGTGATGCGGGGTGAATGGGAGATCGGGGTCCCTCAAAGTCCTCTATGTTGCAATTGCAGACCAGCCAATGCTGGGCTACTGGCCAGTCTGCACCGTGGTTGCAGTAGAATTTTTGGTGGTGTCTAGTGTCCCTTGGGTATGACGAATCCGGTCTTGGATACCACTCCTGGGTCTGGCAGACACGGGTGCAGGTTTTGGCTATCTCGGTTTTGTACTCCTCGGTGCCCGGCGACTGGTAGCAGTAAAACCTCTGCAGGGGCTACCAACTTGTTGGTTTGGGTTCTTTCAGTTCTTGTGTCCATGGAGTTGGTTCCAGGAGATCAGCGGACTGGTCCTTGGAGTCAGTGCTGTGGTAAGTAATCTGGAATCAACTGTTCCCCAAGCCAGGAACCGTAAGCACAGTCCAGACTTTGGTAGCCAAAAGTGCAACAGGTGCAGTCTTTCCAAGCATGCAGCATCTCTTTGTGTGGGTCCAAGGGCAGCTGGGCTGTCCTTCGGTCTTCTCTCCGATTACAACGGGATCTGAGGGTGCCATAGGTGCCGTATTTACCCAAGGAAAGTGATTCAAGGGGAACATGCTATCATTAGCCAATGAGCTATTGGGGCCCCTTCTATCTAGTAATGAAGTTCCTGTGATGTGTGGTACCTGGCTATCCCACAATGCCATGTTCTTACCCCTTTCAAGATGGAACAAGCCTTCCTCAGTCATCAGGAGCTTGGTAGCTCACCCTAGAGGTGTGGCTACCTGAGGGCTACATGCCCACTGTAAAACTGGTTTGGGGGAGAGTTTCCCCTCTCTGATCCTGTCTCCATGCTGCTACAGGAACAAAATACATCCTAATCAGGGGTGTTGTGATGGGTGGCCCATCAAAGATGGCTTCCCCTTTGAAGCTTACCTTCTGGATTAATCCCCCCAAATGGCCAACCTGGCAGAGGAGATGGCACCTTGCCCTGCAGCAACTGCCTTTGTTCCAGAGCCTGGGAGTCATTCACACGTCACCCCAGGTGGGCATAAACCTGTCTGTGTGTTTAAGCCTTTGTGAGGCCACTGCAAGTTGGTTAACTTTAATAGTGACCTTAATTTTGACGTGGCCGTCAGGTCGCTTTTAATGCCACGATTAATTTGACAACTTACATGACCCAGTTAGGTAGTCCCATTCAGAAATGAGATGGGTTTGGGATGCCACCCGGTAATTCTGTATTAGCCAATTGGGCTACTAACTTTAACCACAGCAAAACCACAATTTGAAAGTGTTGCTGTAAAGGCATAATAACAAATGTATGTCTTACTTTACAAAATAAAGCTCCTTGCCTTAGAACTCCATGGGCCTTCCTTAGGGGAGACATATATAATGTTAAAGGGTAGGTTGCCTTTGCCATTGGTTTAAATGGCAAATTTGAACTGGCTGTGAAAACGCTGTCCTTCCGGCCTGCAGTGGCAGACAGATGGCCATTTTGTGCGTTCTCACATGAAGGGTGGCACAAACGGTGCTGTGGCCCTGAGTGGACACTCTGTCTTACATGCCCTGGGTACCCTGGGTAGCATATACTACGGACTTATAAGTAAGTCAGTCCTTTCCGATTGGTCATATCCAATTAGACATGTACTTTGTGTCGGATTAAGACACTGGCACTGAGGCCTGGTTAGGAGGCCTTAGTGCACTCTCAGAGTCGAAAAACCAGCAGCATCATCCACAAATGTGTGGTGAGCATGGAAAAAGAGGCATTTCTTTACATGCCAGTTTTGGTCCGAGGTGACTTAATAGTTGCCACCAGAATTACACCTCACTTGTGAAGGTGGCTCATTGCTCTGTGCTTCCCGTAGCACACTGCATTTGTGAAAGATGTTTCCACTGCTCATTCTTTACCGTCCTGTATCTGTTTCAAGAGGGGAACGTCTACAGCTTCTGCTCACAGCTGTCTTGTCTAGTGTGAGAGAAGCTTGCATGGCTGCTGCCCACGCTGGACTTGTTTGCCAGAGAGGTTTCCACTGCTGCTCACTGTAATGCACAATTTGCTTGAGGGTGACTGTCTAAGCTGCTGTCCAGGTTGTGCTGTTCCTGTTTGAGGGATGTTTGCAATGTGCCTGTTCTGTGTGCGAAGGAAGCCTGCACCCCTGTTGCCTCTGCCGTGCCTGTGTTGCATCACTGAAGCTTGCAGTTCAGACCTGCCCACCATTCCTCTTCTGCATGAAGGAACCTCACACTGGAGCCACCAGTGCTCTATCTGTTCTCTGTGTTGGAATCTTACATACACTGGGTGGTGGTGGAAGGGGGGGTGAAGGCTGAAGGCAAACGGGAGGATGGAGCGGAGAATGAGGTGTGAGGAGGAAGTGACAGAGGTGAGCACGGGATAGTGAGAGAGTTTAGAGAATGAAAGT
This sequence comes from Pleurodeles waltl, assembly GCF_031143425.1. NCBI lineage: Eukaryota > Metazoa > Chordata > Amphibia > Caudata > Salamandridae > Pleurodeles > Pleurodeles waltl. The sequence goes on along the minus strand of NC_090443.1, from coordinate 1,025,639,260 downwards.
TTGAGCACTGGAGACAAGCAGGAGTTTGGAAGAGATAGAGTCGACGAATTAGAGATTGAGGTGAAAAGAAGCCCAGGAGAAATAGAGGAGGGGGCATAATTGTCTCTCACAGATGTGAGAGGCCGAGGAATGGAGCTGTGAGTGAACATGGTAGAAGCATCAGAATGAGAGGCATAAATCTGACAGCAAAGGGGGAACTGAAAATCCTGCTGACATTGGGGCAGGTTACAAGGGGAGATGCTTGAACATAGTGGGTGGTTGCACAAGGAGGCCCCCTCACAGTACCTTACAGGGGCCCTCTAAGCCTTCATTACACCAATAACAAGTCTGAGTAGAGTGACAATGGGGATAAATGATGGGCTTCAATGCACCCAAGTACCTACCAAAGACCAGTGCTAAATTTGTGCTTGCTATTTCCGGTGCGGGGCACCGGTACTTATTTTTGAGGGCCAGCACTTATTTCTGCCTCAAGCATTTACTGCGAGCAAAGCACACATATGGGAAAAACGGAGGAAGAGAAAAACGAAAAAGGGTCACAAGGTAGAAAGCAGAAAGCTGCAAGAGTGAACTGAAGGGGCAGGGAGTGGCTGTAAATGGATTGAAGAGGCATGAGACGGCTTCAGGATTACGCTGCCTCAGTATTCCGTGCTCGCTCATTTAATTGCTGCAGCCGCATGTTTGAGAGGAGAACTTTGGGCACCAGCGCCTGTTTATTTACAAATTAAGCTCTGCCAATGTCTGAGAATAATTAAGGCCTTCCATCCATCACCCTTTTGTTGTTCTCAGTCAAGCAAAGCCCTGCAGAATCTGCCATCTGCACAAACCAGTGTTCAGCACTGCTAAACCCACACCCAGGTCAGAGAACTTAAATATGCATCAGGATCAAATGTTTCTTTGCAACTTTTGTGGTGCTTTCGTGATGAGGAATGAACAAAGATTGCTCCAGTCCCCATTACCGACAGAATTGTGAAATAATTGGCAAAATACGTGAAACCTCTTTGCTTTGTGTATTATGTAATCAAGTTTTTTAACAAAACTGTAATACAGGAATAACTGTTTTTTTATGGTAATATTTTTCGGAACGAGAAATAGAACAATCTGATTTCCTATTGACATTCACTTCCCCTTTCACATTCTGTAAGAGAAGAGGAGTGGGTTGCAATGTTTGGTTAATAAGTAAACAGACAAAGAGTAGATCAGATTAATTCAGACTATTTGTTTCAGCTCTGCTGTAATAATGTGCCTCAAATGTGGTTTAACGTCCAGCTTTCCTATTACGTAAGATGAAAAAACAGAGCAAAAAGGCACTTGCATCAGTCCAGCACACTTACCTCCTCGTGACCTGCAGGTAATCTGTCATATCCCTGGATGGTGTGTTTTAGACCAATGAGAATGAGGGAGTAGTGGGGTGAAAGTAATACGAACCTGGATGAACTGTGAAAGTGGAAAAAAGGCAGATCTTATAGAGAGCACTGAAAATTACAGGAGTTCAAAATGGGGGCAATGTGGGAGTTTAAGCAATAGTTCAAGGGGATGCCAAGAAGGCAGACTCAGAGGCTGAGCTGGCTGCAAGACAGGAAGGATGTGGGGGAGAAAGTAGAAGATAAACTGTGGATGGTGAATATTCACATTTCCAGCAAGGAGTATTACTTATAATAAACTTCCCTTACCTCTACTACAGTTCCTGTGTTTTGTCAGTCTCCTTGTTAGGTGATGCAAAAACAAATACCATTGTGCCCTCGATGATGTTAGTCAAGGTGTGAGCATTCAGACAAGTTTTGCAAATTGGACAGCTGGACCCAGAGAAGGGTTTTAGTTAGTGGGGACACACACTGTACCCAAATGCTTCCCAAGTGGGGATTCAAACCAGGACTTAGGTTTAGGAGCCAACTGATGGACGCTTAGCTGTACTTGCATTAACTAAGCTAGACCTCAGAGGCCCTCACCTAGCCCGAGTACACATTCAGTCAGTCCCTATAGACACTTAACCAGACCTTAGATGTTGCAAGCTCGGCCCACGATAGTGTAGTCCTCATCCATCTTCAGAGACAGTCTGTCAATCCTAAAACGACATCAGCCATCACTCACATAGTCCTTCAGACTCAATCCGCCTGCAGTCAGAATCTGTAACTCCATCTACTGATCATCTTCCTTTCCTCACCACACTTAGGCCAACCCATGTGACCTTCTTCTTGTATCAGAAGGCTCAAGAGACCACAATGTGACCCCACGGACTCTCAACCCACCCTGCGAGACCCAGAACCCCTGAGCCGTCCTCGGTCAGACGTTATAGCACATCTATGAAGCCCACCTCATCCTGCCCTGTCGAACCTCAGTAATTCCAAAAGCACCTCATCATCAAACCTTCACTTTGAGCCCTGAGACTTTTATTTCTTCATCTGTGGTACCTGGAACCCTATAGATCTCTTGCTTCACAGCTCATTTTGCCTCTCTCATAGTGCACATGTTCTAGTGACAAGCATTCCTCACCTCCCTTCCCCTCCCCTGCCCAGTGCCCCTGCTTTAAGTTTACTAGATGACTCCAAGTCACAGGGTTGCAATGATTTAATCCTAGGATTTTGTTTGATCTTTTTTTTTTACAAATTATTGTTTTTGAATGTGCTAGTTCAAGTGCATCATTTGCATCATTTGAAATGAACCAGGACTACTGTTCCCAGAATGCATTGTTGATAATTGCAGACATAAAGCACCAGGTCCTTTGTTACATGAACCCAGCTGTTGACCTTAAGGTGCATTCCTGCTGCTCCTAAGGTACCAACTTTACTTCAAGAAAAAGCTAAAATTGAATACATTCCTGTGCAGAACCGACACATCCGTTTGTAGCCATATGTTTTGCATAGACCAATGCCCCCTGGGCAGCCAACCCCTCGTTGTGCATGGCTGAAGGCCATGTGTAGCATGGGGTTGGGCCCAGGACCTGACCTGCAACCAGGCCCTGTGCCAACCCACCTGCATGCAGCCAACATTCCACCACACAGCTTTCGACAGTGCACAGTGTCAGGCTGGCCAGTGGGTTCACTGCTTGTATGAAGAAAACCCACAAAAGACTTGCACTTTTTTTTAAGTGGTTTTCTGATCCTGCGGGACTCTCGCAGAAGCAGGGGCGTCAAGCTAGCTCTTGCAAGAGCCTTGCAAGATCACAGTAACCCAAATAAACATTGTTTTTATAATTTTGTCCCTGGGGTGGTCGCTCTGAGATCCGCTTCCCTCCCCCTACAAAGGCCAGAAGGTCAGGCTACCCCTAACCTGCTACCATGCACTAAAAAAAATATATATATTTTTAGGTCACTGCAAACTCATGTTTCGGCCAGCCGATCAGAGCAGGAGTTCCTGCGGGACTCGCAGGAGCTATTTGCTTCTATGGGAGTGAGGCGGCCGCCGGTAAAAGAAGCCCCCTCATTCAATATTAGTGCGCTATTATTTAAAGGTACATTGCTTGTGAAATTCCCAGGAGAGTCCCGCAAATCCAATCTTCCAGCTTGACAGAAAGCAGCCAGGCTTAAATTAGAGGCAACGTGTAAAGTGTTTGTGCAAGACTTCAAACAGTAAAACAGTGAAACAGTGAAAACACCACCCAAAAATGTTCCATACCAGGTTAGGAAGATAGATGCGTCGGGCGGGGACGTTGCTTTGCAGAGGTTCTGCATCGTCATTGAGACTGCCATTGATCAGGTATATGGGGAGCTTCACTGGGAAAAGCTTTGTGCAGTGGTGGTTCTGAAGGCTATGCGTCAGTCCCAAGGTGCGGGATACAGCAGCAATGTAAGTCTTTTGTGATGGGTTCAAACCACGCATCAGCAGCAATGTTTCTGTTCTGCTCAAGGATGCACCGCTCAGCCGAGGAGATGCATCGATTCTGCTCGGGGATGCGCCATTCAGCAGAGGACATCAGTTCCCCTGGAGAAGTACCTTAGGCCCACTTTCAAGGATCCAGGACTGGGGTGGCACCACTTGGCAAGGCTGACTCACAGATGGCAGAGTTCAGGTGCAGTAGCAGCATGGTTAGGAGTCCAGCTAGCCCTTGGAGTCACTCTAGGTTCAAGGGGTGCAGGACCAGTCCTTCTCACCCAGTCAGGGAGACAGCAGGCAGCAGGGCAGAACAACAAGGCAGGAGTCCAGCAAAGCAGCAGTCCAGCATAGTGGCAGTCCTTAAGCAGCACAGTGGTACTTCTTCCTGGCAGAGTATTCACAGGTCCAGAAGTGTAATGAAATGGTGGTTTCAGAGGACCAGTACTTACACCCAGTTGGGTGTGTTGAAGTGCGAATAAGTTCAAACACAGGCCTTTGAAGTGCACAGAGGGCCTGTCCTTCTAGCCCTGGCTCCGGAATCACTACCAGGGGTTGTGCAGCCCTTTGTGTGTGGACAGAATATAGTCTATTCAGGTGTAAGTGCGGCTACGCCCAGCCTCTCCCTCCCATTCTGCCCAGGATAGCTCATCAAGGCCCATCAAGTCACACCTAAGCTCCATTGGGTATGGCTGTCTAGGAGGAATTCACAAAGTTCAGCTGTCACCCACCCCAGATGTGATCAGAGACAGGCAGCAGGCACCAAGGGGCATATTTATACTCTGTTTGCGCCGGATTTGCGTCGTTTTTTTTTACGCAAATCCGACGCAAAGCAAACTCCATATTTATACTTTGGCGTTAGATGCATCTAGCGCCAAAGTTCTTGGAGTTTGCGTAATTTTTTAGTGTGGACACCTACCTTGCGTTAATTATATGCAAGGTAGGCGTTCCCGTCTAAAAAATGACTCCCAGGCCTGTGCGCCTTATTTAAACTCCCGTGCAAAAATGACGCACGGGAGTGGGCGGGTCAAAAAAAATGACATCCAGCCGCATTTGCGTCATTTTTTAACGCCTGCTCAGGGCAGGCTTTAAGGGACCTGTGGGCTCGGAAGGAGCCCAGAGGTGCCCTCCCATGCCCCCAGGGACACCCCCTGCCACCCTTGCCCACCCCAGGAGGACGCCCAAGGATGGAGGGACCCATCCCAGGGAACTTAAGGTAAGTTCAGGTAAGTATTTTTTTTTTTGTTTTTTGTGGCATAGGGGGGCCTGATTTGTGCCCCCCTACATGCCAATATGCCCAATGACCATGCCCAGGGGACATATGCCCCCTGGGCATGGCCATTGGGCAAGGAGGCATGACTCCTGTCTGTGCTAAGACATGAGTCATTTCAATGGGGGTTGGGAGTAAAAAAAAAATGGCGCAAATCGGGTTGAGGCCAAAATTTTGCCTCAGCCTGACTTGCCCCATTTTTTGACGCCCAAGCTCCATTTTCCCCTACGCCGGCGCTGCCTGGTGTAAGTCATTTTTTTTTACGCACACCAGTCAGCTCCGCCGGCTAACGTCATTCCATAAATAAGGCGCCCGCATGGCGCTTTGGAATGGCGTTAAAATTTTTGACGCACAACCGCGTTGGCGCAGTTGTGCGTCAAAAAGTATAAATATGGCCCCAAATGTCTAAAGTAAGAAAATGCCAGCTTTCTTAAAGTGTCATTTTTGGAATTGCAATATAAAATCTGACATTTTTTAAAGTATTTTTATTGCGTTTTATATGAATATCAACAGTTAAACTTAACAATACTCAGTTGGTTGATCAAACATAATAGTGCACATTGCAACCATTACACATTCACCCTGTAAGTGTATGTATTGGAAGGTTGTGGTGCGGATACAGATGTGATCATTGCATTTGCTGAGGGGATGGAGGTGTACTTCTGTGACAATGCAAACTGGGAGCTAGTCTGTGAACTGTGGCATAAACAGATTGGTGTGATCAAGGGGGAAGAGTGGCAGGTCATGTCTTTGTGAGGATGGGATGTGTATATGTGGGTGGTATGATTTAGGACTTGTGGTGAGGAGTAGCAATGTGGTGCATGCAACAAGTGAGGCGGGGTGTGGAGTTTCCGTTTACAGAGGAGATGGTCCATTGGGTCGGCATGTGTGTGTCACGGGGGATGCTATTGTTCTCCCACCCATTGTACAAACTGCAAGAAGAGGGTAGTCCTGTGGGAAGAAATGGGTCACTTGTGCAGGCTGCAAACTTCCTCATTGAGGAGGGCGTGATCCTCCGATGTCCCCCACTTGCGTACCGCTCTGTGTCGGGCTGTTAGTGGTGGAGCCATTGGGGAGTTCCAGTGCAGGGTGATCATGCATTTGGTGAGTAGGAGTGCCAGGGAGGCAAAGTATCTAGTACTGTTTGCGCCATTTAAAAATGCTTAGAGAGTATGCTTCGAGGTGTGTATGTTAGGTGGTTCTTTGACTTCCGGTAGGGTGTCATGTACCACTTTCCAGTAGTGGTATACGGTGGAACAGGACCAGAGCATGTGTGCCACGTCCACATCCTCGATCTGGCAGTGCGGGCAGCCCGCATGTGCATCAGGGAAGTCGAGATTTAGGCACATATTTATACTTTTTTTGCGCCGCTTTTAGACGCAAAAATGGCGCAAACTTACAAAGTACAATTGTATTTTGCAAGTTTGCGCTACTTTTGCGCCAAAAAATGATGCAAATGCAGCACTTAAAAAGTATAAATATGGGCCTTATTTCGGCTGGGGTGAGATATGCTCTGTGCAGTATATAGAATTGCATGTTCTTAAAGCAGAAGTTACGGGATACCTTTTGAGGGAACTCCAGTGTCTGCGTCCATTCCTTATCATGCAGTACCTGTCCGTACTTGTCTTCCCACTTCTGCTGAAGCACATCGAAAGGGGTTATCATCAGGTCTCGGGTGGCTTTATACAGCCGGCTGATAAGGGGACAGCCGTCACCCATTGTGAGTATAATTTGCAGTACTGCTGTGTTGTAGGTTCCGCCTTTGTGGTGTTCCACGGGGTGCAGAATGTGTTAGTGAGCTGCCTGTGAAGGAGAAACTGTCCCTGCAGTAAGCTGTAGTCTTTTGTCAATTGACCAAAAGGGAGGAATTGGCCTCATATGACGAGGTCACTCTGTGTGTGTAGTGAGTGCGCTGCCCAGGGTACCATGTAACAATGTGTGTAATAGTCAAAGATTCAAGGGAGACGGACTAGGGTTAATGCGAGGCATATGCCAGCGTCCCCTGTGGCAGACGATACACTCAGGACATACATGTCCGGGGCATTGTCACACGGAGAGGCCTTGGAAGAGGGGACAAGACACTCCGGAGCAGTAAGACGCAGACCAATGGTATTGGTAGGGTACCCCAATCACCACACGTGTCACCCATATATTGCCCAGCAGTCCATCATAACAATCACTGCAGTTGGGCTGCCTAATAGTATGCCTTGAAAATGGTGCCTACCCCTTCTAGCTCTATTGGCAGTTGTAGTTTCCAGAGAGCTACACAACATCACTTAGAGCCCCAGATGAGACTGCGTAGTAAAGAATGTAGTTCTTTGGAAAAATAATGTGGTGGGACAAATATGAGGTTGTCAAAATAATAGAGGAGACCGGTAGAAGGGCCATTTTGCCAACCTGGGCGAGGGGCATAGACTGCCAGAAGTGTATTTAAGTTCTGATGCCTGACAGAGCCATGCGAAGGTTCCCTTCATATATGTCCGACAGGATGTGGTTGAGGCGAATCCCCAAGTAGCGGATTGCAGCTCCCTGCCAGTGGAGGGGGTCTCACCCCGGTGTATGGGTCATGGTGGTTGGTCAGGGGCGAGCGGGTATATGGCTGATTTTTCCCAGTTCACACAGAGCCCGGCAGCTGCAGCGAAGGCAGTCAGTGTGTCTTGTAGTGGCGAGAGATCTGATGTGATATCTCTTAAGTATAGTAGTAAGTCATCTGCATACAGGGACACTGCATTCGTCTTGTCTTCCGGGGATATTTCCCACTTGCCGCCCACTCCCCTCAGGCATATGTCTGAGGGCTCCATTGCAAGTGCAAAAAACAATGATGAAAGAAATAGCACCCCTGTCTGGTCCCACGGTTCACCTGGAGGGTGGCGTAAACGAGGAAGCCCAGGAGTATTCAAGACGTCGGCTTGGTGTAAAGTAGTTGGGTATAGGCTAGGAGCAGTGGCCCGACTCACATGTGAGTTAGGACCAGGAAGACATAATGCCACAAAAGCGTGCCGAATGCCTTCTATAGGTCCAGTTTAAGACAGGATACTCATGGGAGCCATCACTGAGCATGATCCTGTATGTGAAAGAGATGGCGAGTGCTTGGGGAGGTGCTTCACCCAAGGAGAAATCCATTTTGATCTACATGAATGAGCTCCGGGAGAACATGGGCATATATGTCGGCCAGGATTTTCCTGAGTATTTTGTAGTCCACTCCTAATATGACTATGGGCCAGTAAGACACTAAGGCCCGTATTTATATGCTTTTAGTACTGCACTTGCGCTTTTTTTTACGCAAAAACAGCGCAAACTTACAAAATACAATTGTATTTTGTAAGTTTGCGCCACATTTGCGTCAAAAAAATGACACAAAACCGGTGCTAAAAAAGTCTAAACATGGGACTAAAGGTCTGAAGACCGCCAGCCTTGTGGTCGCAGTCTGACCACAACCAAATTGACTGCCACTTTTTGGCCGCCTGATGGCCTAGAGGTGCCGTCGGTCTCAATCAGCCAGGGCAGCGCTGCCCTGGGTACTACGACCCCTCTTTCCGCTGGCATTTACATGGCGGTTCCACCGACATGTAAGGCTGGTGGAGACGCGTGCCGTGGGCCATGCACTTGTCATGGGCAGTTCGGGCCCCCCCCCTCCGGCCAGCCCTGTAACGCAAATCAATTGCTGCTTTGCAGACAGTGATTTGCGCAACAGATGCTGGTGCGCCCGACGCACAACAGCATTGCTGCGGCTCTATTATGAGCCGGCGTCAATGTTGTTGTGCGTTTCCCACTTGGCCAGCGGGAAACTCATAATAGGGACCGTGGGAGGGCTGCTCCATAGGCAGTAACCCGACTGTGGGAGTTTGGCAGGCTGCCTTTTCCACCCGCCAAACTCATAATTAGGACCTTAATGTGTGGGTCCCTGCCCAGTTTGGAAATGGAGAACAGGAGGGATTCCCGAAGTGACTGGGGAAGCTCACCAGCAAGTAGTGCTGCCTCATACATTTCTGCAAGGTGGGGCGCCAGCAATGTGGAAAAAGTACTATAGCACTCTAGCAGCAAGTCACCTAGCCCCGGCGTTTTGCTACGGGAAACATCCTGAATCACCTGGGCTACATCCTTGGTCATTACCTTAGCTTCTATGAGGAGTCTGGTGGAAGTGGGAATGAGTGACAGCTTGACCCTGCTAAAGACGTGAGGCAGTGCTGTTCTGAGGAATCAATCAGGGTTGGGAAGTAATAAGTGTGAAAGGATTTCAGTATCTCCTCTTGCATGCGAACAGTGGAGCCCATTGTTCTGTGGACACCTACTGTCTGTTGGATGCAGATGTCCAGCATCACTACTTTGAAGGCGTCCCATTCCAGTGCCCTGGAAGAGACCATTTTATGATTCTTGATAAAGTAGTTTTGAATGTGGTTTCCTTGCAAAAAAAGACACGGTCCTCCAAGCAGTCACGCTGAAGATGCTATGTGGGTGTCAGCGGGTGTGGGGCCACCCATTGTACATCAATGATATGGGCATCAAGATCAGAAATTATGTGGCCTAAATAGTCTGAGTGCTGTATCAGCGGTACTAGGGGGCAGAGCAAAGGAAGCAGTCAAGGTGCACATGGAGTCTGTGGGGCGCTGAGTGCAATGAAAATAATTTACCATTAGGGTTGTGAGGTGGCCAAGCATCGCGCAGGGACCAGTGTTGTACCCAGCGCTAGAGGCATCTGGCCTGCTTGTGAGGAGGAATGTGGTGGGGTGGATGAGATCTGTCAAGATCAAAGTTTAGATCTGCACATGTTGACGCCTTATGTAGGTGTAGGAAAGTAGCAACTTTCTAGCTTGGTTACCCCAACTTTTGTCTTATTTGTCAGTGTGTTTGACTGTGTCTACTGGGATCCTGCTAATCAGGACCCCAATAGTTATTCTCTATCCCTTAAATGGTAACGCAGTATTTCACCCACAATTGGCATGCTGGTGCCCCCTTATAAGTCCCTAGTATATGGTACTGAGGTACCCAGTGCATTGGGGTTCCATGGGATCCCTATGGGCTGCACCATATCTTTTGCCACCTATAGGGAGCCCATGCAAAGGCTTCTGCAGGACTGCCATTGCAGCCTGCGTGAAAAGGTGCAAGCACCCTTTCAATGCCATTTACACTCCACTAGGTCAATTATAAGTCATCCCGATAGCAGGCCCTCCAGCCCTGAGGGCAGGGTGCACAGTGTGTGTGAGGGCAATCCTGCACAGCCCCTGCTGAGATATCAAGTCTGTGGTCCTCTCCCTGATAGTGACGCCGAGGCGCGGGCCTCTACTTGGTGCACTTGAGGTCTGGAGGCATTGCGCTTGGCTCAAGGGGTGCTGAGCGGTAGCTGGCCTCCTTACTGCTGGCCCCCTCTCAGGAGAAAGGTGAGAACTCCCCCCAATGTGCCTAGAAATAGATGCCAATGTGGGTGACTCCCTATGCAGGAACCAGGTGGGTGGAGGGGACAGAGTGTGCAGAGCTTGCGAGGGCCAGAAGTGCATCGGGCCACGTCGTAGCGGCTCACCTGTTGATTGCGAGGACCTAGTTGCCGCTCGTCATCGTCCCGCTGTAGTTCAGCGATCACAAGCCCACCAGTGTATCTTCGGGAGGGTCAGTTTATCTCCCAGATTAGTTTATGAAGCTCTGGGGGAAAGGAAGGCTGCTCAAGTGCGGTGCTCACTCCCTCAGCAGCCTTGTTCTTACTCCACCGGGCTCGGCACCAATGGGGTTCCACGGGCGTTATGCTCAGCCACAGAGTCTGCGGAAGTGGCAGCAGGTGCCCAGAGTCAGCAGATGGTGGAGCTAGTGGCACTGAAGCTGGACCTTGCAGTAGTGAAAAACTACTTTAACATACTTTGCACACTGCCCTTTGGTTTGTCCAGTGGTGACGTCCAGGGGTGACGTATATGCATAAAAAGGGTTATTTTGCCAGGTCAACTCAGTATAAAACTGAAAACACAAGCTCTAAACTGGCAGGCCTTACACATGATTAAGGGGCTACCTCAGTGGGTTGCACAATAAGTGCTGCAGGCAGATTAGTAGCATTTAATTTACATGCCAGGTGTCTACATAGTACCACTTTAGTAGGGACCAATAAGTAAATTAAATATGCCAATTGGGAATAAGCCAATATTACTATATTTAGAAGAGAGAGCACAAGCACTTTAGCACTGATTAGCAGTAGTAAAGTGCACAGAGTCCTAATACCAGCAACAACGAAGCCAGAAAAGTAGAGCAGGTAGGCAAAATGTTGAGGGGGACGACCACCCTAAGGCTGTCAGATCTGGCAGCAGTCTTTCTTGGTAAAGATCTAGCTTTTTGCCAAATTTTGAGTAATTCCGTTCAGTCCTTTGGACTGTAGTGCTGTTCTGAAATCCTTATGGAAATTACATAGGGATATTGTGTTTTAGAACTCCCCTCTTTTCTCTGCCCTCATTTGACAGATCACCCTGAAACTTTCCACAGCAAACAAATAAGCTGGGGTGGATAAACTTTAAAAAAAAAAAACTTTTCAAGATTCTTCAAACATCGCCAAAGTTATTAGTAAGCAAAAAATCATTCTTAGTATGGTAACTAGGTCCTAACTATAGCTACAAAATACTGACTGACAGTTATATATATTCACTAAAAAACCAAAGGTAACAGGAAGGTTATAGTTAGGTTCAGTGTTTATACACACAAAACCATACAAATTCAGCAGTTATAGTTATACTTATCTCACGAAACTGTAGCTCGTGCCCTAAGGTAAATATAACTCAAAACTTCACCATACACATTTTCTCATCAATAATTTTATTGGTAATGTTGCAATGATATTATAAATTATGTCATAGAAGATGTCATGACTGATGTAATATGTGGGGTAATTAGCAGTATATGGCAAGGGAGCAAGTTATCATTACCTTGAGGCCGTAGGGCCTGCGCCCAGGTCTTACCGCCAATCCCCCACATGCAGCCAACTGCACAGTGTGGGTCTGTGAGTGGCTATATGAGTGTGTCACTGGGTGTGGTAGTGGTTTTGTGGGTGTGGTAGTGGGTATGAGAGTGGGTGTATGAGTGGCTGTATGGGTGTGTGAGTGGGTGTGCGAGTAGTTTTGTGGGTGTGTGAGTGGGTGTGTGAGTAGCTGTATGGATGTGTGAGTGGGATTGTGGGTGGTTGTGTGGGTGTGTGAGTAGGTGTGTGAATGGCTTTGTGGGTCTGTGACTGGGTGTGCTAGTGGTTTTGTGGGTCTGAGTGGGTATGTTAGTGTGTGAATGCGTGTGTGAATGAGTGTGTGATTAGGTCTGTGAGTGCATGTATTTTTTTACAATTGGAGTTTGGATCTGCGTATCCATTGTGGATTCACACGGTGGGGGCAGCACTGAGTGCTGCGGAGGATCTGCAGATCCTCCTGTGACCCACCAAAATCCTTTTTGGGCAATTTCTTGTCCATTAGTGGTCCCTCACAGACCCCTCCATCAGCCCTATAGGGTCAGGATACCTCTATACTGACCCCTTATATTCTATTTCATCAGATCAAGTGCTGATAGACAAAATGGATGGACGCAACTTTCCTGTCAGGTTGCGTCCAACTATTCATGGTATTATTGTTGTCGCATTTATCGCTAGAGATAAATACATCTTTTTTTTTTAATACCTCCCAAACTACTGAACAGATTTACACCAGATTACAAAAAGAGATAATTTTGGGCCAAGATCTAGCTTTCTGCCAAATGTGGGGTAAATCCATCAAGTGATTTGGACTGTAGTCCTGCCTAAAATCCCTATGAGAAATTGCATGGGGAAAACACATTTTGGGGCCCCTTTGTTTTCAGCCCCCTCTTAGTGAATCATCCCAAAACCTTTCAGACAGCAGCTGAAGTGAGTGGCAAACTAGTTTTGAATATTTTGTGAACATTTGTCAAACAGCGTCAAAGTTACTAGCAACAAAAAAAGCTTTTTCATTGGAAACTAGGTTCTAACTATAATAAACAACTGGCTACATATCTATCAATAAATATATATATATATATATATATATATATATATATATATATATATATATATATATATATATAGGCCCAGTAGAAGGTGACACGCTGAAATGCGTCGGCCATTGAAACTAATCTTTTGTGTACTCTATAGATGGAGTTTTACTTCTCAAAATAAATCAATGAATTGCATGAGGAAGAAGGCTGTGGAACTATTTCTTGAATGCTTGGTGCTGCTGCATTGCATCGTTAGGAAGTAACGACATGTGGGAGCATATATACATTAATACATGTATATAAATATATTGCTACTGAATTGGTGGCGGGTTAAACCTTACAAATGCACCTGCCTTGGACTACCATAAATATTAAAACTCTGTGAACTATATTGTCGCCCAATATCTATGGCTATACCTGTGCACAAATCACGGCACCTGCCACCACAGGGGCAATCCTGAAAGGATTACATGCAAAAAGATATGGATAGTGCACCACTGCGCAAAGTCAGCTACTTTCTTTGCCGACCAGGACGGACATGGCTGATCCCTTATGTCATGGGTACTCACAAACTTTTTCTCGGGGGCCAAAATTGCGGTATGGTTTGCGGCCGAGGGCCGCACTGAAGTGACAGCCGGGGGGGGGCGGGGCTTAGAGGGGGCGGGGCTTAGAGGGGGAACAACCACCCCACCCCCTTTTTCAAAACATTGTAACACACACAGCGCCATCTGCACACAGCGCCATCTGCTCTCACCCCTACCCCAGTAACACACACAGCGCCATCTGCACAAAGCGCCATCTGCTCTCACCACTACCCCAGTAACACACACAGCGCCATCTGCTCCCACCCCTACCCCAGTAACACACACAGCGCCATCTGCACACAGCGCCATCTGCTCTCACCCCTACCCCAGTAACACACACAGCGCCATCTGCACAAAGCGCCATCTGCTCTCACCCCTACCCCAGTAACACACACAGCGCCATCTGCTCCCACCCCTACCTCAGTAACACACACAGCGCCATCTGCTCCCACCCCTACCCCAGTAACACACACAGCGCCATCTGCACACAGCGCCATCTGCTCTCACCCCTACCCCAGTAACACACACAGCACGCACACATACAGCGCCATCTGCTCTCACGCCTACCCCAGTAACACACACAGTGCGCACACACACAGCGCCATCTGCTCTCACCCCTACCCCAGTAACACACACAGCGCGCACACACACAGCGCCATCTGCTCTCACCCCACCCCAGTAACACACACACACAGCGCACACACACAGCACAATCTGCTCACACGCCTACCCCAGTAACACACACTACATTAAAAACAAATAAATAAATAACCAAAGAGCCTTACCTGACTCAAAGCACTGTAAAGATGCCACAAATCTGGAACAGCAGGCAGGCGGGCAGCAGACGTGGAGCCGGTGACAGCAAGCAGACGACCAAAGCCCCGTAAAAGTTAGCTGCAAGCGCTGACTTTTATGGGGCTTTGGCTTCCACGATCGTCAGGGCAACGCAATAAACAATGGCCGCCCTATGTAAACATAGAGGAGGGCCGCGGGAGCATGCTCCCGCGGCCCTCCTCTATGTTTACATACGGCGGCCATTGTTTATTGCGTTTGGTGTGCGTCTCGCGGGCCGCCAAGTTAGGTCCGTGGGGCCGCTGGCGGCCCGCGGGCCGTACTTTGAGTACCGTTGCCTTATGTTATGGGTAATAATAGGTTGGACATTTAATTCCAATAATATGGAAAGACAATCAATTTAAAGACCACGCAAATATAAGCCCTGAAGAAGTCCTTTTGTGTAGGACGAAACGCGTTGGCTGATTGTTCGTTTGTTCAAGAAAAAGCAATAATAAAAAATGAAGATTTTTAAAAGACAACGATGTGTTACTGGACTTTACTGACTTTGCGCAGTGGTACATATATATATATATATATATATATATATATATATGTGTGTGTGTGTACATATATATTCACTGAAAAAACAAGTTTACAGGCTTGTTATAGTTAGGTTCTCAATTTACTCGTACAAAACCATAGAAATTCAGCAGTTATAGTTGGAGTTCCTTCAAGTAACTGGAACTGGCACCCTAACTCCCGCCCTTGCCATGCACAGTTTTCTTATCAATAATGTTACTGCAAACATTGCAGTGATATCTAAGATGCCATACAAGACCTCATCAAAGACATAATAGGTGGAGTAATTAGCTGTGCATTGCTAAGGCGCGAGTTATAGTTACCTTAGGACGCGAGTTATAGTTACTTGAAAGAACTCTATCTATAACTGCTGAATTTCTATGGTTTTGTATGAGTAAAGTCAGAACCTAACTATAACGTCCCTGTAACCTCTGTTTTTCTCAGTGAGTTTCTATGTTTTTTTAAACATAAAGTAGTTTTAATTACTGTACATTATTCGAACCCCTGCATGCGCAGCGGGGGTTGTTCGCCAGGCTTGACCTTGCAGCCAGGCCTTGCAGCCAAGCCCTTATAACCAGACAACCCCATGCAACGCAAACTAGGTTGGCCACAGGGCCTGTCTCTGTCAGTGGATGTGTAAGTGGGTGCGTGAGTGTCTGAGTGGGTCTGAAAGTGGGTGTGTGAGTAGGTCTGAGTGAGTGCATGAGTGTCTGAGTGGGTGTGTGAGTGGGCACCTGAGCCTCTAAGTGTGTGTATGAGCGAATTAATTAGTGTATGAATGAGTCTGTGGTTTTTCATTCAAATGTTTCCATAATCGCGAATATTTATTTATATATATGTGTGTGTGTGTGTTTGTGTGTATCTGCACATATTCATATACATACATACATATTACCCATTGGCGGCCACCAGTAGGTAGTTATAGTTAGGATCATGTTTACATAGAAAAAACGCTTTTTGATTTGCTTATATCTTTGGTACCTTTTTGCCATATTGTCACGAAATTTTCTCCCAAAAAAGTGCCCTGGTGATTTTTGTTGCACACAGAAAGTTTCGGGGTGATCCATTAAGCCGGGGCAGAGAAAAAGGGAGGCTAAAAAATCATGCATTTTCCATGTTAATTCCCATAGGACCTTTGAGCATGGCTACAGCCTGAACCACTGCACGGAATTACACCACATTTGGCAGAAAGCTAGCTTTTGGTACGCAGATTACGCTTTTACTTATTTGGTGTAAATCTGTTCAGTAGAGTAAGAGAGACTAAAGGAAATCCAAATTTGCATATCTCTGCCCATGACGTCTTTGAAAATAAAGCTGAGCTTATGCAGGGAAATGCACAGCTCTGATTGGCTGCCAGGCTTCAGCCCAGTCCCAACAAAAAGTGCTAATAAAAAGGAAAAATAAGCCAGGGTAGAGACACCCTGACCCCTTAGCTCTGATGCTGGGGTCCCAGAGGGACCCTTAGAGCAAAAAAAGCACCTTTAAAAAAAAGATTTATGGCGAATTTGCGACTAAAAAAAAAAAGTGCAGTCTCCCGTGCTTGCTTTTTAATAAGCCCTTGGGTGAGCCAGGTCCCAGGGGCATTAAAAATATAAGGAAGGGAGCAGACAGGACCCCCCTCCAGGGCTTATATTGGCCATGGGCATGGTAGATGCAAGGGGGCCACACAGCCCCCCGCCCCCCTGTGCCCCATGGACCATCACCTCCCCATGGCTAAACAGTAAAATCAAGTGGGAGGGGCACACGGACCCCACTGCAGCACCAGGAGTGCGACTTCCCTGGGGCTCAAAGTTAATTGATGCAGGAGCTGCATGGCCCCCTCTCAGCCCGGGGACCACCACCTCCCTGGGGCTAATTACAACATTTATCATGCAGAGAGGCCCAATGGGCCCCGCAGCCCTGGGGAACGTCACCTCCCAGGGGCTTGATTTTAATTTGATGTGGGGGGGCCCACCAGGGCTTATATTTGCCCCGGGTACAGCCACCTCCCTGGGGCTTCATTCATATTACTTACAGGGGGGCTGCACGCCCCAGTGCCCCGGGGACTACCTCCTCTCCAGGGCTAAAAGTACATTGATGCGGAGTGGGGGCACAGCCCCTTTGCAGCCCTGGGAACCTCCACCTGCCCGGGGCTAATTACAACAATAATCATGCAGGGAGGTAACTATAACTCGCGCCCTTGCCATGCACTGCTAATTATCCCTCAAATTACGGCACTCATGACATGTTTGATAACATCATTGATAATATCACTGTAATATTTGCAGTACATTTTTTGACTAAAAAACTGCATGGCGGGGGCACAAGTTACTTGAGATAACTCTAACTATAACAGGTGAATTTCTATTGTTTTCTACATTTAAAATGTGACCCTAAATATAACGTCCCTGTAAGCTTTGCTTTTTTCAGTGAATATAAATAAACATATATATATATATATATATATATATATATATATATATATATATATATATATATATATATATATATAGAGTTTATTTGCTGTGCACTCTTCTCTTTGACTTGCTGTTCCAATATCTATATATTGTGCTGTGTAAAGCATGGTCCAGGATTTGGCACGCACTATTAATAAAAATGTAAATAAATAAATCCTCGCTGGTTGGCTACCAGAGCTGCAGAGACCACAGATAGTTCTTCTCTGAAGCGTGAGCTGATCTCTGTTCCCCTGTCCATTCCTACCTCGAGGACACGTGGAGATCTCATTCTGGGGCACCAGCTCATGGCCCTCTGACCTGCCCATTCCAAAGGGCAGTGATGATGAGCAGTAGGTCACCCATGACCAGGTAGGAACCACAAGGGCTTTATGTGGCAGGCTGGAGGAGGCCACCTAAGGTCAATACCCCCATAGGAATCTGAGTCATTCACAGGGATCCCATATATCAGCATCACAGACATTACTTAGACTGGTTCAGTAGAAGGGCCCATTACCTCCATTAAATCCACTAGCTGCACAAATGTTTTCGTTGGCGAGCGACCTAACTTTTTTCATTGTTTCTCGTTTCCTTCTTTCAGGCGGCGCAGATCACGATTGGTCTGGCACATATCGGCGCAGGAGCCCTCCTTTTGAGCATTCCGTTGGAGACATTGATGATCACAAAATACGCCTATGGTGGTCTACCCTTCTTGGGGTCTGCGTGTGTAAGTACATAATCAGGTGCATGATAGGTGATTGTAAGGGCTAGGGCTCAAATGCCAGATCCCCCTATGGATAAGATATTTACAATCCAGGATGTCATGAAACAACTTAATACATTGTGGAAGCTTTAGTCATATCGACTGAGTGTAATGTCCTACAGCATCGGATCACATTGCAACAGAAACCCTCAGGACTGAATCAGATTGAGGGATCTGGCAGTCCTGAGATGGAGGAGGCCAGTGGTGGATGGTATTAATGTCTAAATATATTTCAGCCATTCTGATTACAGATGCACCAATTAACAAGACCATTTCATAGAGGCTGAACTCCTTGGAAACTGAATTTAGTTACAGTAAATATGTTAATCTTTACATTCTGAATTGATTCACCCTGTTCCCTGTTTACTCCAAAAAAAAGCAATGAATGCCTGCAAACATTGGTGCATTAATTTGCAGAATGAGGTAGATTTCAGCTTTCTCCTGACCCCAGCAGTTGTTGGCACAGTTAATAATGTTGCTGGTTATGCTTTGATTTTATTTCATAACAATGGTAAACACAAGTCACATCTGGGGGCCTCGAGCTCAGGAAGACATTGGAAGCCTCGGAGACCCCTTCTGAGTTAAAGGAGGAACAGTTTGAACATAAGAGCAGCTCCACCCAGTCACAAACTGGACCTACGCCTAACACACTAGTGTTTTAGGCCCTCATTCCGACCCTGGCGGTTTGAAACCGCCAGGGTGGAGGGCAAAGGAAGCACCGCCAACAGGCTGGCGGTGCTTCCAGGGCTATTCTGACGCGGTCAGAAAAGGGGAACCGGCGGTTTCCTGCCGGTTTTCCCCTGGCCCAGGGAATCCTCCATGGCGGCGCTGCTTGCAGCGCCGCCATGGGGATTCTGACCCCCTTCCTGCCAGCCTGTAACAGGATGGCGGGAACGGGTGTCGTGGGGCCCCTGGGGGCCCCACCATGATTTTCACTGTCTGCTATGCAGACAGTGAAAATCGCGACGGGTGCTACTGCACCCGTTGCACCCCTGCAACTCCGCCGGCTCCATTCGGAGCCGGCTTCCTCGTTGCAGGGGCTTTCCCACTGGGCCGGCGGGCGATCTTCTGGAGATCGCCCACCGGCCCAGCGGGAAAGTCAAAATGACCCCTGCGGTCATTTGACCGCGGTGCGGTCTTTGGGCAGTTTCCACCCGGCGGGCGGCGCCCGCCACCCGCCGGGCTCGGAATGAGCCCCTTAGTCCCATCAACTTTCTAGAAGATGGAGCCATAGAGTCAGTGCAAAGAGAAGAGAGGGGGAGTGGGTGGAGGGGTAAAGAGCTTGAGAATCAAAAACTAGAAACAAAAAGCAGCAGGAGAAGAGAGTATTGGACAATGAGCTAAATAATCAAAAAGTCAACAAAAAAATTGTGATTTATTTAAGTGATTCTCCAGACCATTTTTCACTTTTTACAAAAACACAAGTGTGAGAGGGAAAAGTAAATGACACACAGGTATGAGTGAGAGTGAAGAGGTACAGGAACTGAAGCTTCATGCTTACTGAATGCGGCAGTCATGAGACACTTGGTTCTCCATCTGGAAGAGAAAGAGTGTAGGGAAGTGGACAGGACGAAAATAAAATTGCAAGTAACTTGCAAGGGGAGCCTTTGCAGTAGCAGGGATAGTAAACGGTATGCAGCGGTATGTGAGGGGTGAAGAAAAAGAGGGTTTCCCCTGAAAATAAGTCAAACAAGTAGAGTGGAAAGAGCAGGTGCATACTATAGAAGGTAAAGGAACAACGGAAAAGGGTGTGCGTTGGAGGTGAGGAATGACACATGAGTTATTGTAAAGAGCAAAGGGGATAATCTCTACAGAAATCCATCTACTTTAATATATAACATTTTTGGACCACTTACGTTTGAGGAGGAATGAGGTGGAAGGCCAAGTTTCTTGTAAGGTTATGGAACTTTGAGGTGACATGAAATAGCCTTACAATGTACGACAGGGAGTACTTTATTCCTTATACTACATGGTCACATCATCACCCTTCCCACAAACCACTGAAGTCCTTTATGTGGACCTATTCCATATGAAACAGAGAGCATGTTTGCAAACATGAAGAATAAAAAAATAGAATATTGTAGGAAGTTGGCTCTGTATGTGCTATTTCAAAGTAAGGAATAGCATGCACAGAGTCCAAGGGTTCCCCTTAGAGGTAAAATAGTGGTAAAAATAGATAATACTAATGCTCTATTTTGTGGTAGTGTGGTCGAGCAGTAGGCTTATCCAAGGAGTAGTGTTAAGCATTTGTTGTACATACACATAGACAATAAATGAGGTACACACACTCAGAGACAAATCCAGCCAATAGGTTTTGTTATAGAAAAATATCTTTTCTTAGTTTATTTTAAGAACCACAGGTTCAAATTTAACATGTAATATCTTGTTTGAAAGGTATTGCAGGTAAGTACATTAGGAACTTTGAATCATTTCAATTGCATGTATACTTTTCAAGTTATTCACAAATAGCTATTTTAAAAGTGGACACCGTGCAATTTTCACAGTTCCTGGGGGAGGTAAGTTTTTGTTAGTTTTACCAGGTAAGTAAGATACTTACAGGGTTCAGTTCTTAGTCCAAGGTAGCCCACCGTTGGGGGTTCAGAGCAACCCCAAAGTTACCACACCAGCAGCTCAGGGCCGGTCAGGTGCAGAGTTCAAAGTGGTGCCCAAAACGCATAGGCTATAATGGAGAGAAGGGGGTGCCCCGGTTCCGGTCTGCTTGCAGGTAAGTACCCACGTCTTCGGAGGGCAGACCAGGGGGGTTTTGTAGGGCACCGGGGGGGACACAAGCCCACACAGAAATTTCACCCTCAGCGGCGCGGGGGCGGCCGGGTGCAGTGTTAGAACAAGCGTCGGGTTCGCAATGTAAGTCAATGAGAGATCAAGGGATCTCTTCAGCGCTGCAGGCAGGCAAGGGGGGGCTTCCTCGGGGAAACCTCCACTTGGGCAAGGGAGAGGGACTCCTGGGGGTCACTTCTGCAGTGAAAGTCCGGTCCTTCCGGTCCTGGGGGCTGCGGGTGCAGGGTCTTTTCCAGGCGTCGGGACTTAGGTTTCAGAGAGTCGCGGTCAGGGGAAGCCTCGGGATTCCCTCTGCAGGCGCCGCTGTGGGGGCTCAGGGGGGACAGGTTTTGGTACTCACAGTCGTAGAGTAGTCCGGGGGTCCTCCCTGAGGTGTTGGTTCTCCACCAGCCGAGTCGGGGTCACCGGGTGCAGTGTTGCAAGTCTCACGCTTCTTGCGGGGAGTTGCAGGGTTCTTTAAAGCTGCTTCTTGAAACAAAGTTGCAGTCTTTTTGGAGCAGGTCCGCTGTCCTCGGGAGTTTCTTGTCGTCGTCGAAGCAGGGCAGTCCTCAGAGGATTCAGAGGTCGCTGGTCCCTTTGGAAGGCGTCGCTGGAGCAGAGTTCTTTGGAAGGCAGGAGACAGGCCGGTGAGTTTCTGGAGCCAAGGCAGTTGTTGTCTTCTGGTCTTCCTCTGCAGGGGTTTTCAGCTGGGCAGTCCTTCTTCTTGTTGTTGCAGGAATCTAATTTTCTAGGGTTCAGGGTAGCCCTTAAATACTAAATTTAAGGGCGTGTTTAGGTCTGGGGGGTTAGTAGCCAATGGCTACTAGCCCTGAGGGTGGGTACACCCTCTTTGTGCCTCCTCCCAAGGGGAGGGGGTCACAATCCTTACCCTATTGGGGGAATCCTCCATCTGCAAGATGGAGGATTTCTAAAAGTTAGAGTCACCTCAGCTCAAGACACCTTAGGGGCTGTCCTGACTGGCCAGTGACTCCTCCTTGTTGCTTTCTTTGTTCCCTCCAGCCTTGCCGCCAAAAGTGGGGGCCGTGGCCGGAGGGGGCGGGCAACTCCACTAAGCTGGAGTGCCCTGCTGGGCTGTGACAAAGGGGTGAGCCTTTGAGGCTCACCGCCAGGTGTTACAGCTCCTGCCTGGGGGAGGTGTTAGCATCTCCACCCAGTGCAGGCTTTGTTACTGGCCTCAGAGTGACAAAGGCACTCTCCCCATGGGGCCAGCAACATGTCTCTAGTGTGGCAGGCTGCTGGAACTAGTCAGCCTACACAGACAGTCGGTTAAGTTTCAGGGGGCACCTCTAAGGTGCCCTCTGGTGTGTATTTTGCAATAAAATGTACACTGGCATCAGTGTGCATTTATTGTGCTGAGAAGTTTGATACCAAACTTCCCAGTTTTCAGTGTAGCCATTATGGTGCTGTGGAGTTCGTGTTTGACAAACTCCCAGACCATATACTCTTATGGCTACCCTGCACTTACAATGTCTAAGGTTTTGTTTAGACACTGTAGGGGTACCATGCTCATGCACTGGTACCCTCACCTATGGTATAGTGCACCCTGCCTTAGGGCTGTACGGCCTGCTAGAGGGGTGTCTTACCTATACTGCATAGGCAGTGAGAGGCTGGCATGGCACCCTGAGGGGAGTGCCATGTCGACTTACTCGTTTTGTCCTCACTAGCACACACAAGCTGGCAAGCAGTGTGTCTGTGCTGAGTGAGAGGTCTCCAGGGTGGCATAAGACATGCTGCAGCCCTTAGAGACCTTCCTTGGCATCAGGGCCCTTGGTACTAGAAGTACCAGTTACAAGGGACTTATCTGGATGCCAGGGTCTGCCAATTGTGGATACAAAAGTACAGGTTAGGGAAAGAACACTGGTGCTGGGGCCTGGTTAGCAGACCTCAGCACACTTTCAATTGTAAACATAGCATCAGCAAAGGCAAAAAGTCAGGGGGCAACCATGCCAAGGAGGCATTTCCTTACAAATATCTATGGCAAAATTAAACACACAAAAAATGTGGTTAGATATTTGTTTCAAGACGATATTAGAATCAGTTCAAAGAAGTCGGGTTTTTTAAAAAAAAGATGCAGTATCTTGGAATGTATAGAAGCATGTAGAATGATTCTAACATTCTATAATTACCTAAGGAGTGCAAAAAATATATAATTTCTGCTTGCCACTGTACAGCTAGACCAGACCAGAAGAAAGAAAAGCTTTGTTTGTTTTTTGTTCTTTAAAAAGCTGCTTTAATTATGCTCCATGACCTGGCCTGTCTTTCCCTTTGGCTGTTGCCTGTGGCAGTAGACATTCTGTTACAAGTTATCACATTTTAGTTCATTTCTTTAAAATAGGTGACTTGATGCATCACAAGCCACATATTAAAAGAAATCAGAGATGGGTTTTTAAACAGGGATTGCAGGGTCCCATGAATTATGTATTAATACCTGGAGTCCAAACTTCCCTGTGTGATTACATTTATGATCAGAGGTTTCTAAAATATGTTTTTGTCACTCAGAAGGTTGGATTGCAGGATAACAGTTTCAATATATAGTTCTCCCATATGCCATCCATAATATGGGTTTCGATGGCAGTGATGAATGTGAATATTGTGGCACATAGATAACTTTACCTAAACGCCACAACTATATTTTAAAAATGTGTTATCTGTAATGCAAGAGTTCAAAGTTTCAAAGTTTCCCAGCCCGGGCGGAAGGAGGAAAAGTCTAGAAAGGACAAAAAAGCTGGAAGATGCTAGGTATTATCCTTGCTTCAGCAAGGCCAAAAACCTTACAATAGGTATTTTTCATGCACGATTATTTTCATCAATGAAACTTTTGAGCCACACACACCGAAATGCTGGATGAGAGATCCGCCTGTTGGTCTCATGATACTGAGGAATGCCTTTGTGGCTTTGCCTGTGTGGATTAAGGAAGGTGAAAACATACAGGGAGTTCACTTAGAGAAACAGCCCTTCATCAGAAGGCTTTATCAGGACTGGGTTGCTCACAAAGCCTGTTTCACAATGTTCCTACATCAATCTGTAGGGAAAGTGGGAGTGTTGAGTATAGTAACTGGTGTAGGAATGGGTGGAAAGATGCCATTGGTGATAAATCAGGATTTTGACTAAGAACTCATTTAATCAAGTTTTAGAACTGGATCTGACACACATTTTCCTTGAACATGGCTGTCAACATGTATATTCACCTGCAGATCCTTTTATTCCTGATACAATGATTTGGCCGAAAAGTGAGAACAACAGTTCCCTTATTCAGTCTCTAGAAAGAGTAAGGTTTGTGTCTGGCAAGGATGGTTTCTGTGAACCGGTGGCTTCCTGGAAGCTACTTGCTAAGAGAAGATTCTGATAATCCTGAGGGAGATGCTCCTGGAATGCTATCCTGTAGTTGCCTTAACAATAGTCCATTTTTGTTTAAAAAAAGAATGTATGATGAAACAACGAATGCTGCAACCACACATGCCTGAACAACGCGGTCAGAACGACTGCATTGTTACCATGAATGCCTTTACCATGCATGCCTTTACAACAATTTTTTGTTGTAAAAGCATGCCTAGTAAAGGCATGTGTGGGAACGTCATGCGTGGTTCTAGCATGCGACCCCCCCCACCTGCCCTAAGGCCCAGAAGTACCCCACCCCTAATACTAAAACTACCCATCCCCCACCCCTAAAACAAAACTACCCCGGCTACCTCCTACCCACCCTGAGCCCTAAACCCTTCACAGACCTCCGCCACGAGCCCTAAAAACAATCGACCTCCCCACCCTACCCCTAAAACAAATACTACCCCCATCCACTCACCCCCAAAAACCTAGCTACCCCAATCCCGCCACCCTAAAAACCTAACTACCCCACCCACCAACCCCAAAAACAAAAGTACCCCAACCTCCCACCCCCAAAACAAAACTACAGCGACCCCCCCACCGCGCCCCTTAAAACAGAACTACCCGGATCCACCACCCTGCACCCTAAAAAAAGAACTTCCCCAATCATCGCCCCAAAAAATCCAGAACTACCCCGATCCCCCCACCCCGCCCCTAAATAACAAACTACCCCAACCCCCCACCCCAAGACCTTAATCCACCCCACCCCTAAAAACTACCACCAACCCTGCCCCATCCCCACTTACCTGACCGCGTCCTCCCGATGCACTCTCCCTTTTTCTTTGCCTTAACCAAACATGTGCGTTGTCCAGCACGTGTGGTTAAGGAAGAGAAAAGGGGAGTTGTTGTTTAGGCAAGCGTGGTTCCGCTTGCATTAACAACGTAATCGTTATTCCGGAGTCACTGTTCCTGGACGTTTTCCCTTCTTTCTGTCAGTAAAACATAAAAAGATAGATTCATCCCCAAAATGGACTACTGTCCCGAAAACTCTATGAAACAAACATAGTATGCGAAACTCATTACTGTAGATGCAAGAATTAAATAAACCCACTGAAATTAGTAAGCACGATTGTTATTCAATGAACAGATGTGAAGGTGCAGCAGCCTGGCTCGTCACAGAGCTGGCACGTACAGCATCGTAAAGCACCATGCCTTTCCTCTGTTACCTACATCAAGATGGCTGCGACATTAGCCCACAGGCTACATTACAAGCTCAACCACACATCCAGTCTCAAGCTCTGAGTGCATGCACGTGGCCACCTCCACTGCATCCACCCTCCTCCCACAGTGTAGATCTTGTGTACATTACTCTCCTGGGTGAATGTGATACTTCTCCATTGTTTATCAAGGAACACGTTCTACGTTAAACATATTGAATGCAGATGACTCCAATATAGCTCTATAGCCCGCCATAGTGGGCTATACCGGCCATTAAATGCCTGCTACAGCGCTAAAGGTCCATCAGGGCAGAATGTTCTAATTACTAAAACAAAGGCCTCAAAGAGCCCGAGGAGGCTGAAATCCGCTCTGGTCCTTGAGGCCTTTGTTCACAGCTGTTGCTGTGAACGACAAACATTAGAATATTGATGCTCCAGGCCTTTATCAGCCATTAGAAGCCCCGAACACTCCAATTTCTTCAATGGAGCTCTCAACATTCCATGCTCTAATTTGTGGTTTGCGCTGTCGTAAGACAATGATCATCTTTCTCTGCTCAAGCACAATATTCCACTGTTGCTTGTGTTAGCCTTTGATTATAAGATGCCAAAGGTTTTTTCAGGTACATGAACACAGATAGCAGTTTTTGCTGTTTGAAGGCTGTGGCCTTTACTATATGAAAATGGCACCTTTGTAGGATCAAAGTTCTAGTCTCCCTGCCCTAAAAGTATTCTTTAAGTTCTCTTTAGTGCTGCTTATAAGTGAGAATGTAGCTAATGATCAACAGTCCTGAGATGCTATTCAGATCCTAGACTTCTGATTCCTGGATCCATATGATGTCTTGGCATGTCTGGTCTCAAATTTAGACCCACAGTAGGGTGACTGGGGGGACATTTTAAAAATCAACTCATCAAAATGGCAGTCCAAATTACATTAGGGCAATGGTTCCCAACCTTTAGACTCCTGAGGAACCCCATGAATCATTACTGAAAGCCAGGGACCCCCAAGCAATTTGTACGATTTAAATTTCAAACATTAAAACAGTAATTTGCAAAAATACACAAATAGGTGCACACCAAAAAAATACTAGAATTACTAAAGATATAATTATGTTATATTGAAAAAATATGCAAAAATCAAAACATTTTAATGAGAAGGTTGGTGCTGCATCTCGGGGACTAATTTTTCAATGTTTGGTTTTATTGAGAAAAGTTGACTCTTCAGGTTACATTCTACATTTCACAAGCGATTTCTGTTTTGATTTTTTAGGTACATAAGATCTGAGAAAGCTTTTTCACATAAATATGTGGTTGGGGAAGTTAGTAAAACCATAAGGGCCTCTCCTCTCTCCCTAGCCTCTCTGTAACATGTAATTCATTTCTTTTATGGCACCTTGCATACCAGTGTAGGGTGTTGGAGCACTTTAGAGGGGACTATAAGGTGTAGGATTCACATCATCCATACTGAAAGGCATTTTCTAAGAATGCTTGGTCTGGAGAAGCACAAACTCGGCATTCAGATCAAAACACAGTGGTTAGCGTTGACTTTATTGATAATGTTTTTCTTCGCAAGCAAGCCTTTTTTAGCAGCTTAAGGAAAATGAAACACTGGGAACAACACCTTTCTAATTTGTGCTATGCAGTTTGCATGCAGCTCTTTAATAGCAGTTCATAGCTCAATGTAGGGATTACGACTGTAATTTATGAACTGCACAGTAACAGAAGAATCTGTTTGACACAAGCAGTGACCCACTGTGCTATGCACATAAAATACTGTTCTCTGCATGATGCATGTTCTTTGCAGCAGGCATATTGACCATCTGTGCTACCTTAGAGTCAAAACAGCCACTAGACAAAACCACCGTGAGCCTGCAAGGGAAGATCAAAGCGCTGCTGACTTCCCCACTGCACAGGCCGAGCACGGGCAAAGCCCGGGACAAGGGCAGACCCATCCTGCGCCCGTCAGTGACAGGAAGAGGCAGGGCAAGGCCGCCCCATTGGCTCTCCATCGCGATGCTCCGTTCTGCCCTCACGGGGTAGGAGTTAATAGTTTACACTTTCTTCGATTAATAGTGTTGTGTTTGTGTTTATTGACCTGGTCAGCCTTGCGCTCTTTTGTGTCACCTATTTACTCACAACCTCCTCCTGGTAGTCCTTAGCATCACTTAGCTAGGAGTTTGGTAGACTATCTATTCTTCTGCTATGGGGAATCAAAAGGCTACTGACACTCTGCAGGGCAAAAGGTTCAAACACCACAAATCAGCTTCTCTCCATCCTCCAGATGCCCTGGTTGAGAGCACCACCCTCAAAGACAAAGATATAAAGGAAGTAGAAACTCTCCTGGGAGGAATCAGCACTTCTGCATCTGGGAGTAACCAAGCCCTCAAGAAAGCCCCTGCTGTTTTTTTACAGAAACAACAGAGTAAAGTATCCTTGACACAGGAAGACCCAGCCTCTATTACCACAGGTGTGGAAGATCTAACTAATGTCTCACCTTCCATTTGTTTAAATCATCATGCATTCCTGAGAATATACCTGTGCCATTGTCTCCTATTATAACTTGCGTTAATAGATTTTCACCTCTAGCTACTCATTCACCTGAGGTGGGCACCACAAAGGAATTTTCCAGACCTTGCAAGCGACTAGCGTTGCCTTTGCACTTCGCACGTAAAGTCAGGGAAAATTCTAACAGTGCTGTTGTTCACCTTGAAATCGCCTCTCTTTCTCGCCTAAGAATGTGGTTGCGGTCTTTACAGAACAGCAGCTTGGAAGCTATTGGATGTGGGCATGGCGTCAGCCAGGGGCCAGAGGGCTCGCCAGCACCCTGTGCACTCTTTGCAGCACAAAAAAGGAGGAAAGACCGTCTGGAGCCACTGTTTAATGGAGCTAGTTGTCCAGGTATTCGACCAGGTTAGTTCACTTGGCACACTCGGGGAGGCCCACCACATGTATGTTATTACGCCACAACCTATTTTCGGCGTTTTCCACTCTTGTTTCTAATAGGTGAACTTTCAACTCTAGAGTGGTCAAGCGTTCCGTTGCCGCTGTCAGTTCTGGGGACAGACCATGCAAGTCTTTTTCAGCAGTGGTGGCCCGTTCTGCCAGGCGGTGGTGTTCATCACGCAGTGTTCCCATGTCACAGACCAGGGTGTCCATCTTGGCCTCTAGTACCTCTCCCATGTCCAGGATGAAAAAAGGGGGGGGCGGCTGCATTTCATAGTCGGTAAATGTATATGTCCTGGTGGATAAGAGATATCAAGAAGGCCCAGTGGTTAATGCTTTCAATTGTGGGGCCTATGTTAATGCGGATGAGGTCTCCATTTGTATTGGAAAGGGTATGCCGGGCAGTGCAGCGTCCCCTCCCCTGACCGTGGCCCGCAAGTTACCCCCAGGCAGAAACACACCGGGTCGTCAAAGTTAGTGGGGGGGGTGAAGGAGGAACATCCCTTAGTGCTCCGCTACCTTGTCCACCTCACCGTGTTGTAGGTTGATGGTCTGGGCCACAGAGGAATGCCACCTTTTCCCCCCTGCATGTCGCGTTCAGGCCTGCAAACTGGGCAGCGACAGCCGCGGGACGGTGCCGTTATAAAGCAGGTTTGCGCCTCCTTCCTCACCTCTGTTCTCAGGGTGGTCTCACATGCTCCTTGCAGTGCTCGCTTGTCTGCCATCCCGGTCTGGTGTTCCAGCAAGGGGCTCTAGCGGTTCAATACCGTGGCTGCACCAGGAGCCGGGCAGTGCGGCCTGTATCCGCCATCTTCAGGCCGTGCCGCTTTTCCTCCCATCGTACGCAGATGTTTCCCCCTGTGCCCTGTCGGATACTCCCAGGCCGACAGGTGGGGTGCCGGGGTATCTTGGGGGACTCAGTGGGATGATGCTGTCCGCAGGCTTGGAATTGGGTGGCAGGATGGAGCCAGATGGGGGTTCATCAGCGTGAGCTCCACTCTGTGCGACTCTCGCCATTGTCGGCTAGCCACACACCCTGGTAATACCTCAGTGATACGAACTAAAAGAACCAAATTCAAATTGAATCAAGCTAGAGCACATAAGCATTGGGAGTCTGAATTATGGGAAAATATCTATGAAGCAGCCGTGCTAAATTTTACTAGGAAATTTGGCCAATTCCATCACACCTGAGGCATAGCATTCACATTTTTCAGACCTCTATTGGCTTCCATGGAGGACTGCTACTGATGGCATTGCACAGCTGTAGGGGAGAGATCCCTCACCCCCACTGAGCCTCTTACGACAGACCTGAGGAATACAATCAGTGCAACAAAAGCTATTGCAGTGAAAAAGGCTGCCGTTTCTGATGTTGTCCCTGGTGATTAAATTTTTTTGCCAACATTGAGGCTGGGTTCGATATTTTAATAAACCATCAAACTACTTTTTGGAGGAGCAAGCCTTCCTGCGAGCTGGAAGGCTGCAGAAATTGTGCCCATTTTCAAAAAGGGCCGGCGGTATTCCCCCTAAATTATAGGCCGATTAGCCTTATAGATGTAGCCCAAAAGGTCTTTGCAAGACAAATTTAGGGCAAGCTTGAATCCTGGATTGTCGAACATCAGGTCCTTTTCCCTCTGCAGGCATGGTCTAGGTGAGGGATCAGTACAACTGACCAAGTCTTCAGGCTCCTATTAATTTATTGGATAGCAGTGGTCATTCAGAGGGCACATTTATATCTCGTCTTTGTAGACTTGAAGTCTGATTTTGACTGTGCGCCTTGAGATGGATTGTGGATGTCTTGGTTCGCCTCCACCAGGATATGCATGTCCAAGTGAGTTGGGGCCAGGGTGACTGACCAGATGACATCCAGAGAGGTGTTCAACAAGGGTGTGTCCTAGCCCACAACCTACTTTCTCTATATTTAAATGGGGCGGTATAGTTTGTGGAGGTTGATCTAAACGATGCCCCTCAATTGGGAGGTATTAAGACTCTCCTTTTATTATTTGCCAATGACACCGTCATAATTTCAAAGGCCCCTACAGGCCTTCATTGTCTGGTGAATAACTTTGAAGCATTTTGTGTCGAAAAGGGCCTCATGATAAACTCCAAGACAAAGTTCATGGCGATTAGCCTCTACAGTTCTTTCCGGGGTTCAATAATGCTGAGGAACAGCCTGCTGGATAGAATCAGCGAGTTTGATTACTTAGGAATTAGGATAAATAAATCTTTATCATGGCTGCCCCCGGGTCCAGAAGAACAGCTTGAGCTTAACTAACTATTCTGCTGCTATTATAAGATGTTATAAGTCCTCCGGAAATAGACTCATCTCGCCTGTGCTCTAGGTCTATAGGGCCAAGGTCAAGGCTCCACATGGGTTTAACTATCGGGCAACTCAAACCATACCATGCTTGGTGTGGCTGGGAATGCATTCCTGAGATCTCTAACTACCCTTCCAAAGAATACCCCATTAATACCTTTAAGATGGGATATGGCCATTGACTCGATGATACACAAGGCCTAACTTAGACCGCCTCCATACTGGAGAAGGCTAAACCATTCCCAAGACTTAGAGGTGTACCGTGGAGCCCTGGAGTACATTGGATAGCTCTGGTAAAATCAAGTGGCTGCCCCAGGTGAAAAAGCTATTATTCCAGCTTGGCCTAGAGAACTACTGGTCCTCCTCCGCATCTATGATCTACCTGTCTAAGGCCAACCTCAACAACGCATTTTGGGTATGAGCAATGTGTTTGCAAAGTCTCTTATTTCCACTTTTTTAGATTTTAAACTTGAACCTGAATTTGAGCCCTTTTTAGATCACATTACCATCCCAGCTGCAAAGCATCTTTAATTGAAATTCCACTGTGGTAGCTTACCCCTCTTGTCTTTACTAGTAAAGTGAAACCCTCAAACACTCCACATGTAACAAAGGAAACTTTGGGGGTATTTAGAACCCTGGCGGTCTTTGACCGCCAGAGCTGTTTCGACGATTGCACCGTCAACAGGCTGGCGGTGCAATTCTTGGAATTACGACCGCAGCGGAAGTGCCGCGGTCGCCCCACCGGGACCGGTGGTTTTCCACCAGGTTGGTCCTGGTGGATTTAATCCTCCAGGGCAGCGCTGCTTGCAGCGCTGCCGACGGGATTATGAGTCCCCCTCCCGCCAGCCTTTTCATGGCGGTAGGAAACGCCATGAAAAGGCTGGCGGCAAGGGGAGTCACAGGGCCCCCTGGCACAGCCCCATGAAGCTTTTCACTGTCTGCATAGTAGACAGTGAAAAGTGCGAAGGGTGCAACTGCACCCGTCGCACCGCCGCAACACATGTTGCGGCTGAGATCCCCGCTGGGCCGGCGGGCGGAAACTCGCTTTTCCGCCTGCAGGCCCAGCGGGGATGTCGAAATGGCCACCGCGGGAGTGCGGCTGCATTGGCGGCCGCACGGTGCCCACCAATGTTGTAATGAGGGCCTTTGTCTCATTTTATCTTTTTTTGCCCTGCCGATGCTCGCCCCCGGAAAGTTTGGATTATACCATTGTGTAAACAGCTTGGCTGTAGACAGCTTTAGGTTGCCATACGGCTCCTTCAACTGTATCCCTGCAAAAGGTTGTGCATTCAGTCTCTAAATTTCTTCACTGGAGCTGGGCCACTACATGTAAAACAATGGAATGATCTTTCGGAGGCTGCTGCATAATGTTTCCACTTTGGCAAATTTTCTTCTAGTCTTGTTTTCTGATCATTTTATGATTCAGAATTCTTGCTCATATTATGTACGTCTTTTTAGTATATATTTTTCATCTACTTTGTGTCTTATTCGGTTTATCCTAAGCCAGCATTTACTTTTTCTTATTAGGTTTATCCTATGCCAGCATTTACTTTTTGACACCTTTTTAAGATATGTATGATAGATATATATCGCTTGAGGTTTGTGGAGGTCTCATTGTACTAGTTTATGTTTTACTTGCACAAAGTCTATTTTACCTTTTAACTGTGTGGCTTATTTATGGGTACTGAGGTCCTCTGTCGAGCCTTTTATGTGATGTACGTGTATTGTATTGTTTTGCCACTTTTATGGTAGGAAATACCAAATAAAGTTATTGATGATGAAAACATTTCAAGCATGAAATCAATTCGTTTTATTCATAGACTTCAAAATATTTATTTCAAGTAAATGTACTGAACAGTGTATCTTGATCCTTGCTATGGAAAGAGACAGTTTCCAAAAGACATTTTGGTATGGACCGACTCTTGTTTCTGGAATTAAGTAATTATCTTTGTCAATGACAGACCATTGGTGGTTATCATCTAAGGATGCCAGCTGATTTATTCATGCAAAACAAAGGAAATTCTATCAAAAAACACCTTCCATTAAATACTTTCAAGAGGATTGATATTCATATTTGTGACTCTAGCTTGAAACTTTTACATATCAAGAATTTTGTGAATTGTTGATGTCAGGACTAAGGCCCATATTTATACTTTTTTAGTGCTCCATTTGCGTCAATTGTATTTTGTACGTTTGCGCCACTTTTGCGTCCAAAAATGACGCAAATGCAAAAGTATAAATATGGGCCTAAATTTCTAAACTTATGGTCATAAGGGAGGGGTTGGTTGTAGCCACTTAGGTCATAGTCGGTAAGGATTTAAGTCAAAAGAAGTGGGAACTTTGACCAAATGGGTTGGCTACCTATCTATTTGGTGTCATGATGAGGGGTGGTATCATCCTATGTTGGTTCATGACTGTCTGAATATAGTGACTTGTAACTAACTACCCTCACTCTCTTGCAGTTTATTGTGTCTGGGATGCTATCAATAACTGCTGAAATCAAGGGATCAATGAAGCTGGTGAGTTCCACTCCTATTTTTTGTTTTTTTTTGTTTTTTACTTGCACACTGCAAACGTTTTACTACGCCACCAACCCAAGTGTAATTGACATTTTTTGTAATTTTATGTACTCAATATAATGCTTTTATGCTGATGGGTTCACCCTTTTCACATACTTTTCGTAGCAAGACTGGTTTGGGAAGAAAATGTCTTTCAGGAACTGATGGGCGCTGAGATCGACAGATATTTATTACTTGAACAGGTGTCCCACCAGCATCTCATGTCAATTGTTTATGCAAAGTGTGCCCTGCAATACACCTGTCTTACAGGTGAGCCGTGTAATGCATTTTATGTAACTTGCATAACTTTTGTGGAAATTACTGCATTATAGGAACAATACTATGCAATCTCGCCCACCCCTAATTTGCCTCAGTGCCTCCATTGTAGCCATACTAGGAGTATTTATTGACTTCTCAATAGCCAAAGCGATGGACCCCATAAATAGATGATCCTAAAAGAATATCGTGCAGGTCTGGACCTTACTCAGGAGCTCATGATTTATCTCATAAAGGATCAGTAAGACCTTTGTGTGTATTTCCAGTCTGAAGACCCAAATGCAACATGCATGGGTCTAAAGCTCATGATTTATCTCATGAAGGATCAGTAAGACCTTTGTGTGTATATCCAGCCTGAAGACCCAAATCCAACATGCATGGGTCTAAAGCCAAAGCCAGGTGTACCTGGGTATCAAACCCTTTTGTCTTGCTGCATGATAAAATCAAGGAACTGTCCAAGATCACCTGGATTCATGAAGACAGTAAAGATATCTCTCTTTCAGAACAGAGGACTTTGCATCACGCCAACTAAGAACCAGAACAAATGTGCCACACAATGATGGTATGGATGACAGATTTCTATTTCCATTTCTGTTTGGAAGTGCATCCTCCGGGCAAGGGCTTATGGCACTGTGGGACGAATTTAAGAAGAGTGGCGCTGCATCCAAGGCAGCACCGCTTTTCTTGCGCCCCACTAACGCCATCACGTGTGCACCGTATTTAAGATATGATGCACCATGGTGGTAGTTAGAACAATAGCGTCAGCATTTTTTAAGCTATTGTGGTTATTTGCTACACTAGCGTCACATGCATTCTGCCACTTTGTAAATATGGCGCAGGGAAAAGGCCACCTTAGCGCCGCCTTAGCATGAAAAAAATGATGCTAAGACACCACTAAGGGGGCGCAAGGGGCTCTTAAATCTGCCCCTCTGCTGCTTTCACAGATGAATCAGGACCATACTTAATTTTCCTCAAGACACCCTAGAGAACTTGGCCCAAATACCTATTCCATCATGGGTCTTGGCACTAAGATCAGATGTTCACTGGCATTGCAGACTAAGGTACTCTCCAAATATTGCTAATGACACCACCCCATTAAGTTGTCTGTAAATATTTCGTGATATAGCACCATAACTCAATGCTCGATAGGTATTTCCATCATAGTAATTCCGTTTAAGCCTATGCGTGTTTTACCATATCCTCCAGGGTTAATGTCTGCTTGCTCCAATTCTACCTCATCTCACTATAGTCTCTTCTAAACATTCTTTCCCCAAGTAAAGGGTATGAGAAACTCAAGTGTGCACGATCACCTCTATGCCATCAAAAGTCCCATCTTAGTCAGGCTCTGTTAATCCTTCTCGTGCACAGTTCACTGCACTTGTTCATTTGCAACACAAACTTCCCCATTTCTTCTTCCGCCTCTTCCATGAACACATTTTGCACTTTGACTTCCCTACACTCTCTGGCATAATGCATTTTCTTCTCAAATTTCTGACATGGTGATTTATATAGATAGCACCTGCTATCAGTGGGCTCATGACCAGGATTACCACATTGTAAACAATTTAATTGTCCCCAGCACTCAACATCTTTTCTCCTTCATCACCTTTTTGACTCTTGTTATATTCCTCTTTCTTTTCCTCATATATTTCTAGGGGTCGACTACAACATTGTGAATTCTGCTCACTCAACAACCCCGCCATATCATTTCACCACCATCTTCCATTTCCCTAAACCTCCCTGCAGTGTGTTCAGCAACCAATCCTATCATGAGAGCATGTGGGAAATCAGGGTTCTTGTTTAACATTACCTGTTGCACCTTTGGATTAATAATACACCACACAAATTGATCCGTGATCACAGAGTTAGTGAGTACATGTAAAGGAATGATTGCTGGGAAGGTCTTTCAAGTACCATTCTTGGTTGCCTGAGGAAAGGGTGAGTCCTCCCAGTAACTTCGATGCCACCCTGCACTGAGTCGTATATGAGAAAAGTAATATATGGAGGAAAAATCCACAAAGGAGGTAAAAAAACACATTTGGCATGCTTTGTAAATCTTGATTGAAGATGAAGCTAGTGTTGGTGAAAATAGCAAGGCATGAAAGTTCTCCTGAACATCAGAAATGAGAAGAGAACCAGGGACAACTTACAGAGCCAAGACATGACCCACCAACACGATGATGCAATATACTATCTGATATGGGGATACTCCAGTTACTTCCAATGAACTGACCACCATTTTGGCAAGAGCATTTTATGAGTCTTAGTTCTTTTCACATTTGAAAATATGTTTTTTGTTCCACCTCGAAGAAGAAGCATGTGTTTGGCATGTAGTGCGCTACGCAGAATTGTGAAACCTGCAGCCGCCGACCATGCTCCATATCACCCGCAGCCCATGGGGAACTCTATTGGGTCAATGAAAGCGCTTCAGCTATGGAGTGGCTTGGTCAGCGAGGGACCTCGTTGTCTGACTGGACATGTCGCTCTGCAACACGCTGATGTGAAGCGCGTAAGAGACATATTCCTCTTCTGAACCTACATGACATTATGTGAGTTCTTGCTACTGTTTTTGCACAAATGTGACAAACGACAGCCAGATTATGCAATACCACCACATACATGTTCACTCTTTCATTCTGTCCCAAACTCCTGCCTACAAATTATGGTGTCCTAAACCTATATTTATATATATCTGTTGTCCAAAATGTCTTTTTAGCATCATCACAGACATATCATACACGTGTCTAGCATCCCCATGTCCTGCAATATTCACTTCCGGGATCACCTCATTAAGAATCCTGCTCTCTAGTCCTGGATTGTGGAATAATAATATATTGTTTCCTTAATGGGAAAAAACATTGTGCCCCAAGTTGCTATCAGGAAACTACTAAACAAAGTTTTCCACTACTTAAGTATCAACACTGGCTTCCACACTATAAATAAAAATAACCGAGGGTCTGGCATGATGGTTGCTGCCATTGTAATCTTACTAGCTCTAAACATACACCAGCTCACCAAATTGTTCAGAATGATCATCAGGCACCACAGGCTGGAAAGTAGGGATTTGTTACCAGGTAACTAGGCCACCATCACCCTGGACAATTCTTGGGCAAAGATACAGCAGGGACTGTACTTCCAGCCTTCCAACAATTCATGGCATACAATTCCACTCTATAGCTGTACTTTACAACACACCATAGCAAGTTGGCAGAAAAAACACTTTATATCACAGCTCTGCTAAATTGAAAATGAGGCTCATATTGTGCGCGTGCCCAGGACTGATATTACTTTAAATATCTCCTGGCCCCTCACTTTGCCTGGTTACCTTTCTGTGGCATTCTGCTGCTTCGCTCCATGTTAATAGGCTCTCTGTGGGTTGCACAAGAAACAATGGCCTGAGGCAGCTGTCAAATGCCCAAGTGATGGACTCAAACAATGCATTGTATCCTATTTTGTAGTTTCTGTACTGGAATCAGGAGATTCTATTTAAAATCATTGTCTTTACCTAATAATAGCAGGAATGACAGTGATGCTTATTTCTAGGTGTGTTCCTTGGAGGCTTGGTGGTTTAATGTTGCCTCCTTCACATGGAAAGCCATTTGTGTTAGGAAACATCTTAATTATATGCATTAATCTCCCTTTTGGCATATTATGTGACTCGATGATGCCCCAACATGTTTATCCACTCAAGGGTGTAGCTTCAGGGGGGTGTTTGGAGTTTAATACCCCCCTAATAAATGTATTTTCTGATAAATAGTTGGGTACAGGTGCTTTCAGACGGGTATTGTGGGGTATCAGTCAGATTCCAGCAGGAACTTTTACATAAACACCGACAAAAAATGCGAACGCATACGCTCTGTAAAAAGTCATCAAAAATATTGGTTATTTTACAGAATATTGGGGCATATTTACAAGAAAGTGGCGCATCAGCTCTGATTCGCCACTTTTCTTGCGTCACCCTGTGCCCCCCTAACGCCACCATGGTAGCGCTGTGTTTACTATACAGCGCACCATGGTGCACGTTAGCACAATAGTGTCATAATTTATGACG
Organism: Pleurodeles waltl; assembly: GCF_031143425.1. Taxonomy (NCBI): domain Eukaryota; kingdom Metazoa; phylum Chordata; class Amphibia; order Caudata; family Salamandridae; genus Pleurodeles; species Pleurodeles waltl. The sequence goes on along the minus strand of NC_090443.1, from coordinate 1,025,601,613 downwards.
CTATTGTGGCGCTTTGCTGGATTAGCGCCATAAATGATGGCGTAAATCCAGAAAAGCACAGGGAAGGCCCTTAGGTTATTATGGGAGCGTCGGTTTAACACCCGCCCTAAGCAGGTGTTAAGAATGACAGAAAAAATGATGCAGTGAAATCTTGTAAATTTCACTGCGCTATTTCTTTAGGCCTCCCTGCAGGAGAACGCCCCCCTTGCATACATTATACCTGGCGCAGGTACAATGTAGCACAAAGGGTTACAAAGTAGCGCAAGGCATGCACCGAGCCATTTTGTAAATATAGCGCATGGTGGGGGCCTCCTTAACGCCTCCTTAGCGTAAAAAAAAGGATACTAGGACAGCACAAGGAGGCGGAAGGGGCTTGTAAATATGCCCCAGGGTGTTTTGTCTCTTCGTACTCCCACCAAACCCCATTCCTCTCACTTTCCAATCCGCTCATGCGCACTGCTTGTTGTATAATGTATTTAAACTTTACATGCCTGCCTGATTGTCAGAAAATCTGATGCTCACCCCCTCCCCCAATCTTCCCAACCAAGCTTCGCCCCTGTATCTACCTACACTTTGGGGTTAGCGCCCCACTGTGGGATAACTCCCGGAATTCTAGCCATGATGTTCTGTTTTTATGAAGGTACTACCACAGTTAAGTGGAACTGGAGGATTGTTTTAAAAGTTGTGTTTTAGGAGGTTTACCACTTTATTTTATATTAACATGGTGTACTCTGTATATAGAGGATTTTGTTTTATAGAGTTTAGTGGTAAACCAGGGGTCATCACAACACGGGAAGTCATTGATAGGTTCTAACCAGACTTACTTTGATGCACTGAGCTGCACAAGCACTTTGTCACCTTCTGGGTCTGATCTGACCTTAGTAAGTGACATTAGCACTTTGCAGTGAGTTGGCTGGCCTATGTCTTGCCAACTTAAGCTCACGCTGCTATTTTGTTGTAGCTGAGAGTTCAAACATGTTAGGAATTGTGTGACACTCTCTTTTTACTGCCTGCAATTTGCTATTTAAGTCTATATTCCATATTTCACATATAATATTTTATATCTCGTCATCTAAAGATCCTGAGTATTAAACATGTAATGAATGCATCATGACAAATTTCACATCCAGTGTCACCATACTATGTCATACTATGTCAGATACCGACACGACTAGGCATTCCCTTTATGCGTCTTGGGAACTGTTGTTTGTTCTTTTATGGTTTTATTTCAAAACCGAATAAAGATTTTAAATCGAAATTGGATTGCACTGACTTCCACTGCAGTATGACCCAGTGGTGGCCTGATTTAGAGGAGGACAGTAATGAGAAATCCACCAAAAACCTCAGGTTCCCCATCTACCCTTCAGGTGTTTGCACTGCACTATGAGCTGCGCCTTCAGTGGGAGGAGGAAATCCTGCTAAAGGAGGGACTCTTGGGCTTTTTCCTCGGCTCTGCCAAGGTCTAGAGCCAACTCTATTAGATAGGGCAGCAGATCAGCAGCCCAAGCTCAGGTGATTGCTGGGCCACCATACCCCCATGCCTGGCGGCAGAGTTAAGTCTGTCAAAGACCTCAAAGTAGCTAACAGTGGACTTCCAGGAAAAGGTAGGTACCTTGTCGCTGAAACCCACTGCATGCAAGGAAGACAATTGTGTGGTCAATGACAATGCACCCTGATTGTGCCCTGAACGTACCCTCATTTATAGTGCTCCCATGTGTGCAGAAAATATTCCAACAGTGATGGATATTTGTGGATTCTTTCGGGAGATGTTTCCCCATAAAAGTGCATTCTGCCCCCTACTCCCTCGCCTCCCCTGCTCTCCTTAAGCATGGTGAATACCCTAAATCTTTTGCACAAGCTAAGTGTTGCAGATTTTCTCTGCTTCCATTGCAGGGCATGGAGACAAATAAGGGTGGTGGAGAAAACATCCCCCATTCAAACTATAGATCTCGCATTATGTACATTTTCTTCTCTTGCCAGATTTATCTTACTGCCTCTCTTACTGTGACATTTTGCTTCTGACTAGGCAGTCCATAACTGCCTCAATGCACTTCCCATCCAGATGAGTGACTGGAGATATGAATAACTGTAGCTATGACATTGTACTGTGCACATAGGATAAGGGTCTGGAAATGATCTCTTAAAGAAATAGATGGCATGTGCGTACTCTATGGGCATCAAGGAACCGCTGTCTTGCACATCCTCGTCTCGGTCTTCATACCCATCACCGCTCATAAATCTGATTCTGTTTGGAATTGTTCTCACCCAACAAATGCTGGTGGTTGGTGTTTTCTAGGTTCAGGCTCGCTTCACCTCCAGCATGTCCAGTCTCATCGTTGCCTCCATCAATATCATCATCGCTGCTTGGGATATCCACTTCGTAGCCATCAGCCTGCCTATGTCCATTCTTTGTCCAGCCATCAACAACGAGAGCTGCGTACTATACAGGAACAGTTTTACAGTAAGTGCAATGCTCTCCGCTTATGTACTGTAAACTTCACACTTGTATAGCGCACTACTCACCCGTTAGGGTCTCAGGGTGCTGTACGCATACCGCTGTGGAACCCCTCCTGGCTTTTCCCTGTGAGGCACCCACTCCTGGACAGCCCCAGGGTGAAGCCAGGCATCCAAGCGCTGTGAGGACCGCTGTGGAGATTAAGTAAGCTATTGCCCAGAGTTACAGAGTGGGAGCCAATAATTAGATTAGGCACCAAAGCGAGAATTATCTGGTCCAAGAGAATTGAGCCCAAGACCCGCTGAAGTGGGAATTGAACCCTGGTCAGATCTCTGCATCAGGGTCTGCCGCTCTAACCATTGTGCCACACTACTACCACATCCTACATGAACTAAGACAGGTAGCCCTGATCAGACAGACACGGCTTCTGTGGGAAACAGTCATGGGCTGAAGCGTAATGTTGAGCCAGACCTGGTTAGGATATAGGCAAGAGTTTTTAGGGCTATTGTTTAATGCACAGCATGGTATGTTTAAAACATGATTTACTTATGAGATGAGGGTTTGAGGTATATATGTATGTAAGTATTTGGTATTTCTGTATTGTGAACCTGGCTTGTATGCAACAGAGTGCAGAAAGTTGATTAAGAAGTTGACTGAGCAACATGCTGTTGAAGGTACTTTCAAGCTCCACCGGGTGATATTTAGGGCATTGGTTAAAGGTACGATGATGTGTCATGCAAGGATTAGGCAAAGTGCTACAACGACAATAAGATAAGAATGGGGCCACACTACTATTACATTAAGTGCTTGTGATCACCAGGATCACTGGATAAAGTGCATGCCTAGAGCTTTTGTTAGGATGAAGGTTATTAACCAAGCGACAATATGAATACGGTCTTTGGAGTCAGATACAATTAGGAGAGAATTCAGGGACATAGTGATTGTGAGGTAGAGGGTAGGAAATAGCATTACAATTCAAGGTAGGGTTAATGATAGGGTTGCAGTGAAGCATAAATATCAGGTAGAGTGTTGTGATTGGAATACACACAAGCCAAGACATGGTGTTACACTTAGTGTAGAGGACAATGACATGCAAGAGGAAGGTAGACTTGGGGTGGTTGACCTCTGTTGGAGATAGGGTTGTGCTTCTATGAATTCATAAGGATTGTGTAGCAGCTGGGATAACACTGGAGGTGCACTTGAACCTTAAACCTGCTAATAAAAGAGTGGAACACAGTCATAGTTAAAACCAGTGAGCACACGCTGTAGAAGATGTATACAGGGAAATCAATGGTGGGAACTAGAACATCAAACTAGAGGATGAGCTAAGAATCAAACACACACAAAAGCACAAGGCGGTAATCATGGGAAAACTACTGGAATGAACAAAGGACCAGCTAGAAGACCTGACTCCAACAGACACCATAGTTGGCACATTACACATGTTTCCTAATGTCTGGCACGCTCACCGAAAACCTATGTGGATGGCTGGAAACATTTTAACCCCTATTAAAATGGAAATATGCAGCCCCACACAGCATACTATTGACCACTTCAAAAACGACTTAGCTTTGAGGCTCTTCACTAACTAAATAGTTCCTTCATGGTGTGGCGATCTTTATTTTATTCCTAGGGGTTGAGATATAGACCACCAGCTATGTTGTCGACTTTATAACCAGGGATCTTGAGTTCTAACCAACCGTGGTCCAGGACTTGACTGAAAATCTCACATTAAATTTGGTGGACAGTCCTCAAAATCTAAAGATGACCATCTGCTGGTGAGGTTATCTATTCCTTCAAGCACAGATGAATGCTGAGTGGCCACTCTTTAGGTCTTTCTTACGAACAGCTTTAGCTGTCTTGTCAAAAACCTATTGTATAGAACACAGTATACAAAGCCGGCTTTCGGACAGTTTATGATTGCGTGGCTTTTTGTCTGTCTCAGTTTCTTCCTCCTTGGTGAATGGCTTACATCCCTATAAAGCTGTATCTTTACCTCTCACACATTTACACTTTATGGCTCAGGAAAATAAACTGATTTTACCAAAATCCCTGCTGCAGTGTTAAATCTTGGAATAGATCCTGTGTCTACACGCCTCAGGGCCAGCAATTTGTCTCACTTAAATCAGTAACTTAAATAGTCATTGAATTGGGAAATAAGGAATAGAAATGTTTAAAGAGCACGGGAATGCATACCATGATAAAGAGTGCTATGTAGCTATTTGATGACAGACACTTATTAACATTTTCACTACATAGATTGCTGAATCATGATACTGGCAGATCCAGTCTCATTAAATTCCCTTTGTGTGTTTTTTCAGACTCTACGCCAGGGTATTTTGGGGTTGATTGTGGCTCTTCTGCTGCTGGAGGCTGTGATTGCCCTCATAACCATCATTTTTGGCTGCAAAGCAGCATGTCGGTGTTGCTTCCCTTTTGGCAAAGCACAGGTAAGTGTGTCCTCTTATCCACCATTAATGACAATCACAGGTGTTAAATTGAATCAATTACTCTAATTTATTTTGCAAACTGTCATACATTGCAAAGCATGGAGTAATCCTCAAGGTGTGACCATGATCCGTCCAAAGACATGCACTAGTAGCACGTAAAGTTAGTAGTCCAAAAGAAAGCTACAAAGAGAAATAGAAGATTAGTATGTAAGAGGCATTGACAATTCAAAGAATGATTGCTACATGATTAAGAGGCAGAAAAAAACAGACTAGAAGTGATGGTCTGGGTGTTCTATGAGAACCTGGTCTACATAGCAAAGGTTAGATGTAGAGGTAAATTAGAATAGACAATAGGGATTTATGGATATTTAGACAGATGTCTTCAGATTGAACACATAAGTTAAAGGGCCTAAGGATAGTGGGTTTAGAGGCGGTTATGTAGACAGCTGCATGGATATAGGTTGGTTTCAGTAGATGTAGAAATCTATAGAGAAAGATAGATCTAGGGAACGATTGATGTGGAGGTAAATGGATGAAGAGATAGATATAAGCATAAATTGATACAAAATAGATACAGCGGTAGAAGGATATTGAGGTAGGTGTATACATAGCTAGATGGATGTAGTGCTAGGTGGGTTAACTGATGGATGTAGAGATAAATATACATATAATGGTACATGAATATATATACTTTGGTAGAAGTATAAGAGTGATGCGAGTAGGACACGGATTGCAAGGTGATCCTGATTTAATGCCAAGAGCAATGTCTGCTGCTGAGGAAGAGAAGAAACATTGGAAATTGGCCAGATGCTGGTAACCCACATTGAGAAGTTCAGAACCATGCTTTATCAAGGAAATCAGCAAAGGCACAATAGATCTGAGTGTTATATTCTCATGAAAATGATCAAATAAAGAAGTACAGCAAGGAAATAATAAGAATATCTAAAGAGGTGGGCTTGGGAAGGTCCTTTACTATAGTGAACCCCTCTTGTGTGTCATCTTGTCTTTATTTATATGTTTGAGATGGTGGATCTGTTCAGATTTTTATAAATTCTGACGGCCCGGAAATCATCGTCTATGTTTGTGACCTGGTTTTAGGCTGCCTGATTGTGATGCTGCTGATGTGTCAGTGATATTGGGGTTGTAATTGCTAGTTTCCAAAGCAATGCCAAATGTTGTAGTGTAGAAAATGCACATTTTCTGTGTGGTGAACCCCGACTTTTCTCAGACTTTACCTTTCGGTTGACCCTATTTTTACTGGGTGTAGAACTGCACTATTGATTCCTGATAACCAGTAGTAAAGTGGCGGTGTTCCCCCTTTAAACTTGGTTAAATTGGTTTATTACTGATTGGCACATTTACCTTGCCTGCAAGTCCCTAGTATAAGTGCACCTAGGACCTGGAAGTTAAATGCCACTTGTGGGCTGCAGCACCTGCTGTGCCCTGTAGAGGCAGCGCAAGCATGGCTTTCAGCCTACTCTGTGTAGCCTGATGGCTGCAGTGTAAACTTTTCAGTGTGGCCAGTCAAATGACAGGAGAAATCCTTCCTTTAATATGTTACCCCTATTTAAGCCTTTGAACCATTAGGTGGCGTGCATGGTATTTAAAAGCAGGAAATATAGAAATTAAAAGTTAACATACCCTTACAGTGACTGACACCATAAAGCTATTTTCTCTGCAGGAAGGCAATCTGCCTCCTAGAAAAACATTGGGACGCAACATGAAATACTAACATTGATTCCCAGAAATGGGACCTTCTAGAAAAATAATAAAACTATTTTTTATCAGTTATTAAAAATTCAATTCAATGGAGAAGTCGGATTTTTAATACATATTAAGGAAACATAACTTTTAAATATTCACCATTTCCCTCCCTGATGTTCCTGGAGGCTAATTTGCATTAGCACTCCACCTCTCCCAGCCGTGCTCACCTTTTGAATAGGTGTGAATGAGGTGAGAAATGTCCAGGAGCAAACAATAGACCAACCTAAATGGGCAGAGAAGACTCCCCTAAACTCAACAGAATATGCAGGGCTGCAGGCCTCCTTTTGATAGCAAATGGTTAATACTGCTGGACGGGTCTGTTGAGCCACATGTAACACTTAGGGCACACTTTAAAAGTAGAGACGAGGATGCCAGGATACTTTTTGTGGCTTCCCTGTCTGGTTGCTGAAGGACCCTGCTTTTGTGATCCCAGACTCCTGTCTCTGGTTTGCTGTGAGTTTGTTGCCGTATGCAGACTGGATTTTCAAGTTAGATGTGGGAGAACACTAGGCTTACCATAGTACACTCCCCAAACACACCTACAGCCCTCAGTGCCCACGTTTAGTGTGGCCAAAGACTTTCACCATCTTAAAAATGTTCTGACACATGGCATTTTGGGGCTGTTTGCAGGAAGGCATATAGGGCCAGATGTATGAAAATATTTTGCACTCGCAAACGGTAAAATCGTCCGTTTGCGATTGCAAAATAGTGGTCTGCAATGCATGAAAGACATTCGCAGACCACAAAGTAGAAAACCGCAAAAATTGCGATTTTTAGCGTTGCGACCTGGATTTTGCGAATCACAATTTGCGATTCGCAAAATCCAGGTCGCAAGGCAATGCTGCAAAAAATGGCAAATTGCGATTTTCGCAGAATGGTATTTTGCACATGCAAAATACCATGATCTGCAACCAGGTGGTAACCTGGTGCAAAATTTAAAAATGCAGTAAAACTGCATTTTTAAATTGAACATGTAAAACACACATGCCCTTTTGGCATGTGTGTACCTTACATGTTAAAAAAAAAAAATTGTGGCAGGAGAGGGGGCCTTAGGCCCCCAGCACCCTGGCCTTTTGCATTTCCAAAATTGCGATTTCTGGTTCAGAAATCGCAATTTTGGAAATGCAAAAAATTTGCAGCTATGGGCCAACAGGCCCATAGCTGTGAATGGGGCCGGTATCGCAATTTGCGATTCGGTAATAGCATTTGCGATTTTTAAGAAATCGCTATTACCGATTCGCAAATGTGATACATGGCCCTTTGCGAGTCGGTAATAGCGATTTCTTAAAAATCGCTATTACCGAATCGCAATGGGCCGTGATGGTACATCTGGCCCATAGGAACTACTGCAAAAGTGAGTAGGTCTGGGCCTAGGAACCTTTCCTCAGCTGGTCAAAGATGGACTAGGAGTGTCTTACGGTGGCCTCCACCCACAGGCTGTGAACCCTACAAAGCTAAACCCTCACCATGCCATCCTTAGAACACTTTCTAGACCTGCGAAAGATCAAAAGAAGACTGGATCTGCTGTCTGTGTCCCGAGAGGAGCCCTTAAGGGCTGCACCTGTTCCCTATTGTACCCACACAAAGAATGAGACTCCAGGGTCAGTCTGCTGAGGACAAACCTGGTTGCTGTATCCAGCCCACGCTCCATCACAGTCAGTCTCAAATTGTGTCTAAGTGACAGTCTACTGCAACCACTATCATCAATTTTTTGTGCGTTTTGGTGCTATTTCTACTGAAAGCGTTAAAAATTCATATCTCCAGTTTCCCTTATTGGACTTTTGTCCTACTGGTGTAATTGTCTTTCTTTAATTTTACTCTATGTTTCTAAATCATTTTTGGATTTTTATTGTTTTGCATTTTGACTTCATTACTATTTTGGTACTTCATAAATACTTTACACATTGCCCTAAGTTACGACTTGTTGAGCTCAGGCTAATTTAGTGATTTTGAGGGTTCACCCTGGCAAGGGTTGTGATTATTCCTTGAGGTGGGAAGTCCTTCACCATAAATAATAAGACAATATCTTACATTGTGCAATTGGGATCATGGTGCTTTGAAAACATTGCCCAAATTATGATGGAAAATGTATTTGCCTGGTGATGGAGATTATATTAAAGAGATGATGGTGTTATGCTGGAATGCTTAACATGTCTTATTTGTTCTTGCTGTTGGGATAAATCTGACTAGATCACCATGTTGATTGCTTGGAGCAGAGGTGAGCTCAGTGCTGTGATACTGCCATGAACAGTGGCTTTGACAGATTCATCTTTCGATAAAAGTAAAAGGGATAGTGAAGTTGTGATATGTTCCCTGTAACCATGATGGTAATATTGGTTCTATGTGGTTGTAGATATCCTGGTTTAAAGGCATATTTGTGAAGGTGCAGTGATCTTGGTGAAATGATTGTTGTATTGTATTGTATTTGAGCTTTTGGATACCTCTTACACTCCTCATGAGGTTGCAAAGTGCTCACATTGTCATTAGTTCTTGGGGGCCCTTTTGGACCTGTGTGGTTGAAAAGATGATGGTTGTGATATATCCTTAGCGGCAGATGTTGGTTGATGTGCAAGAAGTTCAAAGACAAGCTTCTTACATGGTGCTTCAAACATCACAGCCTACACGCATGAAGCGTGGCAGAGAGCGTGAGAGAAGATTCAGCCATTCATACCAGCTCATCAGTTTATATAGGTCACAGTCTGCACCTTGAAGTTATTATATTTTGACTGTTGGTGCTGTCAGTATTGTGGTCAGCTTGGAAAGAAATTCAGGTTGGTGATTTGTGTATTTTTCTTGACTGAAGAGTGGTCCAGGCACATGGATTGCTGGTGAGATTTATATCAATAAAGTGTTATTCAGGGTGTGCAGAGGCACAATTTGGTGTATTGGGTGTGTTTTGTGGATGCAGCTGCACTGACTGTGATGTTAGTGTGAGAGCAGACAGTAATTAATATCTCTGATCCTATGTTTCACACCCCAATCTTGGTCTGCAGAAATAGCCTGGGGCTACATAAAGTTTGAGTTGAGGGAACCTTAGGCAGCTGTGTGAGCCCTGATTAAGTGGAGGTTTCGGGTCTTTGCCCATCTGTACCCTTGCCACAGCAAATAGGAGGGCCAGTGGCATTTTCTTTACAATATTCTTGGTGTGATGGTGACTTTGGTAAATGTTGAGTTTGGGATGGTGATGTCTGTAAGGTGTTAGTTAAAGAGAAGTGATTCTGGGTGTTTGATACAGAATTTGTTGGTTTGATGATGGTGGGGTTGTAGCTGGCATCTTCATTGCATGACAGAGATCATGATTGGGTGAGTATGACATTTGTGTGCTAGAGAATTGATAGTGGGATAGTTATAGTGATAGTTGGAAAGTGAACCTGGTGGCATTTTTTCATTTTTCCCTTGTGGGTAGTATAAGGTTATATTTGTTATGTGAGGGTCATTTTGTTGGTTTCATTAACAATTATATTTATTTTTTCCAGCCACAAATAGAGTGGGTTGGGTGCTGAGAAGTCCATTTACGCCATCTTGTGAAGATTGCTACGGATAGTTCCTTGTACCACATTTAAAAAACATACAGTAACAAAGAAGACTAAGCAAGAACTCCAGAAAAATAACAGGAAAAGAAAAACCTGCCTCGTCAGGAGGAAGATGAAACAAGATCCTCCCTTCATTGACATCTGCACATTTTTCCTGGAACTGTGACTAGATATAAATTAATAAATATGTGATGCACGTACCTGGATTATAATGGATGCCTTGAACTGAGCCTTAACTCATATTCCCATGATTTATGTGGTCAACTTAAGATGTGGCATTCCTCTATGTTTTCTCTTTTGGAATAAATAGGAATGTCAGATCCTTTCAGATTACCGGCTAATATCTATACCAATCTGCAAACAGAATTATATGTAATTTATTAGTGGTCATGAATGATTGATTGTATATTTTTAAAATGTTATTTAACTTTTTATTCAATTACATAAGGTTTGAAAACTGCCAGACAGGACCCATTGATTACTTGTTAGGTCATTACTGTATTATACAAAGTAACAGTATAAGAATTATGGGCTTATTTATGAGAAAAACTCACAGTGCGGCTCAGCAAGTCATCTTGCTGCACTGTGTGACAGGGAAAGGGCGGGAATGCGCTGCGTCAATACTGCACATTCCTGCATTTTTCCCTGCACTGGTTCCCTTTTAGCTGCGTACCGCCAACACTGCCACCCTTGCACCATGGTGCAGGAGTGCCTCCATTGCATGCAGGATTGTTTTTGTGTAGGAAGGGGTTTTAGGCAGTTGTTTTTCATCCAGTCAGCAATGCCTGTCATACACTTCTGGAAGCTGGCCTTTGTGATGGAGGGGTCTTCTGATAGTGAGAATCAGTTTGGTGTCTTCTCCGTAATGGTCATTCAGTGGGATCTGAAGATGTTGGCCGGAGGGTCATTTTGTTGAACAGTGTGGGGCTGAGGGACGAGCCTTGAGAGGCACCACTAATGTCCTTGGGGCCTGAGGTGAAAGGAGGTAGGCGGATTCTTTGTATTCCTCTGGTAAGGAAGGAGATGATCCACTAGAGGGCATTTCCTTGGATTCCGATATGATGTAGTCTCGGTATAAGGGTGTGGTGGGATACGTTGTCGAATGCTGCTGATGGGTCGAGGAGGATTTGGGCTGCCATTTCTCCCTGGTCGAGGAGGGTTCTGATGTCATCAGTGGCAGCAATCAGGGAGGTTTTGGTGCTATACTTGGTACGTAATCTGGACTGGGAGGGGTCTAGAAGGTTGTTGATTTCCAGGTGTTGCATGAGTTGGTGGTTGATGGACTTTTAGAGGACTTTGGCAGGAGAGGGGAGCAGCGAGATGGGGTGGTAGCTCTCGAGATCATTGGGATTGGCGAAGGTTTCCTGAGAAGGGTTGTAACATCTGCGTGTTTCCGTACTTCGGGAACCGGGGCTGTGGTTATGGATGAGAAGGTGGTGAGCTTGCTCCTGATTATCTTGCTCCCGAGATTGAGGTTTGCAATAATATTAGTGAGCTGCTGCTATTTTGCAATATCAAAAACACATCACTACCCCTGAATATGTGCTGTAAACACTTTCGAATTTGGACTGGTGAGTCTGTGCACTGTCAGTGACCTGGCTGAAGAGGCCATGAAAGAGCTTGAGTTGGATCATTGGATCAAAGCTGTTTCGAACAGGGGCCCCCAAAATACATTTGGCCCAAGGCCCCCAAAATCTTTAAAATGGCCCTGATCAATGCAATGCCAATGTAATGCCTTGCCAGGGCAGAGTAAAGCAACACAGTGATTTGTGTTTAGTTTACTCCAAATTTATGAAGCCACTCAGAGCCACGCAAAGTCACCTTACGTGGCTTCATAAATCACATTTGGGGTTTGCGTCACACATGTGCTACGTTGTGTGGTGCAACAAATACAGAAAATGGTCTGTAGGCAGGAATAAATTCAAACATTATTATTCAAGACCAGTACTTAATTCTGTCCTTATGGATCAATTACTTTCTATTATTTATTACAATTAATTTTTGTACAAGGTCAGCAGTGGCTCATCAGTGAGATATATACACAACACAATTGTTTACAAAACAAAAACATCCTATCACATACAATACCAATTTATTTTATCTATAACTAAGAGATCCTTATACTTTGTACCTAATCTAACCACTGGCAGAATGCCAGAAGAGGATAGTGCCCAACATTGTTTTCTTAAATGGTGGTTACCATTCCAAGATCGTAACTGTAATCCACTCAGTTGCAATGATTGAAAGTTCAAATATCAGCAGCAGGCAAATACCTATTTCTTTTTTTAGGGTATTTTGCAGTGCTTATTAAGTTTTTTTAAACAAAATCACTTGAATTAAAGAACACAATCTCGCAAAAATATGTGTCAACGCGTTTCGGCCTCCTCAGTCAGGGCCTCATCAGGACTATCAGGGGGCAACAAAGCCTCTTTTTATATTGATATCAAAATTGCTCACAAGTCACCATGTTCTTTTAAACATTTGTTGTGCCAGGTAACGTAAAGACTCGATACCGGGAAACGCGGTGGGCTACAATGTATTTCACCACCATCTATGCTGCAAGGTTGAATCGTATGTATTAGTTCATGCCTTTGCAAACAACGGACCTCGCGCCTGAGGCATGGTATTGTTTTTAGACCTCTGTAAGCACCAGCCATGAAGTGTCAACTGCAATCCATGCTGCAAAATGAGATGATATCCGTTATAAGGCACATATGAGAAATGTGTAGGGAGCGGAAAGGAGCTCAAAGCTACTTATACATTTTAGGGTGTATTCCTGTTGGAAAGCCCTCTTACTTTGCTTAAACAGAAATGACTCACAACTGAAATGGAGGGAAGAGAAATATAATGATGTTGGCTTAAGGTATCTACTAAAAACCTAAGGTAAAACCTTTGCTAACAGCTCCTTGATTTTAACCCCGTTTTAGTTTCTCTAATGCAGATGTCAACTTCTACAATAGGAAACTATTAAAATTAACTTTTTCTTCTTTAAATGTTGCTCTAAAGGATTTATAAATATATATATATATATATGCATTTTATATGACTTTTTCTGTTTTATATGGATTTTGTTGAGTTGATTTTTAGTAACTTTCAATAAAATTGAAACTTGAAATTTCAGGTTTTATATGATTGACCACTTTTCCAATAGTGTAACCTTAGAGCCACTAGAGTGCAGCGCTGATTATGTAGAGCTGGATGACTTGTAATGAAAGCACTGAAAGGAACAGCTACAACAGAAACAATTGCATGTGGATTCACCTTACTTTTCCTTCATCTTTCATCTTTCATCTTTCTGATTTTTGTTGTTTGTTGGCCATGCTGCACACATCAGTTGAGTTTTTATCAACTTTATCCTCATAGACCTCACCTCCAAAGTTACTGACCACTCTGTAGACTTGGCCGAGATGGTAACAGCATCAAATGTGGGATCACTCACAGCCCTTAGTCACTCCTGGGTCTTCTTGCTGTTTCGATTTACATGGAACTAATCGCTGAACACTAGATCTGCTCTGCAGTTCATTTCGTAAGGGCAGTTAAGAACTCATCAAAAGTTTCTTATTTACACCATCTGTGGAAGTGATAGCTTAAAGTATCTATGTATCCTTGCTGTTGCCTAGTCTAGATCATTCCTGTCCTCTTCTCCTGGCGATGGACTGAATCTAAGTACAATTCTTACAATGTCATGACCATATGACCCTAAGGAGTGCAGTCAATTTCATTTTACCCTATTCACTGACACCAGTTCCCAATAGCCACCAAAAAGGTTAAATTCCTCCCACCACTGCTTCTAGGGCAGAAGTGGTTTTCCCATACACTGAGGAGATCTCTGAGGAACATCGAGCTGAAGAACAATGGAACACAAAGTAAAGAGTATTTAGACAATATAGGGAGAAAAAAAATTGTGTGGACAAAATATTGTGTCAAGAATATAGAGGACAAAAATATCATGAAGGTGAGTTTCCATAGGTAAGCAAAGTTATACTCTGTATAACTCCACATATAAATATCTTTATATCTTCAAATTAAATAGATGCAGAGTTAAGAATCGTAAGTATATACTTAGGGCCAGATGTATCATCTGATTTTGCACTCGTAAACAGCGAAATCGGCCGTTTGCGAGTGCAAAATCAGGGTCTGCAATGCATCAAATGCATTCGCAGACCAAAAACAGAAAATTGCAAAAACTGCGATTTTCTGCGTTGCGACCTGGATTTTGCGAATCGCAATTTGCGATTCACAAAATCCAGGTCGCAATGCAATTCTGCAAAAAATGGCAAATTGTGATTTTTCGCAGAATGGTATTTTGCACATGCAAAATACCATGACCTGCAACCAGGTTGTAACCTGGTGCAAAATTTTAAAATGCAGTAAAACTGCATTTTTAAATTTGATATGTAAAGCACACATGCCCTTTTGGCATGTGTGTACTTTACATGTGGAAAAAGAAATTGGGGTGCAGGAGAGGGGGCCTTAGGCCCCCAGCACCCTGCCCCTTTGCTTTTCCCAAATTGCGATTTCTGTTTCAGAAATCGCAATTTGCGAAAATGCAAAAAATTTGCAGCTATGGGCCAACAGGCCCATAGCTGCGAATGGGGCCGGTATCGCAATTTGCGATTCGGTAATTGCATTCACGATTTTTAAGAAATCGCAATTACCGAATCGCAAATGTGATACATGGCCCTTTGCGATTCGGTAATTGAGATTTCTTAAAAATCGCAATTACCGAATCGCAATGGGCCAGATTCGTACATCTGGCCCTTAGTTATTTGCACTTACCTTCTCGTTAATTTTGTCCTCAATATTTTTGACACAAGATTCTGTCCACGTGATATTTTTGAGTCCGATACTCTGTCCATGATCTGAAGTACATTCTCTGCACCTCTCCAGATGTATCCCAAAATCCAAAAATTCAACAATCTTGTGAGTTGAAATACAACATTAAAAAACCTCCATTGATAATGGAGATCATTCAATAATGCACGGAGGACTGATGAGTCGCAGAATAAATTAGCCTGGGTTCACAGATCACTGTATCGCGAATAGTGAATCCATACACAGGTAAGTGCGTGGAATGAACTTGTCTTCATGTAGAAGGTGAATTCCTATCCATGCGCATTAATCGCAGATAATAATAATTTGAATAAGGACCATGAAGAGCATTGGTCCATCACAAAATGGCTTACGGCAAGGGATCATGCATGGGCAAGCCTAAGGTCCCAGAGTATTTAAAATGGATGCTAAGGCCAGAACAAGGTTTGGGATGGGGGCCAGGTTCTGTCCTCACAGTAGGCTATCTTACGTCATTTAATTTGTTTGGCACACAATCACGAAACTTCTAGGCGACCTTACTAACACGAGCAAAGAACACTAAAAATGAATAGGGAAGCATAAGTTAATGGGAAGACTATTACACGGCTAAGTTTACGAACTCCATTAGGTTGTGTTGACTACCTAAAGGAATGGTCAGGGAGTACCACAGCATTGGAGTGGACACTGAGAATGCTCCATCACCATAAATGGGATTTTGTGTTCTCGTCACTCGCTCTAGTGTTTGGTTATTTGGTCAGAGACACTGGTCTGGCCAATCCCTTCTATTTTGACCACGCGGAAGTGAGGTGCCTGAGAGTATACCACTTTATCCACTATTTTTATTGCCTTGAATACGAATTGCTGCTTGGCTGGTAGGCAAAGCAGAAACCTGTGGGTGGGAGTAGTGTGTCCTCTTGTATGTTTGCCAGCAATGAGTCTGGCTGCAGTACTTTGCACTGACTGAAGCCTGTGTGAACGTTTGGCTGGAGCTTCCAGATAAATGCGTTTACGTAGTCTAGTTTTGAGTAAATTACAGCATTTTTCCAAAGATACAAACCATTTCAAACCTATAACCAGAAGCAACTCTTGCATTTAGAGTTTTCCTTTGCAAGAAGTAATTGCATTCTCTTCAGACCATGCAGAACATGGGATGCAGCTGTTAGCGCTTTTTCATGGAGCAGCTTTGGAGACTATAAAGCGCTATTGGATGGACCTGGAATGAAGTTTAACCCTAGGAGGATTTTTGTGCTCCACAACCAAGCCTCGTCATCAACACAATACAATACATTCAATAATATGTGAAGCATGCAAGGCTCCACAAAAAGGACAGATAATGTTTTAGTATCAAACCATGAAGGTTTATTGAATGTTAATGGTTTACAGAAGTCAGAAATCAGGTTAGCAACAATTAACAATCACAATGTGTGTGCATCAATTAATATGCAAGTCAAATTAGGTCAAAGTCACAGGAAGGTTTGTCCTCTATCTCTTAGAGAGCTCTCTACAATATTCTGTTCTGTTCTGCTCTGTTCTGCATCTGTCCTACATATGTGCTAAAGGACACACAAAACATTACCATTTTACACACCTGCATACAGTCCTCAGAAGGAGTACCCTGTTACGTTGAAGCCAGAGGATACAATTAGATACTCATTAGCTTCTCAAGGTTTCTCACGATATAAGCTTCTCCCTTCAAACTTACACTATCTGTAACTCATGTACTCATCTGCACACTGCAGGTGTCTCTTGAAAGCGCTATTCATTAACACATTCCACAATGATCACAAAGAAAATAAATGTCTTCGTATGGGAAAGAAGGAACACACCAAAGTTAGCCATTTTAAACTATAATCAGTTCAAACGTGGACAGTCATAATTTCACTCTACAAATGACATTGATATTTCCATATGCTACTGTAAGGAGCTCCCATTTTTCATGCCCCCTCCCCAGTTTTTGCTAGGTTTTATTGCTTTTGTATGGACTCTGGCCACTGGGGCGCTGTCGCTTAGCGCCCAGTATATCTGTTCTGATCCCCAAAACACTCAGAATTGGCTAATCCTTAACTGGCTATTTACCTTGCCTATAGGTCCTTTCTGAAGCTCAGGGGCATATTCATACTCTGTTTGCACCGGATTTGCGTCATTTCTTTTGACGCAAATCCGGCCCAAACCTAACTCCATATTTATACTTTGGTGCTAGACCCGTCTAGCGCCAAATTTAAAGAGTTAGAGTCATTTTTTTACTGTGGAAACCTACCTTGCATCAATGAGATGCAAGGTAGGTGTCCCCGGGCAAAAAATTACTTAAAGGCATTTGCGCCTTATTTATACTCCCATGCAAAAATGATGCACGGGAGGAGGAGGGCCTTAAAAAATGCCTCTAAGCCTGTTTAAAGTAATTTTTTAACGCCTGGGTCAGGGCAGGTGTTAGAGGACCTGTGGGCTCATTTCCATGGTCTCCGACCATGGAAGCAGTCCACAGGTGCCCTTACCTGCACCCAGGGACACCCCTTTGCTAAGACAGGAGTCATTTCCATGGGGGTTATGAGTCAAAAAATGACGCTAGTCAGGTTAGAGTCAATATTTTTTACTCTAACCTGACTTGCACCATTCTTTGACGCACAGCGCCCAGGCTTCCCTATGCCTCCGCTGCCTGGTTAGCGTCAATTATTTTGACGCTAACCAGGCCGCAACGCCAGCTACTGTCATTCATTAAATCTGACACCCGGCTGGCGCGTTGGAATGGCGGTAGCCGGTGTTAAACTTAGCGCAGGTTTGCGTCAAAAACTATAAATATGGGCCTAAGTGTACAATGGCCTGTAAGTTAAATGTCGTTAGTTGGCTGCAGCACCTATTTGGCCACCACAAAATTGGCAATGAAAAGCATCCGGCCTGCCCCTGCAGACTGAGTGTGAAGTTTTGTAAGGAAATGCCTCCTTGGCATGGTTACCCCCTGACTTTTTGCCTTTGCTGATGCCAAGTTATGTTTAAAAGTGTGCTGAGGCCTGCTAACCAGGCCCCGGCACCGGTGTTCTTTCCCTAACCTGTACCTTTGTTTCCATAATTGACACACCCTGGCATCCAGGTAAGTCCCTTATAACTGGTACCCCTGGTACCAAGGGCCCTGATGCCAGGGAAGGTCTCTAAGGGCTGCAGCATGTCTTATGCCACCCTGGAGACCCCTCACTCAGCACAGACACACTGCTTGCCAGCTTGTGTGTGCTGATGGGGAGAAAATGACTAAGTCGACATGGCACTCCCCTCAGGGTGCCATGCCAACCTCACACTGCCTATAGCATAGATAAGTCACCCCTCTAGCAGGCCTTACAGCCCTAAGGCAGGGTGCACTATACCATAGGTGAGGGCGTAGGTGCATGAGCACTATGCCCCTACAGTGTCTAAGCAAAACCTTAGACTTTTGTAAGTGCAGGGTAGCCATAAGAGTATGTGGTCTGGGAGTCTGTCATACACAAACTCCACAGCACCATAATGGCTACACTGAAAACTGGGAAGTTTGGTATCAAACTTCTCAGCACAATAAATGCACACTGATGCCAGTGTACATTTTATTGTGAAATACACCCCAGAGGGCATCTTAGAGATGCCCCCTGAAAACATACCCGACTTCCAGTGTGGGCTGACTAGTTTTACCAGCCTGCCACACACCAGACATGTTGCTGGCCACATGGGGAGAGTGCCTTTGTCACTCTGTGGCTAGTAACAAAGCCTGTACTGGGTGGAGGTGCTTCTCACCTCCCCCTGCAGGAACTGTAACACTTGGCGGTGAGCCTCAAAGGCTCACCCCCTTTGTTACAGCGCCCCAGGACACTCCAGCTAGTGGAGATGCCCGCACCCTCTGGCCACGGCCCCACTTTTGGCGGCAAGGCCGGAGGAGATAATGAGAAAAACAAGGAGGAGTCACTGGCCAGTCAGGACAGCCCCTAAGGTGTCCTGAGCTGAGGTGACTCTGAATTTTAGAAATCCTCCATCTTGCAGAAGAAGGATTCCCCCAATAGGATTAGGGGTGTGCTCCCCTCCCCTCAGGGAGGAGGCACAAAGAAGGTGTAGCCACCCTCAGGGCTAAAAGCCATTGGCTACTAACCCCCCAGACCTAAACACCCCCCTAAATTGAGTATTTAGGGGCCCCCAGAACCTAGCAAGATAGATTCCTGCAACCTGAAGATGAAGAAGGAATCCTGACCTGAAGTCCTGCAGAGGAGACGGAGACACCAACTGCCTTGGCCCCAGCCCTACCGGCCTGTCTCCCCACTTCAAGAAACACTGCAACAGCGACGCGTTCCCCAGGGTCCAGCGACCTCTGAAGCCTCAGAGGACTACCCTGCATCTAAAAGGACCAAGAACTCCAGAGGACAGCGGCTCTGCTCTAAAGAAGAAACATCTTTGCAACAAAGAAGCAACTTTTAAAGACCACACGTTTCCCGCCGGAAGCGTGAGACTTTGCACTCTGCACCCGACGCCTCCGGCTCGACCTGTAGAGAACCAACACTACAGGGAGGACTCCCCGGTGACTGCGACCCTGTGAGTAGCCAGAGTTGTCCCCCCTAACCCCCCCCTGCGACGCCTGCAGAGGGGATCCAGAGGCTCCCCCTGACCGCGACTGCCTGCTTCTAAGAACCCGACGCCTGTAAAGAGACTACACCCGCAGCCCCCAAGACCTGAAGGATCCTACCTCCAGTGCAGGAGCGACCCCCAGGTGGCCCTCTCCCTTGCCCAGGTGGTGGCTACCCCGAGAAGCCCCCCGCTTGCCTGCCTGCTTCGCTGAAGAGACCCCTGGGTCTCCCATTGAAACCTATTGCAAACCCAATGCCTGTTTGCACTCTGCACCCGGCCGCCCCCGTGCCACTGAGGGTGTACTTTTCATGCTGACTTGTGTCCCCCCCGGTGCCCTACAAAACCCCCCTGGTCTGCCCTCCGAAGTTGCGGGTACTTACCTGCTGGCAGACTGGAACCGGGGCACCCCCTTCTCCATTGAAGCCTATGCGTTTTGAGCACCACTTTGACCTCTGCACCTGACCGGCCCTGAGCTGCTGGTGTGGTAACTTTGGGGTTGCTCTGAACCCCCAACGGTGGGCTACCTTGGACCCAACTTTGAACCCTGTAGGTGGTTTACATACCTGCAAAATTAACAAACACTTACCTCCCCCAGGAACTGTTGAAAATTGCAGTGTCTAGTTTTAAAATAGCTTATTGCCATTTTTGTGAAAACTGTATATGCTATTTTGCCAATTCAAAGTTCCTAAAGTACCTAAGTGAAATACCTTTTATTTGAAGTATTACTTGTAAATCTTGAACCTGTGGTTCTTAAAATTAACTAAGAAAAGATATTTTTCTATACAAAAACCTATTGGCCTGGAATTGTCTTTGAGTGTGTGTTCCTCATTTATTGCCTGTGTGTATTTACAACAAATGCTTAACACTACCCTCTGATAAGCCTACTGCTCGACCACACTACCACAAAATAGAGCATTAGAATTATCTCTTTTTGCCACTATCTTACCTCTAAGGGGAACCCTTGGACACTGTGCATGCTATTTCTTATTTTGAAATAGTACATACAGAGCCAACTTCCTACAAGTTTTAAAACTGCAAATTCAACCTTTCAAAATAAACCCTTTTTCCAGGCCAAAACTTCCTTTTTAATACCTATAAGTCACTCCTGAGGTAGGCCCAATGGGCCCATGGGGCAGGGTAAATGATATTTAAAATGTAGAACGCATGTACATTTTACATGTCCTGGCAGTGAAAAATATTCAATGTCGTTTTTTCCTGTGTCAAGGCTGGTTCTCCCATAGAAAAGCACTTGGTTACATTATAACACCTCCATTTGTACAGGAAGTGACATCACTACCCTCCTCTCCTAGGAGCTACTTAAAGGCTGCCACATCGACGGTATGCAGAGCAGGCATGTCAATGGCACACCAAATCCAAGCCTGTCTGCGTCTGGACCGGGACCAGTGCCAGGAACCCTGGTCCTCCAACCTGCACATCCTCTACCCTGGCTGCCCTTCCACACTCTTCTGCCTCAATACCTCACTCAACACTGAAGAGCATTCTCCAGAGCTTCCAGAAGGTTTTCACGCAATTACCCACACCCAACACTCCTCGCACGGACAGCACCCAACACCTGACTCACTCACACTCACATATTCCTGCAACTACCAAAACAACCATCCACACTCGCTCACTCACTGAACACATCACAGAGACCTGGGATTGCTGCATGACAATTCCCTTGACCTACCTTTCCTCACGGATACCAGGGTGAACCCTGCATCGACACCTGAAATTACCATAGTCATGTCCCCTGGCCACAAGATTGCCAGGCAACAGATACTTCACAATCCCAGAGGCCAAATCAGCATCATCCACAAGGACATCATCAGCTGCACCACATCCATGGACATGTCATCCTCTAACATGGAACACCAGTCATTCAAGCTCCACATTACACCCAATTTTACCCTAAGTGGAACTCTCATCTACCGACCACTGGGACTGCACATCAACTTCACCCACACCCTCATGGACTTTGTTGGACCACTGACCCTCGATGCTAGCAATTACATTTTATTTGGAGACCTGAACTTTCACCTGGAAGACCATGCTGACACCAGCTCAAACGCACTCATTGACTACCTTGGAAGCCTGGGCCTCACCTCACAAGTAAAGGGGCCTACCCATGTCACCGGATACACATGGACCCTATTTTCACCGACTTTGACAACAACCAAGTAGACAAGCCCACACCAGTCCCTTGGATAGACCATACCCTCATAAAGTTGAACATCCCCTATCATGATCAAAGGCACATACATCACAGCCAGACACGTCCACCAAAACTGGAAAAGCATTACTGACAAAGACTAGAACACCATTTTCAATAACCAGTGACCAAAATACAGCAACAGCTTTCCCAAAGCCATCAAGAATTTCAACAAATGGATTACCTCCTGCACCGACTCCCTGACTCCCTTAAACAAAGCAGCACAACAAGATCCAGACCCTCGGTCAGTTCGTACATGGAGGAACTCAGAATGTAAAACACCACTGCAAACAACTGGAGCTCATAGAGAATGAGCCATGACAATACAGAGACGTTTACATTCAAATTCGCCCTAAGACTCTACCATCAAATGATCCAGACCACCAAATCTGCCACTCTGGTGGAGTGCATCGATGCCAGCACCAACAGAAGCAAAGAAATCTTCCCCATTGTGAAAGATTTCACCTCACCATTGTCCGCCTCTGACTTGATGACGCAGAAATGAAGGTTTTACATTTATTAGCGCTTAAACGTAGTGCCGCAATAATCAAGTGTGACTTTAATCGAACGAATAAAGATTGTACGGGGACAAGTGTGCCCTCAGAGTAGTTTGCCAACATTTATAAGCGTGCTTTATATAACGTGATGTATTAGAATTGTACGAATCTGACATAATCGTAAACGTGTGCTACGATTTGCTTGTTTGAAACATTTTAGCTTAGCATAACTTTAGTGCAGGCTTCGGCCTAGTTGCCTTGTCTCACGATTTGGATGCTCGTATTTTTCCAATGTGCTAATAAACGTGTATTTCTGCTTGAAGCTGTACTTTTCCACTGAGATCGTTCACATGCTTATCTTAAGGTTTCGTGCCAGCCTGACATCTTCTTCTTTGCTCCAAGGTCAATCTGCAGGTGCGGACAATGGAAGCTCTGAAAGTGAGTTAATTGGTATAAAATGTTGCAACTTACGTAACCGTCTCCAAGGATAATGTATGCCTAGGTAGAAGCTTGAGAACTGTTGTTTTTGATTGGACAATTTGAAGCCAACCTATGAACCCTCCAATGGAAGACCCTAATGGATTTGAACTGTTGTCTATTTAAACCTGGTGCACGAGAAGAAAGCAGCCATTACCAGCCTTTTAGCCATTACCAGCCATTGCCCGCCATTTGCAGGACTTTGCAGCTATTATGGCCCACCTTGCTGCGACGCCATTTTGAAAGAGACTCTGATGCTTTCTCTAATCGAGAGAAAGAGACTTTAAGAAATTCTCGCCCTAGAGACCTTAAATTTGATTCGTCCCTTTGCATGAAGTAATAGTTTCGTCCCTTTGCCGCTGAGAGGCAAATGCCCCGTACACCCTGCCCCTTTGCCCCGTCCCATGCTGATCGAAAACGATACCTGTGAGACGAAGACTTCCATGAATGCTGATTGAATTTGGTAAATATGAAAGGAAATTGTACAATTGCATTGTGTTTCTTTTAGGTAACCAACTACTGATTTTTGATAAGAGCCCTAGCTAGGAGTTTTCCAAATTAATGTTACTAAATTGTTTTTGCATGAAGTCCCACATGCCGATGCTAATTTGAGGTTAGATGAGGATTCCTTTTGTTGCACGATGCAATTTGAGACCTTGTTATGCTGACTAATGTATGCAATTAGCTCATTACAGATTATAGTTTTAGTAATTTGCATTGCCATTATCGAAGGCATTGTTATTCAAATGCTGCATAGATTGCATCTTTTCCGCCGTAATGGACAGCTATTAATGTTCATTTACATATATAATTTGGTGTTGAGACACATTTATATTGTGCTAGCTTTGCTAATATAGGGAAATAAATTCATTAACTTTGAATAAACTGGTGTGGTTATTCATGGCCGAAAGGTCATGGTTCGCCGAAATGTTTTCTGGATTAATTGTTAAGTGTTATGTTGATCAGGGCATTGCTTATGTTCGTTATTGATTATTGATTAGATTAAATTGACTGATCTTGGGTGAAGAGAGTCCCACTTGGTCAAAAGATTCATCGGCCGAAGAGCGTCCAAAACCCAGGTAAATTATTAGGCCGGAACGCTCTATCAGACTCAAAAACCCCTCACAGGACCTCTGCAACAATCTCTCTCAATTCTTTAGCAACAAAAACACCACCATTTACAGCAACTTCAGCCTGCAACCAGACCTGACATGCTGTAAGGGTGCTGCACTGTGCTGCGTGCAGATGCTGTAAGGGGGTCGTAGTATGCTGCGTGCAGATGTTGTAAGGGTCCGTGGTATACTGTGTGCAGATGTTGTAAAGGTCTCGTAGTATGCTGCGTGCAGATGTTGTAAGGGTGCTGCACTATGCTGTGTGCAGATGCTGTAAGGGTGCTGTAGTATGCTGTGTGCAGATGCTGTAAGGGTGCTGCACTATGCTGTGTGCAGATGTAAGGGTGCCGTAGTATCCTGCGTGCTGATGCTGTAAGGGTGCTGCACTATTCTGTGTGCAGATGCTGTAAGGTGCTGCACTATGCTGCATGCAGATGCTGTAAGGGAGCCATAGTATGCTGCGTGCAGATGCTGTAAGGGTGCTGTAGTATGCTGTGTGCAGATGCTGTAAAGGTGCTGCACTATGCTATAGGGGTGCTGTAGTATGCTGCATGCAGATGTTGTAAGGGTGCTGCATTATGCTGTGTGCAGATGCTGTAAGGGTGCTGTAGTATGCTGTGTGCAGATGCTGTAAGGGTGCTGCAGTATGCTGTGTGCAGATGCTGTAAGGGTGCTGCACTGTGCTGTAAGGGTGCTGCAGTATGCTGTGTGCAGATGCTGTAAGGGTGCTGCAGTATGCTGAGTGCAGATGCATTAAGGGCACTGTGATGCCCTGAGATGTATGCAGATGCCTAAGGATGCTGTACTGTACTGTCTTGTCTGCTGATGCTGTAAGTTTGTGATTCTTTGCTGTGCTCTGTGCAGATGCTGTGCTGTTGCAGTATTCTACTGTGGTGTGTGCAGATACTGTAAGGGTGCTGGTACTGGGCTCTGTGCAAATGCTGTAAGGGTGCTGTACAGTACTGTGTGCAGATGCTGTGAGTGTGCTGTGCTGTACTGTGTTGAGCGGATTCTGTAAGGGTGTTGTACTGTACTGTGCTGTTTGCAGATAATGTAGGTGCGCTGTACTATGATGTGTGCAGATGTTGTATGGATGTTGGGACTGTATTGTACCACTTGAGGTTAATTGAAGTAAAAAAGGGCCCAATTTAGAGTTTGGTGTATTACAATTCCATTATATCCTATGGAGATCGTAATACGGCGGACGGGATATCTGTCACCTTTGTGGCTGAGTAACTGGCCTGCCAAACTCTAAATCAGGCCCTAAATAATGTAAAATAATTTTCCATTATTTTTTTAAATACTAAAACATTTAAAGTAAGCGTAAAATACCATGAAAACACTAAAAACCATCATCTATGTTGGAGTAAATCAACTATTTTAACATTATTTCCTATGAGGTGTTATTTTTAAGCACCTGTCTCCATTATTTTCTATTGAAAGATAGATTGATAGAGTTTTATATATATATATATATATTTATATATATATATATATATATATGAAATTTACTGAAGAAAACAAAGGTTACAGGGATGTTAAAGTTAGTTTCTGAATTTGCTCGTACAAAACCATAAAATTCAGTAGCTACAGTATGAGTTCTTTCAAGGAACTATAACTCGCATCCTAAGGTAACTATAACTTGCGCCTTTGCCATGCACAGTTGATTACTCCACATATTATATCACTGATGAGATCTTGTATGGCATCTTTGATATTATCACTGCAACATTTGCAATAAAATTATTGATATGAAAACTGTGCATGGCAAGGGTGTGAGTTATAGTGACTTGAAAGAACTCTAACTATAACTACTGAATTTCTGTGGGGTTGTATGAGTAAATTCAGGATCTAACTATAACGTCCCTGTAACCTTTGTTTTTTCAGTGGATTTCTATTTTTTTTTAACGTAGAGTAATTTTAATTACTCTACGTTATTTCAACCACCGCCATGCAGGGCCTTCGGCCATGCACGACGGGGGTTGGTCGCAAGGCCTGGCCTTGCATCCAGGCCTTGCAGCCAAGCCCTAATAACCACCCGACCCCTCGCCACGCACAGCCTTTGGCTGTGGGCAGCGTAGGTTGACCACAGGGCCTGTTTCTGTCAGTGGATCTGTGAGTGGGGGCGTGAGTGTCCGAGTGGGTCTGAAACTGGGTGTGTGAGTCTATGAGTGGGTCTGAGTGGGTGCATGAGTGTGTGAGTGGGTGCACGAGTCTCTGACTGCATGTATGAGTGAATGAATTAGTATATGAATGAGTCTATGGTTTTCCTTTCAAATTTTTTCACATTTGTGAATATTTTGAGAATAATTTGCAGAAATTTGTGAAAGTTCCCGAATTTTTTTTAATATTGCACTTGGTGACACCAAATTATTTTAAACCTATAATTGCCCCTAAAACTCTCCCATATCACACCCCTGGGGTCAGGGTACCTTCACCCTGACCCCTTATTCCACTTTCAATTCGGATTTTCACCCCTGGGGACCGTTTCCTGTGAAATAAAATGGCGGCCACAACTTTCTAGTCAAGTTGCGGTCAGCCAAATATAGCACTTCTTTTCACACACACATTCATGAAAATTCACAAATTTTCATGGAATATTCTCGAAATAATCTCAAAGGCGCCATGGGCAAAGAGATCTAAATTTATTTTCACTTTAATTTCTCACAAACTACTGAACGGATGTACACTAAACAAGCAAAAGCATAATCTGTGTACCGAAACCTAGCTTTCTGCCAAATTTGGTGTAATTCCGTCCATCGGCTTGGGCTGTAGTCGTGTCTAAGGCGGTCATTCTAACCTTGGCGGACGGCGGAGGCCGTCCGCCAAGGTACCGGCGTCAGAACACCGCACCGCGGTCGAAAGACCGCGGCGGTGATTCTGACATTTGCCCTGGGCTGGCGGGCGGCCGCCAAAAGGCCGCCCGCCAGCCCAGGGCAAATCAACCTTCCCACTAGGATGCCGGCCCAGAATTGAGCCGGCGGAGTGGGAAGGTGCGACGGGTGCAGTTGCACCCGTCGCGTATTTCAGTGTCTGCAAAGCAGACACTGAAATACTTTGCGGGCCCTCTTACGGGGGCCCCTGCAGTGCCCATGCCATTGGCATGGGCACTGCAGGGGCCCCCAGGGGCCCCGCGGCACCCCCAACCGCCATCCTGTTCATGGCGGGAGAGCCACCATGAACAGGATGGCGGTAGGGGGTGTCTGCCATGGAGGATTCAGACGGGCAGCGGAAAGTCGGCGGTACCCCGCCGGCTTTCCGCTTCTGGGCGCGGCTGTACCGCCGCGGTCAGAATGCCCGGCGGAGCACCGCCAGCCTGTTGGCGGTGCTACCGCCAACCTCCGCCCTGGCGGTAATTACCGCCAGGGTTAGAATCAGCCCCTAAAGGTCCTATGGGAATTAACAGGGGAAGCACAATTTTATGACCCCACCCCCTTTTTCTCGCCCCCCCGCTTGATGGATCACCCCAAAACTTTCTATGCACAACAAGAATCAAGGGGCACTTTTTTGGGAAAATTTCGTGAAGATTTGTCAAACGGTGGCAAAGATATAGGCAAGTCAATAAACACTTTTTCTACGGAAACATTGTCCTAACTATAACTACCTAGTGACGACCGCCGCTATGTTATTTATAATATGAATATGAAATGTTATTTATGAATATATATATATATATATATATGTATATATATATATATATATATATATATATATATATGTAAATATATATATATATATATATAGTTAGAGAGAGAAAGAGAGATGGATGGATAGAGAGAGATAGATAGATAGATAGATAGATAGATAGATAGATAGATAGATAGATAGATAGATAGATAGATAGATAGATAGATAGATAGATAGATAGATTAAGGGCCTGATTACAACTTTGGAGGAGGTGTTAATCCGTCCCAAAAGTGACGGTAAAGTGACGGATATACCACCAGCCGTATTATGAGTCCATTATATCCTATGGAACTCGTAATACGGCTGGTGGTATATCCGTCACATTTGGGACGGATTAACACCTCCTCCAAAGTTGTAATCAGGCCCTAAATGTCTCCCAGAGGGCCTGCAGCTCTCATTGTGCCACTTAAGTTGCACTTTAAAAACATGTCTCAGGCCTGTCATTGCAGTCTGTAGTGCAGTTTTTAAACAGCCAATTCAACCTGGCAAAATATTCCTTTTGCCAGACCTAAACCTTCCTTTTTTAAACAAATACCCCTAAATTAGGCCCTATGAAGCCCAGAGGGCAGGGTGTATTTAAAAAGAAGGGCATATATATAAATTTTACATGTCCTGGTAGTGAAAAACTACTCAATTAATTTTTACTGTAAGGCATACCTCTTCCAAAGGATAATATTGGCTTACCTTATTTCATCTAATAGGTGCTAACATTTGATTTGGAACAGGTAGAACTGTCTTGTTTGGACTCAAATGAATTGTAATTTAAAATACTCTTAATTATTAAAGTCATTTGTAAGTCAATCAATCAATCAATTAGTTTTTGTAGAGCACAACTACTCACCCAGGAGGGCTCAAGGCGCTGAGGGGTGGTGGAAGATGGGGGGACGGACAGAGCCTCATCCGAAGAGCCACGTCTTGAAGTTCTTCCTGAAGATGGTGAGCGATAGGCTTTGTCTAAAGTGCATGGGTAGGTTGTTCCAGCTCTTTGCTGGGAGGTAGGTGAAGGACCTTCCTCCGGCGGTGGTTTTCTGTATGCGTGGGATGGTGGCCAGTGCCTGTTGGGCAGAGCGGAGGGGTCTGGCGGGGTTGTGGAAGTCATAATTCTTAAAATGCCACTTTTAGAAAGTTGGCATTTTCCTGCACTAACCATTTGGGGCCTGCTTCCTGTGTCCTGGGTCACATGACTGTGTATAGCTTGGCAGTTGTCCTTTGTTTATTCTTCCCAGACAGTGAGACATAGAGGTGCTAAGTGTTGGCAAAATGGACCATCCTGTCAAGATGGATGAGCAGAGCTGTTCCCTTCCCCACTTACATTTCAAGGGCTGCCTCCCGCACATACACCCAGACCTATTGGAACCTCGGCAGGGCAAGGGAGGACAACTTGCAGGTTAAGGCAGGAAGCAGTGTGGCCTCCGACAATTTGTCTCCTTAGGAACCGGATGAAGGGAAGGCTGAAAGAGAATTCAGGCTGCATCTGGCCAAACCTCTAAGGCAGAAGAGGAAGACAGAGGCTGACAGTGCCCTAGAGGAGTGAATGATGGCCCTAGAAGAGAAGAAAATTCTGCTAGCTCATCAAGTGAGTAAGCAAGATGTGGACCTAAAAGCAAAGCAGATCTCAGAAACCAGTAGCAATGGTGGCAGTAATATAGGCCCTCATTCTGACCTTGGCGGGCGGCGGAGGCCGCCCGCCAAAGTCCCGCCGTCAGGTTACCGTTCCGCGGTCGAAAGACCGCGGCGGTAATTCTGACTTTCCCGCTGGGC
Organism: Pleurodeles waltl; assembly: GCF_031143425.1. Taxonomy (NCBI): domain Eukaryota; kingdom Metazoa; phylum Chordata; class Amphibia; order Caudata; family Salamandridae; genus Pleurodeles; species Pleurodeles waltl. The sequence goes on along the minus strand of NC_090443.1, from coordinate 1,025,572,281 downwards.
TGGCGGGCGGTCGCCTTCAGACCGCCAGCCAGCCCAGCGGGAAAGAGGCTTCCACGATGAAGCCGGCTCGGAATCGAGCCGGCGGAGTGGAAGCTGTGCGACGGGTGCAGTTGCACCCGTCGCGTATTTCACTGTCTGCGCAGCAGACAGTGAAATACATGTAGGGGCCCTCTTACGGGGGCCCCTGCAATGCCCATGCCAGTGGCATGGGCACTGCAGGGGCCCCCAGGGGCCCCGCGACCCCCCCTACCACCATCCGGATCTCGGCGGTCCGACCGCCGGGATCTGGATGGCGGTAGGGGGGGTCGGAATCCCCGCGGCGGTGCAGCAAGCTGCGCCGCCGCGGAGGATTCAATGGGGCCGCGGTACACTGGCGGGACCCCGCCAGTGGTGCCGGTCCGACCGCGGCTTTACCGCCGCGGTCGGAATCCCCATTGGAGCACCGCCGGCCTGTCGGCGGTGCTCCCGCGGTCCTCCGCCCTGGCGGTCAAAGACCGCCAGGGTCAGAATGACCACCATAGTATCCAGTGGAGTGGTGAGGGTCTGTATTCCCCATGACCTGGTGCCTAGCTGTGTGGTGGGGGATGATATGGATAAATGATTTCAGCCTGTGATGTAGCCCTGAAAATACCCAGGGTCCCAGAGGAGGATTAGGGGGCAAGTTTCTAGAAACACATACATACAGTGGGGAGGATACTCTGCTAACACTAGAAGTAGGGGCCCAGAAAGAGGTATGCTCCCATGAATGCCATTCTTCTCACTAAGTTTGGGCTCATCCCAGAGAAGTACCATATGAGATTTAGGGACAGCCAGAGGTTGCCTACCTAGTCCTCGGTTGATTTCCTTCATTACTCTAGTAAGGCACTGAGCAGTCAGGTGACGGACAGTAAGGTGAGTGATTTCAATGGGCTGTATTTTGAGGGAGCACATGCTCAATACTTGCTTTACAGAGTTGCACCAAAACCTAATGGACAGTAAGCACACTTCACCTAGGGAGCCTGCCCTGGAGGCAGACCTCTGGGTTAGTGCCCGAGTGTGTAAGAGAGTATCTGGGGGAGGGGACGTTCACCCAAAGGGTGCCAGGGTTCCTACCAGAAGAAAGAGGATGGAAACAAAAATAAAACCAGGGAGTTCTCTCAAGGCCCTTAAGTCCTCAGGGGAATGGTTCACAATCCCAATGGGTTCCCTGAAAAAAACTCCTCAGGGAAGTTGAACCCCAAATGTTATGAGTTGTATGGATATGGGCATATGAAAGAGGATGCCAAATGCCCCAAGAGGATGCAGCCCCCCACTGGTGGGTAGGCACCTGGGTTGGCTAGTGTAGTGCTTTGGGAGGAGGTTTTCCCCAGTTAACAAGTCAGGTAGAGCAGAGGTTGACATAGTGGCACTGGGTGAAAAAGAGACGATGCCCGAAGCCCACAGGCTTTCCAATCCTTCGGAGTACAGGCAGTGGACACAGGCAATGGATAGAAGTTGGAGACTCTGGGGTTCACAGGGACCAGTATGACTACCATAAGGTGGCATCTGTTATCCTCAGAGCAAGTAATCCCTAATGGGTTCCACCAGGTTGTGGTAGCAGACATCCATCAGAGCAGTACCCAGTAGCTCTGCTTCCCTTTGAGGTGAAAGGCATCTCAGCTTCCTTGAGAGTAACTGTGAGTACTGTCATGCCTTGGTATAGACCTAGGGCACACTGTCTTGAAGGAAGTGGACCTCAGATCCCACCTGGTGATGTTAGGGTTGCCTGTGTGGGTGTGCATGACCACAAGGTCCATGGCAACTGACGGGAGAAGTCAATGCATGGAGCCTTGAAAAGTGGCCTACCTAGCTGCTAAGAGGAGAAAGAGGAGAAAGGGCAAATCTGCGCATGACACTCCCTCGGTCTGGGAGGAGGCTGAACCTGAGGGAGACACCCTAGAGGAAGACACCCCAGAACCTACAGGGAGGGACATTGCTGATCAGGGGGACTTAACCAAGCTGGCTGATCGTCAAGCTGAGGGAGGGCCCACGACGAAGGAATTTTGCAAGGCTCAGAAGGAGAGCCCTTCCCTTTAGGGCCTCAGGCAACAGGCCCAGGCAACTGGGGGCAGCTCTGGAGAACACCTTATATCTTGGGACAATGACCTCCTGTATAGCGAGCCTAAGGTTCCTGAGCTTGGGGCAACACATTTGTTGGTGCCCCCCCTCAGTGCTACAGAGCTTTCCAACTGGGTCTGGCTCATGACATACCCCTGGCAGGACATCTGGGGCAGGACAAGACCTTTACCAGGCTTGTCTCTCACTTCTATTGGACCTGGATGAAGGTGACCTCAGATGCATTCTGCAAGCCTTGTCCTACCTGCCTAGCCAGTGGGAAGTCAGGGAGAACGCTAAAGGCTCTCCTGTCTCCCTTACCTATCATTTACACTCCCTTTGACAGGATGGACATTGACATTCTGTGGCCCATGCACCCCAAGACTGCCCTACGCAACAGGTTTATCCCGGCCTTGGTGGACCATGCCACTAGATACCCAAAGACCATACCTCAGAGAACTGTGACTGCACCCGCAGTGGCCAGGGTCCTGATGGGCATTTTACCTAAGTGGGGTTCCCCAAAAGAGTAGTGCAGTACAGGGGTACAAACTTCATGTCAGCCTATATGAAGTCCATGTGGGATAAGTGTGGAGTAACTTACAAGGTCTCGAAACCCTATCACTCTCAGACCAATGGGCTTGTTGAAAGGTATAAAAAGAACTATAAAGGCATCATTATGGGCCTGCCAGAGCCCATGAGTCAGAAGTGGGATGTCCTCTTACCATGCCTTCTGTTTGCCTACATGGAGGTGCCACTGAAATGAGTTGGGTTTTGAACCCCTGTATGGCCACCCTGTTAGGGGTCCCCTCAATTTCCTAAAGAAGCGGTGGGTGCAAGGTCCCAAGAAGCTCCCCAAGATGTAGTCAGCTACATGATGGCTCGCAGGACACAGATGTGGCTCTGCTGGAAGAATGCCACTGAGAACCTGCAAGACAACCAGTAGGTGATGAAGCATGATCAGAAGGCCACTCTGGTCAAGTTTTAGCCTGGCCAAAATGTGTGGGTGAAAGATCCATTGGTGCCCGGGGCCCTACAAAACCACTGGTCTGTGCCTCATGAGGTGAGAAAGGGGATGTCACATACCTGAAGGACCTAAAGATCCGGTCCTGGGGGTCTTGAGCATAGATTAATTTACTGACTTTGGTGGTTCTCCCTGACAAGGCTGTGATTGTTGCTTGGGGTGAAACCCCACTCAATCAAAAGCCCATTTTTTTATAGATAGGTAGATAGAGTTGTATAGATAGATAGAATTGTATCGATAGGTAGATAGATAGATAGATAGATAGATAGATAGATAGATAGATAGATAGATAGATAGATGGATAGATAGATAAGCCCTAGGCCCAGCTCCCATTACGTACCTGGGACTGGTCTTCTGACAAGTATAGGCCCTTGCAGACCCGGCTAGGTGCCTCGAGGCTCCCGCCATGCTCCCTCAGCTGCTTCCACTTTCACTCGCCTCATTCTCATACTCTCTCATGCGCCCAATTCTGTTTCAGGGCCTCTCTCTCTCTCCTCGTCTCTCTTAATCTCTTTACTCACCTCTTTCCATGCCTCTCTTAGACTTCCCCAATGTGTGCCTTCTCTCTTTCACACTTTTCAGCCTCTTTCTCTCTTACTTCTTCTCTCACTCTTCACACGTTTTACGTGCCTCTTGTAGGCTTCCCCCTTGTGCACCCTTTCTTGTTCACACTCTTTAGCCTCCTCAATCTCTATTTTCCCTCTTTTTGCACTCTCCTCTTGTTTTTTCAGTGGTCTTTCACTCTGTACTCTCCTTCCTCTTTCCTCCTTCCTTACATTTGTGCCTCTTTGTTCTCTTTTACCACCTCTCAGGCTCCATCAGCTCCCACTCCCCCTCATGCTTCTCTCCTCTCCCAGAACCTAATTAATGGTGGCTGTTGTGCAACAGCACAGCAGGATCATCAAAGGCAAGCCCATCTAAGTCTGTCCCTGCCTGTACCATGCCCAGTCCCAAGACCCCTGGTCGGTTGTACGCCCACTGCTACTCAGCTGCGATCCTTCACTCGGTAGATCCAGAACCCTAAACCACCAACTGCTGCTACACCGGACCACACGGCACGGCAGGACCTTTCTCACCCTCTCAGACAACTATCCCACCACACAACACACCAGACCCTACGCAAAATGTCACAAGCATGCTTCTCAACGCCTGCTCACTTAGCAAACACGCAATCAAAATCTCGGATGTTCTCCACAGCAGCACACTGGACCGCCTGCTCCTGATGGAATTCTGAATGAACCCCGCTTCATCTCATGACAACGTTGTGGCCATACCAGCAGGATGAAAGACTGCATGCCAAGACCACCTTCACAAACCTGGAGGTGGACTGACCATTGTATACAAGGACACCATCAAATGCATAACAAACACAAACCTGGAAACTCCCATCATGGAACACATGCACTTCAGTATACAAAATAATGACAACCCCACCCTGAAGGGTACCCTAGCATAAAGGCCAGCTTCAGCAACCTCATCTCAGAATTCATCGCATCCCTCAACATCAACTCCAACTACTTCATACTTCTTGCCGACTTCAACTTCCACCTGGAAGATCCCACTGACCACTTTTCCACCAACCTCTTTGAGAATCTGCACAACATTGCCCTTTCCCAACTTGTCATGGATCCCCCACACAACACAGGACACACTCTAGATGCAAACTTCACATTCGGCAGAAGTGTTAACTGCAACTCCCTCTCACTACTCACGTGGACCGACCACTCCATTATCCATTTTGCAGTCTCCATTCCACAAGCCAAAGCACCCTACCTAGCAAGAATTGGAACAGAATAACAGTAACTGGCTCAGTGCACTCGAAACAAACCAGCCCAACACCACCATCAACCTAGTCGTGGATAGCTCCAACTTCAACCAGTGGATATTGAGCTGTGTTAATGGACTCACACCCGCAATATTCACAAATACCGCAGAGCAAACAGAGCAAACACCACTTGGTACACCAACAAACTACAGAACTACAAAAGATATTGCAGCAGCTCAAAAGGAAATGGAGATCCAACCATGAAGTCGATGCAAGATCTACTTACAATGCCAAACTCTGGCACTGCCACCATATTCTGAGAGACACCAAGAGCAAGAGAAAATGCCTCACTGATCGGATTCAGGCAAGCTCCTATAACCACAAAGAAATCTTTGCCATCATCAAGGAGTTCACCACCGAAGAAGCCACAGCCAACTCCATTACTCCCTCCCATGAACTCTGCAACAACCTTTCACACTTCTTTCATAGCAAAATCAAAAATATGTACAACTTCAAAAAACAACCCGAAGGACATCATCACCAACCTACCCATCACCTAACTAAACACCCACCTAACCAACTGGAGAACACTCACAGAGGAGGATACCACTACAGTCATGAAAACCGTCAACTGCAGGGCCCCAACAGACCCTTGCCCACATCATCTCCACAACTTGGGAAGTCCTCTGATCAGCAATTTACTGACACACATCATCAACTTCTCCACTGAATCCCCCACCTTGTCCAAAGACTGGAAACATGCAGTAGTCACGGCCTTCCTCATAAAACCTTCCACCAACCCATGTGAGATGAGCAACATCTGCCCTATCTCCCTGCTGCCGTACTCCTGTTCCCAGCCAAAGTGATAGACAAGACAATCAACCAACAGCTCACCAACCGTCTGGAACTTCACAACCTTCTCGACCACTACCAGTCCAGTTTTCGAAGCAACCATAGCACAGAGACAGCACTCCCCTCCAGAGACGAGATCCGAACCCTACTAGACTGAGGGGATACCACTGCCCTCATTCTGCTGGACCTCTTTGCTGCATTCGACACCATGACACACCCCAGCCCCATCAAAAGAGTTCACGAGAAAAACATCCAAGGACCAGCCCAGTCACAGGAAGAACACAAAGAGTCAGACTCCTACCATACACATCAGAGCCCAAAGACTAGATCTGCGGTGTCCCCCAAGGTTCGTCTCTCAGCTCGACCCTGTTCATCATCTACATGATACCTCTTGCAGATGTCATCAGAGCACATAGCATATCCATCGTCTCCTACGCCAATGACACCCAACTCATCCTATCAATGTCCCACAAGTTCATCACCACCAGAACCAACTTCACTGACTGCATGATCCGCTTTGCAGAATGGATGAAAACTAACTGCCTCAAACTAAACTCTGACAAGACAGAAGTGCTGATCTTCGGGAATAGGAACTCCACCTGGGACTTTACTTGATGGCTGCCAGAGCTGGGTCCTAAACCAACACCCACTCACCACGCAAGAATCCTGGCAATCATCTTAGACAACAAACTCAACGTGTCAGAACAGCTAAACACAGTCGGCCCCTCTGGCTTTCATTTACTATGTATCCTTAGAAAAATCTTCAAATGGACACTCAGGAACACCAGAGGCACAGTCACTCAAGCTCTAGTCACAAGCAGGCTAGACTACAGCTATGTTGTCTACGCCGGAATCTCTAACCATCTCCTCCACTGACTTCAGACCATCCAGAACACCACAGCAAGACTCATCCTAGACCTCCCACGTCACTCCCAGATCATGGCACACCTCAGAGAACTCCACCGGCTTCTGATAACAAACGCTGTCAATTCAAACTTCTCACTCACGCATACACGGTACTGCAAAACATAGGGCTATCATACCTTAACAACCGTGTTTACTTCCACCAACCCACGAGGCACCTGCGCTCAGCCTCATTCTCTCTCGCATGCTCACCCTAGATCATCAAAAACAGAAAAAGAGACCTAGCTCTCTCCCACATATTGCCCAAAACATGTACCAACCGCCCTCTACACGTCAGGGCCTCATCCTCACTTCTTGAATTTCACAAGAAGCTGAAGACCTGGCTCTTCAACTAACTGTGTTATGTTATGTTATCTTATGTTAACTAAGCTTGTATAGCATGACGACTCACTACCGAAGGAGAATCCCGGCGCTGGTTTAGCATATCCAAGGTAGGTAAAATAGCTAATGGTATTTAGAAAAGCCATGTTTTAAGCAGTTTTTTAAACCGTCCAAAATCAAGGCAGGCACAGATGTGAAAAGGAAGGTTATTCCAATAATGAGGAGTTAAATAGGAAAACGAATGACCTCTGTATATGTTCGTTCAGATACTCTGTCGTTTCAGGAGAGCTTTATTCACAGACCTCAAGTTTCTACCTGGACTATACCAAGAAAGCCTTGTACGCTAGTATGCGGGCTGTTACCAACAAGTGTTTAATGAATAAGACACAAGAGTTTGAACAGATTCTGCTTTCTTCTTGGCCACTACCAGAACTGCATTGAATGAATGAATGATATAGATTTGTATAACGCAACGATTCCTAGAGGCGTCAAGGTGCTAAATTCTGATCCTGAAATTAACCCTGCTAATACCCTTGCCAGATTACAAGGAGAAAAGTCAGGTTTTTAGGGCTTTCCGAGGGCAGACGTAAAGATACTACTTGTAAATGCCCTTTGTGAATTCCCAAAGTCGTAAACTTAGATGTTTGGTCTAAGTTTAGACAAACGTCTGTTTACCTTTCTGAATCGAGCACAAGGTTTTGTACCACTCCCTTAGGGCAGGGTGTTGGACCAAGTTCTTTTGGCCACTAATTTTCTGACCAAAGTTCCTGCGCTTTTCCGCACAGGAAGATTTGTCTTTCCTTCATTGTATTGTAAACAACTCAAACTCATCCAGGCCACCACCCTTCTCATACAGTCAGATAATCCAGATTTGGAGGTCTCTAGATTTTGCCCAATTGAGATCACCAGATGAGTGTTGTTGGGCAGTCCGGTTACCCCCTGTCCAAGCAAGGACCCTCACTCAAGTGTCATCCCTGTAAGATATTATTTCAAATCCACAGGATTTGACAATCTTTGCAAGTAGGCCACATAAATATTAAAAAGGGTAGGACTCCGGGAGAATGCCTGAGGTACCCCCTTATTATTTGTGACTGTCCTAGATTTGAAGAGATGGATCGAGACCACTTGGGATCTGTCAACCAGAAAGCCCCTTAACCAGGCTAGGGCCTTTGCATGTACACCTATCTTATACAGTCTCTGAATAAGGATAGAATAGGAGACCGTGTTGAAGGCAGCTGACAAATCTAGTAATGCCAGCATTGCCAGAGTGCCTGCATCCAGCAATGTCCTAGTGGAATTGATAACAGTCAGAAGGGCATTCTCTATGCTGTGTGCTGTTCTAACACCTGATTGTGAAGAGTCCTGCATGCAATTGTCCTCTAGGTATTTGGAGAGTTGTTTATTAACTAACCCCAAAAAGAACAGATGATGTACAGAATGCTAAACAATGCACAGATCTGGGTTTAATCCATTGTTTGTTTGCTCAACATGCCACCCCAGTTTGGACCAAGTCATATGCAAATCAGTCTTGACCCTGCTCCCCATGGGAACAGTCCAGCCCGAACTGCCAGACCAGGTCTTGCTCGGACTGGAAACAAGCATCCTGGGACCGGTGGCAGGGTATCACCCTTCATCAGCCAGGCTAGCTTGAATCCAATGGTGCAGTGAGCACCGGACCCTCGTCTGGGCATAGCCTTCCCACTTAGGGTGACAAAAGCAAAAAGAACAGATGATGCTGAACAATGCATTCAAACTAGCCTGGCTGATGAGGGATGATACCTCGAAACCAGTCCCAGGATGCCAACAAGACCCTGTGAATATCTGTATCCTGTAGTTCAACCCAAAATTGTGTTTTAGAGCAGTGTGCGCATCACTGTGTTTTGATTTTAATGATAGAGTTTAGCAGGAGATAATCTGAAAACTGGTGAGCCATAAAGTGGCATAAAGTGCTATGACGCAAAAGGATAATTGTATTAGAAAGCATGTATTGTGAATGAAAATTTCCATTGTGTACCTAATATATCATTTTAAAGGATTTCTGTTGGAAGTTTCGATGCAGGCATGCAGAAGAACATATTTCTATGTGCTATAGTTTAAGAAATATTTCATATTATGTTATTTATCTCTGGAGTGCAGTTGCTGAGGAAGTAAACAGAAGATTCCTCTTACCTTAAGACTTGGGTTAGTGCTAAGTTGATTTAATTAATACGAAGTGGTTTTTGATTTGCCAATGCGATCTAGCAATGATCATACCATGCTAAATCTGCAGTTTTGCTAATTGTTATGCATAACTTATGTATAAAAAAACATGTTTTTGAGGGTTCAGAGGAGACTTATTTTTTTATCCTGACACTCAGTTCGATTATTGTGAGACTTTCTTTTCCTCCCTTAGGATGCAATCAGTGCTCCTTTAACCATTTAATCACCCCATTTAGCACATTTACTTGTTTAGTCTCAAAAACACACCTAGGCAATGGTTCAGGCAGAAAGGGATGAACGGATTTTGTTCCTGGGGGAGTGGTGGTTCCAGGCATCATTTGAGGTCAAAGCTTCCCCTCCTAATAGAAATGAGGAATGATCTGGATGAAAAGGTAGCCCTCTCCCTTGATGCAGAGAATGCTTTTAATCACTCTGATTGGGGGCAACTCTTTCACTCACTGAAGAGAACAGGTATGAGTCCAAACTTTATACAAAAAGTGCTGCATCAAGTTCCTATGGCATTGTCGGTGAATTAGGGATTCACATCCCACCAAATTCACATTTTCAGCAGTGCCAACCAAGGCTGCTTCTTTTTCCACTGAGGTCCCTTCTTTTCCTGCTGCCATTGGAACCAGTGGCGATCATCACCAGGTAATTAGAAGATGTCAAGAGAATTTCTTCAGCAGGGGACATTCCAGGATTTAAACTACTTCTCTATACTGAAATTAACAGAACCAACCACAACCATATCTGACATGCTGAATCTGGTCTCTACATCCTCAAAATGAATTAGACTGAAAGTAAAGCAATGCTCATGAAGTCGTATGGATGCCGGAAGCCTCAACTGGCCTCACGTTTTTGATAATTCCTTCACAGTGCTTAATTTGAGCCTGTGGTTTCTGGCGCTCGGCACTGGCACTTAATTGTCAGTACTGGCATTAATGCTTGCGCGCCACATGGTGGCGCTGTTTCTCTACTTTAGAGATGAGCACAGCAACAGTTGTTTATTAATTTAATGAACATTAAAAATGACTAGTACCTGTGGCCCAAGCCATTCTTATAGCGTGGGAGCCTGGAATAGTCTGAATTGTCACACTTGTAGCAGTGTGGTGGTTGGTAGTTGTGTGGGTTCTGGCATTGGCATTGCTGGCATGGGTGCTGTAAGCTACAGTGGACTCTTGACAAGGGCCCGGGCACTTATTGTTTTATAGATTAAGCACTGTTCCTCCGTAATCTTAAAGATTTGGGAATCATCCTGACCTATGGGATCCTGGGATGATACAGGATATTGAAACATCCTTATTGGACAGAATCACTTTAACAAATTAAAAAACACTATGGTACAGGTTGTCCAAGAATTTGTGCCCGTGGAAAGTGATGCAAAGTGTTGTAAAGTCTTGGAAGGGTATTTACTTTCCAGAGCAGAAGGCGCTTTATGGTGTAAAGGCTCCCTTTTCTCAGCAAAAATGACATTTAGTGCACTGTGTTGCACCACTTTGAGCAAGGGGGAAATACATGGGTGAGAAATAGGCAGATCATCACAAACACCCATAGTTTTGATGCAAAGTTTGATCCACTAAGTTTGTCAGACTGAGGTGTGTGTCCAAACATTATGCTGCTTTGAAGCAGGGGCTAACTTGGAGAAATGTTTTAAAATCTCCAAACACTTCACACATTGCATGTACAGCACACATGCAATGGGTAGAATGTATTAAAATGTGTCTAGGGATAGGATTTTATACCGGAATGGTATTCTTCCAGTGTAAATGCTATTCTTTACATTACATATACACTTTTGCACCATGGCGTTGAGTTTGTGCATGGCGATAGGCAGTGTGTTTGTGTGCCAGCGCAGGAGGTGACAGGAATAGACAACAATGTGACTCTGCTCTACTTTCTTACCCTTGCGCAGTGCAACGCTGCAACGTTGTGTTAAAAATGAACCATTCTACCCCTGCAGCTAGTGCTTTGGGGCAGGGTGCAGACGGGTATGTTGGCTTGTTGCACTATGTCATTCCTGTGATCCCTATACAGATCCCTCAGCCAGTAGGTATTTATTGTTAGGACCTGGTTTCCAGAGGAAAAGCATTTTTTGACTTGGCTGTCTCTTTGGCACCGTTTGACAAATCTTCATGAAATGTTCCCAAAAAAGTGTCAAGTTGGGTCTTGTTGTGCATGGAAAGTTTTGGGGTGATCCATCAAGCGGGGGCCGAAAAAAAGGCGGGGGAGGTAAAAAATAAGTGTGTTTCCCATAGAACTTTTAGACATGACTAAAGCCCAAACCGCTGGACGGAATTACACCAAATTTGGCAGAAAGGTAACTCTTGGCCCAGAGAGTGTCCTCATTGTTATTTGGTGTAAATCAGTTCAGTGGTTTTTGAGATATTAAATAAAAAAACTAATTTGCATATCTAGGTGCATGAATAATTTGTGAATTCTCTGGATTTCATGCAGAGATCTGATTGGCTGCCAATACTTTAACCAGGAAGTGTTGGCAGACATTGTTTGGCCGAGCCCCAAACAAAAAGATTTAAAAAAAAGAAAAGGGGGCAGGGTATAAATACCCTGTTCCCCTAGCCTTGGTGCTGGGGTCCCCCCGGACCCTTCCAAGGCCAAAAGGCATCTTTTAAAAAATGTAAAAATTCATAATTTCAAGGCAAAAAAATGAATAAATAAATACGCGCGTGCTCCCGCGCTTGTTTTCAACAAAGCCCCTGGGTGGGCCATGTCCCGGGGCCATGCCCATATATAAAAAACATGGTGGGAGGCGCATGGAGGCCCCGCTCCTAGAGCTTTGTTTTAGGGATCACCACCTCCTGGGGCTTTATAAAAAAAATGGGATGGGACTGCGCGGACCCCCCTTCCTTGGGCTCAGAGAGCCCTGGGGACCACCACCTCCCCGGGGCTTTATTTCATAAAGGGGGGCCATGCAGACACCCCTCTTTGTCTTTTATGTGCTCTCTGGACCAGCAGAACCCCGGGGCTAAATAAATACTAATGGGGGTCTCTGCAGACCCCCCACAGCCCTGCAGCCCACCGCCTCCCTGGGGCCATATACAAATTAGAAAATGGGAGGGGGCCACGTGGCCCTCCTCCTGGGCCATATACGGCTCCGAGGACTGAAGACCACAACCTCCCTGGGACTGGCTCATGCTATTTAAAGGAGGGGCCGTGTAGCACCCCTCCGGTAGCCAACTATGGCCCAGGGCACTGCCACCCCTATCCGTCTCCCGAGGTGCCCAGCCTAGGGAGATAGATGTTTGCTTTCTCTTGGTGGAAGCTGACAGCTTCCGCCAAGTGAAAGCAAACACTAACTCTGCCTCCAGCAAGAGGGAGCTGTCAAACAGCTCCCACTGGAAGCAGAGTTTTCATATGTTTCCCTACGCGCTGCCATGCGGGCAGGGAAACAGATGAAACGATTGCTCCAGCATGCAGGGAGCTGCATTTCTTGCAGCTCCCTGTGTGTGAGAGAAATGCCGGCTCTCGTAGGGGGGTGGAGAACAGGCTGGGGCCGCGGGAGCCTTGAGGCTCCCCCGCAGTTCCCAGTGATACACACTGGGTGCCCTGGGTGAGGCCAGGACACCCAGCGGCCAGTCTCCGGGGGATGGGGTACCCAGGGCCGAAATTCCCCAAAGACACCCCTACTTCTGTAAAGTACAAATCACCCTAACTTCCTGCGCACGGCCAAGGCAAAGCAACTGTGTGTTTCTCTGTAGTTCGATCTTGGAAAGTTATTGGTATGCAGCATCTTCCCGCACTTTTCCCATGGTGATGGACAGCTTACTAAAAGGCCCCCTGTGCGTGTTTCCAGCCGATTTTAGAGACAAGTTCTTGATGGACAGGAATAGGATTGCATCTCCACCAAACAGACAAGCACTTAGTTCTGTAAAGTATAAAGCATCCCAGCGTCTTGTGCATAGCCAGGCCAAAGCAATTTTTTTTCTCTGCAGTTCCACCCCGAAAAGTTAAATGAAATCCTTGATGGAGGTGTTTGCATCGTTGCTCTTTTGGGTGCAATATCTTAAGGAGTGATACTAGGAGCATGTTAAATGACCTAGAAGCTCAGCCCCAAATACATTAGTGGTATGCAATATCTTCCTCCCCTTTTCCCAGGGTGATGGACAGCTAACTAAAAGGTCCTGCGAGCACATTTCCTGCCCATTTTGGATACACGTTCTTGATGCACAGGAAAATGATCACATCTCGACCAAACAAAGAAGAACTTCATGCATGGCGTGGGATTGTGTGGTTATAGGGGGTATGCTGCAGGGCTTGGCCACAAACCAGGCCTTGCGGCCAACCCCTGCCATGTATGGCCAAAGGCCTTGCACGGGTTGGGTGAGTATACAAGGTAGGTTGCAGGATCTGCAGCCAACCCCTGCCACGCACAGCCAAAGGCCGTACAGCCATGCATGGCGGTGGTTGGATTAAAATAAAGTAATTAAAGTTACTTAGCACTAAAAAAAAACATAGAAATTCACTGAAAAAAACAAAGGTTACAGGGATGTTATAGTTAGGAAATAGAATAGAATAAAACATAGAAACTCACTTAAAAACCCCCAGAGGTTAGAGGGATGTTATCATTAGGCTCATATTTCATGAGTTATAGTTACCTTAGGGCACGAGTTATTGTTACTTGAAATAACTCTAACTGTAACTGCTGAATTTCTATCGTTTTGTACATTTGAAATGTGAGCCTAACTATAACGTCCCTGTAACTTTTGTTTTTTCAAGTGAAAATTTTTTAAAAAAAAAAAAACATATATATATATATATATATATATATATATATGTGTGTGTGTGTATATATATATATATATATATATATATATATATATATATATATATATATATATATATAAATATATATATATGTATATAAACTCAGTGACTCACGGTCGCCACTTGGTAGTTATAGTTAGGATAGTGTTTCTATAGGAAGGGCCTTTTTTGATTTGCTAATACCTTTAATGCCGTTTGACAAATCTTTGCCAAACCTTCTAAAAAAAGTGCTCTTGTTTTTTGGTCAGCTCCTTCCTGGAAGGTTTCAGGGTGAGCCCTCAAGCAGGGGCCAAGAAAAAGTAGGCCCCAAAACGCAAAATCCCTATGTAATTTCCAGAGAGATTTTTGAAAAGCACTACATTCAAAATGGCTGAACAGAATTACATCAAATTTGGCAAGCATCTAGATCTTGCTCGAGAAAGCATGATTTGGTATAGATCTGTTCAGTAGCTTTTGAGAAATTAAGGTTAAAAAATATTTGTATATCAGGACAGTTGAGCACAACTTCACAAAATTGAGCATTGTGGATGGCCAAAGGGGCTTTTTTTCCCTTTGGGCCACTGTGCACCTAGGGGAGAGAGGGTCCTACAGGAGCGAGTGCGCTGATTGGCTGCCCAAAACATAAACAGAAATGTTACAGTGACCATTACAGGACTCGAGGACTTAGTCCTCTGTCAAGAAATGTTTGAAAAATATAAGAGGGCCTGTGGCCAGGCTCTGTGGCCAATGCCCCTAAAAGCAGCCAACCCCACACTCCACAGGGCCTTCAGTCGTGGCACCTTTTATTTGCATTAAAGGGGAGGTGGCTGCATGGCCCGAGCCTAATATGGCCGTGAGGACTCTTTCCCCCCAGGGCCATATATATTCTAAAGGGGATGGGGGGGCCTCATGTCCTCCTAACCCCTCCCATTAGGCCCTGAGAACCCCATCTCATAAATCCCCCATGGCCACCCCTGCTCCCAGAATACAGAAGGGTCCGGCATTGCTCCTGCACGCAGGGAGGAGCTACTAACGGTGCTCCCTCCAGGCGTGAGCAATATTTTGATCTTTTTCCCTGCTCGCATTAGTGTGGGTAGGGAAACAGATCAAAAGTGTGCTCCCAGCCGGCGGATGCATTTTTAAAGCTCCTGCCAGCTGGGAGTAGACTTTGTGTAAGCTAGCACATAGTGAGAGATTAAAAAATGCTGCTGCCAAGCAAGAGCAAACACAGGTTTCCCTTCCTGGGCCGGTGCAAGCAGGGAAACCACTATGTCCCGGGGTAGGTTCACCGGGACATAGCTAGTCAGCCAGCCCTGGGGATGGGACGCCTGAGGTCACAGAAGGCTGAGTCAGGGGGACTGTCCCTTTTTTTCAGAGTATAGCACCCCTGGGAGATGGGGGATGTAAAAAAAAATGTTGCCCCCTCCCCTCCTGGGTCCTGA
Organism: Pleurodeles waltl; assembly: GCF_031143425.1. Lineage (NCBI taxonomy): Eukaryota > Metazoa > Chordata > Amphibia > Caudata > Salamandridae > Pleurodeles > Pleurodeles waltl. The sequence goes on along the minus strand of NC_090443.1, from coordinate 1,025,556,923 downwards.
TCCACCCCGAGGAGTTTTGAAAAGAAACGCGAGAGACTGTACTTTAAAAAAAAAATTGCCATGGATTTATGGATCCTCTACAAATGAGTAGCACAATTAAAAAATATATGTTTCTGCCTCAGATGGGATCCCTCTGTGATCCCACCCCGAGGCCTAGGGGGGCAGAGTAGATGTACCCTGCCAACTTATGACTCTGGACTGAGTCCCACCACTTTCTGGATCCCTGCGGCATGAAATATACTATTACAATATGTTATATATGGTAGCACCTTGGGCAGGCACACAGGAGTGTGCCATGTTGTGTTTTCAATCATGGTTTGCACCATGGCACATAGCCTGCAATGGCAGTCTGTGTAGAATGTGTGTGTGGGTCTCTTAGGGTGGCATAAGATGTGCTGCAACCCTTAGGGACCCTCTTTAGTGCCTTTGCCTTAGGATACCAGGGATACCATTTATTGGGTTACAATTAAACATCACATAGTGTAAAGGAAAGAGCACAGACACTGGGGTTTGTTTGGCAGTCCTCAGTGCACTGTCAGAGTCGAAAACAGGCATCTAGTAGCTAAAAAAGGGGTAAAAGGTGGGGGGACACTGCAACAAAATTCCAGTTTCCTACAGTACTAATGATAACAAAAGGGGATTGTGATCTGATATTATCTTGCCAAGTATTCTGTCTTATCTATCAACAGGGGAGTGTCTCCACTCCCCAAGACAAATCCAATCTAGTAAGTACCACGTTGACTTGTGAATAAAATGAAAACGTTCGACTATGTGGGTGGAGACTCCTCATATGTCCAAAAACTGCCACTGCTGCAACCAACCCAAGAATTTAATGGCAAAAAACTGGCTTGGGTACCAGGCAGTGGGGGATGTGATCTGTCTCGCTCACAACTGTGCACCATGTTAAAATCACCAACCCATTGTCGTGCAGATAGAGCGTGTTGCAGACAAAAAGGACCCAACCCTCCAAAAACGACACCTGTTGAACATTGAGTGCATACCTGCTGGCAAGCACCAGAGATCTGCCATCTAATGTGCCATCGAGAATGGTGTGTCACTCCTTAATATCTATACAAGAATCATGCTAAACATATGGACCCGCTGACAGTATCCAGACTAACGTGCCTCTTGAGAATATGGAGTACATTGTTCCATACAGTTGCCCATGCAATTTTTCCGTAGCTTAGATAGTTCCGTCACAGTCATGTGAGACTCCTGGAGGCCTGCAATCTGGACGTTGCATCTCTTCAGAAAGGAAATCTGGTGATCCCAAACCCTCAAGTTACAGGTAACACACTGGAATTTATGCAAAGCCATCAAGACTAGCAAAGGGCCACTCACTTGGGCACATACACACTTTTGGGTTCTTGTAACTGGACTCAAACATAGGGGCATATTTACATCAGTCCTGATGCACCACTTTTCTTGCGTCTCCCCTGCCCCATCTAACAACACCATGGTTGCACCGTATTTACAATACGGTGTACAATTGCAGTTGTTAGGACAATAGCGTCAACATGTTTGATGCTATTGTGGCGCTTTGGTGCACTAGCGTCAAAAATGTTGACGCTAGTGCAGCAAAGCCCAGGGAGGCACATTGATTAAAATGCAAGCATTGCGCCACTTTGTAAATATGGGAGAAATGCCTCCTTAAAGCCACCTTAGCTTAAAAAATATGATGCTAGGGCGCAGCAAGGTGGCGCAAGTGGCTTGTAAACATGCCCCATAGTATTCGAACCCCAAGGCAAATGAGCCATTGGAGCTACTGTGATCTGTGCACATTATCCTCCATCCTGAGCGCTTACCACAACCATCCCCATCCCTGCAATCCCTGAATCCAGGACATCGTCCATCCTTGGCCATGATTTGAGAACTATTCTTGCCATCCTAATTTGAAACAGAAATTAGAGAACACAAAAAGCAAACCATGAAACATAATGTATCCATTTGGATAGTCTTGCACTGTGTACTCTTTGGGGGAAACTTTTAGAACACTAAGGCCCATATTTATACTTTTTTACACAAATCAGCACTACGGCAGATTCGCGTCAAAAAGTTTACCGCCGGCTAGCGCCATTCCAACGCACCAGCCGGGCACCTTATTTATGGAATGACGTTAGCCGGTGCTGCAGCCTGGTTAGCGTCAAAATAAATTACTCTAACCGGGCAGCGCAGGCGTAGGGAAGAATGGGGGTTGTGCGTCAAAGAATAGTGCAAGTCAGGTTAGAGTAAAAAATCTTGGCTCTAACCTGACTTGCACCATTTTTTGATGCACAACCCCCATTGAAATGACTCCTGTCTTAGCAAAGACAGGAGTAATGCTCCCCTGCCCAATGGCCATGCCCAGGGGACTTCTGTCCCCTGGGCATGGCCATTGGGCACAGTGGCATGTTAGGGGGCCCAAGTTAGACCCCCCTATGCACTTTAAAAATATATACTTACCTCTACTTACCTGTACTTACCTGGGATGGGTCCCCCCATCCATGGGTATCCTCCAGGGGTGGGCGAGGGTGGCAGGGGGTGTCCCTGGGTGCAGGGAAGGGCACCTGTGGACTGCTTCCATGGTCGGAGACCATCCAAATGAGCCCACAGGTCCCTTAACATCTGCCCTGACCCAGGCGTTAAAAAGCGGCGCAAATCAGGCTGGGAGCCATGTTTTAAGGCCCGCCTCCTCCTGTGCATCAAAATGACGCGGGAGTATAAATAAGGCGCACAGGCCTTAAAGTCATTTTTTGCACTGGAATGCCTACCTTGCATGTAATTAGCGCAAGGTAGGTTTTGACGCACAATCCATAACTTTGGAGCTGGACGGTTCCAACGCCAAAGTAGAAATATGGAGTTAAGTTTGCGCCAAATTTGCGTCACAAAAATTACGCAAATCTGGTGCAAACAGAGTATAAATATGCCCCTAAGAGGCTACCCAGGGTCACACCGCCTCTGTGAGCAGAAGAACATGCACTGAAAACGTTGCCAGCTATCATATTTGCATATGTACTGATCCCCTGTAGTACAAAGGTCTTTAATCCATGCAGATAAATAGTGGCATCCGAACAAAATGGCCCCACGTGGGAGACATCTGTATGTGTTGGTAAACAAATTAGGTCAATTAGTCACACACTGACTGATAAACGTCTACCATCCCCAAGTTAGCAAGGCACAAACCTCTCCCAAGAGACACCAGGAATTAATATAACGAATCACACAATCATAACAGATCATCTACAGATTTCGGGGTATGGCAGGGCCAGATTTCATGCCAATGTCCTCCAGTTCTGCACCTTCTTCCCTGATGTGCGTTAAGTCACCCGTGTACAATGGCCTTTTAGGGGACTATTAGTGCACCAGCTCTTCAAAGAACTGGACATGCTCTGTTGCTGCATGCTCTTCCATGAGTATTCCACCTAGGCGCTAGCATTCAGACCGCCTGCTCCATCGCCGACCCTCTGCCAGAGGGCAGTCATAAAAGTATGTCTTGCTTTCGGGCACCAAACATAGGCGAGCCGGAAACCGGAGCACATGTGGCAGGCCAACCTGGCACAATTTCCATTTGAATGCTAGGAGGGAGCTGGGCTGTTTCTGGGTCTCCGTCATATAGTCGTGGATAGTGTGTGTCAGGCCACAGTTTATATTCCATGGGCCATGTTTATGATCACATTGTAAAATTTGGTCCCTCTCCCTATAATTGAGCAAACGTGCTACCATTGCCCTTGGTGGTGCTCCAAGAAAGGGGGAGGGGTGGGGGCTTGGGTGCTGCCAGGAATCCTCTGTGCCAATTCCACTGAGAGCAATTTAGTGGGGTGATTTTTCTATTCTTCGAAAATTGCCTATTCCTCAAGAGAAACCTCCGGGCATTGACCCTCCATGCCTTCCATAAGTCCCACTATGCCTATGTTATTTTGCTTAGATAGACTTTCAGCATCATCGGACCGCATCTGTAACTTAACAATTCCTCATTGTTGTACCTTTACCTTGTGTTGTGGAGTATCTATAACTGGCAAGGGATCTGTTGAAAGGGCCTTGTTGGCCAATATGTTTTCTTTGACATTTTTATCATCATCTCAGAGGAGGCTAATATCAGTTTGTTTCCAGGGGTCACATAGTTTAACTTAAGGAAACAAGTCTGCATTTAGGAAAAAAAATGACTTTAAAAAAAGTTTGGTTTATAATTGCCGATGGTTTCATGGATCACTGTTCACTCCCAATCAAACTTTTTAGTTAATTTATCACACATGGACCCTTTCACCTTTGTGAATGGATTACCATCTTCTTTAAGGAGCCTGTAACCTATCAATGGTTCACAACCAAAATTGCTTTTGCACACCCTTGATACACAACATTCCGAGTCACAATTTGAAAGTTAGGGGCATATTTACAATCTTTTCTCGCAGGGCAGTACCGCAAACCTTCTGGCTGCACTGCCCTGCATCAAAAGAAAAGGGCAGGAATGCACTGTATTTACAAGATACAGCACATTACTGTCCTTTTCCCCTGCGCTGGCGCACAATAGACTGCTATGCGCCAACGCAGGCACCTTTGCACCATGGTGCAAGGGTGTCTGCGTTGCGGGGATTATTGTTTTTATGCCGGAAGGGACACCTTCCTGCACAAAAATAATCACAAGAGGCGTTTTTCTCTTTCTGTGTGTGCTGCAGAATGCAATGAAAACAATGAGAAAGAGGGGTGGGTTATTTTAATCAGAGAAATAAGAAAGCAGAGTGGGCCTTTTTGAAAACTTCACTATTGCAAATGGAGCCTCTGTGTCATTGGATCCCTTCTCTGCCAGTCATGAGGGGGCCTATAAATATGGAGGACAGCTCTTTTCCAGGATAATGATCTCTTACCCCCCCTCCCAGAGGGACAGTGGGATGTCTAACAACTTTTAAATGAAGACCCTTAGGCACCCATTCGTCATCCTGCCTTTGCTTTTGAGAGTATGTAAAATTCTTTGTGCATTCTTCCTTTTATAAAAATAGTAATTAGTATAGAAATCAATAAAAATCTTCATATGTCTTCCTTGGAAGGCTGATTAAAGGGGGCCTTGATAAAGTAATATATGTGCAAAGGAGAGACTATTAATGGGGAATGACAACTGTAAAATTCATAATTGACTATGATTTATTTTTAGCAACACAACATGATGGATGAAGTGGTGAAACTTTTCAGACACTCACCCACAGTCACAGATCGGGGTTAAATCCATCTTTCTTTTACTCACCACGCCAACCCAGTTTAGACCCAGCCGTATACAAAATCAGTCTTGACCCTGCTCCCCCTGGGAACAGTCTAGCCCGAACTGCCAAGCCAGGTCCTCCCTGGACCGGATCAAGCATCCTGGGACCGGTTTCAGGGTATCACCCTTCATCAGCCAGGCTAGCTTGAATCCAGTGGCACAGTGAGCCCGGGACCCGCGTCTGGGCGTACCCTGTGCCAGGATGCTTGCTTCCGGTCCAAGGAGGACCTGGCCTGGTAGTTCGTGTTGGACAGTTCCCATGGGGAACAGGGTCAAGACTGATTTGCATATGGCTGGGCCCAAAGTGGAGTGGCGTGGTGAGAAAAAGAACAATGGACTAAACCCAGATCTGTGAATGGGGGTGAATGTTTGAAGAGTCACAGCACCCCGTCTATCATCTTGATGTATTGCTATGATTTATTTGTGACAATTAACCCCTATGGTGCCTTGGACGAGGTGATCTCATCCAAGGCACCAGTTCCCGGGTGCCTTGGACGAGATCACCATGTCCTGCACCCGAGAACCGGGGGGGAGCGCTAGCTCTCCCCCCATCTGCCCCCCACCCACACCCGCCGGTCGTGGATGGAAGGGGAATCCCTTCCCCTTACACCCCGACCCCCCCACTTTCCCCCTGTGACGTCAGCGCACATCGCGCGCTGATTGTCACAGAGACCTCCTCCTTCGCGCTGGAAGCTCAGCTTCCAGCGCTCAGAAGAGAAATGCTTTTGCATTTCTCTTCCGATCACATTGAGGAGGCCGAGAGAGGCTTCAAAGGGAAGGAAATATACTTCCTTCCCTTTGAAGTCTCTCTCAGCGTTTCAAAAGCCAGATTGTAAAGCAATACGGCTTTTGAAACGCCCACTAGACACCAGGGATTTTATTTTGATTTGGAAACTGGCATGAGGGAGTGATCCCTTGGGCAAGGGTCGCTCCCAGGGGGGGATTTTTTTTTTTAAGGCCTTTTCTGCCACCCCTGGGGGCAGATCGGCCTATTATTGGGCCAATCTGCCCCCAGGGGGGGCAGAAACCTCTAGGGACCAGGAATCATTTTTTTGTTTGTTTTGTTTTTGTTTTGTTTGGTTTTTTAGAGGTGGGTCGCTCCCCAGAGGGGTTGGGGGGGGGCATATTTATTTAGGCCATTTCTGCCCCCCCTGGGGCCGGCTGAGCTAGAGGCCAAAATCTACAGGTAGGCAATTTGCAAAAAACACCTCTGTTTTCTGTGAAAAAAAGTGATGTGTCCACGTTGTGTTTTGGGCCATTTTCTTTCGTGGGCACTAGGCCTACCCACACAAGTGAGGTATCATTTTTATCAGGAGACTTGGGGGAACGCTGGGTGGAAGGAAATTTGTGGCTCCTCTCAGATTCCAGAACTTTCTGTCACCGAAATGTGAGGAAAATGTATTTTTTTGCCAAATGTTGAGGTTTGCAAAGGATTCTGGGTAACATAACCTGGTCAGAGCCCCACAAATCACCCCATCTTGGATTCCCCTAGGTCTCTAGTTTTCAAAAACGCACAGGTTTGGTAGGTTTCCCTAGGTGCCGGCTGAGCTAGAGGCCAAAATCTACATGTAGGCACTTTGCAAAAAACACCTCTGTTTTCTGTCAAAAAATGTGATGTGTCCACGCTGTGTTTTGGGGCATTTCCTGTCGCAGGCGCTAGGCCTACCCACACAAGTGAGGTTTAATTTTTATCTGGAGACTTGGGGGAACATAGAATAGCAAAACAAGTGTTATTGCCCCTTGTCTTTCTCTAATTTTTTTCCTTCCAAATATAAGAGAGTGTGTAAAAAAGACGTCTATTTGAGAAATGGCCTGTATTTCACATGCTAGTATGGGCACCCCGGAATTCAGAGATGTGCAAATAACCACTGCTCCTCAACATATTATCTTGTGCCGATTTTGGAAATACAAAGGTTTTCTTGATAGCGATTTTTCACTCTTTATATTTCAGCAAATGAATTGCTGTATACCCGGTATAGAATGAAAACCCACTGCAGGGTGCAGCTCATTTATTGGCTCTGGGTACCTAGGGTTCTTGATTAACCTACAAGCCTTATATATCCCCGCAACCAGAAGAGTCCATCAGACATAACGGTATATTGCTTTAAAAAAATTGACATTGCAGGAAAAAGTTACAGAGTAAAACGTAGAGAAAAATTGCTGTTTGTTTCACCTCAATTTCAATATCTTTTTTTTTCAGTTGCTAGTGTCTGTAGAAAACCCTTGTAGGATCTACACAAATTACCCCTTGCTGAATTCAGAATTTTGTCTATTTTTTTAGAAATGTTTAGGTTTCTGGGATCCAGCATTGGTTTCACGCCCATTTCTGTCACTCACTGGAAGGTGGCTGAAAGCACAAAAAAATTGTAAAAATGGGGTATGTCCCAGTAAAATGCCAAAATTGTTTTGAAAAATTGGGTTTTCTGATTCAAGTCTGCCTGTTCCTGAAAGCTGGGAAGCTGGTGATTTTAGCACCGCAAACCCTTTGTTGATGCCATTTTCACGGAAAAAAAACACAAGCCTTCTTCTGCAGCCCCTTTTCCCCATTTTTTTTTAAAAAACGACATTTTCACTGTATTTTGGCTAATTTCTTGGCCTCCTTCAGAGGAACCCACAAAGTCTGGGTACCTCTAGAATCCCTAGGATGTTGGAAAAAAAGGACGCAAATTTGGCTTGGCTAGCTTATGTGGACAAAAAGTTATGAGGGCCTAAGCGCGAACTGCCCCAAATAGCCCAAAAAAGGCCTGGCACAGGAGGGGGAAAAGGCGTGGCAGCGAAGGGGTTAAAGTCTTACTGTGCAATTTTTATTGTAATTACATTAATGTATTTATTTATCTAACAGAGTAATCGGAATAAAAAATAATTAAAAGACTGGCAATAAACATGCTTTGCACCCGTAGCATGTGTACTACGGCCAGATTTACGACAAAGTGGAGCAGTGCAGCACACAATGGGTTGCCAAGTGCCAACGCAGGCACCCTTGTACCATGGTGCAAGGGTGTCCCGGTTGCATGCAGGACTGTTTTTGTGCAGGAAGGGACACCTTCCTGCACGAAAAAACAATCCTGGGAGGTTTTTTCCTCCTTTTTTGTGTGCTGCAGAATGCAGCACACACAGAATTAGGTAAAAACAAGGAGAAATAAAGATATTTTTCCTTGTTGTGCCTCCCCAGGCGTACCAGGGCAAAATCCACGGAACACCCGTGAATCGCTGCCCTTGTGCATAGTAAGGCAGCGATTTGCGCTGCCTTGCCTTACTCCAAATCTATGAGGCCAATCAAAAATATGCAAAGTGGTCTTGCTTGGCCTGATAGATATGGTTGCACGGATTACACCGCATCACAAAAAGTGGCACCGCGGCGGCGGAAGGGGCTCCTAAATACGCCCGTAGGTTTCTAACAAAAGGCTCCTATAACAGGTAGAAAGTCTGTGTGTGAAGTGCTCAGACTGAGGAATACATTCATTTTCAAGGCAGTATTGAGCTCAGTAAAGCTCGCTTTTGGCCCAAGTGAGCCAGCAGTTCCCACACTGAGGCCTGCATGGCCCCTGGGGCCCCAGTAGGTGGCGACTGTTCTTAAATATGGTCCTACTGCACGGCAGAGAGAGTCGCACATACCTAAGGGTATGGATTGCAGAAAGTCAAAGGCAGACTTGCTTATGTATTTAATGTATGTATAAAGTTTCAAGCAACGGCTGGGGATGCTTAGCATTATAACAAGACCAGAAGCAGATAGTTATTACTCTGAAATACGAGACACTTGGGTAACAGTTTGCGCCCGTGCTAGGGCACAAGTTCCATGTTTGCGCCATGGCGCACCTTAAAGCAAGTGTGCCGGATGCAAACGTAGAAAGTGTGCCCTATTAGTCAGAATGTGCCTGCCTCATGGCAGCCGTGAGCTCGTGCCGTCCCAGGGGCAGCACATTCAAGAGAAATACGTAGCAGCCGTTCAAAAGCTTCTCCGTGTTTCCCTGTGCAGGTGGCAACCTCCCTGCAGTTTTTAGGGGCATTAGCAATCCCCTTGCAGGCGGGTGTAGTGAGTCAGTGCACCCGCCTGCAAGGGGATTTCTGGGGGGTCCATAGGACACCTGTTCATCCCTTTTGAGGGCTGCCTATAGAAGACACACTGAACGTGCCCCACATTTTTATTGCACATTTTCAGTGCACCTTCTAAAGGTATGTTTTCCTCTGCGCCCATGTCGGTAACACAGCGCCGGTGCAGAGGCAAAGAGATTCCCTCATTTGCATGGGGCCACGCCCACATGCAAGTGAGGGCACGCCCTCTACTGACAGCGCTGGTGGTATAAGTGTGCCACCGCTATTTGTATTACAGAAGGAGCTGCACAGGTATTTGCTGCCCCTTCTGTAGCTTCTGTAATACCAAAGTGCCCAGAGGGCCACGAAGCAGGCGCAAATGCCTGTTGCGCACCCGGGGCACTTGTGTAATACGGTCCCTGGGCTTTTCAATGATAATGAATCAGAAGGGGTGGATCTGCAGAGGCGAAGATGAAGAGGCATAAAAAGGTGAAGAAGGCAGCAGGGGGGAGAAAGTAGCAATCAGGGCCTTTGAGTAAAGCGCAGTCTGAAGATGGGAGGCTTTAGGTGTTGTCGAATGACGGTAGGGCTGGATTGATCCTGAACTCAGCTGAAAGGTTGTTCCACAGCAGTGTTTTGAAGCTTGGCTTTTCAGCAGGTGATTGTTTTTACAGCTGAGAAAGAGGCTTTGTTAAGGCAAAATGTGGCACTGTCTGGGGCATGAACTTGAAAGAGTTCCTCTGACTTAAAGACTTCCTAGATTAGTTGACATTTGCTAAACCTTGTGGGAAAAGCCATGGTTGGAAAGTTGGGAGGGCATGGTCTGTGACGGTCTGTGAAAGGGGCTGGAAATATTAAAACTGAGAAGGAGAGATATCAGAACTGGGTGACATTGTGCCTGTAGTGATGATGGACTTGGTCACAACACAAAGCAGCAGTTCTAACTTCAAAATGCTCTTTTCTCTCACCGGATTTGGACTCAAATCAAAGATACTTTACTGCTGGATCACCCCTCTTGGGTATGGTAGTGAATCAAGACAATAAAGAAAAACTTGCTTGCAACATGCTTTAGCTTTAATTGTATATTTCTTGTAATAAGTAGCTGTGGCAACAGAATTCAACAATTCAAATGCTGTACCAGTTTATTTTAAAAATAACTTTTTTAATACAATGTGTTTGGAACTAAAAACTAGGATGACCACCTCCAACCAGATCATTGCAGACACTGTTTCCAGTCCTGGACTTTGTGTGATAGTCTGATGTATTGTGGGAGTTGTAGTTTTCTTTTGCTTCTATTGAGCTATTTAGACTAACACACCTGAAATTAATGTTTTGTAGATGAAAAGTTCAGGGTTGGTGACAGGGTCCATAATGACTTAGAGTGCGGATGCTATGATGAAACAAACCAACCAACAGCAAGGTTCAAAATGGAGGAGAGAGTCAGTTAAATAATTCACCAAGGTGCAAGCAGAGACTTTTAGTGTCAATTTCTTGGCCTTAACACATGCACTACAGTTCACCGACAGAGGGTGGCAGGGGAATGAGAAGAGGCAGGTAGGCATTGATTGGATAATGGGAAGTAATATCAACAAGTGAAAAGCACTAAAATAGACAATCCCTGGCACCTGGTTGGTCATGGTCAAGTGAATGATGAATTGGCACTTAGGCAACACATATTTCTGTCTTAGAGGATTTTACACCAAACAAAGTCTATATTTTTCTGAGATTATATATAATTAAAAAATTGCAACAAGAGATCATCCTAATTTTGCTGAAAAAAACCTGTCCAAATTTTAGGAGCACTTTAAAATCTGAAGCTGACTGCTAGGACTTTCCTTTCAAAGTTAACCTGCCAAAGTAATGTATGCACTGAGCATCGGTGCGGTATGGATTGACTGTGCAGTATGCTCAAACATAGGCATTTTAATGCAATTATGAACATTAACTGTGTGTAAGACTTATTGAGATGCATCAAGTTGAAAACTATTTGATGCTCCAGGTAGAACTTCAAGGCTCACAAAAGATCCATGGCAGCTCCCATTTCACTAATGGTGCAAACGTTTGCGTTGCGTCTGACTTTTGCATATCCTCGGTCTCCCCAGTAATGTCCCCAGCTAAAAAAAAAAAGAAAAAGATTAAACAAGGAGTGAAGATGCAAGGCAAACAGAAAGAACATGATAAAATATCAACAGGAAAAGAGAAAAGACAAATGCAGATGATCAATAACAAGGGGAAGCAAAGGAATTGTCATTAAAGTTTAGCGGATTACCCATAAAATTCTGCACTTCAAAGTATCTTTTGAGCCTCAGTAACGCCCATATTTATACTTTTTTAGCGCAGCATTTGCGTCGTTTTTTGACGCAAAAGTGACCCAAACTTACAAAATACAATTGCATTTTGTGAGTTTGCGCTGCTTTTGCGTAAAAAAATTACGCAAATGCGGCGCTAAAAAAGTATAAATATGGGCGTAAATGTTTGAGAGTTAAACGAGTGAGATATGCAAAGAAAGAATGAATGAACAAATCAACAGTGTACGATGGAGAAATCCTTACATTTGAGAAAATACCAGAGAAGATACGAAAGGACAAAAGAGAAACAATGGATTTGTAGAAAAGGAAACAACGAGGAAAACAAGAAAAGAGATAGAGCAAAGACAGAAACACTGAGGCCCATATTTATACTTTTTTAGCGCCGCATTTGCGTCATTTTTTGATGCAAAAGCGGCACTAACTTGCAAACAATTGTATTTTGTAAGTTTGCGCCGTTTTTGCGCCAAAAAGGGGCACAAATGCGCCGCTAAAAAAGTATAAATAAATATGGGCCTGAGTATTTACGCATCAAAAGTGAAAAGCAGACTAAGGGAATGAAAAAGGATAATCATATCAAATTTCATTGAGGGGAGGAGCAAATAATAGTTGAAAGAGACAAAAAGATCAAAATAAACGAATACATTACTGTGCAGCAAAATATATATATTTGTTTTGAAATTGTTCACTATGACTTGATTACAAGCATTTATAATTGGTGTGATATTTATCGCACCTGGTATGATATTTATCGCACCTGGTAAAATCCGACCCTTTTGAGTCAGAATTCATTGAGTGCAATAAATACCACCCAGTGCTGATTTTGGTGTTTGCCAGAAGAAAATCTGTATTTCCACTCAATTTCATGGACTTTTCCTCCGATAAACAGAAGGTTTGACCTGTCCATATTTATCACAAAAACGCATAATTGTCATAAGTACAGTAACATGAATTACATGTGACAATGACTTTGAGAGTCAGTAGGAATGAGTGCATGAGACAGAAATAATGCATGCCTGAGGGCAAAATAAAACAATTATAAGAAAGCATTGGCAAAGCCAGTAAGGAGTAATGGGTGTTGCGGAATGATAAAAAAAACAGACGCCTGCTGCTGCAGGCCCTCCATGTTCCTCTGCTCCTACCGCCTCGGTTCTTCTCTTCTTCCCTACCCATCCAATCCCGACACTGCTCTCGTGCTGTTACCCAGCATGAGAGAAGCACCGGGATTGGCCTGAGCGGGCTGAAATGACGCTCAGTTAGGGAGTTGGAGCCTGCGCTGGTTCTCCATTCAGCTATGAAACACAGCTCGGGAGGAGAGTTTGTAGTGTGCATGTCGGTTTGGCCAGCCTAAGTTGGCCAGCCAAACTGATATGTGCACTTAGAGTGCACCTAGCATTCCCCCTACCCCTGCCCCGCCCTACAATCAGCAGACTAAGTGGGAAAATAAAATTATAATAAAATACTTTTATTAGCATTTGGGCCGTTTGCGCATGCTAAATGGCCTTTTGCCATGTAGCAACTGTATTTTGCGGTTTGGTAACCCATTACCAAATTTCCAAAATAGATTTTTCGAGTCAGTATTAGGAAGGGGCGTGTTAAGGGCGTCCATGCCTATTAGCGAGTCACAGGGCCATGTATGAATGTTGTGCAACCTGCATGCAGTTGCAAAACACTAAGGGGGTTATTACAACTTTGGAGGAGGTGTTAATCCGTCCCAAAAGTGACGGTAAAGTGACGGATGTACCACCAGCCGTATTACGAGTTCCATAGGATATAATGGACTCGTAATACGGCTGGTGGTATATCCGTCACTTTACCGTCACTTTTGGGACGGATTAACACTTCCTCCAAAGTTGTAATAACCCCTTAAATTTCTATTAAAAACCCATTGGTAACCCATTCGCAAACGGGAAGGGGTCCCCAAGTGATCTCTTCACCTTTGTGACTGAAGAGCAGGAAATGAACAGAACGCTTTTCATTTTTCATTTTTAAATCAAGGAGAATGGGTTGCATTTAAAAAAAAAAATGCTTTATTTAAAAATCAGTCACAGACATGGTGGTCTGCTGACCCCGGCCAGCCACCATCCCTGTGAGTGCAGGCCATTCCCAGTGGGTCGCAAATTGCGACCTGCCTCATCAATATCGATGCGGCAGGTCCCTTGCAACCCATTTGGGAATCGAATTAGTGTCTGAGGCACTGTTGTACATCGCATATTGCGAGTTTGCTAATTGTAATTCGCAAAAAGTCGCAATTAGGAACTCACAAAATGGTGGGACCGTCCATGTGGCCCCATGAGTCTTGTGCACCCATGCGCAGGAATTTTGCAATGTACTTTCTATTACAGAAAACCCATTCCATAATGGTCATCAATGGGCATGCATGCATGCACACGCGTGTTGTGTTGCATGCACCCGTGTGTAATGGCACATACATTGCCAAGCATGCATTTGCATGCATCATAATTCGTTGCAACCATGTTAGTTGGTGCTATGGCTCATTTTTAGTTGGCTGGTTAGAACGGTAAGGTGAATGTAAAAACAAGAGAAAAACAGATTTGTGCAAAAAAGGAAGCAAGTGCCCCAGTGACACTTTGCAGGTGCTGGGCCCTTATAAAAACGTAAAAGTGGAATGGAAAGCGAGGCGGGAGTATCACGAAGCGGAAGAAGGAGTAAAATGAGAAGACGAAGGGAGGAAGCACAGGGAATTGTGGTGGAGGGATACAAGGAAACACTTGCACTCCCTTGGAGTGCAGAATAAAAAATAAAAAAGATCCCCTTTTAGCCTAGAGAGGAAGGATAAAATTGTGACTCATCGAATCACTGCTTCTCGCGATCTAAACTAGGGGTGGTCGTAACTGCCATAATTCAGTGTAATGTAATTATTTGTATTTACTGCAAAATCACTCAGAAATATGTGTAATTGTGTGAGAAGCGTGAGCTTGCATTTAGTGCTGCAAAATTCACCTTGAGTTTAAAATGGGCCCAAGGACAGATTTGTGAAAAGAAAATAGCACTGAATGCTACAGGACACGAACAGCACTTGCCAACATCCGCTTTCTCTCTCTTAGTTCATTGTTTCTGTGCTCCTGTGACAGGATTTGAGCTCCAAAATACTCTTAATTACTCATGCTGGCATAATTTTGGTAATCACAAGAGTAATGTGTAATTACTGAAACTACTTTGATTACTCCATTGCAGTTAACATTTCTCCCAGGCCTAATGCAAACACAAGAATAGGGAAAAGAAAAGAAATCATGGAGAAATTATTTCAAAGAGAGATTATTTTAGACAGAGGAATACACACGTCAGAAAAGAAAGATCAGATAAAAAACAACAGCAAATCATGATCAAGCAAAGGAAACAAAGAGATATTTAAAGGAATAAGGCTCTGGATAACTATGAAGAGGCCATGACACAAGCTCAACCCACCACCACTTCTCAGACTTCATTCAACCAGCCAACACCACATTCAGCCTCTGACAAGCCTTAGGTTGTCCCTAGTTCTGAATCTAGTGTTCCCACCAAATATACCCTGGCACCAAGTTCGGAAACTTAGAAGAAGTCTGTGCCACATCACCAATGGGCTCCATGGCACTGAAACGGGCACCCTGACAAAGTTGCTATGGATTTCCAGAACACCAACTGGATCCTCTCTGAAAAGTCTAAAGGCACCCAAAGGACTCATTACAGACCTAAAATTAATTGCAAGAGGCTTGGTGAACTACAGAGGGTCATCAATGTAGTAAAGCCAATCCGTGTACACCAAACTGGGTGCAACCCAGGGTGAGAACAAAAAGCATTACAGAAAGACAACACTGAAAACAGGAATAAAGGAAAAGCATAGGAGGGAAGGGGCGTGTATCAATGTCACATGTACTTCCTTTATGTCAGAAAAGAGACAGTAACACTATTTGTGGGATTATGTAAGAGGAAGACCAAGCAAAAACCATACATTCTAAAGAAAAAGTAGAAAACAATGAAAGCATAAACAAAACAAAAGCAATTACACTAAAGCAATGGAAAGCACGAATGAACAAATGCAATAAATGTGTCCTTTACAGTCCATAGATGTATTATTGGCCACCAATAAGCCAGGGTCAGCATTATGGCTGGCATTGGCTCCAGACGTTTAATGATGCCCAGAGAATGCCAGGAAGAGCCAACGTTATGCCGTCATGGTTATCAACTTGTTAAGGATGCTACAACAGGCCAAGGATGCCAAGCACCTCATCAGAGGTTGGAACCTTCATGCAAGAGATGGTTTTTGCATGTCACGGAGTTAATGTGATGGCACAGGCCACCATAGATACCAGGGTCAGGTGACCTCTAGTGGAGGACACTGCATGGTCATGGTCAGAGGATCACGCAAATCATCATCCCCAAACTGTTTGTCTCTCTCTGACACACACACATGCAACACGCACATGCAAATAGTCCCAAAAATGAGCACAGACATAGAAACAAATGCACATACACACACTCACTGACAAACACACAAAGTCACATGCAAATTGGCCCACAAATGAGCACCCTCACCCAATCATGCATGTAAAACCTTAAACCATCTCCTGCAGAAATCAAGGGTGCTCCTTTTCTCTTACCTGCCTCCTTTGGTTTCCTCAACACCCTGATCTAGCACTAGGGAATAATAATTACCTCAGGCCCATATTCATACTTTTTTAGGGCCGCATTTGCGTCATTTTTTTACACAAAAATGGTGCAAACTTACAAGATATAGGTCCATATTTATACTTTTTTAGTGCCGCATTTGCGTAATTTGTTGACGCAAAAGCGGTGCAAACTTACAAAATACAATTGTATTTTGTAAGTTTGCACCACTTTTGCGTCAAAAAGTGGCACAAATGCGGTGCTAAAAAAGTATAAATATGGGCCTCAGTGTACCCTAATTTCGAGAGGCAGATCCAACCGTGCTCCGGGTTCCTGGGGTTTGCAGTCTGCAGTTTATGCACTATCTCAGGCAGCTTCTGTGTGAAGTGTATGTTTTACAGACAGTGCAGTGTCTTTAAAAGAGAAGCACAGGTCTGCAGCCCATCACACATTCATGGCATGGCCAGAGGTATTACTCTTCTGGTGAAGCAGGAATTTGCGCTTGTAGGTCCCATAGCTGTGATCAGGGACAACATCTAAACATGAAAATGGTTGGACGCAAGAGGAAAAGCTGTAAAAAAATAGGTATAGCTTAAAATCAAGAGTTTGGGAGTGAAGGAACGAGGGGAGAACGGAAAGAATTAGAGGAAAGGGTGAACAGAAAACACGATTAAAGAAATAGATGAGAGTGGAATATCACATAATTATAAAACAGAGAGAGTAAAGAATCCACATGTTGAAAGAGAAAACAAACACAAAGCAAAATATAGAATCAGAGAAAATATTGATTTGAAGTCTGTAATTTTTAGAGTAGGAGGGACTGAATAGAAAACTGGTCACAGTACTAAAAAATTTAAATAAAATACTTCTAGAAAGAAGACCTTCGCTTGAGGTAAAAAAAAATTAAATAGAAATTTGCTTTTTTGAATACCACAACATACTTAAAGCGTGGCCACATGGTTTGTGCGGGATCAGGTCAGCTCTAAGTACAATCAGCATATAGTCATTACTATAGGTATAAATAATACTAAGGGCCTGATTACGGCCTTGGAGGAGGGGATATCCCTCCCGCCTATTACAAGTTCCATTATATCCTATGGAACTTGCAATATGGTGGACGGGATATCTGTCACGTTTGTGTTGGACGGAGTAATCCCTTCCACCAAACTTGCAATGGAGCCCACAGTCTCTAAGATGCTACACACAGCCAGAAGGAAAGGTGTGAAATACACCCCACCTGTTCTTAATGATCCAGTAGTCTTCATGATTTTCTTCTCCATATCCCACAATTATGATGGCGTGGTTGGCATCAGGGCAGTCTTCTTCCTCATAAATCCCTGCATAGTGACATAAGGCAGCAAAGTCAGATTTTAATTGAGCATCACTCGAGATCAGCAAACAGAACTAGCAAGAGCTAAAGGCACACCTTCCTTTAAAATGAACTCTGAAAATCACAAATTTAGCTTGAGCTCAACACCCTGGAAGGGATAGCACAGAGCAGAGAGGCTTACCTTAGGGCAATGTGTAAAGTATTTCTGCACTACCAAAACAGTAACAAGGTCAAAACACCAAGAAATACAAATCCCAAACTCAAATAGGAAAGTAGTTTATATTGTAATAAATGAAACCAAAACAACGAAATCCAATAAAGGGAACCAGAGATATGATTTTTTAAAGACTTAAGGTAAAATAGTGCCAGAAAGTACACAGCTCCAGTAGTAGTCAGTAAACTGGCACCTTGGTGTGATTTGAGGGTGAACATGATGGAGTGTAAGATGAATACACCAACCAGGTTCGACCCGGTTTTAACTAGTGACATAGTCTCAAAAATGGAAGTCAAAATCCTTCAACGGGGCAAGGTAGTAATCAGTCTGAGGAAGCCTTTATGAAGTCAGATAAGCTGTGTCCACTGAAGCTGTTGGTTTAGACAGGAAAAGACCTCAGCAGGAAAATTACATTTGCAATCAGGGACATCCTCTCACCAGCTGGTTAATTTTGGAGCCTTCACCTGGTAAGTATTTCTATTTTTGGACGTAGTCTCTTTTTCAGATCTTGGAATCCTCCAGCGGGGCAAGGTTGCTGGCCCTATCCAAAGAGGGCTCCCTGAGGTCTGGCACCTTCTTGCCGAGGACCAGTTGAATCATACCTGTTACTGTAGAGAAGCTCTGAGTAGGAGAAACCTAATTTCTAAGCCCAGCGAGATTGTGCCTTGGGTGGATAGGCTGGGGTGGTTTGTCTCACTCCTCCAGAGGTCTTTCAGCTCAAACATATTCTAGGTTTTTATGGGTGACAGAAGAAATTCAGTCAGACACAGCCCTGGGTTCCAGCACATCAGGGACAGCACAGGACTTGGGGGTGGGGTCAAGCCTCACTCCAGCCAAGACCACTAGAAGGGGTCAGTTCAGGTTTAGTTGGTACTGGTCAGCTGAGCACATCGGGAAAAGTGTCTCTTGCAGTTTGGTGTGGCACTATAGCTACAGAGGAGGGCAGCCAACTGACCCTTGGAGTTCACTTCTTCGTCTGTGTACAAAGGGGAGCATGTCCAGTCTTTCAGGGCTCCTCTCAGGTCACAGACGACAGTCCCAGTCCCCTTCTGTTCTTCCTCAGGTCAAGGACATCTTCTGAAGAGGGAGTTTGTTGGTGCCACATTTGTCAGGCATGAGCTAGTGGGTGTGGGTGACACCTGGCTCTGACCTAACTAAAGGATTATAGCTTTCCAGAGCCAACACTATCCACTTTTGCAGCAGTTCCTGGTTACCCTACTACAAACAATACCACAATGTACCTAATTCCCAAAATCCAAGGGGCTTGGGGGGAACCCTTCTCACCTTGCACAGTGCCTTTCTGCCCACCAAGACGTGGCAAGGGTAATGAGCATTTCATCCTCTGTGGTAACTCCAAACCGGTTCTGGAGGCAGCTTTTGCCCTCTGGGTTTGGTGCTTCTGACTTGAAGGACAAAAGTTATAGCCTTTCCAGATGTCAACTAACATTTGCTTGTGACAGGGAAGGTCCCTTGAAGTAAATGAGGTTACTGTTCCCACCCCAAAAATTCCCTCCCCTGCAGTCAGTGTCACAATCCTGAGTGTTCTACTATCCTCGATCATCTCTGCAACCTCAGAGTAAAGCTGACTCATCTTCATGTTTTTTTATCCTCAAATGGTATGCAGATTTCTCCCAAACCACCTTCAAGAACAAGTAGTTTCATCTTGCGTCTTCTCCAGAATCGGCTATTGCAATATTCTTGTCCATGTTCTAATGGAATATTTCTTGATTCTGCAGCAAAATATTCACAACGTTGGTGTCCCGATAGTCTGTAGTTTGAGGAAAGTGGATCATAAAGCACAGGCATGGATCTCGCTTCTGAGAACTTGCTGCAAACTCTATGTTTCTCTCACAATTCAGTGAGGTGCTTCTGTTCTAACTTTCAACTAGTGATTTGTACTCTCTGTGTTAAAATCTGAAGGTCTGGTGGGCATGCTCTTTCTCTACTTGGTCCTCAACTTTGGAATTAACTCCTTCTGGGTATCAAGTCCACTACTTCCTATCCCTGCCTTTGACCGGCTCTGAAAATATTTTGCTTTGTTAATTGACTCATTCGTTCGTCCTTTAAAGTCTTTTCCCCTTTTTCTAGTGCAAAATGGCTACGTTAGTGAACATTGCACCTAATAAATGTATTCCATTCCTTTCCATAAAATGGGTCCACATCTTCCACTGACCGAAGTAATCCTTAACAGTCTCCAGGGAGGCGATGGGTTGAAAATAAGTTTGTGAAAACCCCAAAACTGGAAACTATGGGAAACAGCACTCCCCCTTGTTCCGCATGTATGTTTGGCCGGCCGTCTGGGGTCGGGCAAACATACATGCGCAGTAGGCTCTCTCAAGCCCGGCAACCCCGCACAGTTGCCGGGCTTGAAAGAGCCTGCACAGGCTCCCAGTCTGCCTGCTTTGAGCAGCGTCAGGACTGGCCACAGGGCAGGCTGGGAGCCTGTGCCTGCAGCATCCAGAAGGGGGGGAAAGGAGCGGTTCCCCGCGCGACGCGGGAACAGAGGTACGTTTTTTTTAAATACATTTTTCTTCTATTAATTCCTCCCTTGTCCCCGCAAATCCCCCCCACACGCCACCCCACCCCCAGGAATCCCCGCAAGCTGTGACTGATAGAAAAAGGAAAAACAGGGAGAAATAATGTCATTTCTCCCCTTTGCACCACTTTAATGCCACCCCTAAGGTGGCGTAGAAATATGACGCATTCCTAGACTTGTAAATCTGGGAATGCATCAGATTCCATCAGATTCCATGGGCTCTGCTGTGCCGCAGCAACACCCATGGAACGCCCCTTTCACACAGTGTTATGCGTGAAAGGGGTCCATATTTACAAGGCCATGAAAAGCCACGCAAGGTGGCTTTGCGTGGCCTTGAAAATATGGGCCAATACACAGCGCCACCAGAGCGTAAAAAACAAGCATTTCCAATGCAATGGGTCCCGTGTTTGCTCGAGTTAGAGCCATTAGTGTTGTAAACTCCTAACCGGACTTTTCTTGCCACATAAACTGAAAATGAAAAGTAAAACAGTTTCAAATAACTAACCGGACTTTTCTTGCCACATAAACTGAAAATGAAAAGTAAAACAGTTTCAAATAACTAACCGGACTTTTCTTGGCACATTTCTTTAAAATGAAAAGTAAAGCAGTTTCACATAAGCAAACCAATGGTCGCCATGAGCGCAAAGTAGACACACAAAAGGAAAACAGAAGTTTGCTCGCAGTGAAACGTATCGGCAAAAGCTTAATTATCCATGTAACTGGAAAAAGTGCAATTAACCATGTAACATGGTCGATGTCATGCAAAGTGCTTAACTACTGCCCAGCGAGATCGCGCTGTCTACGAAATAAAGAGAAAAAGTAGTCCAGAAACCATACCGAAAACATGGAGCCTCGTATTATTTCAGTAGTTGGCCACTGCGTTCAAGGCGGGCTAAACACCGGAAAAGGCATGACGTATGCATGCCTTTCACTAATTAAATCAAGCAAATTTTAAAAGGCAAGTCCACGAACCAACCAAACTGATGGGCATTATATGGGTGTGGTTAAAAGCCCACAGTGAGATTACACCAGGGACAGAACGATTTGCGAGCTCGACCCTAAAAATGATGCTCCTGTGGCTCAGTGCGCCGCTAGGGCCTTCTGACTTGAAGTACCCTTTTCATAGTAGCTCGCACTGGCAAATCCAACCCTTTGTGTTTATAAATCTGACTTATGAGCCCAAATGGTTTTGTGAACAGGGCCCTACTTTTTTGGTGATGGGTAGAGTGTTTTACACCTCTTGGTGGTACATTCTTGTTGGCAGGGCCTCTACAGGGGTGCAGATGGTCAGTAAGATTGGGGGGGGGGCGAGCTTCAGATTTTCCCACAATCCCGCTGACATAGAATGTTAAATTACATTATAGGACAAGCATGATGCATGAGAGGGGCCCAAGGGGCAGTAGACGGGCGAGGAATGCGGATGGGTATGGATATCAAGTGACAGAAAACACAATATTTTGTAAAAGAACCAACATTTCTGAGGAATTTCAAAACAGAAGAAGCTAGTGTGTTTGTCTTTATGTCTGTGTCTATGTAACAGTTCCTGGTGAAATCTGACAAACACCTGACAATACCCGACTGAAAGCACCTGTACCCAACTATTGATCAGAAAATACATTTGTGAGGGAGGTTTTACACCCCCACCCCTCCACCACCTCCATGAAGCTAAGGCCCTGGTCCTCTTTGTGAGTGAAGGGGATGTTCAAACATGGCTGCAGTGCGGGATGAACTTGCCATTACCTTCGCTGTAGTAGTAAAAGGTGTTCGTCACTGCGAATCCCACGGTGATTGGGCCATCATAAGCCACGGCGGCGGCCATGCTGTCTTCGCCGTTCAGTTCATAGAACTTGGACATGTTCATTGGGACTGTCTTCGAGTGTCTCAGGCGACAGGAACCATCCTGAAACGAGATGCAGAGAATCACACAGCGTGGCTCTGATGTCATGATCTCGATGAGATTATCAAGCAGAGGATTACACAGCGTGGTTCTGACGCCATGATCTCGATGAGATTATCAAGCAGAGCATCACACAGCGTGGCTCTGACGTCATGATCTCGAGATTATCAAGCAGAGGATTACACAGCGTGGTTCTGACGCCATGATCTCGATGAGATTATCAAGCAGAGCATCACACAGCGTGGCTCTGACGTCATGATCTCGAGATTATCAAGCAGAGGATTACACAGCGTGGTTCTGACGCCATG
This sequence comes from Pleurodeles waltl, assembly GCF_031143425.1. Taxonomy (NCBI): domain Eukaryota; kingdom Metazoa; phylum Chordata; class Amphibia; order Caudata; family Salamandridae; genus Pleurodeles; species Pleurodeles waltl. The sequence goes on along the minus strand of NC_090443.1, from coordinate 1,025,534,462 downwards.
ATCTCGATGAGATTATCAAGCAGAGCATCACACAGCGCGGCTCTGATGTCATGATCTCGATGAGATTATCAAGCAGAGGATCACACATCGTGGCTCTGACGTCATGATCTCGATGAGATTATCAAGCAGAGCATCACACACCATGGCTCTGACGTTATGATCTCGATGAGATTATCAAGCAGAGGATCACACATCGTGGCTCTGACGCCATGATCTCAATGAGATTATCAAGCAGAGGATCACACAGCGTGGCTCTGACGCCATGATCTCAATGAGATTATCAAGCAGAGCATCACACAGCGTGGCTCTGACGTCATGATCTCGATGAGATTATCAAGCAGAGCATCACACAGCGTGGCTCTGACGTCATGATCTCGAGATTATCAAGCAGAGGATTACACAGCGTGGTTCTGACGTCATGATCTCGATGAGATTATCAAGCAGAGGATCACACAGCGTGGCTCTGACGCCATGATCTCGATGAGATTATCAAGCAGAGGATCACACATCGTGGCTCTGACGCCATGATCTCGATGAGATTATCAAGCAGAGCATCACACACCATGGCTCTGACGTTATGATCTCGATGAGATTATCAAGCAGAGGATCATACAGCGTGGCTCTGAAGTCATGATCTCGATGAGATTATCAAGTAGAGCAGTGGTTCCCAAACTTTTGACTTCTGTGGACTCCCCTTTATCATTATTGGAACCTGTGAACCCCCACTGACTCATTATTCGAATTAAGGGACCCCGCCCCCACTGAGTCATTACCGAAAGCTGGGGAGCCCGGCCTAAACATTACCGATGAGTTGAAATGCAAAACAATAAACAAAAATACAAAAGCATTAATCAAATTCATACACAAACAATAACACGTTATTTAATTTGCAAACAAATATGAACAAAAACATTAAAATTTTAATAGGAAAGGTGGAGTTTTTCCGAATTCAACTGAAGCTACACATTGTCTACTATATTCTGTTTGATGCACCTGACATGCTCCCAAGAATCAATCCGAGTACACTAGTTTAGTTTTTAGCCCTCATTTCAAATTCCTTGGCATTCACAGTATGTTTTAAATGTTTTCATTTGTACATTTAGCCCCTTTTTTATATACACTTTATTAATCTGTTAATATTATTTAATTTTCTAAGCAGTGGAGGACCCTCTGAGGAGACTTCCTGGACCCCCACGTCCCCGGACCACAGGTTGGGAACCACTGAAGTGGAGGATCACACAGCGTGGCTCTGATGTCATGATCTCGATGAGATTATTAAGCAGAGGATCACACAGCGCGGCTCTGACGTCATGAATCTGATGAGATTATCAAGCAGAGCATCACACAGCGTGGCTCTGACGTCATGAGTCTGATGAGATTATCAAGCAGAGGATCACACAACGTGGCTCTGACGTGATGAATCTGATGAGAATATCAAGCAGAGCATCACACAGCGAGCTCTGACGTCATGATCTCGATGAGATTATTAAGCAGAGGATCACACAGCGCGGCTCTGACGCCATGAATTTGATGAGATTATCAAGCAGAGCATCACACAGCGTGGCTCTGACGTCATGAATCTGATGAGATTATCAAGCAGAGCATCACACAGCGTGGCTTTGACGTCATGAATCTGATGAGATTATCAAGCAGAGCATCACATAGCGTGGCTCTGACGCCATGATCTCAATGAGATTATCAAGCAGAGGATCACACAGCGTGGCTCTGATGTCATGATCTCGATGAGATTATCAAGCAGAGGAACACACAGCGTGGCTCTGACGTCATGAATCTGATGAGATTATCAAGCAGAGCATCACACAGCATGGCTCTGACGTCATGATCTCAATGAGATTATTAAGCAGAGGATCACACAGCGCGGCTCTGACGCCATGAATCTGATGAGATTATCAAGCAGAGCATCACACAGCGTGGCTCTGACGTCATGATCTCGATGAGATTATTAAGCAGAGGATCACACAGCGCGGCTCTGACGCCATGAATCTGATGAGATTATCAAGCAGAGCATCACACAGCGTGGCTCTGACGTCATGAATCTGATGAGATTATCAAACAGAGCATCACACAGCGTGGCTTTGACGTCATGAATCTGATGAGATTATCAAGCAGAGCATCACACAGCGCGGCTCTGACGCCATGAATCTGATGAGATTATCAAGCAGAGTATCACACAGCGTGGCTCTGACGTCATGAATCGGATGAGATTATCAAGCAGAGCATCACACAGCGTGGCTTGATGAGATTATTAAATTATCTGTTTTTGTGTTGCTTAAAATGGTAGCCTGCTTCTTTCGGACATACGCGACATGTTCAAAGTTATTTTTAGAAAACACTGCTGAACAGTTTACATGAAGGAAGAGATTTTAAGGCAGGTAAAAGGGCAAGGTATAAAGGGAGCGAGGCAGAAAAGTAATATGGTATTTACTAAAGCAAGAGCAGGCATCAGCGTAGAGCAGGGCGATGAACTGATGGCAGATACAGAAAATGTTCTATTTTTTACTCATTCCTTGCAGAAGGAAATTGCTATGGAAATGTGAACGTGTGAGAGCACGTAAGTTAGCAAAACCTATACCAGATGTCACTAATTTACCAAGTACAGAGCACCCTCTGTTCACATCAAGTAATCAGATCAAAGACATAGCGGGCCTGTTGATCACTATACTTAAATACTGATAAAACTCCAGCTATTACAATACTGCTTTTGAGATCTGTACATAGCGCCTCGTTCTCGTAAGTGAAATAAGTATGTAACATGTTTACACATTTCTTTTTTACAAGTCACCCACCCTTCAGTGTCTCTGGCACTGTGATCCAGTTCACCGTCTTAGAGAGAACCCCACGGCCTTCGTGAATTTCCGGCCTTCAAGTACAGAGTCCACACATCCTGACCCCATAGTTATGTCTCTAGATTCGGTGAATCCAAGTCCCTTTAAACTGTGAGCACAGATACAGAAGCATCATGGGACATCTGGTATGTGCTGTGAATTAATTATATGTCCTCAAGTGCTCTCGCGGTAACAAAGATACCATCCTATTCTGAAGTTGGGTGAGAAGGTATCACTAGGAGACTTTCATTAAAATGTGACAGCAAACACTACCTAAAAAGAACATACTCAGACCACAACACAAAGGGGCTCATTACGAGATTGGGTGTCCGGAGGTATTATGGGTTTCCTGCTAGGTCGGTGGGCGGAAACCTAAGTTTCCAGCCGCTGGCCTAGCGGGAAACAGCGTACAGCATTGTCTCGTAATCAAGCGGGCGGCAATGCTGTAGCCCGCAGGGTGCAAAGCAGACAGTGAACATTGCGAAGGTGCTGGGCAGGAGGGGGGCCTGTGGCCCCCTGCACCTGTTCTAAGCCAGCCTTTTCATGCAGAGAAGGAGATCGTAATCCCCAGAGCAGCGCTGCTTTCAGCACTGTCCTGGCGGATTAGGATCTCCGCCACCTCCGGACCGCCGGGATCCAAGATCCTAGCAGAGCTGGCGGTACGCTGGCGGTCCGACCACCAGGGTTGTAATGTGGCGGTCGGACCTCCGCAGTGGTGGCAGTCCAGACCGCCACACTCATAATGACTCCAAAGGTCTTCTGAAATCCCTTTTTGGGAAGAAAATTAGCCAGTAGAAGGAAAAATGGCAATAAATACATAAAACAGTTTAAAAAATATTCGAGGTTTTAACATTACACGTAATCAGAAATGTTCTCAATGATATGCGCCAATAAGAGCTTAAACTGGCCAAATTGAAAACATTTCTTTTACAGCCAGCCTTTTTGTCAACTGTCAGACTATCAGTGGGAAATCCAAAAGCATAGGTGGCTTGGATCATTTTGGGGAGAAAAAAAGTTTGCTCATTATTCTGTAAATCTTTTGGATGACTTGTTGTTTTGTAAATGTGTGTACTGGGTGGAGTTTGCAATCTCTCTGACCACAGCAGAATCTTCATCTTCTGGGTATGAGATTTTCAGTGGAGTCCAAAGTGAAATTATTGAGCAGTAAAACTTCCAATAGAATCTACAAATGTATACATTTAGGGGAAAGAAAAGCGTTAAAAACAAAATAAAAAAACTAAGGATATTCTTGACACAAAAAAAGACAATTTTTCCCTATATCCATCCATTATGGATACAGTAGTGCATTTTCTTGTCACTGATACTGTGAACTTTCCTAACAGATGATCATAATGCAATTATATAGTTATGTAGTCGAATTGATATAAATCAAATAGCACTTACACGTCCTTTGTACTTATATTTCTTAGAGGGCATTATGCCATGCTGGGAAATGAACCTAAAGGCACTGTATGGAAACCCTCCGCAGCAGCCGCCATCTTCTTGATCGCAGTCGACAAGCTCTTGTTCGCTCATCTCGAACAGTTCCCCGGTCTTTATGCAATGGCGAGATTCAAGGGATCCAACCTATGGGGGTGCAAAACAAGCATTTAGGACCTGGTGAGATTGCCATAATTATTTCTCTTTATTATAAAATTCAATATCCAGTGGTACAGTACTAGTCTGTGAGATGCTTATTGCCTACAAAGGGGTTACCCCGTCATAAAAGGGCATAGCATATGCATTTTGGTCCTCACCACATGCTGCTTTAGGGCTTTGAAACTCCCACCGCACAGGAGGCGCATGGGTGGCACCCAGGTGTGTGCCCGGGTGAAGACCAGGCCAAGAGCAGGTCCGTCGGAGCGCAGAAGAGGATGGGCCGGGCCACGCTGCATTCGTCTACAATTCAGCTATAATATTGGGCCAATCGATTCAAAGGTTTTTCATAAGTGTCCATCTATGGATTCATTTCTTACATCAGCCAAAGAGGGGAAGGCCTAGTGTGGGGGGGGCGGCAGAAGCGGCATATGTCCCCGAGTAGGGGGGGCCTTGCAAAGTGAGACTATTATAGGGGAGTAAACAACAGCTGAGATTCATTTGGCCCCTGGCACGCCAACATTTGAACGGGCCCCACCAGCCAAGAAAAAGAAAAAGAAGGATCTGGGGGCAAGACCTAGAACTGGTTTTTCTAAAATCTGCCCCTAATATGTCCATCAACTTTTCATCTATCCCCCTGGTTTCACCTATTAATGTCATGGGGGGGGGGATACTGTTTTTTCACCTTCTTTTGCATATTAATACAGTGTTGGAGCCCTTGTTCAATGATTTGTTGGATAAAATTGTGAACTTCAAAAGTACCATGTAGGGTTTTCAGGTGAAATTGGTGGCCTTAGAATCCACTGTTGCCAAGCTGAATTCCAATTCCTTACTGCTAGGGAAACGGGGAAGTGTAGTCACCCATCTAATGATGCCCATGAACTGCATGCTAAGACCCATTTATAACCCTCACAGTTCCCACATAACCCTTTAAGGCCCTCTTTAATGGCTGGTCCATTCTCTACCTCAATATATTGACAGAGGGCTGGTACTCACCCCCACTGTTGGTAGCATAGCATCAAACACTCACAGGTTGCAGCTCCCTCCTGAATATACCCCACTGGTGGCCATTTTGGTGCATGTTGCCCCGTTGAAGCCGGGTGTGGTCGAAACCACTCCTGAACTCATACGGAAGGTTACACATTGGTGCGATAGGAAGCACTTGACCAAGCACATAAATATGGCCAGGAGAGCGGGGTGGGGGGGAATCAGGGTGAAAACTTGGGAAGGGGAATTGCATTTTCAATTTTGATCATTCTGATTTAGCAGGAATCCTAACACAACAGGCGATTTATTCCAGTTATCTCCCTGGGGGGATGGGATTAAAATGTTACCATTAGCCATTTTTATCCGCCAAAAGGCACAGTCCATGCTAGGAACTCAACACCCCGTTAGGGTGGCAGACAGACCAGGTTTGGGGAAGACAGGAAGCCCCCATCCAGCTGGCCAGTAGATTTCTTCCACTGAGTTGCCTAGAGAATAATCATTGACTGGTTCCTGAGTCTATCAGTGCCTCTCAGGTGAAGGACAGTTGAGCGAATGTTAGAGTTAGTTTCCCAGTTAATGTTGTACCTATATTAGGCTATGGTTTGAAGCTGGAATGTAGCAGGGCTGGATAACAAAAGATCAGATGAGAGGTGGCTTAGTGTGCTAAAGGAATACCACATAGTGGGCTTACAAGAAACTTGAAACAGAGATAATTCCTTTTATCTGGATGGGTATAACGCTTCTTTTTCTCCAGCCTAACCGTCACAATGTGGTAGCGCGTAAGGGGGGGATTAGTTGCATTGTTATCCCTAAATCTCCCATGTAAGTCTACACCGTTAGATATGGGCTCTGGCTATCTGTTGGCGATCCAGCTAGATTTCAAGCAAGCACCTAGCTTACTAGCTGTAAACATTTATAACTTCTTTGTGCAGTCTGAACCTGCGGAACATCTGCTGGGCCTGAAGTCCTTCTTAAAGTCTTAGGCGGAAGGACATGACTTCCCATATTTGGTGCATTTACTTGGAGATTTTAATATTCATTTGTGTCAACCCGTGTTTCATTTTTATGAGGAGTAACTTTTAAGAAGGCCTCAACCAAAGCCATTTCGAGCATACAAGTCAAGGGAACGTGGTTACTGACATCATAGCAGATTTTAATGTGGTAGATACCCTGCAAAGTAGAGAAGATGGGGACATCCCTGCTTTTGTTGGTAGAAGCTCCAGCTCGATTATTGAGCATATATTTAATTCTGTCTCATTAGTTTTGTCTATTCTGCACTTTGAGGTTAAATGGAATTAGTTTAGTGACAACAATTCTTTATTCTTGGTCGTTGAATGGAGAATGAGGGAGGAAATTAATTTATGAACAGGGCCTAGGAGCTCTGATATTTTATCTCTGGACCAAGGACTGTAATGGAACAAGGCCCCTTTGGGTTCCTTTTTAAATAATCTTCAGCGTGTATGTGGTCAGCATATTAGCCTGTGTCTAGAGGGTCTTACACAAGCTGATGCCGTATTGAGTGCTTTTAATAGGGCATGTGAGCATATTTCAAATAGCCTAGTGAGAGTGGGAGGAAAATCTAAGCACAAGGGAGAGAGATTGTTTGACCATAAATGTTCTAAGGCACATCTTAGCCTGCTTCTAACATTGCAAACAATTCCAAGGAATAACACAGTGATAAGTGCCCACAGGAAAAGATCTAAGCTTGCCAGGTAAAAAAAAAAAATGAAAATAAAAGGGATGAATGGAACCAACTTGTTCAGACTAACGTTCTAAAAAACAGTGCTAGATTCTGGGAAATAGTTTACCAGCTCCTTTTTAATGGGTTGTCTAACAGTGGTTTAGCATTCACAGTAATACCAGATATATGGGTGAAGCATTTTCAGTGGATTTATGTGTGTTGGACAATGGATACCCTTAATAGTTCTTCCAAGGAGTTAGGTGGGGAAATTGACCTGGAGACTATTTCTACCATGTTGAATGACAGGCGACAGGCCCAATGGGGTTCCAGCAGACTTATATGAGAGGAACCCCAAGATCTGTGCTAAAATTCTACGTAACGTCTGAAATGCCACCTGTATGATTGGAATACCCCCCGCCTGGTCTAGATCTATATTTATCCCGATCTTCAAAAAAAGAGCAAGTAATGGTCTGCGATGTTACGGACCCATCTCCCTAATAGACTCTGTGGACAAGATAATGGGGAGAGTGATTCTCTCAAGGCTAATCTCTTGTCTAAACCTAAATAATATGATCTACAATCTACAGTATGGGTTCAGGCCAGGGTAGAGCACATTAGATCAATGACTGAACTTGCAGCTGGCTATTGGGAAATACACATTAGCTAAACGAGGTATGTTACATCTAGCCTTCATGGATTTCACTTCAGCCTTTGGTAGAGCCTGTAGGCCAAAGCTATGGTGAATCCTTATCAATATGGGGGTGGATCCTACCATTGTGAATTTCTTGCACAAATTACATGTAGATCTACCTGCAGTTGTAAGATACGACCAGACCGGGAATCTTTCCTCGGCCATCAGAGTACATAGGGGGTAGGACAAGGCTGTGTTTAGCCCCACTTTTGTTTACATTAAGCATTAATGACCTGGGCCCAATACTGAGTACAGCTTGTAGATACTGGGTGTAAGGAAATGCCTCCTTGGCATGGTTACCCCCTGACTTTTTGCCTTTGCTGATGCCAAGTTATGGTTTGAAAGTGTGCTGAGGCCTGCTAACCAGGCCCCAGCACCAGTGTTCTTTCCCTAACCTGTACCTTTGTCTCCACAATTGGCACAGCCTGGCATCCAGGTAAGTCCCCTGTAACTGGTACCATTGGTACCAAGGGCCCTGATGCCAGGTAAGGTCTCTAAGGGCTGCAGCATGTCTTATGCCACCCTGGCGACCCTCACTCAGCACAGACACACTGCTTGCCAGCTTGTGTGTGCTGGTGGGGAGAAAATGACTAAGTCGACATGACACTCCCCTCAGAGTGCCATGCCAACCTCACACTGCCTATGGCATAGATAAGTCACCCCTCTAGCAGGCCTTACAGCCCTAAGGCAGGGTGCACTATACCATAGGTGAGGGTATAAGTGCATGAGCACTATGCCCCTACAGTGTCTAAGCAAAACCTTAGACATTGTAAGTGCCATAAGAGTATATGGTCTGGGAGTCTGTCAAACACGAACTCCACAGCATCATAATGGCTACACTGAAAACTGGGAAGTTTGGTATCAAACTTCTCAGCACAATAAATGCACACTGATGCCAGTGCACATTTTATTGTGAAATACACCCCAGAGGGCATCTTAGAGATGCCCCCTGAAAAAATGCCTGACTTCCAGTGTGGGCTGATTAGTTTTGCCAGCCTGCCACACACCAGACATGTTGCTGGCCACATGGGGAGAGTGCCTTTGTCACTCTGTGGCTAGTAACAAAGCCTGTACTGGGTGGTGGTGCTTCTCACCTCCCCCTGCAGGAACTGTAACACCTGGCGGTGAGCCTCAAAGGCTCACCCCCTTTGTTACAGCGCCCCAGGGCATTCCAGCTAGTGGAGATGCCCGCCCCCTCCGGCCACGGCCCCACTTTTGGCGGCAAGGCCAGAGGAGATCATGAGAAAAACAAGGAGGAGTCACTGACCAGTCAGGACAACCCCTAAACTGTCCTGAGCTGAGGTGACTCTGACTTTTAGAAAGTCTCCATCTTGCAGATGGAGGATTCCCCCAATAGGATTAGGGATGTGCCCCGCTCCCCTCAGGGAGGAGGCACAAAGAGGGTGTAACCACCCTCAGGGCTAGTAGCCATTGGCTACTAACCCCCCAGACCTAAACACACCCCTAAATTGAGTATTTAGGGGCCCCAGAACCATGCAAAATAGATTCCTGCAACCTAAAGACGAAGAAGGACTGCTGACCTGAAAGCCCTGCAGAGAAGACGGAGATACCAACTGCTTTGGCCCCAGCCCTACCGACCTGTTTCCCCACTTCAAGAAAAACTGCAACAGCGACGCGTCCCCCAGGGTCCAGCGACCTCTGAAGCCTCAGAGGACTACCCTGCATCCAAAAGGACCAAGAACTCCCGAGGACAGTGGCTCTGCTCCAAAGAAGAAACAACTTTGAAACAAAGAAACAACTTTTAAAGGACTGCACGTTTCCCGCCGGAAGCATGAGACTTTCCACTCTGCACCCGACGCCCCCGGCTCGATCTGCAGAGAAACAACACTACAGGGAGGACTCCCCGGCGACTGCGACCCTGTGAGTAGCCAGAGTTGGCCCCCCTGATCCCCCCCAGCGACGCCGGCAGAGGGAATCCAGAGGCTCCCCCTGACCGCGACTTCCTGCTTCTAAGAACCCGACGCCTGGTAAAGACACTGCACCCGCAGCCCCCCAGTGCAGAAGCGACCCCCAGGTTGCCCTCTCCCTTGCCCAGGTGGTGGCTACCCCGAGGAGCCCCCCCCCCCCTTGCCTGCCTGCTTCGCTGAAGAGACCCCTGGGTCTCCCATTGAACTCCATTGCAAACCCGACGCCTGTTTGCACTCTGCACCCGGCCGCCCCCGTGCTGCTAAGGGTGTACTTTCTGTGCTGACTTGTGTCCCCCCCGGTGCCCTACAAAACCCCCCTGGTCTGCCTTCCAAAGTCGCGGGTACCTACCTGCTGGCAGACTGGAACCGGTGCACCCCCTTCTCCTTTGAAGCCTATGTATTTTGGGCACCACTTTGACCTCTGCACCTGACCGGCCCTGAGCTGCTGGTGTGGTAACTTTGGGGTTGCCCTGAACCCCCAACGGTGGGCTACCTTGGACCCAACTTTGAACCCTGGAGGTGGTTTACTTACCTGCAAAACTAACAAATACTTACCTCCCCCAGGAACTGTTGACATTTGCACTGTCTAGTTTTAAAATAGCTTATTGCCATTTTTGTGAAAACTGTATATGCTATTTTGCTAATTCAAAGTTCCTAAAGTTCCTAAGTGAAATACCTTTCATTTGAAGCATTGTTTGTAAATCTTGAACCTGTGGTTCTTAAAATAAACTAAGAAAATATATTGGCCTGGAATTGTCTTTGAGTGTGTGTTCCTCATTTATTGCCTGTGTGTGTACAACAAATGCTTAAAACTAACCTCTGATAAGCCTACTGCTCGACCACATTACCACAAAATAGAGCATTAGAATTGTCTCTTTTTGCCACTATCTTACCTCTAAGGGAAACCCTTGGACTCTATGCATGCTATTTCTTACTTTGAAATAGTACATACAGAGCCAACTTCCTACACTGGGTCACAGTTAATTCCAGCACTTTTATACACCGATGATCCCATGTTGTTAGCAAGAACAGCAGTAGTATTCCAGCATCTTCTTAATTCCTTATTAAGTTGCATGAACACTAAATTTGGCTACTAACTATACTTAATCCTAAATCATGGTGTTAGGATCTAAAATAAATTCCAAAGAAAGTGTGTTTGGGAAGGTACAAAAATTACCAGGGTGAATGCCTTCTTCTACCTGAGGGATTTATACGATGTCAGGAGTACTTGGGCTCTGCTAAGGAGGTCCAATAGTTACGTAATTGCTAGAGCTGTAGCATCTGTTTTTTATTTTGCCCGCCGGCTGGGTGCTACCCTGTACAGACTATGGTTCAAGTTTATCAATCTGAATGTATTTCTTTGGCTAGTTACAGGAGCTACATTTGGGGCTCCACGGAGGCTAAGGACCTACAGATGGTGAAGAACAATTTATTAGATGTCTACTCTTAGTTCCTCAATCTACAGCCTCCTATATTATCCACAAAGAGATAGGTGCTCAGAATATTTCAGAGCTCTACATCTCCTAATAAGGTGGATTAGGATTAGGATAAACCTGGACCTGGAACTAAATCAGACAGCCATAAAAGATTGTTTGTCTCTGGAGCGGGTCAGCTCTATCCCGTGGCTTAGCTATATCAAATCTTCATTCGGGACGTTGGGAGATCCAGGGCTACATTGGTCCCCAAAAAGGATCACAAGGGAGGACCTGGGTTGCGTTAAGAAACATTTCCTCTCTGTAAACCAAGCCGAGAGAGAAGCTAGCGAGTTTCGTCAACCCTCAGTAGGATCCTATATTTTATGAAAGTCATGACCCTTAACTAACAGTGGTCATGAATCCCCATCATTGTTTTCTTTTAAATAGATTTAGGTTAAATCTTTTGCATTGGTGGAACCACTGGGCTGCAAAAAGATGGTAATTTGGGTCCTTGTAGATGTGATTGTTTTTCTGCACAAGATACCATGCATTTTGTAATGTTTTGTGCCCACTATAGTTTATCAAGACAAAAATATATTTTACCGTTGTTAAGAGGGAAACATTTTGTACAAGTAAGACCTGCTTTAACATAACTACAGATGTTGCAGAATGTACTAGCTTTCTAACGGGGGCAGTAAGAAGTGGAAAGAGACTATCTGCACAGGTTCTTGAGACAAATTAACCTCATTTTGATTTGGTCCTGTACTTTTATTTTTATAGAACTGGACATCGGATTTTTAACTTTTTATTTTTAAACTACTAATTTGTAAATGTCTATTGTTATTGACTTTTTAAACTAACATGTAATACCTCATGAAGTTATGTATTTATCGAAATTGTCTGTGTCTTTGATGGTTTTAATTAGCTGAATAAAGAAAATGTGATTGACTAACAGAGATTCACTCAGCCTTTTCACCCCCACTGCTTCGGGCAATAATATTGACGAGATGGCTCCTCATTTTAACAACTAGATTATCAGTGCCTTTGATCACATCCAACGTTGTAAAAAATAATTGTTTCTTATGTTGGAAGATGACTGTAGTCCCCATCCAGAAACCAGCTGATCGGGAAATGCTTAGATGTCATAAAAACAAAAAAAGAAACTTAGCAGATAAGCCTGCACGAAGGAATATGAATGAGTCTGTGATTCAGGGTGTGAAGAATTCCTGTTGTGAAACTTTTAGCTTGCTACCACCTCCTGTGTTTCTCCTCCATAGGAACCTTGCAACATCATCTCTTTTTATTTTGATGATAACATTTTAAAGGTTTTTAGTTCCTTTAGTAACTGGAGCCTACCTTCAGGCTTTGTCAATGAGATGATCACTATAATTTCAAGGGCCTCCTCTGTTGTATCTCAGTTCTGCCCATAGAGTTTGTATTATTTGCGATCCCACATTCCCACTACAAGATTCGGATCTCCAGACGACCACTACCCTCCTTGGGCCTTCAGTCTTGCTCTTAGCTCCACAACTTCTTTCATTGTGTAATAATTATCTGTCTCTTGCTACTTTTGCTCGAGTCTGGAAAGAGGCATAGGTCATCCCAGTACTTAAGAAGCCTACTAATAACCTGCAGTTTGGGCAAATCATCATCCTAGTTCCTTCCTCTGGACAAAGGTAAATTCTCAGCTTTCATTTTTTACTGAATCCAGTCACCTTCTGTACAACCAACAAGCTGGCTTCAGCTCTCTCCACAGCACTGAAACTCCCTTATTTGCTTTCATTTACAACATCTGGAAGCTGCTTGACAAAGGCACATGTGAGAAATGGGTTGTTGGTTGAATGGGGTGTGAGCCCTGGCCAAGCAAAAGCCACAATCTCTTGCATGGTGAACCACAAAATGTCACTAAATTAACTTGTGCTTAACCCTGGGAAGCCTGGCATAAAAAGCAGTCAGGCTTAACTTAGAGGCAATGTGTAAAGTATTTATGCAGTACACAAACAGTAATAAAGTGAATAAAAACACAATAAAAATCCCTAACCAATTTGGAATAATGAAGTGAATTTTAATAAGTTATTTGGTACCAAAACAACAAACATCCAATCAGTAGAACCAGAGATATGTTTTTTTTGCAGTGAAAATTAGTGCCTAAAAGATCAAAGTGCCAACCACAGCGGTGCAAGGCTGCAGGAGGGGTTTGAGGAGGGGGTGTTATTGTCAGATAGCCTTAGGTCAAAGCTGACTTTACCATTAAATAGGGTATCTCTTACAATTCCAAAGACACCAAAAATTGACACAGCTACCTGCTCCCAGTTAGAAATTACAGCATATTAAATGTAATAAGGAATCTTCAATGTTATCCTATTGGAGGAATACGCCTCAGAGTAGTGAAAAACCAATTTAGGAGATTTTCACTACCAGTAAAAGTACATCTCCAACCTTTAATTTCACTGCACTATGGAAACTTACCCTATAATGCTTTGCAGGTCATTACTTTTAGAAAACATTTGTGTTCATAACTCAGCCTGTGGTGGTCCGAGGACAATGGGACCACAACCAAGATGCTCACAAAAACATGCTATTTCTGTATTCATCATCTGAGTCCCCAAACTAGGTTAGTGGGGACCCCAAAATAATGTCTCCACCCACCATTGTGTCTTTTTAAGCTCTCTCATGGCTGGTTTTATAGCTGGGAGTAGTTTGTGTTTTAAGGGCCTTGTTGTAATATCATTGCAGTAGGCCTGTTAGCTCAGAAAATGTGTAAGGTACTATACCTAGTGGCTAAATATATGGTTCACTGCATTACTTTCTGCCATTTTCTTTTCATGTGGTCATGCCCTCTAGGACCTAGCTATATGTTTACATGGCCATGTTTCTTGCAAATGCTATTTTCATTGTGGTGCCCTCTTGGGGCTGTTCTACGCATTACGGTCAACATATCAACGTGGTACAATATTTGCAGCACGGAAACGTGCCTCATATTGCTTTGTAGGGCATTACTTTTACAAAATAGTGTTTTGCTCATAACTCAGCATGTGGTGATGCTAGGACAATGGGACCACCTTCAAAACATTCACCACAACGTGCTCTTTCTGTCTACATCACTTCTGGGTCCCCAAGCTAAGGCCTGCTAGCCTTCAAAATGTATAATGTACTATGCTCTCAAGGGGCTAAATATACGGTTACACTGCATTACTTTCTGCCATTCTCTTTCCGTGTGGTTATGCCCTCTAGGGGCTAACTATATGGTTACATGACCATGCGGCCAGATGTACAAAGGATTTTTGCATCCGCAAACGGTCCAACTCACAGAATTGGCCTGTTGGCGTATACAAAAAATGTTTTTGCATGTACTGACCCCATTTTACAATTTGGTAATCGATTGCTGAATCGCAAAATGTTTTTGCTAGTCACTACTAGGAAGGGGCATGCCAAGGGCATCCCTTCCTAATAGCAAGTCGCAGACTGATGTAAGATTGTTTTGCGACCATGAATGAGGTCGCAAAACATTTGCAGTTACCAACAACTTCAAGTCCTCAAGGAAACCTTCCCCTTTGTGAATGGATGCGTAAATATTTTTTCAGAGCAAGTAGTGGTACCACGGACCACTGCCTAATCTGAAAAAAAAATGAAAAGAAAACTTTTCATTTTTTTTTTTTGAATTGCATCCTGTTTTCCTTTAAGGAAAACGGGCTGCATTTAAAAAACAAAAACTGTTTTATTTAAAAGCAGTCACAAACATGGTGGTCTACTGTCCCCAGCAGGCCACCATCCCTGTGAGTGTAGCCATTCGCGAAGGGGTCGCAAATTGCAACCTTCCTCATGAATATTAATGAGGTAGGTCTTTGCAACCCCATTGGGAATCACAAACAGTGTGGTTTGCACTGTTGCACATTTTGTTTTGCGACACGCAATTTGTGATTTCCCAAACAGATCGCAAATTGCGAGTCACAAAAAAATGTCATACATCTGTCCCATTTTTCTTACAAGTGTTATTTTTATTGTGGTGTCCTCTAGGGGCTGTTCTGAGCATCACAGTCAACATACTACAATGTTCGCAGGCACAAAAACTCGCCCCATAATGCTTTGCAGAGCATTACTTTTCCAAAGCATTTGTGCTCATAACTCACGTATGGTGGTCCTAGGACAATGGGAACACAATCAAAATGTTCACCAAAATTTTCTCTTCCAATCTACATCATCTGTCTGTCGCCAAACTAGGTTAGTGGGGACCCCAAAATAACACCCTCCGAACCATTTAGTCTCTTTCTAAGCACTCTCATTGTTGTAACTTTTGATTAACAGCTGAAAGTATTTTGTGTTTCAAAGGACTTGTTTGTAATTTTATTGCATTAGACCTGCTAATCCTAAAAATGTATAATGTGCTATGCTCTCTAGGAGCTAAATATATGGTTACACTGCGTTACTTTCTGACAATTCCTTTTCATGTGGTTACACTCTCTAGGAGCTAACTATATGGTTACATGACCATGTTTCTTACAAATGCTATTTTCATTGTGGTGTCCTCTAGGGTCAGCTCTGAGTATTACAGTGTAATGCCAAAAGTTTATTTCTGGTAAAGGTTTTTATTAGGTTTACATGATAATTGTATATGTTTTATTAATCTCTCCTTACTGCAATTATGACCATGATTTCGGCCAAATTAACGTCCTTATTACATTATGACTGCTTGAAGCTCTTGATGTGTTTTGGTGACCCTTCTAGTTCATTTCTCTTGTTACTCCTCCATGGCTGTCTTGTGTCTTTTTTGGGGGGGAATTGTGTTAATCAGCCAACAACTCTGATGGTGGGGCGGGGAAAGTGGCATTTTATCGGAATTAGCATGGCAGATTTAAATTAGGATTCTAAATAGCAACATTTTCATTTTTGGCTGCAGATAGAGGAAGAAGGCAAATGGAAGTGCTTTAGTTATATGCAGGGCCACTGGAATTATGTGGCAGGAAAAGACCAAATTATGAGACAGGGTTGACCAATTTATGTGTCAAGAAAAGTCCAGTTATGAATTTACAACGCCAATAGCTCTAAAACAGGCAAATGCGAGACGTATGGCATTGCAAATGCTTGTTTAAAACCCTGCCACAAAGAAATTGGCAACAAAGGGACAAAAGGCAGTAAATCTATTCTGCTTAGTTGGTTGTAAAGTCTGCAATTCAAAATATCTTATAGGAATAAGACTCATGCTCCAGAGATCCTTGTGTCCCACGTAAATCTCAGAAAATATTTCTTTTAATTTTTTGATTTATTTCGATCACTTTATGACCATAAAGCACATGCACACATTAAAAACAATAATCCGTAATATAAACATGTATCTGTTGGAAAGGGCCCTTTTGCAGGGTTATCCTCAAACTTTTTGCCTCTGACCTCCTGTTTTTGACTGTGTGCTGCATTTCCTTTTTGCTGGTTTTAGGACTCTGGGCACTTTTCCACTGCTGATCAGTGCTAAAGTGCAAGTGCTTCCTGTGTAAAATGTATTGGTGATTGGTTTCTCCATGATTGGCATATTTGATGTAGTAGTAAGTCCATAGTAAAGTGCACCAGCGGTGCCCAGGGCCTGTAAATCAAATGCTGCTAGTGGGCCTGCAGCACTGGTTCTTCCACCCATACGAGTTGTAGCCCTGTGAACATGTCTCGGACCTGCCACTGCAGTGTGTGTGTGTCTGTGCAGTGTTAAACTGTTGTTTCGACCTGGCAAGTGCAACTACTTGCCTGGCCCAAACCTTCCCTTTTACTACATGTAAGGCACCCCTAAAGAAGGCCCAAGGTAGCCCCATGGGCAGGGTGCAGTGTGTTTAAAAGGTAGCACATGTACTGGTGTGTTTACATGCCCTGATAGTGAAATACTACTAAATTTGTTTTAGGATTGTAATACGTCGGATGGGATATCCGTCACCCCCTCTGTCAAACTCTAAATCAGACTCCAAGTCTTGTCCTATTTACAAGCAGGGTTTAGGGCACATAAAAGCACTATAGACCATGCTTATTGTTTTATCTTGACCCTTTGGAAAACAATTGTAATCAATAAAGGGCATCTGTATGTAGTGTTCATTGATTTAAGAGATGCCTTTGAGCTGATTCCCTGGGAGATCGTAATATTGCGGAAGGGATATCCATCATGTTTGTGAAGGAGGGACCCCTCTGCCAAACTCTAAATCAGGCCCCTAGTTTTCATCCATCCAGGTGCAGGTGAGGGAGCCACCTCCCCTCAGTACAGTACACTGTGCACGGGCCACATGCCCCTGGCTGGGTCCAGGGGGGAGGGGTTCCCCTACAGGTAGTTTAAGGAGGGGTTTCTTAAGTTTCGTTTTGCCACTGCGACGAAAAGAGGCCTAATGGCCCCTTAATTTCGGCCTTTGTTATGGGCCCAGCTGGAATCTGATAAGCCTCCTTCCCTGCCTCAACATTGCTGCTCCGAAAAAAGCAGACAACGTGCGGGTGGTGCTGAATGTGTCCCGGTGTCCAAGTTCAGCATATTTCTGTGGGGCTCAACCTCTTGGCAGGGTAGACGGCGTCCGCCCCGTGAAAAAAGTTGGTAGCTGCTGTCTACCGCGTCTACTCATGACTTATGCCTTATCGTGTCATTCAGTGTCTCAGCTTTGCCATGGAAGTCACTCCCTGTACCCTGGCCATCACACAGGCATAGCTGCCAAGGTTTCATCGTGCTTATGTGCGACATGCCTATGTTTTAGTGTCTTTATGTGTGACATTTTAATGCTTATGTGTGACACTTCATTTGTGCCAGTCTAGTGAGGTAATTCACAAAAATGACCCACTTCTGCTCAGAGTTATGGTCAGAGAGTGTGGAAGTAGTTGCAGAGCTCTTCAAGTGCAATGCTACAAAGCCTCCTCCATGTACTCAGATAACCGCTCTGAAACGTTAGCGGGTGCACTGGAAGACAGGGTGCTGTGCTGGCCAAAGGGAGAAATGCAACACACAATAACGAAACAGATCGAGAGGTGCGCTGCGGACGGGGTACTGGTCCGCATACTGGAGGAGATGCAGCGCTCAAGAAGTTTAAATCAGATGAAAGGTGCTACTGTACAGAGAGCAATAGTTTAAAAAGGAAAAATCTGCTGGATTTTCAACATCTAGAAAAAAAAGATACCTATTTCAATAGGATTGACTTGGCTCTGACTTGGACTGGATATGCTCCATGCTCTGAGCAGTCTGGTGTGATTGCTTAAAAGTTCTCATCCTGCAGCCACGTCACTGCTGAGAAGATGCGATGCTGCAGAACTGCACACTTTATAACATGCCTCTCTCCAGAAGGCTGCCTGCCTGATGCATCTTTAGTTACCTGTACTGGAAGTACATCAGCCATGTCCAGAAGAAGGTGGGTGTGAACGGAAGGGTTATGTTATTTTAGGTTGAGGGCCCTTGCCGTAGCGCAGCGACTCACACCCGAAGGTGTATTTCAGTGCTTTGCTACTCAGAGTCGGTATAGTGCAGTTAGAACATCCATGTCTTTAAGAGTCTTTTCAACTTGGAAGGATCTGAGCACATCTGAATTTGGGAAGGAAGCTTGTTTCAGTGAGTGTGGCAAGATATGAGAAGGATCTACCTCCAAATTTGGAGGTGAGGATGCAAGGGATTCTTAGTAATGCTTTATTAGCAGACCTGAGCAATCTCAGAGACTGGTAGTGTAGGGTCTGGTGTTCAGGTAGGTAGATAGTGGCTTGGTTAATACCTTATGATTCAAGCAACATAGTTTTAAAATGTCACTTTTTCTGACTGGCAGCCAAAGAGCGAGAAGGAAGGTTACAGATCAGTCGAGCCACTGCGTTCTGCAGAATTTGAAGCTTAGCCTGAAGTGAATCATTTGCTGCCACTAGCAATGCATTCCCATAGTCCAAGCGACTTGTGATCAATGTTTGGACTAAGACTTTCCTTGATGTAAAGGGGAGCCTTGGGAAGACTTTTCTTGGAAGGTGCATTGTGGCAAAACAAGTGCAACAGGTTGTGCTAAAGTCTGATCCAGTTTGCTGCCAAGATTTTTTACCACCTGTTTTGGGCATGGGTTGGGCCTACTTCAACCGGCCACCAGTCCGCCGACCAAAGCTCCTGAGCCTTACCAGCGGAGGGTCCAGCACATGCAAGTGATCGTGACATCCATGGCAACCATGACCTTTGCTCGATCCACTACGAGCTCTCTGACTGTGGAATTGGATAGTTTTTGCACTTCTCAAGTTGCGCTTGGATAGATGAACTTAGCAGAGCGCCTTGAGCCACATCAGAGCTAAAAACCTATGAATGGCATTGAATACTAGTTTGGTGATGCAGGGGGGAAACTATAATTTCCTGTTACCTTAACCTGCGATGCTAGGTAGTTTACAGGGCAGCACAGTGTTCTTGATAAAGTCAGTTCATGCCTCGCAACCACCCATCCACAAGATTGAGGTGAAGTGTTTGTAGAGGGTAGTCCAATGAAGTGAATGGTTATGAACGATTTTCTGGGGAATAAGGAATAATTGTAGGCTGGGTCTATGGGAGTCACTGGGAATGCTCGGATATTACAAACAATGCAAAAGGAAAGCTCAATGAGAAGGCTATCAACCTGTCTTTACCCCAAAGCCAAACAAGTTCCAAAAGTTAGACCAACTAGCATTGGAGCATTCGGAGCGTCATTGAAAACAGTGGAGTGCTCTTGGCTTCTAATGGTCGGTAGAAGCCTGGCGCTCCAACATTCCAATGTTAGTCACAGCTGTTAGGGCTCGATGATGCCTTTGTTTTATTTATTACAACATTCTGCCCTCCACTGGCAGACTGTTCTAATAGCCTTATAGCCCTTCGTACCTGGGCTATACCGGCATTGAAATACCACTCATTTGTTAAAGGCCCCCGAGGCCCAGCTACGGAGGACTATAAGGCTATTAGAACATTCTTTCAGCTCTGGCCCTTAATGCGGGAGTGGGACTTTAATGGCTGGTATAGCCAGCTACGGCCGGCTATAAGACTATAATAAAGCAACTGCATATTTATATAGACAAAACAAGAAATTTGGGATATCTCACAAACCTATGGTAGGTTACCTACCGCTGCAAATGCCCAGCAGGAACCACAGCGTCCTTGGTCCTTGATGGCGGTGACGCACCGCTGATCCCGCCAGTCCACCTGCGGCGGCAGTGACTTCAAGCTCACGTCACTGTACTTCGACTTACCGCTCTGCCTCACTGCTGGTACTCTGAGGCAAGACATGGATTTCAGTTCGTATGGTGTCTGCAAGAATTAAGAATAAATATCATACAGTGCAGGAGAGCCGGAAAGAAAGAAAAAAAAGTGAAAGAGGTGTACTGTGGTGGGGAAGGGGGAGCAAAAAGACAACGAGAGAGAGAAAAATGGAGAAAGAAATTAACTGAAATGAGAAATAATCAGTAAGAGAAGAAGAATTCAATAAAGCAAATGAAGATACACACAGAAGCAGAATGAAGTGCTATGTGGATGGATAGATGGATGGAGGATATTGGCAAAGATAAACAAATGATCAGTAGATTGATGGATGGATGAATGGACTGAAGGATGAATAGAGGGATGGATTGCCAGTAGAATGGATGGATGGTGGTTGAATTGAAGGCTGAGTCTTTCGATGGATGGATGGACTGAAGGATGGACAGACAGATGACCAGACGGAAATGCAGACAGCAAGGCAGATGACCAGACCGTGCCATTTTATCCTTGCAGAGGATGCACTAACCCAGTACAATGTGCAGGGATGTGTTCATTTTCATAAGCAGTGTTTTGCACATGGACACCAATGAACAATGTGGTGTAGGCAGGGGTGCATTGATGTCATTTAGGGGTCGCCAAGGGTCGCAGCTGCGACCCCTGGCAGCATGGGTGTCCACAGAAATGTTTTCGGGGGGCATCATTTTAACGTCATCTATCCTGCGAGCATTTTTTACAACGTCTGTACTAGTGCAGGCAGCATAACACTACAGCAGCCGTAGTGTTATGCTGCACAGAGAGCCTGCACTCCAGGCTAACCCTAAATCCAGGGTGAGGCAAGCCCCTCCTCCCTAGCTTCCTCCCCCAGCCCCCCTGCGAACACCGAGGCCTGGCTGTGCCTTCGCGACCCCTGGCCTCAAAGGTGGCAAAAATGCCCAGAACACAGGGGTAGCTCATCCTAATGGATGTTGCTTGGGGATCCACTTTCCTGAGTTTCTATCAATTTTTTCATTTTTTCATACACAAATAGTGAATAATAATATTCACTATTTTTGTAATATAAAATGGAGTACAATTCGCTGGAATATGACCCTACCTGGCAGCCAAAGTAAGCAAAAAATGCTTTCAAATGTGGTATGCGTGCTTGTGGTTGAGAGTGTGTTTATGTGAGAAAGAGCTTGTGAATGTGTGTATATGTGTAAGCATGTGAACGTGAGTCACAGTAAAGGTCAAATGGCGAGTGATGTCACTTCTGCTAACCCCGGGATTGTGGTAAATTGACACCCATCGAGGAGCAAAGTGAAACTTTGAGATAATTAACATGACCTCCCATCTCTTCCGTGCCTTCCTTTACCCCAATGAGGCCCCTGGCTTCTCCTAGACCCCTTCCTTTCCAACATAAACCCCCCCCCTTCTGCATGTAAACAAGCCAATCAGAAACTCAGTCGTCTCATAGAGGGAGGGCTGGAGGGAACTGTTGGGAAGGCGAGGGAGTAGGACTAGGAGTAATGCCATTATCGGTAAGTAATGAAGTATTTCATTGCCTGCAGTCACTTGAGCACTAACACAAGATGTCGCCACGACCGTTCCTTGAGACTTGGTTGTTGACAATGTGTGCACTGCAGTTCTCAGTGCGTCTTCTGTGCATTGTGACTACAGAATGTGTGTTCATTTCACATTGTGTGCCCTGGACCAGCACCCACTCTTTGGGTACAGTTAGCCCCTCGACGGTAAGATGGACTCCCACAGAAGCGCATGATATGATGGTCCTGCGGGTACATGCGGCTAGTCTGCTTAAGCCTTACATAGGAAGATATGGGTGCAATATTAATCTGAAGTTGACATTACAAACGAAATCAGATTAGAGTAAGAAAATATCAGTTCTGATAAGCATAACTCGCTTATGCTTGTGATCAATTATAAATTTAAATATTGTTTTTTAGGGTGAGGCGAGACAATCGGGCTGGATTTAGGGTGGTGCGACCGTTGCAGCTGCATCTGGCGCCGACTTTGGTGGGAGTCGTTGTGTTTAAAAATAACTCGGCTTGAACTTCCGTGTGTGTCCAGCAGTTTTCAGGTGAGTATTAAAATGTCAAGATAACTATGGTGATTAATGTTCCTACTGGCGAGTGATTGGAATGTTAGCTAGTAGCAGTTTTGGCTCATCGTAAAGTAGCGTGGAGGGTTAATGTGCCTGCACCAAAGAACACATACCATGCAAATCACAAGACGTGTGACTGAACTACTATAAAAAAAAAAAATCTATGTCAAAGAGGAGGCTATGGAGAGATGAGGGGCACTGTTGGAGGGTGAGGGCATTCGTGGAGAAGGAGGTAATGGTTTTGGCGGGAGGGGGGGTCACAGGAGGACAAAAAAGACTGTTTCCCTGGGCGCCACAAACACTAAAGCGCACACTGGAGACAAGAATTACTGGAAATGTCATCTGCACACATTTAGGCTCCAGAGCTGGCAGAGGAGAGCCATGTCAGCAGCAGGGAGACTAGCAGCAGAGGGGGGTCATGGCAGCAGCAGAGGAGAGCAGCAGCAGAGGGGAGTCATGTCAGCAACAGAGAAGAGCCATGTCAGCAGCAGAGGAGAGCATCAGCAAAGGGGAGTCATGTCAGCAGCAGAGGTAAGCCATGTCAGCAACAGAGGGGAGTCATGTCAGCAGCAGAGGAGATCAGCAGCAGAGGGGAGTCATGTCAGCAGCAGAGGCAAGCCATGTCAGCAACAGAGGGAGGTCATGTCAGCAGCAGAGCAGATCAGCAGCAGAGGGGAGTCATGTCAGCAGCAGAGGAGAGCCATGTCAGCAGCAGAGGAGAGCCATGTCAGCAGCAGAGGAAAGCAGCAGCAGATGGGAGCCATGTCAGTAGAGGAGAGCCATGTCAGCAGCAGAGGAAAGCAGCAGCAGATGGGAACCATGTCAGCAGGAGAGGAGAGCCATGTCAGCAGCTGAGGAGAGCAGCAACAGAGGGGAGTCATGTCAGCAGAGGAGAACAGCAGCAGAGGAGAGCCATGTCAGCAGGAGAGGAGAGGCTTGTCAGCAGCAGAGGAGAGCACCAGCAGAGGGAAGTCATGTCAGCAGCAGAGGAGAGCAGCAGCAGAGGGGAGCCACATCAGCAGCAGAGGAGAGCCATGTCAGCAACAGAGGGGAGTCATGTCAGCAACAGAGGGGAGCCATGTCAGCAGCAGAGGAGAGCCATGTCAGCAGCAGAGGGGAGCAGAAGCAGAGGAGAGCCAAGTCAGCAGCAGAGGGGAGCCAAGTCAGCAGCAGAGGAGAGCCATGTCAGCAGCAGAGGAGAGCAGCAAGAGAGGGGAGTCATGTCAGCAGCAGTGGAGAGCAGCAGCAGAGGGGAGTCATGTCAGCAGCAGAGAAGAGCCATGTCAGCAGCAGAGGAGAGCAGCAGCAAAGGGGAGTCATGTCAGCAGCAGAGGCAAGCCATGTCAGCAACAGAGGGGAGTCATGTCAGCAGCAGAGGGGAGCCATGTCAGCAACAGAGGGGAGTCATGTCAGCAGCAGAGGAGATCAGCAGCAGAGGGGAGTCATGTCAGCAGCAGAGGAGAACCATGTCAGCAGCAGAGGAAAGCAGCAGCATATGGGAGCCATGTCAGCAGAGGAGAGCCATTTCAGCAGCAGAGGAAAGCAGCAGCAGATGGGAGCCATGTCAGCAGGAGAGGAGAGCCATGTCAGCAGCTGAGGAGAGCAGCAACAGAGGGGAGTCATGTCAACAGAGGAGAGCAGCAGCAGAGGAGAGCCATGTCAGCAGGAAAGGAGAGGCTTGTCAGCAGCAGAGGAGAGCACCAGCAGAGGGGAGTCATGTCAGCAGCAGAGGAGAGCCATGTCAACAGCAGAGGAGAGCAGCAGCAGAGGGGAGCCACATCAGCAGCAGAGGAGAGCCATGTCAGTAGCAGAGGAAAACAGCAGCAGAGGGGAGCCATGTCAGCAGCAGATGAGAGCCATGTCAGCAGCAGAGGGGAGCAGAAGCAGAGGAGAGCCAAGTCAGCAGCAGAGGAGAGCCAAGTCAGCAGCAGAGGAGAGCCATGTCAGAAGCAGAGGAGAGCAGCTACAGAGGGGAGTCATGTCAGCAGCAGAGGGGAGCCATGTCAGCAGCAGACTGATATCTGACGAAGAAAGGCATGATGGGTAGCCGTATAGGCACGCTTTATTGTGTGAACCGATTTATTTAGGCATTTCCGGAATTATTTTGTAATGGATGCATAGGGTATTAATGACAAAGTTTATAATTCCAATATGTGTGGTAACAGAGATTAATGCAAATATTGGTATTTATTGGCCAGCTCATACTGAGGCCCAAATTTAATAAGGACCTAGCGCAACATTAGCGTCATATTTTTTACGGTAATGTGGCATTAGGCTGGCAAAAATGCCACGCCAAATTTACAAAGTGGTGCAATGCCTGCATTGTGCCACTTTGTAAACCCTTGCACCACATTATGCCTGCACCAGGCATAAAGTATGCAAGCCGGGCATTTCCCCATTAGGAAGCCCAGAAAATAGGGCAAATGAATCTATAAGATTTCACTGCACCATTTTTAGCATCATTTTTAACGCCTGTTTTAAATTGAGGCACACCATTTTTTTTTTTATAATGGGCTTCTGTGTACAACATTTTTGGCACTAATCCTGCAAAGTACCACAATAGCATCATAAATTATGATGCTATTGATCCTAACTTACGTCATTAATACGGCGCACACATGGTGGCATTAAGGGGCGCAATAGGGCACAAGAAAAGTGGCACTTCATGTAATGAAGCGCCACTTTTCTTAAATCTGGTCCTGAGTGCCTTAGAATGGGCTTTGGCTCACCGCTTGCTCATAACTGGATGGCTTCAGTGGCCATCCCACCTCCCGATTCAGCGGCCTTTCTTTCGCCCAGGAGCATTTCAGTCTCATAGTGCTTATAATGGAAAATATAATCATGTAGGGATCTGGTCAGACTTTCCATTGCAGTTAGACATCTAACTTTGGGTCTGATTTATAACTCGGTAGATGCAATACTCGGTCACAAACGTGACGGATATCCCGTCTGCTCTATTACGATCTCCATAGAATATAATGGGATGGTAATACGGCGGACGGGATATCCGTCACGTTTGTGACAGAGTATTCCCCTCCGCCAAGATCTAAATCAGGGCCTTTGTTTCTTCATGCATAGACATAAGTGTGCTGCTAAAGTAAGGTATACCATGTGCCTTAGAATTTGTCGACAAAAGATAAAGATGGCGGCTGGTAGGTGTTGACTTTCAGCAGTGCAAGTTGAAAAAATGGCTAGATAATTCTAGATGATCTTCCTGAACAATGTATTGGATGGATCTTTCCCTTTCAAATCATCATTCTGGAATACCAGATGTGTTCATGGGCCGCCCAAATGTAAACAGTTGAGGTAAGACAAATGTGATGGGTTTCAGGAAGCCCATCTATTGGTTAAACTCTTAACATAAGCACTGCTCCAGTACTATGCACATACAAGAAATGAAATGCCTCTTCTTTGTCATAAGCAACTTATTCAAATAAACATGAACAATGTAACAAGCATTGGCAAAGCCAACAGGTCTTGCCTATACAAGAGCTATTGGCTTTGGCAATGCGTTTTGCCAGGTTGTACACCAGTGTGGCTGCTGTCCAGCATGGCAAAAAGTTAGTGGCATGGAGTGCCAGAATGGAGTGGGGAGTAGAGTGTCGTAGACTGGATTTGTTGGAGTGTCGTAGAGTGGAGTAGGGGGAGTAGAGTGTCGAGTTGAGTAGAGTTCAGTGGTTCAGTGGCAAAGAGTGTCGTAGAGTGGAGTGGGGGGAATAGGGTGAAGTGTGTTGAAGTGGTTTGAGGGAGTGGGGTGGATTGATTGGGATAGAATGGGGTGGATTGAGTGGAGTGGGTTGGATTTGTGTAGGGTAGATTGGACTGGAGTGTGTATTGAAATGGGGTGAGGGGGTGGACTAGATTGGATGGGGCGGGTGGTTTGGATTTGAGTGATAGGGTTGGGTGGAGTGGATTGGAGTGAGGTGGATTGGATTAGAGTGGGGGGCTTAGATTGGACTGGGGTGGGGTGTATTGGAGTGGGGTGGGGTGTATTGAATTTGCTGGATTGGGGTGGACTGGAGTGAGGTGGATTGGATTGGAGTGGGGTGGATTGCATTGGAGTGGGGTGTACTGAACTGGGATTGGGTGGGGCGGATTGGATTCGGGAAGAGTGGGATGGATTGGAGTAGAGTGTGGTGGATTGGAGTGAGTAGGGTGGTTTGGAGTGGGGTGTGGTGGATTGAATTGCAGTGGGTGGATTGAAATCAGGTGGGGTGGGGTGCATTGGGTTGGGGTGTGGTGGGCTGCAGTGGGATGGATTGGTTTGCAGTGGGGTGGGGTGGACTGGATTAGAGTGGGGTGTGTTGGATTGGATTGGGGTGGAATGGAACAGGGTGGATTGGAGTGGGATGGATTGCATTGAGGTGGGGTGGATTGGGGTGGGGTAGAGAGGGGGGATTGGAGTAGAGTGGGGTGGGTTGAAGTGGGGTGGACTGAACTGGGATGGGCTGGGTGGATTGAATTGGGGTGGGGTGGATTGTAGTGGGGTGATTGGATCAGGGTGGATGAGATTGGCACAGGGCCATTGAATTGGGGTGGATTGGATTGGAGTGGGATGGAATGCAGTGGGGTGGATTGGAGTGGGGTAGGCTGAATGGATTGAATGGAGTGCGGTGAATTGAACTAGGATTGGGTAGGGTGAATTGGACTGGGGTAGAGAGGGGGGATTGGAGTAGAGTGGGGTGAATTGGGGTGGAGTGGAGTGGATTGAAATGGGGTGGGTAGATTACGGTGGGGGGTTAACTGGAGGGGTGGATTGAATTGGAGTGGGGTGAATTGGATTAGAGTCGGATGGTCTGGAGTCGGTTCGACTGGAGTGGGGTGGATCGGATTGAGT
The DNA here is from genome assembly GCF_031143425.1 of Pleurodeles waltl. Taxonomy (NCBI): domain Eukaryota; kingdom Metazoa; phylum Chordata; class Amphibia; order Caudata; family Salamandridae; genus Pleurodeles; species Pleurodeles waltl. The sequence continues at coordinate 1,025,507,196 of NC_090443.1, read as the reverse complement.
GAGTGGGTTGATTGGATTGGGGTGGGGTTGGGTCAATTGGATTACAGTGGGCTGAATTTGAGTGGGTTGGACTGGAATGGGGTGGATCGGATGAGATGGATCAGATTGGGGTGGGGTGGGTTAGAGTGAGTAAAGTGGATTGGATTGAGTAGGGTGGACTAGGGTGGAGTAGATTGAATTGAGAGTAGTGGATTGGATGACTGTTGTGGATTAAATTAGGGTGGAGTGGATTGAGTGGGGTGAATTGGAGTAGAATGGAGTGGATGGGAGTGGGGTAGATTAAGGTAGCTTTGAGTGGCATGGATTGGACTGGATAGGCTGGGTAATGTGGACTGGATTAGGCTGGAGTGGAGTGGATTTAAGTGGATTGTATTGGAGTAAAATGGAGTGAGGCAGTGTGGGTGGATTGGATTGGAGTGAGGTGGATTGGGTAGCAGTGGACTTGATTGGAGTGTGGTGGATTAGAGTGGATGGATTGGGTGGATTGGATTGGAGTGGTGTGAATTGTATTGGAGTAGGGTAGATTGGATTGGAGTTAGTTGAGGTGAGATGGATTGGAGTGGGGTGGGTTGAAGTGGAGTGAGGTGGGATGGAGTGGATGGATTGGGGTGGGATGGATTGGAGTAGAGTAGCTGGACTGGGCTGGATTCAGGTGGATTGGATTGGTGTGGGGTGAATTGATGTGGGGTGGACTGGAATGGAGCGGGGTGGATTGTGGTGAATTGGAAAGGGTTGAATTGGGATGGAGTGGGGCAGATTGTTTTGGTTTGGAGTGGGTTGTTTGGGATTGGAGTGGGGCAGGTTGGAGTAGGGTAGGGAGGAGTGGGGCAGTTTGTTTTGTATTAAAGTGGAGCAGATTGGAGCGGGGCAGAACAAAATTGATTGGAGTGGGGTAGGTTGGAGTAGGATGGTTTAGAGTGGGACAGACTGATTTGGATTTGGAGTGGGGCAGATTGTTTTGGATTGGAGTGGGGCAGATTGTATTAGGCTGGACTGGAGTGGGTTGGATTGGATTGGGCTGGTGTAGGGTAGATTTGATTAGAGTGTGGTGGATTGGATGGTAGGGGTGCGGATTGGAATGCGGTGAATTGGGATGGAGTGGGGTTGATTGCATTCGGTTGAGTTGGATTGGATAGGAGTGGGGCAGATTGGTGTGGGGCAGACTGGAATAGGGTGGATTGGGGTGGGGCAGATTGTTTTCAATTGGAGTGGGGTGGATTGGAGTGGGACAAATTGTTTTGGATTGGAGTGGGGCGGATTAGAGTAGGGCAGGTTGTTTTGGATTAAAGTGGGGCCGATTGGAGTGGGGCAGACTGTTTTGAATTGGAGTGAGCAGATTGTTTTGGATTGCAGTGGGGCAGATTGAAGTGGGGTATATTGTTTTGGATTGGAGTGCAGCAGATTGAAGTGGGGCAGATTGTTTTGGATTGGGCAGACTCGGTGGGGCAGATAGTTTTGGACAGGAGTGGGGCAGATCATTTTGGATTGAAGTGGGGCAGATTGGAGTGGGGTAGATGGGAGTGGCGCATATTGTTTTGAATTGGAGTGGGGCAGATCGTTTTGGATTGGAGTGGGGCAGATCGTTTTGGATTGGAGTGGGTCAGATGTTTTTGGAGAGGTGTAGATTGTTTTGGATTGGAGTGGGGTGAACTGGAGCGGGGTAGATTAGATTGCGGTGGGCTGGGAAGAATGGGGTGGATTGGAGTGGATTGGATTGGGGTGGATTTGTGTGGGGTGAGGTGGGGTGGATTGGGGTGGATTGTAGTGGGGAAAATTGAAGTGGGGTGGATTGGTATGTACTGCACGATTATGTGTTAAAGCATCATTTCAGAAATAACACATAATAAAGAAACAATGTCACTTTGCAATATTTAGAACAGGATTTTTGTTATCTTTTTAAAACAGCGCCCACAAGCTAAGAACAAAAGAAAACATCAGTGCAATGGGCAAAATAAAAGAAAGTTAGCTATAAACAATAAAACTTTGCAGCTTTGCTTGCCATGCTGGGCACGTTTTTGACAGTCACACACCTTCTGTTTGTAGGGCACTAGAAGTTAAAAATAACGAAATAGTACCTCAATCACATCAGGAGCAGCAGACGGGCACTGATTAAGTTGAATTAATCAGTGCTTGGTCCCTGCTCCACACAGAGGAACGGAAATGATGTCTGGCCTGCAGTGACGAAGTACAAGGCTGTAAAGTAGAGTGCAACGCATGCCAACAAATGGTTAGCGACAGGTGGGCTCCAAGCCCTTTAATGTACACAACAGAGTCTTGCATGCGAGACACATGCGCTAGTGCATGCACTCGCAGGCTCACCCCTAATAAAAATGCCTGGTGCCTAATTTGGCGTTGGGCAGTAACAGAATACCCTCATGTATCTGTAGGAATAAATGCATCTAGAAGAACATCCACCGTTGGTATTTTCCCCAATAGATGGAAAGTACAGTGGAGAAAATTCAGCTGATAGGTTGTCCTCTGTATTGATCTAGAAATCCAAGGATCTTCGATTAATGTCCATTTTCATACCAGGCACTTTGTTTGTGAACTAGTCCCCCAAGAGACACTTCACTGTGTAGGACGTTTCATATCAAGGGTCAATATTGTCACTTTTTCTTCCCCATTGTCTGTTCACACTTCTTTGAAGGCACTAAACCAATTATTGAATACTTGACACAAGATGATCTTACCCGGTCGGCAAAGTGGTTCATGGCCATCCGGTAGCTCTTCTTGCCTTGGTCCGCCAGCTTGTTGTGCTCCGTTACCTTCTTCCAGGTCTCTTCCCACCTTTCTCGGCGAAGCACCTCTTCTTCGTCGCTCTCATACTTCCTCTCTGTAGAGTATAATCAATGTGTAATCAGTTTTGTGGGAAAAAGCCCCAATAGTGAAGTCTGGCTAAATCTATGTGTTGAGCCTGTCTCCCCGTCTCAGGACATTAAATCGCGTGTCACTTAGAGATCACTTGAGCCACTGACTGTTGGCTACATCGGGAATGAAGTAGATCACACTACTGAAATCTCTACACTGGCTGGCTGTGGAAAACAGGTGCTTTTTAAAGCACTATGCTTTATGTTTAAATGCCTCCACAATACTGCCCACCCCGTACCTGTGCTCGGAAGTTACTTCCTATGTAGCCCAACGTACTCTTTGATCTAGTCAACAGAGCCTAGCTGCTGTCCCTAGAGTGAAGAGGGCCCATCAAGGGGGTGCTCCTTTCAGGTCCTTGGACCTAAATTATGGAACAACCTCCTGCTACATCTGAAAGAGTGCAAAACCTTTCTGGAATTTCGTAAGCTGCTAAAAGCTTGGCTGTTCCCAATGGTATAATCTTGGGAGCTTGGTTTGTGGATTACGTCATTCTTGGCGAGTGCTGGGAAACCCAGCGAGTAGCCATGCGCTTTATAAATTATGCAATCAATCAATCAATCAATCAAATATGGCCATAAGCATGCACACGTTTGGAGTAGACACCCTCCACCACCACACCCAAGCTGTACAGAACAAGTCAGCTCTCAGGTACAACAGACACTCGTTAGCAGCTATTAGTGTCTAAAGCTTTTTGGGCACCAATGACTGCTGTCAAATGCTCCAAACAGACAAGATTTCCAAGGGGGTTTCCCGAAAAGATATACATTTGACATTTACCAGGGTCATTGAGGAAAATGGCAAGTCTCAAATTACAAAGTAACTTGAAATAAAAGAAGTGTATGTACTCCTTGATGACAAAGATCAGACATTTTTTGGGAGTCAAAAGGAATCAATGCCCATTGTGCCAAATGCAAGAACAGTAAATTGCTTTGGATTTTTCCCATTTTGCCACTGTTTGTCAATTTCAGACCTCTGGACATTCGTACATCATCACCACAATCTGCCATTCCCTTGTATCCACCATTATTCTTATGTTATTTACGAACGTGGTCTCTGTAAACTACCATCTAGTCACCAGCCTCATAGCTCTTCACGACTCTCCTCCTCACTTCTAAGCCTGATAGAGCTTTTTCATTCTCTCCTGGGGGTGAAAAGGTAGGAAGGAGGAGATGTTTTGCCCAGACCGGTGCTACACAGTTGTAAGTGACACCATGTTGACTAAACTAAACACTTCCTGTAAACCAGGCGGCCATTTATAAGTGGTGCTAGACAAGCCTAAGGTGCCTTAGGAAAATCTATATCTTGTCAACGACTAAGCACTCACAATTATAGTTGTCTTCTGAGCATGCTAGCTGAACTGAGCTTACTAGAGATCAGAGCAAATTGATTTCTTATTTGAAACCCAGCCTCTGACTACAGCCTTCAAAGCTGACTCTGATATAGTACCACCACGGATATGTTCGTGGGTATTTTGGATTTAAAGTGTACCGATGCACACGGATGACCTCAGGGCATTGGCTCCAATATGTAGCTGCAGGAAGAGGAAAGATAGTGCAAGTGGCTAGGGCCCAGAATTACTAAGGCTTTGTGTGGCGTTTGTGTTAGAAAAGTGACCCACATCCAGGGCAAAGAATTGGGGTGGAATTTACTATCCAATGCAAACCAGGATTCATGGTGGAAAGTTAGCTAAAGTGACCCAAAGTTGGGCTGTGTAATTCTTTGCACTATTTTTCATCAGGGGAGCGTTTCATGGGTGGTACATTGGTGTTCCATGGCAGCCACACATGTGTTTTTATGCAAATCCCTATCTAATAACATTTGTAGACAGAGATCTGTGCCAATACCTTACGCCTACTCGAGGAAGGCATAATGGGGGGAAATGTTTTCATTTCTCCTTATTGTTCCAACTTTGTATGTGTGCTGCATTGTGCACCGTACAAAGAGGGACATGTTTTATTGGGTAGTTGCACAAGTCCACTTACAACAGAAGAGGTAAAAATGGGCAATATCTTAGTAGGTATGGTACATTTTTTCTCTCTTCCCATGTATCACATAAATAAATCTAAGTCTTGGTCTTGCACTAACTTCTGAAGCTGAGTTATTTACCAGTTGGTTTAGTGTGAGCTAGAGAAAAATAGTTCATTCTCTGAGCATCTTAGGTGCAACTACAAAATGGTATCAGGTGCAATGAAAGTTTTAGCTCAGGAATACTTTGGAGTATATAGGGAAATGGTTGGCATGTCAAGGGCACAGAAAAGTGAGAATACATTTCAGGACACAGTGGCAAGACAGGGGAGGCACTGCATCAAAGGTCAAGGGTAAAGAGGCTATACAGCAGCAGCACTTGACTGAAGACACCACTTGATACAGAGGGCACTGGAGAGTATGTCAGACAAAGGGCAGGATGGGAGTACATCCGAAACAGAGAGGAATGGAAGATACAACAGGTACAGAGAAGAATGAAGAAAACATTAAGAATGCAGAGAATTGTAAAGTACAAAAAGAATACAAGAAAAATGTAGAAAAGTGAAAGAACCAGAGCATTAAAAATCTGATGAGGTGGATGGGGGACTATGCACTTTTCCAGCCTGATACTGCATTGACTGTGCCAAACGTGGCTAACAGGGAATAATGGACATGTAAACTCGGGATAAAAGGTGAAAGCTAATTGAAAAGTGTATAGAATGGATCCTAAAAGGGCATTTAGGTGTGTTGCTTTTTTGGACTCCATTTCCGGTTGTGGCACCCTTACAGGTGTATTTACTCCTGTTCAAAGGGTCATGAGTGGCATTCCCATTGGTGGTACTATAAGTGGATGCCTATGTGGACAAACTGGACAATCTCTAGAAGTAGCCCTTCGCGAAGGGTGTGGTCTATTACCACAAACTGCAGAGAATTCCAGGAACTGCATGATTATAGGAGGTGGGCACAATATGAAAAATTATGCAGAAAAAAATTACATTTTGAATTCTTTCAGCAATAAGGCCTTTAGTTTACGGTCCACAGGATCTGAATAAGCCTGGGCGAAATTCAGTGTAATTCATGTAGTTTCAGTAATTTCACATTACGGTTATGCAGAATTTCCATACAACGCCATTATACCGTGCTGCGTAATTTTGCTGCTGTTCATGGCAAAATTAGATCACTACAGAGCAGAAACTACGCAAACATTCAAAGCATTCATATATTCATAGGGGATATACACCTTGTCCTAACGACGCGGAAGAGATTCATTGAAAATCTCATAAAACATCCCAAAATAACAGTCTTCAGAAAACAACGCCCCCTTTTCCTCTAACAAGCCAATCTACCATTGTACTCACCTGATTTATAAATGATCCAGCCTGGCAGCTTTCAGAAAACACCTCAATGCTCACATATTAATGAGAAAAAAACTCAATACTCATCCTATTAATCAGAAAACACCTCGGTACTCATCTATTACATGCATAACCCAGCCTACCTGCATTCAGAAAACACCCCAATACTCACCTATTACATATATGACTCATCCTATCTGATTTCAGAAAACATCTTTAAACTCACTTGTTACATACATGACTCAGCATACCTGCTTTCAGAAAACACCTCAATACTCACCTATTGCATACCTGACCCATCCTACCTGCTTTCAGAAAACACCTCAATACTCACCTATTACATACATGACCCAGCATACCTCCTTTTAGAAAACAGCTTAATACTCATCTATTACATACATGACTCAGCCTACCTGCTTTCAGAAAACACCTCAATACTCATCTATTACATGCATAACACAGCCTACCTGCATTCAAAAACGCCTCAATACTCATCTATTACCTACATGACTCAGCCTACTTGCTTTCAGAAAACATCTCAATACTCACTTGTTACATACATGACTCAGCATACCTGCTTTCAGAAAACACCTCAATACTCACCTATTACATACAAAACCCAACATACCTCCTTTTAGAAAACATCTCAATACTCACTTGTTACATACATGACTCAGCATACCTGCTTTCAGAATACACCTCAATACTCACCTATTAATCAGAAAACAACTCAATACTCACCTATTACATACATGACTCAGCATACCTGCTTTCAGAAAACATCTCAATACTCACTTGTTACATACATGATACAGCATACCTGCATTCAAAAACACCTCAATACTCATCTATTACATACATGACTCAGCCTACCTGCTTTCAGAAAACATCTCAATACTCACTTGTTACATACATGACTCAGCATACCTGCTTTCAGAAAACACCTCAATGTTCACCTATTACATGCATAACCTAAAATACCTCCTTTTAGAAAACAACTCAATGCTCACCTGTTACATATATGACTCAGCATACCTGCTTTCAGAAAACACCTCAATACTCACCTATTGCATACATGACCCAGCCTACCTGCTTTCAGAAAACACCTCAATACTCACCCATTGCATACATGACCCAGCATACCTCCTTTTAGAAAACAGCTCAATGCTCACCTGTTACATACATGATTCAGCATACCTGCTTTCAGAAAACACCTCAATACTCACCTATTACATACATAACCCAGCCTACCTGATTTCAGAAAACATCTCAATACTCACCTGTTTCATACATGACCGGCATACCTTCTTTTAGACAATAACTCAATGCTCACCTGTTACATACATGACACAGCATACCTGCCTTCAGAAAACATGTCAATACTCACCTGTTACAAACATGACCCAGCATACCTCGTTTAAGAAAACAACTCAGTGCTCACCTGTTACATACATGACACAGCATACTTGCTTTCAGAAAACACCTCAATACTCACCTATTACATACATGACTCAGCATACCTGCTTTCAGAAAACACCTCAATACTCACCTATTGCATACATGACCCATCCTACCTGCTTTCAGAAAACACCTCAATACTCACCTGTTACATACATGACTTATACTACCTGTTACATACATGATCCAGCATACCAGCTTTCAGAAAACAACTCAATACTCACCTGTTACATACATGACTTAGGCTACCTGTTACATACATGACCCACCCACCAGGTTTTATAAAACAACTCATTCCTTGGGCTGAAATAACACCTGTATGGGGCGTGGCGTGCCAGGTGCCACGCCCTCCGCACAGCGCACAATTATTACATGTGAATTGTACCGTGTCGCGCCTTCCAGCTTTGCCATTCTGTTTCCAGGAACTCTGCAGCCAGAGCACAGGAGAGCATCGAGGCCAGCAGCGCTACAAGCCTCTGTTTGTGCATCCTGTAAAACACAAGCGAGTGAAACACTAATGCATCATACTGGGCACTTAAAGAGAAGGGCATGCAATATAATGCATCATTATTGAATTAAAAACCATGACACAAGGAACTGAATAGAATCCGCCATATCAAATATATATTTTGCACTCCATGGGTTTGCTGCCAATTTAGGCTAAGAAACAGCCCTGGAGTTCTCTGCATTGGAGAAAAGAAAAAGAAAGCATGTATTGGAGATTATAAATATGGAATAATGTTGCTATGAGAAGTGCTTGCTTATTTAATTCAAGCTCTGCCTTCCTTGTCCCAGACTCTCTTCCCGTCTCACTGACCTGTGCCTGAGGCCCTGTTTAATCAGCATTTGCTTCACTTTGATTTGCTTTTAATTTGTATTCTGAGGTCATTGCTCTGCATAGTGTCATGGTTGGATCATAAGCATCAAACACCCAGACGGTGATGGAGAGAGGCTTGCAATAAGTCCCACCACTGGCAATCGCTCGGGGTAGCATTCCAACCCATCCTTCTTCTGCACACCATGCCACATCAGATGAGACCCAGCCATACGCAGGTCACTCTTGCTCATGCTCCAGCAGGAACATCCAGCCCGAACTACAGGCCAAGTGCTTCCTGAATATGATGCACTGAAATGTGGCCTGAGTGAATGCCAGTGACTGGGATTAGTTCAAGTATTGTAGACGTCACTTGTGGCTCTGCATAATGAGCAGAAAGAATGTCAGTGGATGTGTGTCTGATATGAGTTCATTCACACACTTATACACATACATTTGGGCAGATCAGTCACATCATGATGGCAGGAATGCTTGCAAACAGTGTAAACTACTGGCAGGTGCTCTAGATATCATTCCAATCCATCATTTTTCGTCCACTGTACCACTCTGGCTCTTCGACTGAGACCTTGACAAAGTTTGGATATCGTTGCGGGTGATAAGTTGCACTCTACAACTCGACTGATTGATTGAGTCTAGAGAGAGGCGTGTCATTCCGACTGATCCTATGGGGACCAGGGTCAATACTGATTTGAATAAGGCATGCCTCAGTCTAGAGTAGCACAGTGGGCAAAAAAACGATCAGATGGGATGCTACCCATAGGGGTTGTCAGTGGTATAGACTCTTTGAAAGCATTTGTCCTATGATCTTGTGTTTGTATTTGATATAACACTATGAGTGGCTGAGAATATGCCCAGACGTGGTTCCCTTGCTTGGCGTTGCACAGAATCCAAGATATACCTCATTTGCAGGGCCAAAGCCAGGCTAGGGTTGCTTGTAGCCCCTTCTAGCAGGGGCCTTGCATCGCACTTCAATGTGAAATACGCCCATGAAGAGAAGGATGAGGGCTGATTTGCATAGAATTGGCGCTGGTCTAGGGCGGCACATGGGTAAAAACAATCCACTGGAAGGCCATCCAGAGGGATTGTCAATGGTTTAGACTCTAAGGCCCATATTTATACTTTTCTTGCGCCGCATTTGCATCACTTTTTGACACGAAAGCGGCGCAAATGTACAAAATACAATTATATTTTGTAAGTTTGCACCTCTTTTGCGTCAAAAAATGATGCAAATGCGCCCCAAAAAAAGTTTAAATATGGGCCTAAGTATTTCTCCTATTATCTTTTGTGTGTTTGATGTAGCGTCCGCAGTGGCTGATGCCAGGACAAAAGTCCCTTGATCGGCGTTCCACAGAGGCCAGGCTATACTTTGCTGACCAGACTCAAGCCAGACTGGGGTTACTTGTGTTCCCGTCCGGAGGGGACCGTGCCTGGCAGTTCAGAATGGCTTCTTCTCAAGGGAAGCAGGGTCAGGACGAATTTGCATAAGGCAGGCCTCTGTCTAGAGTGGAAAGATGTGTGATAAATAATGGGCTGGAATGCTTTCTGGATGGATGTGGGCTGTTTGCAAGCTTTCTCCCCACATCTTTTTGTGTGTTTGCATTTAAAGGCATGTCAGAGCCACATTTACATCTCAGCACTTTGAAAGCAGAAACATGCGTGTCCTAGCACGAGAAGCGCCTAGTGCCTGGCAGAAGGATGTGCACTGTGACAAGGCACTTCAGATGTTGGAAACATAAGTCTGTCTCGGTTACACAATTTACAGTGCTATGTAAAACAGAGCTAAAGTTTCAAAAATGTCCCTCACTTCAGTGACTTTCACAATTACTGGCCTGGAAATCAGTGCTACAAATGTGAAAAAGCTTCCTGCACCACACAAAGCACATCACACATTACACAAAACGGAGAAAAAAGCTAAGAGAGTTAGGGCCTGATTTAAGAAAAGTGGTGCTGCACTCAGTACAGCGCCACTTTTCATGTGCCCCCCCCCCCACACCACCATCTGTGCCCCGTATCCAAGATATGGCGCACCATGGCAGTAGTTAGGGGAACTGTGTCAACATTTTTGATTCTAGTTCGAAGCTTTGCGGGATCAGGGTCAAAAGTTTGACGCTAATCCTGCAACGCCCATTGAGGCCCATTGTAATTAATGGTGTGCCTCCTTTTAATGTCTGCTCTGAGCAGGCATTAAAACTGCCCAAAAAAATGACACAAAGAAATCTTTTAGATTTCTTTGCAGCATTTTTTCAGCCCCCCCATAACGGGGTAACGCCCCCTTTGCATAAGTTATGCCTGGCGCAGGAAAGGGTTACAAAGTGGTACAGTGCGTGCATTTCACCACTTTGTAAATTTGGTGCAGCAATTTTGGCCTCATTGGGCCACATTAGCGACAATAAAAATTACACTAATGAGGCGCAAGGAGGCACTAGGGGCTCTGAAATCTGCCCCTTAGGCTTTTAAAAAAACGAATCTATGACAATAAAAGGTGCACCACAAGAAAGAAAAAGAAAGATGAGAAAAAAACAAGACGATAAAATGTGGGCAGAAAGGAAGTAAAAGCGAAACAAACATTAACATAAAAGGATGAGAAAAAATAATGAAAAGAATGAAAGAGACAAAGGAAGTAAGAGTAATTAATTGACCAAAACAAAGAAGTGAATCAAAAGAACCATGACAAGCAGTGACAAAGAAAGAAACAAGCAAATGATCAAAAGAAGAAAGGCTGGAAGAAAAACAAGAAAAAAAGGAAAGAAAAAAGAAATGAGGAAAACAGAATGAAACGCAGACGCTTAAGAGAAATCAAAGAGACGGAAATTTAAAAAATGCAAGAAAACAAGAGGTAGGGAAAAAAGAGAAACAATGAAGAAAAAATAAAAGAAATACAACAAAAGATTAACATGAAAGAAAAGAAAGGAGATGTGAACAATACATTGAAAAATATGAAATACTAGAGTAACCGAGTGGAAAAAATTGATACAAAATGGAAAAAACAAACACACAGGAAGCAGCGAGAAAAAAGAAGAAAATGAAAAAAATACATATTCAAGGAAATAACGACAAAAAGAAAGAGGGACCAAAGAAAGTTATTGTGCACACACATATAATTCAGGCGCCTGACATTGGCAATGCTGGCCATACCTTGCTCTGTAGAAAGTCCACTCTCCTGTGTGCCTTCCGTACGGACTTCAATGCGCATTTGCCACTGAGAGCGTCTTATAAGGCCCCGCCAAGCAGCTCCCGCCCACAGGATTGGCCGGTGGCCTCCTGTGTTATCAGAGACATCACAGAGCGTTGGTTATCAGGGCTGACAAGGCAGCCCCTTCTCATGAAGCGAGAAAAGGGCCAGATTGCATCTTTTCCACGATGGCCAGGTCCCTTCACTGCCAGAATCAGTTGCTGCTTTACTGTCTTTAAACGGCCAGAGATTCTAAAGTGTGTAGCTACTGCTTGCCACGCTGGAGCAAGTGGATAGTATTGTACTGTATTGCATTGCATTCTACAGTATTGTATTGTTTAGTATTGCATTGCATTGTATAGCACGTATTGTATTGTGCTGCATCCCTAGGACGACGCTACTTACTTTTGGTGCATAATATAACGGACGCTCTGCAGACTTACCAGGGTCTATGTCCTTTGATTGCTTCCATGCCAATATACTGTACACCTTGCTGTACAAAGTCTTGATATCTTGGAGTCCCATTATGACTTAATCTCATTATTCTTATTTAACAAGCCCTGATGAAGTCCGTGAGAGTACTGTTCTCATAGGACGAAACACGTGTTGGCTGTGGCTGTATGTGCTACATGGATACTGACTTCAATACTGTGTTTACTACATGAACATGGATGTCAAAGGACAATTCTGTGGTTACTATGATGAACTTTTTTGTTGAACAATACATTGAGCTTGAAACTCTCCATGGTATTAATGCCATTATACATTACATATTGATATATTACTTACTTGGAATTATAGATTCATGGGTGCCCTGACAGCTGTGTTTTGGTATTGTGCTGCATTGCAATACTTTGTATTGTGCTCTATTGTATTGCATCGTATTTTGTTGCATTGCATTGTATTGTATTGTATTGTAAAGCATTGTATTGTACTGCATTGTATAGCACTGTATTGCATTGCAATGTATTGCATTGTATTGTATTGCAAAGTATTTTGTTGTATTGCATTGTATTGCACAGTATTTTGTTGTATTGCATTGTATTGTATTGTACTATATTGCATTGTATTGTGTTGTACTGTATTGCATTGTATTGTATTGCATTGCACTGCATTCTATTATGTTTTATTGCATTGTATTGTGCTGCATTGCAATGCTTTGTATTGTGCTCTATTGTATTGCATCGTATTTTGTTGCATTGCATTGTATTGTATTGTATTGTAATGCATTGTATTGTATTGCATTGTATAGCACTGTATTGCATTGCGATGTATTGCATTGTATTGTATTGCATAGTATTTTGTTGTATTGCATTGTATTGCACAGTATTTTGTTGTATTGCATTGTATTGTATTGTACTATATTGCATTGTATTTTGTTGTACTGTATTGCATTGTATTGTATTGAATTGTTTTGTATTGTACTATATTGCATTGTATTGTGTTGTACTGTATTGCATTGTATTGTATTGCATTGCACTGCATTCTATTATGTTTTATTGCATTGTATTGTATTATATTGCATTGTATTGTGTTGTATTGTATTGTATTGCATTGTATTGCATTGCATTGTATTATGTTGTATTGCATTGTATTGTATTTCAATGCATTGTATTGTATTGTATAAATGTTATTTGTAAAGTCGTGGTAACCTAAAAGGCGCCATAGGCATCTGGAAGCACCATCAAGCCATCTGAATGAGAGATATGCTATGCAGTGTCTAACAGAGCACCAGGACTTGGGATCTTAAAAGTAACTGGTGTACATGCCAGTAGAGCAGTAACAAACAGGGCCAGATGTATCAAAAAAGCACTTTGTGATTTCCCAATAGTGAATTTTTGCGATTTGCTATTCGGAAATTTGCAAACTGCAATTTATTACAGTGTGTTTAATACTGTTACTGAATCGCAGTGGGTCGCAAATTGACCTGCCTCATGAGTATTCATGAGGCAGATCGCAATTTGCGACCCATTGTCAATGGCTACAATCACAGGGACGGTGGCCTGCTGGGGTCAACAGACCACCATGTCTGTGATTGCTTTTAAATAAAGCGATCTTATTTTTTTGTAATGCATCCCGTTTTCTGTAAGGGAAAATGGGATATGTTACAAAAGTAAAACTGAAAACTTTTCTTTTCATTTTTTAAGAGTAGCCAGTGGTCCGTGGGACCACTGCCTGCATTTAAAAATGTTTGCACCGCCATACGCAGAGGGGAAGAAGTCCGTTGGGGACCCCTTCCAGTTTGCGAATGGCTTACCACCAACTTTAAATTGATGGTAATCTGTGAATGTTTTGCGACCACATTCCTGGTTCCAAAACATTCACACCTACCACTTGGACTTGCTATTAGGAAGGGACGCCTTTGGCACACCCCTTCCGAATAGCGAATCGCAAACGTTATTTTGGGAGTTGGTAATAGAGTACCCACTTGCAAAATAGGGTTGGTTCATGGGCAGAAGCCTTATACTGGTCGCAAATGGCCTAATGCGCCGTTTGCGACTGGTAAACTGCTTCATACATCTGAACGATGGATCTTTCTACCAAATCTTCGTTAATTCCTGATGACTAGTTGCAAAGAGATTCTATTGGAACTTGGTTCCTGAAATAGACATGCTTTAGGACATTTGAAGAAGGTATGAGATGGTAATTGGCTTCAGTTGGTATCTCTAGATGGCCAGGAGAGTTTACACCCTGTGGACATGTGAACTATATCTACAAACACATGTGCTTCAACTGGATCCATTAGAAGCCATTTGTAACTGGTCAGTTGTAGGGGTCGGCCATGTTGCATAGGTTATTTCTTGATCAGCAGTCGTAGTTCTCAGGAGAACTAATGGTCTTACTTGTGACACTAGAAATAGGCCTTTAGCTTGCAATCCTTTTTCTCGAAAAAATCAGTTGTCTAAATCATAAACTAGAGCCCAGTTTTGAACCTTACATCGATATGATATTTCCTGCAGAAAAAGGTACCTAAAGATTAAGGGGCATATTTATGGGAGGCTTGCGCAGCAGAAGCGTCACTTTTTTTGACTCTCCAGAGTCAAAAGCCTTTCAACCACATCTATGAGGGCAAGCAAAGTCACTTTGCGTGGCTTTGCATTGTCTCATTGATATGGATTAAGACCGGTGCCCCTTCCTGCACAAAACTATCCTGCCGACAACACAGGCCCCCTCGCACCATGATGCAAGGGTGCCTTGCGATAGCGCAAGGCAGCCAATTGTGTGCCAGTGCAAGGGAAATGGCAGAAATGCATACATTTCTTGAATATGGTGCATTCCTCCCTTTCACATTGGCGTAGGGCAGCGCAGCAAGAAGACCTGCAGTGCTGCCCTATGCCAATTTCCCACGAAATGTGCCCTCATTCAGACTTTGTGCTCTGTAGGTATTGTCATTGAGGAAAAAATGTCCGAAGACTGTGGACGACATTCCAGACACCTGTAACTCTGGCCGCTGGGAAGCCTTCTGGTAGCCATGCGCTCTGTAAATCCAGTAAATGAAACTAAACTAAACTAACTGTGCCCTGGGAGCTCCAGAGACAATAGCTGATTTCATGCTTTTATGTACCAATAACTTGCAGCACAGAAGGCACTTTTTACGTCCCTTGTTCCTTCAATATAACACATGGTGCCATGGCCGGCTTTAGGGCAGTTCATCCGGTGCGGCCGCACTGGACGCTGACCTGTAGGGGGGCACTGACCTCACGGGAGGGCGAGCACTGTGTTTAAAAGCACCTGCTGCAGAGCTCCTTGTGTGCCCAGCTAGAGGCAGCAATAAAAATGTCCCAATAACTCTTGTGATTAATGTTTCTGCTAGAGAGGGAAAACAGAATTTTGTTTAGGGGCAGTTTTGACTCGACATAATGTAAACCAAGGAGTTAATATGCCTGCTGCAAAGAACAGATCTGTATTCTATGTGAATAGCTGAGTGGATTAGTAAAACCAGCCTTTACCAGGGCTTTAAAACAAATGAAGTGTAAGTGAGAGAGGGGCTATTGGGAGGAGCGGGCACCAAAAAAGATTGTTGCACCGGGCGCTGCAAGGAAGCCCTGGAACTTTGCTTTAGGATGGACTCGAGAGAAACTTACCTTGCAGTAGCTGCACACATTTACTCAGCGTGGAAAGTAAGAAGATTACATCTGAGTTGAGACAGGATTGCCTGGCTGCTGCAGGGTACAAACAGTTTTTTTCCCTACGGAGGCTTCCCTGGAAATAGTATGAATGTTGCAGCTAAATTATGAGTAATTTGTTTTATGTAAAGTACGGGGGAAGAAAGAAAGATTGGCTGATCAGGCAGAAGTCGACCAATAGAGGTTCAGTTCGGTCCGCACTCGGGGACTTCACTCAGGGGTCTCCACACCGGCCTTCTGGCACAGGCCCTGGTCTGCAAAGCACATGGGGAGGGTTGCCTTGGGACACGCTCCTGTTCACAGTGGTGCCCAGCCAGGACAGATGCTCCAATCCACAGATAGTACCAATTCTGCACCTCAGAGGAAAGGAGGCACTGTGTCTGGGGCACGATGACTTAAACTCCAAGAGTTTACCAATCTGCACCTCTCTGAAAGGAAGTACAACATTGGGTGTGCGATGACTTGAGTTGAACCAGACGATTCCGAGCACACACACGCAAAGTGACCAATGCAGGGCCTCCCGGATATGAGGCAGATGCCTGGTGTGCGATGACTTGAGTCTCACCAGACAATTCCGCTTGCACATCTAAAGTTAACAATGCAGTGCCTCCTTGGAATGAGGCACGTCTGGTGCGTGATGACTTAAGTTGAACCAGACAATTCACCTAGCACACAAAAACATAACAATGCAGTACCTCCCTGGAATGAGACACAACATCTGGTGCACGAAGACTTGATACGCACCATGCAATTCAGCTTGGACACAACAACTTAACAATGCAAGCCTCCCTACGATGTAGCACAATGTCTTCTGTGCAATGACTTGAGTCGCACCAGACACAAGCACACAAGTAGTTCCAATCCCATACCTCCCTGGGATGAGGCACAACGTCTGGTGCGCGATGACTTGAGTCGCACCAGACACTTCTGAGCACACAAGTAGTTCAAATTCCATACCTCCCTGGAATGAGGCACAACGTCTGGTGCACAATGACTTGAGCCACACCAGACAAATCTGGTCACACACACAGAGACGCAAGTTCAGTGGTGCCACACGAGGTAGAATGCGGAACAACTCCTAGTACACCCCTACCTCCGACGGTCGCATGGGCATGCAGTCTGGTGTCGCACGAGAGAACTGAGGCACACTTGACAACTAGTGGCCACGTGGGCTCCCGCCATAGGTGAATCCACTCACTACCAACCAGAAGCATATATAAGTCGTGGTCCCACGATAAAGGGGGGCAATACCTTGAAGGCTCCACACAAGGCAAATCTGATCTCCAGACACAATACTTAGTTCTACTCTCAGACCACTGCTACCAGGTGGAGTCCAGCAGATGACATAGATGCATAGGATGGCACCGCTCTCCAGATGACACAGGCAGAATGTGTCAGTCCCTCAGAGGAGATCTTTGATGTACCAGAGACCTCCACAAAGAACAGGCGGCAAGCCAACAAGCCCTTGGAGAGCACACTTCAGAGTGTCACACTGCAGTAAGCAGTGTGCCTAGGTCAGTTGTTGGACTTTTTTACTTATGCAGGGTCATCCCCAATCATTTTGCCTCCTGCCTCCTATTTGTTCTGACCTGTTGCTGTTGGCTTTGAACTCTGAGCACTTTACCACTGCTATCCAGTGCTAAAGTGCATATGCTCTCTGTGTAAATTGTATGTAATTGGTTTATCCTTGATTGGCATATTTGATTTACTAGTAAGTTCCTAGTAAAGTGCACTAGAGGTGCCAGGGCATGTAAATCAAATGCTACTAGTGGATCTGCAGCACTGGTTATGCCACCCACGTAAGTATATCTGTAATCATGTCTCAGACCTGCCACTGCAGTGTCTGTGTGTGTAGTTTTAACTGTAGATTCTACTTAGCAAGTGTACCCACTTGCCAGGCCTAAACCTTCCCTGTTCTTACACGTAAGGCACCCCTAAGGTAGGCCCTATGTAGCCCCAAGGGCAGGGTGCAGTGTATGGTTAAGGTAGGACATATAGGGGGTCATTCTGACTCCCGCCGGCCACGGTAACCGCAGGGCCGGCGGGAGCCGCCAGAATACCGCTGCGCGGTCAGAAGACCGCTGCGGTTATTCTGAGTTTCCCGCTGGGCGGGCGACCGCCAGAAGGCCGCCCGCCCGCCCAGCGGGAAACCCCCTTCCACGAGGATGCCGGCTCCGAATGGAGCCGGCGGAGTGGAAAGGGTGCGACGGGTGCAGTTGCACCCGTCGCGATTTTCAGTGTCTGCTTGGCAGACACTGAAAATCTTAGTGGGGCCCTGTTAGGGGGCCCCACGACACCCATTACCGCCATCCTGTTCCTGGCGGCGAAAACCGACAGGAACAGGATGGCGGTAAGGGGGTCGGAATCCCCATGGCGGCGCTGCAAGCAGCGCCGCCGTGGAGGATTCCCCAAGGCAGCGGGAAACCGGCGGGAAACCGGCGGGAAACCGGCGGTTTCCCGTTTCTAACCGCGGCTGTACCGCCGCGGTCAGAATGCCTATGGATGCACCGTCAGCCTGTTGGCGGTGCATCCGCGGTCCCCGGCCCTGGCGGATTTTACCGCCAGGGTCGGAATGACCACCATAGTAATGTGTTTTATATGTCCTGACAGTGAAATATTGCTAAATTAGTTTTTCACTGTGCAAGGCCTGTCCGTCTCATAGGTTAACATGGGGGCTACCTTTAAATCTGATTAAAGTGTAGATTCCCTTTGGGAGCGGATGGACATGTGGAGTTTGGGGTCTCTGAGCTCACAATTTCCAAATACATCTTTTAGTAAAGTTGAGTATAAGATTGTGTGTTTGAAAATGGCACTTTTAGAAAGTGAGCATTTTCTTGCTTATACCATTTCTGTGACTCTGCCTGTTTGTGGATTTCCTGTCTGGGTCAGTTTGACAGTTGGGATGGTTGCACCTCACCCTAGACAGTGACACAAAGGGAGCTGGGGTGTAGCCTGCATTTCCTGATGAGCCATCTGTGCTAGGAGGGTGGGGGGGAGTGGTCACTCACACCTGAAAGGGCTGTGCCTGCCCTCACACAATGCAGTCTCTGACCCCCTGGTGAGTGTCTGGGGCCCTGGCCTGGGAAAGGCAGGATTTCACATTCAAAAGAGACTTTACTTTGAAGTAGGCCTACTACAAAGGAGAAATTGGGTATAAGAAGGGCACCCAAAACCACAGACGTTAGATCACTTCTGGACATCAAGAGGAACCTCTGCCTGGAGAAGAGCTGAATAGCTGAGGAGAAGTGCTGCCCAGCCTGGACTGTGCTTTGTGGAGCTATCCTGCAGTTGCTGCTTCTGCCAGAGTAAGAGGGCAAAGACTGGACTTTGTGTGACTACATCTTGTGAAGAAATCTCCAAGGGCTTGATTTAAAGCTTGCCTCATGTTGTTTGAAGTCTCAGGGACAGCAAAGACTTCTTACTGCCAGCATCTGGAGTCTCTGGAGAGACTCCTGCTCTGACAAGTGGTGCCCTATCCAGTCCCTGGGCCCTTGAAAGGAAAGCTGGCGGAAATCCAAGGAAATCGTCTTCGGCCGACTTCGGACCGATGCCACTGCTGAATCTGGTGACGCCACCTGCAACCGACTCCGTGATCTGCGCTGGAACGCGCCGACCTTCGTGGGCCCGATGCCGCTGCAGCCCCGCTGAAGTCCGCGGCTCCGTGAAGTCGCCGCACCATGTCGTGACCGACGACGCTCGAAGTGCACGGATTCAACGTTTCGCACAGACGCCGCGATCCCCCGACTTTGCGCATCAACTTGTTTTCACTCTTCACCAAAGGTACTGTACTTGGGGCTCTACACGACTCTGTGTCTGGCGCCGCTGGTGTCGGCTTGTTGGGAACGACTCCGTCATGATGCTGTGTTAACACCTCATCAAAGCATTTTGTGTTTCTAATTGCTATTTTCGAGTTTAATCTTTAAAAATTCATAACTTGACTTGTGTATGTCGGAGTTTTGTCGTTTCAGTCTTGTATTGTTTAGATAAATATTTCCTATTTTGTCTAAACTGGTGTTGTGTCATTTTTTAGTGTTTTCATTAAGTTACTGTGTGTGTTGGTACAATTACTTTACACCTATCACTCTGAAGTTAAGCCTACTGCTTTGCCAAGCTACCAAGGGGGTAAGCAGGGGTTAGCTGAGGGTGATTCTCTTTTACCCTGACTAGAATGAGGATCCTTGCTTGAACAGGGGGTAACCTGACTGTCAACCAAGACCCCATTTTTAACACCAGTCAGGATGCACGAAGAGTGGGGACAATCAGGAGGGGAGCCAAATTTAGGGGCATATTTATGAGAGGCTTGAGCTGCCAGAGTGTCACTTTTTTGATGCTCCAGCAGCGCAAGCCTCTCAACCATATCTATGAGGCCACGCAAAGCCACTTTGCCCGGCTTAAATGGCCTTATAGATCAGGAGTAAGACAATCCGGTGAGAGTCACTGCGTTGCCTTACTTTGCACCAGGGAGGCGTTTCTTGGGCGTTGCGGTGGGTTTTCCCACAAAACACCTATAGATCTTGATGCTGCACCAGATTTACTTAATCACATAAACCTGGACCAGCGCCAAAACCTTAGCCTCCCCAGAGCAGGCAAAACAAGGAAAAATATATATTTTTCTCATTGTTTTTTCCTCTGCATTCTGCACCACATAGAAAGAGAAAAACACCTCTCAGGATTGTTTTTGTGCAGTTAGGTGCCCTTTCCTGCACAAAATACAATCCTACCTACAATGCAAGCACCCTTGCACTGTGGTGCAAGGTGCATGCATTGGTACTAGGCAAGCAATTGTGCACCAGCGCAGTGGGAAAGGACAGGAGTGCACTGTAATGCATTCCTGCCCTTTTACATTGCAGCTCTCTTCTTTACCAATTCCCCATAAATAAGGGCCATAGGGGCATGGTTACAACAAAGTGGCGCATCATAGATGATGCACCACTTTTCTCAGACCCCCCCCCCCCCATCGGCACCCAATGACACCATGGTAGTGCTGTATTTATGATACGGTGCACCATGGCGGTCATTAGGCCAAAAGTGTCAGAACGTTTGATGCTATTGTGGAACTTTGCTGCATTAGCGTAAAAAATGTTGACGCTAGTGCAGCACAGTGCAAGGAGGCCCATGGATTACTATGGTTGCGTCATTTTAACAACTGCTTTGAGCTGGCGTTAAAAATGACATCAAAAACGGCAACATGAAATCTTGTAAATTTCACTGCGCCATTTTTGCAGGCCTCATAGCGCCAGAATGCCGCCCTGGCATGCATTATGCCTGGCGCAGGCATAATGTGGCTCAAGGGGTTACAATGTAGTGCAATGCATGCATTGCACCACTTTGTAAATTTGACAGTGCAAAAAAATGCTCCCTTAATGCTACATTAATGTAAACAAAATGACCCTAATGTGGCACATGGAGATGCTAGGGGCTTGTGCTTGTAAATATGCCTCTTAGTTTTGGACCTAACAAAAGACTGGCCCTGGCTTTTGAGTATCCCAACAATTGGGATCTACGAAACATTAGACTTACGTAATAAAAACTACTCACAGATCTATTCACTGGAACTTCCAAAGGGTCCTGTTTTACACTTAGTTCTTTAGTGGGTGCCTGTTTTGATTCTAAACCCTCTGACCTTTGACAGTTAAGATGTTCAATTCTCTGTGATTTGCCCAGGCTCACACAGTTGAGGCAGGCGGAGTGACTCTATCTGGAATTCTGTTTATGAAAAGGAGAGAATTAGTAATAAACTGTGCATGTCAAGGGCTTCTACTGATTCATGTCAACAGACGTGTACAATTAGGGGTTCAAGGCTGTCATCCAGTACCAGGTCACTAGTAGTGACTCAGTTTGCGCTTCCTTTAAATTTAAGAATGAACTTAGGTTCAGATTTGGATGGTACTTTGGTTTGAAACTGAAATCCAGTGGCTGCATCAGCCTGCTGCCGCTCTACTAGAGAGTCTGTCTGCTTCCTCTTCTTCCCCAGATATCCTGGTTAGCTTCCGAGCAGTGGCCTGCATTAGACAGTGGAAGTGCTGTTTGTTGTTGCTACAGGTATTTTGGCCCATATTTATACTTTTTAACGCAAACCAGCATCGGCACTGGTTTGCGTCAAAAATTTGACCGCCAGCTAACGCCATTCCTACGCCATGCTGGCGCCTTATTTAAGGAATGACGTTAGCCGGTGCTGCAGACTGGTCAGAGTAAAAAAAATTACTCAAACCAGGCAGCGCCGGCGTAGGGGAAAATGTGTTGTGTGCGACAAAAAATGGCGCAAGTCAGGTTTGAGGCAAAAATCATGCCTCAAACCGGACTTGCGACATTTTTTGATGCACAAACCCCATTGAAATGACTCCTGTCTTAGCAAAGACAGGAGTCAAGCCCCCTTGCCCAATGACCATGCCCAGGGGACTTCTGTCCCCTGGGCATGGCCATTGGGCACAGTGGCATGTAGGGGGGCCCAAAATAGCCCCCCCATGCCACTTTAAAAAAATAAAAAATATATACTTACCTCAACGTACCTGTTCGTACCTGGGATGGGTCCCCCCATCCATGGGTGTCTTATCCAGGTGACTCGTTGACACCTGTTCGGTATAAGTCAATAAGGACGCTCAATGAAGGACCACACGCCAAATATGAATACAATTTACCTTTACTAGAATTTCAGATAAATGTAGGCATTTAGCACATTAACAATAGAAGAATAAGAATAGCAATGAAAAGCATCTATGTATATATAAGTACACTACAAAAAGCATCTAGTTATACGCAAAGAGTTCATTGACAGATATAAGCTTTGATTAACTGTATACCAAAATGCATCACACTATGATGTTCAGGAAGCAAAATATAAATGAGTTGAATACTTCAGATATGCTTTGATTTACTGCACACCAAAATGCATGTTTCAATTACTGCAGCAGGCTCACACTACGATGTATAGAAAAGCAAAATATAAACAAGCTGAATACTTCAGAAAAGCTTTGATTTACTACACAACAAAATGCATGTTTCAATTACTGCAGCAAGCTCACACTACGATGTTCAAAAAGCAAAATATAAACGAGCTGAATACTTCAGATTATAAACACAGTGCAAATATAAATAATCAATCATAATAATAGAGCAGAGAAACAAAGGCCTTTCATCCCTGTGTGGAACTTAACTTAGTCCACGAAATGCTGGGAAGCCCTCTACCGCCTGCTTGGAACTCTCTCCCCCTCAAGCATCACGGTCTCTGAACAGCAAAACAGGGAGGCAGCGCTGGGCCATGGCAGCTTTCACAACCCCATCTGCGAGCTTCAGATCCCTCACCCACACTTCAGTGCTTAAATAACTCGAAGCTTGGAGTCTATCTCTTTCTGGCATTTTCTAGCTATGTTGTCAGCACTTGGCTGTTCTGTCCTTCTCCAGCCTTTGTTTTCATTCCATCTTCTCCCTGTACTCTCGTTCTCAAGCTTGAGACGGAGTCTTCTACACAAACAAGCTTGAAAATAATATCATGAACTTTTCCACGTTGTTTGGGGGGGTTTCAGCAGGCATCACACTCATCTACACTGCTCAAGCTAATTAACCCTTCGCGTCACAATGTCTTCCGCATCTTTCCCTATACTGATCAATGGGTGTCCTCCAGGGGTGGGCGAGGGTGGCAGGGGGTGTCCCTGGGGTCAGGGAAGGGCACCTCCGGACTCCTTCTATGGTCAGAGACCATGGAAGTGAGCCCACATATCCCTTATAGCCTGCCCTGACCCAGGCGTTAAAAAACGGCGCACATCAGGCTGTGCGCCGTTTTTTAAGGCCCGCCCTCTCGTGTGCGTCAAAATGACATGGGAGTATAAATAAGGCGCACAGGCTTTAAAGTCATTTTTTGGGCGGGAACGCCTAACTTGCATGTCATTAACGCAAGGCAGTTTCCCACATGCAAAAAATGACTCAGACGGAGGAATTGTGACGCCCGCGGGCTCGGTGTCAAAGTATAAATATGGGGCAAGGTTTGCGCCGAATGTGCGTCAAAAATATTGACGCACATTCGGTGCAGAGTATAAATATGCCCCTTTGTATCTTTTGAGATATAAGGTTGGGACATAGGTGAAACTGCTACTCAAAAAAGGCTATTTGCACCACACCGCCCTCTTCTCCACCGATCACTTTGTGGTTGTGTTGTTGTGTTATGTATATGTACGGAGCGCACTATCACTCAGGGTATCCGGGTGCTGGGCAGGTATGTCTGCCTGGCCCTGTCTATGGTAGGTTGGTTAATTTAAAAAATAGGTCTTCAGCTTCTTGTGGAACTCAAGAATAGAGGAGGAGGCTCTGATGTCTAGTGGGAGGCCGTTCCACATTTTAGGAGCAATGTATGGAACTGATTCTGTGTATTCGTGGGGTGTCCGCGAGTAGGAGTCTGGCAGAGTGGATGGGTCTGGGGTGTGGGTCAGAGGGGGTGCAATTGTTGAGGTAGGTGGGACCCATGTTGTGTAGGATGAACTGTGAGCTTTTGTGTATGAAGAACCAGTGAAGTTCCCTAAGGTGTGGTGTGATGTGTGTTCTGTGTACGTGTTTTAGGGGGAGTCCGTCTGCCAAGTTCTGGATGCTTTTCAGTCTTCTAGTGAGTTGCTTGGTCTATCCAGCATAGATGGTGTTCTCGTAATCCAAATTGCCAGTGACAAGGGAGTGAATGACAGTTTTTCTAGAGTTGTTTTAGAGCCATTTGAAAACTTTCCTGAGGATCTTCCAGGTGTGGAAAGAGGTCATTTGCAGTTTGCTGTTGATGATCCTGTGGTTTCTGGCATGGGTGCGAGAGGTGCGTGTTGGTCCAAGGCCAGCTAGCAATCAGGTAGAGTCCCATGGCGAGGTGTCATGCTGAAAATCACTACTTCTATCTTGTCACTGTTGAGCTAGGGACAGATGAACTTCGTTTAGTTGGCAACTGCGTTCATGCTAGCGGTGAAATTGTTTCTTGTGTTGAGGGTCTTATCCCAGAGAGAGAGAGTATAGTTGGGGTAGGAGAGTATGTTGATGTTGTGTATGTGTATGACATTGGTTAGAGGGATCATGTATGTGTTATAGAAGGTAGGACTGAGGGACGAACATTGAGACCCTACGCAGATGAGTTTGCGGGCTTCAGAGGAGTAAGGTGCCAGAATGATAGCCTGAGTTCTTGCTGTCAAGAAGGAGCATATCCAGCAGAAAACAGCCCCTTGGATGTTGATCTCATGTAGTTGTATTATGAGGTTGGGAGACCGTTTCAAATGCTTCTGAGTGGTCTAGGAGGATGAGGGCTTCTGTCTCACCTATGACCATGGTCATGCAGATGCCGTCTGCGGCAGAGATGCGTACTGTTTTGTACTGTGCTTGGGTCTGAACCCAGATTATGCTGTATTGAGGAGCAGTTAGTTGCTGAGATGGTCAGTGAGGCACATGTTGATTAGTTTTTCTAAGACCTTCACTAGGTACAGTAGGAGGGCGATTGCTCTGTAGCTGACGAGCATGGTGGGGGCCACTGAGCAGAAGCATGCCAGTGGCGTGCTTCAAGTGTTTCTGAGCATTCTGGAAGGTCGCATTTGTGTTTTTCAGAGCTCATTGACTGTCCTGTAGAGTAATGCAAAATGTGGATTACACTTCTAACAAGCCATTGCTGAAGAGTGCTGACACAAAGCCTCTCTCTATGTATGTTATCCTGTGAGTTGATTGGAAACATGAATGACACTGTTAAAATAATGGTTGAAAAGGGCTCTCAAAGCCCCTCACATTCACTAGTATGAATTGCCAGGCCAGGTTCAGGAGTCACAGGGCTGACATGGGCTACTACAGGACCCCAAATGTGGGCTTTGGGGGTTGTTTGCCACTGGTGACCTGAGGTGCATCCTGCCAAGTATGGGTTTTCAAACTGAGACCAGTGCAAACCTTCCACAATTGGCTCTCGGGATAGTGAGAGCGAGTAGTCAGAGACTTCTCAGGGAGTTTGGCGTAGTGCACACGCCCAGTACTCAAAAGTCAACCAGCAGAAAGAATGACTGTTTGTCCAAACCAGTACTAATTGCTATGCAATCCAACCTAGTACACATGGTAATGTCCCTCTGCATAACAATCCCTTGTGGAGTTACCCCTACCAACATACCTCTCTAGTCCCACGTGGGTGATGCCTCTATGCTGGTTCCCCCTCTAGTTGTCAGCTAAAACATGACTCAGACTCAAAAGCAGTCAGAGGTCACATGCACATTCAGTTCAAAGTATTCTCAGTTCTCCCCACTGATGGATTAGAGGGTGGTTAACAGTCTTTTCTATGCCTGGGTGACATTTTTATTACACAAAGTAATTGAAGTAATTATTAGATTTCAATTCATTTCAATAATTACGCATTACTCTTGTATTGCAAAATTACCGAAATTATGTGATTACTCAAGCTTGAGTAATTAAGAGAAATTTAGGGCAAAAGTCCTGCCACAGA
This sequence comes from Pleurodeles waltl, assembly GCF_031143425.1. NCBI lineage: Eukaryota > Metazoa > Chordata > Amphibia > Caudata > Salamandridae > Pleurodeles > Pleurodeles waltl. Next base: position 1,025,480,981 of record NC_090443.1, on the reverse strand, counting down.
AGCACCGGAACAGCAAACTAAGAGAACAAGCAGCTGCCAGCTACTAATGCTCATGTCTTGTAGCATTTAGTGCTATTTTCTTTGCTCAAAATGCATCCTCTAGCTCATTTTGGACACTAGTGTGCATGTTGTACTAAATAAATAGTGTTAAATGCTGGATTATGATTCTCACACAATTACACATAATTAGAAGTTATTTTGTGATAATTACAAGTAATTACACCAGACAGAACTGGCAAGTTAGCCTACCCAAAGATATTTCCTAGGCTTCTTCAGAATGATTTGGTGGTCTCTCCACACAGGTAAGCCATGAGCAAATATAGTCCATGGCCATCACGTTGGCCAAGTCTGGATCTATACACATGCCCAGCTTAATCCTGTCTCTGGTCGACTGGCTGTCAAATGGACACCGGCCAGGGTTGACGGGTAGTTATTTAAATATTCTGCAGAGCACTGCCTCTCATGGTCATGAGGAACTTGAACTTCTAGGTATAGGATGTAAATCCACTGTCCCAAACTTCAGAATCGTTTTTGGTTGTTTCTCTGTTCAAGTGTTGTTCTGATGCAGCTCTTCAGATGCAGCCTTTGTGTTGAGTCATGCGTCTTTCAGCAGGCAACACTGGGGCTTCCTCCAGACATGAACACTAACAACACACGCTCAACGAAGGGTGAGGTTTCTGAACCTGGCTGTCAACAGCTTCTCTGAAGGACAGATCTTAGGGCCTGATTTAGATTTTGGCAGATGGGGTTACTTTGTCACAAAAGTGACAGATATCCCATCAGCCGAATTGTGATCCCATTATATCCTTTGGGAATCATAATACGGTGAATGGCATATCTGTCAAATTTGTGACGAAGTAACCCATCTGCCAAACTGTAAATCAGGCCCTAAATCTAGAAACTTCCTAACCTAGCAAAACAGAAACTACAGGCCCACCCTTGCCCCGCCATCAACAAAATGGCAGTCCTGAGCAGCCCTTTTGCTAACAAAATACCTTGTAGAATTTTTAAAGGTAGGCCTGTTTCCATCCTCCTCCCATCAGTGTCCCGAACTCCTTCCTCCAGCAGGCAAATACGTCCACTTTCTATACTAATTTTCTGTTTCGTGTCAGGCCAGGGGTATCCAAATGGATACCAATGGCTTCATTACTCAAGCTCACTCACACACAGAGCCCTATTACTGCATATGTTCTACACACAACTACGTATGTTGGAAACCTGCAGGCATTGCCAGATTTGGGCACTATCCAGTTAAAGTTCACCCTTAAGGTTTACCCCTTGTATGAAAATGCTCAGTTCATGGACATCAATTCACTAAAATGCTAGACATAGCGGAAATGACATCACAGGCCTGGTGACGGTACAGGGTTCTCCCTTGTCCTGCCTTTAGCCTCTCAACAGATTCCATGATGCGTGGCAGAGTATTAACAGGGCTGTTACAGCTTGTTTACTTTCTGTTCCTGCCTCTGCCTTCATAAACCCTGAGACCAGGCTCGGCGGGTGGTAGGAAGTGATTACCTAGAGCAGATTTGGGCAAGCCAAGTCTACATGACGGTGGTATTCATAGTTCATCGTGATTGGAGTACAAAAGGAGAAGCTCTCTACAGTATGCTAAATGCATTTGGACAATAGTGTGCAGAACTTTTTAAAGTGAGGGGTGGGACAATCTGCTTCTGCTGCTCCCCTGCCCTGGTAATGGACCTGGCTGGGTATTCCCCAGCTACTTCCATGTCCAGGGTGTCAAGGCAAGTATCAACAGAACATGCACCTTTCTTTCCACTTTACTTATGTAAATGTATAAGATGTGTACAACACTTTAGCACCAAACAGGCATTTGTACACTTTACAAAGGGGATAAGCCACTTTTGTTATCCATAAGCATCCTTCACAATAACATACTATTGAACCTGGCCCTCTCTGCAGGGTCTCCCCTAAACTATTGCCTTCAATTCTCCTGTTTACTGAATTCGTTTTCATTGAAATCAGGACTCTGTGCATTTTACCACTGCTAACCTTTCTCCCTAAAACATGGTAAAATTGTCCTACATCTGATTGGCTCATTCAATTTCCTTATATGTCCATAACATAAGGTACTACATGTACCCATTGCACGTAAATTAATTGCTACTAGTGGGCCTGCAGCATCCATTATGCTACCCACTTAAGTAGCCCTGCAAAGCATGTCCGAGGCCTGCCATTGCATCCTGCTAGCATTTTTAAGCTGCCAATTCAGCTTGGCTAAATAACCCCTTTGCCAAGCCTAAAACTCCCTTATTAATACATATAAGTCACTCCTAAGGTAGGCTCTAAACAGCCCGTAGAGCAGGGTGTCTTGTAATTAAAAGGTTCGACATGCACATGTCTTATATGTCCTGGAAGTAAAAAACTAATAAATGTGATTTTCACAAGTGTGAAGCCTACCTCTCCCCCTAAGGATAACATTGTTTTTTTTTATATAGCGCAAACTCAACCCAAAGAAATTGGAGCGCTTTACATGAGCACCAGTACATTACACAAGACCACATTAATTTTTTTAAAAGCACAGGTATATTAAGTGATTTACCCACCATCACAGGATTTTGAGCTGACGCAGATACTCGAACCTGGCTCCCCATCTACAAAGTTGCCAGCTCGGGCCATTATGCCACATTTTCTCCCCATTGGGTTAACTTATTACATTTAATATGTTCTTTTGTTTGATTGGGAGCAGGTAGGAAACTTATATTTGGTGTCTGAGGAATTGTAATTTAAAATCCTCTTTAATGGTAAAGCCAGATTTTAAGTCACAGTTTTGAAAATCTCACTTTTAGTAAGTTTACATTTTCCTGCCCTGTTTGGTGCCTGTAGCTTGATTCTGGGACACATGACTAGGTGTGAGAGGCAGTTGGCCTTTGTATATTCCTCCCAGACAGCCATAAAATAGAGGGATTAGGTGTGCCTAATTGGGCAATCTCAAGCAGGATGGGGGAGAAAGAGATGGGCACAGCCCCACTTGCAAATCAATAGGCTGTGCCCCAAAGGATTTCACACTAGTCTATTGTGTCTTTATCCAGGTTGGAGACAGGCAGGGAGGCAGGAAATTCCAAGCACTTCTAAAAGAGGGATTTCCATAAACTTTTCCTACTTCAAAGAAGGCAGCAGGTATAAAAAGGAGACCCTCAGACTCACTCTTCAGTTCAATATTTGGACCTGTGGAAGGACTGACAGGACTGCATGCTGGTGTCACCTGCTGAGCACTTCTGAAGGATGCTTAAAAGACTGCTCTGCTGTTGAAGCTTGTCCTGCAACCCAGAGGTCTGTCCTGCCACTTTAGTTCTGCAATTCACTTTGAACCTAGGACTTTCAGAGTGACTCCAAGGGCTAGTTGGCTAGCCTTTTGATCAGGGCATCAGGGATAGAAAAGGCTCCAGCCATCTTGACCCCTCCCCTGGACCCAGTCTGAGTGAGTCTTGACCCTCCAAGTGGCATCTTTCCAGTCCTGGACCTTTGGAAAGGTGCCCTGATAGCCCAAATCCAAAGCTTGGGACTTAAAAAATATTTGGCCAAAAAGTGCTCTGAGAACCGAGAGAAGACCAGGACTAACCTGCTTGTCAATCTGCATAATGTAAAACTTCCAAAAAAGGGACTAAGTCTGAATGGAGGAATCTTCACTGTGACTTTGGCCAGTGACTCCCCAATGACGAAGCCTCCTCCTCAGATAACATCAGCTGTCTTGCCCAGCTGAACTTTACCTTCTCAGACATTTTTTCACAAAATGTTTTCTAAATCCAAATGTAAGCAGAGATTGGCCCAATCCACTTCTTGAATCTGACTCGTGCTCCATTGCGATTGGCCATAACTTTTGATTTTGCCCCTGTCTTGCATGACTATCTGTGGTTGGTGCTTTGATCTTTTAGGTGCTAGATTTCACTTTAAAATGTAAACATTCATAATTCCAGTTCTCCTGATTGATTTTTTTCATTTTCATGTCAAAAAAATGTATTAAATTTTACTCTATTTTTTCTAAATCAGTGTGGGTTTTTTGTGTTGTGTTTTCACTTTATTGCTGTTTTTGTGCTACATAAATACTTTACGCATTGCCTCTAAGTTAAGCATTATTGTTTTGTGTCACGCTACCAGAGGGTTAAGCACAGGTAAATTTAGGTAAATTGACTTTAGTGGATCACCCTGACAGCGATTGTGGCTGTTGCTTTAATAGAGTTTCACCCTTCCTCAACTGACAACCCAATTTCTCATAACCTCATATTTTAGATCTTGCCTAAGACAGCGCATGCACTGTCTCTTGCAAGAGCTTTGGTTAACTAAAAAAAGTAAAAAGGGCTTAGAGTCCGCTCATTACTTACTATTGGTTGGCTTCATTGTCATTCTCATTTTGTTGCTTCTCATTGGTCAGCGTGTTTCACTTTCTCTTCTTGTGTTTGTCCATTGCATAGAGAAAGGACCCAGGACTGCTTCCTTGCAGGCCCAAGATGTCCTTCCACTGGTCGGGTGCTTTTGTAGGTACTTTTTAATTTTTTTAGTTCCAGTTCGTCATAGGAGTGCATGTGTTTGCAGGTGGACTCCCATCCTCCCTGTTCCACTTGTTGCCGCTTTTCCCTCCCGCCCTTCTACTGTCACTGGTGTTGCTTGCCCCCTCCAGCTCTCCTTCATGTTGCATATCCCCCCTCCTTCTCCACTGTCTGTTGTCTTGCTATCCCTCCTGCCCTCCTCCCACTCTCCCTCATCCTGCTGTCATCATCCTTCCTCCCGCTGCCATGTTGGCCCGCCCTGTCGACCTTAACAAAAAGAGCACTATTGACTGTGTCATAGCCATTTTTTTTACTTTTCTCCTCACTGCAAAACTCTCTACCATAGTGAAAAGAAACATCTTGTTGAGGAGGTTGCCATGCTCTTGAAATGAGAGACATTATAGTCACATCAAAACTGTTAGGTAGAGACTGAACATTGGCGCTCAGTCTTCAATAAGCAGGTTGTGAAGAGTAAACCTGCCACCCATTATAGAATAATAGGCTTCTTTCATGCAAAACATCAAGCTCTTGCTCGTATACTGGAATTAAGAAGCCATAACATTGTTTTAATATTATTAGTAATTTAAAAAACAGCACATTTATGTTCTGTGGTATGTTTTAGAAAATAAAAAAGTAACCAATAATTGCACAGATTTTGCATTTTTTGGCTTGTGTGCTGCTCTTCTAGCCACAGTCTGCTCTCTGGGACTGATTCACAAGGTAAGGTTAGGCTTTTGGTCAAAGTTTAGACAAAAAGTCTAACTTTACTCCTTTTTGGTATTCAAAAAGGTAAGTTACGACTAGTATCTTTGCGTCTAAACTTGGAACGGAATTGCTGCACTCGGGCGGAGATTTTCTCTGAATGCTGAGATTCCACTCTGGGTGCGTAGATTCCATCCCGATTGCGGACGTAAAGATACTACTCCTAACTTACCTTTGTGAATCTCAAAATTCATAAACTTAGACTTTTTGTCTAAGGTTACCATTGTGAATCAGGGCCTGTGTGTTTTCCATCCAATTGGAAACCCTTTATCTGGATTTGAAAACAGAAAACTTAACACAAGCAAATGATATAGGTCAGTGGGCTTATCACTAATGAAGTTGTGTAAAAAGTAGTGCAAAACACTCTTTATATTTTATTTGTAAACAACTGGCTAAAGAAGGCATTGGTAAGATAACCCTGTGGGTGAAGAAGCCTGAAGAGATCAGTGTCAACCAGGAGGTCTTCCGGTTGTTTTTCGAAGACTCAGTTCTGCTAGTCGCCCTTCCAAAGTCAATAAACATGACTGCCATTGAGCTGAGTGGAAATAATTCCTATTTTTTAAACACAAACCCACTCCTTCTCCATAGCGGTGGCCCATTGCCTGGGGCCCCTGAACTTGTGTGAGCCCTAAGTCCTATTGGTTCTATAGGTATGCAAGATCCTCCCCGTCTCATGGGCTATTTCACAGATATGTTAAGACCCTGCTTCCCCCTTTTGCCCGCATGAACTCCGTTCTCTCATCAGCACCCAAATTTACTTTGGAGCTGGTACGCCTATTTGGGTTAAGAATGAGTAAATAAATGAGTAATGAGTGATGTCTGCTGCTTGTGGAGGGCTTGAGGCTGTGTATCTCCTGGCGCTACAGCTGTCTCAAGAAAGACTGCTGGGAACTCCACGCTGCTCTGCTGGTGACCTTTAATCCTGACACAGTGGCGTAACAAAGGCTCCTGCAGCTCCTGTGGTGGTGGGTGGGGGAGTTGCAGGGGGCCCCATAGCACAGCACCCTGGCCTGAGAGCTCCTGAGTGAGCCTGGAGCGGGACCACTCCACGTTCTTTGCAGGGGGGCGACCTCCAGTTTTGTTACGCCACTGTCCTGACATGCAGTACCTTCCATTACACATAGCACACAGCTGCACCAGTGTACCTCAGTCCATCTGCAGCACTCTTTGCTATTCAAGTGCAGTGCTCCTCATACACTTCACCGCCAGTGCACGTCAGTCTTGGCCTGTATCACTCTTTGGTATTCAGTTACTGTGACCCAGGTGCCCAGCTCAGCCAGCACACCTTAATCTTGGCCCGCAGCACTCCCGCTGATGAGGTACTGTGTGTAAGTACGCAGACTAGAGCACTGGACCTCCCACCAATGAAGGGCTCCAGCTCAAAAGGAGCCCCCTGGAGAAGTGCAAGACCTGGGCCTTTTGAGGTAGATAAAACAAGCATTGGCAAAACCAACATGTCTCACCTATGCAAGAGCTATTGACTTTCTCAATGTCTTTTAGCGCAGCTGCTGCCCTGCCTGGCTGAAAGTAAAAAAAAAAAGAAACCATGACGCAGTCAGCGCTGGCCCCATAATAGCACTTTTTTCCTTTACTTTCAGCCATGTTGCACAGCAGCCACACTGCTCTACAATATGGCTAAACAAAATATTGACAGCGTAGGTGAGACCTGCCAAAACTTGTTCTTCTTTGCAACAGTTCTTAGTATTTGTTGCCTCACCTCATAGAATAAGGACAGTGGCAAGGAGAGCTGAGGGGATAGTGCATCAAAGTGTTTCACCCATTCTGTATCTAGAGGGAATGCATTAACACAAATTAGCCTGGATTCAGAAGAACCAAGTTTATTGCTAAGTATTTGGGATTTTGTCCCCTTGTTCTTGTTGTCTATCAGCATCTTTATTATTTGGGTCTTCACTTAAAGAAAGGACTGTCATGAAGACAGCTTGCACTTGGAGTGATGAAGATCACCGGTAAGTAACCTGGACATCACCCCCTCACCCAAGTTTATCATCACAGGCCTTCCTCTGTGAGTAAAGATCTCTTACAGTCAGGACATTGATGATGAAGAGGAAGACCTGGACTCAGAGTGATGAAGATTTGAGGTAAAAGGTAGTGAGATCCAAGTGTTATGTTAAAAGAAGACCCCGTTAGTGATCGTTAGTGATCAGAAAACCACAGGTCTGTACCTAACATAGCACTTAGGTACCGCATCCTTTGAAGCTAGGACATGCTTCGGGGGGAGGGGTGTGGGCTGGGGTCTTAGCCAGGTCTGGTGGTGCGGACTTACGCAACGACTGACAATATTTGTGGGATTTCAACCTTACAGTTTCAAATCCATCTCTCTGAAGTTGATAAAATGAGCGCTATTGAGATGGGTAACATAAATCATCTGTTGTGCAGCGCCAAGAAGCCCTTCAAAGTGAATATACAATCTACAAGTACACATTATGGCTCTCATTATAACATCAGCGGTAAAAAACGCCTACCGCCGCAGCGACAGCCACCATCGCTGCCGCTACCAACGCCACAAGAAGGGCCGAAATCCAGCTGTGGCCATCCTGGCGGATGGCGGTAAGGTGGCGCTGCTAGCACCAGCAGTGCCACGCCAGAAGACAGCCGCCAGCCATATTATGAGAAATAATACGGCCTGGCGGTGTTCTGCTGGCAGGCGCTGTTGGCGGTAAGAGCACCCCGTCCCGTCTCCTGCCTGTAGACCCCATGGATCTAGGTAAGTCGGGTCTCCGACAGGGGAGGGGTGTTGTGTGTGTGGGGGGGGGGGTGTGCATGTATGTGTGTGCGTGAATGCGGGTGTGTGTTGAGGGTTGATTGTGTGTGTGCATGTATGGAAGTATGAGTGTCTGTATGTTTGAAATTGTAATGCGTGTCTGCATGTATGTTTGGAAGTGTGTGCGGATGTGTGTATGATTGGATGTATGCATGCGTGTATGTATGTGTGAATAAGTGTGTCTGCATGTGCGTGTGTGAAGGGGCGTGGATGTAGGGGGTGGGAGTTGTTTTGGGTGGTAGGAGGGTGGGGGGGTCTTTGAAAAGGTAGGGGGTGGGGGGCACCTATCAGTGACGGGGAACGAATTCCCTGTCACTGATAGGGCATACTGCCATGGTTTTTGTGACGTTACGAACACAACGAAAACCATGGCGGTAGGCGGGGTCATAATCCCGCAGGTGGCACAATGCCTGCCGCCGGTCTGGAGATGGATATCTCCAGCCCAGCGGCTATTACCGCCATGGTGGTCAGAGTGGTACATTGGTGGTTGGGCTTCAGCCAACCCGCTCGTGTCATAATGTGGCGGTAAGTACTGCCAGCCTCATGGCGGTACTACCGCCACATTGTCGCCGACCGCCGGGGTTATCGTCGACCGCCTGGGTTATAATAGCCCCCTATGTGTCATTGTCAGCTGTGAACAACAAGCCACATTGAACATTCTGGGACTTCAGAAAATACCAGTGTTATGTCAACAGATCTGCTGAAGTTCATGTTTAGTATTAAAAAATACTATGGGCCCTGTAGATGTAGCAGTGCAGCATTCACCAGAGCATAACTGGGGAGAAAACTGATAACTAGCTAAAAAAATTAACAGTAGCAGAAAAAGATGGATTAAAAGAAGAGAGAAACATTAAAGAAGAGGTTTACTAGCTGAAAATAAATGTCTTAAGGTGTTTTTGAGAAATCAGGAGAGATGGTTCTGGTGCAGAGGTAGTGGGCAATGAAATCAAGGTCCTGGCTGCAGAATTGCTTGCCCACTCACTCTACCCATAATTATTATGCGATAGGTATTAGTAAGTAGAAGCCACATCTCGGGTGGCTGTGTCTTATGGGCAAATGTTGCCATGCAGAGATGCTGGTGAGATCATAAACCAAGAAGCTGGAAGTGAAGTGGCTTCTGATTGTCAGCACAACCCTGAGATGGCAACACACGAGCAGATTGCAGAAGAGAACCATAATGTATTTTAAATAGTACATGTTTATTTGGGGGACTTGGCTTCAAACAGCTACTGTGGAGCTAAAAATGGACATAGATTCAAAGTAGAATATTTACTTTTTATTTACTTTTCATGAATAAATTGATGCTAAAGTGAGGGCTAGTGGCGTCAATATTTGCCACCTAATTATCAATTTATCAAATTTGCCACGTAATATGGTTCTTAATTTGCATGATTTTCAGATTTCACAAACAACGTTATTCCTAGTTGAATGCATGAAAATTAATTTGCCAGAGAATTTGCCGCATAATTTGATTCTTTACAGCGTTAATTTGGACACCCTTGCTTCTGATTTAGATAACTTTTCCACATAAGGCCAGCAGCTGTGGCAATGTGAAGCATCAGCAGATTGATTTGTGTGATATTATTATGAGGTTGAGACTCTTATTTCAGAGAACCATTAAATAATTTCCATATTTCATGGTTCCAGTGAAAGCTGGGTTTTTATATCTCTCCATTTTGTGCCATAAACGAACCTAAACATGCATTACCCATGCACAATGAATGAATAAGTTAATAATGGAAATGTGGCAAACATGGGTTCAGTATGCAACTACAAAACTCAGTGAGCGGTGTACTGTATTAAAACTCATCTTATTTTGTATGAGCCATTATTTCTGGGATTGGTTCAGCGCTACCACGTGGCTTCTCGTCACAGGCTAGCACCTTAAAAATTCTGAGGCATATTTACAAGAAAGTGATGCATCAGTTCTGATGTGACACTTTCCTTGCGTCCCCCGGTGCTCCCCTAACGACAACATGCTTGTTCCCTATTTACAATACGGCGCACCATGGCGGTCGTTATCACAACAGCGTCTACATTTTTATGTTATTATTGCGCTTTGCTGCAGTAGCCCCAAAAATGTTGGCGCTGGTGCAGCCAAGCACAGGGGGGCCCATAGGACAATACAGGAGGGTCACTTTCATTCAAATGACGGAACAAATAGCGCAGAGAAATCTTGTAAATTCTTTTTACTGCATTTTTTCAGGCCTTCCTGCGGGGGAACGCCCCCCCTTGCATACATTATACCTGGCACAGGAATAATGTGGTGCAAGGAGTTGCAAAGTGGCACAATGCATGCATTGCGCCACTTTGTAAATATGGCGCAGGGGAATGGTCTACTTAGCGCCGCATTCGCATAAACAATTATGCTAAGAGGCGCTAGGGACTTGTAAGTCTGCCCCTAAATACATGAATCTAGGTTTGTGAGTAAGACCCTCTGCTTGTGATGGGTCCCACTGTTTTCTCACAGGTCAGGAAGGGACACCCCTCATGTAATCTGCACCCCCTCCCCAGGCTGGTCCAGGTCTGTGCTGGCCTTGGATGACCTCCATCACATCTCTTGCTGATTCCTATCTCACTGAAGCTGACAAGGCCACATTTATCTGTTCACCCGACTGGTGCAGAAGGCTGGCACGGCCGCTGCCAAGTGACAAGGTTGGCTATTTGCCTCCCTGGCAGTTGACACACTTGGGCGGTTGACACCACGAGTTAAGCCTCGAGATATTTATCTAGAAATCATTTGACCCTGCAGCCCTCGGCAGCATCCTTTCAAACCCTCCTGCAGTATGTATATAGCACTCACTGCCACAGCTTTAAAAACACGGTATTACCCCCATGTCTCAATGGGTCTCGTATCAGCCTCGGAAGAATGAACGACTGAGTGGCCCTGCTGCTATCTGGATGAATGATGAGCGAGTCAGTTTTGTTTAAAGGCCTCAGCTTTACTAGTTTTTTTGCAGATTTTATTCTCAGTAAAGTAAGTTAGAGAGTATCTTCACGTACTTTGCCATAAAATTAGAAATCATCTGTTTGCTTGAGTATTTGGCTGAACAAAAAAGCTTTTTGCACGATAAACTTCACAAACGAAAATAAACCGCATCCAGTGTTGCAGGGAATAAAAACGTCGCTCACGAATAAGAAGCACTGAGTAAATGTGTGTAGTTAGCTTTGCCAAGAATATAATGTTTTTTGATTTTTTTTTTAAATTGTTAACAAAAGCCAAATTGCAAAGTTACTGGTGCTCCTTGCCAGGGGAATCGGTGTTCTAATGTTTTGTTAAAGTTGGGTAAAAGTTAAAATAGCAGCCATAAATCCAACAAAAAATGTGATGTTCCACTGAGGCTGGTAACAGCAGTTACCCCCAGCTCCTTCAGAATTATGGGATGGGCTGGGACACCACTGATCTGTTTACTTTCACTCAGAGAGACGGCTGCTGAAAGCAGGCACCATGGGGCATATTTATACTCCGTTTGTGCCGAATTTGCGTCGTTTTTTTCGACGCAAATTCGACGCAAAACTAACTCCATATTTATACTTTGGCGTTAGACGCGTCTAGTGCCAAAGTTCTTGGCGTTAGCGCAGTTTTGCGTCAAAAAGTATAAATACGGGCCCATGTTTGGGTGAAAGCCTCTGGATACATGAAGAATTACTAGGGAATCAGACCTGGATTGCTGATTCTGCCGGTAACTCCTCCTTTCTTAGCAGACACTCGTAATGAATTGAATGTTCCCTGCTCACGGGCCCTGGAGTACAGAGGTATCCTCAACTCTGGCAGTGCGGAAATCCCGGCCCATAATCTGGGGCACCCATGAACAGGGAGCAAATATTTACACAGAAATGATTCCGTTAAAATATTTGAAGGAAATCTCCAAAATTTTGAGTGAAATTTCATCTTCAGGGAAACTTGTGTGAAGGTGACAAACTTCACAACTTTGTGAAGTTACAGCAACTGTCACCTTTACAGGGTACCAAGACGTTAAGGGCCTGATTCAGACTTTGGCAGAGGGATTACTCTATCACAACACTGACAGATATCCCGTCCACCGAAATATAAATCCCATAGGGTATAATGGGATTTATATTTCGGCATACAGACTATCTGTCACCGTTGTGATGGAGTAACCCATCCACCAAAAACTAAATCAAGCCCTCAGGCAGTTGTGATGTGCCACAGTTTGCATAGTTCATGCAGCCTCGGGCTTCTGACAGCAGTGCTATCCTTCATGCTACAGACTTTATGGGAGCTCAGTCATCTGGCAGCAACGTTGTCACTCTGGACACAAATAGTGCACAAGCTTTGACATTAGAGGTGCAGGCACGTTAGAATAAAGCTGGCCCTCAGATGATGCAGATCTTTAAAGCACAGTGTCAGAACAGCAGACCTACCACTCACTTTACGAGGATCTCACAAGCCAAAGTATTACACACAAGAAGCGTCCATAGGATTACAGAGATATTTGCACTCCAAACACTGTAGCCTCGATTGTTTTTCTTGTGCAGTAGGAAAACCAAGACTCACTGTAACATGCCTTATTGGAACCCAGTGAAGCCAAATCTGACAGCAGAGCTATCCCTCAGACTACACAGATTTCATGGGCTCAGATCTATGATGACGAGGTTACAAGAAACTCACAGGTTCCATCATCTTGCAGCAAATATAGCCCTTTGCTCACAGTGATCGTACTGTCTCATACCTCTTCCAGCAGAGCTATCCCTCAGGTTACAGGGATCGAATAGATGCAAACCTCAGGCAGCAGCAGTATCCCTCAGGGCAGAGAAACATTCCAGGCACAGATCTTGCAGGGCCAACCTTCATACAGCAGAACTACCAGTCGGATCAGAAAGAAATTTCAGGCTCTGGTTTATGACAGCAAAAGAATCCATTAGTGTAGAAATTTCTTACAGTTATCCATTCCAAAGACCTTACATGGTCAGGCTTTTGTCAACAAAGATGCTCCTGTCTTTCAGGTAACTCAGGTCTCACATGCTCTGCCGCTCAAAACAGATCTATTCCTAAGGTTAGACAGATCAAGCAGGCCGCAACAGACGGCAGAGCTATCCCTTGGTTTGCAGGGCCCGTCAGGCCTAGGCCTATGGCAGCAAAGCTCCAGCAGGCCCAGGCGTGGGATAGAAGAACTATTGGTCGGGTTACTAACCTGGGAAACTATTCAGCATCCCTGAGGCCCATCTCTGGTACTGATGAGTGCGTGTGTGTGTCTGGAGCAGGTGTCCAGGCCCAGCTCTCCACCTACCTGGCCCTTAATAAGCTCCAGGATCTGCGTTCTTCCAGGCCCTCTCTCATCTGCTGCATTCATCTTCCTCTTCCTGATTCTGCTCCACTCTCTTCTCAAGCCCCTTCCTGCTCTCTTTCCCGCCCTTTTTGCTGCTCGTACTTTCTTTCTCACTCTTTTTGCTGCTGCTCCCGCCTGTTTCCCGCCTGTTTCTTCCTCTCTGCATCAGCCTTTTCTCTATTGCTTCATTCTCACCTTCCTTCCTTTTATTTTGCTCTTTTTGTTTTTTTCTGCCCTCTTTGGGCTCTTTTAGTCTGCTTATACCCCTTTTGCCCTTTTCCCGCTCCTTATCCTTGTTGCTGCCTCCTCCCGCCTCCCTCTCTCCTTCCTGGCATTTCGCTAGCCCTACCTACTGCCTCCTCGTGCCCATCCCACCCCCCAGGAGCCGTCTGCACCCGTTCACAGCTGGACCGCGCCCAGCACAGCTACACTTCTACCTCTCTCTGCTGCCCTCGACCCTGGACGCCGCCACAAACACTGCCACCACGCCACACCAAACTCCACGGTAGAATCTTTTACCTGCACCCTCTGCCACTTCACCTGCCACAACACGCACTCTTCCACCCCTCTAAGCAACTCCTAGCCCACTCGACGCACAACAACAGCTACTCAGCACGAGGTCGTACGTATCCTCCTCAACACTCGTTCAGTCAGCAAACACGCCACCGAGGTCTGGGACCTTATCAAGACTTCTGCGCCCAACATCATCTTCCTAACCGAGACCTGTCTCAACTCTGCGTCAGCCATCAACATACCACCAGGATACAGAATCACCCACTCTGACCACATCAACAACCCAAGTGGAGGAAACGTCATTACTCACAGAGACTACATCAAATGCTCCACTGCCACAGAAGACACCATCCCAGCAATGGAACACCTCAACTTCATTATCCAAAGGGGCAAGAAATCCACCATGGGAGCCCTTGTTCACTGTCCACCGGTACCCCGAACCACCTTCTGCAACCTCATCACCGATTTCATCAACCCCTTGCCATTGTCACAAAGGACTACATGTTCATGGGCACCCACAACTTCAACCTCGACAACGTAACCTAACTCTGCTAACCTCCTTGACAACCTGAACAACATCGGCCTCTCCCAACTTGTACACGACCTGACACACATTGTAGGACACACGCTTGACCTCATATTCACTTCCAGTGACCACATCAAATGCAGCCACACCACCGAACTCAAGGAGCGATCACTCAGTCATCCACTTCATCAACACGACCCCCATGCCCTCCCCCAAAGCAACCCAGTGCCACCTGTCACAGCTGGAACAAGACCTTCGAGACCGAATAGTCCAACTCCCTCACCCTCAACCCACCCAAACACCACAACAATGTAAACCAGGATGTCAGAAGCGTCAACACCTGGATCACTGACTGTGTGACGGTGTTGTGCCCATCAAGAACAAGAAACACAGAAGATCCACCAAGCAAGCAAGCTAGTACACTGAGGACCTCAGGACAGCAAAGCGTCACTGCAAGTATCTTGACAAAAGGCAGGGCACCAATAAAGACCCAGCCGATGGAACCGTCTGCAAATCAACACTCAATCTATACCACTGCCAACCATGTGAGATGAAAAAAAACCAGCTCTGGCATCACACATCGAAGCTAATCCCAACAACAGTAAGGAGCTCTTCTGCATAGTCAAGGAATTCACCAACCTGGAAAGAGCAACAAGCAACATCTATCCCTCTCAGGATCTATGCAATAGCCTTGCAGACTTCGACCCTCAACTCCAGCCTGAAGACTTTTTCAATGGCCCTACCTCCACACACGACCATCCCAAGGCTAACCATCTAGAACCACCTCACCAGTCAGGACCCCATCATGAAATCCATCCACTCAAGGGCCCCATCCAACCCATTCCCCCACCACATCTTCAACCTAGGATCATCCTAGATTGGTCTCAAACTTTCCATACTACTGAACACCTCACTGCATTCTGCCACCTTCCCAGAAGACTGGAAGCATGCATAATCTAAGGCCTGCTGAAGACACCTTCAGCGGACCCCAACAAATGGAGCAACTACAGACCCATCTCCCTGTTCCCTTTCCTGGCTAAATACATTGAAAAATCCATCACCCAACAACTCACCTTCTAGCTAGAACACAATTAACTCCTGGACGACACCCAATCCGGATTCTGCAACAACCGCAGCACGGAGACAGCCCTGATTGCGGCCACAGATGACATCCGGGCCTTCTTTGACAAAGGAGGGACATCAGCCCTTATCCTCCTCGATCTCTCAGCATCCTTCAACATCATCTCCCATCACTCGCTCATTGCCAGACTTCACAACATAGGCATCCATGGAGCAGCCCACAGATGGATCCACTCCTTTCACATCAACAGACTCAAGTCCACCTTCCACCCTTCCTTCGGAACCCAAACCAATCATCTGCGGAGTCCCTCAAGGCTCATCACTCAATCCCACCCTCTTCAACATCTACATGTCCCCTCTAACCAAGATAGTCAGATTCCATCGACTCTGAGGATCCAATGCAGATGATACACAACTCATCCTCTCCAAAAATGTAATCACCACCAGAACCAACTTCCACCAATGCATGACCATGCTAATTGAATGATGAATAACTGACTCAAGTTCAACACAGACAAGACGGAAGTCTTGATCTTCGGCAGCGACAACTTCCCCTGGAGCACCTCATGGTGGCCCACAGTATTGGGGCCCACTGCAACCCCAGCTTAGCACACCAGGAATCTTGCAACCATCCTGGACAGCAAACTCATCATGAGGTCCCAAGTCAACGAAGTGTCATCCTCCTGCTTCTCCATGCTGCTCATGTAATGTAAGACTTTCAAGTGGCTTTCCCAAATCGCAAGACGCATCATCACCCAAGCCCATGTCACCAGTCGACAGGACTATGAAAACATCCTCTATGTGGGAATCGAGGCCCACTTAGTTAAAAAACTACAGATCACCCAAAGCACTGCTGCACGACTCATCCTGATCTTCCTCTTCACACCCACATCACCCCCACCTCAAAAACTCCTCTGGCTCCCAGTTCAGAAGAAATGCCAGTTCAGTCTCCTCACCGATGCGTTCAAGGCTCTGCACAATTCTCAACCCACCTATATCAACCACCACCTGAGATTTCACAGACCCTCCAGACACCTCCACTCTGCCTCTCTCGCACTGGTCTGTACCCCGCATGCAACGCAGGAGAGCAAGTTCACACTCCTTCTACCTCGCAGCAAAAGCTTGGAACGAGCTCTCCCTGCACCTCATGCCCTCCCCTTCTCTACAGAAGTTCCATAGGATGCTAAAAACCTGGCTATTCAACTGAGACCCTGGACCCTGCCAGCACCTGGATACCCTCACGTGTGACAAGTCGCACTCTACAAGTTAACTAATTGATTGAATGATTGATTGCTGAGAACTGTGTGCCTGCAGCAGGTGTACTGACAGCTGAGCACCAGGCAGGCAACGGTATTGGAGGCAATGTGGCAGGTGACACTCTATCTCCATCTGACATTGATAGTAATGGGTATGGACTCCTGGGTGAGTGACAGGGCCTGCTGTTTCCTGATTGGTTCAGAATGTTTGAGTGAGTGGGAACTTCTAGTAATGTGAGGGAGTAGAGAGGAATTGATGGTGGCAGACACGGTTCACATGCAAGAACCACAAGCCCTCTGTCCCACCTGACCCTGTTCCTCAAGGGGAAATGCAGAACAAGGACTTGCCTTAAAAAAGTGCTGGTAGCAGGCCAAAATGCATATTTTTCTTTAAAGGAATCCAGAAAATGTTGTCACCTACAAACTGTCTGTGAATAAGACTGGCTCGTAACACCATCCTTAACATCTCAGGGACTGACCGATGGAAACATTGTTTTTGTCAGTCATTACTGCATGACGCCTCCAGAGCTGCGGTATTACCGGATCATCTCCTGGTCTTACTGCTGCATCTCTGAATATACACCAGAAACGTTTGGAATTCTGTAAAGCAGAAACATCCAGTAGTCCAAGTAATAGATGCTATGCCTCTTTACACTTGCACAGGAGGTCTTTGAACCTGTCAAGTAGCCAGCAGGAAGACTCCAAAGGCAAACCATGAGCAAAATACTCAAAACACTGCCACCACGCCACACCAAACTCCACGGTAGAACCTTTTACCTACACCCTCTGCCACTTCACCTGCCACAACACGCACTCTCCCACCCCTCTAAGCAACTCCTGGCCCACTCGACGCACAAAAACAGCTACTCAGCACCAGGTCGTACGCATCCTCCTCAACACTCGCTCAGTCATCAAACACGCCACCGAGGTCTGGGACCTTATCAAGACTTCTGCGCCCAACATCATCTTCCTAACCGAGACCTGTCTCAACCCTGCGTCAGCCATCAACATACCACCAGGATACAGAATCACCCACTCTGACCACATCAACAAGCCAAGTGGAGTAAACGTCATCACTCACAGAGACTACATCAAATGCACCACTGCCACAGAAGACACCGTCCCAGCAATGGAACACCTTAACTTCATTATCCAAAGGGGCAAGAAATCCACCATGGGAGCCCTTGTTCACTGTCCACCGGTACCCCGAACCACCTTCTGCAACCTCATCACCGATTTCATCAACCCCTCGCCATTGTCACGAAGGACTACATGTTCCTGGGCACCCACAACTTCAACCTCAACAACGTAACCTAACTCTGCTAACCTCCTTGACAACCTGAACATCGGCCTCACCCAACTTGTACACGACCTGATACACATTGTAGGACACATGCTTGACCTCATATTCACTTCCAGTGACCACATCAAATGCAGCCACACCACCGAACTCAAGGAGCGATCACTCAGTCATCCACTTCATCAACACGACCCCCATGCCCTCCCCCAAAGCAACCCAGTGCCACCTGTCACAGCTGGAACAAGACCTTTGAGACCGAATAGTCCAACACCCTCACCCTCAACCCACCCAAACACCACAACAATGTAAACCAGGATGTCAGAAGCTTCAACACCTGGATCACTGATTGTGTGACGGTGTTGTCCCCATCAAGAACAAGAAACACAGATGATCCACTAAGCAAGCAAGCTAGTACACTGAGGACCTCAGGACAGCAAAGCTCCACTGCAAGCATCTTGACAAAAGGCAGGGCACCAATAAAGACCCAGCCGATGGAACCGTCTGCAAATCAACACTCAATCTATGCCACTGCCAACCATGTGAGATGAAAAAACCCCAGCTCTGGCATCACGCATCATAGCTAATCCCAACAACAGTAAGGAGCTCTTCTGCATAGTCAGGGAATTCACCAACCTGGAAAGAGCAACAAGCAACATCTATCCTTCTCAGGATCTATGCAATAGCCTTTCAGACTTCAACCCTCAACTTCAGCCTGAAGACTTTTTCAATGGCCCTACCTCCACACATGACCATCCCAAGGCTAACTGTTGTACCTGGCTTTTTGACAGGGTCATCCCCAAACTTTTTGCCTCCTTCCTCCTATTTTTTTCTGACCTGTTGTTGTTGGCTTTTGACCTCTGGGCACTTTACCACTGCTAACCAGTGCTAAAGTGCATATGCTCTCTGTGTACATTTTACTGTTGATTGGTTTATCCATGATTGGCTATTTAATTTACTCGTAAGTCCCTAGTAGAGTGCACTACATGTGCCTAGGGCGTGTAGATTAAATGCTACTAGTGGGCTTGCAGCACTGGTTGTGCCACCCACTTCAGTAGCCCCTTAACCGTGTCTCAGGCCTGCCATTGCAAGCCCTGTGTGTGCAGTTTCACTGCCACTTCGACTTGGCATTTAAAAGTACTTGCCAAGCCTAGAACTCCCCTTTTTCTACATATAAGTCACCCCTAATGTGTGCCCTAGGTAACCCCTAGAGCAGGGTGCTGTGTGGGTAAAAGGCAGGACATGTACCTGTGTAGTTATATGTCCTGGTAGTGCAAAACTCCTAAATTCGTTTTTACACTACTGTGAGGCCTGCTCCCTTCATAGGCTAACATTGGGGCTGCCCTCATACATTGTTGAAGTGGCAGCTGCTGATCTGAAAGGAGCAGGAAGGTCATATTTAGTATGGCCAGAATGGTAATACAAAGTCCTGCTGACTGGTGAAGTCGGATTTAATATTACTATTCTAGAAATGCCACTTTTAGAAAGTGAGCATTTCTTTGCACTTAAATCTTTCTGTGCCCTTCAATCCACGTCTGGCTAGGTTTAGTTGACAGCTCCTTGTGCATTCACTCAGACACACCCCAAACACAGGGTACTCAGCCTCACTTGCATACATCTGCATTTTGAATGGGTCTTCCTGGGCTGGGAGGGTGGAGGGCCTGCCCTCACACAAAGGACTGCCACACCCCCTACTGGGACTCTGGCAGACAGGATTGAACTGAAAGGGGGCTTGGTGCATTTCTTAGACACTCTTTGAAGTCACCCCCACGTCAAAAGCACAACTTAGTATAAAACAGGGCCTCTGCCCTACCTCATCAGACACTTGCTGGAGAAGAAACCTGAAGCAGAAACTACATCCTGCCAAGAAGAACTGCCTGGCTGCTCAAAGGACTCACCTGTCTGCTTTTCTACAAAGGACTGCTGCCTTGCTGTTGGCCTGCTGCCTTGCTGAACTCTTGTCTGGCTGTAAAAGTGCTCTCCAAGGGCTTGGATAGAGCTTGCCTCCTGTTCCCTGAAGTCTCAGGACCAAAAAGACTTCTCTCTTTCACTTGGACGCTTCGCGCGACGAAATTTCCGACGCACAGCTTGTTCCGCGGCGAGAAAAACGCCGCACACCGACGCTGATCGACGCGCCGCCTTCGGGACGATCGAAACTTTGACGCACGGCCTCGCAAGGACAACGCCGCCCGACTTCCAAGAGAAATCGACGCAACGCCTGTCGTGAGAGTGAAATTTCGACGCACAGCCCCGCGGAACGACGCGCAGCCGGAAAACAAGCAGGAGAATCCACGCACAGACCCGGGACATCTGGTAATCCCCGCGATCCATGGAAGGAGAAGGTCCGCGTGCCGGAAAACGACGCACGTCTTCCCCCGAGTGAAAAATAACGACGCAAGTCTGTGTGGGAAGGGGCGCAACCGACGCACACACCATTTTTCCTCCTGTAGAACGACACACGTCTCCCCGCGTGAAAAATAACGACGCAAGTCCGTGTGTGAAGGGGCGTAACCGACGCTCACACCATTTTTCCACGCATCTCCTCTTCTGCGTCCCTCTGCGGAGATTTTCCACCAGAAACCAGGTACTTTGTGCTTGAAAGAGACTTTGTTTGCTTTTTAAAGACTTAAGACACTTTGGGGGTCATTCTGACCTCGGCGGTAAAAGGCGCTTACCGCCGGTCAGAAGACCGCCATAATACCGCCGCGGCCGCGGTAAGCCGCCACGGTCATTCTGACCCACAACTGCCAAACCTCCACAAATCCGACCTCCACTGCAGTCCGCCACATCAGCGGTCAGTGGTAAACTGGAGATGACCAAACCTCCACCGCCACGCCAACAGAAACACGCCCATGCCATTACGACCCACGAATCCACGCGGCAACATCGCGGTGCAGAAGACTGGCGGCGGACCCCCACCCACCCCACCCGAATTCACAGCATGGGAGCAAGAGGTCTTGAACATCCTGCATCCTGAGGGCCTCGCAGGAGTAGGCGGAGGAATGGACTCTGGTAAGTCGAATCTCAACTACTACATCCCCCCCACCCACCAGCATGCCAACCCACACCCCCACCCTCACCCCCAACCCCCCTTCACACATCCTCCCTGAGAATGTCTCACCAGCACAACCCACCCAACCCAACACAAAGCCCTGCATGCCAACACAAACCATGGACACCCATCACCTAAGCATGCCTACTGCACATACCCATCCCCCCACAAACCATCCTCACAAATCCTCCCACAAGGGAATGCCAGCACTGGGGGACAAGGCCACACACAAATCGCACGCCATGGCACACACACAACCAATAACCATACTCTTTTACCCCTGCAGGACCCGAACGCCAACACACCGGTCAGGAGGGTCCAGAAATGTCCATCCCACCCCCGGAACAGGCCCCCAGTGATGACAGCAGCTCTGTCGACCTGGAACCTGATGACCAGCCCGGACCATCGGGGACCTCTGGGCAGTGGGTTCCCCACACACAGACACAGGCCACAGCAGACCCAACCCCCTCTGGGAACACCAGCACAGCTCCCACCCAGCGGGCCCATGCCTCTGTCTCTAGGACAGGTCAATCAGTGGTGTGTCCGCCACTACAGGGCACCCAGGCTGACCCACCACCCCAACAACAACAGGGACCTGGGGGCAGTGGTAGTGGGCACACCGTCCAGGGGACAGAGGCCCGGGGAAACAGGGCAACTCGGAGGGCAGAACCCACTCTGCAAGAGGCCCTCACCACCATCATGGGAGCCTACCACCACTCCCAAGAGACGATGGCGACGGTACTGGCCAGGTTCCAGGAGATCCAGGCACAGCAGGAGGAACGCTACATGGGGTTCAGAGACGAACTCAGGAACATCGGGACCGCAATGAGGACCATCGTCCTGGCCCTCAACCGGATCGAAAACACGTTGCGGGAGCATGTGGCACCACACAGGGCCCCTGTCACTAGCCAGGACCAGGAACAGCCTACCTCCTCCGCCGGCGCTAGTGGACAGGAGGCCCCCACACAACGACAGGCCACCAGAACCCCACCTCCTGCTGAAGAACAACCACCCCGCAAGAGGAGCCTGAGATAAAAAAAAAAGACAGAGTAGGATGCCAAGACCCCCGCCAGCATGAGATACCCCCTGAAGTCATCCCACTGTCCCACATTGCCACCCTGTCCAACCTTGAACTGCCCCTGCTCCATCCTTACACAGGCATATGGACAATGCACCTGTGAGACTGAGAACTGGACTCTGCCATGGACATTACTCCACCACCACCCATCACCGTTTTACTATCATGTACCAATATCTAGCACTAAAAATAAATCACTCATTGCACAGAAATCAGTTTGGAGTCATGCTGTATTATTAACAAAAGTATTACACATTACAGTTCAATATATGTTCTGTCAATTAGTGATGACAACATACCAATACGCTGTAGTTCATGGGCAAACCAAGCAGAAGTCACGCACTGAGTCATACAGCACTGAGAAGGGAAGGGAAAATGAAAAATCAGTTAAAAACAACTGGGGGGAAATACAGAAAGTAGAGATGCAGGAGGCTCTAAGTAAATGTGAAATGGCGTGGGTGATTCTTACCTGTGGGCTACTGAAAATACTGTTGTATAACAGTTTCCCTGTTGTCTGTGTTCTCCCCGTCGTCTTCCTCCTCTTCACTCTCCACAGGCTCCACAGCTTCTACAACACCACCATCTGGACCATCCTCCTGCAGGAAAGGCACCTGGCGTCGCAATGCTAGATTGTGCAGCATACAGCAGGCCACGATGATATGGCACACCTTCTTTGGTGAGTACATGAGCGATCCACCTGTCATATGCAGGCACCTAAACCTGGCCTTCAGGAGGCCAAAGGTTCGCTCGATCACCCTCCTAGTACGCCCATGGGCCTCATTGTACCGTTCCTCTGTCCGGGGATTCCTCACTGGGGTCAGTAGCCACGGCAGGTTGGGGTAACCAGAGTCACCTATTAGCCACACACGTTGTCTCTGTAGCTGTTCCATCACATAGGGGATGCTGCTATTACGCATAATATACGCGTCATGCACTGACCCAGGGAACTTGGCATTTACATGGGAGATGTACTGGTCTGCCAAACAGACCACCTGCACATTCATCGAATGGTAATTTTTCCTGTTTCTGTACGTCATTTGGGGGTACTAAAGCCACATGGGTCCCATCAATGGCACCAATGATGTTGGGGATATGTCCAAGGGCATAGAAATCAGCCTTCACTGTAGGCAAATCACCCTCCTCTGGGAAAACAATGTAGCTCCGCATGAGTTTCATCAGGGCAGACAACACTCTGGACAAAATCTTAGAAAACATAGGCTGAGACATTCCAGATGACATGGCCACTGTTGTCTGGAATGAGCCACTTGCCAAAAAATGGAGGACAGACAGAACCTGCACTAGAGGGGGAATTCCTGTGGGTTGGCGGATGGGGGACATCAGGGCTTGCTCCAGCTGGGCACACAGTTCATGTATAGTGGCTCGGTCAAGTCGGTATCGGAGTATAATATGGCGTTCTTCCATTGTCGACAGGTCCACCAGCGGCCGGTACACGCGAGGATTCATCCTTCTCATCGCAAGTCCCAGCGGACGGTGCCTAAGAAGGACAATATGGAGCACAGAGTCAATCAACTCACAGGTACGTTCACCACAGCTTGCACAGCACACGATTATGTATGTATTTCAATGCTTGTATGTGTGGCAATGCAAGGCCTAGACCTGTGTGACGCAGTTGAAATTAAGCCATGTGGGCCCTTGAAATGGCGGCTGCCTGACCTGTGAAGTGGGACAATGGGATGTGAGGTCACTGCGCTGGCGTGGCACACCGTGGCGGTAGGCGGCCGAAGACCGCTGTGCGAAGACGCATTGGTTAACAATGATCCCTATGGGTTTCATGAGCCAATGACGATGTACGCCGGCGGTCGCGGTACGCACCGCCGCAGTACGCACCGCCACGGACGTGACCGCCATTTTCTATCTGCTTAATCACTCGAGACCTGATCATCCACAGGAGAGGACCTATACTGCAAGTGCTGCTGTGACCTCGGTCTGGAAGAGACAATGGCTGCTGCGACTGGGGAAAGGGCCCCTGCCTTCACTTCTGAAGAGTTGGAGAAACTAGTGGATGGGGTCCTCCCCCAGTATGCGCTACTCTACGGTCCTCCAGACCAACAGGTAAGTACACAGGGTGCACGTCGAATGGGCAATGCATGTGTTGAGTGGGATGGATATAAGATTTGGGGGGGGAGAGAATGACGAGTGCAAGGCATGACAGATGACAGAATGTGCCACATGGCAAGGTTGGGGAGGGGGGGCCAATCACATCTAACAAGCAGAAAATTGATGACATTTCCCTTCCCACCCTGTACATGTCAAATAGGTCAGCGCCCATCAGAAAGTCGATATTTGGCGTGCCATCGCCAAGGAAGTCTGGACCGTGGGGGTCTACAACAGACGGGGCACCCACTGCCGCAAGAGGTGGGAGGACATCCGCCGCGGAACCAGGAAGACTGCCGAGTCACTGCTGGAGATGGCCTCCCAACCTAGGAGGGGTGCCAGTCGTACCCTGACCCCCCTGATGTCCCGGATCCTGGCGGTGGCCTACCCTGATTTGGATGGGCGCGTGGCGACATCACAGCAGACACAAGGGGGTGAGTACCAGTTAATTCAGCCATTTTTACGCGCAGTGGAGGTGCCTGGGTGGGGGAGGAGGACTGTGGGTGACATTAGGCCAGGGCGCTTTCTGTAGTGTAGTCCTCTCCTTTAGCCATGGCCCTGTGCCCCCGCCCCCCACCTCTGTAGGGTGACAAGTACAGCTATCCATGGTCCAGCATCACCCATGTGCGCTTTTGTTGACCCTAGATCTGTAGGCCTGGTCACAAGTACTGAGTAGTGTACCCCGATAGCGCGGCTTAGTGCATGAGGCTCCTGTGTCTGTCCTCTCTGCCAACGTTGTTGACAATGCATGCACTCAACCTGTTTTTTTTCTCCCCCCACCCTTTTTCTTTATCTACTTTTCCATGTGTGAATTAGCATCATCAGGCAGAGGAGATTTGGCACCGGAGCAGGAGGGAGCTGCGACTCACAAGGCCCCGGTGGCCCATGGCACAGATACCGAGGGCACCAGTGATACGGAGGGCGAGGGGAGCTTCACAACGGGGACCCGTGGTGAGACCAGCGACACCGACACGTCCTCGGATGGGAGCTCCCTAGCGGTGGTGGCAAAATCCGTGCCCCCGCCTCTACAGGTACAGCCGCCACCCAGCGCACCAGCTCCGCCCTCCCAGCAGCCCCTCAGCCTACGCTCCGTGCCCGCTCTCCCAAGAAGGCGGGCATCTCCTTCGCCCCAGGCACCTCAGGCCCTGCCCCTGTTACCCCTGCTGCCCTCAGTGAGGAGGTCATTGACATCCTACAGACCATCATTGTTGGGCAGTCTACCCTTTTGAATGCCATCCAGGGTGTGGAGAGGGAGGTGCATCGTAGCAATGCATACCTGGAGGGCATTCATTCGGGTCAGGCTGCCCATCAACAATCGTTCAATTCTCTGGCCTCAGCACTGACGGCAGCCATTATCCCTGTCTCCAGTCTCCCACTTCTAACTGCCTCCACCCTGTCAGCCTATCCCATCCACACCATCAGACCAGCCTGCACACACCTCAACACCCAAGGGCAGCTCACACAGACATAAGCACCACAAAACACACAAACACTCACCCAAGCAACACACAGAAGCAGACATGCCAACAGTCACTACCACCTCTGTGTCCCCCTCCTCCTCGTCTACCTCCTCCCTCCCTGTGACGTCTACACTCACACCTGCATGCACACCACCAACAGCCAGTACTTCCATCACCTGCACACCCTCCAGTACAGTCCGCACACGTGCAGTCACCACCCCCACTGCCATTTACACGTCCCCTGTGTCCTCTCCCACTGTGTCTGTCACCCCCTCTTCCAAGACACACAAACGCAGGCAGACACCCGAACAACATCCATCCACCTCACGACAGCCTACGTCACATTCACCTGCACCCAAAGACAGCACACCTGACACTCCTACAACCACATCCTCTTCCTCCACTCCCATCACCACTACTCCCACCCTTTACCTTGGTCCCAAAAAAGTTTACCTCTCGAATCTTAACCTCTTTCCCTCCCCTGACCCACCCCCTCCATCTGCTAAGAGTCCCAAGAGCACCTCAGCCACCACCAGCCCAGCTTCGAGTGTCAGTGTTGTGCATGGGTTCTGGAGTCCACCCTTTGGCAGCAGTGACACATCTGTCAGCAGCAAGGGGACAGCCAGCCCCCCCCTGGCAAGAGGACCCGGAAACTCAAGGGCCGCCGTGAGAAGACGGACACGGCTGCCCCCAAGGACCAAAGTTCTGCCACTTCACCTGCCACAACATCCAGGGGAGGCAAGGCCCAGAGACCTTCATCTAAGGAGCGAAAGGGCAGCAGGGCGGAGAAGTCAGCCAGCAGGAGCGCGGAGCAGGAGGGCCCCACAAGCCCCATCCCGGGTGTAAGGGAGGACACCCAAGGGGCCAGGACTCCGTCACCGAAGGGTCCAGCAAATGCACGGTCGGAGGGCGACTGAGCAGGGAGGCCAGGTCTGGCTCCCTTGGATTAACCGTGCAGGAGAGCACCGCTGAACAGGGCCCCGCCGTGCAGAAGAGCACCGCTGAACAGGGCCCCGCCGTGCAGAAGAGCACCGCTGAACAGGGCCACGCCGTGCAGAAGAGCACCGCTGAACAGGGCCCCGCCGTGCAGAAGAGCACCGCTGAACAGGGCCCCGCCGTGCAGAAGAGCACCGCTGAACAGGGCCCGCCGTCTCAAGCACCGCTGAACAGGGCACCGCCGTCTCAGGCACCGCTCCGCTGGGCCCTTCATCTCAAGCACCGCTCCGCTGGGCCCTTCATCTCAAGCACCGCTCCGCTGGGCCCTTCCTGTCAAGCACCGCTCCGCTGGGCCCTTCATCTCAAGCACCGCTCCGCTGGGCCCTTCATCTCAAGCACCGCTCCGCTGGGCCCTTCCGGTCAAGCACCGCTCCGCTGGGCCCTTCATCTCAAGCACTGCTCCGCTGGGCCCTTCTTCTCAAGCACCGCTCCGCTGGGCCCTTCCTGTCAAGCACCGCTCCGCTGGGCCCTTCTTCTCAAGCACCGCTCCGCTGGGCCCTTCATCTCAAGCACCGCTCCGCTGGGCCCTTCCTGTCAAGCACCGCTCCGCTGGGCCCTTCATCTCAAGCACCGCTCCGCTGGGCCCTTCCTGTCAAGCACCGCTCCGCTGGGCCCTTCCTGTCAAGCACCGCTCCGCTGGGCCCTTCATCTCAAGCACCGCTGAACAGGGCACCGCCGTCTCAAGCACCGCTGAACAGGGCCCCGCCGTGCAGAAGAGCACTGCTGAACAGGGCCCGCCGTGCAGAAGAGCACCGCTGAACAGGGCCCCGCCGTGCAGAAGAGCACCGCTGAACAGGGCCCCGCCGTCTCAGGCATCGCTCCGCTGGGCCCTTCATCTCAAGCACCGATCCGCTGGGCCCTTCATCTCAAGCACCGCTCCGCTGGGGCCTTCCGGTCAAGCACCGCTCTGCTGGGCCCTTCATCTCAAGCACCGCTCCGCTGGGCCCTTCATCTCAAGCACCACTCCGCTGGGCCCTTCCTGTCAAGCACCGCTCCGCTGGGGCCTTCCGGTCAAGCACCGCTCCGCTGGGCCCTTCCTGTCAAGCACCGCTCCGCTGGGCCCTTCATCTCAAGCACCGCTGAACAGGGCACTGCCGTCTCAAGCACCGCTGAACAGGGCCCCGCCATGCAGGAGAGCACCGCTGAACAGGGCCCCGCCGTGCAGGAGAGCACCGCTGAACAGGGCCCCGCCGTGCAGAAGAGCACTGCTGAACAGGGCCCGCCGTGCAGAAGAGCACCGCTGAACAGGGCCCCGCCGTGCAGAAGAGCACCGCTGAACAGGGCCCCGCCGTGCAGAAGAGCACCGCTGAACAGGGCCCCGCCGTGCAGAAGAGCACCGCTGAACAGGGCCCCGCCGTCTCAAGCACCGCTGAACAGGGCACCGCCGTCTCAGGCACCGCTCCGCTGGGCCCTTCATCTCAAGCACCGCTCCGCTGGGCCCTTCATCTCAAGCACCGCTCCGCTGGGGCCTTCCGGTCAAGCACCGCTCTGCTGGGCCCTTCATCTCAAGCACCGCTCCGCTGGGCCCTTCATCTCAAGCACCACTCCGCTGGGCCCTTCCTGTCAAGCACCGCTCGGCTGGGCCCTTCTTCTCAAGCACCGCTCCGCTGGGCCCTTCATCTTAAGCACCGCTCCGCTGGGCCCTTCATCTCAAGCACCGCTCCGCTGGGCCCTTCCTGTCAAGCACCGCTCCGCTGGGCCCTTCATCTCAAGCACCGCTCTGCTGGGCCCTTCATCTCAAGCACCGCTCCGCTGGGCCCTTCCTATCAAGCACCGCTCCGCTGGGCCCTTCCTGTCAAGCACCGCTCCGCTGGGCCCTTCCTGTCAAGCACCGCTCCGCTGGGCCCTTCATCTCAAGCACCGCTAAACAGGGTACCGCCGTCTCAAGCACCGCTGAACAGGGCCCCGCCATGCAGGAGAGCACCGCTGAACAGGGCCCCGCCGTGCAGGAGAGCACCGCTGAACAGGGCCCCGCCGTGCAGAAGAGCACCGCTGAACAGGGCCCCGCCATCTCAAGCACCGCTGAACAGGGCACCACCGTCTCAAGCACCGCTGAACAGGGCACCGCCGTCTCAGGCACCGCTGGCCCAATGACAGTGCCGGTTCTGTGTCGACCTACTGTTCACGGTTCACTGTGCCCACCATGCCTCCTCCATGACCAGTGGTCTCTGTAATCCACCGGATGGACTGTGGCTTTGCACTCCCCAGGATGGCCCAGTGGTCAACCCACCCACTGTAGAGACTTGAGAGACTGTGGCTTTGCACTCCCCAGGATGGCACAGTGGGCAATCTACCCACTTGTGAGACTTGAGAGACTGTGGCTTTGCACTCCCCAGGATGTGACAGTGGTCAACCCACCCACTGTAGAGACTTGAGAGACTGTGGCTTTGCACTCCCCAGGATGGCACAGTGGGCAAGCCACCCACTGTAGAGACTTGAGAGACTGTGGCTTTGCACTCCTCAGGATGGCACAGTGGGCAAGCCACCCACTGTAGAGACTTGAGAGACTGTGGCTTTGCACTCCCCAGGATGGCACAGTGGGCATGGTGGCCCCTTCGTGGATCTGGCGTCGTGGACTCATCCGGCTGAGGTGCCCCCCCTTCCCTTCCCCCTGAGGTGCCTGTAGTTTTGTCATCAGATGCCCCTGCAGTGTTCTCTCCAAAGGACTCAGGTCTCCTGTGTGGGCTTTGCCCTTGTGTTAATTGACTTTGGCCCACGGACACTTGGTAGATCGTTCAATGTGCAGGACTAATTGCCTCGGTGTCTCGATTGCACCAAATATTTACTTTATTGTTTCATATTGATGATGATACTTTACCATGACTTCTGAGAGGCTATTTTTTACATAAATTTTGTTTTTCACTTTGATAATGTCTTATCATTATTCCGGGGGGTTTGGGTGGTGTCACTATGACTTGTTGCTCTGCATTGGTGTGTAGATAGTTGGGGGGGCGTGTGGGGGTCGCATATGTGTGTGCCTGTGGCCTTTCGTCCTCCCCCCTCCCCTGTGTCGTAGGTGCAGTACTCACCGTTGTCGTCTGCGCAGGCGTTCGTACTCGTGGTAGATGAGCAGGTAGACGAGAGCAGGTAGGATGTTTAATTTGGGTTCCATGCTGTCCTCCTTCCTCGTGGAGTGCGTAGAGGTGGGCGTTTTCCCGTTCGTAGTCTGTTTCCGCCGTGTTTTTATCGGCGGGGCTCCCGCCCCGGAAAAGGTGGCGGATTGGTGGGTCGTGATAGTGTGGGCGGTACATTGTCTGCCGCCTGGCTGTTGGCGGTGACCGCCGCGCTGTTTGTTTGTGCCGCTGTGGCGGTCGGAGTGTTAAAGTGGCGGCCTGTGTTGGCGGTTCCTGCCAGGGTCAGAATTCCATTTTTTGGACCGCCGGCCTGTTGGCAGGTTGGCCGCCGCTTTATCACTGACCGCCAGGGTTAGAATCACCCCCTTTATATCACTTTTCAGTGATATCTTTACAAATTCATATTGCAACTTTGATCGTTTTGACCTGCAAATACCCAGATAAATATTATATATTTTTCTAAACACTGTGTGGTGTATTTTTGTGGTGTTATATTATGGTATTGTATGATTTATTGCACAAATGCTTTACACGTTGCCTTCTAAGTTAAGCCTGACTGCTCGTGCCAAGCTACCAGAGGGTGGGCACAGGCTGATTTTGGATTGTGTGTGACTTACCCTGACTAGAGTGAGGGTTCTTGCTTGGACAGAGGGCAACCTGACTGCCAACCAAAAACCCCATTTCTAACATTGGTGGCAGCGGTGGGATAGGACTTGTGTTTGTGCAGTGACATACAGTAGCTAAGTATTTCACTACCTACCCACAGTTGAAGGTCAACTTGATTTTTCCTCTTTTTTGCTTTTGGTTCTCTGATGTCCTCCTGGATATACTATTGATATTTTTGACTTTGGATTTTGGTTTTTGCCGGTAAGACTTTATCAGCAATAAGATTGCTTACCTACTCACTCTTTGTGCCTACTGACCACCTCACTAAGGCTGACCTAAGGAGGCTTTGCAGAAAATGGGGCCTTCCTGTATCAAGGAGATCTACTAAGATGGAAATGCTACATGCCTACATAGTCTGGGGGGAAGAAAGATGGGCAGAGAGAGAGGCAGAAAAAAAACAAATGACTAAGTACCCCTCAGGTGAGGAGGGGGACTGCTCAAATGAGGAGGATGACTACTCAGATGAGGAAAGAGAACCAGTGAGAGATGAATGGTTCATAGCTCAAGAGCGGTGGATGGAAGAGCTAGATGAGCAGCTTGAAAGGGCTGAGGCAGCAAGACTCTTAGCCCTAGAAGAAGAAAGGACTGCAGCTCAAGAGCTGAGCTGTGAAGAGCTGAAACTGGAGGCCGGAAGGGCTGAGTCCAGTTCAGATGGTGGCAGCAAAAATCTGGCATCCAGTACTGCTGAAGAAGGGCACAAGCCCAGAGATGTGGTGCCCAACTTGAAGAAGGGAGTTGACACACCCCAGGTGGTTCAAGGGTATGAGGTAGTTCCCGTTATGCACAGGGTCCTTGAGAAGGATTGGGGAACTGGCACAGGGAGTCATATTCCTACTGGGGGGAGGGACACTTTACTGACTCTAGCAGAGAGTGACAGAGAAAAGGGTTCCCCCCTGGTGGACGTCCTGGATATAGAGTGTAGAGACATCCCAGAAGAGTATGGGTTGAGTGTTAGGGACAGACAGATACTGTCTCCCCAGTCTCAGGAGGGTGATGTAGAGTGCTTTTGCAAGGCTGAGTTACTGGGTGGTTGGGTGAAGGGTACTGTGGTTAATACATGTGAAGGGCAGAGTGATGTAATTGCTGGAGAGCATATGTCTGGTCCTTATTTTCCAGAGCTACGCCAACACCAGGTGGAGTGTGAGTTCTCTGACCCCAGGGAACTTACAATGGAGGCAGACTTCTGGGTGAGTACCAGAGAGTCTGAAGAGGCATTTGGGGGTGCTCCTGAAGGGAGTGGTCTAGGTGGTTCCCAACCAAGTGAGGTGGGAGAGGATTGTAGTGTCCCAGGTAGGTCCCAGGTCCTAGAGGGTTCCATGAGGGAACACCAGGAGGGAAGCCTAGCCTGTACCGTCGGGCCACCTTTTGAGGGAAACCCTGCAGTGTCAGAAGAACTTGGGGGGGTGACTGTAGCCAGCATCCCAACAGTTCTGGTGTCTGGCAGTACCACTCCTAGTGAGGGGGTGCAGAAGTCCAGACATAGGGTTGAGAGGGGGTTGCAGACCCCAGTGGAGGACCTTGAGAGTCAGGGGTCCGCTCTGAGAGCAGAGCCCCCCAGGAATGACCCAGGTGAAATCGTTTCTGGTTTGGGGGAAACCCAGACTCTGCCGGATGGGCAGAGGTCGGGTGACCTGCGCCAACCAGACTCTTGTGTGGCCCTTGGGGACGGTGTGTCCCTTGTGGGGGGTGAGAGTGCCCCCCAGAAAGTCCTGGTATGCCAGGCAATGGTTCAACCTCAGGGTGGTGACTCTGGGTTGGCTAACCAGGTTCAGAGGTTAAACTCTGACCTGATGGGGGGGTAGGTGTGCCCCCCAGAAAGTCCTGGTATGCCAGGCAATGGTTCAACCTCAGGGTGGTGACTCTGGGTTGGATACCCAGGTTCAGAGGTTAAACTCTGACCTGGTGGGAGGTAGGTGTGCCTCCCAGGAAGTCCTGGTGTGCCAGGCAATTGCCCAACCTCAGGGTGGTGACCCTGGGTTGGAGAACCAGGTTCAGAGGTTAAACTCTGACCCGGTGGGGGGTAGGTGTGCCCCCCAGAAAGTCCAGGCATGCCAGGCAATTGTTCAACCTCAGGGTGGTGACACTGGGGTGGATGGCCAGGTTCAGAGGTTAAACTCTGACCTGGTGGAGGGTCAGTGTGCCCTCCAGGAAGTCCTGGCGTGCCAGGCAATTGTTCAACTTCAGATTGGTGACTTTGAGTTGGATGGCCAAGTTCAGAGGTTAAACTCTGACCTGGCGGGGGGTAGACGTGCCCCCCAGAAAGTCCTGGTTTGCCAGGCAGTGATCCAGTCTGAGGGTACAGACCCTGGGCTGGAAGACCAGATTCAGGGTGTCCCCCCGGACCTGGAGGGAGAGGCTACTGATAACAGTGCCCCTACCTTGTTGTCTTCTGAGGAGGCCACTCCTAGTTGGAGGGTGCTGGACCCCAGAAGGGAGGGCAGGGGGAGGGAAGCCTCACCCCGGGCCCTAGTCCAACCTGAAGGTACAGACCCCAGGTTGGAGGGCCAGTTGCAGGTTAACAGCCCTGCACTGGTGGAGGAATGGTACAGGGCGACTTCTATAAGCACCCTGACCATGTTGGACTCTGGGGGTACCGCTCCAGGAGGGAGGGTACATAGCCCCAGAGGGGAGGACCAGGTTCAGGCTGTCATCCCTGACCTGGTGGAAGGGAGAGTGGTTAAAGGGTGCCCAGAACCTGGGGCTACTGCCCCCCACTCTCCACAACCACAGTGGTGGGAGAGCTTTGAGACGCCTGGGGCCTGGCTCTCATCCCTGGCAGCTGTCAGTAACCACTGTGGCTTGCTGTCCGGGTGGACAGAGTTATCCCTGGGGATGGGACAAGTGTCACACCCCGAGGGTAGAGTGGGCAACACCACTGTGTTAGTCCTGGTGGTACTATCCTGCTCCTGGGATACATCTGTGAGCAAAGTAAGGTTAGGTGCTGCACAGATGGGATCCGCAGGTAAGGAGAAAGGTTCCCCATGGATGGGCTTAGTGGGCCCTGAGAGTATGGACAGAGGGATCCAATTGGAGTCAGGAAGGCGAAGAACTGGAGCATGCCCCTGCTGTTGTGGGCCTGGGTCCTTGTTCTGTCGCCTCAAACAGGGAAGTACATCAGGATAGTGATTGTTCTCCCCTGGCTTTAGGCTGGTAGGGGGTCATGTTGTACCTGGCTTTTTGACAGGGTCATCCCCAAACTTTTTGCCTCCTTCCTCCTATTTTTTCTGACCTGTTGTTGTTGGCTTTTGACCTCTGGGCACTTTACCACTGCTAACCAGTGCTAAAGTGCATATGCTCTCTGTGTAAATTGTACTGTTGATTGGTTAATCCATGATTGGCTATTTAATTTACTTGTAAGTCCCTAGTAGAGTGCACTACATGTGCCTAGGGCATGTAGATTAAATGCTACTAGTGGGCCTGCAGCACTGGTTGTGCCACCCACTTCAGTAGCCCCTTAACCTTGTCTCAGGCCTGCCATTGCAAGGCCTGTGTGTGCAGTTTCACTGCCACTTCGACTTGGCATTTAAAAGTACTTGCCAAGCCTAGAACTCCCCTTTTTCTACATATAAGTCACCCCTAATGTTTGCCCTAGGTAACCCCTAGAGCAGGGTGCTGTGTGGGTAAAAGGCAGGACATGTACCTGTGTAGTTATATGTCCTGGTAGTGCAAAACTCCTAAATTCGTTTTTACACTACTGTGAGGCCTGCTCCCTTCATAGGCTAACATTGGGGCTGCCCTCATACATTGTTGAAGTGGCAGCTGCTGATCTGAAAGGAGCAGGAAGGTCATATTTAGTATGGCCAGAATGGTAATACAAAGTCCTGCTGACTGGTGAAGTCGGATTTAATATTACTATTCTAGAAATGCCACTTTTAGAAAGTGAGCATTTCTTTGCACTTAAATCTTTCTGTGCCCTTCAATCCACGTCTGGCTAGGTTTAGTTGACAGCTCCTTGTGCATTCACTCAGACACACCCCAAACACAGGGTACTCAGCTTCACTTGCATACATCTGCATTTTGAATGGGTCTTCCTGGGCTGGGAGGGTGGAAAGCCTGCCCTCACACAAAGGACTGCCACACCCCCTACTGGGACTCTGGCAGACAGTATTGAACTGAAAGGGGGCTTGGTGCATTTCTTAGACACTCTGTGAAGTCACCCCCACTTCAAAGGCACAACTTAGTATAAAACAGGGCCTCTGCCCTACCTCATCAGACACTTGCTGGAGAAGAAACCTGAACCAGAAACTACATCCTGCCAAGAAGAACTGCCTGGCTGCTCAAAGGACTCACCTGTCTGCTTTTCTACAAAGGACTGCTGCCTTGCTGTTGGCCTGCTGCCTTGCTGAACTCTTGTCTGGCTGTAAAAGTGCTCTCCAAGGGCTTGGATAGAGCTTGCCTCCTGTTTCCTGAAGTCTCAGGACCAAAAAGACTTCTCTCTTTCACTTGGACGCTTCGTGCGCCGAAATTTTCGACGCACAGCTTGTTCCGCGGTGAGAAAAACGCGCACACCGACGCTGATCGACGCGCCGCCTTCGGGACGATCGAAACTTTGACGCACGGCCTCGCAAGGACAACGCCGCCCGACTTCCAAGGAGAAATCGACGCAACGCCTGCCGTGAGAGTGAAATTTCGACGCACAGCCCCGCGGAACGACGCGCAGCCGGAAAACAAGCAGGAGAATCCACGCACAGACCCGGGACATCTGGTAATCCCCGCGATCCATGGAAGGAGACGGTCCGCGTGCCAGAAAACGACGCACGTCTTCCCCCGAGTGAAAAATAACAACGCAAGTCCGTGTGTGAAGGGGCGCAACCGACGCACACACCATTTTTCCTCCTGTAGAACGACGCATGTCTCCCCGCGTGAAATATAACGACGCAAGTCCGTGTGTGAAGGGGCGTAACCGACGCTCACACCATTTTTCCACGCATCTCCTCTTCTGCGGCCCTCTGCGGAGATTTTCCAGCAGAAACCAGGTTTTTTGTGCTTGAAAGAGACTTTGTTTGCTTTTTAAAGACTTAAGACACTTTATATTACTTTTCAGTGATATCTTTACAAATTCATATTGCAACTTTGATCGTTTTGACCTGCAAATACCCAGATAAATATTATATATTTTTCTAAACACTGTGTGGTGTATTTTTGTGGTGTTATATTATGGTATTGTATGATTTATTGCACAAATGCTTTACACATTGCCTTCTAAGTTAAGCCTGACTGCTCGTGCCAAGCTACCAGAGGGTGGGCACAGGCTGATTTTGGATTGTGTGTGACTTACCCTGACTAGAGTGAGGGTTCTTGCTTGGACAGAGGGCAACCTGACTGCCAACCAAAAACCGTATTTCTAACACTAACCATCTAGAACCACCTCACTAGTCAGGACACCATCATGAAATCCATCCACTCAAGGGCCCCATCCAACCCATTCCCCCACCACATCTTCAACCTAGGAGCATCCTAGATTGGTCTCAAACTTTCCATACTACTGAACACCTCACTGCATTCTGCCACTTTCCCAGAAGACTGGAGGCATGCATAAATCTAAGCCCTGCTGAAGACACCTTCAGCGGACCCCAACAAACGGAGCAACTACAGACCCATCTCCCTGTTCCCTTTCCTGGCCAGCTACATTGAAAAATCCATCACCCAACAACTCACCATCTAGCTAGAACACAATTACCTCCTGGGCGACACCCAATCCGGATTCTGCAGCAACCGCAGCACGGAGACAGCCCTGATTGCGGCCACAGATGACATCCGGGCCTTCCTTGACAAAGGAGGGACATCAGCCCTTATCCTCCTCGATCTCTCAGCATCCTTCGACACCATCTCCCATCACTCACTCATTGCCAGACTTCACAACATAGGCATCCATGGAGCAGCCCACAGATGGATCCCCTCCTTTCGCATCAACAGAACACAAGTCCACCTTCCACCCTTCCTTCGGAACCCAAACCAATCATCTGCGGAGTCCCTCAAGGCTCATCACTCAATCCTACCCTCTTCAACATCTACATGTCCCCTCTTACCAAGATAGTCAGATTCCATGGACTCAGAGGATCCAATGCAGATGATACACAACTCATCCTCTCCCTCTCCAAAAACTTAATCACCACCAGAACCAACTTCCACCAATGCATGACCATGCTAATTGAATTATGAATAACTGCCTCAAGTTCAACACAGACAAGACGGAAGTCTTCATCTTCAGCAGCGACAACTACCCCTGGGGCACCTCCTGGTGGCCCACAGTATTGGGGCCCACTGCAACCCCAGCTTAGCACACCAGGAATCTTGCAACCATCCTGGACAGCAAACTCATCATGAGGTCCCAAGTCAACAAAGTGTCATCCTCCTGCTTCTCCATCCTGCTCATGTAATGTAAGACTTTCAAGTGGCTTTCCCAAATCTCAAGATGCATCATCACCCAAGCCCTTGTCGCCAGTCGACAGGACTACGAAAACACCCTCTATGTGGGAATCGAGGCCCACTTAGTTAACAAACTACAGACCATCCAGAACACTGCTGCACGACTCATCCCGGTCTCCCTCTTCACACCCACATCACCCCCACCTCAAAAACTCCTCTGGCTCCCAGTTCAGAAGAAATGCCAGTTCAATCTCCTCACCCATGCGTTCAAGGCTCTGCACAACTCTCAACCCACCTACATCAACCACCACCTGAGTTTTCACAGACCCTCCAGACACCTCCACTCTGCCTCTCTCGCTCTGGTCTGTACCCCGCATGCAACGCAGGAGAGCAGGTTCACACTCCTTCTCCCTCTCAGCCAAAGCTTGGAACGAGCTCTTCCTGCACCTCATGCCCCCCCCTTCTCTACAGAAGTTCCATAGGATGCTGAAAACCTGGCTATTCATCTGAGACCCTGGAACCTGCTAGCCCCTGGATACCCTCACGAGTGCCAAGTCGCACTCTACAAGTTAACTAATTGATTGAATGATTGATTGCTGAGAACTGTGTGCCTGCAGCAGGTGTACTGACAGCTGAGCACCAGGCAGGCAACATGATTGGAGGCAATGTGGAAGGTGACACTCTATCCCCATCTATCATTGACAGTAATGGGTATGGACTCCTGGGTGAGTGACAGGGCCTGCTGTTTCCTGATTGGTTCAGAATGTTTGAGTGAGTGGGACCTTCTAGTAATGTGAGGGAGTTGCGAGGAATTGATGGTGGCAGACACGGTTCACATGCAAGAACCACAAGCCCTCTGTCCCACCGGACCCTGTTCCTCAAGAGGGAATGCAGAACAAGGACTTGCCTTAAAAAAGTGCTGGTAGCAGGCCAAAATGCATATTTTTCTTTAAAGGAATCCAGAAAATGTTGTCACCTACAAACTGTCTGTGAATAAGACTGGCTGGTAACACCATTCTTAACATCTCAGGGACTGACCGATGGAAACATTGTTTTTGGCAGTCATTACTGCATGACGCCTCCAGAGCTGCGGTATTACCGGATCATCTCCTGGTCTTACTGCTGCATCTCAGAATATACACCAGAAACGTTTGGAATTCTGTAAAGCAGAAACATCCAGTAGTCCAAGTAATAGATGCTATGCCTCTTTACACTTGCACTGGAGGTCTTTGAACCAGTCAAGTAGCCAGCAGGAAGACTCCAAAGGCAAACCACCATGAGCAAAATGGAATTATGATGAAATCAGCATCAGGTTGACAGGAAACCCAATCCTAAAGGTGTCTGGCAGCCCAGCTCTCAGTATTTGTGTTTTTTATATATCAAAGCTGGAGTTCCTGTTTACTGGCCAGTCTCTCGATCCATACTGGGAATTGTAGTTCTACCTGTTGATGTACCTGAAGGTTTTGTTCCAGCCCTCACATACACGTGCCTATTACCCCTCTTTCTTTGTGTTTGACAAATGTGAAAGATGCCACATGGCGCTGCCATGCTGTGCATCGTAGACCCCACCAGGGGCTGCTGGCCCACAGCATCAGCGTCACCTGTGAGCATCTACCTGCCCTTGTGTATTTAGAGTGACCATGGACATGACTATAGCTGCTCACAAAGGTTGTGGTGGGAGATGCACAATCCCCATGGGACTGGGACTGACTTCTGAGAATGGTGGAGACTGTGGTTGCCTTGTGAAGGTTGCTTTGTGATCCAATGCTTCAATGTGATCCAATGTGATCCAATGCTCCAATGCACCACACTACCTCTCACCCTTTTCACCCCTGAACTCACACCTCCCTATACCTGGTACCTCCTAAGCATATTACTCCTAACTTCACTATAGTCCACTCCAGACATTTCATTTTGCTTGTGGCCTATTCTGTGTCCTGCACTCCACCATGCCACATAAATCTGCACCTCTTGGTATACCACCTTCCAACGTGCCCCTGCACGATGACTTTTGCTGGGAAGGGGAGCAGGGAGATAGGCGGGAAGTTCTTGAGGTCCTTTGGGTCCGCCTTGGGTTTTTTAAGGAGGGCGTTGATCTCGGCGTGTTTCCAGCTCTCCGGGAAGGTGGCGGACTCAAAGGAGCTGTTGATGATATTCCGTAGTTGGTGTGCAATGACAGCTTGCTTTGTTGAGGATGTGGTGAGGGCAGGGGTCAGATGGAGAGCCGGAGTGGATGGTGTTCATGATTTTGATGGTGTCGTTGTAGTTGACGGGGGTCCAGGAGAGCAGGGGGTTGGTCGAAGGTGAATCTGTGGTGTTGGTGGTTGCCGGGGGGGGTCTGGATGCTGAAGCTGTCGTGGATGTTTGCAATCTTGTGGTGGAAGTAGGTGGCTAGGGAGTCGCAGAGGTCTTGGGATGGTGGGATGTCTTTGGAGCTGGATATTAGATTTATTCTACCTGACCTCCTTGGGATATTAGATTTATTCAACCTAGACCTCCTTCTAGTGATAGGTTTATTTATCCTGGACCTCCTTCTGGTGATAGGTTTATTCAACCTGGACCTCCTTTTGGTGATAGCTTTATTTAACGTGGAGCTCCTTGTGAGGTTAGCTTTATACAACCTGGGCCCACCTACGATGATAGTTTTATTCAATCTGAGTACTCATCAGAATGAGAGGCGTAACAGCGTACCTTTGCCATTGCTGTGGGACAATGTGTTTTCAGCCACAGGACACACAAATATAATCTAGTTAAATATATCTTCCTCCCTCTCATGGTTTCAAGTAGAATGAATTTCTGGTATTTCAATTAGTTCATAGATATTACCTGCTTATTAAAATGCTTTATGACATTTTTTCAATGGAGATGACATCCATATTATAAATTGCAGTGGATCAGTTACAACTATGACAGTCTAATCTTTAAATGTAGTTTGCAATGTTGTGAAACAATTGTATTTCATTTTCATGGGTGTTTTTGTTGTATAGTTCAGTTACGCTAAACTCCTCGTTGAAGGGCCTTGTGGCCTGGGATGTATGGGGGATTGAATGAACTATGCTACTAGAAAAAGTGTGACACGCTGCTTTCTACAACGCTTGAACACTTTCACTATGAATATTGCATTCGTTGATTTGTTACAACTGTGAGGAGTAAAATGTTGAGTATTTTTACAAAAAGACTGCAGCTGTGAAATATTGATATAAAAAGTGGTGCCTGGTTGGATGTTCTGGATGTTCTCAGGTCATTTTCCTTGACTTGCTATATGGTTGCCCAGACCAGGGGGTAATAGGCAGGAAGCAATGAAAACAAACAACAAGAACTGTGTCATAAAATTGAAAGACAGAGAGATTACGGAGGGTGTAGTAATACAAGGGAGCACCTTCTTCTTGGGTATCTTTCCTTTCAGCATTCCAAAGTCAAGATGGCTTCCAGTGGGAGCCACAGGAATTTGGCCAAGATGGCTGTCTGGGATCATGTTGCTATGCTCTGGTGACATGCTGAGCAGCCCAGAGGTGCCTCCAAGCTTGACTGTAACCAGAGAGGATTTAACTCCATGCAAATTGAAATTTTTAAATGTACAATGAGCACCTTGACATTCCAGACAGGACAGAGCTGGCCTGGGACAGGACTTAACCTATGGCTGCCTGGTGGTTGAAGAGCAAGAGGACTGACCCCAGAGTGAGCAGGACCTGAACGCTGGGCAATAGGTCCGTGCTAGTGAGGAACCCCATCTTTTCTGGTCTAGGCGGTAGACTATTAGGGTCAAGGAATTGCACAGGTAGATCTGGAGAGACAGGATGGTGAGATCCAATCAGAGAACAATTAGGGTTTGGGGCAGAAGAAATAGACTATAGATGGTGTTCTGACTTCTGATCTTAGGCAGGGCGGGATTTAGACTGCCTTTATCTTTTGATACATTGCAACCTAGTTAGCGTGGAAGTAGACTGGGTCAGGACACTTTAATTGTTGCATATTCAAACCTGCTTGCAACAAATGTTATCATTCCACAGGTCAAAGGCCATGTCCACAGTGGTGCAAAGACAGAGGTAGGGATCACATGAGGGACATGGTGTTAAAACAGGTAGGGGTCCCTGTAGGGGCCCCAGCAGACTGGGCAGGTCCTGGGGACCTTTTCTGCAATCAATTACTGGTAGTCTGTTCAGAGTGTAGGTTCATAATAATTATCCTTGCAGTGACTTAATTCAGTGTGAATTTGATTGCCATCAGATGCTCCAAAATATTTCACAAAAGCAAGTGGGGGTACTGGAGAATAAAATGATTTCCAAGGATCACACAGTCTGGTCAGATTGTGAGACAGGATTTAAACTCTTGGTATTCTGGTTCCAAAACCTGAAAATGGCAAAACAGCAAAGCTTCTTTATGCTTGAAGAAAGAATGATCCTTTTTTAAAGCACTAGCTCACTTTAGGAGCAGGTATGTCCCCTTGCTATTTGACCTTAACCTCTGTTATAAGTCAGCAGTCATTATTCCAAACCAGGCCTCCAAAGAGCATGGATTCTTCTTGGTGGCGAGAGTCTGCTGCTAGGGGCATTAAGGGCTATCCAGATCTTATCTGAACTGCCCCTACACCACAATGCATCTTCAGAGATTTAGTGAAATACACAGAGAGACAGATTTCGTGAAGCAGGAAGCACGCGCTTGACTCAGAAGTACAGTAACGTATCACGAGTGTGCTAGGATAAAGAGCTTAGAAGAGATAGAGAAAGATCACACAATTGTCGATAGAGAGAGATTTTCAACGGTTCTCCCAGTTTGGAACCATGTGTGGAACAACCATAATGATGGAGTGGTATAAGGCAGGGGAGGGGCACAGTAGGCAATATCAGAGGAGAAGGACAGAGGCAAGACCCTGTCCAATGACACTAAGATTTGCAATGTAGGGGGAAGAATTGTTAAAGGGTTGTGTCACTTCAGCACCACGCAGACGGTGCACGTGCATCTCAACCCCTAAAATGCGTTTGCCAAGCCACGCAAGGCCACCTGGAATGGCCGTGAGTGGCTTTCATTAATCAAGAGTAATGCTAAGCAGTGCTCATCGCTGCGTTGTTTAAGTCTGCCCGAGGGAGGCATTCCGTGGGTGGTGCATTGGTGTTCCCAGGCAACACCCATGGTTTTTGACACATTCCCAGATTTACCACCAGTGGTAGACAGGGAATGCTCAAAACTGCTACGTCTCCTCAGGTGAGGCGTGCAAAGGAGAAATATGTTTATTTCTCCTCGTTTTTTCTTCTATGTGTGCTGCATTCTGCGGCACACGAAGAAAGTGGAAAATGCCTTAGGGGATTGTTTTTCTGCAGGAAGGTGCCCCTCGGTATACCATTGTGCACCATGGTGCAAGGGTGTCTGCATTGGTGCTAGGCAGCACATAGTGCACCAGTGTTGGGAAAAAGCAAGAATGCACAGTATAATGTAAGATACAGCACATGTCTGCCCTTTCCCTGTCACGCAGAGCAGCTGCTTGACTTTTTGAGCAGCCCAACTCTTTGTACATGTTCTTTCCTGGGGGAGGTCTAAGGAACTTTGAGTTCTGCATTGGGTCAGGTCGTTGAGAGAGGGGCGTGTCTGCCAGCTGTGCACCTTTCTTGATTTAACTTGCTGTGTGGTTTCTGGTGAAGTCC
Source organism: Pleurodeles waltl (assembly GCF_031143425.1). Classification (NCBI taxonomy): domain Eukaryota; kingdom Metazoa; phylum Chordata; class Amphibia; order Caudata; family Salamandridae; genus Pleurodeles; species Pleurodeles waltl. Next base: position 1,025,438,517 of record NC_090443.1, on the reverse strand, counting down.
AATGGTGGCCCTGCCTGGTGAGGGGAGCAAGTGGAGAACTGGGTTGGAAGGGAGGTAGCCATGTCTGATAATACATACCAGTCAAGCCCTCTTGTATTTAATGGTGAAGAATATGGTGATTCGATGAATGTAAAGCTGGTTAGTTTGACATTTCCACGCTCAAACTGCACATCATCAGAGTCTGGACATAGGATTTCATTTTCCACAATATCATGTACTTGATAAAGGATATGTTGTGTTGTGGGATGTATTCGGCACAAACAGGACTCGGTGATAATACGGGCGGGATATGAGGCTGTTCATGGCCGGCTTTAGCACTGGTGGCGCCCAGTGCAACAATCATTTTGATGCACCCCCCCCATGACTTCCTCTCAGTTTACCTCACTACTACTGAGCAAAAGTGCCCCTCATCTCTCCATAGCACATCTCTCACATATATGTTGGATTTACCAACAAGAATGTATATCTACCCAAACAAACTCTTTTTAGCAACACTAGGAATAGAGAATCAAAGACTGGGGGAAAAACATAGGCCCATATTTATGAAAAAGTTGTGCATCAGTTGAGATGTGTCACTTTTGTTGTGTCCCACCCCACTACCGGCACTTAAAGACACCATTATTGCACCGTATTTATAATATGGTGCACCATGGCGGTCGTTAGCACAATAGCATCAAAATCTTTGATGCTATTGTGGTGCTTTGCTACACTAGCGTCAAATATTTTGATGCTAGTGCAGCAAAGTCTAAGGAGGCCCATAGGTTACTATGGGAGCGTTATTTTAACGCCTGCTTTAAGCAGGCGTTAAAAATGATGCCAAAAATGGTGCAGTGAATCTTTAAAATTTCACTGCGCCATTTTTGCGGGCCTCCTAGTGCCGGAACACCCCCCTTGTATACATTATGGCTGGCACAGGGAATACAAAGTGGCACAATGCTTTGCAAATATGGCGCTGCACAAAAGCCACTTTAGCGCCGCCTTAGCATAAAAAAATTATGCTATAGCAGCGCTAAATTGGCGCTAGGGGCTCTTAAATATTTCCCATAACATCCTAACCTATTTTATTCAGTTATTGCTAAACACATCTCTCCCCAGATCAGAGCCCAGTGTAGCTGCACTAGTCGCACTTCCCTAAAGCCGGCCCTGACCCTGTTTTCAGTTTTACAAGGGATACATCAAAGCCATCCACAAACTCATTTCGACAATGGTTGTGAAACCTCACGTACAACTTCTGCTTCGTGAAATCACACTGCAGAATGAAATGTGTCTATAAATTGTGTAGCGTGGGGTTGGTGATTCAATGTGGCTTTAACATATTTGGTCTGTCTCTTGTGGTTAAATAGCAAGGGATCAACACATGCACAAATACAGGGCCCAATTCCGCCTCGAGTGTAGACATAAAGATACTACTCGTAACTTACCTTTGTGAATACCAAAAGTCGTAAACTTAGACTTTTGGTCTAGGTTTACCTTTGTGAATCGGGCCCACAGTGTGTGCATGATAAACACCATTTTGTGACCATTGCTGGTGTGTCCATGAATGTTTGTGAGCACCGCCACAAATCCAGTGACACCTTAACACTCTCCTCCTGATTTTATACTACCACTGTCACCTGCTGTGCAAGTCTTAAGGCCACTGTGAGTAAGAAAAGCTCATTGTGAGACCTCCCCCAGTGTCACCCTCCTCATCCAGGCGTCTGCAGTACAGCTAGCCACTGCTTACTAATCTACCATAGCAGCCTCATCAACTAGTAAGAAGCACAAAAACACTCAAAACCAGGAGCTTGTGCTACTAGCAGAGAAAGTTGTGAAGGAGGAGGCAAGGCTGTTCATCCTGTAATGATGACTACTAACGTAATGTGGACAATATGAAGCACCACAAAGAGCAAAACTATAGGTATGTGAATCTAATCTTAGTAAGTTGAGTAAAGGAACAAGAAGTGGAATTACCTAACACAGCATGTGTGGGCGATGGTCCATAATCAGTGCAGGGACAGGGAGGCAACAAGTGGGGTCTTCCCAACCCAAGTAATCATTCAATCCCCGGAGGACAGGGTCATGTCTATCATATACTTCCCAGGGCTTGATGAGAATCCAAAAGGCAGCAGAGAGATAGGAGTTATTTCCATTCCCTTCATCATGTGACCCTTGAACCTAAGAGGAAAGGGATAAGTCTATCTTAGACCTTCCAGGTCTCGCTTGGGTCCCAGAATCCTTTGAGGTTGAAGAGTCCTCCCAGCAGCTGACAAGTAGGTGACCTTTCTAGAAATACAACTCACTCTTCTGCCATACTCATCTGACTCGTTTGGGGTGCAGTGGAAAAGGTGAAATTGGGCTCAAATTGCGTTGGCACCTGATGTTACATTATGAGTCCAACAGAAATTATATTCCATTAAGGGCTTTCTCACAGAGTGGAATTAAGTCCACAAAGTGGAATATGATGTGCTCTTGCCAAGCAGCAGGAGGAAAGCTAAATGGAATTCAGCTTTTCAGATCTAAACACCTGTAACTGGCTCTGAAAAACACCTGGAGGACACCATGAGCACGCAGTCCAGCAGTTTCACCATCTCTTCATGAAATTGATAATTGCTGTGGACTGAGAGTGGGTGCTCGATGTGCCTGTATGAATCACATCCCTCTGCAAGTGACATCCAGCATTTGGACATAGAGGAGACTGATCAAGTTCAGGGACCCTCAACTGCACAGCTATCTGCAACTGCTCTCAGCAAACTACACCTACCACTGCCTCCCCCACCCCTGTGCTGGCCAGAGTGATTCCAGAGGAGGCCTTCGCCCATCTATAGCCTTCTTAAGTCATCATCATCTTCCTGGAGGTGGGTATAGGAGATGCAGCTGACACTGACAGAGGGCATGACAGCCCCAGTCATACCATGGACCTGGTCCATCATTGCAACTGCGGAGAGGGATCAGGCATCACCTGTTTATGGCTTCCCCCAGGAACTCTCAAGGACGGTGACCATCCAAGAGGCAGACTAGGCATCAGTGGTGGCCAACTCAGAAAAGGGTGCCAACTCTCACTGAAAATGCACAGAGATGCAGATAGAAATCAGAAACACCCTGAATTAAGAGGCCAACACTGCACAGTGCCACTTGACTGAGCACAGGTTCCTGGAAAGGGTCCTGTGCCATGAAGTGACACCCAACCTAACAATCAGCCATTGAATAGCAGATGGCCGAGGTAAATTTTCTGCAACATTTGAGACCCATATTATGCTGCTAGAGAAGTAGACAATCCTGGCTCAGATGTATGCCTTCTTTGCGAGAGATATTATTCGTGAGCGACATTCACAATTCCCATTTTCTTCAGCTTCTCAGTCATCGCAGATATCAGGGCCTTGGTGGAGCTATGTCTGAATGAATGCATGAAGTGGATTTCGAATCATAAGGCGTACCTCTCTCTGAAAGTTTTCAAACCACAGACAAGAAACTACTCATGGTTGCCATGACATAGCTTGCACAGCTAAGAGTAGAGGGTATAGGATAGTGCAGACAGGGAGTGGTTCTGTAGGGATCCAGGAGTATGATGGAACTGCCCTGGTACAGGAGGTCTGTTGTGGCCAGCATGTGGGTTGTTTTATTTTTAATCCTGCTACTGCCTTTGGGACTAAAAGCAACTGACCTACACTACCACTGACACTGCCAAAGTGACAGAGTATCAATAGTCCAACACTGACTTTCACCCTTCCTCCCCTTCGACTCCTTCTGTTGCGTAACATTTGTATGCCTGGCAGTGAAGCCAGGGGGCCACCGCCTACTCTTAATGTTTTTTAACATTCTCAAAGGGGAAAGGGTCCCATGGGAATCAGGCAGTTTGTGACCGCAAAAAGGCTTAGTAAATCTGGCCCCAGGGTGCATTTCTTTAATTTGAGGCTGCAGACTGTTCCAAAGCCTCCAAAAAGGCCCTTCCACCCCATCTGGTGGGAACTTTATGTAAAGACCAGGCATGAGACTTTAAAAACAATCCTCTTTTTAACATGAAGCCAGTGAAGTGAGAGCATACCGTCACTGACCGATACATGCCATGGAATATTGACCGCAATCTGGATGACCCGGAGTTTGTAGATGCAGGACTAAAATTGACATAAAGGAAATTGCAATAGTCCAAGCGTGAAGTAATCAGTGCTATTGTGACTGCCTGGTGCAAATTCTCTGGGATAAATGGAAAGATCTTCCTCAGAATTTTGATGATCATGAAACAGTTTCTAGTTGTATGACTGATCTGGTTCCCAAAACTGAGAGCGTTGTCAAATACAACACCCAGGTTATTAGCTGACTTCATCAGGGTAACAGAGATCCACATTCACTTGGCCACCAGGTATCAGACCAGACCGATTCCTGGCACCAAAATCCAATACCCCTGTTTCACCAGCATTGAGTTAAAGGGCATTATGGCATTATCCTTTATCCACTTGTTAATGCTGGACATGCACTGATTGAATTTTCCGGTAACCCAGGTCAGGTCGTTGGAGATAGAGACAATGATTTGAGTGTCGTGAGCGTCAGACAACACTTGAAATCCAAACCAGCGTACCAGAGATGCCATGGGAGCAACAAATGCGTTAAAAAGGGTAAGACTAAGAGCTGATCCCTGGCGAACTCCACCAGGGGGGCAAGGGCCTTCGCCTTGAACTCTCCACACCTAACTGTATGCGCTAAGAAAGTATCATGCCGGGAGTAAATTGAGTGAAAATCCTATCCAAAAAGCGCATTTGGCGAGCGCAAGCAGCCGGTCTTACTCACTATTTGTGTTCTGTTGTATTTAGCACTATTTCTTTGTAAAAAACACATCCTTTTGGATGTGCAGGAGCATTTTTGTGCTAAGAAATAGCACTAAACACAGAATTATTCTTCTTGCGTAATTCTGCATAATCTCATGGAATTCTTGAGCAAATCCATATGATTACACTGACAAGTTATACCCCCTAGTAATGTCTGATTGAAATTACTTGTAAATTGCTATTTTTATTTTCTACTTAGTTGTACATCGATAATCCCGATTTGGTAACTGCAATTCATTACTATCACAATTTCCAAATCAGAATTCACTATGTTCGTAGATCAGACTCTATGTAGGTCATTTTGACCCTGGTGGTAAAAAACGCCTACCACCGTGGTGGGCGGTGTGGTACATTGGCGGTTTGGCTTGAGCCAAACCGCCAATGTCTTAATATGGAGAAAAGTACTGCCAGCCTCTTGGCAGTACTTTCCTCCATATTAACGCCATCCACCAGTGTCGTAATGAGGGCCTATGTGTTTACAATGTCTAGTGCTGTAGCTTAGGAAAATAACCAAACACTGAGCAGCTGGGAGTAGGAACTAGAAGACACATTCTGATTGGGAATCTCAAGGGTTCCCTCTATCTGAACAAAGAGACTTATCCTCCACTTGGACCCTCAGGGAATAAGTCTTTAAATTAGTAGGCTGAAGTAATGAGTTATCTTGTTTTTTTCTGTCTGGTGGGATTTGGTCACAGGGGGCCCCATCAAGCAGGATAAAAATTGTGAGATCCAGGCACCAATGAACAGCATCAGCAGCAGGGGATCTGCAGTCAGTGCGTTTAGTGAGGTGTCTGAATGGTGGTGATTGCCCATCTTACTTTGCCAGGTAGGTTTTTGAGTGATCACATTTGGTAAACTTTTGGCCCAATTAATGATATGTAGGAGATGTCCAAACAGTCCTATACCCATGATCGCTGCACGAGGCACACTGATAAACATGTTGTAACACAAACCAACACAAATTAATCACAGCTCTTGATCTGATCCCACTTGTCACCTCTCGTCTTTCCATCAGGATGTGACTTCCTCAGGTCACATAGATCATGGTAGGGGGCATCCATCAGGATGTGACTCCCTTAGGTACATTGATCATAGTAGAGGCAGGTGGTCCCAACATCAAGTGATTCACAAGACTGTGCGTACTGGGACCAGCAGGAGTAAATAAAGAAGGTGGGGCGATATGGAGAATCTCTAAACCAACACATCATACTAGGAGGTGCAAGGGAACTGGAACTGAGGTAGAGGAAGCTCACTCCCACCGGTTGTGATCGAAGGACTGACTCCTGGTGGGAATAGTGTACTCACCAAGGAAGACCAAAGATCCCAAAACTTAAGGCAATGCAAGAGCAAAAACCAGACCTTTAATTTTAAAAAAGTATTAATTGTACAGATTGTTTCTGTTCCTACAAGGATTCCAAATACAATGTTCTATTTTGCATAGACACCCTCTCCATAAAAGTGAATTCCCCAATAAACTATCTTAACACTGCTTCAGACAGAAAGTCCCTATGTTTCAAAGACTCACACTAATTGAAAGAAACAGTCATCCCACCTTGCCATGATTTGGATAAATAGAAAATGAAAACTAGGAAACATGAACATTGCAGAGAGTATACATGATGTCCGCTGGGTTTACAAAAACATCTTCTGATGTAATATTGTGTCCTAAATATTATTTAAGAAAATATTGGATCTTAGATCTATATCTAGGACACAATACATCTGTCATATGATGTTTCAGTTAGATGTTCTGGTACCACCACCCTTCGCACATGGCTCTCTTCAACACACAGACACGTTTGGTCCTGGATTCTAGAGACATTTCCATTTAAGACTTTTAAAGCTCATTTTTGGCCGAACAAACATTACATAAATAGAAATGGAGCTGTCAGGATTGAGTCTAAAAGGTTTTCAATGAAAATGGCTATAGAATCCAGAACCAAACGGATGCAAATTGAGAAGCAGAATATCTCACTTCTTATTATCATTTCTTTTGAATTGGTGAATTTATCAATCAATAAATTAGTTATTTATCTCAGCATTAAACCACTGAAACAACACTTTGACCCTGCAGAGAATAAAAGAAGGCAGAGAGGCCAGCGAGACCAGTGAAGCAGGCCCACTCAGAAGCGGGGGATGATACAAGATCTGTAGGGATGCTGGACTTGCAGATATGCAGGGATGCTGAACTTGCAGATGTGTAGGGATGCTGGACTTGCAGATGTGTAGAGATGTTAGACTTACAGATCTGTAAGGATACTGCACTTACAGATCTCTAGTGAAGCTGGATGTACAGATTTCATGGAATGCTCTACTTACAAATCTGTAGGGATGATGGACTCACAGATATATAGGGATGCTGGACTTGTAGATGTGTAGAGATGCTGGACTTGCAGATGTATAAGGATGCTGGACTTGCAGATCTGTAAGGATACTGCACGTACAGATCTGTATGGATGCTGGACTTACAGATCTCTAGGGATGCTGGATTTACAGATCTGTATGGATGCTGGATTTACAGATCCCTAGGGATGATGGACTTACAGATCTCATGGAATGCTGCACTTACACATCTGGAGGGATGATGGGCTCACATATATATAGGGATGCTGGACTTACAGATCTGTAGGGATGCTGGACTTATAGAAGTGAAGCAGGCCTTGAGAGATACTCATCGGGGCACAGATGACCTCCCAGATTTACTGATGCGGTGATACCAGTGACAGGCACCCACTGTGATTCAGTGAGAAAAGTGCTGGCATAAGTTCCAGTCATGACAGCACCAACTCACAAATTCATCCTTCGAGGGTTGATTCGGGTACCACATACATGCAAAAGCAAATCAATGCAAACAATCGCAGCTGTGTTGCATAAGAATAATACAGATAAACACAGATTGTGAGTGACGCAACAGTATCACATAACCCTGGACCCTGCCAGCCCCTGCCAGCGCCTGGATACCCTCACGTGTGTCTAGGCGCGCTCTACAAATCAACTGATTGACTGACTCCAAGAATTCATTAATTCTGAATAAAGGTGGCGCGTGCACCGTACAAAAAAGTATTCATCGTGATTGTAATAAATCTGCCAGTCCTGCAGTGATGGCATGAGGTAAAATTATAATTTCGCCATGGGTTCACTCCTGGATTTTAAGCAAGCTTTCTTAATAGGGCCTGCCTGTCTTTGGAGTGAATGTGTTTACATTTTGGGGCATGTTACAGTAAGATTGAGCTCGAAGGATGGGCCAGGAGAGGCCTGGCCAAAGAGGGTATGAAAGAGGTGAAACTGGATCATAAATTGAAAGCTGTTCCGAACAGGGGCCCCAAAATACATTTGACCCAGTGCCCCCAAAATCCTTAAGATGTCGCTGCAGTCAGAAATGTGCTGGTCACCGACGCAAGGTTATTTATGCGGTGAGGTCAGTGCCACAGAAATGCTAATCTCCAGTGGCTGCTTTGCTTTTGGTGCAAGAGGTTTGGTTCTCACCACTTTTAATTACAAACCCATAGATGAAAACTTTGCAACATTCAGGCAGTAAAGCTCTAACTGGCTGGAGGTGAGTTGAAGTGTGTTTAAGAATCTTACCATGCAATTTCCAAAAGGGCAAAAGTAGTGCAAACAAGTAACAGCTGTCTGTACATATTTCATAAACTGCTTCTGTGTAGTGGGAAATACTCACTGTTTCATTTCAATTACATTTATATCAATTTGAGAGGGGCTGGGAGGTTTAGGACAGGTCCAGTGTGCAATCTCACTAAACAATTAGTAAGAAACAAAGTGAGCATACTGTTTCTAGGTGACAGGACAAGAGAAGATATAGGGCACTTCTAGCTTTAGAAGCTAAAACCCTCACACATCCATTTGATGTCATGCTTCATCCTCAGGTTTGCTCCTTGTCGGGCAGGCACTGCAATGCCCAATGGGCCCCTGTGAGGGGGCTCTATAACAGAGATCTTTTAGGAGTGCATGCCATCAAGGACAGTAGGAAACAATTCAGACCTACTAAGCGAGACAGAGAGCTAGAAACAGCTAAAATTGGCTCGGGAACCAAGCTACAACCAGTTTATTGTGAATGGTAGAGCCCCCTCTAGGAAAAGTGATGAGAACATTCAGAGGTCTACACCTGGCTTGTCCACACTTGACCTCCTCCTCGGTTTCCCCCACTATCACCCAGCAAAAGGGCCCTTTATTTCTCCAATATACATTTCATTTGTTTTAAAGCGCTGAGAAAGGCTGGCTTAATAAGAATGTATATCTACCCACGCAACCCATCATCTGCCGCATATTCTGCAGATATTCTGCAGATTTTAACAAAAAAATTGTTTCTAGCTCAAAAGGTTCAAAAGTTACTAAAAATGCAACAACACATATTGCTGCACAATGGAAGGCCCTTTGAAAAGCTGGACTGGTCACCTTTCTTTTGCTTTTTGCTATATTTGAGTATTGGACTGGTACTAACAAGGTCAAACCAATGCCCAGACAGTTTTATAAGTTTATAAATGACAAAATATTGAAGTAATACTACCACAAAATGTGCTGCTTTATGCCTCATAGTCTTCCTTCTCTTGCCACATAATTTACTCATGCCTGCCGCATAATTTGGCCATCTCCTGCCCCATATTTCCAGCGGCCCTGCCTATTTTATGCAATTTGCATGCAGCTTTTTATGACAATTCCTAACACTGTTCTATATCAGGGTTGTATCTTTATGAACTGCAGTAACAAAAGAATCCGTGACTAAAGCAGTCATCCACTCAACTGTCCACATAAAATACAGATCTGTGATCTGCATGGTATATGTTCTTTGCAGCAGGCGCATTAACCCTCTGCTCTACTTTATGGTGATTCAAAACTGCAACTAGACAAAACTCTGATGCTCTCTCTTTCTAGCAGAAACATTAATCACAAGAGTTATCTTGACATTCTTATTGGTGCCCGAAAGCAGGACACACAAGGAACTCTGCAGCAGGTGTTTTTAAATTGTAGGTTATTGCTAAACACAGAGCTGAGGTCAGTGCCCCAATCTAGGTCAGCGCCCAGTACGGTTGCACCACTCGCACTGCCCTAAAGCCGGCTCTGGCTACACCGTCCCATTCTCAGCCAGTTGCTGGTAATTACATTAAAAAAAATCTTTCACTCATGTCTCTCTCCTTATTTCACCTCCCCCTACCTCCTTACCTCCCACTCTCTGTACCAATCCCTACATCTCCATGTCCCTAATTCCTCTGTAGCTCAACTCTCTCTGCTTCATATATGTCTGCCTCATCTCCCTCTCAGTACACCTCTCTGTGGCGCTCTGTGTGCTCACCTCTATAGCTCTACCTTTCCCAGTCCCCCCTCTCCCTGCCTCAAATCTCTCTCCACCTCACCAATCTTTCTCCAAATCGCAGGTGGCTTTTTTCTACTTCCTTCTTTCCCTCAGTTTCACATCTCTCTCAACCTCATCTCTCTCAGTGTTATATTTCTATCAATCTTTACATACTTCCTCACTCTCTCAGCTCGCTATGTCCCGCACCCGTCGTCCTACCCCATTTTCTTCTCTACTTCACATCTCTTTCAATACTTGGGGCCACATGTACAAATAATTGTGTTTGCGATGACCAAATAGCGCGTTTTAATGATTCGCTATTTGGTAATCGCAAACAGCAATGGACAAATTTGTTATTTACACATTTTGCGATTCCCAGTGGGTCGTAAATAGACCTACCTCATGAATATTAAATAGGTAGGTCTGGATTTGCGACCCATTGGGAATCGCAAAAAAGCACAGGGATGGTGGCCTGTTGGGGTCATCTTATGTTGAATACACACGGATACGTAGTTTCCTTGATCACTTGCAGTTTATTTATTTCACAGGACCAATACAAATGCCAACGTTGTTTGACGTCCTCTCTCTCCGGTGGCTTCCTCCCAAACTCCCGTTTAGAATCCACAATATTCTATACAACATTCTACACTCTACTCTCATTGCGAGAGGCTTCACGAGCAATCTGTGGCACGTGAGGCTTCACAAGGAGTTAGAGGCACATGAAGATATAACACTATCCTCCCTCTTAATTAATAAACATTACCAATCCATTCCTAAACTAAAATATAATAATACAAAATCAAATGACAAAATCTAAACGCATATGTACATTTACAAATTTACAAAATAATCAAACCGTTTTGTTTTTTTACACAGTCTGCCAAACTTAGTTGTTCTTCTCTCCTGAAGAAAGATCCTAATCAATATGATGACAGACAACTTTATTCGGATTCTGATCCTTCATATTTTGGATATTAAAAGATGTAGTTTCATTTACAACAATTCCCAAACTCTCAGTACAATCTTGATTACATAGTAGTTTAAGATTATTCAAAGATATCGTATTCACTTGTAAATCGTCTATCCACTCATTCGATTTATAGACCTGACTATGTGAATTTAAAAACTCACTCTTCCCTTTAAACAGTGCTAATCTTTTAGCATGCCACACTCTTCCATCACTTAACAAGGCTGAATTACATACAATCTTAATTACCTTTGAAGGTGTGGAATATTTACTTTCTCCTTTCCACACTAGTCTTCCTTTCTTAATTTTCACCTTATCCCCTACTTTGAGATCAACTTTCTTTACTCCACGTGCCAAATAGTACCACTTTTTATATTTAACCTGACCTTGTTCCATACATTCTCTCACTCTCTTAGGGGATCATGATGCTTTCTTGATGTTTAACAACCACCCCATATTATCTTTGGTACATGGACATCTCCCTCTCATTAATTCAAAGGGACTATGTACAGTTACTTCACTTTTGGTTATTCTATACGTCCCAACTGTCTTCCTTAATTCATCTTCCCAATCTAAGTCCATACTGTTGGATAATTCTATACTTCCTTTAATTACTCTCCGGAATTTTGATTTTAGGAAGCCCTTCACAGCTAAATACATCATTTAAAAAATCTATTACGGTTTCTGAATCAGCTTTACACACTATTTTGTATTCTACCGATTTGGAAAAATGATCTACCACTACCAAAATCAACCATCCTTATTTTGCACCAGTCCAAAAATATCTACCCCAGTCCTTTCCCACAGCATCTTTGGAATTTCTATGGGATGTAATGGAGGTTTAAAAGTAACCATAGTTTTGTCAGAATTGGTACACTGAGAGCATACTCTTACTATTTTCTCTACAGCTTTATCTGTACTTCGCCACCAATACACTTGCTTAACTCTACTCTTGGTTTTTACCATGCCTAAAAATCCTTCATGACACAAATGTATTACTTTTTCCCTCAACACATTAGGTGGAATACATTTCTCTCCTCTTAATAAAAAATCTTCTTCTGCAGATAATTCAGTTCTTACTTCCCAAAAAGGAATCAATTGTTCCTGTAACATACTTTTCTGTGGCCAACCTTCCCTAACATATTTTTTTACAATATTTAAGATGCTATCTTGTGTGAGTGAATTAGATCATTCTTCCTTCGCTATAGCTTGCAAGTCTTCTGTATTTATCATAGCTACTAAGTACTCTTCCCATTCATTTCTCTCTGAATCTTCCATAAGTAAAAGTAACCTACTTAAAAAATCTGCACTCCTGTTGCGTGCACCTGTAACATACTTTACCTCATAAATGAAATCTAGTAATTGCATGGAAAGACTACTTATTCTTGGAGATACGTTTTTTAGACCTTGAATTGTAAGCACTTTAGTAAGTGGTTTATGATCGCTTCTTAAAATCACTTCTATGCCCCATATAAATGGTCTAAAATGTTTTAATCCCCATACGCATGCTAAAGTTTCACTTTCTATAATAGAATTTTCTTCCGCTGAAGTGAGTGCACAAGAAGCAAAAGCAACTACTTTCCCATCTTCTTGTAACTGGGATAATACAGCTCGTAATCCCTTACTGCTCGCATCTGTGGTAATGGGACTCTTACACTTAGGGTCAAATCCTTTTATTGCAGGAGCTGTACAAATATCATCTTTGATGCTGTCAAAACAACTTTGACAGTTTTTTTATCCATAGGAACATGTTCCCTTTTTTCAATAATTGTCTTATGTGAAACATTTTTTTCTGAAAAATTATACACAAATTCGGAGTAATATTCGGCTGGAACCAAAAAGGTTTGTACCTCATCTTTATTCTGGGGAATAGGAGCCTTCTTTAGTGCGTCTTCCAATTCAGATTTAGGAACTAATGCTACAGGAGCTAATCTCATGTCCCAAATAAGTAACGGTATTCTGTGCAAATTTACATTTAGGCTCTCATTACAACCCTGGCGGATGGTGTTAACTTGGCGGTAGCACCGCCAACAGGCTGGCGGTAACTACCGCCAAATTATGACATTGGCGGTTTGGTTCATGCCAAACCATCAAAGTACCACACCGTCCGCCACGGTGGTAGCGATCGCCAGGCTGGATGTCTCCAGCCCGGCGGCCGTCACTAGTCCGTCTGCGGGATAATAACTCCGCATACCGCCATGAAAACCAAGGCAGTAGGCACTATCAGTGCCAGGGAATTCCTTCCCTGGCACTGATAGGGGTCTCCCCTGCCCCCCTCCGCACAGTCTTCCCCCAACAGCCACAGCCTCCCTACCACCCCCCAAAGCTGATAGGGACCCCTCACCTCCCCCGCCCCCTCAACTCCATGGGTCCTCCATACATACACCCCACTCACGCATGCACACACCACACCTACACATGCACACGCACATACACGATACACCCCCGACACACACCACACCCCCGCATTCATACACACACTCACACCCCCCCTCTATACACACACAGTCACACCCCCATTCACGCACACACCACACAACACCCCCACCCCCTACCCTGTCGGACGATCACCTTACCTGTCTTGGTGGTCGTCCGGGTTCCATGGGGCCTGCTCCGCTGCCAGCATCCCGTCACCACAACACCACCACGTCGAATACTGTAACGTAATTCTGTGGGCGGTGTTGTGATGACGTGGCGGTGACGGTGAAGCAACCTCCACTGCACCGCCGACCGCCAGTATGGCTGCTGGCGGCTCTCCGCCCAAATTATGGCAGAGAGTCGCCAGCAGTCATAATATGGTGGTCGGAAGATCGCCAACACTGGTGGTTTTCGGTCTGGCGGGACAGAAGCCCACCGAAGTCAAAATGAGGGTCTTTGTCTTTTCAGCTGTTAAATCATACTGTTCTAATGTTTTTTATACTCCCTGTAATTCCACATCATGTTCTTTCCTATCTTTACCCATTACAAGTATATCATCTTGGAAAAAAATAACATTCTTTCTAGTTTGAAAAATGTAGTGCTGGAACATGGCAGCTGTTGATGCTAGGCCAAATGGAACTCTTTTGAAATGGAAGCACCCAATAGGGGTTATGAATGCGGTGAGATGTAGCAGTACTTGATGTTATGCTGAAGTTAAATCTATTGTGGAAAACCATTTCATGTTCTTAGTTGCTGCTAATAGTTCATCAATCCTAGGCAAGGGAAACATGTCAACAAAAATGTTCTTATTTAGCTCCCTTAAGTCCACACATAGACAGATTTTTCCGTTTGCCTTTCTTGCCACTACTAAAAGACCAATCCAATCTGAAGATTCAACCTGTTCTATAATTTCACTTCCTACTAGCTCTTCTCTCACACTCTATGGAATGTTCCTTAATTTGGGTATGCAGGGTTTTGCCTTCTCCTTCAAGAAAATCTTATGACCAAAACCTTCTAATTTTCCTACTGTTCCATTAAACACTGTAGGAAAATTATTAACAATAATTCCATCTACTATGTCATGGTATACTATTAATACAGGATCAGGACTGTTAGGATCTAGTACAATGTCTAACTCACCTTGATCCCGCCATCCTAATACACAAGCTCCTGATACTGCTACATACATTTTACATTCTGCACTCCTTCCCTTGAATTAGAATAATAATTTACGGAAACCTAATAAGTTGATTGTTTCACCTGTAAAACTTTGAGGATGAATATCAGGTTCTTCTAACTTACTGCCAATTTTTCCTTTGAACAACTTAGACAACATATCTTCATTGATAATAGTAAATGGTGATCCTGAATCAGCGATTGATGTTACTTGTACTCCTTCATTTACTATATCACACTTAGGCTTCTTCTTACTTGTCCCCTCTGTACACAGTACTTCATTCTCTTGTATGCATACAATTTGTGGCTATCTGTATCAGAACTAGAGTGTTCATCTTCTTCACACTCTTCAACAATACATCTAACTAATTTGTTCTTATGACATACACACGCAAAATGACCCTTTATGGTACATTTGGCACATTTCCTGTCCTAAAGCTTACCATGAGCAAAATGGTTAGAGCTTCTGCATCTGTTACATTCTCCTCTCAAATTTTCCATACTTAAATTATTTTGATATTTGCCACTGTTTTTTCCTTCCTCTTTTTGTTTCGCTTGTTCAATCTTAATTTGTTTTCTTGTTTTTACTATTTTTATTCATTCTTCTTCATCTTTAACTTTGCCTGATGTCACTACTGCCTTAGCACACCTTGTTGTAAGTTCAGCTTTGCTAATAATAGCAGTGACCTCTTGCAAACTAGATTCACCATGTACCCAAAGTCTTCCCTGCAAGTTCGAGTTGTTGCAATGCATAATTACTTGATCACGTATCAATTCTTCTTCCAATATCCCAATTCTGCAAGACATTGCCATTTTTCTTAACATGGGTACATAGTCCTCTATTTTCTCATTAGGACCTTGTTTCCTACGAAACAATTGCAATGCATACAGTGGGTGCGAAGTACGCGTCTAAATCTGCTAGTGCATTCGTAAAGACATCTCCTTCATCCCCTCAGCGGGGCTATTTCTCCATCGGGTTGTATATCTTCAGACCTCCAGGCCCTAGACAATATAACAGAATTTTCTTCTTTATTTCTGGTGGCATGTCTTCAAATGTCTCACTATAATTAATAAAATAATCTTTCCACTCCTGCCATTTTAAATTATTCCGAGCATCTTCTTTCAACATGAATAATTGTGGAGTTCACAAATTCATGGTTGTCATAGTTGAATTACCTGCAAAGTTAGTACAGTTATTGTTGTAGTTCGGCTCAGTAAATAATAATTGTTTTTTAAATTTATAAACAGGTGTGCATATCGCCGTGTACTGGAAAGAGCATACCCGTAAATATATAGTGCTTACAAAAAGGTGTGCCTATCACCGATAGTGAATTTAGAAAATGGAGAAGGCACAGGTGTGCCTGTCACCGATATCCAGTTGTAAACGTTTTTATATTATTTTTCCATTGACTGGTGTGTCCATCACCGAATACAGGCTTCAAAATAAATCTTTCTGCAAACACTCTTCGTTTAGAGTGATAACTCAAGCAAAATGAGAAATGCAGGCCAATCCAAAATGGCCACTACGCGAACGGGCATCATTACGTAGGAGATTCAGAAGATCCTTATGACGAGGGCATGTTATGAAGAGGGCATGCTGACTACCATGGAGCAGAGAGCAGCGCCTGGAGTGGAACCCTTGCGCTGAGTTTTAAATAATGCAAACGTTATGCTAAGGCTGTATCATATACATTGGCCAAAGAGTTAAAAATAAAAATGCCAATTACATGTTTCATATGGAACTGCACGCGGGATTGATATCTGAAAGAGCGATAAAATCTGAAAGCGCGATAACATTTGTACAGCGATAAAATCTTATTGGTGATGGATTGGCTCGGAATTGCTCCTGCGTCGCCAAATATTCCTATGTTGAATACACACGGCTACGTAGTTTCCTTGATCACTTGAGGCTTAGGGCCAGATGTAGCAAAGAAAAATTTTGCGACTTGCAAACAGCGAGTCATAGTGACTCGCTATTTGCAACTCGCAAAATGTTATGCAGAACGGTGTCTCAGACACCGTCTGCGAGTCGGTATGGGGTCGCAATGACCCACCTCATTAATATTAATGAGGTGGGTCGCAAATTGCGGCCCCATACCGACTATGGGCACTCGCAAACATGGAGGCCTGCTGTAGTCAGCAGACCTCCATGTTCGTCACTGCTTTTAAATAAAGCAGTTTTTTTTTTTTTAAGTGTAGCCCGTTTTCCTTAAAGGAAAACGAGCTGCACTTAAAAAAAAATCCGAAACCTTTAGTTTCGGTATTTTTTCAGGGCAGGTAGTGGTCCCTTGGACCACTACCTGCCCTGAAAAAATAGTTTGTGGTCCATTCACAAACGGGAAGGGGTCCCAAGGGGACCCCTTCCAATTTGCGAGTGGGTTACCATCCACTTCAAGTGGATGGTAACTGCGACACCATTTGCGACCGCATATGCGGTCGCAAATGGTATTGCATACCACTAGGAATCGCAAATAGGAAGGGAACACCCCTTCCTATTTGCGATTCTGAAATGCATTTTGCGAGTCGGTCCCGACTCGCAGAATGCATTTCTGCATTGGAAACACGCATTTGCGAGTCGCAAACAGCAGATTTTGCCGTTTGCGAGTCGCAAAGTGTTTCCTGCATCTGGCCCCTATTTCTTACAAAGGACCACTACAAATGCCCATGTTGTTTCACGTCCTCTCCCTCCGGTGGCTTCCTCCCAAACTCCCGTTTAGAATCCCTAACATCCTATACAACATTCTACACTCCACGCAAGAGCCTTCACGAGCAATATGTGGCACGTGAGGCTTCACGAGCAGTTAGAGGCACGTGAACATATAACAGGTCAATAGACCACCATGTCTGTGACTGCTTTTAAATAAAGCTATCTTTTTTTTATCTTTTTTTTAAATGCAGCCCATATTCCTTAAAGGAAAACGGGATGCATTTCAAAAAAGAAAAATGAAAAGGTTTTCTATTCATTTTTGTAAGAGTAGGCAGTGGTCCATGGTTGCTTTTACAAACATTCACATCGAAGAGGTCCCTTGCAGACACCTTCCCATTTGCTGATGGGTTGGCACCAAATTAAATTTGGTGGTATATTGCAAATGTTCTGCGAGTACATTTCTGTCGCAAAACATTCACACATACCACTGCAATTCGGTATTGGGAAGGGGTGCCATAAACACTCCCCTTCCTAATACCGAACCACAATCCCATTTTGCGATTCCATAATACCTTACTGAATCACAAATAGGGTTTTCTACATACTAAAATGCCTTTTTGCAAATGGGTCGATTCTGTGACTCGGTCTCTTAGTGACCGGCAAAAAGGTTTGTACATGTGGCCCTAAGTCTCTCTCTTTCTAACTCTTTCTTTCTCTCTCACTTTCTCTATCTGACCTCTCATTACCTCACGGTCTGTTTGCTATTTCACCTTTCCTTCACTCCCTCTCACTCTTTGTTAATCTCTTCCCTCTATCTCTCCTCTCTCCCTAACATCACCTTTTCTCACAACTTCTCTTTCTCTACCACTAAGTATTTTTCTGTCAATCTTACTGCACCTGGTGCTGGCTTTGGTGGGGGGCGCTGTGTTTAGAAATAATTAATGGGTTTAAAAGCACATGAATATCCTTGTGCAGCAGTTTCAGGTAACAATAAAAATGTCAAGATAACTCTGGTGATTAATGCTTCTGCTGGTGAGAGATCAGAATTTTATCTACTGGCAGTTCTGACTCACCATAAAGTAGCGCAGAGGGTTAATGTGCCTGCTGCAAAGACTGTGCACCATGCAGATCACAGAACTGAGTGTGAGTGAATTATGAGTTTACAAAAATGAAATGTATTTCAGAGAGACTATGGAGAGATCATGGGCACTGTTGGAGAGTGGTAGTGAGGGAATTTTTGGAGGAGACCGTCATGTGGGAACCAAAAAAGACTGTCGCAATGGGCACCACCTGCACTAATGCAGTCCCTGGTTATATGTATGCACTTTAGATGCCTGGGACAAAAAAAAACAGGCACTCAGCTGTAAGCTGAGCCGGTGCACCTGGACAAGATCTTCCCCCAGGTTCAACTCAGGCTGGGGGAATGCTAGAGTTTGAGCATTACTTAGTGGGGTTGATTGGAGGAAGCAAAGAGAATCTAGCAGAAACGTTACAAAAAAGTGAAAGGTTTAGCTGAGAAACCTCCTACCTTGAAATTATACTTGTCTGCTTTGTTCTGCTGAAGAAAAACAACTAGTCTGTGACCCACCCAATAAGAACTTTGATGTCATTTTGCCTGTCTGCAGCCCTCCGTCCCCCGCCTCGGAATTCACCTCGGACCATTTTTGATATCTAGCTACTTTTAAATCAATGCTATGGTAAATATTTTATTAGCACTCCCTCAAGGCTTCTGTAGAGAAGCTACCAAGCCATGCTAACTGCAGTTTATGTGCTATATGTAAACACTAAACAATAAAATAGCTACTGGTAGGAACTTTATGGTAAATTTAAAATTAATTTGAAGAACCATAATCACCCTTGATGACTCAGTGGCCTAACCCACAGCAACATCTGATGTGATTTTGAGGTCACAGATTAAATCCAGTGAGGCCAACATAACCTTCTACCCTTCGCAGCACCATTAAGTAAGGTAATAGTAACACTTGTTAAATATAGTGCTTGGAAGCAGCAGAAGTGGGACATGAGCCACTTTATAAAAACGCATTACTAGTAGTAGTATTATTACAGTTGAGTTAAATTGACACATTCTTGTAAGTATAGGATGGAAAGAGAACTTCTGAAAAGAGATGCTGGTCTTGTCCCAGATCTGTTGGTGATTTCCCTGCTTACCAACTATGCAGCCTCAGCAGTTCTTGATCCAGTTCCCAGAGGAAAGACTGGGGTCAAGAATGTTTAGAACTTCATTCATAGAAGTGAGATCCTTGGAAATATTTGCGTATCACCAGCAGGTTGGTGAAACATTGACTGATTCCCAGATGAATCTAACTGTTCATCAACTGAACGCTTATGGGAGGTCCATGACTCCACGTTATGACCCAATGTTCTATGTAATTCACTCTCTCTGCCTCTTGTTCTCAAACTCTTCTTCATCTGCTCACCTCTCTTGCACTATCCTCTGCCTACCTTCATCCTCTCTTGTCCTTTTCCCCTCCCCTCCTATCCCCTCTCCTCACCTTGTAGGATGTGGGTCACTGAAGATAAGGTTAATGTGTAAGTCAAATCTATGGGTGAGCCATGTTTTTTATTTGTGAGGGAGACATGCCCTCTTAAAGATATATCTTGCTTTGATCAGATGCCATCATAAGTCGCAGAGATTGTGTACAATATGGTACAATTGTTTGTTCCTGCTGAATAGTCTGGATGCATTTTAGAGGAGGGAGGGTAGAAGAGGTACCAGTCAGAAAATAGTTTCTATTGTCTAGCCTTAAGACACTAGAGAGTGAAGTAAAGTTTTGAAAACCATCATTTTATACAAAATGTTGTACCTTTGAGAAGTCTCAGTTTCAATGGTTTATTTTGATCTAGATTGTTTGTATCTGAACAGTAAGTGCCTTATTTAGAATTTGGTGGATGGAGTACTCACATATGTGGTGGATGCCTCGTCTGCCTTATTATTAGTATATTATAGTCTATAGCACTTGTAATGCGGCAAACGATAATGATGTCCCTTTTTGACAGTCAGTCCCTTCAATCAAACTCTAAATCAGACCCAAAGTTTTTTGTCAAGGGTCCGTCCTAGGGATTTTACAAATCAATAACCAAAGGCTTTCAATCGAGGATGTTCCTGGTTGAAATCAGTTATAACTCCTTTTTTACCAGATTGAGCTTCAAATATTGTTATACATCCATGACTGAAGATTCTTTGTTGTCTGAGCACAAAGATGTCTTCAGGGAAGGCCATTTTTAGGAACAATTAAGTATCAGTATGCAAAAAATTAACAGATGCCTTTCCCTAGTGGCTCAACGTACGGATGAAAGCATGGCCAAAAGGTGAAGATAAAAAAGTTTGGATGAAATATGCATACCCGGGGGAGGGGGGTTGTTAGTTTTCATATGGAAGAAGGTGGATGAAAGATGGGAACCCCATAGGGATTCAGTGTATCGATGAAGAGGGGGAATAAAAGTTGCAGATGTAAGAGGGTGAATGAAAGATGCACACCCTTTGAGATTCAGTGCACAGATTTAAAAAGGTGGATAAATTATGCACCTTCCCAAGTATTCATCATACAGATGAAAGAGGGCACATGAAAGATGCAGGCAATTTTCGGAAACAAGAACTCAATTTCACATGTTGGACTCAATCATTTTTGGGAAACATTTCACTGCTGCTTTCTGTACCAAAGCCTCCCCACTCTTCTCGTAGAGTATGATAAAGATAGAGGCATCTTCCAACAAATGTTTACCCACTCTCTCCACATTCATACTCTATCCTTACCAACACTACCGTTATCAACCTTAAAACAATCCCCTTTCACGATGCCTTCAATTAATCTATTCAGCTTAGCCACCGTAGAGACAATCCACCACTGTCACTCGACTTCCTGATCCAGATGGAATTCTTGATTCATAGCTAACCACTGACCCTCATACCAGACATGCAATAGCAGTCACATAAACACACCTTCACTTGATTCCCAAAAAATCCCATCTCTCTTTAGCTTCCTGCCATACTGGTGTTGCTACTTTCAATGTTTTGACCACCTTCAACATCCAAAATGGCTACATTGCACAATGTGTGTTTAAATGGATTCAGTTGTTTTTCTTAATTTTAATAGTATGAGTAAAATCCTTGAACTTGCCCAATTTGTTCCCAAAATGGCCCTAAACTGTAATTCCCAATAATTATCATTTTTGTCTTCCAACAAGATATAGGGATTTTCTGTCTCTGTCAATGATCACTTCAAATTTTGCCTTCCACACGTTAACACGTTGATACTTTTTTGCTGCATAGATATTACCTTTAACCTTTGTATCCTTAAGTTTAAGATCAGCCTACAAATTTCCATATGATCTATTCTGCATTCAAAGACTGTGTTGGTGGCATCTAGGGGAAGCAAGAGTTTATCTTCACAAGCCTCTCTATAGTTGTGAATCAAAACAATTGTGATTCTGGCTCCTGAGTCTACTAGTAATGCAATATCTATATTTTCAATGCTGACTTTAACATCTGGATCCACATTTCTTTTGATCTTATGATCTGTGATTGATTTCAACATAACTTTACACTAGTACTAGCGTGTCAAGATTCTCAGACATTTATCTTCACATATCAATATAATCCAGGACGAATCTCAAGCTTCTTCTTTTCTCACCTCAACATACTCTAACGAAATGTCCTGTTGTACACATTTTTTACATTGTTGGCCAAGTACAGGTCCATAGACCATTTTCTGCACTGTATACATTATTAGAGGCTTCTCATCTATAACAGTTTTAATTGGTTGCCTTATGTTCCCCTGTGTCTAACTGCTTCTGTAGTACTTTGTTTCAATCAATCAATCAGGATTTATAAAGTGCAGCAAATCACCCGTGAGGGCTTCAAGGTGCTGGAGTTGCTAGCTGCTTCACGGTGCTCTGTTCATTCAGACAGTCAGGCTGTGAATCCTTTCCTAAATTTCTGGAGCAATGAGGCATTCCTGAGATGCAGGGGAAGGTCACTAAATGCTTTGGCTGCCAGGTGAGAGAAAAAGAGTCTTCACTGTTGGATCTGTGGATTTGGGGAGTGTCTGCGAAGAAAAGGGAGGCAGATCACAGGTGTCTTGATGGTTGGTGGAAGGACATTTGTTTGTTGATGTATCCTGATCCTTCGTTGTGCAAGGCTTTGTATGCATGGGTAGGCATCTTAAACTGACATCTCATCCGGGAGCGGGAGCCAGTATGGCTTCTTGAGGAGCGGGGTAATGTGAGTCTGTCCGGGGAGGTCAAAGGTGAGTCTTGTTGCTGAGTTTTATATTGCCTGTAGTGTCTTCAGGAGACATGCAATGATTCCTACATGAAGAGTGGCACATAGCGCAGCCTGCTGGTGAGAAGTGCTTGAGTGACAGCCCTTTTGGAGTTGATTTAGAGTCACCTGAAAATCTTGCGGAGCATGCATAGGTTGTGGAAGTAGGTAGACTAGACTGCGTTTACCTGTTTCTGCATAGATAACTTGCTGTCCTGAATGTTGGCGAGGTTGCAGGCGTGGTTTATCAGGGCAAGGGAAGGGCCGAGTTTAGCAGGCCACCAAGTGTCGTGCCACGGCAGGATGTTGTTCCCAAAGATGAAGACTTCCATCTTGTCCATCATCAGCTTGAGACAGTTGTCCTTCATCCAGTCGGCGACGTTCATCATACATCTGTGGGAGTTGGCTCTGGTGGCAGAGGGGTCTTCTGACAGCGAGACGATGGGCTGGGTGTCATTGACGTAGGAGATGATGTTGAGTCCGTGTGATCTGATGGTGTTGGCCACAGGGGTCATGCATGTGTTGAAGATGGTGGGGCTGAAGGACGATCCTTGTGGGATGCCACAGATGATCTTCTTGGGTTCTGAGGTGAATGATGGGAGATAGATTCTCTGGGTTCTTACAGTGAGGTATGTGGCAATCCATTTGAAGGCGTCTCCCTGGATTCCAATTGGGTGAAGTCTATTGATCAAGATGTTGTGGAATATGGTGTTGAAGGCAGCTGACAGGTCCAGCAGAATGAGGGCTACTGTTTCACAGTGGTCTAGGAGGGCCCTGATGTCGTCGGTGGCTGTGATCAGGGTTGTTTCGATGCTGAGGTTGGCTCAGAACCCAATTGCTGTAAATGTGATTGCATGCATTGCCAAAAGCACACAATAACTGTAGGATGTCCTGCCACCTCTACACTGTTGCCTCTAGCTCACTAGCAATCCTTATTTTTTAAAATCTGTGTCATCTTTGAATGTACATGAAGTTTGCGATCTGCAGTACCAATGGCAGAGATTCATGTGAGTTGCCTGTTGGTACTTCCCATTTTGTAAAAAACATCACACATGCTGTAGTTGAGCTCTTTCCAAAGCATTGCTCATAACCATTGAGTCAGCATGGAAGATGTGCATCAGATCCAGGCGTGGATATTGATTCAGTCAGCCGACAGGCACCTGCTCCACAGGGAGATTTGATACAGAGAGTTCTGTGTTAAAGAGAGACATCAGCAGCTTGTAGACAATGAACTTTGTCTTAAGCTTGTTTTTTACTTTAGAGAAAAACAAGCACTGTAGAACCATGCATCTTGTGCTATGTTTTGTGGCCGCCATTTAATTGTGAATGCTGGCAGGCACAGAGATGTGTTTCTTCGAACTTCAGTGGTGCTTGGGCTTTCTGATGAAGTCAAGGTCATCTGTAAATTTAGAGTATGAGTGCCGCTTTGTGTGAAGCTTCATGGTGAAATATGCAAGTGGAATCAAGACAAACTACATTTCTCAGAGTTGCTATGGTGGCGACCATCTAAGATTCCTGAAGGTTTAGAACATTCCTTGTTATTGCAATTTTGATACTTAGTTTCTGGAGAAGGAATCTTGTTGCAAGGATATTGGAATCCATTGGGATTTGTCAAAGACCTTCTTCTCAGAGGAGCATTCTAGATAAACAGTAAAGATCAAGGGCCTGATTACAAATTTGGAGGAGGTGTTAATCCGTCCCAAAAGTGACGGTAAAGTGACGGATATACCACCAGCCGTATTACGAGTCCATTATATCCTATGGAACTCGTAATACGGCTGGTGGTATATCCTTCACTTTACCGTCACTTTTGGGACGGATTAACACCTCCTCCAAAGTTGTAATCAGGCCCCAAGTGTTTATACTTTGATTTTCACTTTAGTATTGAAGCCATCCTTTTATGGATTACAATCTCTATAAACAAGAGCAATACTTTCTAGGATTACAAACTCTATCACCCCTATTCATGGGAGGAGGCATTGAATCCTCTCTATTGTATAGACTTTGTTAGTATCACTTGAATCAAGTAGGGCATCAAGGTTTAGCCAGTGGTGGGGAAATAAATGTATACTGCCTGCATGGCTCAACGGGGAACCAAAAGCAGTCCTTGAATGAAACTTTAAACCTGCTCACGCTGTTGCTTTCTTCTGTACTCACTCTCTTTCTCTGACTTTCTATTCCCCGTCTCTGCCTGCTGCAATGATACTGAGGGAGCTAGAGACTCCAGAAATTGCCTTCAACCTTCTAAAAAGGGCTTCCTATGGCTTCAGATTCATCCTACCTCCTGGTGACATGCCACATGAGATAAATACAGCCTGGCCCTCATTGCCAGGGGTGAAAGTGCAATATTAATGAGTATTGATTAGGTTACTGCTTATGTATCTTGAGAATCATTCAGATCATAGACTTGATTTCTAACTTGCTGAAGGTAGATATAAAAATTGGAATATATTTCATAGCTCGGGTGTGTCCCTTCATTATTTACAAACTTTCAGCTCTAGGAGTTCTCACCAACCACAGAGAGTCGATTCTATAGAGATTACCGCAAGGTGTATCAAATGTCATAGTAGATATATTGAACAGTAATATCATTGACCAAATACTAAAAGAATATTTTCAGTGCCTCTGCAGTGCAGGCTGATCCAGGCAGTAAGAACCGGTGAGGTGTAAATGTCCATTGTCTCTGTTTCTCACTGCCTTTTCCCATTCCCCTTTTTTCAGATCTCCTGCTGACCAGCATAAGTATCCTTTGCATGGCTGTCAATGGGTTGAAGTATGTGTGGCTAATGGCATCACTCCTGATGAAATGTCAGCTTTGTGCAACTTTGACCAAAGAGGATGTAGCTTGTTCACTGTGTAATGGTGCTCAGGCACCTGTGCTGTGCCTCCACAAAATACACTCGCCCCAAAAAACGTAGGACACAAATATAGGGGAGATCATTTTCCTTTTCAACAATACACTGAGTCAAGAAGTTAAAGATTTAAGCATGAGGAAGATGACATGGGGAGTGGTATTTGACATTGCTGAGTTGAGTATTAAGCAGGCCAGATCGCCACAAAAAATGTGACGTCCACAGGATATACTTTGATGTCACAGTACAATATTTTTTTCTCTAGTTTTCTTGTTTCAAGAAGCAGCTGTCAGGATGGGGCTCAGGGTCACAAGAAGTAAAATCAGAAGTATACCTCACTGTGGACCTGATTCGCAAAGGTAAATTTACCCATGTAAATGTACTCATGTGTAAATTTACTCTTATACCTAGGTATAAATCTACACTTTTGGGCTAGTCATCATTTCTGAGTGTATATTTAGACTCAAATATTACAGTGGAGCCTCCTACAACAGGAATTAAAAGTATAAAGTTACTACTAGCAACTTTTCACATGTAGGTGGAGATTTCAACCACCGTAGTGGAGATCTTCTTATGGCAAACTATATAATTCTTTTTTTTAAATGTGGGTAAAATAGAACGAAAATAATTTTAAATATTTATTATTCACATAGAACTAATTCAACAAACATTTGCAGCACATTACCTCATTACATAAAAGTTCTATTAAATATTAATTACTCCAAACACTTTTTTAAAATGTATAATAATTTCTTAAAGAACAATGAAAAATAAACTCACACTTGCACCTTTTTGTACTTTTATTTAATATGTATTAAATGTTATATTCACACTTTAATACCATCAGGTATTATAATTGGTGGGAAGTCATATTCAATATCCATTCACAATGATTCAAAACATTTTTTAATAAAGTTTCTCCAAACTATTAAGCAATGTACCACAAAAAGGGGATAAAAGGCATGAATATCCATGCATACAAATGCATACATTTATAGAGTTCTATTTCATTACCTGTTTTAAATGCACCAATAAAAATTGTCCCTATTCTGTTTTCAAAATTTGGTCAGCAGCAATTAGTTTTTTGCAGATAGGTTCAGAGGACTGTTGCTGTTTTTCTTTCGCAGCAGAACAACCAAAGACTGTTTTGAGTTGAAAGTAGACCAAGACAGTCAACACGTTTTGTTTTGAAAAGACAAGGGACACAGTAGAGAGAAAAAAGAATGCACAGTCCACTGATTCCAACCAAACAACAGATCCATCTCCTCTTCTCTAAAGAGGCATTGGTCATGTACACAGCTATCAAGAGCACATAATTACCCATCCCTCCTTCAAGTCAAGGAAAACGTACAATTCTGTCATGATTCTGCAACTGGATTCAATCCCAGGCTGTCTAAAACGAGTTCAGATGTGTGCAGATGGCTCAAAGCTGTCCAAAGAAACTAAATGAAGAAATGTTAAAAACAGTGGAAGTAAATTGGAAAAATAGAAATCGGTGGCAATTTTCAGTTCTTTAAGATTTTGCACTGAAGACAGAGCTACACAAATATATACCCTTTGTTAGAAATGGGGTCTTTAGTTGGCAGTCAGTTTACCCCCTGTACAAGCAAGGACCCTCACTCTAGTCAGAGTAAAAGAGAATCACCCTCAGCTAACCCCCGCTGACCCCTTTGGTAGCTTGGCACGAGCAGGCAGGCTTAATTTCAGAGTGCTAGGTGTAAAGTATTTGGACCAACACACACAGTAACTTAATGAAAACACTACAAAATAACACAACACAGGTTTAGAAAAATAGAAAATATTTATCTAAACAAAACAAGACCAAAACGACAAAAATCCACCAAGCACAAGTCAAGTTATCAATTAAAAACCAAAAAGAGTCTTCATGTACTTTTAAACACAACACTAGCACTGCTAGAGTGAAAATGTACCTGCCAGCTTCTCCTTTCAGGGCCCCAGGAACTGGATGGGCACTACTTTGGCAGGTCAAGAGTCTCAGCAGAGGCTCCAGGTGCTGGCAGAGAGAAGCCTTTGCTGTCCCTGAGACTTCAACAACAGGAGGCAAGCTCTATTTCAAGCCCTTGGAGAGTTATTCACAAGAAGGAAGGCACACAAAGTCCAGTCTTTGTCCTCTTGCAAAGGCAGAAGCAGCAACTGCAGGATAGCACCACAAAGCACAGGCAGGGCAGCTCTTCTTCCTCAGCTCTTCAGCTCTTCTCTAGGCAGAGGTTCCTCTTGGTTTCCAGAAGTGATCTAAAGTCTGTAGTTTTGGGTGCCCTCTTATACCCATTTTGCCCTTTGAAGTAGGCTTACTTCAAACTTGAAAGAAAAGTCTCTCTTGTTTGTGAACTCCTACCTTGCCCAGGCCAGGCCCCAGACACACCAGGTAGTTGGAGACTGCATTGTGTGAGGGCAGGGACAGTCCTTTCAGGTGTGAGTGACCACTCCTTCCCTCCCTCCTAGCACAGATGGCTCATCAGGATGTGCAGGCTACACCCCAGCTCCCTTTGTGTCACTGTCTAGTGTGAGGTGCAACCAGCCCAACTGTCCAACTGACCCAGACAGGTAATACACAAACAGTCAGAGTCACAGAATGGTTTAAGCAAGACAATGCTCATTTTCTAAAAGTGGCATTTTTGAACACACAATCTTAAAATCAATTTTACTAAAAGATTTATTTTTAAAATGTGAGCTCAGAGACTCCAAACTCCAAATGTCTATCCGCTTCCAAAGGGAATCTACACTTTAATCATTTTTAAAGGCAGCCCCCATGTTAACCTATGAGAGGGATAGGCCTTGCAACAGTGAAAACCGAATTTAGCAGTATTTCACTGTTAGGACATATAAAACACATCAGTATATGTCCTACCTTAAACATACACTGCACCCTGCCCATGGGGCTACCTAGGGCCTACCTTAGGGGTGCCTTACATGTAAGAAAAGGGAAAGTTTAGGCCTGGCAAGTGGGTACACTGAGCCATGTTTACAGAGCTACTCTTGTGGGTGGCACAACCAGTGCTGCAGGCCCACTAGTAGCATTTGATTTACAGGCCCTGGGCACCTCTAGCACACTGTACTAGGGACTTACTAGTAAACCAAATATTCCATTCATGGATGAACCAATTATATACACATTTTGTATAGGAACACTTGCACTTTAGCACTGGTTAGCAGTGGCAAAGTGCCCAGAGAAACAAAAACAGCAAAAACAGAGTCCAGCACACATTAACAACCTGGGAAACAGAGGACAAAAGTAAAGGGATTCCACGCCAAGAATGAAAAGTCTAACACCCTTATACCCATTAGAGACCTGCAGTTGCAGAAATATATAGGGACCTTTCCATAGTCCCTTTACATTGGTAAAGGTGCAGCTTTACTGGAAAATAAGGGGTGGTGGAACAAGAGACAGTTGGTGAAATTGACCCGACAGGCCAACATTTTAGGCATGAAGAAAACACCAGGCTTTGGTCTAGATTGATCACAATGTCTGCAACCTGCAGTTGAAGGTCAAATGGGTTGTGATGGATTGACCACTAGTGCAAGTGGTAAATCTACACATCGCCCTGCCCTACCAAGATATAGTTCACCTGAGGTGAAGGTGCCAAATAGCTTCAAACATTTTGTCATGCACTAACCTGTCACCTCCTTTTCTCCTAGGTCATAAGTTGTGTTAATCATTTAATACCTTCCTCACATTCTCTTCCATTCTTAGTATAGCAAGAAAAGAGTACTGCATGTTGATTGGCTACATATGCACCGCATTTTGTTTCATTTTCTGATCTATGATTTGTTAAACATTTTTAGGGAAAGGTGATTTACTATTCCATGTGGTTATTATGATGCATTTTAATATTGTGATCCATTTGTGTTATTCTTTGAACTTGCCTCGTGGTTGCAGTTAGGGGAAGCCGGACAAGGATTCCACGGTTCTTAGTCAGTTGTCGCTGGGATCTGGCTGGTCACCGTACATCGTGGGCGTGTATTGTAACATTTAAAAACCATAGTAAACTCTACTACAGCTACGGAGTTGCTTGCTGCTGGTTTACCACAGGCACATAACACATTTGCTAGGCCACTGGCTCCCAATACTGCAGTCATCAACCATGGAAAGTGAGCAGGAATTAGGTGTTTTAGGGATGGTTTTGACAATTTCAGGGTATTCTGAGTAATACAGCTGGCTGGTATCCATGATAGCTACACAATGCAGGCCTCTGCTGGATCTCTTGTTTTTTAAGAAATGCCTAAGGTTCGTAATGTAGCCTGAGCACCTGATTCCCTTGGCACAAATACTGAGCCTTGACCCTTGACACATGAGAGGAATGTTTTTCAGACTCAGTTTTGACATATATGGGGCATGTTCCCAATTGGTTACCACCAAGACAGCAGAAAGGCTTACTTTCCTTGTGGGGTAGTGGCTGCGGACTGATGTAATTCAAACAAAAAAAAGCTGGGGAACTCTAGTGTGCTTTCTCCTCCTGGTGTGGGGAGACTGGCGATATACCCTATGTCTGTTATGATCCCTGTGGCGTGGGGGGGTTCAGAAGGACTGTGTGGTTACCTGGAAGGGCCACTCCAATATTTAGAAAAAAAGTTCTGACTTACTAGTGTGCCTTCTGGTATTGAGGTAAAGTCCTGAATTGCTATCCAGAGGGGAAGAGAATGACTGTATGACCACCCCACCCTGTGTCATGACACATAGGCCACTCACCCCATTGATTGGTCTCCGGTGAGGTTTCCTTCCCCAAGATGGTCCAACTGGAGATGAACCCCTCAAGTCCAGTAGAAAGGGTGTTTTCCCCTTGTGTATTAATGGTTTTTCAGTTAACCTTAGCTGGGCACATTTGAGGCATACCCCAGTTTGTCCCTCCTCCCACGGGAGAGTAGAAAGACAGTATGGACTTCGAGGATGGCAGAGTTCAACCCTTCGCCATGACAGGTCAAGCTCCCACTCTAATGGTAAAAAAAATACATCCTAACACAAGTGGGCTTTCTGCTGCCCTTGGTTGAGCAAATGATTAATAAATCCCCAATTAGGCCAACCCAGGTGGACAGAAAGAATTATTTGATCCTAGATGAGGAGGGACAGGGGTGCGTTGACCATGCTTGGGGACTGCTCTACACCTTCAGTTTACCTGGTGGTCTAATGGTAAGGATCCCCGCTCAGCGATTGCCCTCCTGTAGTGATTCCCAGGGTGGAATCCACTGGAGATAGGTAACACTATACCACCAGAGAGGGGAAAGCATTTGCAGCAGTACATTTCCCAGAATATTACATGGTCGGGTCCGAGCACTAGGGGGATGAGTTATGACCTTGAATACTGATACTCCCACCTGCTGCCCCTACATTTTGTGGGAACAATGTGCTGTGTGTTATTGACTAAAATATTAAAGCCCCAGGAGGGGGAAAGGAATTGATTCTGCTGACTCCATGGATAGTGTGAAAGGCATGGAGTTCATGTCTTCTTTATGTTTAATTCCATAGGTATTTTACTTACTAAATCAAGAAAAGCAGCAGTGCATTTATATTTGGGACTGAAACACAGCGGTGTCTCACATTGCAAAGAAAGAATAGTTCTTGGAAAAATGCTGTCCTCTAAAACACAGTTTCACTCCCATACAAAAGATGTCTGTGTTTCAAAAGTAGTGGTCTAAAGGAACGCCTTAGTATTCTGCATGCGTAGCAACTGTTCTATAATACCATCCCTGCTTGTGCAAAAGTACCTGAATGTAAGATGATAGCAGGCCATGGGTTAAACAGAAAGAATGTTTCTCCCACTTCCTGTCATTACCAAGGTCAAACGTTCAGTTCCAACTGGCCTTGTTGATTTTCTTCACTAGGGATACAATTTGTAATATAGCGTGGCGGTCTAGAAGTTCTAGACTGGCCACGTGAGACCCGACCCGGAAGCGGGAAGGGGTTCCGGGGGAGCAGGGGAATGGAGAGAGTTAATAAAGGCGGGAGAGACGCATCTCTTGGCTCCAAGCAAATACAGACCTCGTGTGTGTCTGGGATAATTTAGAGCTGCCGCGCGTGCCCAGCATCAGTAGCTGCCACTGCACTATGTGACACAATTGACTAACTTTCTTGCATCTGACACACTCCATGAGAAGTAAAACCACAACTGAATGCTGTATCCAAAGAGATTTAGAACCCTCTCAAATGTGTGGGTCTGCAAGTGACTAGCTCCTTTTACATCAAGAGGAGTATTACAGAATGAGATATTCAATGATAATCCTGAGTCACATACTCCACAATCCTTCTCTAGGCAGGTCAGGAAGTCTTAGATGGTGGTAGTATTCTTAGAGTGGGGTGTGCTTTTTCGTATGGTAAATCAAGTAAATCATTTCAGAATGCCAATGCATTCACATCCTTCCTTTCTCAGCATTCTGCCCTAGCTCCTACTTCCCTGGACTGACTTGTAGTCAAAAATTCCCCAAGGCCCTTTCCTCTAGTTGCAAGAGGCCAGCCAGATTGTAATGCCTTTGTAGGTTTCTGTCTGTGTAGTTTACCTCCACACAAACCTCCAGGACCAAATCACACCACAAATCACACCACCAAATACTCTTTCTAGGCCTTCCTGCTTTATCCCACCTACAGAAATAAATTCCTTTCAGTATTTGCGTGCTCTGCACTTCAACAGAGGCCAGTGCAATAGATGGAATGCTTGAATTCATCTCAGCCAATGTTTTCCGCCCACCATGCCACTCGTGCCAAGTCTTATCAGTGAGGTGTAGCTTGAATGCTTTGGCACAGCAAGTTTGGGACTCACATTTGGTCATACCCGTCAAACTGAGGGACTCATTACAAGTTAGGCGGTCTGTGGACCGCCATGGTAGCGGTGGTGGTCTGACCGCTGCAACCCTGGGGGTCGGACCGCCTGATTACGAGTTTGACAGTCAGACGGCAAGGCACCTGCCTGCGGACCACCAGCCCTGCCATAGTCATTGCGGTGGGAACTGCGGCGGTCCTGACCATGGTGGCCAATGTTGGAGATTCCATTACGACCTACATGACTGTCGAGCCTTCAGTGGCAACCCCGCCACCTTGGAAAGCTTGGTGGTCAGGCAGGTATGGGGCCCAAAACACGGGGCTCCAGGGGGAATGGCCCCATGGTGGGTGAAGCGAGGGCCCACGTGGTCCCCCAGGAAACTTGGGGTTCAGGGGTGCACTCTGTCCTGTGCACGACATGGTGCATGGGTACAGTCTGGCCGTCGTGCTGACAGGTAGGGATGCATGGCCAGTAGTAGCTCAATTATACTGCCCCCTACCTCACCCCATCAGTCACACCCGCCCCGTGGGGAACTCATAATCTGGTGGCCTAGGGACTATCGGCCTGGCGCAGTTCGAAGGACTGCCAACATGGCGATCCGGTGGTCTGACTGCCAAACTCGTAATAAAGCCCGAAGGCTGTAAACTGACACAACAACAAGGTGATTTATGGAATGCTTGAACTAATCTCAGCCAGTGGCAGTTCCTCAGGCTGCATTCCAGTCCATTGTTTTTCACCCACCATGCCAGTCTAGACAGAGGCCCTCTCTAGAAGGGCCCACAAGCAAACCGAAAACAGTGGCTGACATCAAGGCGGACTGGCCATGATGGGCATCAGGCGTTTCCTGTAGGGATGGGGGGCTAGTTTTGTGTACTGGGGGCCGATTTCGTTACTGGGAGCTGGTTTGTGCAGCAGTGCGGCAACATTGGCCCCCCTAACCTTCCAACCTCCCAGAGAAACTGTTTTTAAAAATTTGTTATGAGTGTATAAGCGCACAAGTTCGTTGTATATGCAGCGGTTTTCAGGCAACAATAAAAGTTTGTATTTGTGGTGATTAATGTTCCTGCTAGAGAGAGAGAGATGAGAGTTTTGACTCATCATAAAGTAGCAAAGAGGGTTAATGTGTCTGCTGCAAGCAATCTGTACAATGCAGGTCACAAAGCTGTATTTTATGTGCATAGGTCAGTGGGTTGCTGCTTTTGTCACAGAGATCCTTTTGTTGCTTGCAGTTCATAAGTGTAATATAGCACAGTGACCTATGAAGTGTCATTAAAGAGCTGTATGCAGACGGCATTGTACACGTTAAAAGGTCATGTAATTCCCAGTCTTTCATTAACCTAATGTTGCTAAAAAGGGATTGGGTAGAAATAAATTTTTATTAGCAAAGCCAATCCCAACCACTGTGGTACATTTTAAATCATGAGTTTGTGCTTCTCCAGATAAAGCACTCTTAAAACAGTCCCACCAATATGTCTATGGACAGATGAGGTCTATGGAATGATGAGGGGCACTGTTGGAGGGTGATAGTTAGGGAATCATTGATGGCCCAACAAAGATTGTTGCACTGTCAGTCATCAGCACTAAAGCTGGCCCTGGCCCTCCCTCAGCGAGAAGCCCCCTGCCAACAAATTTTCACGAGTTGATCTTGTCTTTCAGATCAGACTCTGAGGATAATAAATGGCTAGCGTGAAAGACTAATTTGGCTTTTAAGGCTTTCCTGTGTTAAACACCTAACGATTTGGTAATTGAGGAATATATGTATTGTAAATCATGGCAAAACAAACTGTGGTGTGGGATGGGATCTGACTGACCACGATTCTCATGGAGTCTTTTTGTCATGCGCCCGGTTGCCACACTCATCTCTGCCACAGATGAGGCGCTGCTAGTTAGCCAGGAAGCCCAGATTAGGCCAGCAGGCATCAGGTGGTGTGGAATCATACTTAGTACCCACAATCCATGTGATCCTGTCTCCCAAATCCAGTAGCCTCATTAGCATAGTTAGAACCTACGCGACAAGAGGATGACATTATTAACAAACTTTGTCTTCCTTGTTAATACATCAATACAGAAATTGCTTTTCACTATGCTTGCAGTGCCTTTTTTTGAACAATGATACCGTGACTCATAGAAAGGGGGCAGGGGCGTACTTAACCACCCGCTACACCAGCTTAAGCGGGGGCGCTACAGGGGCAGATTCCATTGTTTTATGACCCTTCTTAACTTTTATCCCAGGCTCAGGGGTCAATGAAAGTCAGAATGAGAAAGGATGACAGAGAGAAATTAAAAATATTAAAATGGCAAAGAAAAACGGATAGAGGCAAATGAAGCGAGACAGTATAATGGAAAGAAAATGTAAATAATGAAAGAAGGAAGAAAAAACAAACATGAAGAAAAGAGGGTACAAAGGGACACAGGAAGTAAGGAAAAATATGTAAAGGAGGGAACAACAAATTAACAGAAAAATGAAAGGAGAGAAAGAAGTAGAGCAGTAAAATATATTGAAATGAAGAAGAAATGTGACATCAAAGGATGGGCGACTGAAGGAAAGAAGAGATGAAATAATTAATTAATGGAAGGAATACAAAAAGAAAACATGCAAAGATGGTGTGAAGGAACATTACAAGCCTGATTCGAATGAAAAGATATAAAGATGGATGAAAAGCTAGAAAAGGTCAGATTGAGTGAGAGAGGAATAGGCTGGAGGGAAGAAAGAATGAAATATGGATAAAAACAAAGGACAGATGATGGAAAGAAGGAAGACAAGAAATACAAAAGGAAAGAAAGAAGATGGAAAGGATGAATGAGAAAAATAAGTCAGTACTGGCAAATGTGTAGTGTTTGCCCAAGTTCCTTTAAAATCTTTCTGCAAGATTCGTAATGTTGCACCAATCTCTGAACATTTTCCCAACAGGTACAATTCCCATGGCACTTCAGAGGAAGAGTTGTGATCACTCCATTTACTTGCACTTTTATTACTTTATACAGGGAAAAGTAGGGGATATGTTATTGTTGTGGCTACTCCATTGAAAGGGGGTCTTAACTACACTTTGAAATTTTAGATGCAGACTTTGTAATTGGGCCTATAAACCACACACTGAAAAATGCCTATTTAAAAACTGTCTGGGTTAGGTATCCTGGTGCACCGTAAGGTCATCATTTACTATGTGTTGTAGAATGCACAATTTTTGCCATTTTTTCCCCAAAATATTTGGGGGAGAGAACTCCCCCAAACCACCCTTGTAATGGACAGGCTCGCTCGCTGCGCTCACTCGCTACGCACCCTATGGGGGTTGGTCGAACAAAATTAGCTAGGGCTGCTTTGGTTTCCCAGTCCGGCCCTGGCTGACATTTATTCAAGCATTCCATTCATCGCCCTGCTCTTGTTCTGTGGAAGTGTCTCACCTTTTCTAGGCTGAGAGCAGGTGTGAAAGCACTCACGCTGCACTTCAGTCGCAGAAGACTGAAGTCACTGGTGAAACTGTTTTATTTTAAGGTGGAAAAATAGCAAGCTTATAAAAATACTCCTGAAACATGCAAACTACATTGACTAATGATTTTTATTTTAACTAATTTATGAGAATGACATTTCCATCTATTTCAATGCCAAAGTTGGAAATAAATAGTCTTGGGAAACTGCACAAGTTTGCCAATGTGTAAAAAGAGGCAGTTTCCCTGGTATTCCAGCCCTTCAAAACAGGGGGCCTGATTTAGATATTGGCAGGCATGTTACTCCGTCACAACAGTGACTCATATTTACTCTACCGAAATATAAATCCCATAAGATATAATGGGATATTTTGGCGAACAGGATATCAGTCACCGATGTGATGAAGTAACTCGTCCGCCAAGTTCTACGCCAGGCCCATTCTTTTAAATGTAAGTGTGTTACTTCTACTTTATATTTGAATGCTATGCAGTGACACGTAAGTAAAAAAAATTAAACTCAGTATTTTGAGCAGAAAATTATTTAAATTGTCCATTTGACGGAGGTCTTACCTGCAATGTCACATGACCATCTTTCAGATTAGAGTGCAAAAGCATTGCTATGGTCTCATATGTGGTATTAGACTTTTATGTCCTTTGCACTGGTAGTGCACATTTATCCATGAATTGCCCATAAATTGGTACCATATTTTAGGGAGAGACACATGGAATGAAACACTGACAGTATTTTTTTCACTGTTCACTGTTCAGAGGTCCAAAATGCCAGCTAAATGGGTTCATACAATTAGTCTAATCTAGGACATGCAGGAAGGACTAATTTCCAACATGGAAGAAATGCAAATTACTACTAGGATGAAATATAGACTCAAAGAAAAATTACATTTTATAATGTGAAATTATAATTTTGGAATTGTTGTTATTCCTGGATTCTCTCTGATATCTATATGACACATCTATGTGCATGCCTTACAGTGTGGAAGCCTTTATAGAAAAGCTATAATCATTATTATAAATAAAAGCAAAACTAATCAGGAGAGTTGAACTAACCTACTGCATCTTCTCCCACCAGGCAACGGTGAATAATAACATGGAAGTAAAGAACCAGACCTCAGTGACAGAGTTCATCCTCCTTGGACTCACCAATGAGCTGAAACTTCAAATTCCACTCTTTGTCCTCTTCCTTCTGTTCTACCTTGTCACCGTAGCTGGCAATATCAGCATTGTAGCGTTAATTGCCGTTGAACCGCGTCTCCATACCCCTATGTACTTTCTCCTCAGCAACTTGTCTTTGTCAGATTTCTGCTACTCTTCCGTCATTGCACCCAAGATGCTTGTGCACCTCTTCTCTAGCAGGAAGGTGATCTCCTTCAATGCATGCGCAGCTCAAACTTATTTTTTTGGTGTATTTGCCTCTATAGAAGGTTACATGCTGGCGGCCATGGCCTATGACCGCTATGCCGCCATTTGCCACCCACTCTTGTATCAAGTTATCATCAGCAGGAAAGTATGCATCCAGCTGGTGGCCACCGTCTACCTTGGAGCCTTGCTCACTGCGGCGGTGTACACCGGGAGCACCTTCCACAATTCCTTCTGTGGACCAAACACTATCAACCATTTCTTCTGTGACATGATCCCGCTCCTGAAGCTGTCCTGCTCTGACACCTTTGTGGGAAAGACATTGATCTTTGTTGTGGGCTTCATCTTTGGTTTCACCTCTCTTCTGATCATGATCATATCCTATGTCTATATTATGGTAGCCATTTTGAGGATCCGTACCAATGAGGGGAGACCCAAGGCTTTCTCAACCTGCGGCTCGCACTTGACTGTCGTGTTTTTGTTCTATGGGACAGCTCTGTTCATGTACCTGAGACTTCCCTCCAGTGACTCAGTCATGCAAGATAAGGCTGTATCAGTGTTTTATACACTGGTAAATCCTATGCTAAACCCCCTGATCTACAGTCTGAGAAACCAGGAAGTGAAGGGGGCGCTCTGGAAACGTGTAACTTGCAAATACAGAGTTGAATTTTGTTAAAGGAAATTGCAAAGATTGCCTTTTCTGTCTACAAATGCAGCATGCATCAAATGTTAACAGTCAACTTTGACTGATATAATATTCTAAGTATCTTCTCTGGGTCACCTTGTATGTATGCATGTGGTATTGTTATAGCATAAACGTAGCCAAAAGAAAGCAGAGTTCTGTACATGGTCAAAAGTCAGCTTCAAGTTAACAAGTGTTAGGAGAGGTAGCTGGTTTGTGGACCTGATGGATACGGGGATGTTGTTCCAGATCATGGGTGCCTAGATGTAACATGGTTCCTGCCTTGTTTTTGTTATTTTTTACACTTCTTCATCTGCAGTTTATTAGCCCTGGCTGTGGGAGTGCTAAGAACCACCAGAGCTGGTGAGGTTATCAGCGAGATAAGAGGTGTGCTACCCATGACTGCTTTATTTGCTTATCTTTAAATGTACACCTTTGCTGGATTGATTTCTAGTTTTTCTGTCCACATAGTCATGAAACATCATTAAACGCCTTGATTGTTAATATATCATAGCTCTGCCCTATGGCAGTTCCTTGTGGACTGCTGCCATTGTTAAAGCGTGGATTTTGTTGATTCTAGAGTTTGTGGTTAGTAAAGGTATGCCCTATACCAGTGGTTCCCAGCCTGTGGTCCGGGGACCCATGGAGGTCCGCATAGCCTCCTCAGGGGGTCTGCGACTGCTTAGAAAATGAAATAATATTAACAGATTAAGGGGGTTATTACAACTTTGGAGGAGGTGTTAATCCGTCCCAAAAGTGACGGTAAAGTGACGGATATACCACCAGCCGTATTACGAGTTCCATAGGATATAATGGACTCGTAATACGGCTGGTGGTGTATCCGTCACTTTACCGTCACTTTTGGGACGGATTAACACCTCCTCCAAAGTTGTAATAACCCCCTAAGTCCTCAGCTTTCAGTAATGACTCAGTTGGGGGGGTCCCCTGATTCCAAAAAGGATTCAGTGGGGGTCCCTGGGTTCCAGTAATGATAAAGTGGGGGTCCACAGAAGTCAAAAGGTTGGGAACCACTGCCTATACAAAAGCAGTGAATGTTTATGCGTGACATAGGGTGAGCACCAGTTCCATGCAGACCTTCTCACAAAAAAAGCAAAAGTCGTCCATCCCAGTCTCATTCAGCACTGCAAATGGACCCAACCAAAAGTCGTGCATTGTGTGGGTGTTCTTGCTCAGAGAGGGTTGGCCAAGTGGAGAGGGCCTGGCCTTCCATCTGACCTCCACTAAACCCTGCCAAATACAGAGTACTGGGACCTCTGTGGCTGTCATCAGAGATTTCACCAATGAAGTAATTTGAGATGTCGTCACTTATGTCATCAATGATGTCATATGTAAGGTAAGCAGTGTGTGATGCGCTTTTATGTGTTTTAACAGTGAATTTTTGATGTTATTTAAATACATGTTAGGGTTTTTAAAACAAATGCAACCATAACTTCACTTTTACGTTTGTTTTTTAATGGATTTCTGTTTTTATTGATCATATCTTGCATCAAACCCTGTGACTATCTCCTATCTACAACCAACCCCCACTGTGCACGGCCATCGGCTGTGTGCGGCGGGGGTTGGCTGCTATCACTGGCCATTAGCTATCTCTGCACCCGACCCCTGCTGTGCACAGCCATAGGCTGTGTGCAGCGGGATTGGCTGCTATCACTGGCCATTAGCTATCTCTGCACCCGACCCCTGCTGTGCACAGCCATTGGCTGACAGAGGTTGGACACAGCGCCTGGTCCTGTGGCTAACACTCTTGCAATTAGATGTACATCTTACCAAATGTGTGATGTCTTCTCTCAACCACAAACCTATAACCAGTTCACCAGAGGCTTATGGTCAGTGTGCAGTGTACAGTGTAGCTCTGGCACCCTCATAGGTTATTTGAATTGGTTTATTGCACAAACATATGTCATTTCCTTTTTTTGTTGTTAAATAGTTTTTCACCAACTTACAGGGATGGAGAAGCAAATGTCACCCACAGTGACTTCAGATCCCTCCACCATCTGCAAAGCACTCTTACTACCCGGTGGTGAATGGTCATAGTATAAATACTTGTACATGCAAATTAGAATGCTGTAAAAAGAGATTTCAAATAAATTGTTTTGTTTTTAAAGAAG
This sequence comes from Pleurodeles waltl, assembly GCF_031143425.1. NCBI lineage: Eukaryota > Metazoa > Chordata > Amphibia > Caudata > Salamandridae > Pleurodeles > Pleurodeles waltl. Next base: position 1,025,398,688 of record NC_090443.1, on the reverse strand, counting down.
AGAGTTACAAGGACCTGCTTTGGACAAGACACCTGCTAATGATTCAGGAATTCACGGTGGCGCCTCTTTATAGGTTTTTGGACAGTTTGATTGCTTAAATGACTAGAGCGCGAATAGTGGGGTTAGAGTCCATTGGATGCAGTGTGTAATGCAGTAAGTTATTGTACTTAGAAGCTTGTCCTGTGTGATAATAAACTTAAGGCACAGCACACGGTGGTGGGTAAGTGAACCAGGGATGCAGTGAAATGTTACCTGTTGGCAGTTAGTTCCTCTAGATGACAGTAATATGGTGTTTTAGGTTTCTTAGGCTGCAGGGATGTTTTGTGGGTTTGTGTCACACGGTTAAAATGCATTATGGTGGTTACTGTCCATTGGCTATAGGGCATTGTGGTGTGTCAACACCCTAGAACGGAGTACAATTTAACTGGTTAGTGTCTCTTAGGGCTTGATTTAATTCTTGGCAGTAAGGAGTATCTTTACCACCAATAATGCAGGCGGACCTTAGGATTAATCATGATGGAGATGGCCTTTAGGGGGTCAGAGCCATTGGAGGCTGGCCTGTCATTCCGTCCACCTAATTTAGATGAGTGGAATAAGAGGTCACCGCCAGGAAAATCCTGCTGTAAAGTTCAGAGAAAACTAAATGCTCCACTCACCATGGGAGAGGCCTCCCATGGCGAGGGGAGCATTTTATTTTTTATTTTCAAAAACAAAATCCCATACAATATTCCCAGTTAGTCCTGTATGATATTAAATGGGGAGGGCCACATGCAAGATTTTAATTATTGCATTATATCAAAGTGAAAGCCCCAACTTCTTCCTTTGAAGCCAAACAGCCAATAAAAGTTTGCTTATGTCAAAAACACCAAGGGGGCTAGTGAACATACCCTGAGGCAATATGATAGCACCTAAAGCCCAGATTCAAACATAACAGCCTCAGCCACTTCATTCGAGCCCTTTCGTACTTCTGACAAAATAAAATGCATGTTCTACATTTTCAATTGTATCTTTGCAAAATTTGCAGGTACGTTGATCATCAGAGCTATTATTCCATTTGTAGGTGAACCTGTTAATGAATAATACCTCCAATCTCAATTTAATGTACAATGTTCTAGCCTGTTGTGCAATGATGTCATCCATTAAAGGTTCAAAAGCAGGGATAGATTTATAATTCAAAAAAACTATCTGTCTGGCCATTGGGTTTGTGCTGGTATTGGAAAGCCTTTTGTTTTCGGGGAATCATGGATGCATCTGCTAAGATAGTTTATAACACACACCTTAGTCGGATACCCTCTCTTATATGTATGCATTCCGTAAGCTCTCCTTCAGCACCGCATTGCACTTTGGCATAGTTCTTTTCATTGAGTCATATAAGGATGTTTCGTACGTGTAAGGGATGCCTCTTGAACTAAAGGTGGTCCACAGGTATTGTTTGGGAACAAGGTCAAAAGTTGCCCTAAGGTCGACAAATGCCACATACACATGATTTAAGTAATATTTGGTCTATTGTGCTAACTTTATGTCGAAACCCTGCTTGCAAGAGAGATAGAATCTGAAATTTGTCCATCAAGCCCAATAATTTATTTATAATCTGGCAACAAAATACCTTTTGCAAGTTATCAGTCAGACTGATGGGGCAATAGTACTGAGGGATACTCCTAGGATAATTTCCTCATCAAGCCATGAATCAAGGTGACTGACCCCAGTCATCATTTTATTAGACAGTAGGTTGATGTAAAGGCCCATATCGTAATCTTGGAGCGGTAAGAGTCCTTAGGAACCTTGTCAGGCCCGGGTGCTCTCTCTGGTTGTAAAAGTTCAATGGCTCTGATTGACCCTTCCAAGGAAATAAGGGGGATCAAGAACTACAGGATAGTCTTCATTTTGCAAATGGATGACCTCAGGTGGGGCTACAGCAGCCATCAATGACATACCATTGTCCATATCGTGGTCAGAATATAAATCAGCAATGTGTTTTCCCCGTAGATGAGGTTGTATGAAATATTCTAAGTGATTATGATGAAGCTACCATGGGCTATGATTTCCCAAAAGTTGGATGTGTCTCTTCTTTTTGCTGCTTCTAAAAGATTGAATCAAATTGCATCAATCCAGTTCTACCTGTAGATAGTCACTATCTGTTTGTACTTAGTTCTAGCCTCGTTTATCCTCTCTGGATCAGGTGATTTGACCACTTGCAAACCACAGGTTAGCCTTAGTTATCGAAACTTTTGAATGTTTGGCCAACTTGGTACAATAGTTTTTAAAGCATTGAACCCTGTAGAATGCAGTTGTGTGATGGTAATATCCCTACTGTGATAGTCAACACAAGGGCCTAGGATGGTGTTCAATAAGTAATTAATTCATGTTAAATTGTTAAGTTTGGTTGTACATTTTTGCCATTTAAGAGATCTTCTGTTATTCCCAAGGGTTAAACGTCCCAGATGACTAGTGAACAACTGTAGAATCAAAGATCTCTTAGTGTTAGATATAAAGCATTATGATCTCTGTCTGCTCTTTGCATTACATCAAAGTCTACCATATTAGTCCATAATTTTCTGTTCAAATGATGTAATCTATTCTGTAGTTACACCCCCAGAGAAAGTGTATGATTTGTGCCTGATTTAGAACAACCATTACATGCACGCAGACCTTACAAGAGGGTTTTAGGTGTCAGCTGGATAGCTGCTGCAGTTCATGATTAATTAGGTCAGCATTCAGTCTTTACATACCTCTTGCTTAATCCTCAAGATCTGTAATGGTATATATACAGTCTAATGAATGGTTACATTAATAAAGAGTACATTAAAATCTCCAGCTGTTAGTAGGAGAGGTCTAGCAGCAGCACTGGATTAATTGTAGTCTAATGGAAAAAGCGTCTTTGACTCAGGGCCTGAGTTAGAGTTTGGCAGATGGGGTTACTCCATCAGAAATGTGACGGAAATCTAGTTTGTCCTATTACGATCCCATTATATCCTATGGGGATCATAATACAGTGGATGGGATATCCATCACATTTGTGACTGAGTAACCTGTCCACCAAACTCTAAATCAGGCTCTCTATTTTTTGGCATGGAGCGGCTATAGGTATTTACCACTAAGCCTTTACTACCCTGTAGAATCAGGCCAATAACATCAGGGCTATCTATCGCCAAATTTGTAATTGCTAAATTTAGGGATATTTTGACCCAGATTAAAAGGCCGCCAGAAGGGCGGACAGCTTTAGACAAAATTGTTTCAGAGCTGTAAATTGTGTAACCAGATATAAATAACAGTTCTAAAGATCAGGTATCCTGCAGCAGTATTTTGCCAAATTGATTAATAAAATCACCCCATGTTGGATCATTAGTTTTCTCACATAAACCTGCCACTTTCAATGAAAGTAGCTGTAAGGGCACAGAATCCCCAATATACTCAGACGTTTGATCCCTACAGCTTGGGTTAGGATTACCATGGTCATATCCCTTTGTCAGGGAGGGATTCAGGACTTAAATGCTAACCTGGTGTGACTTACTTTCTTCTGATCATTTACCCTTACCAGGGTTGGAGTCTCAAAAGCGGGATTATGGGGGAAGATTTTATCTTCTGAGAGAGATACACTAGTGGGGTAGAAAATAACCTATGTCAGCTTCTTAGGCTGTAAATTATATAGTCAGTCAATCTCAGCTAATTTGAAGAAAGACAGATTTGTTAAAGTGGAAATCCCCGGCTTCCCACTGTAGCTTGGCCCTATAGTAGCTTTTGTGGGTTCAGCCCGCTAGCTATGACTAGTTGGACATGAAGTCACCCTCTTTAGAGTTTTGTCTGATGGCAGCCTTATGTTACGTTTATACTCAAGCCTGATGTGGGAATGGTTCGGCATCTAGAGCCAGCAGTTCATCTACATGTTTTGGGCTTTCAAAGATCAATTTAATGTTGTCATGGGACTCTTGGTTTTGGGACAAGCACTGTACAAACAGTGTATCAGAGGGCATGGGTGAATAACAGTGACGGTGGAACTGAATCCAGTGAGTTACCTTGTTAATCAGTACACTCCTATCTTCCTTTTGCCTGTCCTTCAACTTGGGTACGTGTGTCATAAAGAAGATTGCTTCTTTTTTGTATCCTAGTTTGAGAGCAAGCAGGACTTGTCCGCTGGGTAAGGATTTCTGGTGTGTGCATATCTGGTACCCCGGACGGGGTTCACTCCTCCAATCCATGTACCTACTTACATATGGGTTTGCTGACTATGGTTTGGTGGTGGTGGACGAAGTATCTAAAGTTCCTCTTGTTGTGCTTGGGCCTTGTGGATTTCCCTTACTGGAACTGCCCACTCCAACAGTGTTAACATAGTCCGTCAGTGCCATTTGGGCTGACCTAGGATTGGTTGTCATGCGAGTGTTTATTGACAGTTTGTCTCTTCAGACTGTTCATGTAAATTACTCATTGGGCCTTCACTTCTTTGGCACGGGAGCGGCCTTGCTAATTTCCAACTTATCTTCAAGACTTTGATAAGCCTAGAGGTTAAGTGCAGTACCGCTAATTTAACTTCACTTAGGTCCCTTCTCAGAGAGACCAGTATGGGTTGGATATCAGCCTCCTCCCCTGTGACAACTAGATGTTCAGGCGCGCAAATAAACCGGGCTCACTTTGGGATCTGGTGTGAGGAGAAAAATGATTTGTACAGACTTTAGTGGAGTCATTGGTCTGTTGAACGCTATAAGTAGGTGAGTGGCGTTTTCAAAGAGGAGGTATATCATTTTTAGGATACATGTTTGTCTGTGCATAGTTAAATTTAGATACATTTGTAGTTTCTATACCACCAGACCTAAACAAGGAAGAAGCCACTAAGTCAGTTGTGGCATCTAGTGACTAATTTGCACTCTGTGGATTTAGCTTTAATATTTTCCTTTTAAAACTCTGTTATTTTACTTTTTGAGACATACCATTTGACTGTTTCGTCTCATTGTTAAGTATACCTTCTACCACCATGATCAATACATCTACCTCTTGGAGGGTGAAGTTTTTGCTACATGCCTTGCTGCCTTAGATACTTTCCATGCTCCCACTGATGGCTCAAAAGCATATATTTTCCCCTTTTTGATCCTGGAAACTAAACAACTGCCAACTGAACTAATCAGGGCAATACCGTAAGGCTAAATGTAAAATCCTTGACTATTTCCAAAATGAAGCGTCTCCAGTACTTTTAGGGTCTCAAGAATTTATTGGTTTGCAAAGCTCTGGAGAAACATCCCAGCCATCCACCCTGCAGCTGCTCCAACCTTCTCTCCTTTTCAAACTGAAAAATTCCCTCATAGAACAAGACACCCTAGCATGGTTCTGCAGCATCAACATTGTGACAGTTCACCTTCCTATGTTCCCTATATCACACCAAAGTTATATAGATATACATTCTTGTGATTAATCATTACAGTCAGGAAGTTAAAATGCTGTTTGGCAACACCACTTCACCATTCATACTATGGGGCTTCAGCAAACTCTTGTAGGCTTACCACTCAACAATAAAACAGCCCCAACAGCAAAGCCAAGGAGTGTGGCCTACCCTACCTCTTCCTGTTGCTGAGGAGGCATGGACGGGTCTGCCCTTAGCTGGGGTGTTGCCTGCCCATGACCTGTGCAGCAGGACAGGCAGAACTACTGGTGACAAGAATTATTTACAAAATATGACAAAAACATGAAAGTAGGCAAGATGGGTACAGGCCTGAGGTAGTGGAATCAAGGCAGCGGCAATTTACAATAAAACTTACCTCATCAATGTAGTGCTAACAAATGTATTTACCAGGGTGCAGTTGTATCTTAATGTAGAATAGGTGGATGTAATAGGACACCCCAACCTTGTAGCAATATGTCACTTCAGTGGTGTAAAGAAGGACCCCTCCTGCTCTGCCAATGGCACCTTAGATAACCTCCTCACTCATGCCTATAAGTCGCCCTTCTGTTGGCTATAGTCCTAAAGATCTCTTTCTTGTACACCTAGGTTTCAGACTAGCTAGTTTCAAGGCTTATCTGATGCCAAAAGTCAGTAATGTGGCTTGCTCATGATTTCTTCATTTCAAGATCCCCAACATAAAATACAGCGTTTTCTTTTTTGCTACAATTTGTGTTACCACTGCTGATATTTCAGCTAGGATGGATGCTTAAAATACCTGCCAAGCTAATCAAGATCACAATGTTCAGAACACGCCCACCTGTGCAATGATGGACATTCCACTATGCTGGTTGCTCTGACTTCTCTGTGAGGAATTGCCATTGTGTAACGCTCACTGTGTGTGGATAGCATTGGGTGCTCTATGCTCAAATAGTTTCTCAGTCTGTTTATGATGCTAGGTTGCATGACCACAAGGCTCTGAGACCAGGCCTTCACTATTCTGGCTTCAATCCTCTGGAACTCATTGGCATCTTAGATTAGGTGAACTAACCACTGATTACGGTATAAAGACGCAAATAGTGTTTAGCCCTGATGCTAGAACACCATTCTTACTGCATAGTGATGCATATTGCTCTACTTGAAAATGCTCTTCAAGAGGGAAAATCTTAGGTGAAGAGGTTAAATACACTGATAAAATATCAAGTCACAAACATGGCCCTGGGTATGCTGACATAAGCATTAGACCCTATTGGACATACTTTCTAAAACTTAACCATAAGAAAAATGCTATTGAATTTTAAAAATGTATAGAAACTTTAAACTTTCATTGGTTGCAGGAGGTATGGATGGCCAAGTCCTTTAAAAAAGAGGAACATATAAAATGCTGTTAATACACATGTTGTTCATTCATCAGATGTCACATGAATTTAAAAAGGGAGCAAAGAAAATGTCACAATGTCAAAAAGAGGAGAAACAAGAGATTAAAATGAGAACAATAAAAACAAGATATCAGAATGCATTCGGGACCAAGGGATTTACAGGGGGTTGAGACCTTTTGCCACTAGTGTCCTGGGGCCTGGCCTACTATGGCACTGCAGACTGGACACCAGGTACCCTTTTTCCACACTTGAGTCACAGGAATGTGAGGGCGATTAGTCAAAGGCTTCTTAGCGAGGTAATGTAAGAATAGAGACTCCAAACTCAAACAAACGACAAGTGCAATAGGTACTTTCCAGCCCAGTGCTTTTCTTTGTAAAAAGAGAAGTGTTTTAGTTACAGATCAAACCGGAATTCTACACATAGGACATATAAAGCAGCTACATGGTTCGAAGATGGATTCTACATGGTTCTAAACACATAGTAATATTCAGGGTTAAATCTGGGCAAGGTGCAAGCTTCCTGTAATATGCCGCAAGCAGCTTTGCTGGCTGTCTGAACCATAGGCTAGTCCATATATATCTCACTAGTAATAGTTCTTTAGGGCAATGCAATGCCACTAGGCTAAATAACCAACTGGAGTTTTAGACAGGATGAGATACAGTCAATGTACAAGTTGATGTGGATCATGTTACCTAGTGGGTAGTGTACTTGGAATTCACAGGCTCGGAGGGCTCATAACTGTACGTGGGTGAGAGATCCAGCTTGCATCTCTGACAGCCCTCCCTCCGCTGCATTGCTTCTTTTTTTTCAATAGTTTCTATTCAATTTTGTAAATTACAAAAAAGAAAATGAAATCATTATACACAAGTATCAGCAATCTACCACATATATTACAGTAAGTGGGTGGCCACATGCTTCACTAAAATGTAAAATCTACATACTTCATCATGTATTGCATTGTTTGTAGATATACAACGTACATAGCATCACGTTCCTGCTTGCGATGAATTGCGCTTCTAGTAATTCTCATCTTTCTTCTAACCATGATCTTTATTTACATCTTAACACCTACCTGAACAGCAGACTCAGCTTCTACACCCCCACCCGACAATTCCGCTCCGCCAACCTCACCCTCGCCTCCATCCCCCGCATCCGGCACAGATCCTCCGGCGGCAGATCTTTCTCTTACCTCGCCGCCAAGACCTGGAACACCCTCCCGTCTGACCTAAGACAGATCCAGGACCTGTTCACCTTCAGAAGACACCTCAAGACCTGGCTCTTCAAGCAGTAGCAGCACCCCTACCCCCCCCCCCCGGCGCCTTGAAACCCTCACGGGTAACTAGTGCACTATAGAAATAGACTGATTGATTGATTGATTGAACACTAGGGCGGTCATTCTGACCTTGGCGGACGGTGGAGGCCGTCCGCCAAGGTACCGCCGTCAGAACACCGCACCGCGGTCGAAAGACCGCGGCGTTGATTCTGACATTTGCCCTGGGCTGGCGGGCGGCCGCCAAAAGGCCGCCCGCCAGCCCAGGGCAAATCAACCTTCCCACTAGGATGCCGGCTCAGAATTGAGCCGGCAGAGTGGGAAGGTGCGACGGGTGCAGTTGCACCCGTCGTGTATTTCAGTGTCTGCAAAGCAGACACTGAAATACTTTGCGGGGCCCTCTTACGGGGGCCCCTGCAGTGCCCATGCCATTGGCATGGGCACTGCAGGGGCCCCCAGGGGCCCCCAGGGGCCCCGCGGCACCCCCTACCGCCATCCTGTTCATGGCGGGAGAGCCGCCATGAACAGGATGGCGGTAGGGGGTGTCTGAATCCCCATGGCGGCGGAGCGCGCTCCGCCGCCATGGAGGATTCAGACGGGCAGCGGAAAGTCGGCGGTACCCCGCCGGCTTTCCGCTTCTGGCCGCGGCTGTACCGCCGCGGTCAGAATGCCCGGCGGAGCACCGCCAGCCTGTTGGCGGTGCTACCGCCAACCTCCGCCCTGGCGGTAATTACCGCCAGGGTGAGAATCAGGCCCTAGGTGTCAACCGCACTCTGTGCTCCGTCATTCATCTCCTCCCTTTCTTCTTTCTTGATTTGGTGTAACGCTAGGTATACGCAATACGCCCCCCCCAATATATTTCAGCTTAAACTTTGGTGGAATTATCACACCACAGTTGTAAGGCATAAAACTACAGTAAGCAAGGTCTTCTTTCCTTTCTTTGTGGGTCAGAAGCGGCCCTCTTTCCCACCTCTTCGATGTTCGTCTCTTAGCCTTCTATTAGGTGACAGTATATCTTTAACATACCCTAGTAATACAAATCTAGGGTTCGGTTTGTTGTCTATTTTAGTGATTTTACTACTCAGCATTGGTTCTTGATTGCAGTGGATCTCGGCAGAAGGACCATAGGTGCAGTAGAACCCCAGGGGGTCCCCTGCTGACATATTTCCTCTAACTGGTGTGGCATTGGGTCTTCAACTGCAGGGCTCAATGTTGAGGCAGAGTCAGCACCAGTTATCCTGCTTCTGAAAGATGATAGCTATGTCACAGCTTCGGCTGACTTGGCTTGGAGAGACCTTCTCCAGCAGCAGGTCAGCGCCTGTCCCACTCCTAGTTCAGCAACACAAAAGGATGATGGAAGGAGTGCTGAACAATGCAAACACTCACCCCCAGTCACAGATCTGGGTTTAATCCATCGTTCTTTTGTTCACCATGCCACCCCAGTTTGGACCCAGCCATATGCAAATCAGTCTTGACCCTGTTCCTCATGGAAACAGTCCAGCCTGAACTGCCAAGCCAGGTCCTCCCTGGCCCAGAAACAAGCATCCTGGGACCAGTTTCAGGGTTTCACTCTTTATCAGCCAGGCTAGCTTGAATCCAGTGGCACACTGAGCAAGGGACCCAAGTCTGGGCATACCCTTCCCACATAGGGCAACTTTGGCAACACAAAAGGATGATGGACGGAGTGCTGAACAATACAAACACTCACCCCCAGTCACAGATCTGGGTTTAATCCATTGTTCTTTTGCTCACCATGCCACCCCAGTTTGGACCCAGCCATATGCAAATCAGTCTTGACTCTGTTCCTCATGGGAACAGTCCAACCTGAACTGCCAAGCCAGGTCCACTCCTAGTTCAGACTGCTTCTTCTGAGGTACCACACACTTTGGTCATCTAGTGGGAGATGTATCGTAAGCATATTTATATATAAAGGCCACCAAATAAATAGAATTAGGTCTTAGGACTTCACAAAATGTAGTAAAATATGTATTAATTGAAATTTTTAGAATTATATTTATTGAATAATAATCACAGTTTATTGTAAACAGCATGCTTGTCAAGGATATAGGCATATTCATTATAAGAAATAAACTATTGCTCCCTTAATCAATGAGTTTATCCACTTTTGTACATCTTGCATTTATATATTTTTTCCTTTGGGAAACTTTGCAGTCATTATTATCACTAGTGACCTAGCTACTTTCTAGTCTCTATTAGTGTAGTAGCCACAGTTTGAATAACAATTCTTAAAAATTGAATTCAGAACTACAGTCATTTTATTTGAGAGCTTAAGATGTCTCATTTAAATAAAAATAGGCATATTTATTGAAGGTTTACCACACATTCCTGTGCTTGGTGCACCAAAACCCAAATGTGGCACTTACTCTGCCATGGTAAGTTATCTTTTAGTAACCTACAGCCACCGTCCATCCTCCTCTATTCACAGCCTGGAGGGCATGACTGTATTTATCTGCCTTAGCATCTTCAATGCAAGAGGAGGATGACACAGTATGTTTCCTCATACAAAGGTGTCATCCACCCTCTTCTGGCATGAGCACCGTCTTAGAATGATAAGTTTTGCAACCCTGACCGATTATACTTCTTACTTATTAGGCAAGAACTATTCAATCAAATCCTCTAAAGCGGAGGTGGAAGAAAATATGGTGGTCATTCTGACCCTGGCGGTCTTTGACCGCCAGGGCGGAGGACCGCGGGAGCACCGCCGACAGGCCGGCGGTGCTCCAATGGGGATTCCGACCGCGGCGGTAAAGCCGCGGTCGGACCGGCACCACTGGCGGGGTCCCGCCAGTGTACCGCCGCCCCATTGAATCCTCCGCGGCGGCGCAGCTTGCTGCACCGCCGCGGGGATTCCGACCCCCCCTACCGCCATCCAGATCCCGGCGGTCGGACCGCCGGGATCCGGATGGCGGTAGGGGGGGTCGCGGGGCCCCTGGGGGCCCCTGCAGTGCCCATGCCACTGGCATGGGCATTGCAGGGGCCCCCGTAAGAGGGCCCCTACATGTATTTCACTGTCTGCTGCGCAGACAGTGAAATACGCGACGGGTGCAACTGCACCCGTCGCACAGCTTCCACTCCGCCGGCTCGATTCCGAGCCGGCTTCATCGTGGAAGCCTCTTTCCCGCTGGGCTGGCGGGCGGTCTGAAGGCGACCGCCCGCCAGCCCAGCGGGAAAGTCAGAATTACCGCCGCGGTCTTTCGACCGCGGAACGGTAATCTGACGGCGGGACTTTGGCGGGCGGCCTCCGCCGCCCGCCAAGGTCAGAATGAGGGCCTATATGTCTGAAATATGAGTAAAGCTATTTGAAATAGGAATAAAGACAAAGGAATTGCAACCTAATCTACACTATAATCTAAAATCCATCTCAATGGAATGAAATATGTTGAATTTGAAAGGACATCATTGATGACAAAACTATATATATATATATATATTTATATATAAATAGTCACTTAAAAAATCAAAGGGAGGTTATAGTTAGGCTCACATTTTAAATGTACCAAACCACAGACATTTACCTGTGATAGAGGTATCTCAAGTAACTATAACTCATGCCCTAAGGTAACTATCACTCGCCCCCGACATGCACAGTTTTTTTGTCAAAAGGTTTACTGCAAATATTACATTGATAAAATCAATGATGTTATCAAAGATGTCATGAGTGCCGTAATTTGTGGGGTAATAAGCAGTGCACAGCGAGGGTGTGAGTTAGGGCAGGAGTTATGGTTACTTGAGATAACGCTAACCATAACAGGTCAATTTCTATTGTTTTATACGTTTAAAATGTGAGCCTAAGTATAACGTTCCTGGAATCTTTGGTTTTTAAGTGAATTACTAACCTTGCGTCACACATGGCCGAAGGCCCTGCATGGTAGGGTTTGCCACAGGACCTGGCCTGTGGCCAGCCCCTGCAGTCAACCCCACTACCCAACCAAACCACCCTGTGCATGGCCTTTGGCCATGCGCAGTTGGAGTTGGCTGGAGATCTGTGTGGACTCCTCCCCTGGCCAATTTTGGCCCTGGGGTCTCCATCCCCCGGGGCTCAGTGTTAATATATTTATTTTTTAGGGGGAGAGGGGCTGCGTAGCCCCCCCCATGGGACAATCTCTGACCTCTAAAAAATGTTTGGGGGGGTTGGCAGGGAGCGACCCAGTCCCCCTCCCCTGGCCGACCTCAGCTCTGGGGACCCCATCCCCTGGGTCCCGGCCATGTCACCTGGTAGCCCCCCAGGGTACCCAGTCAAAATAGTTTGGAACCGCAGGGGAGCCTGAATGCCCCCTCTGTCCCAGCTGGCTCCCCACTTCCTGCGGGAGCCAGCATTGATGTCACAGGGAGGGACCTACTAAAGATGCAGCTTCCTCTTTGTGAGTGCAATTGTTTACTCTGTTTCTCTGCATGCATGTTTGAGGGCAGGGAAACAGAGGAAACCTCCTCTCCCAGCAAGTGAGAGCTGTTTGACAGCTCTTATTTGCTGGAATCGGAGTGTTTGCTCTGATTTGGCGGGAGCTGTCAAAGCTCCTGCCAAGTCAGAGGAAACAGCTATGTCCCAGAGGTGGGCACCCCAGGGCCTAGCAGGTGTCGGTCCTGGGGGTGGCAGTCACCAGTGCCATCTAGGGCACCTCGAGGGGGCCACACAGCCTCCCTCCATCTTAAACATCCCTGGGGAGGTTGTGGTCCCCAGGGCTGGGGGTCCGTGACGGACCCCCTTCATTGTTTAAATTCAGCCCTGGGGAGGTGGCAGTCCCCAGGGCTGTGGGGTGCCACAAGCCCCTCTGCACACATAGATTGTCCCTGGTCCTGCGGGAGCCACACACTGCTCTCATAATTTGTTTGGCCTGGGGAGCTGTTGGTCACCAGGGCTGCGGCTGGCAGTGCTGCCCCTCGCATTCACAATGTATTTAGCCCCGGGGAGGAAGCTCCCCCTCCTTTATTTTAACATGCCCCCAGGAACCCTTTCCTTTATTTTAACATACCCCCCCGGTCCTGGCACACCCGGGGCTTCATTAAAACAAGCACATGAGCCTGCACTTTTTTTTTTACATGTTTGCTGCAAATTCGCAACATCATCTCACACTCGCTGCAAAATTTTTTGGGTCCCTGGCGGGGTCCCTCTGGGATCCCAGCACCAGGGCTAAGAGGGCAGGGTTTCCCTACTCTGGCCCTTTTTTTTTTTTCACATGTTTTTTGTGAGACTCCGCTGAAGCAGAGTCCCAAGATGGCTCCCAACACTTCCTGTTGAAGTGCTGGCAGCTAATCATAGCTCTACATTTCCCTGCACAAGTTTGTCATTATTCGCAAAGTCGTTGCAACCACAGTTACACAAATTTGGATTTTCTTAAATTTCTCAACAACTACTGAACAGATTTACACCAAATAAACAAAAGCACAATCTGTGAAAAAAACATAGCTTTCTGCCAAACTTGCTGTAATTCCATCCAGCGGTTCCGACTATAGTCGTGTTCAAACTTCTATGGGAATTAACATGCGAAACACACATTTTTTGCCCCCTTTTCTCTGCCCTCGCTGGATGGAATGCCCAGAAACTTTCCATGCACAACAAGAATCAAGGCACACTTTAAAAGACACACTTTGTGAAGATTTGCCAAACGGCGCCAATGATATAGGCAAGTCAAAAAAAAAACATTCTATGGAAACATGGTCCTAACTACAACTACCTACTGGAGACTATGGGCCTGATTACAACTTTGGAGGACGGTGTTAAACCGTCCCAAAAGTGACGGATATACCACCTACCGTATTACGAGTTCCATAGGAAATAATGGACTCGTAATACGGTAGGTGGTATATCCGCCACTTTTGGGACGGTTTAACACCGTCCTCCAAAGTTGTAATCAGGCCCTATATATATTATCTGGAAAAAACAGAGGTTACAGGGATATTATAGTTAGGAATTACAATTAAAAACCACATACAAATTCACTTAAAAAAACAAGGGTTACAGGGACATTACAGTTAGGCTCACATTTTAAATGTACAAAACCATAGAAATTCGGCTGCTATAGTTGGAGTTATTTCAAGTGACTATAACTCTTGTTCTAAGGTAACTAAACCTTGCGCGCCCTGCAACAAGTGAAATTATGAATGATGTTATACAAGACGCATGAGTGCTGTAATATCTGGGGTAATCAGCAGTGGGTGGCGAGGGCGCAAGTTATAGTTACCTTAGGGCATGAAGGTTTTTCATAAAGAAAAGCAATTACAACACATGAAAACATTAGATACAGAGTTAAAACTTGATCACAACAAGTCATAGAGGCATAGAGATACAAACAAAATGCAATACAGTGGAAAATCAGAGCATACGATAGAGCATAGCATACAATATAAAGCACAAATGGGTACTAAGAGACTAATGTAGTTTATGGTCCACCGACAAGGATTTGTCTTCATCCACAGCTGGAGGCGTGGGTTTCTGTGCTAGGGGTATGTTCTGAGAGGCTGACATATATCCTTCAGCCTAGAGGTTGGTGGTTGTAGGGAGGCGTATAGCTCGCTAACGGTATCACAGTAAATCAGGTCTCACAGCTAGGCCGCCTCCATAGGGTGGGCGCCACTGCCCCAATGGAGGGCAATCCGTTGATTGGCCAGCAGCAACACTATAGCAGTAAAGCACCATATGGACGTTGGCAAGGGCTTAACATAGCCGAACAGAGCTTGCACTGGATCAGGTGTAATCTCCTGGTCAACCATCCGTGTCAATACAGAGTGGACAGTATGTAAATATGATGGGACGGGACAAGGCTAAAGGTACAAAGTCAGCATGACCAGCATTACATTTGGGACAACAATGTGACCGGGACGGGTTCAACTTAGTGAGGGCATGAGGGGTGGTGTATGCACGATGTAAGAATTTGTAGTGCAATAATTTATGTTGATAATTATTTGACACCAGGTTATTTTGCGAGTAACAATAATACCATGTTTTATCACACAGGGAACACCCCAGATCTTTCTCCCAGGCAGCCCTTGAGTTTTCAGCCCCACTAGGTCTGATGTGAAGAGAAGTGTGGTACAACCAAGATATTAAGTGAGTGCAATTAGGAGGTGTAATAATCAGGGATAGCGGGGGGAATTCCTTTGGTTCCGCAGGGTATGTGGGCAGAGTAGCCCGCAATGTACTGTATAGTCTATATAAAACAAATCTGTCCAAATAAGAGGAGTGACGTCCCTCTGTTACGTTGGCAACTGAACGGAGCTTAGAATCGGCAAACAGGTTTCCGACGGTGTGTATCTGGTGGGTCACTAGAGTACGTTTGGTCACTCACTCACAAGTAAGCGGTGCCATGGATTACTGGAGAGGGGAATGTGTGGTGAAAAGAGGGTATCATAGCCCAGATACTGGAGAAGTTAAGTCCATGCCCAGCAGGCTGTGAGAAGTGTCTGAGTGTTGGTTGGGTTTCTCGGCAAGCCCAGAGGTAGTAGGACAGTAAGAGATGAGGAAGAGGTCTGCGGACGCTTTGGCCTAAGGTACTAAACCCTATCATCGGGATGATACCAGAAAAATGCAAAATGCACCTGGGCGACCAGGTAGTAAAGATAGAAGTGAGGAACTTCAAAGCCCCCACGTTCATTCGGAAGAGTTAGTGTGCTCCAGCATACTCGGGGGGGGTCGAACCGCCCAAATTAAGGGGGTAAGTAGGCCTCGCAGTGAATCAAAAAAGTGTTTAGTAAGGGCCATGGGGATCTTCAAAAACAAATATAAAAAGCGGGGGACCACCATCTATGCCTACTTACCCCGGCACAAGACAGGGGTAAGGTGATCCATCGTTCAACCTGGGTAGAGAGCTTTTCAACTGCGGGGCCACAGTTACGCCAAATCACTTCAGCACTATCCCTATGAAGATGTATATCGAGATATTTGGTGGAT
This sequence comes from Pleurodeles waltl, assembly GCF_031143425.1. Taxonomy (NCBI): domain Eukaryota; kingdom Metazoa; phylum Chordata; class Amphibia; order Caudata; family Salamandridae; genus Pleurodeles; species Pleurodeles waltl. The sequence continues at coordinate 1,025,382,767 of NC_090443.1, read as the reverse complement.
TCTTCTCTCCAAATTAAAGGATAGGGGAGCGAGCAAGGGGTTGTGGCCACAGTGAGAGGGAATAATTTGAACTGATCCAATTTATGGACAAGCCGGAAAAACTGCAGAAGGGGATCACCTCTTCGATCAGCAGGGAAAGGTTAGCAACAGGGTCCCATACAAATAGTAAAATGTCATCCGCATGGAGTGGAGCAAGCAGGAGGCCATTGGGAAACTGGAGTCCGCAATGTAAATGACGTTCCTGGAGGTGGCGTACCAGCAGATCCATGTACAGAATAAATAAGAGGGGAGAAAGTGGGCAAACCTGCTGGGTGCCGCAAGTCAATGGGAAGGGGTCAAAGAGTGCACAGTTAATCTGGATTGGGGCGGAAGGGGTCGTGTACAACAGTGTTATAAGGTCTTTGAAGCCCCGTGGTCCTCCCAATTTAATCTAGACACCATGTAAGAATGGCTATTCGAGGGAATCAAACGCTTTTTCGGCATCCAACAAAACTGCAGTTTTGGGGAGTTCCGGGGTTATTTGATTAATAACAGCAAACACTGTGCATAAATTAATCAAAGTAGACTGGTGGGGCACAAAATAAGACTGCAGGGGGGCAATTATGCGGTCCATCAGCAAAGATAGTCATGTGGCAAGGACCTTAGGCAATATCTTATTACCATGGTTTAACAAAGACAGCAGCCAGTATGATGAGCAGAGATGAGGTGGCCTTCCAGCTTTGAGGAGGAGCGCGATTACCGCCACTTGCATAGGGGGAGGATACCCTGTTCAAGGGACTCAGCATACACCTCTAGTAGGTGTGGGACAAGGACGTCTTTGTATGCTTTATAGAAATTACCCGTAAAGCCATCCAATCCAGGGGCCCTAGACCCGCCAAGAGCATCTATGGCCTGAGACCCCTCACAGGTAAAGGAAGAGGCCAAAAATTGCTGTTGGCTAGTGTCCAGCCACACCATCGCAATGTCAGCCAGATAGCCTGCCATTTCATCAGAAGTAGCATCAGCACATGTCGAATATAAGCATTGATAGTATGAGGTGAAAGTAGACAGGATGGCGGGGCTGTCTACAGCCATCTTGCCGCCCTCTCCCCATAATGAAGAGGTCTGGCATATTTACCAAGGTATACTTCCTGGCGATCGGCAAGTTCCCAAAAGTCCAGCATCAGGGAAGCTCTCAAGGGCGTAACCAGAGGCATTGGAGCGGATATCATCTGACTGTCCAATTCTCGGTAGGTCCCCTCTAATACAGTGAAGTATTCCAGCATGCTTAGCAATATATACCCCTCTGATGTACGCCTTAAAGGCGTCCCAGAGCATCACGTGTCTTTGAACAATGACTGCATTAAAGGCAAAGTACTCAGAGATTGCATTGCTGAGTTCAGAATCGAACACTGTATTGTGTAGCACATTCACAGGGAAAAGTCACACACGAAGCCGCGTGGTCTGGGAAGGGACCCGCAGTGTAGCCAAAACCGGAGAGTGGTCAGAGAGTGTACATGGGAGATGGGTAACGTCTGTGAGCCTAAGGGATGTGGCGGGTGTCAAATGCTAGTGGTCTATGCAGGACCACACATTGTAGGGGCTGGAGTAGAACGTTCAGTTGCTAGCAGAGGGGTTCTGGGTGTGTCACGCATCTGTGAGGTAGAGAGTATCAAGTAAAGTATTCAACAGCTGTGTAGAGCATGGTTTAGTGACCCCATGGAACCAGTGATGTTGAGCTGTGGGAGACATGTGAGGTTGAAGTCGCCCCCTAATAGGATGTGGTCGGATTGGAAGAGATCCACTAGTATTAGTAGGTTAGTATGTGAGTCTGTCTTAGACACATATACATTAACAAGTAGGAGAGGTGTGCCAAGCAGACAACCATACACAATTAAATAGCGCCCCTCTGGATTGGAAAGTGTCTCTTGGCACACAAAGGGGAGGCTTTTATGGACAAATATGCAAACCCCCCTGGAGTAAGAGCTGTAATGGGAGAAATAACAATTACCACTCCATTGTGCAGCAAATGTGCAGGTCGTATGGGGTGCCAAATCGGTCTCCTGTGAAAAAGCAAGCTTAATACTGTGTTTAGTTAAGTAGGTAAGAACCTGTTTCCTTTACTAAGGTTGTTCAGCCCCCTGATATTCCACATGGTGCAGGAGACCTCAAGAGCATAGTTGGCTAAGGGTCATGGCGCCAGAGGTAAGGAAGGGAGCATAGGGCTTGAGAGCGATTAGTGTGCCGTAAGTTGTTGGGAGATAAAAAACATAAACAGATACAAAATAAAACCGACATAAAGTCAAACAGTACCCAACCCACCACCCTAACCAGAGGGAGTTGCCACTGGTGAAAACCCCTAAAACCAACCAGAACAAATGTAATAGCAAAGTGGAGTACACCTTGGGGATGTAGCAATACTCTGTGCTTGGGTAATCACTTCACCTCAGTGAAAGAAGAGAAGGTAAGAATAGAAATTCCACCTATATAGTAGGTAAAAAATAGAGATATCTTGAGGGGGCATTGAGTACCCATGAATGTGTTTATAGAACACCAACAAGGAAAGGAAAAAATGGAAAACTTAAATCACAGGTGCAATGCATATTGAGCATCAAGGGGGTGGGGCAGTTTGAGAGTTCTGCTGCGAGGGACGCGGGGAGCCCCCCTGTGAGCACCACTCAGATGCAGGATGATCTTGTTTCTGTTCATTGCAGAAGAGCGCAGCATCCGCAGGTGTGTTGAAGATGTGATGTTTGCCATTCAGTTCTATTCGTAGGCTCGCTGGATAAAGCATGCTATACCACAGGCTGGCTTTTTGTAGCAGGAGTTTAACGTCCGAATACTTGTATCACGCCTCCTGAACCACAGGGGTGAAATCTGGGTATAGTGACAGGGCAATCCCTTGATACTGGAGTGGGGCCCTATCTCGGGCATGGAAGAAAGGGGCGTCCCGATCCCTAAAACTGAGCAGGTGGGCAATACTTGGGTGCAGTGGCAACACTGATATGGGACGGGGGCCAAGAGGCTGATGCACCTTCTCCACCGCAAAAGTAGCAGTAAAGGAGTCCCTGCTACACAGGTTAAGGAGAAGTCGTTCAATATAAGTGTCCATGCGGCCAGTGTTAGTGGTTTTGGCTAGGCATGTGATATGAATATTGTTCAGACGCGAGCGTGCCTCCAAATCTTCATTTTTCGCTGCAACAGTCTTCAGTAACCACTCAACCCTCTCCACGCGCATGCCAAGGACAGTTCCACCATCAACCACATACGATATTCTTTGCTCGGCAGTGTCCAGCCTGGTAGAATGGCCGTCCAGTCGCTCAAGCATCCCGTCGAGGCGCATTGTTAAGGCATCGAAGCACGAGTCTATGGACTTAAAGCCCGCCCTCAGCTCCTCCATTATCACTGCAGTTCCCTCCAGCTGGGAGGGTAGTTGTTGCACCATCTGCAGAGTCTGGGCCAGTTGAGTCTTCTAGCTCCTGTCGGCTGGGGGTTCTGGCAGGTTCAAAAGATATTTGGTGCTGCTTAGGGTCCCCATGCCCCCATATATGTCAGGAAAAAAAAACCTTAGTGATATATAAAAGCAAGGGGGTGGGTGGGGCAGTCAGCAGCTGTAGCCAGGAGGTGGCAGGCTGTATAATGCTTATTTGAACTGCTACAAACAAGGGCCAATCACATCCTGTAGAAATAGGGAGCCCCCAGTGGTGGAGCACGAAGTGAAAATCAGGGCTCAAAGAAATAAGTGCAGTGTATAGAGCACTACGAGAGCGCAGTCTAAGGGCTCATAATGTGGTCAAGGTCCATGCAGGCCCGCAGACAAGCAATGTCAGTAACAGTCTATGTTCAGTGCCGCATGGCGGCACAAATCCTTGTATGTGGAGGATATCAGACACTCACCGCCATCACTCTGGCCATCAGGTCCGAAGGGTCCCCATCTCACAATGCAGCGCAGGTGAGCAGCCTGTGCAAGGGAAGCCGCCAGTCAGGGCTTGCCAATATGAAGGCACAGATCAGGGCCTCCTCCAAGGATGAACAGTCTATGCAAACTCCAGCTGCCGTGGGTCACAGTGCTCCGCGGCAACGGCATCACCAAAAGGTGGGGGGAGGCAGCAGTAAAGGCAGTCCATGCAGGCCTGGCACGCCTGCGGCCCCTGCCACAAAGGACCCTCGAGGACCATGTCAGGCCATGGCAACCAGAAGTGAGTCCCGTGCTCCCCAGTGTCACACGGGCGCGCGGCCAGTTGTATGTGGGTGTGGCCGCAGCATTCATGGGGTGTAACGGGGAGCAGGATGATGGTGGATGAGCAGATATAGCAGGTGAGGTCTCGGGTGCTTCACAGATGTGCGGCCATTTTGGTCGGCGGTTAGACCACGCCAGAAATAACTAACTATAACAGCTGAATTTATATGGTTTTGTTGTGTTTAAAATGTGAGACTAACTTTAATGCCCCTGTAAACGTTGGATTTTTTAAGTGAATTTCTATAGTTTTTTTAAAGTAAAGTAATTTTAATTACTATACGTTAATCCAACCACAGCAGAGGTTGGCCACAGGGCCTTGCGGTCAACCCCCTATAACCACCCAACCCCGCACCTCACACACCCTCTGCTGTGCTCGACTGGCTTGGCTGTCCGGCCTTGCCTGTGGCCAGGCCCTGCAGGCAACAACCTTTAAGCTCCAAACCACACACACAGAAAGTGTTTGGAGCTTAAATGGGGCAACATTAAATATATATACTTATGGGGGCTGCATGGGCCCGCCCGGGCCCTGGGGACCACCACCTCTCTGGCGTTACCTTTTAAAAATTGCCTGAGGCAACAACAATAAGAGGAGTGACGTCCCGCCGTTATGTTGGCAACTGAACGGAGCTTAGAATCGGCAAACAGGTCTCCGACGGTGTGTATCTGGTGGGTCACTAGGGTACGTTGGATCAATCGCTCACAAGTAAGCGGGAACCATAGATTATTGGAGAGTGGAATGTGTGGTGAATAGAGGGTGTCATAGCCCAGATAGTGGAGCAGTTTAGTCCGTGCCCAGTAGGCTGTGGAAAGTGTCTGAATGTCAGTTGGGTTTCTCTGCAAGGCCCGAGGTAGTAGGACAGCGAGGGATGAAGAAGACGTCTGCGAACGCTCCGGCCTAAGGTGCTGAACCCTATCATCTGGATGATACCAGAAAAACGCAAAATGTACCTGGGCGACCAGGTTTTAAAGATAGAAGTCAGGAACTTCAAAGCCTCCACGTTCATACGTGCACCAACAAATAAATATATGGGGAGGCACACAGACCTCCCAGGCCCTGGGATCAACACCTCCCCAAGGCTGCATAAAAAAAATATGGGGGGCGCAAAGACCCCTGGGCCTTTGGGACCACCACCTCCATGGGGCTATTTTAAAAAAATGTATTGAAAGGGGACGTGTGGACACCCTTGGGTCCAGAAGACCAACGCCTGTGGCTCTTTTTAAATTATTTAGAGGGGGGCTGCAATGCCCCCCTGGGCCCAGGGGCCACCACCTCCATGGGGCAATTTTTTAATTATTTTTAGGGGGGGCTGCAAGGACCCCCTGGGGACCACCACCTCCCAAGGGCTATTTTACATTATTTATGACGGGGACCACGTGTACCCCCCGGGGACCCAGAGATCACCACCTCCCGGGCTATTTTTAATTTTTTCTAAAAGGGGACCGCATGGACCCCCAGGGACTCCGGGACCACCACCTCCCCGGGGCCAAACACTTAATTCAAAAAGGAAGGGGTTGCATATGGCCTCGGGGACGCCATCCCCATGGCCCGGCCATGTTTTAATGGGTAACCTGGCCCTACCCAGGGCACCCTGTAAATAGTTATGGGGACCACAGGGGGAGACTCACAGACCCCACAGTCCTACCAGCTCCCGTCTCCTACACATAGCAGCTCCCTGCATGCAGGAGCAATGTTTTCCTCTCTTTCCCTGCATGTCTGTTAACGTGCAGGGAAAGAGATGGAAACTCTGCTTTCAGCAAGTGAGAGCTGTTTGACAGCTCCCACTTGGTGAAAGCATAGTTATGTTTGCTTTTGCTTGGCGGGAGCTGTCAGCAAACAGCAACCCTCCTAAGGCCCACTTTATTGTTGGCCCATCATTGACTATAACATACAGTACACGGAACTCAAGCAAATTATTTAAAAAATCTGGGGTTAGATTAGGTGAGACGCTAAAAGAAGTATTAATGGACCATCCAGACATCACCTATAGAAAAGTGGCATCTCTAGGGGACCTCCTAACCAGTAGTCATTACCAACATGAAACTATGATGTCATCAGTGATGTCACTAACCATGTCATGAGTGAGGTAATATGTGAGTTCATAAACAGTGCATTGTGGGGGCTTAAGTAATGGTTAGGGTTGGTAACTATAACTGGTGAATTTCTATGGTTTTGTGCGAGAAAATTCAATACCTAACTATAACATCCCTGTAACCTTAAGGTTTTTTCAGTGAATGTCTAGGTTTTTTTTTAGCATAAAGCAAGTTTAATAACTTTATGTCAATCCTTCCACGGCTGCACACGGCCGCAGTAGTGGATGTCCACAGGGCCTGCAATGCTTTATAATTAGTTCAGTCCTCATCACATATAGGATTTTGCCATCTGAAATGGGGGTTTTATAGAGTGCGTTCCACAAGCTGAATGTCAGCGAGGCTGAAACAGCCATACATCCTTCCAAGAGCAGTGCCTTGAGTTCTACTGAAACAAATCACCTTTAATGAATGTATGTTTATATGTGGTACGTGTGAACTAATCAAAGGGCTCCAGAGAGCAGTGCAGGGTCAAAGGCATAAGTGCAGTAAAGGTGTGATTGAACGGAAGATGGTTTCTTGTTAATCATTGTGATGTATTGATCTTTAAAGAGGTGTGTCTTTAGCTTTTTCCTGAATTTGAGCATGGTTCAGGCAGTTCTGATTGATAAGGGGATATGTCAGTCTACATCCTTGATTCATATATCCTTTGAAACGGCCCAAGTGTAACATGAAGCATCTTGTAAAATATAGGTTATTTGTAAAGTGTTGCTGTTTTTACTAAGTAACAATCAATTGTGAATATTCCATCTTCAATGGAGTTTCAATACAATGTATCTAGTTTCAGCCTTTAATTCCCCTCTTTAGATCTGGCCATTGGCCAACTTTCCAACCCAGATCAAGTATCAGCATCCGGGTCGGTAAGGAACACGTGCAATCTCCCATTCCATATCCCTAAGTAGTTCTTCCAACATTACAGATCTGGGAGAAAGGGTGACAGTGAATACATTACCACAGCTCTTTATGGTCATTTGTCACTGATCACAACCAGCAAATGGCTGATGGCAAAGAAAAGGGAACCTGAATTTTTAAGAAGTGGTAACCATGGGCCAGATGTACAAAGCATTTTAATGATCTCAAACACTCCAGTTGGACATTTGAGACACTGCAATGCTTTTACTTGTGTACAAATCCCATTTTAGAAGTCAGAAAAGTTTTTATAACTCCCAAAATGGGATTCTGATGGATTCTGATTTGGTTTATACAAGGGGGCGTATTGTAGGCATCCCTTCCAAATACTGGAGCGATATCTCATGTATCAATGTTTTCTGCCAGAAATCCATTTGCAAAACATTGATTTTTTTACCAGAAACTCAAGGAAGGCAGTAATTCATTCACCAAAGGGGAAGGGTCACCTTGTGAATATTAAAAAAAAAAAAGTTTGTTAAAGTCTAGGCACTGATCCAAGGGATCACAGGTAACCCTGAAACAAACAAACAAAAAATTTGTAAACTCTAGTCCTAGTGGGCCACAATTTGCAACCTACCTTATTAATATTCATGTGGTATGTTGAAATCCGACCCAATACCATTCAGATTTATAAAAAGCTACTTTTTAGAAAATACGTCAGTTCATGAAAATCTTTACTGGTCACAGTTTGCGACCTGTATTTTGCAACCAGATATTCATATATGTTGTCCTTTGATAACACTATTAATTCCACGTCTTTTTTCCAAGAGATATGATCTCAGTTGGAATGTGTTGAATGATAATTATTACGACTGATGGACATTACGACCAGAGAAGAGTTCTATTCGCATGGGGGAGCTACTCAGAAGGCTCAGGTGCGATCGACTCATGGCGCTGCACTGAATGCTTCAATTAGTGATGAAAGAAGTTACAGAGGCAGCTACTGATTAGCAATCCCAGAGGTTGTCTTCATCCGAAGGGAGTTGCTTCTACTAGTGACACAGGAAATTGTCTCGGAGCATCAGAGCAAACTACCTGCTCTCTGATTAAACCCTCAGAGGGCCGCTGACACGATTTGTAAGCTTGTCTATTGTTTTCCAGGATGTTTGGAATCCTGGGGGACTCTGTCTCAGCAGGCTCCCTTCACAGGATAAAATCGATGACCCCAAGAACCAGGAGCATCACCGGCCTTCGATGTGGTTTGACAGCTGAGTCCCTGTCCATGCAGGTGATGGTTTGTCTGCCTACCTCAGGTAGGTTTCAGATTGCCCACTAGTAGCCAAAACAATGGATATTATGTGGCAAAGATGGACATCAGTACGAGAAGCTAGACCTCTAACAGCCATGTTTGTTTTCAAAGATTTACACAGCTTTTCATTACCTTAACTCTTAGCAGCAAACAGGAGGTTGTTGATGACTAGGCTGAGAAAGATGGGGTTCGCCTTGTGATGCCATCGGGGATCCAGGAGGACTTGACTTTACCTCTACTGACCCTGGCATATTGATCCATTGATAATCATGGTAGGAAGACCAATGATCTCTCTCAATAAGGATCAATGCACATAGGGGCTCAGTGATCCACTGTCATTCTGCATTATTCACAAACACTATCAATAACAGGTGGTGCATCCTACCTGTGAAATGGTGCATTTTCCATCAGAGCGGTGACGCTCTTACCAGACTCAGCATAGTGGTGTTCATCATAGAGGCGTTCTATGTAGACAACCACAACAAACGAGGAACCATAGAATAAAGATAGGATACGTTTCCTAATCTTACTTCCATCCTTATATAAAACAGTTTCTACTCTGGACCTCATTCCCAGAGCTGGTGTTTGCATAGCAGATGCATTAGCCCTCTGTTAAACCTGTCACAAGAGGTGATTTTCCTGATGTGCAGAAGAACACAGCTCTGGATCTTTATGGCACCATCTAAGGTGGACTGGTGAAGTGTTTTTATTTATTTTTAAATAAGCAATTTCCAGAGGAGAGAGTTGAGCTGGGAAGCAGGCCTGCACAGCCCTGGGAGTGATGCAGGAGGGTTGGAAGACCTTTGAGTGGGCATGAGGAGCCAATCCAAGGAAATACGGTCACATTGCCCTGATCCTGTTAAATCGTGAAGATGGTTATGGCACCTGTAAGCAGCGAGCATTGAACTGATGCAGCCACCCTGCCGGCTGTGCAGCCTTTAGTAAGCTTCATAGATGTTTAGCCGAGGAGATCAGATGCTTCACACAAATGTAATAGACCTCAGTAGATATCCTTCATCCATTACATACACTATCAAGAGTCATGGAGAAATGCACAATGTCACACAAACACATATTGGGATCCATTATTACCCAATTTGTGCACCTAAACTCTAAGAGGAGTAGATGGAGCTCACGAGTGGGAACAATCCTGCAAATATGTCTAATTCTTTGCACTTTGATAGGTCAGGGGTGGACACCTGGGTGTTCCCAGAGGAGTGTCAGTGAAGTACCCATCACAAATGTTTCTAGCATCCATACATTTGATTCAGTTCCCGTGAGCTTTATGCGGAACCTCATGCCTAAACAAGGTTGGTGTCAGTGGTGCAGTTGTTGTGGGATCGTTCATGCAGCACCACCATAATTTATTTCTGGGTCGTCAGCTTTGGGCACCCCTAAAAATTACGTGGGAACTTGAGGCGTAGCAGGGACGGTAAGAGAACTGCTTCATCGTGAAAAAAGAAACAGAGGTCAGTGGAGATGCAAGAGAAGGAGTGACTGATAGATTGACTACATGTGCACATATGTGTGGTAAGAGAGAGGAGAGCCAACCTTGACTAACACCATTCAAAGCATGCCTAGGAATGTAGGGTGGTTTAAAGTGAACCAGTGCAGGAATAGGTTTAAGTCCTAGTCCTGTGTCCATCCAGTACCTAACCTTGCATACTCAGGTTGGTGGCACTCAGTGGCGACTCCCAGTGCACCAATCATTTAATGCTGACACATGAAATATGTGCCCTGGTGAGTGGAGTCCTTCCACCCTCTGCTCCTCCTCATGTCTCACAAAACAGCTGATGATACACTGACCCTCTGGGGACCTGCACACTAGTGGACCAACCATGTCTACAGCCAAAGCGTCCCCGAAGAAGCAGGTTCTTACTATGGTAGAAGGCTCAGGGCCATCCTGAAGGTGTGATGACTGATGCCTGCCAGTCACCAGATTCTAGGGCAGTATCTCTGAGAATCTGATTCTTTCAGCATCCTGGTCAGAAAATCAAATAAAAGAATAATATAGTCAGGCGCTTGCAATGTCAACCACTCAGAAAACAAAACAATAGGCACTTACATCAACCTTTCTCCTTGAATGAGATACATGTCCCTACACTTGTGGGTTACTCTGGGCTGTGCTAGCATCTGTTGCGGTCTTGCAGTACACTCTCACCAGAGGGAAGGTGGTGCTACCGGGATGGCTCAGAGACCCCCATCCCTATGGTGTACGCTTCGATTCATCAGAGTACCACAGGTAGGAAAAATGACAGCACTCACCATTTTGTCACTGGGTTCATAATTCAGCCAACATTATCTTATGGAAACCCCCAAGAACTAGAAGTGGGCGTGTCAGTGGCAACAAGGACCACACATGACATCTCCTGGTGTGTCCTAAAATATACGTACAAGATTCCTGCCTCCCCACAGAAAGTAAAGACATCCCTCCTAAACTGTTTTTCATGCTGAATTCCATCAGGGCAGATCAATTATATTAATCCCTAAAACAATATTTTACTCCCAGCTTCCAAATGTAGAAAGCAAAAATACCCCCAAATCAAAAACATCCTAGCCTGCTCGCGATGAGCTATCCAGCATTTGGCATAAAATATATTGGTAGGTGATTACAGTACATCTGTGTTTGAGGATGCAAGTTTAATGGTGAAAACTCTTATGAGGCGATAAAATGAGGATCCTGTTGAACGAGCCTACAAATCGCCTGCAAGTGATTACTGAGTTGCAAAACCCTAAATTGGAGAAAAAAAAAATCTCTAACCTGCATTACAAAACTCATGACATGGAATGGTGGCGTAGCCTGACTGGTCTAAGGAAAGGGATTATACCTGTTTGGTGTCCTCAAACATGTAATCTCATCAAGAACAAAATAGGTGAGGCCCCATTGACATCCACCTGAAAACCTTTTGAAAAACTGTTCCTATATTATTCCCCATAAAACAAGTACAATCGCCCCATAGACGTATGAGCTAGTGCGCCCCAGCAAGCATCCAAAAACTACACCATGGACCACAATATAGAAAACTTTGAGCCATCCTGCTAAAAGTTGCTCATCACAATGAATATGCCTCATCCCAGCATCAACATTGCAATGGGCAGACCAGGCACACATGGTGAGGTGCAGAAGGCACTTGCGCTTTACTGAGGCACAGCAGTGCATCCTGCCCCGGACATCTCAGCAGCTCTGGTGTATGTCCCCAGAATCACCTCAAGTTATGACTATGGCACATGCCCTTTTTTTTAAGATGTGCTGATGATATTACAACACCCTGTGAGATTTTACCTCTTTCGGTTTAAGGGTTTTCCTCACTGCTCTGACGCGTTAGTGAAAGGTAAACATCTTAAAATCATCTGTCAGTAAAGTTAAGGCCACAGTTTTCAGGAATTGTGACTCCTCTACCACCTACTGCCGTGAAAGGTCGTAATTTACAAAAGATCAACCAAACTGTCCACTTTGAGAGGAGTTTGCAAATTTTCTTTGAACCCAACACTGAAAAGACATGCTTGTAATCTTTAGGTCCCACACTGTGGTGGTGACTGAAGCTGATGAACTGAAGTCTTGTGTCTCCCTGAACCTGTGGTGATGAATGAGATGGGGTTTCGAACGGGTCATAGGTCATCTGTGCAAAGAGAGAGAAAGATTGGGAGATGTTATCCCACTTAGTAAGGACACTCTGTTCAAAGCTGTTCCTGTTAGACATATCTTGACATTCATCTTCGCCAAGGGTCTCTAAACTAGGGCCTGTGGGATGCATCCGGCCCTCTAGAAGGTTTTATCCAGCCCGCAACAACTTTAGCATTAATAGGCTGTAATGCAATTTCTCTGTTGTTTCTCCAATGAATCGGATTCTGATAATCAAAGGGAACTATACATCCAATTCCCTTGGCAGTCATTTGGTACCAGCAGAGCCTTTTGAATCTTCTCTTCTCTTTGAAAAACGCAAGTTCCTTGTGCCCATAGTCCATGCTGCAGAATGCTGCAGACTGAGCACAGGTCCCTTAGAACGCACTGTATGAAGTGACCTTCCTGGGATTCACTTTACACAGATGTTTTGACTTTGCCTTCAATATGGCTTACACAAGTAGACCTACAAAAAAGAATTAAAGTGTGTCTCTTTAGACTTTAACAAATATTTTAACAAATGAATATTGCAGAGTCCAAATATTGAGCAAATGTATCCGATGAGCATTTGAAGTCAGTTCTAATAATTGGCTCCTGAAGCTTGAAACCTCAGTCCAGTGATATTTTGAAATTAAAAAATATGTCCCATCATTTCCATTAATTAATTAAATGCATACCCTGCTTTTATTATCTGCATGTGTTAATGTTTGACATTTTTACTCATTATACATCATTTCTCTGGTTAACCACAGCATTGTTGCTTTGTAATTGTCACATTCCATTTTGTTCTGAATCATATTATGCTAATTACAAAAAAGATTTAAGTAAACCTTGTTCATTCATTTATAAATTATTTTTTTCTGCCTCTGAATATTTGTAAAATAAATGATGTGACCCTCATATTGAAAAGTTTCACGACCTTTGGCTAGTGGTAGGCGAAACATTCCAGCAGAATAAGAAACAACTAGAATCCACTGGTGAAGACATTTTGCACGCAGAAAAGACTCCCCCAGTGTTTCGTAAATCTGTTCGGTTTTGTGAAACTCTACGGACTTAGTAGATTTCTGAAAGTTTAGTGCAACATTCTGCATGCCCAGGTAGCCTAATTCTGTTGGGAAATCTAGCTTTAATCCACTCAGCTATCCACATAAAATACAGATCTGTTCTTTGCAGCAGGCACATTAACCCTCTGCGCTACTTTATGGTGACTCAAAACTGCCACTAGAGAAAACTCTGATCTCTCTCTCTAGCGGGAACATAATGACAAGAGTTATCTTGACATTTTTATTGCTGCCTGAAAGCTGGATCCTCCCCCAAGGCTAGTGCCCTCCTTCCAGGTCAGCACCCAGTGCAGCTGCACCAGTCGCACCCCTCTAAAGTTTGCCTTGGGTCCTACTACACCCAGGTCAATAACTACCCGGAAGTGTCATCTCTTTCGGATAATATTGCTTTTGTCAATCAGACCCTTAACAATTTGGGTAACATTGGTAAAATTGTTTGTTAGATGGTATGCGTAGACCAACACACCAGGGGGATGCTAATATAAGAGGGACTCTAGGTCGTACCCATGCAACAGGACCCCACAACAATGGACCCACATTCACGGGTACTTCGATAGGACGGGGCACTGTATGGTATGCTGCGTGCAAACTATGATCACATGCAATGCAAAAGGTAATTGGTGTGTTATTCTTCTTACCTTAGCCTAAATGTAAATAAACAAACGTTTTGAAAAAACCTGTTAGTTTGATGGTATGTTTTTCATGGGACTATTTGTGTGGACGGTTATAAGAAGCATACCTGTTAAATCTTTTTGTTAGGTGATAAGGCAGTGCCATTTTTGTCCAACTAAAATGTAGTGAACGCCTGGCTTTGAGGGCACAAAAAGAGCATGCAGAAAGGGTGACAGGAGATTTTAGTCACAAGACATTTTTGCTGTTATCATCCAAATAAGTAATGTGGTGGTTTCTAAGGTAATTTTAATTTGTGAAAAATGCTGATCCTATGCTGGGATTTGATTAATAATTTTGAGAGATAAATTAGTTTTTTGATCATAATTTTCTCCTGGAAATTATGGACGATACTCTAGAATCTATAATGCGGGCACATTTTCTGTAACAGCACAAGTATCTTACTTCTCCATGTGACATAACGATGTGAACTGCTGAACAAAACATACTTCCCACAGGAGAAGCAGCTTGAGTCCACAGGATACTGCAACTTCACCACAGAGTACTAACTAACTCCTAGAGCGCTAACATTCTGTATTCAGGACAAAAGTGAGGCACTCTTGAACACCATTTTGCTGGACCTGTAGAGCTGAACTAATTTCTAATGGAGGAGATTGCAGTAAATGAACAAAATAGGGGGAGTTCATTTTGCCATGAAAAAATGGCTGATGCTCTAGAAAGCTAAAATAAAGATAAGGCACATATTTTAGTGCTTCTCAAATATCTTCCTCATTCAGGTCAGAAAAAAGTCTGGCCTTCAGGTTTTCTCACTTGCTTTTGTCAATGGTTGCATCTACCTGCATGAATCTGGTGCAGAGGGCCTGCACTGGCGTGCACTGCAGAGTTGGTCTGAAGCTGCAGTCGCACAGGACAATTATTCAAAGCCATGCTGACAAGCACATGGCTACAGACAGGCCAGACCTACCCAGATCTGACACCTACCGCTACATCGAAACACATCCCTGGTTGTAAGCCAAGACTCAAGCTTTCACGTGGCGCTGAAGAGAATGAGACTCTGATACCTGCAGTATGTACGAGAAGCATGTGGCAATGAGGAGAACGTGCCCCCAACCCCCGCAGTATGTACAAACTTGCATCACACATAAACAAAAAGCCAACTTCTTTTTCAAAAAGTGATGCACGCAGATAGCTGCACATTGTTTCTACAGCATATAGTTTTCATGGTAGTGCTCAATGCACTGCAACACATGGCGGCTTCAGGCACCACATGTCTCCAAGGCTGGACGCATAAGGAACTATTCAGCAGGTTCTTTTAAATTGCATGTTTCGTAGGTTATTGCTAAACACAGCGCCCCCCAATCCAGGTCAGCACCCAGTGCGGCTGCGCCAGTCGCACCGCCCTAAAGCCGGCCCTGTTTGGGAAGGCTGAGGATCAGTCTGGCCACTGAGTTCTGTATGCATTTCCGTAGTCCAGATGGGTGGTGATAAGAGTTTGCGTTACTGTTTTCCTGGTGCTTGTGGGGAGTCACTTGAAGATTCATCAGGGCATACGGAGAGTGTGGAAGCATGCAGAGGAGACCATGTGGATCTGTCATTTCATGGTGAGTTTGCTGTCCATGATGATGCTGAGGTTGCAGGCGTGGTCTTTGGGAGTAGGTTTGGGTCCAAGTTCCGCGGACCACCAGGTGTTGTTCCAGTGGGAAGCATGGTTGCCAAGGATCTGCACTTCAGTTATGCCTGTGTTAACCTTCAGGCAGTTATCCTTCATACAGGGTGCAACTCTCTTTATGCAGTTGTGAAAGTTGGATTTCGTTGTGGTGGGGTCTGCTGAGAGCGAGAGGTTGAGGTAGGTGTTGTCGACGTAGGATATGATGCTGATGTCATGGGTTCTGATCATGTCGGCTAGCAGAGTCACGTAGATGTTGAGGAGGGTGGAGCTGAGGGATGATCCTTGCAGGACGCTGCAGATGCTGCTCTTGGGTTGCGAGGTGAAAGGAGGAAATGGATTCTTTGTGTGGAACCTGTTAGGAATGATACCATCCATCCGAGTCTATCTTCTTTCATTTCAATCTGCTACAGTCCCTTGATGAGAGTGGGGTGGGAGATGTTGTTGAATACTGCAGAGGTCATGAAGGATCAGAGTGGCTGTTTCACCTCTGTCGAGTAGGGTGCGGATGTTGTCTGCGGTAGGAATCAGGGTGGCCTTGGTGCTGTGGTTGGCTATGAACCCAGATTGGAAGGAGTCAAGCAGGTCGTTTCTTTCCAGGTGTTCGGTGAGCTGACGTTTGATGGCCTTTTTCAGTACTTTGACAATAAACGAGAGCAGCAAGATGGGGCTGCAGCTCTGGAGGTTGTTGTGGTTGCGGATGGTTTTTTGAGGAATGGCCTCACCTCACCGTGTTTCCAAGTGTCAGGAAATGTGGCTAAGGTGATGGATTTGTTGAAGATGGAGGTGAGGTGGTGGCTGAACTTGTTGCTTTTGAGGTTAAAGAGGTGGTTGGGGTAAGGGTCGGTGGGTGCGCCTAAGTGGACAGAAAGATATTATTCCAACATTGCAATTGTCAAACACATGCCCATCATCATGGTCCCCCCTCTTCTGTGGTGCTGGCAAACTTCTACCCCATGGATCAGATTTCATCCCTCTTCATCCGATGACTCTGTTGAGCAATTGTATTCCCTCTTGTCTAATCTAGTTATGAATAATCCCCACACTTATAAATCTCCTTCCAATTTATTATTTGTTAATATACGCCTAAGGCGAACCTCCTCTGCCACTGTCCATTCCACTACATCCTTCTTCTAGTGTTCCACTTTGGGTCCCATGTGTCCCACCCAGGTGATTGCCACTCTATGTTTTACCAATAGCAGCATCAATTGAGTAAACATATACTCCATCCTCCTTCCCTTGCACAATTTTACATTCCTCAGCAAGCCCACCACAGGATTCCTTTCTACATATATTCCACATGCAGCCCCCAAATGTTGGACCACAGCCTCCCACTATGCTCTTCTTTTTTGCGTCTTTGAGTTGATGGTGGTAGTTGTTGGGGGCTGTCATGAAGGTGGCTCGGTCTGTGTGGTCTCTGCTGGTATGCAATCTTCTTTCTGGGTGTTTGCAGCTGCTTTTCATTACACTGAGTTGCGGGTGTACCAGCTGGCTTGTTTGTCTCTGGGTTTTGGTTGGTTCGTTGGGGGTGTCTAGGTCAGCAGCGTCAATGATGAAGGTGTTTAAGTTCTCGACTGCCTGTTTCATGTTGGTTGAGGCGTGGGGCTAAGTGGTGTTGAAAGCCTTAATCCATTGGTTCTATGTTACTTTGCTGCGGAAGGGGATACAGGGAGGATTGGGGGGAGGTGCACAGCAGTGCTGAGATGGTGAGGTGGACGATGTCGTGATCTGGCTAGATGAGGTCTGTGGTATGGCTGTATTTGTCTCTGTTGCTGGACATGAAGATTGAGTCTAGTGTGTGTCCCGCTCTGTGTGTATGGTCTGTGACCAGCTGGGTGAGGCCAATTTGTCAATTTGTTCCAGGAGGTCAGCGGAGATTGTATCTGTGAGGTCGTCCATGTGGAAGCTGAGGTCTCAGAGGAAAATGGAGTGTTTAGATTTAATGGTGAGTGGGGAGACAAAAATCTGTGATGGCGTCGCAGAGGACCATTGGGGGCCAAGAGAGTCAGTAGGTGAGGGTGACTTTGATGATTTTTTGTCATCTGTGTGAAGTAGATTGACTTCAGCAGGTCTCCCAAAGACGTGGGACTGTTAAAGTTGATTAGGGCTGGTTAAAATTCAGTCACAGAAAGTCAGCTAGCTGCAGGCCAGCCCTTGCAGTCAACCCCTACTGCTCACGGGCGAAGGCTATGCACGGTGATAGGTTGGGTGCTTATAGGGTATTGACCTCAGGGCTGGTCACAGGGTAGTTGCATTAACGTATAGTAATAAAAATTCACTGAAAAAGGTTACAGGTACGTTATAGTTAGGTTCTGAATTTACTCATACAAAACCATAGAAATTCATTAGTTGTAGTTAGAGTTCTTTCAAGTACCTATAACTCACGCCGTAAGGTAACTATAACTCGCTCCTTCACCATGCACAGCTAATTACGCCACATATTATATCATTGATGACATCTTCTATCCCATCTTTCATATTATCACTGTAACATTTGCAATCAGTCGTGGCTCGCTTCGCTCAAAAGGAGCGGGGTGGGTGTGGCCCACGAGGGGGGGGGGGGACTTAAAATGTAATAAAATTAAATAAAACAAAAAAAAACATGTACCTTTTTGGCGCTGTCCCGCGCCGCGCTCCTCTTCCCTGCTGGCTGCAGGTACAGGCTCTCAACCTTCCCTGCGGCCAATCCTGACTCTGCTCAAAGCAGCATCAGGATTGGCGGGGAGCGCCCTTGCTGGGCGCTCCCAGGTAGAATGGGAGCATATGCAGGCTCTCTCCAGCCTGGCAACTGTGTTGCAGGGCTGGAGAGAGCCTACTGTGCATGTGTGCAAACATACCTGCGCAGTGAGGGGGAGTGTTTAGCACTCCCTCTCCCAGCGTCTCACCCCAGATGCCCCGCCCCGCTCACAACAAGGGGATAATAAACATAGTTTATTATCCCCTTGTTGTGAAAGTTTTGAAGCTTCTGCTGCTGGTGGGTGGGGGGGGGGGTGATGATGCTCCTCCTCCCTAACGGAGGAGCCTCCCCTGTGTGCAAAAAAATTATTGATGAGACAACTGTGCATGGTGAGGGCATGAGTTATACGTATTTCTTCATTTGTTTTAACGTTACTCTGTGTACATCACTGTTTTAATGGGTGCGTCAGTATGTGCGTGGGTCTGTGAGTGGGTGCATGAGGGTGTCAGTGGGTCTGTGAGTGGATGTGTGACAGTCTGGGTGTGTGAGTGGACGCCTAACTGTCTGAGTGAGTCTGATAGTTAGAAATGCCTATTTGAACCAGGCCTTGCAAGTGTTTCAGTAAAAAACATTAATCACAGCACAACCACTTCACAATGCTGCAAGATGGACCTGCTTTCATTTGTTTTAACGTTACTCTGCTGGTCTGCAATAATTAACATCTTGTTGCCCTTCATGTATTTATTTCTCAAGAGCCCTTTTTTCATTGTGCACTGCGCTGTCAGTACTACATGTATTTTAAACAACACTGCATATGCAAGTATTGTACACAGTTTATGCTGGCTGTGTCATAAACCTTTTCCCCCTCATTTACCATGCTGCACAGCATAGGCTAAAAACCATTTATAAAGCAAATTTGCACGACCTATTGGCTTTGCCAGTGCTCGTTCCCTTTGTGATGGGTTTGCCAACTTTCTCTTGCTCCTTCTTTCCTTTCTGCATGGTTTTACCTCCTTTTCACTCAGAAAATATCTGCTGCCAAAAATACATGCCAGTGTCCCCACCGGCAGCCACCGGTTCAAATTAGGCACTGTAACCACCTTTTAAGGATACTTCATGTCTTGGTACAGAAAAGCATAAGATGTAGAACAGAGTCTCTGCCCTCATGCTTCAATGAGATGGGCACTTATAGATTTTGATGTGTGCCAATAGGCCCTGTAAACTTCAGGTACAAAGTGAGTCGCCACTTGGGTTGGATCCAATTTAGCTAGGGATTGGGCTAATATTTCCCTTGTCCAAAAGTAAACTGTACAATAAAGAGCCATGTTTTGTTACACACACTGCTTTTCTTAAAAGTTCAGAGCCAAAATTCCTGTTTGATTAAGTGAGCATTCCTTCTGTAATTATTGCAGGAATTTTCCAAAGCTGGATGAATCCAAACTGCAGGGGAGTGGTCCTTACATGCGCCTTTCAACTATTTGTCAAAGCTCCATCGTAGGATACCACACTGATCATGGAGTTGAGCCATGTTCTCTGACCTGTGAGCAGGCAGTAAGTAGACAAAGGGCAATGATACAAGCTATGGGTCTGATGCCAATCTCTAGATATGGGGGATCAGAGGCATGCGCTGACAGGGTTGAAAATGCAACCTTAAGAAGCTATTTTCCAACTTCTGCAACTCCCTTGTCTCGTTACACCAAAATAATTCTCCCCCTCTAAATGATTGCTGCTCCTGCCCCTTGATTGTGAACACTTGGGGGATACCACATGATTTAGATCTTCCATTAGTAGCCCCTTTAACGCCAGGGTTGTGTAGTTCTTCATTCTCTATTCTATTATTTGACAGAAGGATTGCCAGATGAAATATACAGTCTTACTTACCATGATTTTGCTTGAACTGTTGCATGGAGCTTTATTAGAGTCCCAAATCAAAAACCGCCTACCAGGTGCCACATCTATGTTTGACTGCTGGGATGTAATATACCATAAGGTCACCCATTGTAGTTTCTGCCATGGCCCAAGATTCCTCAAAACAATAGATATGGTTCTGAATAATTGCCACTCCAGGTCTTTGTTTAGAGCTTAATCCTGCTATGTTCCAACTAAGTATATGCAGCGGGCTTGGGTGCAATCTTAGGGTCGAGTCCTTCAAAAGCAGGCAGAAGATAACTGGGTAAGGAAATAGGCACACTAAGCATGTTGCATTCATTGGTAGAAATGGGGGTTTTCTTGCACTGCTCAAAGTTGTTGGGAGCCAGCCCATTGTTAGTCATAATGGTATATTTAGGCGGTCATTCTGACCGCGGCGGGTGGCGGTCGCCGCCCGCCATGCGGTTACCGCCGAATGACCGCCCCGCAGTCAAAAGACTGCGGCGGTCATTCCAACTTTCCCGCTGGGCCGGCGGGCGACCGCCAAAAGGCCGTCCGCCGGCCCAGCGGGAAAGCCCCTGCAACGAGGAAGCCGGCTCCGAATGGAGCCAGCGGAGTTGCAGGGGTGCGACGGGTGCAGTGGCACCCGTCGCGATTTTCACTGTCTGCTAAGCAGACAGTGAAAATCTGTATGGGGCCCCCAGGGGCCCCACGACACCCGTTCCCGCCATCCTGGTTCTGGCGGTGAAGACCGCCAGAAACAGGCTGGCGGGAAGGGGGTCGGAATCCCCGTGGTGGCGTTGCAAGCAGCGCCGCCATGGAGGATTCCCTGGGCCAGGGGAAAACCGGCGGGAAACCGCCGGCTCCCCTTTTCTGACCGCTGCTTTACCGCCGCGGTCAGAATAGCCCAGGAAGCACCGCCAGCCTGTTGGCGGTGCTTCCGCTGCCCTCCGCCCTGGCGGTCATGGACCGCCAGGGTCGGAATGACCCCCTTAGTCATGATGATATTCTATTTAACCAAATGATTTGTATTATATTTCCATGCAGTATACAGCTATTATCTCATGGCCACAAAATATTAGTCACAATGACGCTGTTAAATATCACAAAGGTTTATGGAGACGTTTGCAGGCATATATATAATAATATAGCTTAAAAGAACCTATCCAAATCCCATGCTTGTAAACATGTTTATTATTTCTACACATCTTAAGATTTGTGGTAGAAGGCTAATGGCCACTCTCAGTGGAGGTTTCATATATAGAATACCAAAAGTACACCGTATCTGAATACACATCACATCTTCCATGTCATGTGGAGTCATTTATAGCATTTCTTCTAAATAAGTTCAGGGCTTTCACCCACACAGGATTGAACAGCACAGCAAAGTTCTTCAGACAAGAATATTAATAATGTTCTTCATATTCCATCAAAGTATTTATAATCCTGTCTTTCTCAAGTCTAGCAGTGTTCTCAAGAAGATACTGAGGGTGCGATCTAATGACCAATGCCAGCCTGTGGATGAGGAAGGCTTCTGGACACTCTCTAACCAGTAGGGTAAAAGTTCCTAGAGGTGCTGCTCCCCTCTTTGGCCTCATTTCCTGGGTGTCTGGCCCTAAACAATCCAACAGTACCCTGCTCTGCCAAAACCCAATATGGCATAACCTTTCTTACCCTGGTCAGAGATCACACCTGAGGTGTGTCCAGGAAAATGAGGAAGCCCCCCTTTAAACCTGTTCTGGAACAGGTTTTCCGCCCACTGGGATTAGTGCCACTCTGGCTACCTGGACAATGACAGGGGCAGACCTAAGTGTGAGTTACATCTGCCAGTGACAAGGTTTGCCATTCGATACTTGTGCAGTTATGTTATGCAGATTTGTAGTGTGCACTATCACCCAGGCTAGTGTGCTGGCACTGAGCAGGTGTGAAGCTTGCGGTGCTACTCAAAAGGTCAGTTCTTAAACTTTATGAAAAATTCAAGAAGTGAGCAGGAAACTTATGTGCCGCAGTACCTTATTCCATGCCCTTAGAGTCATGCAGGAGAAGGCTTTGCTACCAAATCTTGGTTTCTGTATGCGTAGGATGTCTGCAAGTAGGGGTTTGGATAAGCGGAGGTGTCTGGAAAGTTTGTGAAAGCAGATCTGATTGCTGAAGTATGCTGGGGCAGTATTATGCAGTGCCTTGAAAGTGTGGATGAGGAGTCTGAATTGTACTAGTTTGTGTATGGGGAGCCAGTTGAGATTCTTCAAGTGTGACATGATAAAAGTGGTGTGGTGTCAATTGGTGGGCACATCCCCAAGCTATCTTGTCAAAAGGTCACATCCCATCCCTTTGCTACATTCCCTGAGAGCCCTTCACAACTCCCGGCAGAGGGCAATCAGGCTGGCAAATGACAGCTGGGGATTAACTCTGAAAAGGCTGCCAGAGGCACACAAATAGTGACTTTCTAAAGCTACTTTTTCTGAAACAGTTAGAGCAAATATGACTTTGACATTAATTCGGACTTTAGTTAACTATAAAAATTAGTGTTTTAAGTATTTGTCTAACTAGGGCCAATCTGAAGTGAGAGTTATTATGCATAATAAAATAACCCAGTGTTTTCTATTGCACTGCTGGCCTTGCTACAGTGAAAAACAGCTTTGGGGCCTTTTTCACTGTTAAAATCATATGTCATACCTTTAAGTACTATGTACCCTCCCTTAGGGATGGTAAGGCTACCCCAGTGGTTCCCAAATGTTTTCAGCCAGCGGTTCCCTTGACCTATTGGCCGTTGGCCGCGGCTCCCCATTATGTAACTTTTTTTTGGTGGGTGGAGGGGAATGTAAACCTGGCCTCTGGAGTACTTCAACTTTATTCTCTGAAAATAATTGGCATGAAGCTGTCAAATGTATTATAATCATAGATATAACAAAATAAAAATGCAACGGTTGTTTAATAAAAAAACTTTAATTGGTTAAGTCAGAAATAATACTCTTCAGCACTGTGTTCCGCATATGGATTTTTTTTTGTATTGCCTCTTGCATAGGGAGATCTCCTACAAATCATTTTATTTGTTAAGGAGACATTTTTTATATTTAAGAATGCCGCTTCACTAATCTTATTAGCCGTTTGTCCACATTAGTAAGGTTTGGTGCTCTACATATATTTAGCATTTCTCTCATATCACTTCTTATGTTGACGTCAAGTATTTTAAATCGTTCTCACTTTTAATGTGTCTTCCATTTTGAGAGCTCTGCATCTGTTGAGTTGGTATTGCAAAACGTGACAGACTGGATCTATAAACCCAGCTAATGGTTAAACTAGACAGAGACAGACAACAAGCTACGGGTTTAGTGAAAGAACTAAGGCTGCGGTCATGTAGGTTACATAAGCAGCAGCTCTTAAGATTGCGAAAATGCAAAGGTAATGCACAAGACTGCTCTCAAAAATGTAAAAGCTAAAGGACAGACTTTAGAGGTCGGGAAGAGATACCGTTGATTAAAAGGTTTTTGGTAGAGCAATCAAAAAAGCATACACCATACACTTCCACTATCTTTCATGTCTCAAGAATGGCAGTGGTGATTGCTGGAGAATGACAATTGGAAATACAGAGGCATCTGTACAATGCATTAGTCACAATCTTTGTACAAGTTGGTGACAGTAAAACAAATCGTACAAACAACATATACAAGTATGAAGCGAATATGTACTGGGGCACACCGAAAAGTCCAAGAAGTCCAAACTTTACTGTGCTTGCAAATCAGCACGTAGCATGGGTGTATGCTGCATCATGAGGATTTTATTCATCCATTGGCAAGAGATTCAAACCAAAGTTATGGTAAGTCCAATGGAAAAAACAGCCATACAGCCACACGTGTTTCGTCTAAAAAGACTTTCTCAACTCTGTAAAGCGAATATACAGAAACAGAAATGTGTAATAATCCAATAGTACATTTCTGTTAGAAACAAGAAGATATTTTCGCTCCTCCACAGAGGGAGCCCCACAACCGAAAGTATAGAGATCGAAATTTGAGAAGAGAGGCAAAAAGAGCAGCACACACAGGGGTCCAATAAGAAGTGTGACTCCCTAATGTAATTGAAAACATGGTGCCCAAAGAAGAAAAAAGAGTAAACAAGTGCCAAACACGCAAACTGGTGCCTACATGTGTGAGTAACTAAATAACACATGTCGTAAGTAACCGAAGCACCAAAAATGGCATGCGTACATAGAGGACAGAATAAAAAATTCAAATAAAGAAGAGTACCTATCCAAAGTACAGTCCTGAAATACCACAAGAAATATATGTAAACACCAAGTGTGTCAGCCAACATGCAAAACACACAATAAATATACACAGACAACTACATACCATAGATGAAAAGGCATGAACCAAAATTATGCAGATTGTGGTGAGTATCCTATGTCCTGGACATACCATGAGTCCAATGTATGTCATGTGTAAAGATAGCATATGATGTGCTCAGAATCAGTAAAAAGCTACTTCCTTAATAAGTCTGTGGAAACAAGAAACAAAAAAGTAGACCATGCTAATCTGGGGATATAAACTACAAAAAGAACCGAGAGGGAGATGAACAGGTATGAACAAAAAAATAAATAAATAAGGGTATATGTCGAAAAACGTTTCCATCTTAAACATATATGCCACGGAGGAAATTGCCATACTGGAAAGAAAATGAGTAAGTAAATAACAAATATAATTAGGCGTCTTCAAACTTGGAATTCAATGTGAAGCACAGGAAAACAAAGTCCGCCCCACGCAGAGACCCCAGACTAATACAGGTGTCTCGTGTGTATAATGGTTAAGGGGATCCCAAAAAAATTAAAATAAAACACAAGCGACTGGATAAAACGTGTTTATAGGATTACACAAAATAAAAAGTATCATCTTTCCTATTACCATACTCAGTTGTTTTTCCTCTGATATATTTTTTTTGTGCTGGGGGCGTTTGCTATATTAGCACATTACATATGCATGTTGCACGGTGTATTTATCTGTGGGCTAAGTTATCACTTCTCCTTTTTCTACTTGGTATACTTACTTATGTTGTTCATTACATTCTTTCTGTTTCATTTTATTTCTTTTTCAAAATGGTGACCACATTTTTGGTCATCCGGTTGCTTGGCTGCAATTCTTCCAGTCGTTTTTCCATTTCTACTTAGTTGATCGCGTCGTGCATGTATAATTGGCAGATGCTGCACCAGCTTCCTGATTGCCCGCGTTTCTCGAATACTGGAAGAGACACAACTTTACGGTGAGCCTTCCCTCTCTATTTTAGATTTTGTATTGCGTGCATATATATATGTTTTAGGAGCACGTATCCTGCATCCAGGAACGTGCTTTCTGCACAGGAGACTCCCCTTTGTCATTGTATCGCTCACTTTATTTGGGTGAGCGCTTTTCTATGTTTTAGTCTGCCCGCGCCCCCTGCCCTTCTTCTTCTTGGAGGTCCCCTGGGCCACTGTTTCAGGCTCCAGGGGCTCTTGACCACCCTGACAGGCTGCCATTGACCGGGTAGATACGCATACCCACCCAGGCAGACCCAACATCTCCAAGTGAGACCTGTGTTCCACGTCCTTCCAAGGGGAATCCTCCAGGTCATTGCCTAGCAAACAATCAACAGGCATGGTTGGACTCACAGCTACCTTCAAGGAAACTGAGACCCTCCCCACCCCCCATTCAAAGGGAACCTGCGCCACTCTGCACAGGCACTCTGAGTTGTCCACTGCAACTACTTGGTGAAGTACCCGGGGATCAATCTGATCTTCAGACACCAGCTGACTCCTCACTGTAGTCACACTGGCTCCTGTGTCTCTCAGAGCCTCCACCCTCTGTCCATTGATGGTCACCCACTCCCTGTAGTGCTTACTGTTCTCAGGCACGAGGGTTCTCTGGACCATCTCACTGTCCCCTAGAGAGACAAGGGCCATCTCAGCTGGCTCCCATCCACCTGGAACCAACTCCTCCCCAAGCGCTACACTGGCCAAACCCTGGGATGGCGCACCAGTGGCTGCCGGTGTACTTTTGGGGCATTTGGGGTCCCCCCTCACATGACCCACCTGGTCACATGCATAGCACTTATGTGGGGGACCACCTGCCACTAACTTCCCTTTGGGGAACCATGGCTTCTTCTCACTGGGGGATTGGGAATCCTTACCCTGGGAATCAGTTTGGGGCCCTTAGAGAACTCCCCCTGTTTGGCCTTACCCCCCCTTTCTTCTGAGAGGGACCCTGCCCACCCTTGGTGTGGTCTCCCCCCTACCTCTTTTGGACCCTGGTGCTCCCCCAATGGTCCGTTTCCTTTGCAAGCTTCCTGGGATCAGTCAGCTTGCTGTCAATCAGGTGTTGGCGCAGCTCTGGAAAACATAAACTGTACAAGTGCTCGCAGGCAATCAGATTGTAAAGCCCCTCATATGTAGTTACCTTACTGCCCTTCACCCAATCATCCAGTGACCTGCAATAAGAATCAACACATTCCAACCATGTTTGGGATTCCTTATTCTTATAGGACCTAAACTTATCCTTATACTGTTCAGGGGAGAGACCATACCTTGAGAGTAGGGCATCCTTCATGATAGTGTAGGTGAGATTCTTAACATCCCCTAACACTGTCAGTGTATCCCTCCCCTTTACCTCAAAGTGCTTCCACAGACCCGCCCCCCAATGAGCTTCAGGGACCAGATTCATGTGGAGAGCAGACTCATACCCCTTGAACCACAAGTATATGTCATCCTCCCTCTTGTAATCCTTCACTAGGTCTTTTGGGATGTATACCCTCTTTCAGGCTGCACTGTACTGTTGCTGCCACCATCTCTACTGGACTGGCTTGTCTGATCTAACTCTTTTAAACTAAGCTCATGAGCCAGCAGTATCTGCCTTTCCTCAATGGCCATCCTTCTCTCTTCCATCTCTAGCCTGCGCTTCTTCAACTCCAACTGGTAAACTCTCTCTGCTTCTCTGTCCTGTAACTCTTCAGGTGTCAGACCCTTACATGAGACACTGCTAACTGCTCTGGAGACCTTCTCCCTGGTCATAACAGGCCCAACCACATTACCATTGTGTATGTGTAGGAAGTTGGCTCTGTATGTACTATTTCATAGTAAGAAATAGCATGCACAGAGTCCAAGGGTTCCCCTTAGAGGTAAGATAGTGGCAAAAAGAGATCATTCTAATGCTCTATTTTGTGGTAGTGTGGTCGAGCAGTAGGCTTATCAGAGGGTAGTGTTAAGCATTTGTTGTACACACACAGGCAATAAATGAGAAACACACACTCAAAGACAATTCCAGGCCAATAGGTTTTTATATAGAAAAATATATTTTCTTAGTGTATTTTAAGAACCACAGGTTCAAGATTTACAAACTATACTTTAAATGAAAGGTATTTCACTCAGGTATCTTAGGAACTTTGAATCATCACAATAGCATGTACAGGTCTGGCAAAAATGGCAATAAGCTACTTTAAAAATGGACACTGCAAAAATCAACAGTTCCTGGGGGAGGTAAGTATTTGTTAGGTTCACAGGTAAGTAAACCACTTGCAGGGTTCAAAGTTGGGTCCAAGGTAGCCCACCGTTGGGGATTCAAGGCAACCCCAAAGTTACCACACCAGCAGCTAAGGGCTGGTCAGGTGCAGAGGTCAAAGTGGTGCCCAAAACACATAGGCTTCAATGGAAATAGGGGTGCCCCGGTTCCAGTCTGCCAGCAGGTAAGTACCCGCGACTTCGGAGGGCAGACCAGGGGGGTTATGTAGGGCACCGCGGGGGACACAAGCAGGCACAGAAAGTACACCCTCAGCGGCACAGGGGCGGGCGGGTGCAGAGTGCAAACAGGCGTCGGGTTTGCAATAGGATTCAATGGGAGACCCGGGGGTTTCTTCAGCGATGCAGGCAGGCAAGGGGAGGGCTCCTCGGGGTAGCCACCACCTGGGCTAGGAAGAGGGCCCCCTGGGGGTCGCTCCTGCACCAGAGTTCAGTTCCTTCCGGTCCTGGGGCTGCAGGTGCAGTGTGTTTTCCAGGCGTCGGGTTCCTTGAAGCAGGCAGTCGCGGTCCGGGGGAGCCTCTGGATTCCCTCTGCAGGCGTCGCTGTGGGGGCTCAGGGGGGTCAACTCTGGCTACTCACTGGCTCACAGTCGCCGGGGAGTCCTCCCTGTAGAGTTAGTTTTCCGCAGGTCGAGCCGGGGGCGTCGGGTGCAGAGTGGAAAGTCTCATGCTTCCGGTGGGAAACGTGTGGTCTTTAAAAGTTGCTTCTTTGTTGCAAAGTTGCAGTTTCTGTGGAACAGGGCCGCTGTCCTCTGGAGTTTCTTGGTCCTTTTAGATGCAGGGTAGTCCTCTGAGGCTTCTGGACCCTGGGGGACGCATCGCTGTTGCAGTTTTTCTTGAAGTGGGGAGACAGGCCGGTAGGGCTGGGGCCAAAGCAGTTGGTGTCTCCGTCTTCTCTGCAGGGCTTCAGGTCAGCAATCCTTCTTCCTCTTCAGGTTGCAGGAATCTAGTTTCCTCGGTTCTGGGTAGCCCCTAAATACTGAATTTAGGGGTGTGTTTAGGTCTCGGAGTGCAGTAGCCAATGGCTACTGTCCTTGAGGGTGGCTACACCCTCTTTATGCCTCCTCCCTGTGGGGAGGGGGGCACATCCCTAATCCTATTGGGGGAATCCTCCTTCTACAAGATGGAGGGTTTCTAAAAGTAAGAGTCATCTCAGCTCAGGACACCTTAGGGGCTGTCCTGACTGGGGGGTGACTCCTCCTTGTTTTTCTCATGATCTCCCCTGGACTCGCCACCAAAAGTGGGGGCTGTGTCCAGGGGGTAGGCATCTCCACTAGCTGGAGTGCCCTGGGGCATTGTAACACGAAGCTTGAGCCTTTGAGGCTCACTGCTAGGTGTTACAGTTCCTGCAGGGGGGAGGTGTGAAGCACCTCCACCCGGAGCAGGCTTTTGTTTCTGTCCTCAGAGAGCACAAAGTCCCTCACCACATGGGGTCAGAAACTCGTCTCTCAACAGCAGGCTGGCACAGACCAGTCAGTCCTGCACTGAACTATTGGGTAAAATACAGGGGGCATCTCTAAGATGCCCTCTGTGTGCATTTTTTAATAAATCCAACACTGGCATCAGTGTGGGTTTATTATTCTGGGAAGTTTGATACCAAACTTCCCAGTATTCAGTGTAGCCATTATGGAGCTGTGGAGTTCGTTTTTGACAAACTCCCAGACCATATACTTAATATGGCCACAACTGTACTTACAATGTCTAAGAATAGACTTAGACACTGTAGGGGCATATTGCTCATGCAGCTATGCCCTCATCTGTGGTATAGTGCACCCTGCCTTAGGGCTGTAAGGCCTGCTAGAGGGGTGACTTACCTATGCCACAGGCAGTATTTTGTGTGCATGGCATCCTGAGGGGGATACCATGTCAACTTTGCCCTTTTCTCCCCACCAACACACTCAATCTGCAATGGCAGTGTGCATGTGTTAGGTGAGGGGTCACTTAGGGTGACACAACATATGCTGCAGCCCTTAGGGACCTTACCTGGTCACAGGGCCCTTGGTACCATTGGTACCTTTTACAAGGGACCTATCTGTGTGCAAGGGGTGTGCCAATTGTGGAAACAATGGTACATTTTAGGTGAAAGAACACTGAAGCTGGGGCCTGGTTAGCAGGGTCCCAGCACACTTCTCAGTCAAGTCAGCATCAGTATCAGGCAAAAAGTGGGGGGTAACTGCAACAGGGAGCCATTTCCTTACAGTACGGAACACTCTTCCTCCTCTTCCTCATCTCCCTCATCCTCTGTGTGCCCTTCAGTGCTCTTGGCTGTCACCCAGGCCCTCAGGGCCTTTTGCAGCTCCTCCTTCTTGGAGGCGCTCTTAATGGGACAGTCAAAACTTTTACAGAACTGCTTCAACTGAGCCTTGGTAAAGCTCTCCAATTTCTCTAGGTCAAAAGCAGCTCCAACTGATGCATCTCCAGCTTGGGACAAGATGAAGATTTAAAACAAGTGCAAAGTTCCAAAGGCAGAAAAACAAGTTCCCAATTGAAGTTTTAAAAAAAGGTTAATCAACGGATCAACAAGAAGTAGAACAAAAAGAAGTCCCAAAGAGAAAAGCAAAAGTCACAAGACAAGTACGTGTGGTCACGTAGTGGTCTGAACTCAAACAGTAGTGTACACTTAATCACTGTATGTCAAGTACAAATACAAGTCCAATCCCACTGCTGCCACCAATGTTAGAAATGGGGTCTTTGGTTGGCAGTCAGGTTACCCCCTGTCCAAGCAAGGACCCTCACTCTAGTCAGGGTAAAAGAGAATCACCCTCAGCTAACCCCTGCTTAGCCCCTTGGTAGCTTGGCACGAGCAGTAGGCTTAACTTCAGAGTGCTAGGTTTAAAGTATTTGTACCAAAACACACAGTAACATAATGAAAACACTACAAAATGACACAACACAGGTTTAGAAAAATAGAAAATATTTATCTAAACAAAACAAGACCAAAACAACAAAAATCCACAATACACAAGTCAAGTTATCACTAAAAATACAAAAAGAGTCTTCATGTAATTTTAAACACACACTAACGCTGTTAGCGTGAAAATGTACCTTGGGCATGTCAAAAATAACCCCGCATGGGCGAGTTTGCGCCAAAAAGGGCTTGCGATGCGTCGATTTCACTCATGAGCGAGACCTTGTGTTGTTTCTCGGGTCGGCGTGCATCGTTTCTTCTATCCGCAGGAGAGCGATGCGTCGATCTGGTCAGCATCCTCGGGTCCGGGTAGGCCTTGCGTCTTTTTTACACGCCCAGCGGTGTTTGTGTCAGAAATCCATCCGCACGATGATCCGAAAACCACGCAGCGCAGGTTGCAGTCTCACCAGCCTCCGTCAGCGATGCTCTGCGTCGTTTCTCCAGCCCAGGGCGTCGATCTTCGGGTTGCATTGCAGGCGAGCGTCGATTTTCAGCCGCAAAGCCGGCGGCACGTCGATTTTTCAGTCGCAGATCAGAGTCGCATCTTTTCCCCGTACGGCGGTCTGTGCATGGATTTCTCACTCTTGGGCTGCCCGTTTCTCCTTTCAGGGTCCCAGGAACTGGATGGGCACCACTTGGCAGGGTAGGGGTCTCTCCAGAAACTTCAGCTGTTGGCAGAGAGAAGTCTTTGCTGTCCCTGAGACTTCAAACAACAGGAGGCAAGCTCTAAATCAAGCCCTTTGAGATCTTCACAACAAGGAAGGCAACACAAAGTCCAGTCTTCGTCCTCTAGCACAGGCAGAAGCAGCAACTGCAGGATAGCTCCACAAAGCACAGTCACAGGCAGGGAAGCTCTTCTTCCTCAGCTCTTCAGCTCTTCTCCAGGCAGAGGTTCCTCTTGGTTTCCAGAAGTGTTCTAAAGTCTGTGGTTTCGGGTGCCCTTCTTATACCCATTTTGCCCTTTGAAGTAGGCCTACTCCAAAGGAAAGTCTCTCTTGATTGTGAAATCCTGCCTTGCCCAGGCCAGACCCCAGACGCACCCCAGGGGGTTGGAGACTGCATTGTGTGAGGGCAGGCACAGTCCTTTCAGGTATGAGTGACCACTCCCCCCCCCAGCACAGATGGCTCATCAGGAAATGCAGACTACACCCCATCTCCTGTTGTGTCACTGTCTAGTGAGAGGTGCAACCAGCCCAACGGTCAAACTGACCCAGACAGGGAATCCACAAACAGGCAGAGTCACAGAAATGGTATAAGGAAGAAAATGCTCACTTTCTAAAAGTTGCTTTTTCAAGCACACAATCTTAAAATCAACTTTACTAAAAGATGTATTTTTAAATTGTGAGCTCAGAGACCCCAAACTCCACATGTCTATCCGCTCCCAAAGGGAATCTACACTTTGATCAGATTTAAAGGTAGCCCCCATGTTAACCTATGAGAGGGACAGGCCTTGCAACAGTGAAAAACGAATTTAGCAATATTTCACTGTCAGGACACATAAAGCACGTTACTATATGTCCTACCTTAACCATACACTGCACCCTGCCCTTGGGGCAACCTAGGGCCTACCTTAGGGGTGTCTTAAATGTAAGAAAAGGGAAGGTTTAGGCCTGGCAAGTGGGTACACTTGCCATGTCGAATTTACACTTAAAACTGCACACACAGACACTGCAGTGGCAGGTCTGAGACATGATTACAGAGCTACTTATGTGCATGGCACAACCAGTGCTGCAGGCCCACTAGTAACATTTGATTGACAGGCCCTGGGCACCGCTAGTGCACTTTACTAGGGACTTACCAGTAAATCAAATATGCCAATTATGGATAAACCAATCCACAGTACAATATATATGGGGAGCACTTGCACTTTAGCACTGATTAGCAGTGGTAAAGTGCCCAGAGTAAGAAAAACAGCAAACACAGAGTCCAGCACACATCAACAACTTGGGAAAAAGAGGCAAAAAGTTAAGGGAGGCCACTCCAAGGATGAAAAGTCTAACAGTAGGGTTATCTAGGATTTGCTTATGGCTGATATTATTTATTTTCAGTAGGGTTTTGTGTCTGGACAGTTCCATCACATATGTTTTAACCCCAAGCTGCCCATATCCTCCCTAAAATAATATACTGAACTGTGGATAAAATGCATTCAGCTTTTTAGAATACATGCACAAGGACACAACCACCTTACAGTCAGATTTATTACTGGTTAGGCTTACAAGTTTTAAGCAACATCTTGCCAGATCTTAGCCTTCATTCCTGACTTATTTCAACGTCCAGAATGGTATTCCATCATGTTTTATATGGCAGTAGGGTCTGTGGAGTACCGTTTAGGAATATATTATAGGGGGTGCATATCTGTCTTTTTTGTGTCACACACTATTCTAACACATTTTTCAACTGGTTCGAGTACCCTAGTTGCTCCTCATTTTAGTACATAGTGTACTACCCAATGTCTTAATTGTACACAGAGGAGGCACTAGTTTTCACCCAGATTGATTTTTTTCCTTGCAATCCTCAAATGACAATATATTTTGGTCTTGAAACTTGTCTAAGATTATAAAGCAATTGCTGAATCCCAACATTAAATGTGCATAGTTTCAGCACTGGGGTGAAAGCTGGATTACAGTGAGTCAAAGAGTGTGGAAAGGGGATGATGGGTAGTCAGTATTTTTTCTATCCCAGATTCATAACACTGCATTTGTGGGCATGCTATATTAAGCAGGGAGGGGGTATGGCTTGTTTCAGCTTCCAAATGAGTTCCCAGATAGTTCTCTCTGTTACTGCACTGTTTGTATGAAACCAGCATTTATCTGTTTTTCTCAGGGAGCAAAGGGAAACTACATGCAGTTTAGATGCACTGTAACATAGTAAAAATCTGGGTGGGCAAGTCTACCTGAAAATTTAGGGAGTCAAGGATGCTTCAATGCTAACCTAGCTCTTTTACTCTACCAAATGAACTGAAGGCTTATTCTTTTGTTTTTGACAAAGCAGGTCCGTAAGTGCCACCATTTGTAGGCCTTAAAATAAGGACTCTTGGTAGCATGTTCATTTTACCACATTTATTCTGCCTAACCAACAGTGAAACTAAAAGGCCTATTTGCGACTACCCATGTGTAAAGATATTAGTGTCAGATGAAAGTTTGCTCTAGAGTGATTAGATGCTTTTGGTGTTATGTAAATCCCTATATATTTAATAGACTTGTTGGTCCATTACATGGTGCCAGATTTTTTGTCTTACCAAAGTAAAGAAAAAAGTGATGAAAAGCACCCAGGACTAATTTTGCCCCTGTTAGGGCTCTTCAGTCAGGTATAACTTGGTTCCAGTGACACAGTGTGCCCGGGACCCACGTCTAGACATTCCTGATCCCCTTAGGGAGACACATTAAAGTATACAAAAAGTGATGGATGAAATGCTTGAATTAATCTCGGCGACTGGTAATTACTCAGTCCGCATTCCAGTCCATCATTATTTTGCACACCATGTCACCTCAATTTGGACCCAGACATATGCAAATCAGATTTGGCCCTGATATGATGGGAACAGTCCAGCCCCATGCCAGGCTAGGTCCTCAATGAACTGGAACACAGCAACCCACGACCGGTTTTGCCCTTGTTAGTGTTCATCAGCCAGGTCAACCCAGGACACGTTTCACCCTTGTTGGGGCACACTGAGGACGCTCTTTCATTGGAACCAAGCTATACCTGGCAGTGTGGATGGTGCAATATCCTGGAATATCAAGCAGTCCTGGCTCTGGAGTCTAAGCATGTCTTTGTTCCTTGCTGCTCGGAGAACCTTTTCTTTAATGCTGGAGCTTTGAAATGTAACCAGGATGTCCCTGGGTCATCCCATCTTTCCTGTAATCTTGGACTTCCAGGTGATCTCATCCAAGGTACTTTTAACAAATGTTTCAAGATACTTTACTTTTACCCCCTCTACCAGACCTCTAATGTGCATGTTGTATTTTTTGTATCTATTTTCAAGAACTTCAAGTTTGACAATCACAACTTCGGTGTTTGCCCATAGACTAGTTATCTTAGTGTCTAGCGCAGATTCAGTTTCTTCCAGATCATCAAGGTTGAATTTTGTGCCTGGTATTCAGCCTTCTACAGAATGTTATATATATGTGTTATGTTATGCCTAAGAGGGTATCATGAGCCTACAAGAGAAGCTGCATTGTATGTGGAGCGTCATCCTGGACTATCGTCAACCATGACTCTGTGCTTTAGAGTTAATGTGAGGGCTGCTCTGCCATCAGTAGTTTGGGATACTTTTAAAGCAGTTATAAGAGGGAGGATTATGAGCATATCCAGCTACAAAAACAAGCAATTTAGGAACAAAATACGTTTTTTAGAACAGGAAATGTCCAGGCATGAGCATCAGTTGGTGGAGATGGTTGAAACTGAGGCTTTGAGGATTAATTTGGGTAAGTTGAAACGACAGCTGGAAGATGTGCTACAAGGCAGAATAATAAAAAGGTGGGAGGCAAGCAATGTTCCCTGTAAGGCAGATAATGCTCATATTTGAATGAGGATTGAAGTCAATGAAAACAGCGTTTAAATGCCGCGGGGAGTGTTTTACACATCATTTGGCGTACTTTAGCATACAAGCGAGCAAGTGATATTTGTCTTGGAAATTAATGGTTAATGAGCTAGGAAATGCTTCAGAACAGTAGAAAATGTGCTGTTATCAAATGTTCCACCATTCCTATACTTTGTGGTAGTTTATATGCGTTATCACTTTCTAAGCCTAAATAAGCCTTATAGAGCGATATACTTGCTCCCCTAAGGCAGATAATGCTTATATATGAATCTGGATTAAAGTCAATGAAAACAGCTTTTAAATACTGCGGGGAGTGTTTTAAACATCATTTGGCGTGCTTTAGCATACAAGCGGGCAAGTGATATTTGTCTTGAAAATCAATGGTTCATGAGCTAGGAAATGCTTCAGAACAGTAGAAAATGTGCTGTTATCAAATGTTCCACCATTCCTATACTTTGTGGTAGTTTATATGCGTTATCACTTTCTAAGCCTAAATAAGCCTTATAGAGCGATATACTTGCTCCCCTAAGGCAGATAATGCTCATATTTGAATGAGGATTGAAGTCAATGAAAACAGCGTTTAAATGCCGCGGGGAGTGTTTTACACATCATTTGGCGTACTTTAGCATACAAGCGAGCAAGTGATATTTGTCTTGGAAATTAATGGTTAATGAGCTAGGAAATGCTTCAGAACAGTAGAAAATGTGCTGTTATCAAATGTTCCACCATTCCTATACTTTGTGGTAGTTTATATGCGTTATCACTTTCTAAGCCTAAATAAGCCTTATAGAGCGATATACTTGCTCCCCTAAGGCAGATAATGCTTATATATGAATCTGGATTAAAGTCAATGAAAACAGCTTTTAAATACTGCGGGGAGTGTTTTAAACATCATTTGGCGTGCTTTAGCATACAAGCGGGCAAGTGATATTTGTCTTGAAAATCAATGGTTCATGAGCTAGGAAATGCTTCAGAACAGTAGAAAATGTGCTGTTATCAAATGTTCCACCATTCCTATACTTTGTGGTAGTTTACATGCGTTATCACTTTCTAAGCCTAAATAAGCCTTATAGAGCGATATACTTGCTCCCCTAAGGCAGATAATGCTCATATTTGAATGAGGATTGAAGTCAATGAAAACAGCGTTTAAATGCCGCGGGGAGTGTTTTACACATCATTTGGCGTACTTTAGCATACAAGCGAGCAAGTGATATTTGTCTTGGAAATTAATGGTTAATGAGCTAGGAAATGCTTCAGAACAGTAGAAAATGTGCTGTTATCAAATGTTCCACCATTCCTATACTTTGTGGTAGTTTATATGCGTTATCACATTCTAAGCCTAAATAAGCCTTATAGAGCGATATACTTGCTCCCCTAAGGCAGATAATGCTTATATATGAATCTGGATTAAAGTCAATGAAAACAGCTTTTAAATACTGCGGGGAGTGTTTTAAACATCATTTGGCGTGCTTTAGCATACAAGCGGGCAAGTGATATTTGTCTTGAAAATCAATGGTTCATGAGCTAGGAAATGCTTCAGAACAGTAGAAAATGTGTTAGTGGTAGTTTATATGCGTTATCACTTTCTAAGCCTAAATAAGCCTTTTAGAGCAATATACGTGCTTCCCTAACAGGTCATGTCCTTGGGGTGTGCAACCAGGTCACAAAACTGCCTTGATGCCCTATTGCATGGAGCAATGATATCCCTTTTTTGCTTTAGTGGTGTGGAGAGGCTAATGCCAAAGATCTTGGCTAGTTATGCGCTGCGCGCGCGTGAATGGTCAATTTCTTGGCGCACGTATCCTTGGCTGCAGTGCACAGAGACCGCACACTGCCGCACACAGTTGAAAAAAATTAGAGGGAACATTGGAGGCAAGTAAATTGGCCCATTTTGAATATGGGGAAAATACGGGGAAGTTGTTAGCTTGGAAGAGTAAATCAGACCAAGTACAGAATTATATTAAGGAAACTAAAATAGATCAGTTAGGAGAAAGAGTAATGAATAGTAAATCCATCGAGATGGTCTTTCAAACCTTTTTTACTCACCTTTACACAGAGGAGTTAGAGGTGGGAGAGGAAAAGGTAGATAATTGATTGGGGCCTGACATACTCCCTAGTATTTCACAGCGGGAGCAGGCACTCTTGAATAGACCTATAACCTCAGAAGAGATAAAAGGAGTTTTAAGTGGGAACAAGGGGGGGGAGCCCCTGGTCCAGATGGTATCCCAGTGGAATTATATAAAGTATTGGGGACTCAATTATTCCAGCCTTAATGGAATTGTTTGGAGGGATTCTTGAAAATGGAACTCACATACCAACTTTGTGGAGTGAGGCTATTATCACATTAATCTTAAAACCAGATACAAATCCAGCAAAATGTGCATCGTAGAGGTCTCTATCACTGTTGAACAGTGATTATAAACTATTTGCCAAAATATTAGCAGATAGGTTAAGTAGAGTAGTGAATAACCTGATACACCCTGATCAGAAAAGTTTTTTTAGAGGAAGATTTTTGCAAGAATTGACTTTTAATCTGATTGGGGCAATAGATTTGGCCACTTCTTTTGAATCCCCTTTGGCGATTATTATCATAATAAAGGCTTTTGATCAGTTTAACTGGAACTATTTGAAATCAATCTTGAGACGTGGTAATTTGAGGGATACGTTTTGCAGGACCATCAATCAGATTTATAAAACCCCCTTGGCTAAGGTATTAGTATTCGGAAACCTCACAGGACTCATCTCAGTCACAAGAGGTACCAGGCAGGGATGCCCTTTGTCTCCCGTATTGTTTAATTTGTATATAGAACCATTTTCAAGAAAGATCAAGCAGAACTTGACAATTTCCCCTTTTAGTTGTAAAGGTTAGGTGAAAAAGGTAGCTTTATATGCGGATGATCTTCTTGTATATACTGATAAGTTATCAAAAGCTCTTCCTGCGGTGATAGAGTTGGCAGAGAAATTTGGCAGCATATCAGGATACCCGGTGAATGCTGAAAAAACAGATACAATGTCCTGGAATCTGAAGGAAAACTCTGCACATGGAAAGAAAGAAGTGAGGTATTTTGGTATAATGGTGACACACAATCTTGAGCATTTGGCAGAGAGGAATCAACAAAAAAAGTTGGCGGAATGCAAAGGCATAATGCAAAGATGGGCACATCTTCCGTTGACTATACTTGGAAGAGTCAACCTGGTTAAAATGGTAATTTTACCTAAGTGGAACTTTTTGTTCTCGACTATGCCTCTTATAATGCATAAAGGATATTTAGACAAAATCCAGCAGGCCATAAAATGCTTTCATATGGAGGTCAAAGGGCCCAAGAATATCTTGGAAAAAGCTGCGCAGAAGGAGGGAGAAGGGAGGTTTGGCTTTGCCGGACTTTAGCTACTATGCTTGGGCATTTTTACTTACAAAATTCAAGGATGTTATTCACATGTCCAGACTCTACAGTGATTGGTGTAATGTATAAGGCTATGGTTATAACTGTTAAAGGGGCATCAAGACCCTTTTTGCACAAATTTGGGAACCCCAAGTCTTTCAAAAAAATTAAGTTGAAAATACTGCAAGATCTTGCGAAGTGTTGATATCAGTTAAGACTAGCAGCAAAAGCAAACTACTATAGTCACAATACGCCTATTTGGGACTCTCCGGGTACACCAGAATGCTTCAAAGATGTTCTTGCCTTGCCAATTAAAAAGGCGGGAATTTAAGTTTGGGGGGACCTTTTTCATGAAGGAAACTTGCTCTCATGGGAAGAGCTGATGGAGAAAACGGGAGGATCCCTGTCCAGACTGAAGTTTTTGCAGATAAAGAAATGGTCACAGGGGGTTAAGGGGAGTTTGGGTTCAGCAAATATTTTGGAAGATAGTCTCCCTGTGTTTTCCTTGGCTCCAAAAAAGATCGCGGTTTGATATTGGGAAATTTGGAAGGATTAGACGGAGACTTTAAATTGCCTATGGATCTTTGGGGGGATCTTATATCCAGGGAGATAGTACACAGATGGTGGACGAAATCTTTGTCAATTTTGTTTGATGTAGTAAAACCAGCTCCATTAAGGAAAAAACATCTCTACACTATACACAGAGCTAATATTCGCCGGATAAGTTGTCCAAAATAAAAAAAGGAGAGGCAGTGAAATGTCTGAAATGTGGTGTTGAAAGGACAACAGATGTTCATATGTTTTGGGAATGTCTGGGCATTTATTCATTTTGGGAGGAAGTATGTAGTACCATTTCGGGTATATGAGGTTGGGAAGTTATAGTATCTCTCCCCTTGATTATATTTGGGCAGTCATGGGAATTGGAATTGTGGAGTAGAAAGGGAAGAAGCGATAGGATACATTTTTTGTTTTATGTTATCCTGTTGGCTAGAAGAGAAATTTGTAGAAGATGGATGTCTGTTTCCCCTGACATATTCGGATTGGCTCAACGCAGTCTTTCACACTTCAAAAATGGACTTGGAATCACAAAGTACTAGGAGGACAAGAGTGACTCTTTGGGCCCCTTTGGTAGAATGGAGTGGAAATCAATCTGAGATCTTTGGAGTGAGCCTCAGAGTAGGTATTTAATGATAAAACCCGGGGGTAAGGAAGCCCGGATGTCCAATGAATATACACCTTTCTTTAGGATCTCCTGCCCGGCAGTGGTTTCCTCCCTCCACGGCGAAGGCTGTATGAGAGTTAAATGGAGGCACCTGGAATCTTTGTTCATTGAGAGGGTGTGAAAAGTATTTTTGGACTAGAGATGGTTCAGAGGCTGTGGTGAATGAGGACAAAAAAAAACATGACTCTGTGAGCAGGTCCCAGACCTCATCTCCATATTCCAGTGCAGATTGTTTCTCCTCAATGTTGGCACCTGCAAGAGTGCAGGTACTCTGCCAGGCTTCTGACGTTGCATCACTGGGACTGGGGGGGTTATTCTCTCTGGGTCTGCTGTCCATTTTTTGATGCCACAAAGGGAGCTGCCGTCTTTGCCTGACATAAGGTGTAGTGTTCCATCCATCAGTGTGAGCTGAAACTTTTGTTGGATTGCAAGTGGATAATCATTCCACTATCACATATCTTAGCATCTAACAGCACTACATGTTTTATTTGGCCTTCTTGGTGTGTCTCGTACAGTGGTAATTGTATGAGATTTTGTGTAGGTCTCTGCAAGTGAACACAGGACTATCCTGCCGGCCACCTTGCCAGGCCACCCAATCTCAACTTGATATCTGTTCTTAGTACCTTCTCTAATTTGGGCAGGCCAGGCATTCACTGGTCTACTATCCTTTACTTTTGTTACTATTAATTGTCTCGTCTTCGCTAGGACTTTTGTAGAAGTTTAAAAGGGCCAGTGTGACAAGGATGGTGCCTGAAATTCTCCTGTGCTTCAGACACGACTGGAGCTGTTGTAGTAATGCTTGCAGTTTATGCCTGTTACATAAATTTGATAAGTATTATTGATAATCTGTCTGCATACATTGTTGGATTTAAATTCCATCTGTATAGCAGGAGGGCCTTGCTTGCCATTCTTGTATGACACTGGATATACCCATTCCATATTGCCGGCATTAGTCTGCCACAACAAGTAATTCTATAGTAGATGTGGCATTGTACTTGTTGTTGCTTCACTTGGGCAGCATTTTGCAGGATCATACGCTCTGATCTGATGATGCTTGTTTCCGGCTTATAGACTTATGTTTCTAGGGCGGATCTGGTCATTTCTAGTTAATCTTTCTGCTTTTCAGGGTAGATCAAGTGAATTCTGGAACGTAGGGAAGATTTTGACCTTGTTTTGCAGACACCTTCTTGCCCACTTTTTCTGTCCCCCCACTACCTCCTAAGATTGAAGTTGGAGATTCTTTTGAAAGCTGGCATGGTTTTATCTGCTATTTCAGTGTACAACTGTTTTGCTTGGGGGGGGCAATAGAATGTACATTCAGAATTAAGCACAAGTTTATTGTCAGTTGGTGATTTTATGCCGGGTTTCCCAACCTGGTAGTCCTTGTTTTCAGTGTAGGCCCCTAATGTTTGACTCAATGCTGGCACCCATATGGTTCCAGTTCATCAGTCTGTGGTCATCCTTGTTTTGCCCTGGAGTAGGAGGCATTTGCAGATATCCACAAGTATGTCAAGCCTGTGTTGTTTAAATCCAGACTGAAAAGGGTTGTTTTGTGTCCTGTAGTTGAATGTTACGTGTTAGTTGAAAGGCAGCCTCGCGGTGCCGAATGTGACGGATGGATTTGGATGGCAGACCTCAGCAGTTGTACAGAATCTCCCTCCCGGTCGGACTACTATTAAACTACTTTCAATTACCCACGTTGTGTCTCAGATTATTACACTCACGACAAGCTTCATGCCCGGAGGAAAGACGGCAGTGCAGGGTAGATGCAGACGCCGATCGACTTTCCTGTGATTCCGACGTTGCTGTGTGGTTCCGATGTGGGTCAGATGTGACTGCCTGCTGCCGTTGTTGGATTCAGACTGGCAACGTGGAGGAGTTTGGCTGAGTGAGGAAAGAGGAAAACAAAAAGAGAAAATTTAAAGCGGAAACGGAAATACACTTTTTAGGATGACGAGTCGTTACATTGAACTAGTTGCTTAGCAACGCTATACACGAGTAACGCTACAACAAACTGAGCATCACCATGCTCCTGGCAGTTGCTGGGCAATGGGATACGTGGAAAGACTTTGCGAGTGTCTTCCCATTTTTACAGTTGCCTAGCAATTTCCTGTCACAACAAACTCAGCAAATTAACCTAGTGGATTTGTTTGTTTGGGAACGGTCCAGTGTTGAATTTATTCCCAGAAGAATTATTTTGTTTTACGACTCAATGCTAACTTGGCAAATAGGAGCTCCTGCAATTTCTGCTAATTTTATAATGCGTAAGATATGAATTGGTACAATTAAAAAGTATGCTGGTGAGTCACTCTGCACTAGTTACATTATACTAAACCTATTCTTTTAGTTTACTGGCCACATTGCTCCTATTTTGCATATCATTTGGTTGTTTCGTCTTTCATTGG
Organism: Pleurodeles waltl; assembly: GCF_031143425.1. Taxonomy (NCBI): domain Eukaryota; kingdom Metazoa; phylum Chordata; class Amphibia; order Caudata; family Salamandridae; genus Pleurodeles; species Pleurodeles waltl. The sequence goes on along the minus strand of NC_090443.1, from coordinate 1,025,340,782 downwards.
TGGTGTGATGGGAGGTTTTACAGCACCTGTTTTTTTTTTCAACAATCCTGGCGAACCGATTACGCCCTGGGAAGGCTGGAAAGAAGGCTTTGAGGCCTATGTTTTGGCTGTGGGTGGTGACATTTGTACGGCATCTAGAAAATTAGCCATGCTAAAACATTGCTTGGGAGCGGAAGGAAGATGTATTTTGAAGCATTTGCCTTATCCTGATGATGAGGATGATCAGGACAATGATGAATATGAAATTGCGATGGAACAATTGGATGGCAACTTTGGAAAGAAAAAGAATGCAGTAGTGGAACGATTTAAATTTCTAAGGAGAGACCAATTACCAGGAGAGTTGGTTGAAAGTTATGTGGCGGGGTTGAGAGTTTTGGCACCTACATGTAACTATAAAAATTTCAGGACAAGATGTTAAGAGAACAATTGGTTTTGAAAGTAAATGATAAAAAGATACACAAGAAATTGTAAAATACATAAGACTTAACACTACAAAAAGCCATAGACATAATCAAAAGAGTGGAAATAACAAACAAGGGTTTGAAGGAGTTATCTACTTCTCCTGGATCTGTGAATTCTGTCAATGCAGATTGCTCTAAGGTTAAGAAGATGGATCAACTTAGCACTTCTGCAAAATCGGATGGAAAAAATGATTTGATTTGTTTTAAGTGTGGGCTGAAGGGACACATTGCAACTGATGCGTGTGGTCCTGCAATTGGCCAGGTTTGCAGGAGATGTAAATCCAAGGGACATTTTGCTGGAGTATGCAAGGGAAGACAAATGGGTGTAAAGAACAGTAAAAGGATGATCAATTCGGTGGGGAGTGACAATGAGGAAGGGGCTGGTCAACAATTTATATTGCAAGTGGTAGATGTTGGGAGTGTAAGTGCTGGTGGTCCTCATTGTGTCATCAGGATAGATGGAGTGGATATGTTGGTGATGGCTGATTCAGGAGCAAAGTACACACTGATTGGAAAGGAAAATATGTCAAAGTTTCCGAAGCATGAAATCAAATCGGTGGATGTGCGTTTAGTGGCTTATGGAAACAAGCCTATTGAGCTAGTGGGGTACATGGAGGCCTTACTGGAGTTTCAAAGGGCAGCTGTAGCTTCTAGGGTGTATTTTGTGGAAGAGGGGACCAATCTTCTGGGCTGGCCACAGCAGAAAGATCTTGGTATCATACTAGATCCAAATCATCCTGATCAAGTGTTGCGGGCATGTTCTAATGTATACAATGTACAAAATGCCAATTTCGTGGAAGAATTTCCGCAGGTGGTCAGGAAGGGTTTAGGAAAACTGAAGGGATTCAAGCATAGAATTGTATTGAAACAGAATGCTGTTCCTAAAGCTCATAAACCACGTCCTGTTTCTATGGTGGTAAGGGAAATGTTGCGGCAAGAATTATCGAGGTTATGTGAGCAGGATGTGATTGAGGAGATTGAAGCGTCAGAATGGTTGGCTCCAGTGGTGATTGCAAAGAAAGCTAGCTAACGGGGATATACGTTTGTGTGTGGACCTTCGTTATTTGAATGCTGCAATCTGGGTTGACAGACATCCTTTACCTAATATTGGAGAAATGTTATCAACTGTGAAAGGGGCTAGTGTACTTTCCACATTAGATTTGTCATCTGCTTATCACTAGATAGTGTTACATCCCGAGTCACGTCCGTTGACGTCTTTTGTCACACCAGAGGGGGTTTACAAGTTTAAGCGCATGCCTTTTGGTTTGGCGTCAGCGTGAGCTGTGTTCCATAGAGCAATGCATCACTTGTTGAAGGATGTTCCTCATGTCACTTACTTTCAGGATGACATTTTGGAGTTTGGAGCAGATTAAGCCGAGCATGATTGCACAATGAGGATGGTCCTGAGTGTTTTGAGGGAGAGTGGTTCGACAATCAGATTGGAAATATGTAAGATGAGTGTACCAGGAGTAGAAACATTGGATAAATAAAGATGGTATCTCTCCTAAATCAAATTTGGTGGCTCGCATAGGAAATGCTTCTTCTCCTGTCAACAAGGATCAACTTAGATATTTTTGGGGTTTAGCAGAGTATTACTCGGAATTTATTCCCATGTTTGCAGACAAGACTAAACACATGAGAAAGTTACTGTGTTTGAAAGAACAGTTTGTGTGGAGCGATGTTTGTGAATCAAGAGTTTAGATTGTTGAAAAATCATTTGCTTTGGCGCCTGCTCTCAAACCTTTTGACACCAGAGATAGCATCATCATTAACACTGATGCCAGTTCTGTGGGACTGGGTGTGGTGTTGTTGCAGGTTAGAGATAGTAGGGAAGTAACCATTGCTTATGCCGCCAGACCTTTGAGTTTAGCAGAAAAAAACTATTCTACCATTGAAAAAGAAGCTTTGGCTTGGTGGGGTGTAAACCACTTTTGTAGGTATGTGTGGGGAATACATTTTGTAATTAGGACTGACCATTGACCATTGAATGAGGTGTTTTCGACTAAAGGTGCAGGTAGGGCTACACCTAGGATTGCTCGATGGGTGGCAAGAATGTTGGAGTACAATTACGAGTTGGAATATCTTCCAGGAAAGAAGAATGTATTGGCGGAATGTTTGTCTAGACTTCTGGTTCAGACAAATCAGAAAGAAGATGATGAACCTGATGAGCTCATAGCTATAGTTGAAATTGATGTGGGGAATGTAACGGAGGGTAGGATTTCTCATGAAGAGTGAGTGAAGGAAATACAGAATTATGTTGTTTTACAGGAAGTGATGAATTATAGTCAACATGGTTGGCCATCAAAAGGAGGTGCTTTCAGTGATGCAGAGTTCTTTCGACAAGTTAATGTAGAATTATGTGTGGAAGGGGGTGTAATTTTGAGAGGGGAACCTTTGGTGGTTCCAACTGTTTCGCGTAAACGTGTATTGAAGTTGGCTCGCGAGGGTCATTTGGGAATGAGTGCGACGAAAAGACGGATCAGATCAGAATAAGGATGGCCTTATTTAGATAGAGATGTGGAGCATCACATTAGGGAATGCGTTTTGAGTGCGTGGAGTGACAAGTTTCAAAAAGTGGTAAGGAACTCTCCTGTGGAGTCTGATGGTCCTTGGAAGAAAATAGCCATTGACATCATGGGTCCGTTTTATGTGTTGGGGAAGATTCCAAAATATGCCTTGGTTGTTGTGGATTATTTTTCTAGGTGGCCTGTTGTGAGGTTTGTGGAGAATGTCAACACCACAAACGTGGTGGAATTTTTGATGGATTTGTTTGATTTGGAGGGGTTCCCGAAGCAATTGTTTCTGATGGAGTGCAGTTCGTGTCTAATATTATGATTGACTTTTTGAGAAGATATGACATTGAGAACATAAGAGTGTCTGTTTATTACCCACAAAGCAATGGTGTAGTGGAGAGGTAGAACAGAACTTTGAAGGATGGTTTGCAATTGGCAATAAGAAATGGAATAAATTGGCGAAAGGCAGTAAAAGATTTGATTTGGTCATACCGCACAACTTCCCATGGTGTGACTCGGAAATCACCTTTTGAAATTATGAGAGGAAGGAAACCTAGGGCGTTGTTTTCTAAAGGGGTGGAAAGGAAGAAAGTAGCAGGAGAAGTGGTGCAAGGTGATTATATTGTTGGTGATATGGTCTGGGTTGTGAATGGCGGAAAAACCATTAAGGGTGAGTCGAAGTTTTGGGAGCCCCTGGAGGTGATGAAAGTGTATAAGTATTCCTTGTTGTTGAGTGATGGCAATGTGCGGAGTTGTGGAAAGATTGTGAAGGTTCCGGATTGCGTTAGATGGAAAAATGTATCTGATGTTGACACCAAACCATGGGCCGCTAAATCCTTGACCAGTATGAGTGATTATCCTAGAGCAAGTGTGCGTGACAAGTCATTGTTGACATTGCTCAAGAAATTTAATGACTTTGTTGTCCAATAAGTATGTTTTTTTTGTTTTTCCTCTTCTTTCAATTGTTACATTATTATGAGAAAAGGGGATGTGTTGTGTCCTGTAGTTATGCTATTATCTATGCTGCAGCCGCGCGCTGCAGAATATTAAGTGTTAGTTGAAAGGCAGCCTCGTGCTGCCGAATGTGACGGATGGATTTGGATGGCAGATTTGTAGAGAGGCTCCCACCCGGTCAGACTACTATTAAACTACTTTCAATTAACCATGTTGTGTCTCGGATTATTAAAGGTTGCTTATTTGGTTGTTGTGGGAGTTCATGTACTTGCTGTGGGTCAATTTTCCCCGACCAGACTGGCCCTCAAGGGAGACAGAAAAGTGTCTTATTCAAGTAGTGTGCAGTCTATGATTGACAGGTCGCCCCTTCAACTATTCCAGGGCAGGCTGTCTTCATCAAAAGAGGGCTTTTTTTCTGGATTTCCTAGCGTGGGACTTGGAGCAATGTCATGCCATTGTATGGTGTAGTATAATCAGGAGATGGATTGGACTGGATTAGAGAGTGTTTTTGCCCAAACACAATTAGCTCGTCTTGGGTTCTTTTGGTCGCCAGTGGCCAAGGATTGACTGATTTCATGTATAGTTCTGCTGATTCTGGACTGTCTACTGAGGGCTTGCCTCAGGTGGTGATAGCATTCTAGTCTTCCATACGATTAGCAATTTAGCTTCTTTTTTTCCTCTGAAAACATTGACTATGATTTTATTTCTGATGGTTTCAATTGTTTTGGGATGCCCCAGCAGTTCTGTGCTTGCTCTGCTGCTGATATGATCATGTTTTCGATTACATTTTTGGTTGAAGGTGTTGTGTGTCTCCACGTTAATTGTTATGGTTTGAAGGTGCAGTACCTGCCTCATGATGGAATTTTTTTAAGTTGTCTGTCCTGAATTGAGAATCTCTCTTCTCCACTATCTTCAATTTAAAACTGCAGGGATTGCAAGGAACAACCCCCTAGTGGCTGGCCCAAGATATATGTTGCTGTTCGCGCTGTATTTGAAAGCCATACTGGAGATGTCCATGCACCGGTCAGAGTGGAAGTAGCAACCGAATCAATCATCCACAGCCTGGTAAAGAGGGGTGGGAAAATGAGTTGAAGGCTGAATTGGTCAACTTTCAGGGACTCCAGTTACTGAGTAGGAGCAGGAACTCTGGACTTGTAGCTTCAGCAGCTCGAAGTCAGGCAGGAAAGAATGGGAGCATAGGTATGGGCTACTCTGCGATGCTAAGGTAGTCATAGAGAGCCCATACCAGACTGCTGGCATGGGACTACCTATGTGACTGTGGTAAATAAAGGCAAATCAGGTTAATTAACACCTTTAGTGAGTACCATCAAATAAGGGCGCTCATCCAGAATAACTGTCACAGGCCACCGTTAGTTCTAATTAAGAACCCAAACTTTGATGGACTAAACCAACAAAAGGATTGGGGGGAGGGTGGAGAAGGGAAGAAGAGGCAGGAATGACTGTTTGGCTGGCTGTAGGTCGCCGCTCCCAGTACAACCGCACTTGGCACTGACCTGGGGTGGGGAGCACTGCATTTAGAAATAACTTATGGATTTAAAAGTACCCACTGCAGAACTCCTTGTGTGCAGGATAGGGGTGGGTGATAAACTACGCTCCTCTGGGGGAATTTGCAGAGTTTTGCCCACTCTGATTTCTCAATGAGGGCTGTTCCAGCGAGTGGCTGTTATGAAAGCTGCCACTCTCTTTGAAAAAGCTGCCGCTCGAGTAGAAAATCTACTCAGGCGTTGAAAAAAGTAGTACCCTCTGGCACCGTCTCATGGCTAATTCTACAGCACAGGACAGGTTCCCTGTGCTAAAAGTTAGTGCAGGTAGCACGATGTACCAAATTCTACAACTCGCAGAACTCTGCTGAATCTCGCAGAGTTTGGAATTCCGTGAGTTCCGCTCACCCCTAGTATCAAACAGTTTTCAGGCAACAATGAAAATGTCAGGATAATTCTGGGCAAATTTTGTCTAGTGGTGATTCTGACTCATCATAGAATAGTGCGGAGGCTTAATGTGCCTGCCGCAAAAAAGTGTCCCAAGCAGATAGCTCAATGGGTTACTGCTCTTGTCACAAAGATGAATGCAGACTGGAAGACATACTGTAGGGTTTTTTACACAGTCTTTCATTATCCTAATGTTGCCAACAAAAAAAAGGGTCTGATAGGTAGAAATACAAAGCCAACTCCAACCACTGTGGTATGTTTAAAATCCGAGGTCTATGCTTCTCCAGATGAAATACTCCTAAATATACTGCCTACTAATATGGATGACATGATTCCTACATCCTGTACATCCTGTGGTTCTTATTGCCTTATGTAACATTGTAAGAAAGTCTCTCTTTCTGGCATGGTTACCCCCACTTTTTGCCAGTTGTCAGTGTGCTTAGACTGTTTTCGCTGGAATACTGCTAACCAGGACTGCAGTGATTGTGCTCTCACCTCTGAATGTGTTTCTCTTGGTACTCTTTACACCCTGCAATTGGCATACTGGTGTACCCCTGTAAGACCCTAGTATATGATACTTAGGTACCCAGGGCATTTATACACCAGGGGTCCCCCATGGACTGCAGCACGTATTATGCCACCCATGGGAGCCCATGCAAACTGTGTCTGTAGACCTGCCATTTGCAGCCTGCATGAAAAGGTGCATGCACCTTTTCACTGCAGTTCCAATTCCCTGGACTTCGTAAGTGCGGGGAAGCCATTTTAGCCATGTACTGGCCATAGGTCACTCCCTAAGGCCAAGCTACATAATGGTAACTCCGAATCATGGCATGTTTGGTATCAAACATGTCAGAATCATACCTTAATACTGATGCCAGTATTGGTGGCATGATCCCATGCACTGTGGGGGCTCCTTAGAGGAAACCCCTCTATTGTTCCTACAAGTCTTTCAGGGTCTGCGAGCATCCCACGCTGCTGCAGCCCCTCAGAAAGGATTTACCCTCCTGCAGCTTGACCAGCTCAAGCAGGGGAAGGTAGATCAAAGGATTTCCTATGGGAGAGCGGTGCAACCTTCTCTCCTTTGGAAACAGGTGTTACAAGGCTGGGGAGGGGTAGCCTCCCCTTGCCACCGGTTTGCTTTGAAGGGCACATTTGGTGCCATCCTTGCATAATCCGTTTTTCACCAGTCCAGGAACTCCTGATACCTGCTCTGGTGTGAAACTGCACAAAGTAAATTGCAGTGACCACTCCCCTGTCCATCACCACCCCAGGAGTGGTGCCCAGACCTAATTCAGGCGGCAACTTGATTCTGCCATCTTCAAAACAAGAGAGGTCCCTGGGAGCATCTGACTGATCAGGTTAGGCAGATGACGTCAGTGAGCTCCTCTGCTAAGTGGTCACCTTGCAGATTGACCAAGCCCTTTTTTGGGCTATTTAGGGACTCCCTTGCGGGTGGTTGCCCAGATTCGGCATGCAAGACTCCACCAGGACTCCTCTGCAATGACCTCTTCTGCTCCTGGCCACCAGAATCGCTGCTGGACTTCACAGAAACCGAACAAGACTGCAACACCGAGACAAACTCTCCTTGCAACATTCCTTCGGCGGCTCCTGTCAGCAACTTGCAACATTTACACAGCTGTGTATCCTTTGGGGTCGGCAAGACTTGAGCTGCACCAAAGAAGCTAGAAGGAATCTCCCTTGGCATGAAGGCTGCTGGGATTTGCTGTCCTCTGGATCTGCAAAGATTCTCCAACACGGGTGGTAGCTCTGAGTGTCCTCTGGGTCCTCTCTGCCTTCTGTCCAACTTGGGAGATGATGAGTCCTCGCCTCTTCCTCCAAGACAGAACCCCTGTGCACTGCGAATTTTGCAGCAACCAAGGCTTGTTGACTCCTGCTCCAAGGGATCTTCAGGCTCCAATTTGCCCCAGCTCACAGCACTCTACCACTGCAAAAACACTCTCCTCTCTGCTGCTCCAGCAACGTGGGACTCCTCTTCAGATGTGCTGCCTGGGCCTCACTGTGACTTACTGTGCATGATGCCAGTGGGCTGCTTATGGGGGCTCTGACTGCTTCTCCTGGCTCTCTTGTCTTCTGAGGGTTAGCCCTGACTCCCGTCCAAGGGTCAAGTCCCCAGGGCCTTGCTGGCCCTCTTCAGGTCTACAAATCTCCAACAGCTCCAGTTGCATTTGCTTGTTGGTGGTTCTCCTGACCACTGACCCGTCTGCAATCCAGAGACTGTCGAAGGACAGCTCCTATGTGACTTCAAGGACTCCTCTGCAGCTCTTGGACTCCGCTGCTGGACTTCATCCACTAACCTCGACCCGAATCTTCACCCACAGAAGGGTGGGCATTGCCTCCTGCCCCACCTGGACACTCCTACATGGACTGGACTCTTTCCTCTTCTTTTGCAGGTCCTTTTCATCCAGAATCCACCATTGGGTTGCACCGTCCTTGTCCTGTTTTTGCAATATTCCATTTACGAGTCCCGATGTTAGCCTATGGGACGACCAGGTAACTTACCTCTACTCTCCTGGTCACCGGGGACCTTCTAGATATTTATCTCTAGGGGTTCCACTCTCTCCGAGCCCTTGGCTGACTACTCCATATCCTCCAGTGGGGGACCCATTCTCGCATTCCCTGCTCAAACCTTCCTATTAAAATTATGTTTTTATTTATATTTGTTTGCAAATTAAATAAAATGTTATTGTTTATGTATGTGTTTGATGAATGCTTGTTACCGTATTTTTTGTTAACTGTTTTCCAGCTTCCTGTAGTGACTCAGTGGGGGATCCCCGGACTCCAATAATGATTCAGTGGGGATTCCCGGGTTCCAGTAATGATAAAATGGAGGTCCACTGAAGTCAAAAGGTTGGGAACCACTGCTCTACACTGGTACTAGTAGTGCAACAAACGTGAAAGCGGCTAGAGAGAGATGAGGGGCACTGTTGGAGAGCCCTAGTGAGAAAATCAGTGGAGAAGCAGGTACTTTTTTGGGGGGGGAAGGAGGGGGGTTGTGACCAAACAAATCGTAACTGTTTCACAGGGCACCATCTTAAACCGGCCGTGAATGATTGATATACCTAGGAAACGAGATAATTACTTAAATGCACACAATATCTCACACTTTCTACTCTTTTGCCCTGATCTGGTCCCCTATTACGAGTTCTGCTCCCCCAAACTTCTGGTATGTTCCAAGGACAGTTTAGAACTTTAGCGCGAGCGCTGCTTGTCACCTCAGAGGGAGCCTGGAGGCGCCTCAGTAAGCACACGCTCTTCCAGCCGCGAGAACAATGACAGAGGAGAGGGTTACTGGGCTGCCATGTTCAGGGGGGGTCGGGTGGTCGGTCCAACAGCAGCCCGGCGGCCGGCTCCACTCCGCTCTTCGCTTCCCCACTTCTTTCCTCCCGACTTCCTTCAGGTTTTGAGGATGGTGACAGCCGGGGCCTCCTTTCTTGAAATGGCGGATTAACCCCTTCTTTGCCCAGGACGTAATGGTTACGTCCTGAGGCACAGTGCTGCGCGCTGATTAGTCACAGGGTCTCCCCCATCGCGCTGGAAGCTCTGCTTCCAGTGTGATTGAAAGAGAAATGCAAAGCATTTCTCTTTCAATCCCATGGGGGAGGCCCGGATGGGCTTCAAAGGGAAGGAAATGTATTTCATTCCCTTTGAAGTCTCTCACAGGGTTTCAAAAGCCGGATTGCTTGCAATCCGGCTTTTGAAACCCTACTAGGCACCAGGGATTTTTTTTATTTTATCTGAAACTGACAAAAGGGAGCGACCCCTTGGGCAAGGGTCGCTCCCAGAGGGGGCATTTTTTGGGGAAGGCCTTTTCTGCCCAGGGGGGGGCAGAAACCTCTAGGCACCAGGGATCATTTTTTTTTTTTTCTTTTTTAGTTATGTTTTCTTTTCTTTTTAGGTGGGGAGTGACCCCTTAGGGAAGGGTCGCTCCCCTAGGGGGCAAATTGTATTTAGGCCATTTCTGCCCCCCTTGGGGGCAGATTGGCCTATTTTGATGAGAAACCATTAGACACCAGGGAGTTTTTTTTTTGCGTGAATTTCACGCAAGGGGAGCGACCCCTTAGGCAAGGGGGTAGATCAGCCTATTTTGATTAGGCACCAGGGATTTTTTTTTGTTTTTTTGTTTTACAGATGGGGAGCGACCCCTTGGACAAGGGTCGCTCCCCTGGAGGGGCAAATTGTATTTAGGCCATTTCTGCCCGCTTTGGGGGCAGATCGGCCGATCGGACGATTTTAGGTCAATCTGCCATTTCTGCCCCCCCTGGGGCCGGCTGAGCTAGAGGCCAAAATCCACAGGTAGGCACTTTGCAAAAAACACCTCTGTTTTCGGTGAAAAAATATGTTGTGTCCACGTTGTGTTTTGGGCCATTTCCTTTCGTGGGCACTAGGCCTACCCACACAAGTGAGGTACCATTTTTATCGAGAGACTTAGGGGAACGCTGGGTGGAAGGAAATTTGTGGCTCCTCTCAGATTCCAGAACTTTCTGTCACCGAAATGAGAGGAAAAAGTGTTTTTTGGCCAAATTTTGATGTTTGCAAAGGATTCTGGGTAACTTAACCTGGTCAGAGCCCCGCAAGTCACCCCATCTTGGATTCCCCTGGGTTTCTAGTTTTCAAAAATGCGCTGGTTTGCTAGGTTTCCCCAGGTGCCGGCTGAGCTACAGGCCAAAATCCACAGGTAGGCACTGTTTTCTATGAAAAAATGTGATGTGTCCACGTTGTGTTTTGGGCCACTTCCTGTCGCGGGCGCTAGGCCTACCCACACAAGTGAGGTCTCATTTTTGTCAGGAGACTTGGGGGAACGCTGGGTGGAAGGAAATTTGTGGCTCCTCTCAGATTCCAGAACTTTCTGCCACAGAAATGTGAGGAACATGTGTTTTTTTAGCCAAATTTTGAGGTTTGCAAAGGATTCTGGGTAACAGAAGCTGGTCCGAGCCACACAAGTCACCCCATCTTGGATTCCCCTAGGTCTCTAGTTTTCAGAAATGCACAGGTTTGGTAGGTTTCCCTAGGTGCCGGCTGAGCTAGAGGCCAAAATCTACAGGTAGGCACTTTGCAAAAAACACCTCTGTTTTCTTTCAAAAATTTGGATGTGTCCACGTTGCGCTTTGGGGCGTTTCCTGTCGCGGGCGCTAGGCCTACCCACACAAGTGAGGTATCATTTTTATCGGGAGACTTGGGGGAACGCTGGGTGGAAGGAAATTCGTGGCTTCTCCCAGATTCCAGAACTTTCTGCCACAGAAATGTGAGGAACATGTGTTTTTTTAGCCAAATTTTGAGGTTTTCAAAGGATTCTGGGTAACAGAAGCTGGTCCGAGCCACACAAGTCACGCCATCTTGGATCCCCCTAGGTCTCTAGTTTTCAGAAATGCACAGGTTTGGTAGGTTTCCCTAGGTGCCGGCTGAGCTAGAGGCCAAAATCTACAGGTAGGCACTTTGCAAAAAACACCTCTGTTTTCTTTAAAAAATTTGCATGGGTCCACGTTGCGCTTTGGGGCGTTTCCTGTCGCGGACGCTAGGCCTACCCACAAAAGTGAGGTATCATTTTTATCGGGAGACTTGGGGGAACGCTGGGTGGAAGGAAATTTGTGGCTGCTCTCAGATTCCAGAACTTTCTGCCACAGAAATGTGAGGAACATGTGTTTTTTTAGCCAAATTTTGAGGTTTGCAAAGGATTCTGGGTAACAGAAGCTGGTCCGAGCCACACAAGTCACCCCATCTTGGATTCCCCTAGGTCTCTAGTTTTCAGAAATGCACAGGTTTGGTAGGTTTCCCTAGGTGCCGGCTGAGCTAGAGGCCAAAATCTACAGGTAGGCACTTTGCAAAAAACACCTCTGTTTTCTTTAAAAAATTTGGATGTGTCCACGCTGCGCTTTGGGGCGTTTCCTGTCGCGGGCGCTAGGCCTACCCACACAAGTGAGGTATCATTTTTATCGGGAGACTTGGGGGAACGCTGGGTGGAAGGAAATTTGTGGCTCCTCTCAGATTCCAGAACTTTCTGCCACAGAAATGTGAGGAACATGTGTTTTTTTAGCCAAATTGTGAGGTTTGCAAAGGATTCTGGGTAACAGAAGCTGGTCCGAGCCACACAAGTCACCCCATCTTGGATTCCCCTAGGTCTCTAGTTTTCAGAAATGCACAGGTTTGGTAGGTTTCCCTAGGTGCCAGCTGAGCTAGAGGCCAAAATCTACAGGTAGGCACTTTGCAAAAAACACCTCTGTTTTCTTTCAAAAATTTGGATGTGTCCATGTTGCGCTTTGGGGCGTTTCCTGTTGCGTGCGCTAGGCCTACCCACACAAGTTAGGTATCATTTTTATCGGGAGACTTGGGGGAATGCTGGGTGGAAGGAAATTTGTGGCTCCTCTCAGATTCTAGAACTTTCTGCCACAGAAATGTGAGGAACATGTGCTTTTTTAGCCAAATTTTGAGGTTTGCAAAGGATTCTGGGTAACAGAAACTGGTCCGAGCCACACAAGTCACCCCATCTTGGATTCCCCTAGGTCTCTAGTTTTCAGAAATGCACAGGTTTGGTAGGTTTCCCTAGGTATCGGCTGAGCTAGAGGCCAAAATCTACAGGTAGGCACTTTGCAAAAAACACCTCTGTTTTCTTTCAAAAATTTGGATGTGTCCACGTTGCGCTTTGGCGCGTTTCCTGTCGCCGGCGCTAGGCCTACCCACACAAGTGAGGCATCATTTTTATCGGGAGAATTGGGGGGAACGCTGGGTGGAAGGAAATTTGTGGCTCCTCTCAGATTCCAGAACTTTCTGCCACAGAAATGTGAGGAACATGTGTTTTTTTAGCCAAATTTTGAGGTTTGCAAAGGATTCTGGGTAACAGAAGCTGGTCCGAGCCACACAAGTGACCCCATCTTGGATTCTCCTAGGTCTCTAGTTTTCAGAAATGCACAGGTTTGGTAGGTTTCCCTAGGTGACGGCTGAGCTAGAGGCCAAAATCTACAGGTAGGCACTTTGCTAAAAACAGCTCTGTTTTCTGTGATGTGTCCACGTTGTGTTTTGGGGCATATCCTGTCGCGGGCGCTAGGCCTACCCACACAAGTGAGGTATCATTTTTATCAGGAGACTTGGGGGAACATAGAATAGCAAAACAAGTGTCATTGCCCCTTGTCTTTCTCTACATTTTTCCCTTCCAAATGTGAGACAGTGTGTAAAAAAGACGTCTATTTGAGAAATGCCCTGTAATTCACATGCTAGTATGGGCACCCCGGAATTCAGAGATGTGCAAATAACCACTGCTTCTCAACACCTTATCTTTTTGGAAATACAAAGGTTTTCTTGATAGCTATTTTTTACTCTTTATATTTCAGCAAATGAATTGCTGTATACCCGGCATAGAATGAAAACCCACTGCAGGGTGCAGGTCATTTATTGGCTCTGGGTACCTAGAGTTCTTGATGAACCTACAAGCCCTATATATCCCCGCAACCAGAAGAGTTCAGCAGACGTAACGGTATATTGCTTTCGAAAATCTGACATTGCAGGAAAAAGTTACAGAGTAAAACGTAGAGAAAAATTTATGTTTTTTTCACCTCAATTTCAATATTTTTCTTTTTCAGTTGTTATTTTCTGTAGGAAACCCTTGTAGGATCTACACAAATTACCCCTTGCTGAATTCAGAATTTTGTCTACTTTTCAGAAAGGTTGCGGTTTCTGGGATCCAGCGTTGGTTTCATGCCCATTTCTGTCACTGACTGGAAGGGGGCTGAAAGCACTTTTTTTTTTAAAAATGGGGTATGTCCCAGTAAAATGCCAAAATTGTGTTGAAAAATTGGGTTTTCTGATTCAAGTCTGCCTGTTCCTAAAAGCTGGGAAGCTGGTGATTTTAGCACCGCAAACCCTTTGTTGATGCCCTTTTCAGGGAAAAAACCACAAGCCTTCTTCTGCAGCCCCTTTTTCCAATTTTTTTTAAAAAAACGAATTTTTCACTGTATTTTGGCTAATTTCTTGGCCTCCTTCTGGGGAACCCACAAAGTCTGGGTACCTCTAGAATCCCTAGGATGTTGGAAAAAAAAGGACGCAAATTTGGCGTGGGTAGCTTATTCGAACAAAAAGTTATGAGGGCCTAAGCGCGAACTGCTCCAAATAGCCAAAAAAAGGCTCGGCACCGGAGGGGGAAAAGGCCTGGCAGCGAAGGGGTTAAAGCGGCTGAAGCAGTCGGGCCGAAATTCCCCGGAGCCCAAGTCCTCCAATTGAAGCAGAGCGCTGCTGCGCAGACCCAACTACCGGGATAACACAGGCAAGCCTGCCTTCATACGCTGAATGTTCTGCTCTTTTTACACCTCCACCAAACTCTGCTCGCATGCCTCTAACTTATCGATTTTAAGTCTGTTTTCCTTTTAAACAATGAAAGGCGCATTTGTTTGGACTATGTTTAGCTCCATGCTGTAGAACTTGGGATATTTTCATTAACAGTTTGGGCTAAAAGAAATACACTTGCCATTTTGATATGGAGAAATTGATATAAAATCGTATTACAATATAATGCAAACGTCGTACTCGGGTGATAAACAATGTATTAATAAACTCTTGTATATGACGTGCACCTTTTGACTTCCAGTCTGTTTAGTCACATCCTATACAAAAAATAACTGTTCTGCTTTTGATAGGCCTCTTTGGGCTTCCCATTCAATTTAGTCACATCCTCGTGAACAAATAATGGTTGTACATACAACATGGCCAGTTACGCCTTCTGATTTCTTTACAATGTACTGCACATCCCTCCAGCGAGAAGTTCCAGGTATTCAAGTTTTTGAACTTCTTGAGACCAATAAATACTTTGCCCCTCCGAGTATGAAGAGGCATGCTAAAGTTAAAACGACCACACAAGATTAATCTCACGTGGTAGATGTTCTGCTCTTTGCACAGGTGCATTAGACTCTGCATGTGCACGTTATGTTTTTAAATTCTGCAGAGGAACCCTGCTGGGACATTAGGGGTATAGCTCAGAATTCATCTATCGCAGTGGCCCGGGGAGAGAGTGGGGGAACTGCCCCAGCTGTAGTCATTAACTTTTGTTTCTGAGTGCACTCTTTTACATATCGTACAACACACAAGAGACCCAGTATCTGGTCTATTGTGCTTGCTGTTCTCTGTAACCCAGCTGTATGCCCCCCTGTTCCAGTCCACACCTGCGCACTGTGTGCATTGGAATACTTGGTGAATGGTAAAGGACAGACAAGTGCTACTGAAGGTGGAATCAGTAAATTTTGTAAAATGTAATTAGGGGTCTTTGAAGCTCCCTGAGGGAAGACTGGTGGCGGTTGAAGACCAACTAAACGGCCCTTACAAGGGGATGGCTTATCATTTTTACCCACTTCAACATCTCTGAGGACCCCACATCTGTATACAATTTTCAGATTCAGAAGGGCATCAAGAGGTTAAATAACAATCAAAATTTATTTCCCCTAGGATTGGGTCTGTAGAAAATGAATGTTCCATAAATCAACAAATGCTTCTTAAACTGTATTGCTCAGCTGGGCTCTGCCTAGGCTATTTCAGCTTCTATTTCAACTGCTTAACCTTTCTCTGCAGACGTCCTTCACATCTGGATATATTTTTTCCCCAGTATGTCTTCATTGATTTATGAAGTAAGAACAATGCAAATACATACCATATATGTAGTAAATCGATGTTCAGTAATATACTGTACATTTATGTATCAGTGAAAGGTAAGCCATATAAGCATACAGTTGTTAGACCTGGCTTCCTTGGCGTGGTATACCCGGTCTTTTTTGCCTCTGCTTCCCATGTTGTGACTGTGTGCTGGACTCTGTTTTTGCTGGTTTTGGTACTCCGGGCACTTTACCACTGCTGACCAGTGTAAAAGTGCAAATGCTCCTGTGTAAATTGTATGTGTAATTGGCTTTTCCATGATTGGCATATTTGATATACTAGTAAGTCCCTAGTCAAGTGCACTAGAGGTGCACTGGGTCTGTAATTCAAATGCTACTAGTGGGCCTGCAGCACTGGTTGTGCCACCCACATAAGTAGCCCTGTAAACATGGCTTAGACCTGCCACTGCAGTGTCTGTGTGTGCAGTTTTAAACTGCCAATTCGACCTTTCCTTTTTATACATGCAAGGCACCACTAAGGTAGGCCCAAGGTAGCCCCATGAGCAGGGTGCAGTGTATGTTAAAGGTGGGACATGGACTGTTGTGTTTTACATGTCCTGACAGTGGAATACTACCAAATTCGTTTTTCACTGTTGCAAAGCCTATCTCTCTCATAGGTTAACACGGGGGCTGCTTTTAAATAATTTTTAATTGCAGTTTCCCTCTTGTGAGCAGATAGAAATATGGAGTTTCGTGTCGCTGAACTCACAATTTAAAAATACATCTTTTGGTAAAGTTGTTTTTTAAATTGTCAGTTTGAAAATGCCATTTTTAGAAAGTGGGTATTTTCTTGCTTAAACCATTCTGTGACTCTGCCTGGTTGTGTATTCCATGTCTGGGTAAGACAGAGAGTTGGGCTGTTTGTGAATCCCCTCTACACAGTGAGACAAAGGGAGCTGGGGTGTGTCCTGCACATCCTGATGAGCCATCTGAGCTGGATTGGAGGGAGGACTAGTCACTTACACCTGAATAGGCTGTGCCTGCACTCACACAATGCAGCCTCCAACCCCCTGGTGTGTGTCTGGGGCCTTGCCTGGGCAAGGCAGGATCCTGTAACAGAGACTTTCCTTTGAAGTTTGCCTACTTCAAAGGCAGAAAGTGGTATAAATAGTAGACTCAAAATCCTAGACTTTAGTTTCTTGAAGATTACTTCTGGGATCAAGAGGAACCTCTGCCAAGGAGAAGATCTGGAGGAGGAGTACTGCCCCTTTGCCTGTGACTGTGCTTTGATGGGTTGGCCTGCAGTTGCTGCTTCTACCTGAAAGAGGACAAAGACTGGATTTTGTTGTGCATTCCTGCTTGTGAAGAATCTCCAGGGCTTGAACTGAGCTTGCCTCCTGTTTTGAAGTCTCAGGGCCATCAAAGACTTTCTCTGCCAGCACATGGACTCTCTGCTGAGACTCCTGCCCTGCCAAATGTAGCCCCATCCAGTCACTGGACCCTTGAGAGGTGAAGGTGGCAGAACAAGGACTGAAATCCATGCACAGAACTCCGTGCGGGACATTTTTGGCGCACCACCTGCAGCGCTGCTGGGAGATTGACGCATCGCAGCTGGAGAAACAACACAACTCCCGCTTGCGGCTGCTGAGAATGATGCAAACCCCACACAGAGCGGTATTTTACACTGTGCGACCGGATTTCTCACGCATCGTCCCTGGGCATCAAAGTCATCGTGAACCTGCGCGGATCCGAGGTGCCCTGTCCGGAAATCGACGCATCGCTCTCTTGTGAGGGAGAAAAACGGTGCATCGCCAACCCGACCGGAGAAGAAAACAATACACGGCCTCACTTGCGAGTACGAAATCGACACATCGCTGACATTTCCGACGCACGCTTGCACGTGCTGCTTTATTTTTGACTCAAACCAGGTACTTTGTGTAAAATCAATGTTTCCATTGGTTCCTATAGAGTAAGACTCTTTTTACTTAAAAAATCACATCATGACTTGTGTATGTTGGATTTTTGTTGTTTTGGTCTTGTTTGATTCAGATAAATATTGCCAATTTTTCTAAACTGGTGTGGTGTCCATTTTGTAGTGTTTTCCCTGTATTACTGTGTGTGTTGGTACAAATACTTTATACTTTGCCTTTGAGATAAGTCTGACTGCTTGTGCCAAGCTACCAAGGGGGTGAGCAGGGGTTATCTTGAGTGTGTACCTCCATTCTCCTGACTAGAGTAAGGGTCCTTGCTTGGACAGAGTGCAAACTGTCTGCCAACCAGAGACCCCATTTCTAACAACAGTCACCACAGATAGTAACTCCAGAGCCATTGGAACCAGTGAGGCAGTACAATACTGACAGCATTAGTGGTGTTGTGTAAGTCTGTAAGCAATGTTAACTTATTTTTAATCTAAACATAAGAAACAGAACTGTGGTGTGTAGTCACCTACACTTAGCCAAGTATCCAGCTGATGCAGGGTAATGTGAGGATGGAGGAGGACAAGGAGGAAAGGGGGGTAAGGGTGGGTTGTGGGGGACAGGCTGCACAGTTCAGAGTGCTGAGAGGCACAACCAGTATCAGTATGAATCTGCACCAGGGTCAGGTTTGTCCATTTCATCAGTGCAAGTGTTAGCTAACATCCTCATTGAGGTATGTGGGAAATATATGCATGTCACAGGAGCCTTAGGCTTTTCAGTGGCAGGCCATCTATTAGGATGGTCTGTAGTCAGATTAGCCACCACTTTCTTTAATTATTGCTTCCAATAGGAGGGTCTGGTCGGGCCATGCCCCTTGACCTGGCCACGTGTAGTGCACACTGCCCCGCCAAAATACCAGAGCGCAGGTTGGATAACCACAGGGAAGCGAGGGAGTGGATTTCTAGCACAATGCTATTCCCTGCTTTGCTGAAACTAGGGCCAGATACACGAATATGTTCACAGGTTTGTGTGCAGCTGTGTGTATCGTAACTCCTACTAGGCAGTTGAGCCCCACTCGTTGGATCGAGGAGCCCGGGGCTTCAGAGCAGAACTTAGTCACCTCCACCCAATAGGAGTCGAGCTGAGGGCAGCACCAGCACATGTGTACAAAGTCTGCTGCGCTGGTGTGGCAGCGGGGGCAAGTGTCTGTGGTTCCAGGGTATATGCGCGCCAAGCGTTCTGTGGGAAGGTAAGTGTGATGTAGGTAGTTAAATTGCATGTACTTCAGTCTGGCATTTGTGAAAATGAGTTTTGATGTCTCTATACATTGCGTCCATTGTTTATCGGTTAGCGTGATGGCAAGCACAGTATCCCAATAGGTTAAGAGTGAGCGGAGGAGAGGTTCTCTGACCGTGCACAGGGAGCTGTAAAGGTGCGTGACAGTCTTGTGCATTCCCCATGCATTAACAGTACCTAGAGGGTTAAGGATATCTGTGTCTCGCCGTGGATCGTATGCCAAACAAAAAGGTTTGCTGCACTCATGTAGGCAACGCATGCATGCAGCGTAGGTAAGGATTGAGCCCAGTGGTATCCCATAATCATCCACCAAGCTTTCGAATGTGGTGAGAATCTTGTCTGTGAAAAGATCTCCCCAGACAGAGGCCTGCCTCCATCCACAGTGCCGAGTCTGGACACAATTGTAATTCGAGGCATCCTGGTAAAGATCAGAGGGAGAGTGCATAAAGGGGGCAGGCACGGTTCTGGACAGCTTATGCTTTCAAACATGTTTTGGCCACCTGCATTAGGGCATTGGCGCCTTTCGCCGTTACTTCCACTTCTGAACCAATCAGCCATCTCAGCACCAAGGCTGGTGTTGCCCTACCAAACCAATGTCCCAGTTTGGACATGTTCAGGCCGCTTGGCAGCGCATGGGCCATTGGAGTTGGGTGGCAGAATAGTAGTGTTTGTAATTGGGAGTGCCCAATCCTCCCCTCTGCAATGGAGCATATAATTTGGAAAGTGCTACCTGATGACTGCCCTTGCCCGATATCAACATGGTCAGAAGTGAGCGCAGGTCTGTGAATAGTCGGTGAAGCAATAAGACTGGTATGGCCGAAAAGAAATACAATAGTCTGGGGAGTGTTAAAATTTGGGATTTAGCAATCCTACCTGCTGGTGAAAGTGGCAGATTAGTTCAGAATGGGAGTTCAGGGGTGTGGAATTTAATAAAATATCTACATGTCCATGGGACAGGTTGCTTCTTAAATCTACTTGTCCTGTAAAAATATCTACTTGTCCCTTTGGTGCCATGTAGTACGGCAACAAACTATGGTAGCAATCTCATTATGTAAGTGCTCTGATAATAGCCCCTCTGAGTATTCCAGGGCTACCACTATAGCAGGTCCTACTATAGCAATTTCCTTATTTTGCCACCTTTCCGCAGATCTACATACTGGGGCTGGAGGAGGCAGTAAGCAATAGTTCCAGGGCTGGAATGCCTTTGTGTCTGCAAACCTACATACTTGCATGTCTTAAGGATTTTTCACCAGCTCTTTAATCTTTTCCATAATGAGAAAGGCTGGAAATGTATTCCTGACAATGGCAGAAGTAGAAGTTCTTTCAGTGTTGGTAAAAACGTGGTTGGAGGGAAAGTGAACTTGTAAATGCTCAATAGATTTTCACATGAGCAAATCTATACGTGCATATTTGCTCATGCTAAAATACAGTTCACAAATATTTTGTAGGAGTACGATTTCCTGCTCTATTTCTGTAAGTTCTCGTGAATTCATGAAAGCCACTAATTTAAAGACCTTTACCATGGGTGCACTTTTGTGACTTTCTTTAAGAACTGGGTCCCTAATTAGCTGCTCTTCCACAAGGAGCATATTGGCACACAAAGTAGTTTTGTTCTTGGCCAGGGACTACTGTGGCAATCAGTGGCGTAACGAAAGAGGAGGCCCCCCCTGCAAAAACATGGAGGCCTCCTCCCCTCCAGACTCACTCAGGGCAGGTGCTGTGCTGAGGGGGTCCCAGAAAGGAGGCTGCGGGGCCTTTGTTACGGCAATGGTGCCAGTGTGTGCTTTTTTCTTTTTGCCAGCTTTTGTTACAATGGTGAGGGCCTGGCAGCTCTCACAACAATAAAGTGTTACAAAAGCCATGTCAAAACAATACACGCATTGACGAAACCAAAAGACTCAAAAGATATTGGATCGGTTGGCTTTGCCAGTGCTTGTTTATTTTCATGCTTCCCATAATCTCTTTTGAATATGGTTACACTGATTTTTGATTAGGACTATTTTTTTGAAATACTAGCGTTCATCAACACATTTTACTAAATGAGGAGTCAAAGAAATAGCACCTAAAGTTTCATATTAGCGAAATGTTTTTTTAACTACTTTTTTCTGAACATTTTATTTTGAAAGGAAAGAATCATCACTCTTGCTTACAAGCTTCTGCAAACATTTGCATCTAATCAGAGAGCATTCTGGGAGCATAATACTTAGCCTCATATTGTTAAACTTTTCAAACTTGTGCATGCTTTTTTTTTTTTTTTTTTTTTTACTGGGACCACTCTCAGTAGTGCAGTGCGACCTTAAAACATTTATTTACAGCACTCACCCTAATAATGAAGGCTTTTCATTAATGAACCGTAAATACAAGTTCAAACAGCATTAACATACGGAAACATATAGACACACATGTTACCTCAACTGCAGACAGTTCCCTTCTCTGTAAACTGGCAGACAAAGTGTTTGTGCTGCGGGGTTGGGCCTACTTGTCCCAAGGACAAATTAAACATAAAAATGTGTTGCCCTTGACCCCAAACAATATATCCTGGGTGATAGGAATTCCGCATCCCTGAGTGATGCTCTCACCCTTGCGAGGCTTTGCCCACATTTCCATCAATCAGATCTTATTGGAATTATATACTCAATTACCTAAGTATTTGAAAGAGTCCCACTCCCAGTGGTGTTTCTGGGAGTTCTCTCCACTGCTCCTCTGTCAAGGTCACAAGAAGGAACAGATGAGTTTTTTCCCAATTCACCCGTAGGCCAGACGCCTCACCAAACTGTTGTAAAAGTGTCAGTAAGCAAGGGTGTACCGTAGCATCGTCGTGCAGGTACACCAGGGCATCGTTGGCATGGAAAGAGATTATGGCCCTCGTTACGACCCTAGTGGTCAGTGATAAAGTGGCAGTAATACCACCAACAGGTCGGCGGAAGACAATGTACCGCCCACTGCATTACAACACGCCTATCCGCCAGCTTTTCCGGGGCGGTACCAATGCCATCAAAAGCCTGGTGGAAACAGTACTCTGAAGGGAAACAACTCACCTCTTGACACTCAAGGAAGAACCACAATGAATGCCATGGAGCCCGAACTGCAGGTGTTCCCCATGCTGGTGTACCTTCTGATACACCGGGAACATGAACGCCGGCGAAGACGACCACGGTGAGTACTGCACCTAGCACACAGGGGAGGGGGGAGGAAAAAGAGAGTGACACACACACTCAACACCCCCACCCCCACCCTCACCCCCAACACCATACACACAAACACATGCAACAACATTACATATACACCCCGTAACCCTCAGGAATAACGCAAGGACAAAAGGAATGTAGTAAAATGAGTGTAATATTAGTAATTTTGAGAAATACGTTCTTAAAGCAATAAACAGTATGTACAATACATACAATATATACAAAAAGAGGGACAATGCCCACTCAAAAATGTCCGTGGCCCACTGTGCCAAAACACATGGGCCAAGGCCACACTTGACTCCTGCCTCAATATGGAGAGAACACTGCAGGGGCATCAGGTTGAAAACAGACAGGCGCCTCATGGGGACAGGGATGGGGGGCACCTCAGCCGCAAGGTGGTATAGCGCCACTGGCCTGGAGGGGGCTCCATGCCCACTGCTTGGTCCTGGGGAGTGCAAAGTCACAGTCTCTCAAGTGGGTGCTTTGTCCACTGCTTGGTCCTGGGGCGTGCAAGGCCACAGTCTCTCAAGTGGGTGGTTTGCCCACTGCTTGGTCTTGGGGAGTGCAAGGCCACAGTCTTTCAAGTGGGTGGTTTGCCCACTGCATGGTCCTGGGGAGTGCAAGGCCACGGTCTCTCAAGTGGGTGGTTTGCCCACTGCTTGGTCCTGGGGAGTGCAAGGCTACAGTCTCTCAAGTGGGTGGTTTGCCCACTGCTTGGTCCTGGGGAGTGCAAGGTCACAGTCTCTCTAGTGGGTGCCTTTTTCCACTGGTATTGGAGGTGGCCTTGTGCCCAGTGTGCTTCATCCTGTCAAGGAGGGGCTGAGTGGATGGCTTCTTCCACTGGTTCTGGAGGGGTCCTTGTGCCCAGTGTGCTTCATCCTGGCAAGGAGGATGCTGAGTGGATAGCTTCTTCCACTGGTTCTGTAGAGGGCCTTGTGCCCAGTGTGCTTCATCCTGGCAAGGAGGGCCTGAGTGGGTGGCTTCTTCCACTGGTTCTGGAGGGGACCTTGTGCCCAGTGTGCTTCATCCTGGCAAGGAGGGTCTGGTTCTGGAGGGGGGCTTGTGCCCAGTGTGCTTCATCCTGGCAAGGAGGGGCTGAGTGGATGGCTTCTTCCACTGGCTCTGGAGGGGGCCTTGTGCCCAGTGTGCTTCATCCTGGCAAGGAGGGGCAGAGTGGATGGCTTCTTCCACTGGTTCTAGAGGGGGCCTTGTGCCCAGTGTGCTTCATCCTGATTGGGGCAAGGTCACAGTCTCTCACCTGTGTGTCACACCAACAGGTGTTACAGGGGCCATGACGCACTGCAGCCCATGTAGTCACCACTACACAGTGCTCTCCTGTGGTGACAGCTGCTCAGTGGATGCCAGTTGCGCTGCAGGTGGCGGTGCAGGCAGTGGTGGTGGTAGCTTCCAGGTCTTCACCTGCAGCCTCAGACAGCTGAAGTGCCATGGCTGGTGTTGTGTGCCCCTTCCTGCCCTTGGCAGATGGTGGTGCCTCCTTGCTTCTGCCAGCTGGTGTCTTTGTCTTGCCCTTGCTGGCTGGTTGTTCCTCCTTCCCCTTGCTGGCTGGTGTCCCCTTCTTGACCTTGCTAGGTGGCGGACCCTTCTTGGCCTTGGCAGGTGGTGCAGGCACACTGGTTGGGCTGACGGGTGCCTACTTGGAGCCTTGCACACCTGCAGAAGCTGCAGAAACCACAGTGGCCGTGGACTGGGTGGCTGAGATGCTAGGCTGGGTTCTGCCCACCCTGGCCCAAGGTGAAGGACGGGGGGGAGGGGTAAGGAATAGGTCAATGTTAGCGAGGAAAAGCTTCTTAGGGACACTGGGGCGGGAAGAGGGTGAAGGTTTGGGAGTGGAGAAAGAGGGAGTGGTTGAAGGAGGCGCCAGTCTGCTGTGTTTGGGTGCAGGGGTATGGGCTGGATGCTGTTGTGAGGTGGATGGCTGTTGGGTGTGTTTGTGCTTGCGTTTGTGTACTTTGGGAGGAGGGGTCACAGACACAGTGGGAGAGGACACAGGGGCATGGATGTGGGGGTGGTTATTGCCAGTGAGGGTCGTGTAGTGATAGGCATGCTGGTGATGGAGGTAGTGGATGAGGATGTAGTGCATGCAGGTGTGAGTGGAGACGGTACTGAGGAGGAGGGGGACTCAGTTGAGGCAGTGGATGTTGGTGTGTCTGCATGTGGATGGTGCTTGTGTGAGTGCCTGTGAGATGAAGTGTGGTGCTTGTGTTTGCCTGAGCCACTTCTGTGTGTTGATTTGGGTGATTGCTGGTATGCTGGGGTTGAGGGGATTGGGTTAGGCTGGGGTTGAGGGGATTGGGTAGAGGAAGTTGGAGGGGTGAGGCTGGAGGCAGGGACAATGGCTGTCATCAGTGCATTGGCCAGAGCCTGGAATGCTCTCTGTTGGGCCGCCACGCCAGAGCGAATGCCCTCCAGGTATGCTCTTGTTTGTTGCAAATGCCCTGCTACACCCTGGATGGCATTCAGTATGGTTGACTGCCCAACAGAGAGGGATCTCAGGAGGTCAATAGCCTCCTCACTGAGGGCAGCAGGGCTGACTGGGGCAGGGCCTGATGTGGTGGAGGATATGGTCACAGTGAAGGCTGACTTCTATGCACTGGGACATATCCCCAACATTGGTGCCATTGATGGTACACAGATTGCATTTGTCCCCCCGCCCCGGAGAAATGAACAAGTGTTCAGAAATAGGAAAAGCTTTCACTCTCGGAATGTGCAGATGGTGTGTTTGGTGGACCAGTACATCTCCCATGTCAATGCCAAGTATCCTGGCTCTGTGCATGATGCCTTTATCTTGAGGAATAGCAGCATCCCATATGTGATGTCTCAACTCCAGAAGCACCGGGTGTGGCTAATAGGTGAGCCCATGGCCCCCACCCAGTTGATGTAGGTATATGGGTGTGGGGTTGGCCCTTAGGCTGAGTGCATGGCTAACAGGTATCCCTCGAATATTTGCAGGTGACTCTGGTTACCCCAACCTCTCATGGCTACTGACCCCAGTGAGGAGTGTCAGGACAAGGGCAGGGGAACGTTACAATGAGGCACATGGGCGAACAAGGAGGATCATTGAGAGGACCTTTGGCCTCCTGAAGGCCAGATTCCGGTGCCTCCATCTGACTGGTGGATCCCTGTACTACTCACCCAAGAAGATGTGCCAGATCATCGTTGCATGTTGCACAACCTGGCCTTGAGACACCAGGTGCCTTTTCTGCAGGCGGATGAGCCTGGGGATGGTCGTGTGGCAGCGGTGGAGCCTGTGGACAGTGACAAAGAGGAGGCAGAGGAAGAAGATGTGGACAACAGAAATACACTAATTCAACAGTACTTCTGTCAAGGAGACACGACCCTCAGGGCTTGCTCATGTTCCCAACATGTCCACCTCTTGGCAGCTCCTAACTCCACTAGTTATATAGCACAGAGTTAAAGAATGGCCAAGTGGGGGAATGGGTTTTGGGTTGGGAACAGCGGGGAAGGAGATCTGTGGAAGCAAGAATTAAACAACACAATTGCAAGATTAATCACAATGACTTTCAATAAGTTTTGTTTCAAATAAACACTTATGCTGAAAACATGAATGGCCTAAGGCTTCACTATAACTAGGCCTCAAAAATCTAGGTACCTGGAAATCAAGAAAAGGTTATGCACGGTTTTATCATGAACTTTCCAGAATTAGCATATCATATTTTGAACAATAAAACTCTCTCCAAACTACTTCTTAGAATAATCTCTGCATTATAGCAAGAATCAAAGAACACAGGGTTTTTTCTCTGCATGAATGAACCGTACAAGTACCATGAATAAGACTGCTATGTCACTCTCTGATTAAGAGTTTCAAGACTCAAATGTTCAGGGAATATTATGCACTTTAATCAAAACTGCACATGCAAGTTTAAATGTCTAGAAATGATTGGGCACTCCGCCAATCTGTATTTCAAAAGTTAAACACCAGGAAAGAATTGCGCACTCTGCTGCCGATTCGAACATCTAGATATGCATGCAATGAAACGATCGCACAAAACGCTGATCTATGATTCAAGAGTTTAATGCTGTGAAAGAATTGTGCACACTGTTGCCGATTTGGACTTCACAATACAAATGCCATGAAATGATCGTGCACACTGCCGATCTGAATGCCAAGAAGTAAATGCCTGGAAAGAATTGTGCACACTTTTGCTGATTCGGAATTCACGATGCAAATGCCATGAAATGATCGCGCACACTGCCGATCTGAACGGCAAGAATTAAATGCCTGGAAAGAATCGCACACACTGTTGCCGATTCGGAATTCACGATACCAATGTCATGAAATGATCGCGCACACTGCCGATCTGAATGCCAAGAATTAAATGCCTGGAAAGAATCGCGCACACTGTTGCCGATTCGGAATTCACGATGCAAATGCCATGAAATGATTGTGCACACTGCTGATCTGAATGCCAAGAATTAAATGCCTGGAAAGAATCATCGCGCTCACTGTTGCCGATTTGGAATTCACAATGCAAATGCCATGAAAACAATCGCAAATGCGATTTCAAGTTTAGGCCTAAAACTCAGGTGTCACTGGAAAACGGAGTCGGGGGCCTAACCCGACCTCCGCCTTACCGCCCTGCTTGGAGATCATCAAATAAACGAGTGCAGGCCTGGAAATAACTGGATAGGGCTCTGGGACAGGAGCTCTGGAAAATGCTGCTGCTCTGCACTGGGACCTCTGAATAGTGAGTACGTAGAGATGGGCTGGCTCCCTTATATAGAGCCAAGCCCCGCTCACGATCCACACCCAACCATGCTGCCAGAAAGGCTTCTAGAAAGTCTTAGAATAAAGGACCACACCCTGTAGTACTGCAAACAAGCCTTGCAAATGAACAATGAATTACAAACAGCATTAATGACTTTTCAAGGTGAAAGCTCTGCAATGCAAAAGGTTAATGTACTGCATAGAAACACAATGCATGAAATATGCCTCTGCATAAGAACTGGGTTTTTGCATTTACATCGCCTGTAGAGCGCGCACTGTCCTGATGTTGACAACTTCCAGTGACACACAGGTAAGACATTAACTTCACCTTCCATTGCAGTTTTGTGTTTGACATTGAACATGGCAGCCTGATTTCCCTATTTCTATGGCCACTTACTGTACCCTTTGCCATCTCTATTTTCAGATCTCTGTGCTCCACTCTGGCTCCAGGTGTGTTCACTGCTGCCCACTACAGGTCATACCTATGTAAATATTACAGTACATTTGAATTGCAATGTTTACAGTTTGTGAAACTAATACATTTGTCAAAGAATTTACACAATCCATACTTGAATTTGTTCCAAGGGTGTTTATTTAGGTGCTAATAAGTGGAGGGGGTATTGCAATGGGCTGGGTTGCTAATGGAGGAAAGTCCAGGTTAGAGTCCAGTCTATTTGTATCACAGGTGCATTGTCCAAGGGGGCACAGGAAGTGAAACAATGGCAGTTTGAGGTGGACAGGGTGACAGAGTGGGGCAGAAGGGTGACAATCAGGAGAGTCTTATTTCCTGGCGGGGGTCTTGGCAATGTTTTTTGGCTTCTGCCTGGATCGCAAGGGCCATTTGTGGAGTGGTTCTCCTTCTGCAGGGGGTGAGGTGCTGGTGGCCTGTTGATCCTGTGGAGGGCCTCCTGACCACTAGCGCCGACAGAGGGCTGTTCTTCTGTTTGGCTAGTGTCAGGGGCCCGTTGGTGTGCCACTGCCTCTCTCATGGTCTTGGTCATGTCTGCCAGCACCCCTGCAATGGTGACCACGGCGGTATGGATGTCCCTCAGGTCCTCCCTGATCCCCAGGTACTGTCCCTCCTGCAGCTGCTGGGTCTCCTGCAGCTTGGCCAGTATGTGGCCCATGATCTCCTGGGAATGGTGGTATGCTCCCAAGATGTTGGTGAGTGCCTTGTGGAGAGTCGGTTCCCTGGGCCTGTCCTCCCCCTGTCGCACAGCAGTCCTCCAAGCTTCCCTGTTGTCCTGTGCCTCTGTCCCCTAAAACGTGTGCCCACTGCCACTGACCCCAGGTCCCTGATCGTCCTGTGTTTTTGGGGTTGCCTGTGGTCCCTGTAGTGGTGGACACACTGCTGATTGACGTGTCCTGGGGACAGAAAGATGGGCCCACTGGGTGGGTACTGTGGTGGTGTTTCCTGAGGGGGGAGGCTCCGTGGCTGGGTCACCGACTGTCCAGAGGTCCTTGAGGGGCCAGGTTGGTCATCATGATCCAGGCGTGCAGAGCTGCTCCTCTCCGGTGACGTTGAGTAGGGGTCCTGTGGGGATGTAAATGCAGTGTTATTGTATCTGCGTGTGCCATCTTGTGCATGGATATGTTTCCCTCTATGGTTGTTATTAGCAAGGCAGCTTTGGCTTGTGTGAGTTGTGCTTGGTTTGGCTAAGTGATTGTCACTAGTGTGCATGCTGTGGTGATGGGTGTCCATGCAGGTCTGTGATGGGGGTCCACGCATTGTGTTGCATGCAGGGCTTGGTATTGGGATGGGTGGGTTGTGATGGTGGGGTATATGTGAGGTGGTGGGGGTGAGGGTAAGGGTTGTTGTTTGTGATGGTATGCAGGTAGGGTGGGGGATAAAGTATTAATGATTTGACTTACCAGAGTCCAGTCCTCCTGCTACTCCTGCGAGGCCCTCAGGATGCATGATCGCCAAGACTTGCTCCTCCCATTTTGTTAGTTGTGAGGGAGGAGGAGGGGGTCCACGGCCAGTCCTCTGTACAGCTATCTGGTGTCTTGCTACCACAGAACGTACGTTTCCCCGTAGGTCGTTCCACCTCTTCCTGATGTCATCCCTTGTTGTTGGGTGCTGTCCCACGGCGTTGACCCTGTCCACGACTCTCCACCATAGCTCCATCTTCCTTGCAATAGATGTCTGCTGCACCTGTAATCCAAATAGCTGTGCCTCTACTAGGATGATATCCTCCACCATGCCCCTTAGCTCCTCCTCAGAGAACCTGGGGTGTCTTTGGGGTGCCATGGGTGTAGTGTGAGTGGTATGTGTGAGGGTGTGTGGGGTGATGTGTTGGGGTGTGTGTTGTGAGGTGCGTGGATAGTGTATGGGTGATGGTGTATTGTGGCTCAGATTCATTGGGTGCTCCTTGCTTGTCTCTCTCTCACTTGCCAAAATGTCTGGGTTGTAAAGGGTTTGTGGGTATTGTGTGGGTGTGTGTTTTATAGTGTTGTGGGTGTGTGGTGTGGGTGTGTATGTGTGTCAGGTGTGTGTAGTTTGAATTGTCCAATGTGGTGTTGTTTTGTTAGTGTGTGTGTATTTTGAGCGCGGCGGTCTGTACCGCCAATGGTTTACTGCGGTTGAATATCCGCCACGGTGATTTGTGGGTCATGATGCTGTGGGCGTATTTCTGTTGGGGTAACGGTGTGGGTTTTGGTACCGCTAGTTTATCACTGACCTTTGGGCTGGCGGACTTCTGTGGGTGTCTCTATAGTGGTGGATTTCTATGTGTGGGTTATAATACCCTTAGCGGGATACCGCCGCGGTCACGGTATGTTGGCGGCAGTAAGCATGACGGTAAGCGGCACTTACCGCCAATGTTGTAATGAGGGCCTGTGTGCCAACAGTTACTAGCTCTGAGTCCCCATGTGGCTCCATTGCCAATGCAAATATTAGGAGGGATAAAGGGCATCCCTGGCGCGTGCCATGTTCAATATTAAGGCCCTCATTATGAACACAGCGGTGTTAACCGCCGTGTTCATGCTGGCAGTCATTTAACTGACTGCCAGCCCCCCTGAGACCTTGCTGGCCGCATAAAGAACATTCTGCTGGGCCGGCGGGCGGAAACATTGTTTCCACCGGCTGACCCAGCAGAATGCATGGCCGGGACATTGCCGGCGGCTCCACATGGAGCCGCCCTCAATGCCTCTGTGCGGTGGGTGCAGCTGCACCCGTTGCGCAGATCACTGCCCGCAAATCGGCATGGCAGGCTGAACCGCCGGTGATCATAATGACCCCCTAAATGTGTCAGATATAACGTTTCCTTTTTTAACCCGGGCGAGTGGTGTATTATATAGTAATTCACTCCATTTGAGGAAACAGGGGCCTATACCCATTCTCATGAGGATTTCCTTCAAATATTTCCATCCCAGGGCGTCAAATGCATTTTTGATGTCCAGTGTTGCAACCCAGGGGTTTGTGTCCGTGGATCGCGCCCAGTCCATTATCATGAACATGTTCCTGCCAGGTATAAACCTGTTCTGATCTGGGTGTATTATGTGTTGTGCAGTGGGGATTAGTCGGTTAGTCAGCACCTTACCAAGGATCTTATGGTCCGAATTTAATAAGGTGAGTGGACAATAAGAGCCCATCAATAGGGCGTCCCTATCAGGATTAGGTAGGACAAACAGTACCACTTCTCAAAGGAGGCAGGAGGAGTACCTGCAGAGTAGGCAGAATTAAATACTTTCAGCAAATGCGGGGGGTCAATTAAGATTGAAAAGTGGAATAGAGTTTGAGCGGCCAACCATCAGCCCCAGTAATCTTACCATGTGCCATTTATTTTATTGTATCTGAAATTTCAGTGTCAGATGGGGTGCCTCGAGATCGGCCTGTTGTGACACCTGGAGGCGTGATAGGCATACGTTATTTAGAAACGATCCAATTTGAGCTACATCTACCGGTCTCAGGGCTGCATACAGTTTGGTGTTGTAAGGACAAAAAGCATCATTGATGGCTTCTTGGGTGTTGTGTATTGCACCCATCTCACAGTGATTAGCAGTGATAGTGACCCAGGGAGCGGGCGCTGTCCTGTCATCCGGTAACATCCGCACGTATCTCCAGATGCCCGTTTCCAGGGAGTGGAGCTCCATGTGCGGCACGAGTTTGGTACCGTAGACTGTCCTAATGGCATGACTAGGGAGAACCACTTTAAATGCGTCCCACTCCAGGTAGGCATCAGAGGCCATGCCTTCATTGTCATTAAAATATTTGGTAATGTGTTCCAACAGGGTAGCGCAGAAGGTTCTGGGCCTCTGCGGGGAGCCTCCATGTGGGTATATGGGAGAGACCCCAGCCCCATGAAAGTTGGAGTAGTAATGGTCAGTGGTCAGAAGAAGTGTGTCCCAGATAATCAGCGCAGGTGACCTACAGTCAGCACCTCTGTACTGCAGTAAAAAAGATCAATCCTAGTGTGCAAATCGTGTATCCAGAGTTATCAGAATATTCATGTGGGACACAGTAATAAGCTCCTTCCCAGCAGTACATTATGTATAAGAGCAGGGGAGAGGGATCGCAGGAAAAGGCCCTGATTGGGGTTGAGAGTGTATTAGGAAACTAGTGTCACAGGGGAGCCATATAGGACTCCCTACATAGCAACATATCTCCCTTCTGGATCTATGTTAGTGTGTAGCACCTCCAGCGGTACACCTGGTGCTACCCATAAGAGGGCGCCTCTGGTGTAGCGGGAGTTAGTGGTCCCCAACAGTATGCCTTGCCATTGTTTGTGCATATTCTTGAGGTCCTGGTCAGTGAGTTGGGTCTCTTGGAGTACTGCAGCTTGAATTCTGCACCTACATAAGTATTGGTGCACACTGTAATGTTTCACATATCCAGCTAGCCCCCTAACGTTCCAGGTCAATAACAGATATTGTGACACAGATCTACCACCTTGTGTAGCCATTTAACATGCAGTAGAGGAGAGAGTGCAACATCTCTGGCACCCCCACAGTGCTCCCCATCCAACTCGACCACCGTCCATGCCCTACAGACCACACGCCCATATAAACAGTGTAACAAGAAAAAAGGAAAAAAAAAGAGAAAAACACTTTATACTGTTAATTGGAAACCTGTGATTGATATTTAAAATACCCTCTCAGGGTGGTACACCAACAGGTGTCCGGCCAATAGCACTGTGTTGCTACAAATAACACAGCAGTAAACCAGTCAAGTATTGTGTCGCTGTCCGCAGCTGGGGAAGTGGCAAAATGACAGCAACAGTAACTTTATGTACATAACTTGCAGCCCTCGGCCAGTACATCAGTGGTATGTCGGCCCTCAACACTGCCCAGCATGGTGTACATAAGGACATAAAGAAAGGAAGGCCAACCCCAGTGCATGTGCAGTCCTATATTACTTCCTTGGCTGTTTGAGGAGCCACTACAGTGCCTTTTCCAAGCACTGCATCTATGACAGTTAGTCCAGTTTCTGGTGTCTCACTTTCGTGACTTTCCGCAACCGAACCAACTGGGGAGGGAGTTGCTGCATGTTGCCACACCTCCGCAACCACCTGTGCCCTTTCCTTGGCATTCCTTTGTTGGCCTACCAGATAGCGTTTATTATGGAGTCTGTGGCATCTTTGCACCTTCCAATCTGTGGGAGAGTCTGAGGTCTCCGCTAGTGAGTCTGTGATGTCCTTGCGTTCCAGCCAGGACCATGCTTCCTCCAGGCTGGCGCAGAATGTGGCTTTGCCACCCTGCATGATCCGGTGCGATGCAGGGAATTGGAGGCCATATTTGATGTCATGCTTATGGAGTGACCGTTTCGCAGCCAGAAAAGAGGACCTTTGTCGCTGCACCTTCAGGGTGTGGTCTTGGAAAATATTAGCTTGAGAGTTCTCCACCTTCCACAGACCTCTGGCACGGGTGACCTGCAAGATATGATCTCTATCTCTGTAATTAAATAGGTGGGCGACCACTGGGAGCAGCTTCCCGGCACACTAGGCCCGAAGGAGAAGAAAATGGAGTGTTTGCCCTGCAAGATTGTCGTAGAGAACCAGTCTTCGAGGTACAGTTCTATGCTGGGGCTATCTACGTGCTCCGGAAGGCCCACTATCCGTACAA
Source organism: Pleurodeles waltl (assembly GCF_031143425.1). Classification (NCBI taxonomy): domain Eukaryota; kingdom Metazoa; phylum Chordata; class Amphibia; order Caudata; family Salamandridae; genus Pleurodeles; species Pleurodeles waltl. The sequence continues at coordinate 1,025,308,108 of NC_090443.1, read as the reverse complement.
TATTGTGACGGAATCTGCCCTCCTTGTCATCCGTGCGTCATCAGAGATGGTCTTGATGCGTGCACTAGCTAGCGTTGGCGATTGATGGGCAGAGGGATGTTAGAGCAGATTCTACTGACTCAACTTGTTCCTTCAGCTTCTTGTGATCCTCTCTCATGAGGCCCATGCCAATCTGCAGGGTGTCTATCTTTGACTCCAGGATAGTCTTGATGTCCAGAACGGCAGTGAAGATCTCATTGAACCTGCATGAGTGTGCTGCCAGCACATTCCCCAGTGTATCATCCGGAGGGTGCAGTCTCCCCCCCACCATGCTGCCTCTCTGAAAGCCAGGCGCTGCTGCTGTCATTCTATCTTGTTTAGGATGACCCATGCTATCAGTTCACTGCACCAACGGGCAATGCTATGAGATACCCTCAAAGGAGTTCTGTTCCCAACGCACTGGGTGCACATAGTAATGCGCAACCCAGGGCTTATTTCAGCGCATGAAACTTAGGAGTCTCAAGCCAGGGGAAAAGAGAGGGCACTCTAGCACCTGGATCCCAGAGGATAATATTATGGAGGAAGGTACTCATGCTCCAGCCCCACTGCAGTGTCCCAAAAAGCCCAGGTGTGCAGATCCAATGAGGGAGGCTGAAGGCGAAGGCGCATCAATAGTGAATGATGTCTCTCTAGTCTTTGGCCGCAGTCTTAGAGCGCCTGTACTGACCTGCAAGTGTATGGGGGAGGGAAGGGCCACCTCCTGTCACCATCAAATTGCCAATAATTTCACCTTGGGGACCCCAGATATGGTAGATGTCGTGAGCGTTCAAAGGCAGAGGTGGCCACCATAATCCTCCAATGCAGGGAGAAAGAAGAGAGAGACCATGGAGGGTGCATCATGGCAGCAGGTGCCCCAGTTCTTATTTGGGGGGGAGGAGAGTCCACAGGTGTAAATGCAGGGACCCCATGTGGGTCACTAACCCATATGAGGTCTGCAGATTAGGCAGTGCGCCTTGGCTTCATTTGAGTCCTTGTGTTGTGTTAGGACGAGGAGGCGGTTGTAGCAGCGATCCACTCAGCGCCTCTGCCGTGGCGCCTAGTTCAAAACAGCTGACTCAGCCAGGTGCAAACTTGATGCCTCTTGCGAGCAGGGCACACCAACAGCGTGGATGCAGTGGGGGGGTCCCCTCTTATGTGGGGTCCCGAAGAGATGCGCCGCCATCCTGGTGTGCTGCATTGCAGCTCAGGCAGATCACACCTGTCAGGCCTGTGTCCCTACACCTTGGGCCTCAGGTCGGGTCTCTTGGCCACCGAGTCCCGGCAGCTTCAAGGAATGCAGCAGACAGAGCAGTAGTGCCTGTAACCTGCCAGCGCAAACCAGGGGCATCCAGCAGCCATGCAGGTAGCCGGGAGCTGCTGTGACGTTGCTGGATGTTGTTTTGGAGGCTGAGTGTCGCAGAGCTTTTCTCTGTTTGACTTGCGTGGTCGCCATCTTGGCTACACTACCCCACCTGGATATATACATTTGTGTTTTTTGTACTGAGCTTCCAATGCTGGGATCTTATCTGTCAGCTGCCATGTGTATAATGGGCCAGAACAGATCTGCATGTTCCACTGGATGGCATTGTGGGAGTTGGAGAGTCAGTTTCATACTTGTGCACTGCATTCTCCCTGCTTCTTTGGTGATTTTTTTCTGTAGTGGTCAGTCTGAGCACCTTTTTTAATTTCTTGTACCAGGAAACAGTTGTAATGTTGCAGAATGGCACCTCGTTTGATTGTCTGAGTTTCATCATTAACAAATTGTAAAAGCAGAATTATGGTAAAATATGTATTTTATGCTATTTTATGTTATATTGATGTTTATAGCATCTATTCACCTGTGAGTATCCTGACACTCGGCAGATGTGTGGTGCTGGCCTTGAGGGGCCTTACTCAGAGAACTAGGTCTTAAGCTTCTTGGGGAATTCAAGAAGTGATAAGGAGGCTGTAATGTGAGAGGTTGATTATGACTTTTCGAGTGATGTATGAGAATGCACAACCTCCTGCTCTACTTTTGTGCATGCGTGGTATGTGTCCGGCACAGTTGAGGTGCCTGGTGTGTTGGTGGAACTGCACACGGTTGTTCAGGTAGGAAGCACCTATGTTGTGTAGTGCTCTGTATGTGTGAGTAAGGAACTTGAACTGTGGGCACTTATGTATAAGAAGCCATGCTAAGACCTCTATATGTTGTAGAACGGTTGCTAACTTAAATTACAAGGAAGAAGCAGAAAACTCTGTTCATAGTGGATAGGCAGTGCTGTAGTAGCAAAATATTATTTTTTCTGACATCTTGAATATCTTTGCACTGTTCTTGATGAGATAAAGCAATATGTTTATAACCTATTTTCTGTCATTAAACATCAACTCGGATAGTTAACTTTAGAACTAGTGCAGCAAAGCTGTTCTTACCAGATATTAACAGGCTGATTGGAATTTGAAAATTGGTTTCAAACAATTAGTGGGACCATCAACACAAAAAAAGTAAAATTTGCATTTTGAGTTGCCAAGTATGCATTAGATGATTCCTGCAGACTATCAAAGAAAACCCACACAACTTGGAATGCTGCTGTTCAATCTTGTTTGTATGCATGCAAGCAAATTATTCTTGTGAAAGATTTCAAAGGGAGCATTAATAACAACTAACTTGAGAAACCAATATACCTTTAAAAGGAAACAGAACATTTATGTACTTTTTTCCCATGTGTGCTATATTGTAGTAAAGTGCTTTCGAAGTACTCAAGTGCCAGTGTAAAGTGGTATTGTTAACCCATTACTTTAACATAATTAAAATGCACAGCCCTCTTTAAAATAGTCACTATCCATACCATGGTCTAAACAATGTATGGTGCTTGCACATATGCTGTATGTCATTACATTTGAACCAACTTCTACTGATTATTCTTCCCAGGCATCCAACCTACTCATGCATACAATAGCACCTGGATATACACACTTTACCCCTGCTCCCAATTGTAACAATGAATCTGATCTTTCCATTTGTAAGAAACTGGGTTATTGGTTGACTGGATTGAAAGCCCCACTCAGGCAACAACCATTGTCAGGGATAACAACAAAAGTCATTAAATTAACCTGCACTTAAACCGCTGGTAGCTTGGCACAAAAGCAGTCGGGCGTAACTTACAGGCATTGTGTTAAATATTTATGCAGCATACAAGCAGCAATAAAGTGAAACCGCAACACAAGAAACACCAATTTAGGAAAATGGAGAAAAGTTTCATAAATAAAATGACACCAAAACAAATTAAGCCCAATCAGTAGAACCTGAGTCATGATTTTTTTAAATTTTAAGTGAAAAATAGCATCAGTCCAGGCTTATCTTCGGACTTAGAAGAAATTTCAAGGAAAAGTAGTAGTAACAGGAGGGAAGGATGATGAGGAAGTAGTGGAATCTTTCCCAAACTCAACAAATGGCCGTTGAGATGTAACTGCTGAAGGACTCTTTATGGGACTCTTTATGGGTACTTGGTCTTGTGCAGAAGGTGAAAATGTAACAGTGCTACACTTTTTCCGCGATCATCAGCGATGGCTGACATATGTGCTGACTTTTGTTTACAGGCAATAGACCTTGTACAGCTTTCTTCCACAAATAGCATGCAAGCGAAACAACTCTGCAATCGTTCCCCGATTGTCACCGATGACTGCTATGACGTGGGTGCCATCAATGTTTTAACATCCAAGAGGGCTTGTTTAGTAAAATGCTGATATCCCTCGTTGTTTTACCACCGGGACCTGTGTGTAAGATCTTCTCGACACAGCAACCTCTTTTTGTGGATTGCCCTTTAGACGGCAGTGTAAAACTGAACACAAGTACACATGTGGGTTCTTTTCCTTTGGGGTCGTTGCCACACATAAAGACAAACTGCGACAGCAGCATAAAGCAAAGTGGTGTTTATTAAGAAATAAACATATGGAAATGATCCACCCTAGGCTGCTTGCACTCATCTTCTCCAGTTATCACAATTACCATCACAATCAAGTCTTGCCAACATTCTGTGGAATGTCCACACCTGAGAAATCCATAAAAGACTAGCACACTACAAAAAGTTCCTGAGAAGGTAAAGAACAGCATGACAGGGAGCCAGCAGAGTTCATGGAGGCCTCTACGTTGGAGAACTGCTGGATTTTGTCACTGTGAAGATTTCTAAGTTTGGGCTTTGTCACTTTTTTTCGGAAACAAAAATCTCCAGCGGATGAAGCTGTAGACTGCAGCCGATGAGGGGTCATTAGGACATATACCCTTTCTGAGAGGGCCTGCTGAACAGGACCTGCTGATGTGGAATAGAACTACAGAAAGTCAGGCTGATCCACAAAGCACCTCAGGTGGATTCTGTTGGCTCTTAGGCGAGTTTTTGCTGGAAAACGTTCTGAGTCCCAAATTTCAAATTTTGGCTGGGGGAGTACCTTAAGCGTCACTCCCAAGGGTCCAGGGCTGGTTGGGCACTACCTGGGGGGGGGGGGGCAGCAGGGAAGTCCTCTGAAGTACAAGACCATCCTTTAGGGGAGTCCTCTGCAGGTCCAGCAGGAGTTGGTCTCAGAGTCTAATATTTATACCTGGTGCCAGCCTTTGAATTGGGAGAAAGTTGTAGACCACCCCCACATCTGGTTCTGCAAATTTCCTTACTTCCCCTGCCCGTCTTCCAAGTGGTCTAGCATGACAATAGAGTGGTGACAGATTTGTTGGTGAGGTAGCCTTTGAAACATAAATGGTGCAGGGAACACCTCCGTCCATCCTATCCAGCCAGGATGGCCCAACCTGCCAACGCCAAGTCCCCCTTTGTCTCACTGTCTGGGAGGAGTACATAAAGGCCAATTGCCAACTACATCTTGTCATGTCAGGGCTTGGAAGTATTTTTAATACTTACTTGTCCCTTCTGGTGAGTTGACACTGAACAGGTGTTCAGTTCAGTTGAAAAGTGGAGGGGCAATAAAAGATGCCTTTAAATCTTGTTCTTATGTCACATTTGCTCTGTGTTCACAGACAGAGGTCACAAGTCAGTTTGTTTTTTCTTACAGTTAATTTTTCTTCGGACTGCAGAGTTCCAGGACTTTGTAAGGTGAACTGTGTGATCTGCTGCTTAGAATATAAAAAAAAGGATAAGGGTGTCATGTTTTTCCTAACACACAACATTTAAATGACTAAGGGGGTCATTCTGACCCCGGCGGTCAAGGACCGCCGGGGCCGGGGTCGGCGGTAGCACCGCCAACAGGCTGGCGGTGCTCCGCCGGGCATTCTGACCGCGGCGGTACAGCCGCGGGCAGAAACGGAAAGTCGGCGGTGTACCGCCGACTTTCCGCTGCCCATGGGAATCCGCCATGGCGGCGCAGCTTGCTGCGCCGCCATGGGGATTCCGACCCCCTCACCGCCATCCTGTTCCTGGCGGTTCCGCCCGCCAGGAACAGGATGGCTGTGAGGGGTGTTGTGGGGCCCCTGGGGGCCCCTGCAGTGCCCATGCCAATGGCATGGGCACTGCAGGGGTCCCCGTAAGAGGGCCCCACTTTGAATTTCAGTGTCTGCTCAGCAGACACTGAAATTCGCGACGGGTGCTACTGCACCCGTCGCACATCCTCCACTCCGCCGGCTCCATTCGGAGCCGGCATCCTCATGGAGGGGTGTTTCCCACTGGGCTGGCGGGCGGCCTTTTGGCGGTCGCCCGCCAGCCCAGTGGGAAACCCAGAATAACCGAGGCGGTCTTTTGACCGCGCAGCGGTATTCTGGCGGTTCCCTCCAGGCGGGCGGCTCCCGCCGCCCGCCGGGGTCAGAATGACCCCCTAAGTCAACTGTGCAAACATTTCAAAATATATTTCAGTGTTGTGTAAGCCCTTTTTTATCTCTGTGTGATGAGAAACTATTTTAATAGGATGAAAGCAAATGAGAAATGTCCTATCTATCGAGAAGGAAAGTTTCAATTCTATTAAGGACACAGAGGTGAGGATTATGTATATCTTTCTTCACCTTTATCATAACAGCCAGTTCATAGTTCAACATAACGTAGCAAAAAAACTACAACACCCATGAGTCCATTACATGTCCATGGTAACCAATAAGCAATCCATTCCTTCTCCGCTCGTCCATATATAGCGTCCATTGTCATTGTCCTTCCTCAAATTCACTGTGTTTGAAAGTTAAGGCATTCTCAGGTTGTTGATGCATCAGATCCTAGGAAAGAATGTAACATAGATGAGAAATAACCCAATCTCGCACCTAAAAAGAACATACATTCCTTAGTAATTAGACATTCCAGTTCGACAAATTGTTAGACATTAATATATGTACTAGCAAACGATCATGAATAAACCATAATAGATATCATGTACAAACTGTAAGGACATCAATACCACCTTCGTTACATTTCTGGTTCCAGCAATCTTCCGGGTGGGAGACACATCCCTTGTGGCGGGAGGGATAATCCTCGTCTCCGTGTCCTTAATAGAATTTAAACTTTCCTTCTCGATAGCTAGGAAATTTCTCATTCTATGTCAGGACCGGAGGCGAGGACTATGCATGTTTAAAGCTTACTCACCACTAGCGAGGCCGCCTCATGAATGGCTTTAAAATAAAACTTCTTGAAAGTGGATTCAGAAGACCAATCAGCGGCGTTCATAATATCCTCAAGCCTTCCACCTACCTGGACGGCTTTGGATAACATGGCATCCTTGGCAGAATGTGCCCCAAACACTTTCACATTAATACCCGCTTCCATCATAATCCATTTTACCTACCTAGCAATGGATGGGGAAGATACTCCCTTAAAAGGTTTCTTTGCAGAGATCAACAATTGACTCTCCCAGGGGGTCTGTGTTCAGCTGCCATTTCTTCATACGCCTTCAGGCATCTGACTACACACAGTCTGGGAGTCTGTTCGAAAGATGGGTACGTTACTGACCTGGTATTTCATTTGGTCCTTCTGGAAACTGTGAACGTCACTCCCTCAGGTGAGAAAGTCCTAGCTAAAATGTCGAGAGCTCGCACATCCAAAACTCTCTTACAGGATATAAGACAGAGTAGCATGGCAAGCTTTGCTGATAACTCTTTCCTGGAGAGATATTGATTATCTTGCCAAGAGGACAAAAGTTGTAAAACAACATTAACATCCCACAATTCTGAATATCTGGGTTCTGGGGATTAGATATCCTGATACCCTTAAACAGCTTGCATACCCAGGGATGCTCTCCTACTGGGCGATTGTTCAATGGGGGATGCCCTACAGATTCAGCCGATCTGAAAGAATTGATCGAACAATAAGATAAACCAGATTCAGCCAACCCTGCTAGGAAATTTATGATGTGTGTAATCTGGGACCCCATGAGATCGAGATGCCTCTCCACACACCAAGGACCCCAGCGGTTCCCGGCGGACCTGTATCTCTTGCATGTTCCCGGTGCCCAGGCTTGGCGTATGAGTCTCTCAGCCTCCTTTGAAAGTTTGCTGTCTTCCCAGAGTCTCCTGACGAAACATGGGATGCAGTCGATCCAAGGGGCTCAGGAGTATCCTGTGGAAATCTGGAAGAAGGATCGGGAAATCGTAAGAGAATTCCAGTAGAGCTGGAAACCACACCTGTGATCTCCACAACAGTGTCACCAACACCACCGAAGCCCTCTGACGATGCACCTGAGCTGACACACTCTGAATCAACAGGAAGAGGGGGAAGGCGTAGACTTGATCCTGCCCCCACTCCTGCAAGAATGCATCGACTGCTGTCGCCCCTCGGGTCCGGGCGCCAGCTGAAGTACTTCGGCAGTTGAGCGTTCAGATCCACTGAGCATGGTCCCCAGCGTTCCATCAATGCTGAGAATACTTCTCTGTCTAGTCGCCAGTCGCTGCCTCCAGATATCTGGAGTTCCAGCCCGCTTGCACATTTTGGGAACTTGGGAGGTACTCCGCCGTCACAGTTATTTGATGCTGAAGGCAATAATGCCAGAAATCCTTGCCAGCTCCGCTAGGACTTTCGAGCGAGTGCCTCCCATGCGATTTATGTATTGGACTGCAGAGACATTGGCCATTTGCAGAAGGACACAGCAAGAGATCTTGTCTCGTGTTAGGGACCTGATTGCGAATAATCCCGCTAAGAGCTCCAGGCAGTTGATGTGGAGGTTGAGCTCCAGAGGAGTCCACTGTCCCCCCATCGAGATTTCCCCACACCTAGCTCCCCAGCCCTGTCGGCTGGTGTCTGAAACGATTATCAGAGCCGGCAAAAATCCAAATATCGCCTTGCTGTTCCAAGCCTCCATGTGGTCCAGCCACCACTGGAGTTCTGTCCTCGCCTCCTGAGAGAGGGTTATCAGTTCGGAGTAAGTTAAACTGAGTGTGAGATGATGCGCCTTCAGGCACTGAAGTGCTCTGTAGTGTAGGGGGCCCAGAAATATGGCCTGAATCGAGGACAAAAGAAGGCCTACAATTCTGCCCAGTTGCCAGAGGGATATCCTGTCTCGTCTCATGAGCTTCCTCAGTTCCTTCTTGATCTTGGTCACCCTTGAGATTGGAAGACTGAGGGAAGCTGTGTTGTAATCTATGAGAAACCCCAGAAAGGTCAAAGCCTGAGAGGGAAGAAGGCCTGACTTCTGCTGATTTATCAAGAATCCCAGGTCTTGGAATAATGTAATAGTCATGGTCGCATTGGTAAACAATTGTGAGCTGGACTGGTCCATCAGGAGGATATAGTCCATGTAGATTATCAGGCGTATCCCCTGAGACCTGAGGTATTCCACCTCCGGTTTGAGCAGCTTCGTGAAACACCAAGGTGCCGATGATAGACCGAACGAGAGAGCCGTGAACTCGAACACTTGGTCCCTCCATAGAAATTGCAGGAATCAGCGATGTGGAGGGAAGATCAGGACAGTCAAGTAAGCATCCTTGAGGTCCAACCGGATCATCCAGTCTCCTTGCAAGATGAGGTCTCTGAGCATATGGATGCCTTCCATCTTGAAGTGTCTGCATACCACCCATTCGTTCAAGGCCTTGATATTGATAACCAGTCGGAAACCTTTGTCTTTCTTCTCCATTAGGAAAATATTGCCCAAAAACCCTCTTGGGTGGAGAACTGAGCTGTGGATCGCATTCTTCCGCAACAGTTCTTGCACCTCTGAGTCGATCAGTTTGTAGTCTGTATCCGAGAAAACTAGAGGTCTCGGGAAGGACAATTGGACCGGGGTACCCCAGAATTCTATGTGGAATCCTGTGATTGTCTGCAAGACCCACACGTATGAGGTTATGTGAGCCCACATCGGTGAAAACCACTGTAGTCTCCCACCGAGAGCCCGATGGGAAGAAGGGGTAATCCTTACCGTTAGGGCCTCCTGGGGCATTTGCTCCACCGCAGGCACCTTTCCCAGGTCTGTTCTTCCCTTTTCCCTGGTTAGGGAAGAAGTTGCCTTGACGGCCGTCTCGCCATCCATTGTTTCTCTTGTGGTAGCTGATGAAGTCTTGTTGGTTGAAGCTGCCGGAGGAGCGACCCCTGCCTCTTCTGGCCCCTCCAAAAACCTTTCTGTGAAAAATTTGTTTGATTGATGTTTGTTCTTTGTCAAGTGCCGAAAACGTGGCCACGGATTTGCCCAGTTCCTTCACGAACGGGTTGCCTTGTGCGACCGCCCCTGCCTCTGATCCCAAAAGCTCCCTTAGTTTAGGGTCTATCTTGATCAGGAGTGAACGGCGCCTCTCCACAGAGATGGCGCAGTTAGTGTTTCCCGGAAGGCAAACTGCTGTCTGGCCCAACCTGCTATGATGACTGTCGGCAGTGGAGTACCCGTTTGTCTTGCCTGCTCGGCAAGTTGTATGATTTGCGTTAGGGGTCCTAAGACATCCAAGAGTTTATCCTGGCATGCCCTCCAGGAGCGGTTGATGCCCTTTTTCGGGTCTTTAGTGTTCTTCGAAACGAAGGTACACAGTCTTGGATCTATGTCGGCGTGGCCGCTACCTTGCTTGGCAATGTAAGGTGCGGATATTCTGCCTTTAGCCTAGCTCGAACCTCTTTATCTAAGGGTTGCCCGATTTTTGGTGGCTACATAGTTAGCAACTTTTTATTCCGGTTTCCATTCGGATGATCTAGTATGGTATATACCATTGGGGTCGAACATGTCCAAAGTGGACGCGTCCCCTTCCTCCAGATCTGGTGCGGTTGGGGCCAGACGCCATGGTCGACCAGAATCTGGTTCCTCGCTGGAGGAAGTGTTGCCATCTGTGTCGCCCTCTGCCTGTGTAGAAGACCCCATTTCAGGGTCGAATATGGGGTGAACCTCTTCACCAGTCTCTCATTGCGATACATCCTCCCGGAAGGGTGTTCACTTTAGCGGGCGCGCACTCTTATGGAAGGCTTCGGTGAGACGCTCGAAGCCTTCCAGGTGCCCCGCGTCACGCTTGTGTGTTTTCTTGGGTGCCGTCACCGCGGAAGTGCTAGGGCCTGCTCCCGTCCCTCCATACATGCCTGTCCCCTTTGACACTTGTTCAGACAGTTTGGCCACGCCGTTTAAAAAAAAAATTGTAGTCCTGTAAGGACTGCATTGTGCAGTGGGAACCCAGTGGGCAAGGACCGTGCCAGGAAAAAAACACCCTGTTAGTTTTAAAGGGCAGCCCCCGCGCTCCTGTCAGATAAAGGCCAAAGGCCTTGAGCACGCTTACCGCCGTCCATGCTTGGGGCCCCAGCTGGGGTGCTGACTTACCGCAGTGCGGTGTTCCGCAAGGGTTGGAGAGATTTTGAGAGAGCCACAGGCCCATGGCGACTCGAATAGTTGAGGGACGTGCTCGGGAGCACAGGCGGTGCGAAAGAGCACCCTCTGGTGGACCCGACACGTCACCGAGAGACAAATCTGCACTCGGGCCAAAAAACGTATTTTTGCCTGATGCGTGATCGTCCGGTGACAGCAGCACAATGAACAGAGCAACTAAATAGGCAAAAACGTCCTTAAGCATTTTGACAAGCACTCATACAACCACTACATCAGCAGTGAGACAAAAAAGATTTAACTGACTCCGTGAGCAGTGAAGAAAGAGGAATGCCAATGACAATGGATGCTATATATGGACGAGCGGAGAAGGAATGGATTGGTTATTGGTTACCATGGAGAGGTAATGGACTCATTGATGTTTTAGTTTTTTGTTTTGGGATGTTAAACTTTGAACTGGCTGTTATAATAAAGGTGAAGAAAGATATTCATAATCCTCACCTCCGGTCCTGACATAGAATCAGAATACTTTACATGTTGATGTGCAAAGGAAATGTTTCCTGAAACCCGATTTTCACAGATTGTTAATACACTATGTAGTTTTATCAGTAAAGCTACAAGTTAGTGGAGAGATTTTTGGACATCTTTTGGAAAGTTACTGTGGGGGTCATTCCGAGATTGGCGGGCGGCGGGCGCCGCCCTCCAAGCGGAAACCGCCAATTGGCCGCTTCGCGGTCAAAAGACCGCGGAGGCCATTCTGGCTTTCCCGCTGGGCCGGCGGGCGCCCGCCAAGGGACCGCCCGCCGGCCCAGCGGGAAAGGCCCTGCAACCCAGAAGCCGGCTCCGAATGGAGCCGGCGGTGTTGCAGGGGTGCGACGGGTGCAGTTGCACCCGTCGCGATTTTCACTGTCTGCTAAGCAGACAGTGAAAATCATGCTGGGGCCCTGATAGGGGGCCCCACGACACCCGTTCCTGCCATCCTGTTCCTGGTGGTAAAAACCGCCAGAAACAGGGTGGCGGGAAGGGGGTCGGAATCTCCATGGCGGCGCTGCAAGCAGCGCCGCCATGGAGATTCAGCCCAGACAGGGGAAATCCGGCGGGAAACCGCGGATCCCCTTTTCTGACCGCGGCTTTACCGCCGCGGTCAGAATGGGCAGGGAAGCACCGCCAGCCTGTTGGCGGTGCTTCCGTGGTCATTCACCCTGGCGGTCGATGACCGCCAGAGTTGGAATGACCCCCTGTGTGTAGATGACAATATGTTACCACTTGGTTTAGTAATATATTTATTAAAATTGAGTGTTTAAACAAACTGAGAAACACTCCTGCCCTGATGGCAATGTTGTTAGTAAACTAAAAGAAGTCCTAGGTTATGTGGGATAGACCTCATGGGTATGTGAGCTAGATTCCTGTGATGCATGCAGCAAACTTTAGTCTACTTAATCAAACACGCTTTTTTGTACTGCAGAAATGCTGAGCTCATATATTTGAAGGTGCAATCATATGTGAGAATTAAGAAAAAGGCGACTCTGTAAACTATTTGCCTAGCATCACACAATTTGAGACGTGTTTACGGGTCAAGTACATTACAGTAAGGTCGAGTAGATTATTTAAGTTACTCAACCTGCAGATCTAGTAACATTTTTATGATTTTTCGAGCCCTGCATGTAACCCAGGATCCATACTGCAGGCACCGAATGGTTAGGACAAAAAAAGTCAACTTTTAAAAGTGGCATTTTCAGAACTATAAATTAAAATCTGACTTTGGCATTAAAGAGGATTTTGAATTAAAGTTAATTTGAGACAAGAGCATGATATTTATGCCTGTTCCCTATCAACAATTTGCACTTATCTATCATATGTAATAATGTAACACAGTGTTATCACAATAGAAAAGGTAGGCCTCACCACAGTGAAAATGAAATTTGTGAGTTTTTCAGTACGAAGACATATAAAACTTCAAAACATATGTCCTATATTTAGGGCCTAACTTCGGGGTGGCATTTGTATCAAAAAAGAAGGTGTAGATCTGGCAAAAGGTTTATTTTGCCAGGTCGAATTGGCAGCTTTGCACACAGTGGTGGGCTTGAAATATGTTTTACTGGGCTACTTAGGTGAGTGGCACAATCAGGGCTGCTGGCCCAGTAGTCACATTTCATTTACAGGCCCTGGTACATGTAGTACCACTTTACTAGGGACTTTTAGGTAAAATAATTAAGTGTGCTAATTGTAAGCCAATTCTACCATGTTGTAAGTAGTGAGCACAAGAACGTCAGCACTGGTTAGAAGTAGGAAAATGTAAATAATCCTAAGGCCAACAAAACCGAATTTCAGCAAACAGGAGGGAAAAAGGCAAAATGTTTAGGGGTAGGTGTGCATTTGCAGATCATAATAAGCCTGTTGTATACAGTGAACAGTGTCATGTCTGTAAGATCGGCGTTGGCAATGGAATTGCTAGTAGGAGGGAATACAGTTTCACCTGTGGTGGTCAACCAGTGTGGGCGTGTGACCTCCTAATATTAGGCTAAGGTGACATGTAATAGGGCAGTGACATCTATTACCCTTAGAGGTCGACTCAAATCTTTTGACACAGACAGGAGTAATTAGATCATCAAATCAAACAATGAGAACCAATAGTCATCTACAATAACAATATGCAATAAGGAGTCAGTAATTTATACACACCATGACCTATGTGGCCATAAATCACCAGTAAAGTTTTAACTTTATTGCCCTTAAATTGACAATGCTAGAGTCACGTAACTGATGGGCAAAACCAAATGATAGCAATACAGAAACAACACAGGCTGTCCAAAGTGTCTGAAGAATCTAAATCTAATAAGTATAATCACCATTAAACACACCAAAGGAGTTATGCAGAATGACAACAGAATTAATTGGAAAATAGCAAAAGGATTCATTAGTTTCCATTTGAATCAATCACAGTCAATTAAATACCATTCAGATCAAATATTGGGTGCAGTCATCCTAGCTACAAAACTCCAATTCAAAAAGCATCAGCTGAACACAGGAACAACAGGTCTTCAGCGGTCAGCATCAGGAACATGAAAAGGGAAAACCGTTCAGGAATGTTGGGCCTAATGTAACTGAACTGTTAAAATCATAAGTAGCTGGACAGAAGAGCTGAATAGTAGAACTGAACAGAAGCTAAAGAGAATCTGACTGCACAGAAAGCTAAACAGAAAACAGAAAACTGACTTACATCACCTGGAACTTGCTAAATTAAAGTCCCAAAAGTTACTAGCTAAGCTTCTATTGGCCAAGACTATGAGGTGCGGTAAGTAAGTGACCAGTTAAATTTAAGTTGGGCTTCAGTTGTATCCTTCTTCGTTCCTTTTCCAAGATAGGCTCATGTTCATTCTCCGAACTGGACGGCAATTTCCTCACAAATATAACATTGTTAAAACAGCAGCACAGAACATGACATTTTACTAACGTGGATTCCTACCAAAAAGTAAGGCTGACTGTTAAAACTTGCAATTGTTATCACAAAGAAGTACAGAGCGAACAGCTAATAGACAATGTTTGCAAAAGCATTTCAGTAATGTCAACATAAAATTTCAACATTGTGCTTCTGGAAAAATACTAAAACGTAATACTTTTTACTAAATGCTAAATATTCAAAGCATGTTTAGTTCATTATTCCTCAATTAATAATAATTTCAGATCATTGGTTTTGTGGTACATGTGGTTATAATTTATCAAAATACATTTTCACAGTCATTTATTATTTCACATAGAACTCGAGGTGGCTGACACCATGTCAGTCACAATTTAAACATACATGTTTTATTTTTCTAACACACGTTTCCCTATTTAGGCCTTTTAATACACATTGATCGTTTCGTTTTGGTTGCACATATTTTATTAATAATGTTTGCTCTCTAACAGTCCCTCCTCTGATGGCAATATGTGCTGTCACAAAAGAACATATACTAATGAGACAATTCAAAATTTAGTTTGTTTAGTATATTTACTGTTAGGCTTTCGCCAATCCTCAAAATTTCTCAAGTCACGAAAGTATCTGCTTTTTATCTTTTCCATTTCTATTTCTTCCTTCCTCTGTTTATTTTCATTCTTTCTAATTGTATGAGTCTATACAGCTTGTAAAATCCGATTATACATATGAGACACTCAGCTTCCATTAATAATGGTTTCAATATCATTCCCACAGCATCCTGACCAAGATTTCCCAACCAGTTTCCCATTTCAGTAAAACTTTTGCCTATATTTTCCCACACACTTAGTTGTTTCAGGTCCTGTAAGTCAGAATTCAAATTTGTCAAATTTCTAATATAATTTCTTATTTCGTTACTGTTGTCTGGGATAAAAGTGCAACAATATTGCGCCTCAAGCATCCAACAGACTACGCCCTCTTTTGCTAAAAGGATATCTAACGCAAGACAGTTCTGAAGACCCATTGAACGTATCACAGCCATTTCTGTGTCCATTACAATTATTACCCCAGAAAAAATATATTAACATTTTGTCCACAATGGTTGATGAACAACTCCTACAGAAGGAATAATTGTTCCAAATATATCCCTAGTTATTTCTGAATAACTTGCTCTTTTTGATCTTGGTCTTAGGTTCTCATGAGTATCATTTATATTGTCAATCTGGTCCATTTTAGGAAAAACCACTCCCAAGTAACAAGTCCCATACCATCCCCTAGGGATACGATTATAGGCATTTTTAACACAAATATAACATACACCAGGAATTGCAGGAACTAGTCCATTTAGCATAAAGTCCCATGTATTCTTAAATAGAAATACATGTCTGCATTCACTTGTTCCCACAAACTTAGTACCCGTTCTGGATTGAGGCCTGTATATACAGAGCTTCCCTACATGTTGATAATCTAAAGCAACCTTTCATTGTATGTTCGTCACAATATATGCATGGTCATTCTTGTGATTGCGTTTTACTAAACCCTTCACTAGTTTTCTCCTTCCTCCTTTCTTCTATTATCATGAGCCCGAATCAGGAACCTTTTCTCAATTGATGTAAGTATATATGTCAAATTGTTCCTATGAGCATAGGTCTACCCAAATGTCAGTGTAGGTTCAAAGAAACCTCCTACAATGTTTAGGTTCCTAGCTTTAACAATGCTACTCTAGTGTTGGTTAACTGGAACAAAAGAAAAGACTAGGGCCCTCATTACAACTTTGACGGGCGGCGGAGGCCGCCCGCCAAAGTTGCGCCGCAGGAATACCGCACCGCGGTTTGAAGACCGCGGCCGGCATTCTGAGTTTCCCGCCGGGCGGGCGGGCGGCCGCCTTAAGGCCGCCCGCCAGCCCAGCGGGAAACAACCTTCCCACGAGGACGCCGGCTCGGAATCGAGCCGGCGGAGTGGGAAGGTGCGACGGGTGCAGTGGCACCCGTCGCGTATTTCACTGTCTGCAATGCAGACAGTGAAATACAAAGTGGGGCCCTCTTACGGGGGCCCCTGCAGTGCCCATGCAATTGGCATGGGCACTGCAGGGGCCCCCAGGGGCCCCGCGACACCCCCTACCGCCATCCTGTTCCTGGCGGGCGAACCGCCAGGAACAGGATGGCGGTAGGGGGTGTCAGAATCCCCTCGGCGGCGCAGCGAGCTGGGCCGCCTTGGAGGATTCAAAGGGGCAGCGGGAAACTGGCGGGAGACCGCCAGTTTCCCCTTTCTGACCGCGGCCAAACCGCCGCGGTCAGAATGCCCTGCGGGGCACCGCCGGCCTGTCGGCGGTGCCTCCGCGTCCAGCGGCCCTGGCGGTTACAAACCGCCAGGGTCGTAATGAGGGCCTAGGTCATAATTTGAATGAAAATACTGCATGTTTTCCTGATTATAAAGTCTTGTTAATAGAAGACTACAACTAATTCCATAAATTAGTGGTAAGCTATGATATGTAATCCCTTCTTGTACTGAGGAAGGAATTTGTGTACATGCAAAACATCCTCTCACATCCATAGTCTCAACAAATTCATACAGCAAATAGAAGAAAGATCTCCTTGTGAGCTGTCTAAGTGTAAGTAACTCATCTTTTTATAATTTGTCTAACTCAGAGTGTACTAGTCTCTTGTATTGGAGAATATGTATATTAATTACAGCTGTATCAGAAACACTCATGCTCATGATTAATAACAAACTTATCAACACACATACAACTGCCAATCCAACACACACATACTTGCACCAATTGTTTTTATTGCAATTGGTATTCATGGCCTGTAAAGAATCAAAAAGTGGAAAAAATAGATTTGACTATGCAGCCACAATCAAAAATCTTCAGTTTTCTTTGCAATTATTTACAGCAGCTTTCAGTATCTCCAGAATTCGTCAAAATCGGTTTAGCAACTTTGTCAAAATCAGTTTCAGATGTCTCTTTAGTAGATCACAGTCTGCTGATCACTATTACTTCCAATGTATAATGTCTTTCTTGAGAATGTAACTTCAAAAACTCAGCTCAATTATCTAAAATGTAAAACTGGATTCTCATGGTTAAAACAAAAGGACATAAACTTGTGTTCCCACTCATCAGCTGCAAGGTATGTCCACTCGGGACCTGAGTATCTTCAACTTGCAACTCTCTTTCTCTTGGATTTTTGACTTGTACTTATTTTTTCTTCACTTAGATCTGTTCCTTCTGTTGTTTATGCTTCCTCATTTATACTTGATAACACACCAGTAACCTGTTCAGCTGCATGCAAAGAAGGGCATTTATCTCCTTTTACAGTTTTTCTAGACGGTGATGGGCAATTGGACTTACATTTCTTCTTGGTTTAGCAGGAATTTGACAAGCTTTTCTTGAACTTTAACCTGTTTCACCTGCACTATCAGGCACTTAAGGAGGAGTCAAATCTGCATGACTTTGATTCAGCTCAGCTTCACTTTCCGCTACTTCAGGATACAAGATTTTCTTTATCTCTTTTTCCCAATCGTCTGCTTCTGGGAGAGTCCACCTTAGACTTGACTTTCCTGCCACATCCACTTCCACTTCTGCTTATATAGGAGTATCAGGATTGTCCTCAGTTTCATCTTTCGGAGGAGTACCTGGAACTTCACCAGTTTGCACTGTCTTTACTTTCTGCAGTCTCTTGTTCTGCCTTTGTCACTGGCTGTTCTTGAGACTGTACAGTTTCTGCTGGTACTCTCAGGAACAGTGGATCTTCATCATCCAAAGGATATGGCACTTTACGAGTGTAGCTCCAGTTTGGAATTCCAGCTCACTTCACAGCAGTTGTCATCACTAGAATGACCTGGAAAGGTCCCTTCCACCTAGGTTCCAAGCAAGTCTTCTGCACTGCTTCTTGATCATCACCCAGTCACCAGCCCGAAGACTGTGACACTGGTCTTGGGATGGTGGCACGGCTTTAGCTTCCACCTGGTGAGACAAAGAGCAAACCACATCAGCTAGACCTTTGCAGTAATCCAGCACCAAGTCATCTGTAATGCTTACAAGCACGTTTGCAGGAACACCTGGCAATCTCATGGCTCTGCCCTTCAGTATCTCATGAGGCAAGAGACCAGTCTTTCTGTCAGGTGTACTTTGCATGCTCATCAGAACCAAAGGTAAAGCATCAGGCCATTTCAGATCAGTGGATATACACATCTTTGCTTATTGAGCTTTCAAGGTTCCATTCATTTGCTCTACTGATCTAGAAGCTTCAGGACGGTAACTACAGCCTGCTCATTGTTTAAGGCTAAACATAGCATTTTCATCACCTCGTTATTGTCGTGACTTCCAGTATCTGATTCTAAAGTGGCCAGAAAACCAAATCTTGGAATCAACTCCCTAAGTAACAGCTTTACTACTGTGAGGCTATCATTTCTAAGTGTAGTGTAGGCTTCAGTCCAATGACTACATTTACAGACAATTATCAACACGTATCTCAAACCACCACACACATGCATCTCAGTGAAATCCATCTGTATTTTGTTAAATGGACCACCTGATCTTCCAATGTGACTCAGATTAACAACAGTTCTCTTTCCCATGCTCATTTGTTGGCATGTAATGCATCTATGACAAATTGCTTCTGCAACCTGTCTTGATTTTGGATTGAACCAGGATTGCTGAAAAGTCCAAATCATTGCATCTCTGCCAATGTGAGTTTGACCATGTTAGTATGTAGCCATTTGTGTCAGTAGACAGTTTGGCAAGACTACCTGCCCTTCATTTGAGACCCAGATTTCATCCATTTTAATTTGGTTGCAACCCAATTGTATCCAACTTGTTTTTCATCATCTGGAACCTCATCTTGTAATTTTTTAATTTCTTCCTAAGTGTCAACTATTGTCAACAAAAAGCTTTGCATTGTCTTGTCAAATCTAGCATTCTGATCAGAATATGCATTACCCAAAGAGATAAAATATTTTGCTTTTTGATCCGCAGTACACCTGACAGCTGCAACTTTCTCAGGTAATTGTAAAGCTTTCCGTATTTCATGAATAGGAGAGCCAGAAGAGGTCATTAAACCTCTCTAGAACCACAACTGCCCAAAATCATGAAGAATCTATACTGGCTGTCTGTTAAAATCGTTATTTTAAGCTGTGTTAAAATACTGCATGCTCTAGTAAGAGCAACAAATTCAGCCACTTGTGCAGAAAATACTCCTTGAAGCCATGAAGCTCAAAGTACACCAGAGTTGGTGCACACAGCATAACCACATCTCAGTGTTCCCGCATTGTCTCTTAAACAGGATCCATCAACACAAATTATTTGATCTTTTTTCTCTAATAGTGTATCATGAATATCATGTCTGGGCTTGGTGCACAGTTCAGTAACATCGAGGCAGTCATGTTCCACTTCATTTACATTTTCAAATTCAGCAATGTCTGTAGGTAGCAAAGTAGCAGGGTTAAGTACTCCACACCTTCTAAGGGTTACATTTGGGGACCCCAAAATCAGTAAGTCATAGCGAGTTAACCAAGCATTTGTCAAATATCGAGTCTTGGTCCTGGTAAGCAAGATCTCAACTGAGAGAGGGACCAGAACAGTTAAAGGATGTCCCATCGCAGATCTCTCACTTTGGGCAAGGCTCAGATCAGCCGCTGCTACCTGCTCTTGGCAGCCTCGCAAAGCGGCAGAAACCAGATCGAATGTAGCTGGAAAATATGCTGCAGGACAATTTACACCACCATGTACCTGTGTTAGGACAGAAAGAGCACAACAATCTCATTCATGACAAAGCAGTGAAAATGGTTTTGTGTAGTCAGGCATTCTCAGTGCTGGTGCGCTGCACAGACTCTCAGCTCAGTAAAAGCATTGTGTGTCAATTTCTGCAAAGGCATGGAAATTACTGACACATTGAGAGTCCATTGGCGACAGTAACTCACCGTTCCCAAAAACATTCTGACAACAATTTGAGTAACAGGAGGGTTCATTTGCAATATAGCTGTAACCCTTTCTCTGGACACTTTCCTTGCACCTGTCTCTGTTTGATGTCCCAAGTACTTCACTTCTTTCTGACAATACTGTAATTTTGCTGGAGACACTTTGGGCCTCATTACGGCCCTGGCGGCTGGCGGTACACAGGTGGTAACACCGCCAACAGGCTGGCGGTGTACCGGCAGTGTATTGTGACCGTGGCGCATTAGCCACGGCCATACCGCCGGCACCTCCAACTGACCGCCAGGCTTCCGCCAGGCGGTCACACTGCCCTGGGGTTTATGAGTCCCCACAGCCAGCCTGTCCATGGCGGTAAACACCGCCATGGACAACCTGGCGGTAAGGGGGCTCGGGGGGGACAACCTGGCGGTAAGGGGGACTCCGGGGCCCCCAGGCACAGCCCCATTGCGCATTTCACTGCCCGAATTTTGGGCAGTGAAATGCGCGACGGGTGCTGCTGCACCCTCTGCGCATTAACATTGCCGCCGGCGCTATTATGAGCCCGCTGCAATGTTGATGTGACTTTTCCGCTGGCCCAGCGGAAAAGTCATAATAGGGAGCCACATATACCGCCAGCACTGGCGGTATAGTGGCACCCGCGGCTTCGGCGGTCTTTTAATAAGACCGCCGAAGTCGTCTTGTGGGCCTTTATGTCCATTTTCACCCAGATGATTCAATAAGGCAAATAGTATCTTGCCTGCATGCTTCTCGTATCTTTGAAGCAACCAATACATCATCAATGTACTGAACCAATGTAGTTTGGAAAGGCATTTCCGATGACTCTAAATTCTTTTTCAACACTTGATTAAATATTGATGTGGATTCTGAAAAGCCTTGTGGAATTCTGCACCAGGAATAAACATGATTGCAGGATTTAAAACAAAAGAGAAACTGGCTGTCCTCATGTAGAGGCACTGAGAGAAATGCTTGTGACAAGTGCACTACTGTGAACCATTCTGTGTCAGCTGGAATTTGGAACACAATTAGGTACCACTGGACAACATTTGACCACTATGTCATTAATTTTTCTCATATCCTGAACTATGTGAATTTTCACACTAGGTTTTCCCAAACCCATAATATGTGAGTGTGAAGATGGCTTGGTACTCTGAGTACTGTAGAAGTGTCATTACTAGAATGTGAAGAGGTAGGTGGTGACATCAAATGGAATGTGTGGAAGTCCAGAGGAGAGAGAGAGAGAGAGAGAGGAAGAAGGAAGGAGCTGTGCTGGAGGTGCTGTGCATTACTTGTGAAATAGAAAGATGGAATCATACAACTATGGAAGACTCATCTTTACATTGGCGACGAGGTGACCGTGCAGGAGACGGATTGAGTAGAACACCTCCACTCCTGGAAGTGAATACAGCTCGATAAGTCAGCAACTTTACAGAGTATTAAAAAAAAGAAGAAAGAAAAACTTTCAAAAGAAGCTTTTCAACCTTCTTCGATCTTCGAACTGTGGTGAGCTAATCTATTATTAGAACTGTACCAATTTAAATAATTTCAAACCAACTCATTCATCCCTTGGAGTGTTAAATATCAAAACGATAATTGTCAATGTTACTGGGTAACAAACTGAAGCGCAATATTACTGAGCAGAATACCTTAATTGGATTAAGGAAACTGTTCACAATTATTTTATGCGCAACCAACTGAATCTAGGTTGCGTTTCCGCAACAGATGAATGTGTATTTTTAAACACACGGAGCGTGCGAACCGCGTGCGGCGCATTGAACCCGAACTCTGCACGCTCTGCTTAATCAAGCAGTGTGAGCGTGTGAAGCGTGTGCGGCGCATTCAGCTGGCATTCAGAAGGAATCTGAGACTGCGGCTCCCTGCCGCGAGCAACTCTGACCGCGGCTTCCTGCCGCGAGTAAAATTGAGCTCGGCTGAGTACTTAAAGATCGCGGCTCTTACTGCGAGTGAAATTGGACTCAATAACAAAGTTATTTACATATTGTATATACAAAGAAAAGAACCTTACCTCTCTGCGCTTCAGATTTCCGAATCTTCATCGTCAGGAACTAGAAGGAACTTCATTGTAAGGAAAGAGAAGAAGGACTTAGTGAAAATTAGAAACAGCAGGGAAAGAAAGACGTTGAGTGAAAATTAGAAACAGCAAAGAAAGAAAGACTTTGAAAGAGAGAAAGCATCAAAATATTAAGAACATACTACATAACATTTAGTAGAGAAAAAAATAAAATAATATAACAATAATAATAAATAAAGAATTAAGGAAATCTTTATTGAGTTAAATAATTGGAACTATGGGCGATCAGAGCATGTCTTCACCACCACCTTTTTTACCAACTCCTGGGGAGCTACCTATTCCATGGAAACAGTGGAAAAAGATGTTTACTACTTACATACTGGCAATTGGGGGTGATCGTTATAGTCCTATCAGGAGGCAGGCTATTCTTCTTCATCATTTGGATATAGAAGGGAGAAGAATTTATTAGGACCTACCAGAAGTTTCCTTAGGTATGGGTGATGGTCAACCCACCAGCGTATTTGAGATGTCCTTGCAAATGCTAGATTTACAATTTACGCCTAAAACCGATTTAGTTTTGGAGCGTCATATGTTTTTCTCGAGGATGCAAAGTGCCGATGAAGATATGGCGTCGTATGTGGCGACCTTACGTGGGCTCGCATTGTCTTGCCGCTTCGAACAGTTATCTGATTCCCTGATAAGAGACCAGATAGTAAGGTGTACTTTTAACGAGAAGATAAGAGAGAAACTATTAATAAAGACCCAAATCTGGAAGAAGCGATACAAATCGCTAAAAGAATGGAGCACACGGCTGTGTGGCTACAGGAAATGGATGATTCAAACAAAGAAGGAAAACAAAATGTTATTAGTGAAATAAAGAATAAGAACAAATTCCCAGTTAATGAAGAGAAGAAGAAATCAACAAGGAGTTGGGAAGACTGGGATGGGGGAAAGTTCGGCTTGAGGGAAGTAAAATGCTATTGGTGCGGTGCGCCTGGGCACATTGCATCAAGCAAAATGTGTGCTGCAAGGAGAGCAATATGTCGCAGTTGCGCCAAAAGAGGGCATTTTTCCAAGGTTTGTAAATACAAAATTAACGAAGGTGGTAGGCGCACAATCCAAGAAATTCAGGATGTATGTGGGAACTTGGAAGAAATAATATTAACAGTGGACTGAAATCTCAATGATCTAGTGTCTAATGAGAGAACTACGTGTATACAGGATTTGACCCTCAAGGTTGATCTGGAAAGTACAAATGTATTAGAGAAACCTCATGCTCAAGTGTTACTGAACGACATGCCAGTCAAACTGTTGGTAGATTCTGGAAGTCTGGTTACAGTCATTTAAAAGAAAAGCATATGAGGAACTGTGGAATAACGCTGGAAATGATAATTTGTTGGAACCGGATATAAAAGCTGTAGGCTATGCAGGGAAAAGGATAGAAATGATAAGCATGTGTTGGATGACAATTGTTTTCAAGAGAAGAGCAGTTAAAGGAAGGATATATATCACAGACTTTGGAACTAATTTATTAGGCTGGCGTCACCAGAAAGATTTGGGCATAATTCTGAACCCCAATGCTAAAGAGACTGTAATGATTATGGAAAAACAAGGAATTAGTGAAGTAAAAGAAAACCTTCGTCATCCCTTAATCCAAAAGCATCCGCAAGTTTTTTCATCAAGACTGGGTATCTTGAAAGGGTTTTCGCACAAGATTGTACTAAAGAGAAATGCAAAACCAGTAGTCCATAGAGTGCGAGACATACCGAACTTGATGAGAGAACCTTTGAAAAAAGAATTGGACAGGTTGTTGCAAGATGGTATCATTGAGCCTATAGAGTCTTCAGCATGGCTCGCTCCACTTGTTGTAGCACCCAAGGAGGCAGGAAGGATTTTTTTATGCATCGATCTCAGAGATCTGAACAAAAATATCTGGGTTGACAGACAACCATTGCCAAACATTTCTCAGATGTTATTTATAAAAGGCAAAGGGTGTATTTTTAGTGTGTTGGATATGTCCTCAGCATATCATCAGATTAATCTGCATGAAGATTCTAGACACTTGACATCCTTTGTGACGCCTCTAGGGGCTCTCCGCTACAAGAGGAAGCCTTTTGGTTTAGCCTCTGCCTCTGCCGTCTTCCAGAGACTGATGGTAGAGATTTTTGGTGATATGGACAAAGTATTATGCTTTCAAGACGACATTTTTATCGTGGGTAACGATGAAAGAGAGCATGACCTCTTATTTGAAGAAGTAATGTCCAGATTAGAAAAGAGAGGCCTAACCATTAAGGAGGAAAAATGGCAAATTAGAAAATCTGAAGTAACATATCTGGGACACACTGTTAGTGAGGATGGTATTAGACCTAAGAAAAGCATAGTGGCTGCAATTGAGAATGCACCAGAGCCGAATAGCAAGGATGAGTTAAGGTCTTTCTTGGGTCTTGCAGAGTACTGTGCCAAGTTCATAAGGAATTTTACAGAGATTGTAGAACCCTTAAGGAGACTAATTGAGAAAGGAGTAGTATATGAGTGGAGTGAAGATTACAAATGTGCCTTTGAGAGCGTGAAGAAGTTTATTTTAAGAGCTCCTACTTTAGGTGTTTTTGATGTAACAGCAAAGACATATGTAACTTCAGATGCGAGCAATGTAGGAGTGGGAGCAGTATTGACACAGGTAAAGGATGGTGATGAATATGTTGTGGGTTTCGCTTCAAGACGATTACAGGGTGCGGAATTATCATATTCTGTAATTGAAAGAGAGGCCTTAGCTTGTTGCTGGGGGATCAATCATTTCAGGTTTTACTTATGGGGAGCGCCTTTTAAATTGGAAACAGATCATAAGCCGTTAATTTATATTTTCAAAGGGGGGCGTGGTTTAGAAGGAAATGTAACACCACGTATTTCAAGATGGTTATTTTCTATAATGGAGTATAATTTTGATGTAGAGTTCGTAAAAGGTAATAGAAATGTGGTTGCGGATTGTTTGTCAAGAATGCCAATCGTTGTAGAGGAAATTGTAGGCGAAGGAGTTGAGAATTTTGTAGGAACAATCCTAGGCGAACTGGCCTTGAGTGAAAGCGAATGGGATAATTCTAAGGCAAACGATTCCATTATGAGTAAGGTGGAAAGTAAAATAATTAATGTGCGGACATATGAGGACGAACGAAGTAGTGATGTGTCTTGTTACTTCAAGATAAATGATCAACTGAGTGTACAGGAGGGTAGGTTGTATAGGAGAAATCAAATTGTTACCCCTGAGGGTGTTAGGAAGCACATTATTGACATCACACATCAAGGACATTTGGGACGAGGAGTAATGAAGAGGAAAATAAGACAATCGTTCTGGTGGCCAGGAATGGATAAACAGGTTGAAGAGACAGTGAAGAATTGTGTACCTTGTAGTAATAGTGACAAAACTAAGATTCTAAGGCAGACTCCTTTGGCTCCTATGATGTTTCCAGAAAGACCTTGGGAAAAACTAGCTGTAGATTTTATTAGTCCTGTCTCCAAGCTGGGTGCTAAGAGCAAGTTTATTATTGTGCTGGTGGACTATCACTCGAAATGGTTTGTTATCACAATTGTTGACTGCAATAGTCATAGAGTTTTTTGAAGAAATCTTCTTAGAAGAAGGAATTCCAAAGACTATTGTGTCTGACAATGGTGTACAATTTGTGTCACGTGAAATGGTGGAATATTTACAGAAGATGGGAATTAGTCATGAAAGAGTTGCCCTGTTCCACCCACAAGCCAATGGGTTGGTTGAGAGATTGAATCGCGTGATAATGGATAATATTCAATTATCTTTAGCTAATCATCTCTCTTGGAAAAAAGAGTTAAGTAAAATGATGTGGACATATCGCACAACTCCACATTCAGTGACCGGCGTGGCGCCGTTTGTATCTCTTAAGGGGAGAATGCCGGGTGTGAAAGAATGCCCAGTGTGGTTAAAAACTGAAAGGGATGTGAGAGTGGACAGGGAGGTAGTTAGAGAGAAAGTAGAGGAGATGCAGAAGAAAAATATGCGACATTATAACAAAAGAATGTGTGTGAAATCTTGTCACATAAATAAAGGGGATTGGGTAGTGACAAGAAGAGGTGGAGTAGTTGTGAAAGGAGACATCAAGTATTCTGCTCCTGAATTGGTGAAGGAAATTCAACGAAATGTAGTAATTTTAGAGGATGGTTCTTCTTGGAATATGGGAAGTGTGTGCAAAATTCATCGTTAAAATGTAACATTTCTTAATTATTCTGTAGAACTTAGTGTTGTGAACTAATATTAATAGCTTTATCTTATCTTTTATACTTTTGTTATTCGTTGTATACCATATAAGGGGGAGAAGTGTGAAGATGGCTTGGTACTCTGTGTACTGTAGAAGTGTCAATACTAGAATGTGATGAGGTAGGTGGTGACCTCAAATGGAATGTGTGGAAGTCCAGAGGAGAGAGAGAGGAAGAAGGAAGGAGCTGTGCTGGAGGTGCTGTGCATTACTTGTGAAATAAAAAGAAGGAATCATACAACTGTGGAAGACTCATCTTTACAGTGAGTCACACGGGCTTCTTAGCACTTCTTTCAAGACCTCTTGCTCAACAAAATCTGCAATTACAGGAGTAACTCCTTCAATTACATCTGGTGCCATGGGATATTGAGGAGGTTTCGGGAAAACTGCATTAGGTTTGTCTGTAACATTAACTGGTTCCACTCCTTTAATTAGCCCAATATCTTGTCCAGAAAGATCAGACTTTCAAAATAACTGTGTCTGGTAGGTCACTTGGCAGGTCTGGACTGTAAATGCAGGACAAAAGGGTAATAAATGGGAATTCTTCATTAACTAGATTATAGTCAATTGCTATGCATGATTCCTCATCATCACTAATTGTTTGAATCGCAATTCCGTAATTTGTGTAAATAATCAAACATTTTAATTTGCACAATAGATCTCTTCCCAAAAGGCAGACTGGACTTGAGTCACAAACTACGAATCTGTGCATGCCTTCAAAAGTACCAATTTTAACAGGAATAGGTTCTGTAATCAGATTTGTCAAGTGTTGATTCGCTACTCCTACAACCTGCACTGTGTTCCCTGAAAGTGGCCCATTGGGAACTTCTGCAGCTTCATGACCCATAATTGTTCCATTTACGTAGCGACCATTCAGATCCACCTCTGATGAAGCTGTTAACACACATTCTTCTTCATCTGAACTCTCACTCACAATTTCTTCACTCAATTCATCCTCACTGTGTAAGGGGGACTGTGTAATCAGTGGTTGACTGTTTTCTTTTAACCTTTAACCCATGTTCTGCTGAGGAACTACTACCCGCTGCTGTGCCTTTGGAGTTTGAGGTATTTGCATTTGCTGCTGCTGTGGCATCATTTTCATCTGCTGTTGCATTTGCTGTTGGGGCACCTGAAAGCATGGTACCTGCTGTTGGGGAATTTGCATTTGTGGAATCTACATTTGATTATTCATATTCTGGACATTTATATTAGGTTTCCGATTTCTCTGTCCTCTCAAATTCGGAAAAAGATTATGTTCATTCAACTGCACAACACCTTCCTGCACCATTAAAGGACATTCCCGCTTTCAATGTCCGAGACCCCCTCAAGCATGACAAGGTAACATTTTCTTCATTGCCTGCATATCACCTTAATTAACATTAGTATTCAAATCAACACGATTTCCATTTCTACCACCAACACGTCCTCTTCCTTTCGCTTGGCCCTGACTCAGAATCCCTTGCATGTTTCCCTGTTGTTGTGGAATTCCTTGTATTCCTGATTGTGCTGCTCTAATCTGCCTCACCGTTGCCTTTCTTTCAGTCTTTTCTGCTTAATTTCAATTTTGTCACTGCAATATTTAGCAAACTGCAATACTTCATCAACCTGTTTTACTTGACAGCTAATCAAATGACTCTTAAGCATGTTACTAATTTCTGGTCTCAACCCCTGCACAAACCTGAACACAAAATTAATCATGGCTTTGGGTTCAAATGTCCCTGTATCACTGTAATGCTTGAATGCCTGCAACAACTTTCATAATACGCATGTATTGACTCTTTTGCTTTCTGAGCTGTCTTATCAATTCTCTGCCAATCAATATCTTTTGGTGAAATTCTCATTTTCAAAAATTCAATCACTTTTTAATAGCTTTTCATTACTTCAGGAGACGGTGCACCTGTAACTGGATCTCATGGGGGCTCTCTTGTCAGCCGGTCAACACTCCTTTTGCATTCAATCCATAAATCAGCTGTTTAAAACTTCCTCACCACAAGCGGTGCCATATTGGGAATTGGTTTAAAGTAAAACCTTATGAATGTGGAGTCTGAGGACCAATCTGCTGCATTCAGGATGTCCTCTAAGTGCTCTCCCAGGCAAAACACCTTGGACGCCATTGTTCTCCTAAACGAATGTGTGCCAAAAATCTTGGTATCAATACCAGCCTCCTGCATAGCCCAGCAAACCCATCCTGCAATGGTGGGCGAGGAGACTTCCCAAAATGGTTTTTGAAGGGCAATTAACAATTGACGTTTCCTGTGTGGATGGAACTGCTCTGTCATGACTTCATATGCCTTGATAGCTCGTACCACACAACCTCGGGTGATCTGGAAACGAAAAGTAAGTTACAATATGAGAATTGTATAGTCTAGAAATATGAAAGGTATCTCCGTCCGGAGTAAACACTCTACCTGTAATATCCAGAGCTCGAACATCCAAGACCCGTCTGCAAGAGACTAGGCAAAAACATGTCGCCAGCTTTATGGATAATTCCTTCCTAAATAGGTATTTGTTAGATTGCCACAATAAGAATAGGTTTAGTTCTTTGTTGACATTCCATAGGGCTGAGTATCTAGGTTCTGGTGGTAGTGATAGGCGAATACCTCACAGCAACTTCTGTACCAGGGGCTGTTCCCCGACGGGGTGGTCCCCAATAGGCACATGGCCTGCCGATATGGCTGACCTAAACGTAAACCAGGCCTTCCTTCGCCAAAGAAGCCAAAATGTTCAAGATGTGGACAACATCGGACGCCACAAGATCCAGGTGCCTGCTACGATACCAGCCCAACCATCCGGTCCATGTTGACCTCTATCTCTTTCCCTGCTGTCTGCCCAGGCCTTCGAGAGGAGGGAGGCAGCTTGCTTTGAAATTCCTGGGACTTTCCACTGTCTCCGCTAATCCTCCAAGCTATATGCAACAGTGCCCTCGTCAGCACCAGAGGATGCGGATTCCCGTCAAGATCCTGAAGGAGATCTGTGTGCATGGGTAGAGGGATTGGAAAATCCCAAGAAAGTTCTAGAAGAACTGGATACCAGGATTGTGATTTCCAAGTCTGCGTCACTAGTACCAGGTCCGCCTGCTGTATCTGCGCCGACAAGCACATGATCATCGCAAATGGGGGATCCATTCTCCAGTCCTGCAGAAAGGCATCTGTGGCTATTGCCCCCTGGTCCGGTCTCCAACGGACGTATCTGGGAGTTGGTGATCCATCCTGGATGCGAAGAGTTCCATCGAGAAAGGGCCCCAATGATCTTGCAGCGTGCGGAAGTCTAGTTGGGGATGCTTCGTCAGGACCCGTAAAGAGAGAGTGGGCCATAAACGCTTTCTTTAGCCTTTAGCCTGTTAGAGGCATCCATCTCCACCCAAGCTTCAGGGACCCTCTTGCGCTTGGGGATTACAGGGGGAGAGAGGTTGCCCTGGAGGTGGGGGGGTCGCAGAGCCTGAAGTGTCTTCCTGCCCAAAAGGTGGTCTGGCGCAAGCCCCTTTGGTGAACTGCATGATCATCTGCTCCAGGGGGGCCACCGCCTTCTTCACTGCCCCACAAATTGCTGCGTCCATAATTTTTCAAAATTCATCATCAAGGGGAAGATGTGTTACCTGTTCCTCCTCCATATATGTGTCTTCCGTGTCATTCATCTCGGCAGTGAAGGGGTTAATATGGTTGCATGGATTAATATCGATCTCACTGACTGGGGGAGGGGTGAAATGGTATTTGGGC
Organism: Pleurodeles waltl; assembly: GCF_031143425.1. NCBI lineage: Eukaryota > Metazoa > Chordata > Amphibia > Caudata > Salamandridae > Pleurodeles > Pleurodeles waltl. The sequence goes on along the minus strand of NC_090443.1, from coordinate 1,025,278,038 downwards.
CCAAAGTAAATTGGGGTATTACAGAGGGTATGTAGCAAGGTGGGGGTGTCCTAACCGAAAAGAGAGTGCAGGCTGATAGGCCTAAAGGCCCTGACCCCAACACGCACATATGCTGTAAAGGGCTAGACCCGCCTGGGCCGGTGTCAATCACCACGCTATTATTGGCATGTGATCCGATACCCAATACAATACGGAGCCCCACCGGGGTGTTCAGCTACAGGCAGACGGGGCACAAATCGTAAAGAAGTGCTACCGCGATCGGCAGGCCATGTTAGACTGTTATTTGAAATGACCCACGCCAGCCGGTTCGTAATCTGCGAGGGACACGAGTCCCTATTGTCATGCCGTGCCCTCTAGAGGTCAGAGGACCTCACCTCCATGCCCCTGAGGCGCCAGCAGTGCGGCCATAGAGAAGGGACGAGCGTTCCTGCGGCCATAAAACCTAAGGAGGCAAAAGTTAATCACATGTGATAAAGCACCAGCAGAATATGCAGAGGGAAAAAAAGTTACGAGACTTGAGGCCACACTTAGCTCAGCTGCTGGGAGCAGCGATGAAAGAGGAGGGACAACAGAGCCAGAGGACTTTATTGAGGAGAAGGGATTGTTATTAGCTGGTGATTTTATGAAATGTTTCTGTTTTTCCCAAGTGCTGATGGGAAATTAAGTTCTTTGTTGTTTCTGGCTTTGCTGCTGTACAATAAAGTAAAGAAAGCAACAGCATAATCCTTGCCTTCGGTCCTGACATAGAATTAATTAGTTGTGCAGTTGAATCAATCACAATCAAATAAATAACATTCAGATCACATCTTGGGTCGGTCATCCTAGCTACCAAACTCCAATTTGAAAAGCATGTGTGGGCTGGACTTTGTCACATGCAAAAATTAAAAATAAGACAAAAATTTGTTTGGAAAACATCTAACTATGGCGCTAACAAAAATGTGGTTGGATTTCTGAAGGGAAAACAACTGTGTTAGACTTTTCATCCTTGGCGTTGTCTCCCTTAACTTTCTGCCTCTGTTTCCCAGATTGTTGATGTGTGATTGACTCTGTTTTTGCTGTTTTTGTTACTCCGGGCACTTTACTACTGCTAACCAGTGCGAAAGTGCATGTGCTCCTTACAAAATGTATATGTAATTGGCTTATCCATGATTGGCATATTTGATCTACTAGTAAGTCCCTAGTAAAGTGCACTAGAGGAGCCCAGGGCCTTTGAATCAAATGCTACTAGTGGGCCTGCAGCACTGGTTGTGCCACCCACATTAGTAGCTCTGTAACCATGTCTCAGACCTGCCACTGCAGTGTCTGTGTGTGCAGTTTTTAACTGTAAATTCGACTTGGCATGTATACCCACTTGCCAGGCCTAAACCTTCCCTTTTCCTGCATGTAAGACACCCCTAAGGGAGGCCCTAGGTAGCCCCAAGGGCAGGGTGCAGTGTATGGTTATGGTAGGACACATAGTAAGGTGTTTTATATGTCCTGACAGTGAAATATTGCTAAATTCGTTTTTCACTGTTGCAAGGCCCATCCCTCTGATAGGTTAACATGGGGGCTACCTTTAAATCTGATTAAAGTGTGGATTCCCTTTGGGAGCGGATAGACATGCGGAGTTTGGGATCTCTGAGCTCACAATTTAAAAATGCATCTTTCAGTAAAGTTGATTTTAAGATTGTCTGTGACTCTGCCTGTTTGTGGATTCCCTGTCTGGGTCAGTTTGACAGTTGGGCTGGTTGCACCTCACACTAGACAGTGCCACAAAGGGAGCTGGGGTGAAGTCTGCATTTCCTGATGAGTCATCTGTGCTAGGAGGGAGGGAAGGAGTGGTCACTCATACCTGAAAGGGCTGTGACTGCCCTCACACAATGCAGTCTCCAACCCCCTGGTGAGTGTCTGGGTCCTGGCCTGGGCAAGGCAGGATTTCACAAACAAGAGAGACTTTGCTTTGAAGTAGGCCTACTTCAATTAAGAAATTGGGTATAAGAAGGGCACCCAAAACCAGACTTTAGAACACTTCTGGAAACCAAGAGGAACCTCTGCCTGGAGAAGAGCTGAAGAGCTGAGGAAGAAGAGCTGCCCTGCCTGTGATTGTGCTTTGTGGAGCTATCCTGTAGTTGCTGCTTCTCCCTGTGCTAGAGGACAAAGACTGGACTTTGTGTTGCCTTCCTTCTTGTGAAGATCTCCAAGGGCTTGATTTAGAGATTGCCTCCTGTTATTTTAAGTCTCTGGGACAGCAAAGACTGCTCTCTACCAGCACCTGGAGTCTCTGGAGAGACTCCTACCCTGCCAAGTGGTGCCCATCCAGTTCCTGGGGCCCTGAAAGGATTTAGCTGGCAGCCCAAGAGTGAGAAATCCACGCACAGACTACCTTGCGGGGAAAAGATTGACGTGACTCCGATCTGCAGCTGAAAAATCGATGTGGCGCCGGCTTCGCAGCTGAAAATCAACGCTCACCTGCAACGCGACCCGAAGACCGATGCCCGGGGCTGGAGAAACAATGCACAGCATCGCTGACGGAGACTGGTGAGATCGCAACCCGCGCTGTTTGGTTTTCGGATCATCGTGCGGCTAGATTTCCGAAGCAAACACCGCTGGACGTGTGAAAACTACGCAAGGCCTGCCCAGACCCGAGAGTGCTGACCGGATCGACGCATCGCTCTCCTGCGGAGAGAAGAAACTACGCCTGCCGACCCGACCAAAGGAGAAATGACTCAAGCTCTCGTGAGTGAGTGAGATCGACACATCGCAAGCCCTTTTTGACGCACACTCCCCCGAGCGGGGTTATTTTTGATGCGCTCAAGGTACATTTTCACGCTAACAGCATTAGCGTTGTGTTTAAAATTACATGAAGACTCTTTTTGCATTTTTAGTAATAACTTGACTTGTGTATTGTGGATTTCTGTCGTTTTGTTCTTGTTTTGTTTAGATAAATATTTTCTATTTTTCTAAACCTGTGTTGTGTCATTTTGTAGTGTTTCATTAACTTACTGTGTGTGTTGGTACAAATACTTTACACCTAGCACTCTGAAGTTAAGCCTACTGCTCGTGCCAAGCTACCAAGGGGGTAAGCAGGGGTTAGCTGAGGGTGGTTCTCTTTTACCCTGACTGGAGTGAGGGTCCTTGATTAGACAGGGGGTAACCTGATTGCCAACCAAAGACCCCATTTCTAACAAACTGCAAAGGAAAAACAAATACACATTGGTTATACCTCCCCTAAATTAGGCAGCAGCTTGCAGATTCTTCATCAGCTGAGCACAGGAACTGCAGTTCTTCACCAGTCAGCATCAGGAACATGAAAAGGGAAAACAGTTCAGTAATGTTGGGCCTAATGCAACTGAACTGTTAGAAGCATTAGTAGCTGGACAGAAGAGCTGAATAGCAGAACTGAACCGAACAGAAGCTAAATAAATTGGACTGCACAGAAAGCTAAACAGAAAACTGACTTACATCACCTGAAACGTGCTAAATTAAAGTCCCAAAAGTTACTAGCTTAGCTTCTATTGGACAGCACTATGAGGTGTAATAAGTAAGTGACCAGTTAAATTTAATCTGGGCTTCAGTTGTATCTTTCTTCGTTCCTTTTCCACGATAGGCTCATGTTCATTCTCCTATCCGGACGGCAATTTCCTCACAAATATAACATAGTTAAATGTCATGTTCTGTGCTGCTGTTTTAACAAACATTGCATCGTACTAAAAACTAAGGCTCATTGTTAAACCTTGAAGTATTTATCACAAGGAAGTACAGAATGAACAGCTAATAGACAATGTTTGCAAAAGCATTTCAGTAAGGTCAGCATAACATTTCAACATTGTACTTTTGGAAAAATAAAAAAGTATCACTTTTTACTAATGCTAAATGCATAAAACAATTCTAATATTCAAACCATGCTTAGTACATTATTTCTCAATCTTAATTTCAGATCATAAGTTTTGCAGTACATGTGGTTATAATTCATCAAAATACATTTTCACAGTAATTTATTATTTCACATAGAACTCAAATGGCTGATACCATGTCAGCCACAATTTAAACATACACGTTTTATATTTCTAAAACACGTTTCTGTATTTAGGCCTTTTAATACACAATAATCATTTTGTTTTGGTTACACATATTTTGTAAAAAATGTTTGCTCTCTAACACCAGCACTGGCAGATTTTGTAGAAGGTGCTGGTTTTCACGTGATTCCAGCTTGTCCTGTAGCTCTCCAGCATTACATGTATTTCTGGTAAGCACCACACTTTTTAATGTCGTCAGCAAAGAATATTGGGGAGATTATGAACGAATGTTAACTGAGTCAACTCAGTCAAATTGCCTCGTTGGAGGATTTCTCAGCAGGAAGTGCAATGGCATGTTTTTGTGTTGGGTTAACATAGCCATTGAGTAAAGTGTTCCCTGGCAGTTAGGGCATTAGAATATCTTGTGCAGAAGTGTTTTCTTTGGGTCTTAGGATGTCTTTTCATGAGTTAATTTCATGTGTTTTTTAATACACATATCCATACAGTTTTACTGCTGCAGCCAGATTAGCTCAATTAGAAAGCTGTCGCTGTTGAAAGCAAGCAAAAGGAAGCAATCAACTTAACAAACTACCAACATGCTTTTTATTCCAGTTCAGGCTACTGTACTGTCCAGTATTTCTTGCCAATTTGTAAATAGGCATCATTAGGCAAACATAAGCGGTGGCTGTACTCGCTCCAGGTTAAAGTTATGTTAATATAGCCACACAATGTCTGTGATAATCTCGGTCCAGGCAACAGCAGTTTGTGTAAAGCTTAAGACCTACATAGTGGCTAGACTTCAGAGACCATGCCACCACTCAACCACACTCTCATTACATCAGATCACTCTTTAACAATGCCACTAGGTGGGGGGAGGGGACAAGGTCGTCAAACGCAACCCTAAAGATACCACTTGCTCAGTAATTGACATACAACTAACTTCAAATATCTGATGTTTTGCCATCAAATATCTGTCATCCCCACCAGCAAGATTCATTGGGTGTGTTATCGGTAGTGGGCCATGTTCAGAATGTCTAGCATATCTTCACAACAACTATATTGTTTGTGCTGTGATAAGGTGAAGCAGAAGAACCTTTGCTACATGAGAAGCCTGTTGGCTATTAACTCATAAAAGAGATCATTCAGTTGAAGCCAAAGATCAACCATATCCCTTCAAATTAATTTGTCAGCTGTAAGGGTCTGGTCATGTCACCTGAAAGAGTGTGATGCCATAAAGTGGCTGACCTACCGGGCAAATAACTAATCAGTGTCCAGACCTAGAAAAACTACCAGAACATGCTGACTTTCAGTGCAATGTCGCATAGTTGGTGGGGACATATAAAGAATCTCAATTGTACATTTGAACTTTTGGGGGCCTATTGACAAAGATAAATTTACATGTGTAGATTTATTCCCATGTAAAGATGCAGGCTTACATGTCTCCACCCCTTAAAACAGGTGGTGGAGCCTGCCCGAATATGATTTAAAGGTACTACTAGTAAATTTTCACACATAGACGGAAGTCTCTGGCACTAAGGCTGAGATCTCCATATTGTAAATTAAAGGGAAAAATGAAAAAGTTATAATCATCTGTAGCCAGGTGACCGAGACACTAGTAAACAAACCTTCTTTCCCACAGGCCGTCTTCTACCCCTTTAAGGAAAACCTCCCAGCAGCTGAGAGGGTGAGAGTATAGGAGTGGTTTGGGACAAGAAACCAGGACAAAGAGACGGTGGAGAATCCTGAAGAGCATTGTTGTCGTCATCGTGGGTGGAGGTGTAGTTACAAAGATACGACACCGAGAGGAAGGAAGATTCGAGGTTCCCAAGTCTACAAAGTATTCGGAGGCTCGGAACAGAGACGCGCAGTAAGAAGAAGGAACAGCGCGGCTTGGAGGCGAAAGAAGATGAAACTTGCCAGCCCAGGGGGACATTGGCGGATGAAGAGGAACCCTGCCGGCAGGCTGACCATCCCAGCTATGCTCCCAGGGGAGCGTGGCTAACAAGGGTGTGTGGCCAGGTAGGGGCCTGAGGAAAGCGGGTCAGGGCGAGAAAGTGAAACTTCCTTGGCAAAGCCCGTAATTCTTCATATATACAGGCATGTCGTTCAGTCCTTATAGTGGAATCCTTTTGTTTGTTTTCTTTTTCCCTTATATATGTTCCACTGTATTTCTTTCGGGGTTCGGTGGCAGCAGCACTCGAGGATCACTTCAAAGTGGCTGGACATTGGGGCTAATTCCTTGTTCCTATACAGAAAGCGCTATACACTAAAAGTGCTATACACTAAAAGCGCTATACACTAAAAGCACTAAGGTGGAAAAAATGGTCACTAAAACACTGTAAGCACGGTGCAGGTGACGGTACACAGCCCCCTGTCAGGAATGTAGACGCACACCTGCATATATTTCCTTCTTCCCAAGGGACCAGCAGCGTTGTGTCCTCCACCGGGAGCGAGGACGAAAGAAAGAAATAGAGTTATTCCCCAAATCAGCTATTGTTTTGTTGTTGTGAACAGTAAATAAAGCACTACAGGTATAATCAATTGACTCTGACCACTTGCTACTGCCTAAAAGCCTACATCACCCAAAATGATGAAAAATTATTTTAATGTCAACTAAAAAGGTAAATGAACTAAAGTAATAATTATTAACGTAGAGCTAAAAGCATGTTACAGCACATTAATTTAAAACATTAAGTATTTCATGAGTAATTAAATACATAAAATATATCATTTAATATATAATTATGATCATTTAAAACGTATTTGTTTAATTTTATTTGCTATTAAAAGATATATTTTTCAACAAAAATTTAAATATTATCGGATATAACCTTTAACACTATGTATGTGTGGGTGTGTGTAATTTAAAATTCAAAATAGTTGAAATTATTTAACAGTATTTCCTATAGTATGTTATATTAAGGGGGTCATTCTGACCCTGGCGGTAAATACCGCCAGGGCGGGGGTTGGCGGTAGCACCGCCAACAGGCTGGCGGTGCTCCGCCGGGCATTCTGACCGCGGCGGTACAGCCGCGGCCAGAAGCGGAAAGCCGGCGGTGTACCGGCGACTTTCCGCTGCCCATGGGAATCCCCATGGCGGCGCAGCATCCTGTTCCTGGCGGGTCGCCCGCCAGGAACAGGATGGCGGTATGGGGTGTCGTGGGGCCCCTGGGGGCCCCTGCAGTGCCCATGCCAATGGCATGGGCACTGCAGGGGCCCCTTAAGAGGGCCCCACAAAGAATTTCAGTGTCTGCTTTGCAGACACTGAAATTCGCGACGGGTGCAACTGCACCCGTCGCACCTTCCCACTCCGCCGGCTCTATTCGGAGCCGGCTTCCTCGTGGAAAGGGTGTTTCCCACTGGGCTGGCGGGCGGACTTTTGGCGGTCGCCCGCCAGCCCAGTGGGAAACCCAGAATGACCGCCGCGGTCTTTTGACCGCGGAACGGTCTTCTGGCGGTTCCCGCTTGGCGGGCGGCGCCCTAAGTCTCTGCCTCCATTGTTTTCAATGGGAGTATGTTGCAGTTACTGTGAGTTGCCTGTGTGGTGCTGAACTTATTCTATGGCTAAGGCTGAAGTACATTTACTACTGGTTGGTTCCTTTTTGACCGTAATACATTTACAAGTGCAGTTTCAGAATAGCATTTGGTTTACTTTTCTGAGAGTGGATATTTCTGTTTGCATGTCCCTCCTTAAACGCCTACTCATCCCCCTTTATGCCCCTCTTTTACCACCCTGATCTGTTTCCATTTAGTAGTAAGTAGTCTTCATGTTCCAGTAACTCCCTCAGGTTTCTCCCGCATGTACTACCAAATCGTATACCTATGTGTGTGAGGACCTCTGCAACGTGGATCGATTTCTCACCATAGAAAAGGTAGGATAGGTGGAGGCCGATAGTTTGAGAAAAGCATGTTGTATTACTTGAGAAGTATTACTGTACTACTACTAAATGTATTACAAACTGCAATTTGTGGATAGGCCGCAAAAGACCTGTTTTAGTACTTATTGTCTTGTAATGTCAGCGGCTATTGAGGCAACGACAGGACAATGAAACAGCAGATGGATTGTGGGAAGTAGGAGGTCTCCCCTAAGGGGCTCCTTATACCAGACTGGTAGATGAAGGAGTGAGTCAATATCAATAAAGTTAGTCAGTGACTCAACTCCCCAAAAACATTTGATTTGCCATCTCTACCTCTGGACGTAGTCAGAAGAAAGTCACAAAAGGTAAATAATGGCTGTCGGGGTTTGACTGCAATCAAAATGTCAGGAGAGGGACTGCCCACAAATGGCTGGATTGGGGTTCAACTCCAGATATTATAACTACTTTGGAATGTGAATGAACTAGAGATTAAGAGTATTCCTCAAATTTGGGAGGGGTGTGATTGTGGAGGTGAATGCTCTGGAATGGCGTTTTCAGTATTTATGACATGACCTAATTGACTGTATAGTTAGTGCAGCGGCCTGGTATTGAATGGGGAAAGGTCAGTGTGTGACAATTTCACAGGTAGGCATGGCCACTTTCGTGAGTGGCCAGTGATGCCTGTTCACTAAACTATAGTTTCTGATTTTATTGATAACTGTAATTTGAGCAATAACTTGATAATTGTCTGAACTTTTATGTATTAAATCTTGTCTGAACAGATACAATCTCAGGATAGAATGGATGTTGGAAATCAGACCGCAGTCACAGAATTCATCCTACTGGGACTCACCGATGACCCAAGACTTCAGGGTCCACTCTTTGTTTTGTTTCTTCTGTTCTACATCTTATCACTATTTGGAAACATTAGTATCATAGCGTTAATCATCATTGACCCGTGTCTCCACACCCCTATGTACCTTTTTCTAAGTAATTTGTCGGTTTCTGATTGCTGTTACTCCTCTGTCATTGCTCCCAAAATGCTGGCAGATTTTGTCTCCAGCAAGAAGATGATCTCTTTCATTGGTTGTGCAACCCAGAGTTATTTCTTCACAGTGTTTGCAACCATCGAGGGCTACATGCTGGCGGCCATGGCTTACGACCGCTATGCTGCTATCTGCCACCCTCTACTGTATCCACTTATCATCAACAGCGACGTGTGCATCCTGCTGGTGACCATCGTCTACTTGGGAGCCTTCTTCACTGCAGCAGTATACATTGGGTGCATTTTCAACACCTCCTTCTGTGGACCTAACATCATCGACCATTTCTACTGTGACCTGATGCCACTGATGAATCTCTCCTGCTCTGACACATTTGTACGAAGGACAGTGATTTTTTCAGTTGTGTTTTCCTTTGGCCTCACCTGTTTTGTAGTCACATTAGCATCATATGTCTATATCATTGCCACCATTATGAAGATCGGCACCGCTGTGTGCAGACCCAAGGTCTTCTCTACCTGCGGCTCCCACCTGGCTGTTGTCTGTCTGTTCTATGGCACTACTCTCTTCACATACCTTCAGCTTCCTTCCAGTGATTCTGTCATGCAAAATAAGGTGGTGTCTGTGTTTTACACGCTGGTAAATCCGATGCTGAACCCCCTCATCTACAGCCTGAGAAATGAGCAGGTGAAGGGGGCAGTTTTGAAGTGTCTGTATGCAAAAAGAAATGTAATTGTGTAATCCGATCCTACCAATGTTTTTGAAATTCATATGATACTTTTGGTTAAATTACACCCCCCACCCCAATGAATATCTTCATAATTGTGTGCCTGTCACTACACAGCTATCAAAGACTATCGGAAGGGCACTGTTATAAAGTCTCAGTTGTCCGATTATGACATAATTGTGTATACATGTTATGATAGGTGCAGCCTACAGCCTATGTGCATGTACTTCACAAATACAGCACCCACACAATCAACAATCTAAATTATACCCAGGGGCATCCACGTCCATGCTGTTAACTTACTTGGAAAAGGCATTTGACTGTATGCACTGTTGCTTTCCTCAAAGAATTCCTACTGAAAATGGGGTTTGGCCCCAAATTATGAGCTTATGCTCGGGTCCTGTGCGCCTCCCAGTGTGCCCAAGTGTGCATAATTAGGGTCCTATCACATAAACTCCCAATTTGGCGAGGGACTAGACAGGGTTGCTCCCTGTCTCCCCACCTGTTCGCATTGGTCATTGAGCTGCCGGCAGTCTGGGTCTGCTGTGATGCCCAGGTGTGCGGCTTTGACTGGGGCCTGCCGGCTGAGGAACGGATAGCCCTGTATGCAGATGATGTTGTGATGTATCTCATGCGCCCAGCAGAGATGGGCCCCCGCCTACTTCACATGATTGAGAACTTTGGACTAGCCTCAGGCCTAACAGTTAACCGGACCAAATCCCTTTTGGTCCCCATATGAGGAGACTACGGAACGATAATTGCCACCCTAAGCTCCCCATATGCATACTCAGCTTCCTGTATTTGGAAGTTCACATCTCCTGGGAACCTCTCCTTACCTGGAGTTTAACTTAAGCCCATTTTAAAATGATGGCGTCCCCACATTTCCTATATGCCCTTCAGAACTACCCACTCCATATCCCACAATCCAGATTCACCTCCCTAATAGCAATGGGGGGGAAATTCATATAGCCGGCAAACCCCACATGTAGCCCTGGGGAAATGTGTAGGCATGGTATATGAAGGTGGGCTAGGGATGGTTTATATATGCCTCTATCAATGGGTCGGCCAACTACTGACCATTAATGACTGGATGCATGGGGGACGAAGGGGTTGTCACATTTCCGGGAGAGCTGGCTCTTGTAGATGTCAACATCATAATGGGTATCCCAATATGGCGCACCCATTCCTGACACTCTTCCAGAGCCAAACCAGATTGTGTTCGGGGTGTGGAGAGCGGCCCTATGGATCAGGTGGGAGCGCAGACTCACCCTGGAGAGCCCCTTGTGGGATAGCAGGACCCCATCCACCAGGGCCATTTTTAAATTAAAGGGGAGGGGATCAACATTGTCCCCTCTTTCACCTTTGTTAGGCTCCTAGGGATGGGCCACATCCCCCAGGCCCACAACAAAAATTAAAGGGAAGGGGGACCGTGCTGCTCACCCCTAAGCCATGTTAGGCCCCATGGACCCTATCCCCAGGGGCCTCCTATTTAACTAAAGGGAAGGTGTGCCTTGGGCCCTCTCCTAAGCCATTATTGGCCCTGTGGACCATCTCTGTCAAGGCCCCCATTTTTTAAAGTTGAGTTGTTTGATGCCTACCTAGGGCACCCACCATATACTTGTTGGGGGCCGCAGGGGGAGGCCAAAGGCCCCTGTGGTCCTAGCTGGCTCCCCGCTTATTGGGGGTGGATCAATACTTTGAAACAGATAAAAAGTCTGCTTTCAGCGGGCAGGAGCATTCTCAAAGCTTCTACCTGCTTGCAGCAGACTTTGGCCCTCATTACAACCCTGGCGGTCAGTGTTAAAGCGGCGATAATACTGCAAACAGGCCGGCGGAAAAAGAAATGGGATTACGACCGTGGCGGAAACCGCCAGCATAGACAGCCACTTTAACACTCCGACCGCCACGGCGGTACAAACAAACACCGCGGCGGTAACCGCCAACAGCAGGCGGAACACAATGTACCGCCCACACTATTATGACACACCAATCTGCCACCTTTTCCGGGGCGGAACCAACGCTATCAAAAGCACGACAGAAACAGTACACAGAAGGGAAAACACTCACCACTCCACACCCCACGAGGAACCAGGACGCCATGGAGCCCGAATTGCAGATATTGCTGATGCTGGTCTTCCTTCTCTTCTATCAGGAGCACCAACGACAGCAGTGACTACCACGATGAGTACTGCACCTACAACACAGGGGAGGTAAAAGAGAGTGACACACACACGCAACACGCAACACCCCCGCCCCCATCCTCACCCACAACACCATACACACAAATACATGCTGCAACATTACATATACAGTACCCCCACCCCTTGGGAGAACGCAAGGACAAAAGGAAATTATTTGAACGAATGTAATCATGTGAAATATCATTATCAAAATTCAAAATCCAGTATATACAATTACGTACACCAACTACACAAGTGCGGATAGTGCACCAATCATTGTCCGTGGACCTCTGGGCCCAAAATGCATGGGTGAGGCCCACACATGATACCTGACTGGAAACGGAGAGAACACTGTTGAGGCATCAGATAGAAAATATAGAGGCACCTCAGTGGGAGCGGGAGGGGGGGGCACATCAGCCTGATGAACGCACGTCGCCACTACTGCATGAGGGGGCTTCATGCCCATTGAGGTCTCCTGGGGAGTGCAAAGCCACAGTCTCTCAAGTCTCTCCAGTGGGTGGGTTGCCCACTGCTTTATCCTGGGGAGTGCAAAGCTACAGTCTCTCAAGTGGATGTCAATCTCCACTGGTTCTGGAGGGGGCTTTGTGCCCGGAATGCTTCATCCTGCCAAGGACAGAGGTAGGGGATGTCAATCCCTTTGTGCCCAGAGTGCTTCATCGTGCCAAGGATGAGGTAGTGGATGTCAATCTCCACTGGTTCTGGAGGGGGCTTTGTGCCCAGAGTGCTTCATCCTGCCAAGGACAGAGGTAGTGGATGTCAATCTCCACTGGTTCTGGAGGGGGCTTTGTGCCCAGAGTGCTTCATCCTGCCAAGGACAGAGGTAGTGGATATCAATCTCCACTGGTTCTGGAGGGGGCTTTGTGCCCAGAGTGCTTCATCCTGCCAAGGAGTGCTCACATGCAGTGTGGCTGGTACAATTCACTCACCTGGGTGTGCGTGGCACGACATTGGCGAGGTACAAATAGCATGATACGCCATGGAGGCAGCGACATGCCCCACACTGCTGTGGCTTCGCCTTCCACCTGCAGGTGCCAACAGTGATGACAGTAATGCTGCCCATGGTCCTGCAACTCTCCTCCAGCCTCGGACGACTGACCACTGGGGATGGTAGGCATGTCAGCGGTGGTGCCACTGTCCAAGGACATCGCGGGCCGCTGCCGGTGCTGGCGGTGGGGGTCTCTGGCGGCGGTGCTGGCGGCGGGGTCTGTGGTGGCGGTGCTTGCGGCGGGGTCTGTGGCATCGGTGCTGGCGGCGGGGTCTGTGGTGGCGGTAATTGCGGCGGTGTCTGTGGTGGCGGTGCTGGCGGCGGGGTCTGTGTCAGCACCGGCTGAGGGAGAAAGCGTGATGTCTCCTGCAGCCTCGGACGGCTGCCCACCGGGGAAGAGGCTGGGGACTGTCGCAGCAGCTGTAGACGTGCCGGAGGCGGTGCATGTGGCAGTGCATGTGGCGGTGCAAGTGGCGGTGTTCGCCGCCGTACAGGTTGGCGGGGACGTGGACAGAAGGTGTGACACTGGTCCCTCAGTCGGTGCCACCATGCCCTCTCCTGACCTGCCCTTCTGTTTTTGGCCCTTCCCCACCTTTGAATGGTGCCGCAGTTGTATTGCCACTATCCCCTTTTGTTTTCGCAGAGCCCTTGGTGGATGGTGGTTTTGGCTTCTCCCTCTGGGATGTGGGCACCTTTTTCTCCTTGGCAGGTGGCGGAATGTCCTTGCCCTTGCTACGTGGCACACTGGCAGCCCTGATGGGTGGCGCACTCCATGACCCCGCAGTTGCTGGCACCACTGTGCCTGGGGATGTGGTGGCTGAGGTGCTGGGCTGGGACCTGGAAAGCCTGGCCCTAGGGGAAGGACGGGGGGGAGAGGTGTAGGGAAGAGGTCATGTTAGCCAGGAAAAGTTTTTAGACACACTGGGACGGGTAGATGGAGGGGGTTTGGGAGTGGAGGAAGAGGTGGTTGTAGAAGGTGTACATCTGCTGAATTTGGGTGAAGGTGCATGGGCTGGAGGCTGTTGTGAGGTGGATGGCTATTGGGTGGGTGTGTGCCTGCGTTTGTGTACTTTGGGAGGAGGGCTCACAGACACACTGGGAGAGGACACTGGGGATGTGTGAATGGTAGTGGGGTGGTGAGTGCATGTGAGCGGTGTGTGGTGATGGGCGTGCTGGTGATGGAGGTAGTGGCTGAGGATGTAGTGCATGCAGGTGTGAGTGGAGACGAGACTGGGAGGGAGGAGGGAGACGTGGAGGAGGGGGACACAGTGGAAGAAGTGGATGTTGGTATGTGTGCATGGGTATGGTGCTTGTGTGAGTGCCTGTGGGATGTGTGGTGCTTATGATTGCCTGAGCCACTCTTGTGTGTTGATGTGTGTGCATGCTGGTCTGATGGTGTACTTGGGATAGGCTGAGATACAGGGGATTGGGTCTGGGTGGAGGAGGTTGGAGGGGGGAGGCTGGACACAGGGACAATGGCTGCCATCAGTGCTGAGGCCAGAGCCTGAAATGCTCTCTGTTGGGCTGCCTGGCCAGCATGAATGCCCTCCAGGTATGCATTTGTTAGTAGTAAATGCCTCTCAAGTCCCTGGATGGCATTCAGAATGGTAGACTGCCCAACAGTGAGGGATCTCAGGAGGTCAATAGCCTCCTCACTGACGGCAGCAGGGCTGACTGGGGCAGGGCCTGAGGTGCCTGGGGTGAAGGAGATGCCCACCCTCCTGGGTGAGCGGGCACGGGACAGACACTGAGGGGCTGCTGGGAGGGCGGTGCTGGTAGGGGAGGTGGTGGCTGTACCTGTTGATGCGGTGGGCACAGAGGGGCCCGCCACCGCAAGGGAGCTCTCATCAGAGGAGGAGTTGCTGTCACTGGTCTCTGCTCCTGTCCCCGCCGTGGAGCTCCCCTCGCCCTCCGTCCCACTGGTGGCTTCATACTCCGTTGCTTCACCCTCCTGGGCCGAGTGGGTTGCAGCTCCCTCCTGCTCCGGTGCCAGTGCTCCTCCGCCTGATGATTCTATTGCACACAAGAACAGGGAGACCACAAAAAGGGGGGGGGGAGACAGAAGAGAGACATGTTCAGTGCATGCAACACCACTACCATTGGCGGACACAACACACATGGAGCAGCCCTCTGCACTACGCCATGCACTTATAGTTCCTAGATTTTTCACATGCCCATGGGGTACGAGGCCTAAGACCAATTGCTGTACACCTGGAAGTCACAGGAGCCTGACTAGGTGTAGATGGCTCTTACCACTAGTGGGGTTGGGGTGCCACATAGACTGCCTCACAAGGGACCTTGCCTACCAACATTGCCTTGGCCTAGGGGAACCTACTGCCCACCTCCCCCACCCAGACACCTCGTAAGGCACGTAGAGTCAGCTGAATGAGAGTGTACTCATCCCCTTGTGGCTGCTGTGATGCCCTCAAGCACCCATCCAACTCCGGATAGGCCACCGCCAGGATCCGGAACATCAGGGAGGTCATGGTGCGACGGGCACCCCTTCCACGTTGGGAGGCCATCCCCAGCTGGGCCTCCACCGTCTTCTTGCTCCAGCGGCGCAGGTCCTCCCATCTTTTACGGCAGTGGGTGCTCCGTCTGTGGTAGACCCCCAGGGTCCGGACGTCCTTGGCGATGGCACGCCAAATAGCCTTCTTCTGGTGGGCGCTGACCTGGAGGAATGGTACAGGGGAAAAGGACATTATTCACCTGGCCGGACCGTCATACTCATTGCCCACCAGTTCCCACCCATGCCATGACACACATACACTCACCATCCACACATGCAGGCCTCAGCCCCCGCCCCCCTTGTTTCTTCAAGCCACAGCACTCAAAGCAGGCATTGCCCATTCAGCATGCTCACAGTGTACTCACCTGTGTGTCTGGAGGACCGTACAGTTGTGTGTACTGGGGCAGGACCCCATCCACTAGTTTCTCCAACTCCTCCGAAGTGAAGGCAGGAGCCCTTTCGCCAGACACTGTAGCAATCGTCGCTTCCAGACACAGGTCACAGCAGCACTTGCAGTGTAGGTCCTCTCCTGTTGAAGGTCAGGTACCAAGTGAGGGAACAGACAGAAAATGGCGGTCACGTCCGCGGCGGTGCGTATCGTCACCGCCAGCGTACATCGTCATTAGCTCCTCGGACCCATAGGGCCCAATGTTAACCAATGCTGAATTGCGTCGCTGTCTTCGACCGCCCACCGCGACGGTGTACAACGCCAGCGCAGTTACCTCATATCCCCTTGTCCCACCTTGCAGGTCAGGCAGCCAACATTTCAGGGGGCCACATGGCATTAATAATAACTGTGTCACACCTATCTTGGCCTGGAATACACACAGTTACAGGCACATTGCGGATTAATACAATTTCTGCAAATTACATTTTGTGATACCTCAGTGTTGGCTGGCTCTCTGCTCGCTGTTCTCCTCCATACGGCACGTCTGCTGGGGCAGGTGATGAGATGGCGGCATCCTCCGGTGTACAGGCCCCTGGTGGACCTGTCGACAATGGAAAAGAGACACATCATAGTCACATACAGACTTGATCGTGCAACTATCCAGGAACTGTGTGCCCAGTTGGAGCCAGACCTGATGTCAACTATCCACCATCCCACAGGGATACCCTCTCTAGTACAGGTCCTGTCAGTACTCCATTTCCTGGCAAGTGGTTCCTTTCAAACAACAGTGGCCATTGCATCAGGGATGTCCCAGCCAATGTTCTCTAACGTGTTGTCCAGAGTGTTCTGCCCTGCTGAAACACATGCGCAGCTACATCGTGTTCCCTCAGGTGGAGGATTTGCCCACAGTGAAGGGTGACTTCTATGCCCTGGGACATATCCCCAACATCATTGCTGCCATTGATGGCACACATGTGGCATTAGTACCCTCACGCAGGAGTGAACAGGTGTACAGAAACCGGAAGAGCTACCATTCTATGAATGTGCAGATGGTGGGTTTGGCAGACCAGTACATCTCCCATGTGAATGCCAAGTTTCCTGGCTCAGTGCATGACGCTTACATTTTGAGGAATAGCAGCATCCCTTATGTGATGGGGCAACTCCAGAGGTACCGTGTGTGGCTAATAGGTGAGCCCAAGGACCCAAATACACTGTGAATAGGTGTCTGGGTATGGGGTTGTCCCTAAGGGTTGGAGGATGTCTAACAGTTGTCCCTCGATCTTTGCAGGTGACTCTGGTTACCCCAACCTGTCATGGCTACTGACCCCAGTGAGGAATCCCAGGACAAGGGCAGAGGAACGCTACAATGAGGCACATGGGCGAACTAGGAGGGTGATCGAACGCACCTTTGGCCTCCTGAAGGCCAGATTCCGGTGCCTCCATATGACAGGTGGTTCCCTATACTACTCACCAAAGAAGGTGTGCCAGATCATCGTGGCCTGCTGTATGCTGCACAACCTGGCTTTGCGACTGCAGGTTCTTTTTCAGGAGGATGGGCCAGATGGCGGTCTTGTGGCAGCTGTGGAGCCTGTGGACAGTGAAGAAGAGGAGGCAGAAGAAGAGGATATCGACAACCGAAACAACATAATCATGCAATACTTCCAGTGAGACACAGGTAAGAAGATGTCACTGCCTCCCACATCTCATACTATTTTGGGAGCTAGCATAAGTCTGTCATTTTCAGTAAGTCTATGGACCCTGACTTGTCACTTTGACTTTCCATTTCACAGATCTGGGTCCCACTCTGCTGTCTTTCCTCCTGGCCTACAGCTGTGTTACATTGGTATGTGAACAAGTAAATTGACATTGCTATATTCTATAGATATTGCAATTACACATTTGTGAAAGCACAGACTGACTCCAGATTGTTTTGTGATTGAAGTGTGTTTATTTCTGTGCAAATAAGTGGAGGGGGTTGTAAAATGGGCTGGGGGATAGTGGAGGAATGTCCATGGCAGAGTCCAGTCTAGTTGTTTCACAGGTGCATTGTCCAAAGGGGCATAGGAAGTGGAGCAATGGCAGTTTAAGGATGGACAGGGTAACAGAGTGGGACAGAAGGGTGACATTCAGGGGGGGGTCTCATTTCTTGGCAGGGGTCTTGGCAATGTTCTCTGTCTTGTTCCTGGATCTCAGGGACCGTTTGCGGGGTTGTTCTCCATCTGCAGGGGGTGGGGGGCTGGTGTCGTGTTCCTGTGGCGGTGCCTCCTGTCCACTAGCGCCGGCGGAGGTGGAGGGCTGTTCATCGTCCAGGCTAGTGTCAGGGGCCCCTTGTTGTGCCACTGTGTCCCTCCTGGTGTTGACAAGGTCTTGCAGCGCCCCTGCAATGGTGACCAGGGTGTTGTTAATGGACTTCAAGTCCTCCCTGATCCCAAAGTAGTGTTCCTCTTGCAGCCGCTGGGTCTCCTGAAACTTGGCCAGTACCATTGCCATCGTCTCCTGGGAATGAAGGTAAGCTCCCATGATGTTGGAGAGTGCCTCGTGGAGATTGGGTTCTCTGGGCCTGTCCTCCCCCTGTCGCACAGCAGTCCTCCCAGCTTCCCTGTTGTCCTGTGCCTCTGTCCCCTGAACCGTGTGCCAACTGCCACTGCCCCCAGGTCCCTGATCGTCCTGTGTTAGTGGGGTTGCCTGGGTTCCCTGTAGTGGTGGACACACTGCTGATTGACGTGTCCTAGGGACAGAGGGATGGGCCCGCTGGGGGTGCTGTGCTGGTGTTTCCTTAGGGAGGGGGTGGCTCTGTGGTGGCTTGTGACAGTTTCAGGGGAACCAACTGTCACGAGGTCCCAGGTGGGCTGGGCTGGTCATCTTGATCCAGTTGTGCAGAGCTGCTGTAATCACCGTGGGTCTCTTCTGTGGGGGGACTGGATATGTCTGGCACCTCCTGTCCGGTGATGTTGGGTAGGGGTCCTCTAGGGGTGTAAAAACCTGTATCTGTGTGTGCCATCTTGTGCAATGGGTGAGTAACCCTCTACTCCTGTGCTTGCATTATTGGCTTGGCCCTTGTGTGATTGGTGATTTTGTGGCCTGGGTGAGTCTCTGTACTGGACATGCTTTGGTGATGGGTGTCCATGCATTGGTGTTACATGCAGGGCTTGTTTTTGGGATGTGTGGGTTGTGTTAGTGGGGTATCTGTGGGTTGTTGGGGTGATGGGTGTGAGGGTAAGGGTGGGGTATGTGATGACATGCAGGTATAGTGGGGGTTATGGTGGTAAATATATGACTTACCAGAGTCCAGTCCTCCTGCTACTTCTGCGAGGCCCTCAGGATGCAGTATTGCCAAGACTTGCTCCTCCCATGTTGTTAGTTGTGGGGGAGGAGGTGACTGTCCACCGCCAGTCCTCTGTACAGCAATCTGGTGTCTGGAGACCACGGAACGCACCTTCCCCCGTAGGTCGTTCCACCTCTTCCTGATGTCATCCCTGGTTCTTGGATGCTGTCCCACTGCGTTGACCCTGTCGACAATTCTCCTCCATAGCTCCATCTTCCTTGCAATGGAGGTGTGCTGCACCTGTGATCCGAATAGCTGTGGCTCTACCCGGACGATTTCCTCCACCATGACCCTGAGCTCCTCCTCAGAGAACCTGTGGTGTCTTTGCGGTGCCATGATGTGGTGTGGGTGATGTGTGAGGTGGTGTCGTTTGTGATGTGTGAGGGGATGTGTTTGTCTGTGTTGTTTGAGGTGCGTGGATGTTGTGTAAGCGGTGGTGTTGTGTCTCTGTGGATGCTGCTGTTATTTAAGGTGGTGTATCTCTCTGGCCTGCTTTCAATTTCTGGTAGTAAGGGTTTGTGGGCGATGTGGGTGTGTGCTTTATATTGGATTGGGTGTGTGGGTGTGGTGTGTGTATGTGTATTAGGTGTGTGTATTTCGAATTGTCCAATGTGGTGGTGTTTTGTATATGTGTTTGTATTTTGAGCGCGGCGGTGTATACCGCCAATGGATTATCGCTGTTAAAAGACCGCTGCGTTGATTCGTGGGTCGTGATAGTGTGGGTGTATTCCTCTTGGCGTGACGGTGTCGGTTTTGCTATCGCCAGTTTATCAATGACCTTTGTTGAGGCGGACTTTTGTGGGTGTCTGTATTGTGGCGGATTCCGAGCTGTGGGTTGTAATACCTGTAGCGGAATTCCGCGGCCGCAGCGGTATGTTGGCGGTCTTCTGCACAGCAGTGTTCTGCACGGCGGTAAGCGGGATTTACCACCAGGGTTGTAATGAGGGCCTTTGTGTTTGCTCCCCGCTTGGCAGGTGTTTTGAACATGCTCCTGCCAAGAGAGAGCTAACATAGGTTTCCCTGCCTCCGCTGATGCGGGCAGAAAAAACGCTATGTCCGGGGGAAGGCTCTCCGGACATAGCATGTAAGTCGGCTGGGCCGCGTACCTATTTTAAGTGATTTCAGCCCCGGTGTGGCCTTTTGAGACTCAGGGGCTGGAGGCTGCGTGGCACCCTCCGTCCCCCATATAAACTGATTTCAGCCATAGGGGTTTCATCCACAGGGTCTCTCGAGGCTGGAGAAGTAAGACTGCGTTGGATCCTAATATACACCTATGTGGCTGTGGTTGGGCTCCCCAGGGCCTCTGGAGAGAAAGGGGTGCACGGCCCCACCTCCCCTTATAAACCAGTTTCAGTCTGAGGGTGGGCTCCCTGGGGCCACTGTAGTCTCAGTGAGGGGGGGGCATGCAGCCCCCTTCCCTTTATGAAAACAGCCACCCCAGGAGTGGGCTCCCCTGGGCATAAACTCAATACGTGCATCCCGGCAGCCTTTTTGTTCTTTCTTTTCTATCTCACTTGAGTCCAGAGGGATCACAGCATCTTGTGTCAATTCTTTTTGTTTTTGGCCCTGGGAGTGCTTCTGGGTCCCCACCTCCCTCTGCAGGGCCTGGGGGGTTGGGTATCCCTACACTTCTCCCTTATACTATTTTTATTTTTACTTCAGGACAGGGTACTAAGTTCCCGAGTCCTGTAATGGCTGCCAGCATCTTTTTTCTCATGTTCCTGGCAGCCAATCAGAACTCTCGAAGAAGCGAGATGTCCCAAAGGAAAGTAAAGCTTCCTCAGCCAACAAGTATGCTCCATTTTTGAACTGGCACTCCAGCAAGATGCTTGAGAGACTGGCCGCAATTGTCCACTTAATTTCTCAAAAACTATTTAACGGATTTACACCAAATCAAAACAAGCATTGGCAAAGACATTAGGTTTCACCTTTTTTTTTTCTTTGTCTCTAATGGGATTCCAAAATATTAGAAAACTGTTATAATAATGTTTGTTTTAAATTTGATAATGGTTAATAGTTGTTTATGTTTTGATGTATGCTGATTTAATAAAGAACAACATAAACAACTATTAACAGTTTATCAATTGTAAAACAAACATTATTATTACTTTTTTTGTAATCTCTGTAATCCAGCTAGATAGAAAGAAGGAACAAAGGCAAAACCTATTGGCATGACGGCATGCAATAAAGAAGAAAGAAGACAGCAGTGAAGACAGAAGACAGCATGCGGTAAAGAAGATGGCAGTGAAGAAAGATGACAGAAGAAGAAATGTGGTAAAGAAGAAAGAAGACAGCAGTGAAGACAGAAGACGGCATGCTGCGAAGAAGAAAGAAGACAGCAGTGAAGAAAAAAGGCAGAAGATGGCATGCAGTAAAGAAGAAAGAATATGGTAGTGAAGAAAGAAGACAGAATACCGCAAGTGGTGAAGAAGATGAAAGAAGACGGCAGTGAATAAAGAAGACAGAAGACGGCATGCAGTGAAAGAGAAAGAAGACTGCAGTGAAGAAAGAAGACGGCATGTGGTAAAGAAGATGGCAGTGAAGAAAGATGACAGAAGAAGGCATGTGGTAAAGAAGAAAGAAGACAGTAGTGAAGAAAGAAGACAGAAGACTGCATGCAGTAAAGAAGAAAGAAGATGGCAGTGAAAAAAGAAGACGGAATGTTGTGAAGAAGAAAGAAGACGGCATGCGGTGAAGCAAGAAGAAGATAGTGAAGAAAGATGACAGAAGACGGCATGTGGTAAAGAAGAAAGATGATGGCAGTGAAGAATGAAGACAGAAGGTGGCATGCGGTAAAGAAGACAGCAGTGAAGACAGAAGACGGCATGCGATAAAGAGGAAAGAAAATGGCAGTGAAGACAGAAGATGGCATACAGTGAAGAATGAAGAAGAGGGCAGTGAAGAAAGAAGAAAGAAGACAGCAGTGAAGAAAGAAGACGGGATGCGGTGAAAAAGAAAGAAGATGACAGTGAAGAAAGAAGACAAGACTGCAGGCAGTAAAGAAGGATGAAGATTGCAGTGAAGAAAGAAGACGGCATTCAGTGAAGACAAAGAAGTCGGCATGCGGTGAAAAAAGAAGATAGCGTGCAGGTTAGAAGAAAGATGATGGTAGTAAAGAAAGAAGACAGAAGACAGCATGTGGTAAGGAAAACAGAAGACGACACACTGTGAAGTAGAAAGGAGACGGCAGTGAAGGAAGAAGACAGAACACTCCATGCGGTGAAGAAGAAAGAAGACTTTGTGAAGAAGAAGAAAGAAGGCGGCGGCAAAGAAAGAAGACAGAGAAGATGGCAGTGAAGAAAGAAGACAGCAGGCTTTTAAAAAAAGAAATACCTCCAGCGTCTTAGCCAGAGTAAGGACTAGCCAGTGTCCAATGGAAAGTGACCGGAAGGAGCTCTTGGTCCAGAGGCAACCTGAAGGCATGAACGGCAAAGAAGACAGCATGAAGTGGAGCAGATGACATGCAGACGACCTGCTGGCCAATCAGAAGCACATAAATTAGAACAACTTTGGACCAAGCCAATGGTAAGATCAGGTAAGTAAGGGGTGGTTTCCAAGCCCCTTTTTAAGTTTTGTTTCTCCAAAAAAGATTTTGCAAGCACAGCGTGCAAGCGTGTGCATGCAGATGAAACCTAAAAAGCACAATCTTCGGACTAAGATCTAGTTTTTTGCCAAATTTGGTGTAAATCCGTTCAGACGTTTTTGCGTTAGTGCTTCTAAAATAAGTCAATGAAAAAATGCACTGGGATTTTGACACCCTCTTTTTTTTCTTGTTTCCTGATTGACAGATCACCCTGAAACTTTCAATGCAAAACTAGTCAAAAAGTAGCACCTTTTTAGTGAGTTTCGTGAAGATTCATCTAATGGCGCCAAAGTTATAAGCAAAAGAATAAAGGCACTTCCTATGGAAATGCTGACCAAGGTAGATAAGAAATGGTACTTAAACCTGGTACTGACACACCTGTAATGCGTATTACAGTAAAAATTGACAATTTAACAGGCCTTATGGATAGAAATTAGAAAGTATTTTCTGGTGGTACTGGCATAGTTAAAGGGTTTGAACATGAAAGTGCTCTGTTCCTCTTTGTTTCAATACGTTAAACCTTTCTTGGCAGTCACCTGATTGCCTCTTTCATCATTCATATGGATGGATCGCCACATAACAGTGGTGTCCTCCTTGAAATACAGGCATCGCCTCAGTATGAGCGCTTTCCTTTTTAGGATCGAGCGTGCAAGTGGTCTGGCCCCTGTTGTAATCTCTCGGTGGGCTTTTAACCACTCCCATGTCAGGCCCATCACTATTGTTGGTTCGTGGGCTTGCCTTTTAAAATTTGCTTATTTCATTAGTGAAAGGCATGCATACGTCATGCCTTTTCCGGTGTTTAGCCCTCCTCGAGCGCACCGGCCAACTACTGAAAACATACAAGCCTCCGTGTTTTCCGTATGGTTTCTGGACTACTTTTTATTTTGTAGGCAGCGCGATCTCACTAGGCAGTAATCGAGTGCTTATCATTAATATCAGTTTAATTCTGTTGCTTATCCAAGCGCTTCTTCGCGAATTCAAGTTTTTACACAGAGTAATCGCGCTCATTTTTTTTTATTATGACTATGCAAAGGCGAAACTGGACCCGTCTTTTTGTTCTAATTAGTCACCTTCACGCTCATGGCGTGGTGCTTTAAATTATCTCCCTTATGTGAAATTGTATTACGTTTATGTGGCAAGAAAGTCCTGTTAGGAGTTTACCGCGTTAATAGCTCTAACTCGAGCAAATGCGGGACCCATTGCATTGCAAATGCTTGTTTTTAGGATGTAGGAGAGACAAGTTTCCCAAGCCAGACTCCAGTCCAAAATAAGGCTCAAACGGTTTAATAAGTATGCGAAAAAAAAAAAAATCTGTCGTTAAAGTAAGAATAGAGATCCAGAATCGATTTTTTGTCGCAGAATGCTACATTTGGTACTGGTTCAAATATAAATCTGGTGCGGGCCAGTAAATAGGATGATGATTGAAAATCGGCGAAATAAAAGAGAAACCACAAACATGAATTACCACCAATGCCCTTTTGCAGTCTGGCGTAATGAAAAGAGCTTCTTAAATTCGGCTTTTGGGGTTCTGCTTGTGGAGTTAATGTGCCAGAATGTACCTGATGGAGGTATCCTGTTGTGATATGAGAACAGGGATGTCTGGCTTCTGATTGGTTGAGGGGCCATCAACGGGCTTCAATAATGGACTTTCGGTCTTACACCTTCGCATTTTTATAGAGTCTACTTTTTTCAATAAAGAGAACCAAATTATTTTAGAAATCTTTTGAGTTGTGACCAAAATTTGCCTGGCCGAGGTTCAGCCACACTTTAACACATCTTATAAGAACGATGTAAGGCATACAATGCTATCTAAACTGGTATGGAAGAGGTTCTATTGAAGACATTGGCGAGGAGCAGAGTGAATGAAAATAGTTACTTAAAACACGTTTTTGTTCAGAATGCCACCGCTGACAAAGCAAACACTTTAAAATGTCAAACCAAAAGCAAGTGAAATGTTCAGAAAGAGGTATTGTGTGTTTTATATCATTTTATATCCGCTCATCTGTGCACGAGGCATCCAAGTGCTACATGCCACCTCTGACACCTTCAAACAACTCTGGCTTTCTAGCCACAAAACATGGCAATCTGGGACTTGTAGTTTTGCTTTTATCATTAGGTTTGGAGCCTTAAATTGTGCGACGCCGAAAAAACACAGGATCCCTGAAATATGGTATTCAGCAACCTGACGTATGAAACTCAGCACACATGACATAGGACCTCTTTTAGTTATGGAGGTGTGTATTTGTGCCGGCACGTGGGCTCTGAGTGCGTGTTTAAGTGTGATGTAGTGTGTTATCCGTTTACGTTGATTCCTGGAAAATCCGTACATTTGAGATGTGGAATCTTTCCACTTATATATTCCTACTTTAAAAAAAAAAAGACGAAACTACCATATGTTTATTTACATTCTCCTACATTCATAAATGTATAATGGAAAAATACACCTAGGTTCAGAATGTAAAGAAATATAAACAGGAGCGAAGGGACAGCTCACGCAGGGTATGGGACAAGTGTTTCAGTTATCAGATCCTCTCACTTGCTTTACACCACAGTTTATTTCTTATATGTCAAATCTGTATTTTTGTGGGGGCTTTAGTAGAGCAGCACGCAAAATAAATTCTAATAATTGTAAAAGGGTATTTTGTTTGCTTCTTGGATACTCTTTGTTTCTACTTTGTATTCTTTGTTTGATTGTTTATATATTTGTTGGACTGTCTGATGTCTCTGCTGTTTGTTTAAACTGTCTACTGCAGTGGTTCCCAACTCTCTGACTTCTGTCAACCCCCACTTTACATTTACGGGAACCAGGGGACCCCCACTGAATCATCATTGGAATCCAGGGAGTCCCACAGAGTCATTTACTGGAAGCCAGGGACCCAGGCCTAAACGATGTTGATTATTTGAACCGCAGAACAATACACAAAAAATACAGAAACAAGCATTCCTTCAAACACATACACAAATGATAACACATTTTATTTAATTTGCAAACTAATACAATAATTAAAAAATAATTTTAATAGGAAGGTTGGAGCTTTTCTAAATTCAATTAAAGCCACACATCAGCCCTGCTATATTCTGATTGATGCACCTGCACTGTTCCCACAAATGAATCTGAGGATACTTCTTTAATTTTTAACCTCCAGTTTTATATTCCTTGACATTTACAGTATGTTTTAAAATCGTAAATTGTACATCTAGCCACTTTATTTATATACACTTTATTGATCTGTTAATATTAGTTCATTTTTAAAGCAGTCACGGACCCCCTGAGGAGGCTTCACGGACACCCAGGAGTCCCAATGCCACAGGTTGGGAACCACTGGTCTACTATATATATGTTAAGGTGTTGCTTGTGTTTAAAGAGTTACAGATTTGCTGCTGACACATGCGGTAGCCTGTAACTCACAAGTTAAAACTCAGCAAGGCTGAAACAGCTGTTCATCCTTCCTTGAGCAGTGCATTAAGTCCCACTGAAATGTAACACCTTTATTAAACGTATGTGTATATGTGGTATATGCATCGTGTGACCTGGCCAAATATACTGTAGCCTGGTGCAGAGTCAATGCATAAGTGGAATAAACGTGTAATTGGACAGAAGCTGGTTTCTTCTGATTCATTGTGATGCACTGACCTTTAAAGAGGCAATGTCTTCAGCAATTTGCTTAATTTAAGCATTGTTAGAGCAGTTCTGATTGATACAGGGATGTGTTGGTTTATGGCCTTGGTTCATATATTCTTTAAAATGGCTGAAGTGCTACATGACGCATTGTGTTGAATATAAGCTATTAGTGAAGTGTTGCTGTTTTTTTTTAACTAAGTAACAACCAATTGTGAATATTCCATCATCTTTGTAATTTAAATACAATGTCCCTCATTACAACCCTGGGGGTCGGTGATAAAGCGGTGGTAATACCGCCAACAGGCTGGCGGTAACAAAAATAGAATTATGACCACGGCGGAAACCGATCAGACAAACAGCCACTTTAACACACCGACCACCATGGCGGTAGCAGCAAGCACCACGGCGGTAACCGCCAACAGCCAGGCAGAAGACAATGTACCACCCACACTATTACGACACACCTATCCACTACCATTTCTGGGGCGGTAGCAACGACATCAAAAGCACGGCGGAAACAGAACACAGAAGTCAAAGGACTCACCTCTGGAGACTCAGTGAACAACCACGATGCCATGGAGCCCGAGTTGCACATTTTTCCCATGCATGTCTACCTTTTCCAGCATCACGAACATCAATGCTGGTGAAGACGACAATGGTGAGTACTGCCGCCTAGCACAGAAGGGAGTGAAGGAGGAAAAAGAGAGTGACACACACACGCAACACCTTCAACACCATGCACACAACCAGATGCACTAACATTAGATATCCACCCCGTACCCCTCAGGAATAATGCAAGCATGAAATGATTGGAAGAAAGTGAGTGTAATACAATTTTAGAACATTAATAAGTGCATCAATATTCAAACGTATATACATATTTACAAATGGAGGGACACTGCCCAGTCCTCAATGTCCATGGGCTGCAGGGCCACAACACATAGGCCAAGGCCCCACCTCACTTCTGCAACAACACGGAGAGAACATTGCAGGGGCATCAGGTCGAAAATACACAGGCACCTCAGGGGTCAGGGAATAGGGGGGCACCTCAGCCGGAAGATGATACAACGTCACTGGTCCTGGAGGGGGCAACATGCCCTGTGCTTGGTCCTGGGGAGTGCAAGGCCACAGTCACTTAAGTGGGTGGTTTGCCCACTGCTCGGTCTTGGGGAGTGCAAGGCCACAGTCTCTCTAGTGGGTGGTTTGCCCACTGCTTGGTCCTGGGGAGTGCAAGGCCAGTCTCTCAAGTGGGTGGTTTGCCCACTGCTCGGTCCTGGGGAGTGCAAGGCCACAGTCTCTCAAGTGGGTGGTTTGCCCACTGCTTGGTCCTGGGGAGTGCAAGGCCACAGTCTCTCTAGTGGATGGCTTCTCCACTGGTTCTGGAGGGGGCCTTATTCCCAGTGTGCTTCATCCTGGGAAGGATGGGGTGAGTGTATGGCTTCTTCCACTGGTTCTGGAGGGGGCCTTGTGCCCAGTGTGCTTCATCCTGGGAAGGATGGGGTGAGTGGATGGCGTCTTCCACTGGTTCTGGAGGGGGCCTTGTGCACAGTGTGCTTCATCCTGGGAAGGATGGGGTGAGTGTATGGCTTCTTCCACTGGTTCTGGAGGGGGCCTTGTGCCCTGTGATGCAGATCTTAGGGAGTGCAAGGAAACAGTCTCTCACCTGGGTGTCACACCTATAGGATTTGCAGGGTCCGGGACGCACTACAGCCCATGGAAGCAGGACTACACACTGCCCGCCGGCGGTGGCTGCTGCTCAGTGGTGGCAGTGGCGGGGCTGGTGTCGGGGTTGGCAGTGGTGGGAGGCTCCAGCCCTTCCCCTGCAGCCTCGGACGGCTGCCCACTGGGGCTACTGCTGCTGGCAGTGGTGCTGGTGACGGTGCTGACAGTGGTGGGGGGAGGCTCAAGCCCATCCCCTGCAGCCTCGGATGGCTGCCCACTGGGGGTGCTGCTGGCAGTGGTGCTGGTGGCAGTGCTGGTGGCAGTACTTGCAGTGGTGGGGGGAGGCTCCAGCCCATCCCCTGCAGCCTCGGACGGCTGCCCACTGGGGCTGCTGCTGCTGGCAGTGGTGCTGGTGGCGGTGCTGGCAGTGGTGGGGGAGGCTCCAGCTGATCCCCTGCAGCCTTGGACGGCTGAACCACCATGGTTGGTGGTGGGGACTCCAAATGATTCCCAGCACCAGGCCTCCTGTCCTTCCTGCCTGCAGGTGCAATCCCCTTGCCCTTCCCTTTCGCAGCTGGTGGTGCCTCCTTGCCCTTCCCTTTCCCAGCTGGTGGTGCCTTCTTGCCCTTCTTTGATGCACCCGGTGCAGGCAAACTTTCAGTGCTGTAAGTCTATACACAAATAATAATACGCAAAACAGACCACAGCACACAGTAACAACAGTATGACACAAGTATTAAGATCCGTAGTGCATGGTTTCTGTTGAATAGAAGAAGAGGACAGGCACGTCGGTGTTCACATCTTTCCTTGCAAGATAATCTCTTCATTTCTAGGCGAAGTTACATTGAGTGAAAGAGAAAATCGCTCCAGAAACACTTTCAGTGCTGCTGGCTGGTTCCCAGGATCCTCTCCCACCTGCAGTAGCTGCCGACACTACTGTGGCCGTGGACTGGGTTGCTGAGGTGCTCGCCTGGGTTCTGACCACCCTGGCCCGACTTGAAGGATGGGTGGGAGGTAGGGAAAAGGTCAACGGTGGAGAGGAAAAGCTTCTTAGGGACATTGGGGGGGGTAAGAAGGTGAAGGTTTGGGAGTGGAGGAAGAGGAATTGGTAGTAGGAGGTGTCTGCTGTGTTTGGGTGCAGGTGTGTTGGCTGGATGCTGTTGTGAGGTGGATTGCTGTTGGATGTCTGAGTGCTTGCGTTTGTGTACTTTGGGAGGAAGGGGCACAGACACAGTGGGAGAGTACACGGGGGACGTGTGCATGGATGTGGGGGTGGTGACTACCAGTGAGGGGTGTGTAGTGATAGGCGTGCTGGTGATGGAGGTAGTGGATGAGGATGTAGTGCATGCAGGTGTGAGTGGAGACGCTCCTGGGAGGGAGGTGGAGGACGGGGAGGAGGGGGGCCACAGTGGAGTCAGTGGATGTTGGTATGCCTGAATCTGGATGGTGTTTGTGTGAGTGCCTGTGTGATGATGTGTGGTGCTTGTGTTTGCCTGAGCCACTCCTGTGTGTTGTCCTGTGTGCATGCTGGTCTGCATGTGTGCTTGGGATAGGTTGGGGTTCAGGGGAATGGGACTGGGTAGAGGAAGTTGGAGGGGGGAGGCTAGTAACAGGGACAATGGCTGCCATCAGTGAGGTGGCCAGAGCCTGGATTGATCTCTGTTGGGCCGCCATGTCAGAGTGAATGCCCTCCATGAATGTATTGGTTTGTTGCAAATGGGCTGCCAGCCCCTGGATTGCATTCACAATGGTTGACTGCCCAACAGAGATGGATCGCAGGAGGTCAATAGCCTCCTCACTCAGGGCAGCAGGGCTCACTGGGGCAGGGCCTGAGGTGCCTGGGCCGAAGGAGATGCCTACCCTCCTGGGTGAGCGGGCACAGGAAACACGCTGAGGGGCTACTGGGAGGGCGGTGCTGGTACGGGGGGTGATAGCTGTATCTGTAGTTGGGGTGGGCACAGAGGTGTCCGCCACCACCAGGGAGCTTCCATCGGAGGAGTTATCACTGTCAGAACTGTCCCCTCCTGTCTCCACCGTGGTGCTCCCCTCGCCCTCCGTCCCACTGGTGCCCTCGCCGTAGGTGGAGTCGGCCTCCAGGGCCATGTGCGATGCAGCTCCTTCTGTCGCCAGTGCTTCTGCTCCTCCGCCAGATGATACTAATGCACAGAAGGACAGGGTGACAAAACAAAAAGGGGGGAAGAGACAAAGGATATACTTGGTCAATGGGTGCTCCAACAGCACTGTTGGCGTACACCACACACACACACACACACACACAGAGGGAACAGCATACGCACTAGGCAATGCACTAACAGTCACAATGCTAGTCACCAGGCCATGGACAGGAATACCTAACGCCAATAGCAGCATACCTGAGACCCACAGACCCCTGCTCAACAGTGGATGCCTACTAGCTTGGTTGGAGGTGGTTCACATCATACCCTGCCCAACATGGGACCTACCCGGCAATGTCTGGCCTGGCCTAGGGGCACCCACAGGCCCACAACCCTCACCTGGAGACCACCCCACCATGCCCAAGTAGTATTTTCGGAAACTGTACTCACCCCCTTGTGGCTGCTGTGATGCCCTCAATCGCCCATCCAGCTCCGGATAGGCCACCGCCAGTATGCAGGCCATCAGGGGGGTCAGGGTTCGACAGGGCACCCCTTCCTCATTGGGAGGCCATCCTCAGCTGGGCCTCCGCCGTCTTCCGTGCCTAGCGTCTCGGGTCCTCCCACTGTTTGCGACAGTGGGTGCTCCGCCTGCTGTAGACACCCAGGGTCCGCACGTCCTTGGCGATGGCACGCCATACACCCTTTTTCTGATGGGCGCTGACCTGCAGAAAAATAACATAGAAAAAGGTATCGGTCAGACCGTCCGGCCTGTTACACTCATGTCCCACCATAGCCCTCACATCCCCTTACTCACAGACATTGCCCACCATACATGCAGCACGCTGCCCAGGACCCTTCCACCTACCCCCCCTCCCCCTTACACGAGGCTCTCACACACAACACTCCATGCATTCATGCCTCATGCATCGTGCTCACAGTGTACTCATCTGTTGGTCTGGAGGCCCATACAGCATTCGGTACTGGGGTAGGACCCCATCCACCAGTCTCTCCAACTCCGCAGCGGTGAAGGCAGGGGCCCTTTCCCCAGTGACAGGAGCCATGTCGGCCGGTCACAGCAGCACTTGCATTGTAGGTCCTCTACTGTGAAAGTCAGGTAGCAAGCGAGTGAACAGATAGAAAATGGCGATCAAATCCGCGGCGGTGCGTACCGTCACCGCCGGCGTACATCACCATTGGCCACTGTAACCCATAGGGCCCAATGACGACCAATGAGGAGTTGCACGGCAGTACTCAACCGCCTCCTGCAACAGCGCACAACGTCAGCGGAATTACCTCATTTCCACATGCCCATCCACACAGGACAGGCGGACACCATTTCGGGGGGGGTGAGGGAGGCAGGCCATAGATCCTAACTGCGTCACAGTTCAAAATTTCACATTCTGGACATATACCACCAAAATACTGTAACAATCACAATATGCATTGAACTGTAGTTGTTACAATGTACAGATAATGACCAGCTGCTCATTCTTTTGCCCCATAGATTTCACCTGCACCATCAGGTACTTCAGGAGGAGTCAAATCTGCATTACTTTGATCCAACTCAACTTCACTTTCGGCTACTTCAGGAAACAAGATTTGTTTTATCTCTTTTTCCAAATCATCTGCTTCCGGGAGAGTCCACCTTAGACTTGACTCTCCTGCTACATCCACTTCCACTTCTGCTGATATAGGAGTATCAGGATTGTCCTCAGTTTAATCTTTCAGAGGAGTACCTGGATCTTCACCAGTTTGCACTGCCTTTACTTCTGCAGCCTCTTGTTCGGTCTTTGTCACTGGCTGTTCTGCTGGTACTCTCAGGAACACTAGATCTTCATCATCCAAAGGATATGGCGCTTTACGAGTGTAGCTGGCATGGATCCAGTTTGGAATTCCAACACACTTCACAGCAGTTATTGTAACTAGAATGACCTGGAAAGATCCCTTTCACCTAGGTTCCAAGCAAGCTTTTTGCACATGCTTCTTGATCACCACCCATTCACCAGCCCGAAGACTGTGACACTGGCCTTGGGATGGTGGTACGGCTGTACCTTCCACCTGGTGAGACAAAGAGCGAACCACATCAACTAGACCCTTGCAGTAATCCAGCACCAATTCATCTGTTATGTTTACAAGCACATTTGCAGGAACAGCTGGCAATCTCATGGCTCTTGCCGTCAGTATCTCATGAGGCGAGAGACCAGTCTTTCTGTCAGGTGTACTTCGCATGCTCATCAGAACCAAAGGTAACGTTCCAGGCCATTTCAGATCAGTGGATGTACACATCTTTGCCAATCGAGCTTTCAAGGTTCCATTTATTTTCTCTACTAATCCAGAAGCTTCAGGACGGTAACTATAGTGCAGCTTCTGCTCAACGTTTAAGACTGAACATAGTATTTTTATCACCTCGTTACTGAAGTGACTTCTTAGATCTGATTCTAGAGAGGCCAGAAAACAAAATCTTGGCATCAACTCCCTAAGTAACAGCTTTGCTACTGTGAGGCTATTATGAGTAGTGTAGACTTCAGTCCAATGACTAAATTTACAGACAATCATCAACACGTATCTCAAACCACCACACACAGGTATCTCAATTAAATCCATCTGTATTCTGTTAAATGGGCCACCTGATCTTTCAATGTGACTCAAATTGACAACAGTTCTCTTTCCCACATTCATTTGCTGGCATGCATCTTCTGCAACCTGTCTAAATTTTGGATTGGACCAGGATTGCTTAAATGTTCGAATCATTGCATCTCTGCCAATGTGAGTTTGACTATGATAGTATCTAGCCATTTGTGCCAGTAGACAGTTTGGGAAGACTACCTGTCCTTCATTTGAAACCCAGATTTCATAAATTTCTCTTTGATTGCAACCCAGTTTTTTCCAAAGTTTTTTTAATCATCTGGAACGTCATCTTGTAATTTTTGTATTTCTTCCCGAGTGTCAACCATTAGCAGCAAAAAGCTTTGCAATGCCTTGTCAGTATCTGTTACATTATTCCATTCTTCATTTAAAGTAGCACAATTAAGTGCACAAAATCTAGCAAATTGATCAGCATATGCATTACCCATAGAGATAAAAGCATTTGCTTTTCGATCAGCAGCACACTTGACAACTGCAACCTTCTCAGGTAATTGTAAAGCTTTCCGTAATTCATGAATCTTGTCCCCATTTCTTATAGGGGAGCCAGAAGAGGCCATGAAACCTCTCTAGAACCACAGTTGCCCAAAATCATGAAGTACACCAATCCATACTGGCTGTCTGTAAAAATCGTTATTTTAAGCTGTGTTGAAATACAGCATGCTCTAGTAAGAGCAACAAATTCAGCCACTTGGGCAGAAAATATTTCTTGAAGCCATGAAGCT
The DNA here is from genome assembly GCF_031143425.1 of Pleurodeles waltl. Classification (NCBI taxonomy): domain Eukaryota; kingdom Metazoa; phylum Chordata; class Amphibia; order Caudata; family Salamandridae; genus Pleurodeles; species Pleurodeles waltl. The sequence continues at coordinate 1,025,244,701 of NC_090443.1, read as the reverse complement.
CAAAGTACACCTAAGACGCTGCACACAGTATAACCACATCTCAGTTTTCCCGCATTGTCTCTTAAACAGGAACCATCAACACAAATTATTTGATCTTTTTTCTCTAATGGTGTATCATGAATATGAGGTCTGGGTTTGGTGCACAGCTCAGTAACATCGAGGCAGTCATGTTCTACTTCATTTACATTTTCAGATTCAGCAATCTCTGTAGGTAGCAAAGTAGCAGGATTAAGCACTCCGCACCTTCTAAGGGTTACATTTAGGGACCCCAAAATCAGTAACTCATAGTGAGTTAACCAAGCATTTGTCAAATATAGAGTCTTGGTCCTGGTAAGCAAGACCTCAACGGAGAGAGGGACCAGAACGGTTAAAGGATGTCCCATAACAGTGCTCTTACTTTGGGCACGGCTCACACCAGCCGCTGCTACCTGCTTTAGGCAGCCGGGTAAAGAGGCAGGAGCCAGATCGAATGTAGCTGAAAAATGTGCTACAGGATGATTTATGCCACCATGTACCTGCGTTGGGACAGAAAGAGCACAACTATCACATTCATGACAAAACAGTGAAAATGATTTCGTGTAGTCAGGCATTCCCAGCGCTGGTGCGCTGCACAGACTCTCCCAGCTCAGTAAAAGCTTTCATATAATCTTCATCGGAGGGCACAGGATCAGTGATATCTTTGTGAGTCAATTTCTGCAAAGGCTTGGAAATTACTGAAACATTGGGAATCCATTGACGACAGTAACTCACCGTTCCCAAAAACATTTGCACAACTCTTTGAGTAACAGGAGGGTTGATTTGCAATATACCTCTAACTCTTTCTCGAGACACTTTCCTGGCACCTGTCTCCATTTGATGTCCCAAGTACTTTACTTCTTTCTGACAATACTGTAATTTTGCTGGAGACACTTTGGGGGTGATTCTGATTGAGGCGGGCGGCAGTAGCCGCCCGCCTCGCGGGAACCGCCATATGGCTGCTCCGCGGTCGAAAGACCGCGGAGGCCATTCAGGCTTTCCCGCTGGGCTGGCAGGCGACCGCCAGAAGGCCGCCCGCCAGCCCAGCGGGAAACCCCTCCCCACGAGGAAGCCGGCTCCGAATGGAGCCGGCGGAGTGGGTATGTGCGACGGGTGCAGTTTGCACCCGTCGCGTATTTCAGTGTCTGCATTGCAGACACTGAAATACACTGTGGGGCCCTCTTACGGGGGCCCCTGCAGTGCCCATGCCATTGGCATGGGCACTGCAGGGGCCCCCAGGGGCCCCGCGGCACCCCCTACCGCCATCCTGTTCCTGGCGGGCGAACCGCCAGGAACAGGATGGCGGTAGGGGGTGTCAGAATCCCCCATGGCAGCGCAGCAAGCTGCGCCGCCATGGGGGATTCCAAGGGCAGCGGAAAACCGGCGGGAGACCGCCGATTTTCCTTGTCTGACCGCGGCCGAACCGCCGCGGTCAGAATGCCCTGCGGGGCACCGCCGGTCTGTCGGCGGTGCTCCCGCCGACCCTGGCCCCGGCGGTCTGAGACCGCCGGGGTCAGAATGACCCCCTTTATGTCCATTTTCACCCAGATGATTCAATAAGGCAATAGTATCTTGCCTGCATGCTTCTCGTGTCTTTGAAGCAACCAATAAGTCATCAATGTACTGAACCAATGTAGATTGGAAAGGCATTTCCAATTACTTTAAATTATTTTTCAATATTGATATGGATTCTGAAAAGCCTTTTAGAATTCTGCACAAGGAATAAACACGATTGCAGGATTTAAAACAAAAGAGAAACTGGCTATACTCACATAGAGGCACTGAGAAAATGCTTGTGAGAAGTCCACTACTGTGAACCATTCTGCGTCACCTGGAAATTGGAACAAAAAGACTGCTGGATTAGGTACCACTGGACAACATTTTACCACTGTGCCATTAATTTTTGTCAAATCCTGAACTATGTGAAACTTCCCACTGGGTTTTTGCAAACCCATAATAGGTGAGTCACATGGGCTGCTCAGTACTTCTTTCAAGACCCCTTGCTCAAGAAAATCTGCAATTATAGGAGTAATTCCTTCAATTACATCTGGTGCTATGCGATACTGAGGAGTTTTTGAGAAAACTGCATTAGGTTTGTCTGTAACTTTAACTGGTTCAGCAATGCAAATCACTGTTAAGATATTACTTTCTTTTCAAAAGCCTTCGCAGCCCCTTGGCCGCACTCAATATTATTCTACCAAATGAGGCAAACCCAAGTAACCCTTGGACCTGGGTAATTAAATCAAATATCAAAAATCTTTGGTCCTCAGGGAGAGGTATAAGCCTACACTTCCACAGCACCTGTAACTTTCTATTAAGAGGTTATTTATAACCAAACATACCATTGTTGAATTAATATACATTACTTTTCATTTTTATCATCTTTAACAAAATCATTTTTCAATTGTAAGAATTTTTTTCATTTCTAAATCATGAACCTTAGGTGCTCCCAAAATATAACGGTGCAGTGCAGTGATTATAGTGATAATTTGAGTACAAAAGTGTTTGATACAATATTTACAACAATGTGATTAAAAACCAAGACAAAACAGTGAACTTCAAAAGGACCCCTTTATTCCAGGTGTCTTGAAGTGACGTTTATGTTAAACCACATTTAATAGTCAACGTTTCGACCCTATATAGGATTAATTAAAGGGTCATCTTCAGGACTAAGATTTTTTTTATGTTGGTCGCACCAAGGTCAAAACAGAAACAGATTTCTTCAATATTTGCACCTTTAATCTGATTTGTTCTTTTTACTTTTTTATTGTGAGTCAAAAGACATCACTCACCTATATTTGTAAGGTTTTTTTTCCCTTTAATTCCAATGATTTGTTCAAGTCAATAAAAGTTTTCTAAAAATATAATAATATAATAAACTTATATGGCAGGGTAATCAAATAATACCTCATTTAATTTGAACTAATACGCAATTTAGTCTTTTTATAATCTCAATTTATTTATTTATTAATCTTTTCTATCACCTGATGACTTCATGTAATAAAATCCAGTAACTTGTTATATTAAATTATTTAAAAATGCCACACAAACTTAAATATCTGTAAATACCTCTTACTCACATGATTTTCACTGTGTTGAATAAAATAATCTAATCATCTAATTATCCACTGTCGTTGCACAGAGTCATATATGCCCTAGTTTCTTTTTGGAGCACTCTGTAAAAAAACAGGATAAATCTCCATATTTAACACTCAACTTCCTCTAATGTTTCCAAAAATTAATTGTTTTATTCATTTATTTAACTAAGAGCATAATGCCTCGTTTTTGTAATAAAAGAATTGCCCTTTACAAAGAAACGCTTTTCTACTCCACTTAAAATTGTATCCATATAGAATATATCAAAGTATTCATGCAAAATTGTAACAACTTTTTGTTACAATGGGAAACTCTGAAATAGTATACCAAATATTTAGTTTGAAGTTTACTACATCCATACAGAACGCCAGCGTTTATACGCTGACACTCTGTAACAGATTTAAGATTCGTAATGCTTCTCGGAAACTAAAAAGCATCTAATCTCCTACTTACTAGTTTTATTCTTTGTTGTGTGTGTCTTAACACAGTCACCTCTCGTCTAAACAGCCGAGCGCGTCTCCGTGTTCGGTTTAAATAAACACCGACCCATGTGACGCGCATAGTTCTCTTTACCCGCGCTTTTGTTTAAAGGGAACAGAGCCTTACTATTTGTTTGTTTTTGACCGGACACCCAACCTGAAACGTCCTGAAAATGTAGACTAATCAGCACCACTTCCTGTCGAATCAATTCTCATCAAAATGAAAGACAGAAAGTTCTTGTAGGAGGCTGGACTGGCTTGTAGTGAGCACCAAGGGGTACTTGCACCTTGCACCAGGCCCAGTTATCCCTTATTAGTGTATAGGGTGTCTAGCAGCTTAGGCTGATAGATAATGGTAGCTTAGCAGAGCAGCTTAGGCTGAACTAGGAGACGTGTGAAGCTACTACAGTACCACCTAGTGTCATATGCACAATATCATAAGAAGACACAATACACAGTTATACTAAAAATAAAGGTACTTTATTTTTATGACAATATGCCAAAGTATCTTAGAGTGTACCCTCAGTGAGAGGATAGGAAATATACACAAGATATATATACACAATAGCAAAAATATGCAGTATAGTCTTAGAAAACAGTGCAAACAATGTATAGTTACAATAGGATGCAATGGGGAAACATAGGGATAGGGGCAACACAAACAATATACTCCAAAAGTGGAATGCGAACCACGAATGGACCCCAAACCTATGTGACCTTGTAGAGGGTCGCTGGGACTATTAGAAAATAGTGAGAGTTAGAAAAATAACCCTCCCCAAGACCCTGAAAAGTGAGTGCAAAGTGCACTAAAGTTCCCCTAAGGACAAAGTAGTCGTGTTAGAGGAATAATGCAGGAAAGACACAAACCAGCAATGCAACAACTGTGGATTTCCAATCTAGGGTACCTGTGGAACAAGGGGACCAAGTCCAAAAGTCACAAGCAAGTCGGAGATGGGCAGATGCCCAGGAAATGCCAGCTGCGGGTGCAAAGAAGCTTCTACCGGACAGAAGAAGCTGAGGTTTCTGCAGGAACGAAAAGGGCTAGAGACTTCCCCTTTGGTGGACGGATCCCTCTCGCCTTGAAGAGTTGTGCAGAAGTGTTTTCCCGCCAAAAGGACGCCAACAAGCCTTGCTAGACGCAAATTGTGCGTTTGGCATTTTTGGACGCTGCTGGGGCCCAGGAGGGACCAGGAGGTCGCAAATTGGACCTGAAGAGAGAGGGGACGTCGAGCAAGACAAAGAGCCCTCACTGAAGCAGGTAGCACCCGGAGAAGTGCCAGAAACAGGCACTACAAGGATGCGTGAAACGGTGCTCGCCGAAGTTGCACAAAGGAGTCCCACGTCGCCGGAGACCAACTTAGAAAGTCGTGCAATGCAGGTTAGAGTGCCGTGGACCCAGGCTTGGCTGTGCACAAAGGATTTCCGCCGGAAGTGCACAGGGGCCGGAGTAGCTGCAAAGTCGCGGTTCCCAGCAATGCAGCCCAGCGAGGTGAGGCAAGGACTTACCTCCACCAAACTTGGACTGAAGAGTCACTGGACTGTGGGGGTCACTTGGACAGAGTCGCTGGATTCGAGGGACCTCGCTCGTCGTGCTGAGAGGAGACCCAAGGGACCGGTAATGCAGCTTTTTGGTGCCTGCGGTTGCAGGGGGAAGATTCCGTCGACCCACGGGAGATTTCTTCGGAGCTTCTGGTGCAGAGAGGAGGCAGGCTACCCCCACAGCATGCACAAGCAGGAAAACAGTCGAGAAGGCGGCAGGATCAGCGTTACAGAGTTGCAGTAGTCGTCTTTGCTACTATGTTGCAGGTTTGCAGGCTTCCAGCGCGGTCAGCAGTCGATTCCTTATCAGAAGGTGAAGAGAGAGATGCAGAGGAACTCGGATGAGCTCTTGCATTCGTTATCTGAAGTTTCCCCAGAGACAGAGACCCTAAATAGCCAGAAAAGAGGGTTTGGCTACCTAGGAGAGAGGATAGGCTAGCAACACCTGAAAGAGCCTATCACAAGGAGTCTCTGACGTCACCTGGTGGCACTGGCCACTCAGAGCAGTCCAGTGTGCCAGCAGCACCTCTGTTGCCAAGATGGCAGAGGTCTGGAGCACACTGGAGGAGCTCTGGACACCTCCCAGGGGAGGTGCAGGTCAGGGGAGTGGTCACTCCCCTTTCCTTTGTCCAGTTTCGCGCCAGAGCAGGGCTAAGGGGTCCCCTGAACCGGTGTAGACTGGCTTATGCAGAATTGGGCACCTCTGTGCCCAACAAAGCATTTCCAGAGGCTGGGGGAGGCTACTCCTCCCCTGCCTTCACACCATTTTCCAAAGGGAGAGGGTGTCACACCCTCTCTCAGAGGAAGTTCTTTGTTCTGCCATCCTGGGCCAGGCCTGGCTGGACCCCAGGAGGGCAGCTGCCTGTCTGAGGGGTTGGCAGCAGCAGCAGCTGCAGTGAAACCCCAGGAAGGGCAGTTTGGCAGTACCAGGGTCTGTGCTACAGACCCCTGGGATCATGGGATTGTGCCAACTATGCCAGGATGGCATAGAGGGGGCAATTCCATGATCATAGACATGTTACATGGCCATATTCGGAGTTACCATTGTGAAGCTACATATAGGTAGTGACCTATATGTAGTGCACGCGTGTAATGGTGTCCCCGCACTCACAAAGTTCAGGGAATTGGCTCTGAACAATGTGGGGGCACCTTGGCTAGTGCCAGGGTGCCCTCACACTAAGTAACTTTGCACCTAACCTTTACCAGGTAAAGGTTAGACATATAGGTGACTTATAAGTTACTTAAGTGCAGTGTAAAATGGCTGTGAAATAACGTGGACGTTATTTCACTCAGGCTGCAGTGGCAGGCCTGTGTAAGAATTGTCAGAGCTCCCTATGGGTGGCAAAAGAAATGCTGCAGCCCATAGGGATCTCCTGGAACCCCAATACCCTGGGTACCTCAGTACCATATACTAGGGAATTATAAGGGTGTTCCAGTAAGCCAATGTAAATTGGTAAAAATGGTCACTAGCCTGTCAGTGACAATTTGGAAAGAAATGAGAGAGCATAACCACTGAGGTTCTGGTTAGCAGAGCCTCAGTGAGGCAGTTAGGCACCACACAGGGAACACATACATGCACACCTATGAGCACTGGGGCCCTGTGTGACAGGGTCCCAGTGACACATACATATAGGCCACAACCTTATGAGCACTGGGGTCCTGACTAGCAGGGTCCCAGTGACACATAACAAACATACTGAAAACATAGTGTTTTCACTATGAGCACTGGGGCCTAGCCATCAGGATCCCAGTGAGACAGTGAAAACAGTGACAAACATCCTGACATACACTCACAAACAGGCCAAAAGTGGGGGTAACAAGGCTAGAAAGAGGCTACTTTCTCACACAACCCCCCCCCAAACGAAGGACAATAAGGCTAACCTTGGCCAGTTGAGACTTTATTGTCTAAGTGGTGATAAGTAGAGAGTAGCTCTGCAATAGACTGGTTACTCCCTTTATCATCCACTATATGGTTACTTCCCTGTGGGGATGTAAACCACCCTGTTTGAAGTTTTTTAGCTAAGCAACAATGTGAAGATGTATTTTCAGAGTTTCTATCAGTAAGTTTTAGTTTAGAGCAGTGGGAATTGTCCACTGAACCTATTTGTAGTGATGGAAATGCCAGACAGGGATGCTGTCTCAGAAAAGCCATAGCTGGGCAAAAACGTTGTCCATATGGCTGGAAGAGAGAACAGGGATGCTGTTTCTCTTGAGTTGGAGCAGGGCAGGGATGCTGTCCTATGAGCTCCACACTAGGGCAGGGATGCTGTCCTAAGTGTTGTGAGGCAGTGCAGGGTTTCTGCACTAAAGTTTCTCTGGGAGGGTTGGAGGGATGCTCCATGTTAACTAAAATGGTGCTCTTTTTCTCACCAATGTTAGTTATCCCACAGAGAGGTACTTCTACCTCAGGGAGTACAGTTTTGCCAACTGATGAGTCCCTTGGAACAGGTGCCACCCCAGGAGAGGTTTCTCCCACCACAGGAATGGTATCCTGAATGGTAGGGTGGTTAGGGGATACTGTGATACCCTTTTTACCTGTTGATGGAGAGGGATCCTGAGTTTTCAGGCCTTCTCTCCTTTGCTTTTTCATTTCAGTAGAAATGAGAGGGAACAATTCCTCTGGGATGCCCAGCATGGCTGCATGGGCATAAAACTCTACATCAGCCCAACCTGAGGCCTCTAGGTCATTACCTAAGAGACAGTCTACAGGTAAGCTAGGTGATACCACCACCTGCTTAGGGCCAGTAACTCCACCCCAACTAAACTGAATTATAGCTAAGGGAAGAAACTTAGTGGAGTTATGGACATCAATAATCTTATACTGTTGTCCAATGATGTGTTGATCAGGGTGCACTAGGTTTTCAGTCACCAAAGTGAAACTGGCACCTGTGTCCCTGTAGGCCAAGGGCTCAACACCATTTATTGAAACTGTCTGCCTGTACTTATCCATTGTAAGGGGACAAGCAGCCAGTGTGGCAAGGCCAATGCCACTAGGTGTGACAGAAACTGTCTTGGGACTGACTACCCCAGTTTCTATGATGGACCCATAAGTGAACCCAACTACACCCTTTGTTTGACTGTTGCCAGCAGTCCCACCACTAGTACCACTACTGCTAGGGGCACTAGAGCTTGATGTATTAGTGGTGGTAGGCTCAGGGGGTTTACCTGGACAGGACTTATCCCCTGGCCTATGGCCTCTATTTTTACACACAAAGCACCAAGGCTTTTTAATGTGTGTGGGTTGAGAAGAAGAGGAAGAATTAGTTTTATCCCCACCCTCTGAAGAGTGTTTAAGATTTGAAGTGGGATCTTTGGTTTTACCCTTATCCCCATGCTTATCTTGAGATTTTTCACCATCTTTCTTCTTATTGCCATCTTTGTCACCCCCTGTATGAACTTTTCTGTTCACCCTTGTTCTGACCCATTTGTCTGCCTTCTTTCCCAATTCTTGGGGAGAGGTCAGATCAGAGTCTACCAGGTACTGGTGCAACAAATCAGACACACAATTATTAAGTATATGCTCTCTCAGGATTGTGTTATACAGGCTTTCATAATCAGTAACTTTACTGCCATGTAACCACCCCTCCAAGGCCTTCACTGAATGGTCAATGAAATCAACCCAGTCTTGTGAAGACTCCTTTTTGGTCTCTCTGAACTTTATCCTGTACTGTTCAGTGGTTAAGCCATAACCATCCAGGAGTGCATTCTTAAGAACTGTAAAATTATTGGCATCATTTTCTTTCACAGTAAGGAGCCTATCCCTACCTTTTCCACTAAATGATAGCCATAGGATAGCAGCCCACTGCCTTTGAGGGACATCCTGTACAACACAGGCCCTCTCAAGTGCAGCAAACCACTTGTTAATGTCATCCCCCTCCTTATAAGGGGGAACTATCTTGTGCAGATTCCTGGAATCATGCTCTTTTGCAGGATGACTATGGGGAATACTGCTGCTGCCACCATGGGTATCTAAACCCAACTTCTGTCTTTCCTTCTCTAATTCAAAAGACTGTCTATCCAAATCCAGCTGTTGCTTTTTAAGCTTCAGTCTGGTTTGTTCCACCCTCAACTTATTGAGTTCCCTCTCTAACATTCTGTCATCAGGGTTGGTGGGAGGGACATTCCTAGAAACAGAGCTATGATGGGAATGAACAGAAGGAGACCTGTCCCTTACAGAAGCCACCCTAACAGCTTGGTTAACAGAAACATTACTACCAGTATGGTGAGAATATATGCTTTTGTTATGATGTGAGACAACACTATTTGTATGGTGTGGCTCATCATCATTCCCAACTATGCTAGACGGTCTAGTAATGGGCAGGCTAGGAAGTTTCTTTCCTGAATCTTTTCCTGGGGGAGTCCCTGAATCAGATTGAGAACTATTAGGTACTTTTTCAACAGATGAGGCACCTATGGCCTTATCCTGTTCTCTAAGCATGTTAAGTAACAGTTCCAAGGAAGGATTCTTCCCTACACTCAAACCTCTCTCTATACAGAGACTCCTTGCTCTTTTCCAGCTAAGGTTGTCATATGCAAGTTTGGACAGATCAACAGTTTGGCCTGTGCCAGACATTTTTAGAGAGAGTTAAAGTGATAGAAAAAGAGAAAAAAAAATTCAGAACTTCTTGGAAAGACAGAAAAAAACTTTTTAAACTTTTTAAACTTTTAAGAACTTTTTGAAAGTTTAGAGGTACTTTTCAGCACTTAGAAAAGAGTGAAAAGAGGAAATGCAAAACTTTTTGGCTATGTGTATATACACTGACCTTGTTTTGTATATTTTTCTCTTATGAAAAGTACAATGACAAGAGTGGTAAGCAGTCTCAAGCACTTATCCCACCACTGCACAACCAATGTAGGAGGCTGGACTGGCTTGTAGTGAGCACCAAGGGGTACTTGCACCTTGCACCAGGCCCAGTTATCCCTTATTAGTGTATAGGGTGTCTAGCAGCTTAGGCTGATAGATAATGGTAGCTTAGCAGAGCAGCTTAGGCTGAACTAGGAGACGTGTGAAGCTACTACAGTACCACCTAGTGTCATATGCACAATATCATAAGAAGACACAATACACAGTTATACTAAAAATAAAGGTACTTTATTTTTATGACAATATGCCAAAGTATCTTAGAGTGTACCCTCAGTGAGAGGATAGGAAATATACACAAGATATATATACACAATAGCAAAAATATGCAGTATAGTCTTAGAAAACAGTGCAAACAATGTATAGTTACAATAGGATGCAATGGGGAAACATAGGGATAGGGGCAACACAAACCATATACTCCAAAAGTGGAATGCGAACCACGAATGGACCCCAAACCTATGTGACCTTGTAGAGGGTCGCTGGGACTATTAGAAAATAGTGAGAGTTAGAAAAATAACCCTCCCCAAGACCCTGAAAAGTGAGTGCAAAGTGCACTAAAGTTCCCCTAAGGACAAAGTAGTCGTGTTAGAGGAATAATGCAGGAAAGACACAAACCAGCAATGCAACAACTGTGGATTTCCAATCTAGGGTACCTGTGGAACAAGGGGACCAAGTCCAAAAGTCACAAGCAAGTCGGAGATGGGCAGATGCCCAGGAAATGCCAGCTGCGGGTGCAAAGAAGCTTCTACCGGACAGAAGAAGCTGAGGTTTCTGCAGGAACGAAAAGGGCTAGAGACTTCCCCTTTGGTGGACGGATCCCTCTTGCCTTGGAGAGTTGTGCAGAAGTGTTTTCCCGCCGAAAGGACGCCAACAAGCCTTGCTAGATGCAAATCATGTATTTGGCGTTTTTGGACGCTGCTGGGGCCCAGGAGGGACCAGGAGGTCGCAAATTGGACCTGAAGAGAGAAGGGACGTCGAGCAAGACAAAGAGCCCTCACTGAAGCAGGTAGCACCCGGAGAAGTGCCAGAAACAGGCACTACAAGGATGCGTGAAACGGTGCTCGCCGAAGTTGCACAAAGGAGTCCCACGTCGCCGGAGACCAACTTAGAAAGTCGTGCAATGCAGGTTAGAGTGCCGTGGACTCAGGCTTGGCTGTGCACAAAGGATTTCCGCCAGAAGTGCACAGGGGCCGGAGTAGCTGCAAAGTCGCTGTTCCCAGCAATGCAGCCCAGCGAGGTGAGGCAAGGACTTACCTCCACCAAACTTGGACTGAAGAGTCACTGGACTGTGGGGGTCACTTGGACAGAGTCGCTGGATTCGAGGGACCTCGCTCGTCGTGCTGAGAGGAGACCCAAGGGACCGGTAATGCAGCTTTTTGGTGCCTGCGGTTGCATGGGGAAGATTCCGTCGACCCACGGGAGATTTCTTCGGAGCTTCTGGTGCAGAGAGGAGGCAGACTACCCCCACAGCATGCACAAGCAGGAAAACAGTCGAGAAGGCGGCAGGATCAGCGTTACAGAGTTGCAGTAGTCGTCTTTGCTACTATGTTGCAGGTTTGCAGGCTTCCAGCGCGGTCAGCAGTCGATTCCTTATCAGAAGGTGAAGAGAGAGATGCAGAGGAACTCGGATGAGCTCTTGCATTCGTTATCTGAAGTTTCCCCAGAGACAGAGACCCTAAATAGCCAGAAAAGAGGGTTTGGCTACCTAGGAGAGAGGATAGGCTAGCAACACCTGAAAGAGCCTATCACAAGGAGTCTCTGACGTCACCTGGTGGCACTGGCCACTCAGAGCAGTCCAGTGTGCCAGCAGCACCTCTGTTTCCAAGATGGCAGAGGTCTGGAGCACACTGGAGGAGCTCTGGACACCTCCCAGGGGAGGTGCAGGTCAGGGGAGTGGTCACTCCCCTTTCCTTTGTCCAGTTTCGCGCCAGAGCAGGGCTAAGGGGTCCCCTGAACCGGTGTAGACTGGCTTATGCAGAATTGGGCACCTCTGTGCCCAACAAAGCATTTCCAGAGGCTGGGGGAGGCTACTCCTCCCCTGCCTTCACACCATTTTCCAAAGGGAGAGGGTGTCACACCCTCTCTCAGAGGAAGTTCTTTGTTCTGCCATCCTGGGCCAGGCCTGGCTGGACCCCAGGAGGGCAGCTGCCTGTCTGAGGGGTTGGCAGCAGCAGCAGCTGCAGTGAAACCCCAGGAAGGGCAGTTTGGCAGTACCAGGGTCTGTGCTACAGACCCCTGGGATCATGGGATTGTGCCAACTATGCCAGGATGGCATAGAGGGGGCAATTCCATGATCATAGACATGTTACATGGCCATATTCGGAGTTACCATTGTGAAGCTACATATAGGTAGTGACCTATATGTAGTGCACGCGTGTAATGGTGTCCCCGCACTCACAAAGTTCAGGGAATTGGCTCTGAACAATGTGGGGGCACCTTGGCTAGTGCCAGGGTGCCCTCACACTAAGTAACTTTGCACCTAACCTTTACCAGGTAAAGGTTAGACATATAGGTGACTTATAAGTTACTTAAGTGCAGTGTAAAATGGCTGTGAAATAACGTGGACGTTATTTCACTCAGGCTGCAGTGGCAGGCCTGTGTAAGAATTGTCAGAGCTCCCTATGGGTGGCAAAAGAAATGCTGCAGCCCATAGGGATCTCCTGGAACCCCAATACCCTGGGTACCTCAGTACCATATACTAGGGAATTATAAGGGTGTTCCAGTAAGCCAATGTAAATTGGTAAAAATGGTCACTAGCCTGTCAGTGACAATTTGGAAAGAAATGAGAGAGCATAACCACTGAGGTTCTGGTTAGCAGAGCCTCAGTGAGACAGTTAGGCACCACACAGGGAACACATACATGCACACCTATGAGCACTGGGGCCCTGTGTGACAGGGTCCCAGTGACACATACATATAGGCCACAACCTTATGAGCACTGGGGTCCTGACTAGCAGGGTCCCAGTGACACATAACAAACATACTGAAAACATAGTGTTTTCACTATGAGCACTGGGGCCTAGCCATCAGGATCCCAGTGAGACAGTGAAAACAGTGACAAACATCCTGACATACACTCACAAACAGGCCAAAAGTGGGGATAACAAGGCTAGAAAGAGGCTACTTTCTCACAGTTCTGGAATCTGAGAGGAGCCACAAATTTCCTTCCACCCAGGGTTCCCCCAAGTCTCCCGATAAAAATGGTACCTCACTTTTGTGGGTAGGCCTATTGCCCGCGAAAGAAAATGCCCCAAAACACTATCTACCTGTTTTTGCGGGGGGCACTTGTGTTTTTGGTCCTGGGCTCAGCAGCCATCTAGGGAAACCTACCAAACCCAGACATTTCTGAAAACTAGACACCCGAGGGAGTCCAGGGAGGTGTGACTTGCGTGGATCCCCCAATGTTTTCTTACCCAGAAACCTCAGCAAACCTCAAATTTAGCTAAAAAATCACATTTTTCCAACATTTCTTTGTGGGATTACCGCACTGGGACAAATTTCATACCACTCAACGTTCCCCTCAGTCTCCTGGTAAAAATGATACCTCATTTGTGTAGGTGGGTCAAGTTCTTGTGAAAGGGAAGAGCCAAAAACATTTCGATATTGAGGGGGAAGCAAAGGGTGTACAAAAGGGCAGTTTAAAAAAAAAACATTTGTAGGCTGACAAGTGCAGCAGAATTTTTATCGGTATAGATGAGACAATGCTGGGTGATAGGAATTCTGTGGATTCCTGCAGATTCCAGAAGGTTCCATCACAAAAATGTGGGAAAAATGTGTGATTTCCAACCAAGTTGGAGGTTTGCAGGGCATTGTGGGTACAAAAATGGTGCGCAGTGCATGTGAAACACACCACCCTGGAATCACCCAGATGTTTAGTTTTCAGATGTGTCTAGGTCTTGTGGATTTTTCTTCGTGGCAGTGTCCCAAAGTCCATAAAGTGTAGCCCTCACCATTCCAAGTGGGACGATTTTGAGAGTTAGCCAGGCTCTCATGGGCCAAATGTAAAACCGAAACCCAAAATAATCAAATGTCTTCTTGCTTGTGTGGGATAAGATGTTTTAGAGTACGGGCAGAGCTGAAAGACTGTTATTCCCTTCAGTTGGGGTGGGGCATAACCAGGCCCATACTGGTTGGTAGCCACCACCCCAATATTTTTAGTTTTTTTTATATTCCCTGGCATCTAGTAGACTTTCTGCCCCCCTGGGGTTTGGATCAGGGATAATTGCTCCATTTGCCCACTGGTGGGCAGAACAACTTTGGCCCCATTTATTTGGGGTGGGGGTATGGCCATACCCCCACCCTTTTATTTTGGAGAAAAAAAACTTCCTGGTCTCTGGTGGGCTTTCTGCCCTCCCTTGGGGGCAGATGGGCCTTCCAAAAATAGGCCCAACTGCCCCCAAGGGGGGCAGATATGGCCAACAGTAATGTGCCCCCATGGGGAGCGACCCTAACCCAAGGGGCTGCCCCTCTAAAGAAAACACACGCATACACACACACCAAACCCTGGTGCCTAAGTGGTTTCTGCCACCCTTGGGGGCAGATTGGCCTCCCAAAAATCGGCAGATCTGCCCCCAGGGGGGGCAGAAATGGTATAAATACAATTTGTATTTGTATTTGTAACCATTACGTCCGCAGCTCAGAAGGGGTTAAGAAACATTCTAACTGTAACACCCGAAACTGTATCTATATGATCCGATGTCCCTGCCAATTACGTTACGTAGGGATGACAACACGGCCCAGTTAATATAAGGATCAACGAACACTGCAGTAATATCAGGTGTGGACGTGCTACCACCAAATTAAGCACTCATTTCTGTGAATCCAATCACACACCAGATGACTTATGGTGGGTAGTACTGGAATCTGTTAACCTCAGTTACAGTTCTCAGTTTCTTTTTGAGAAAGAGCAATGCTGGGTGTACAGGTTAGAGACACACATCCATGGGCTGAATGATGACATCCCTTGGACCTCTTTCTATTAGGATCCTGCATGCATACATTTAGATTTCATAGTATTCTTCCTACTAAGATTTGGATTGACTTTTAGCTAGCCCTTTCCTCTGGTGACTCTAGACAAGGTTATTATCACTTATTTGTCTCTTATGTTAGTGGTGCGACCTGAAATTTTTTGGTCTTCACCATGAAATTGCTTGTGTTGAATTGAAGTCGAACCTTAGTCTCAGTATTTTTATCCTTTGATGAATCCTATTCGGATTGAGTATTTTCAGATAACTATTGAGTTTGTACATTCGTCTCCTTTTGGTTGAAGTTATTGTACACATACCTGTCTATTTGTTTTATCTATATCATAATTTTTTCCTTTTCTGTTGATCAAAAATTGTTTATTCTAATCTACCATTTGTTACTTAGATTGCCTCTACAGTCTCTGTGTTCGTATCCCGAGTGGGGCACGATCGGCTTTATTTAGCCAACATCTTTTCAGAGAAGGGCGTTCAGCCTTGAGTCCTTCCTTCATTTAAGTTACACGGACGTTTTGGCTCCTGCCCCGCCCCTCTGCAGAGAAGCCTTGCCTCTCTTCTGATTGGTTTGCGTTCTTGCCGGGAACATCTTAACTGAAGCACACACCTCCCGATTACCATTTTCGGGACAACGCGTGCCGGGTAGATTGCCAGTTACGGACACGCACATAACATGTAAGTGTAACTTATTGGATGTTACCTTTCCTTGTCCTGGGGTTGCGGAATCCCTTGTTGTGCTAAGACGCCCATGATATCATTATGGGTGGTGACTATTGTGCATTAGCATTTATGCTTAATTTTCTACTAAACTAGACCGGGTGTCTCTACCCCCGCTTTCTTGATATATCATCAACTGGACCAGGTCACCAACACGATTTATAGTAGGATCCATTTGTTATCAGCGGATGCCGTTTCCTATGATGCACTAATTTCTGAGTTCTATAGTCAGCTGTCACGGGAACACATTCCTGTATTTTAGCGATCGATGACTAAACCCTTAAAATCCTGGGTTGGTCATTGTCTGGTCTCTCTTTTTTTAAATTGGTTTTACCCCGTTGTTTCTGCTTTATGCATGTCAGGAACTACATATTGACTGCTTTAACCCTCTCTTCTGAGGCACGAAAGAGGGTCTTTTCATAAAGTATGATGATTTGTCCTTTGAGAATCGAGCATTGCTCTGCCTTGCACATGTACCAACCCGCTTTTTGGGTGTAAACATTCTTTTCAGATGCAGTTTTCATTCTTTACCCTATTGTGTCTTTTCGTTCTCGGTTTTTGAGCCCATGATTGTTAATGTATCTCCTTTGTTGAGACCATGTAACTTTGGGGATTTCTTCCAGAGGCTACTATTATATTAATCTACTATTGAACTTAGACTTTGATTCTGATCAACTACATAGATACTCACTAATTTTTTGTGTTTAGAGTTGTGTGTCCTGAGGTCCGCTTGATCCCATGGAACTCGTTCCCTAGGAGGGGAGGGGAAGAATTAATTATCGTGCCTAATGGTGCATGCTTGTGGCTACCTACACCCATCACCTTGTTTGTCACAAAACACTTCTGGATGTTTGTAACAGTTGGTGACAAGTTTGTCCTGATAATATTTTTTCATTATGACAATTTGTTCTTTCTTTGCATAGGTTTGCTTATTTATGCCATTGATGATGTAGTGCTTATGTAAGTAACTTCTACACTTCAATAACCCATTGAGGTAACCTAGCAGAAGAATTAATGTGATTACTGGTCCTGAAGTAGCTCCGCACGATCCGTAGGGACAAAGAGGGCGCAAAACATGTTGACCGCTTATACCAATTGTAGGGTAAAGTGCCCTTAACAATTTGTCTTCTCATACTTGTCGAGAGTGGGGGAACCTTACTCCACACTCACTCTCCATTTTTGTTTTTAACATTGACCAAGGCCTTCCACTCTAATTAAAACTAACTTTGTAGGAGGTCCTTGAGCCAATTTCAATCTCTTTTTTCTTGTGTTCTCTTCTGCTTCTTTTTCTTTAGGGTAGGTTTAAATATATTCCTAACCCCTTTTCACGGGTACATACTGGTGTTCAAGACCTCCGGCTAAGTGCTTCCTCCGGGGGCCCGTCAGACATTGCAGCGCCGGTCTGATGTGGTGCGGGCCCTATGATGAAGCATGACATCATATGGATGTGTGAGGGCCCTCACTTTCTAATACTTGTATTGCCGGTATTGAACCTGTGCCTGGATGTTTTGTATTGAGGAACTGTGTACTTCTTTTTGATTTGCTTTTTTAAAATGACATCAACAAAAAATATCACCACCTTCCTAGCTTTCAGAAACAGGTAGAGAAGAAACAATAATTTTGTCACTGCCAATTTCGCGTTTTCTAAGCAGTGGCCAATGTTTCTTATCTTTCTTTCTTTTTTTAAAGTTTGGCAAAGGGATCAGACTAAAAATACAAAGAGGTTTCTACCTACTGGCACACTGTGAGAGAAAAGGTGTCAAACCTATTGGTGCAACCAGAAAGCTATACATGAAAACTCTGAATTCAGGAAGGTGTGATGTGTGCAGATGGCCCAAAGCTGTCCCAAGAAACTAAGGGGGTCATTCTGACCCCGGCGGTCCTTGACCGCCGGGGCCAGGGTCGGCGGGAGCACCGCCAACAGGCTGGCGGTGCCCCGCAGGGCATTCTGACCGCAGCGCTTTGGCCGCGGTCAGAACAGGAAAACCGGCGGTCTCCCGCCGGTTTTCCGCTGCCCTGCTGAATCCTCCATGGCGGCGCAGCTTGCTGCGCCGCCATGGGGATTCAGACACCCCATACCTCCATCCTGTTCCTGGCGGTTCGCCCGCCAGGAACAGGATGGCGGTATGGGGTGTTGTGGGGCCCCTGGGGGCCCCTGCAGTGCCCATGCCAATGGCATGGGCACTGCAGGGGCCCCCGTAAGAGGGCCCCACAAAGTATTTCAGTGTCTGCTCAGCAGACACTGAAATACGCGACGGGTGCAACAGCACCCGTCGCACCTTCCCACTCCGCCGGCTCCATTCGGAGCCGGCTTCCTCGTGGGAAGGGGGTTTCCCGCTGGGCTGGCGGGCGGCCTTCTGGCGGTCGCCCGCCAGCCCAGCGAGAAACACAGAATACCTGCAGCGGTCCTCCGACCGCGGTGCGGTATTCTGGAGGGGGGAACTCTGGCGGGCGGCCTCCGCCGCCCGCCAGAGTTAGAATGACCCCCTAAATGGCGAAATTTTAAAAACAGTGGAAGTAAATGAGAAAAATTGAATTCGGTGGCAATTTTTTGTTCTTTAAGTTTTTGCACTGAAGACAGAGCTCAAAAATATATACCCTTATACCCATTAGAAACCTGCAGTTGCGGAAATATATAGGGACCTTTCCATAGTCTCTGTACAGTGGCAAAGGTGCAGCTTTACTGGAAAATAAGGGGTGGTGGAACAAGAGACAGTTGGTGAAATTGACCCAACAGGCCAACATTTCAGGCAAGAAGAAAACACCTGGCTTTCGGTCTAGATTGGTCACAAGGTCTGCAACCTGCAGTTGAAGGTCAAATGGGTTGTGATGGTTTGACCGCTAGTGCAGGTGGTAAATCTACACATCGCCCTGCCTTAGCAAAATGTAGTTCACTTGAGGTGAAGGTGCCAAATAGCTTCAAAGATTTTGTCATGCACTAACCTGTCACCTCCTTTTCTCCTAGGTTCATTATTTAATACCTTCCTCACATTCTCTTCCATTCCGAGTATAGCAAGATAAGTGTACTGCTTGTTGATTGGCTACATATGCACCGCATTTTGTTTTATTTTCTTATCTTTGTTTTGTTTCAATTTCTTAGGGGAAGGTGATTTACTATTGCATGTGGTTATAATGATGCATTTTAATATTGTGATGCATTTGTGTTATTGTTTGAACTTGCCTCGTGGTTGTAGTTCGGGGAAGCCAGACAAGGTTTCCACGGTTCTTGGTCAGTTGTCACTGGGATCTGACTGGTCACCGCGCATTGTGGCATGTATTGTGACACTTAAAAACCATAGTAAACTGTACTAAAGCTACGGGGTTGCTTGCCACTGGTTTACCACAGGCCAATAACACATTTGCTAGGCCACTGGCTCCCAATACTGCAGTAATCAACCATGGAAAGTGAGCAGAAATTAGGTGTTTAGGGATAGTTTTGACAATTTTAGGGTATTCTGAGTAATACAGCTTATTGGGATCCATGATAGCCACACCATGCAGGAGTCTGCTGGATCTCTTGTTTTTTTAGAAATGCCTAGGGTTGGTAATGTACCCTGGGCACCTGCTTCTGTTGGCCCAAATACTGAGCCTTGGCCCTTGAAACATGAGAGGAATGTTTTTCAGCCTCAGTTTTGACATATATGGGGCATGTTCCCAATTGGTTACCACCAGGGCAGCAGAAAGGCTTACTTTCCCTGCAGGGTAGGGGAGAGTGGGTGTGGCCTGATGTAAGTAATTGAAACAAAAAAAAGCTGTGGAACTCTACTGTCCTTTCTCCTCCTGGTGTGAGAAGACTGGGGATATACTCTATGTCTGTTATGACCCCTGTGGGGTGGGGGGTTTCAGAAAGACTGTATGGACTTCAGATTTACCCGGAAGGACCACCCCAATATTTAGAAACATTTTTCTGACTTACTAGTGTGCGATCTGCCTATCTGCGATGAACACTGGGGTAAAGTCCTGAATTGCTATCCAGAGGGGAGCAGAATGACTGTATGACCGACCCACCCTGAGTCATGACAGATAGGCCACTCACCCCATTGATAAAAAAACTATAAACCTCCTTGGTCTCCAGTGAGGTTTCCTTCCCCGAGATGGTCCAACTGGGGATGAGGCCCTCAAGTCCAGTAGAAAGGCTGTTTACCCCTTGTGTATTAGTGAGTTTTCTGTTAACCTTAGCTAGGCACATTTGAGGCATATCCCGGTTTGCCCCTCCTCCCCCAGGAGGGTAGAAAGACAGTGTGGACTTCGAGAGTGGCGGAGTTCAACCCTTCGCCATGACAGGCCAAGCTCCCACTCTAATGATAAAAAGAATACATCCTATCACAACTGGGCTTTCTGCTGCCCTTGGTTGAGCAAATAATAAGTAAATCCCCAATTAAGCCAACCCAAGTGGACAGAAATAATTATTTGACCCTAGATGAGAGGGGAGAGGGGTGAGCTTGGGAACTGCTCTACAACTTTAGTTTACCTGGTCATCTAATGGTAAGGATCCCTGCTCAGCGACTGCCCTCCTGTAGTGATTCCTTGGGTGGAATCCACTAGAGATAGGTGACACTATACCACAAGAAAGAGAAGAGCATTTACAGCAGTACATTTCCCAGAATATTACATGGTCGGGTTCTGAGCACTAGGGGGATGAGTTATGACCTTGAATACTGAGGGAACAATGTACTGTGTGTTATTGACTAATATATTGAAGCCCCAGGAGGTGGAAAGGAATTGATTCTGCTCACTCCATGGATAGTGTGAAAGGCATGGAGTTCATGTCGTTTTTATGTTTAATTCCATTGGTATTTTACTTACTAAATCACAAAAGCATCAGTGCATTTATATTTGGCACTGAAACACAGCAAAGAAAGAATAGTTCTTGGAAAACCGCTGTCCTCTAAAACACAGTTTCACTCCCATACAAAAGATGTCTGTGTTTCAAAAGTAGTGGTCAAAAGGAATGCCTTAGTATTTTGCATGTGTAACAACTGTTCTATAACACCATCCCTGCTTGTGCAAAAGTACCTGAACGTAAGATGATAGCAGGCCATGGGTTAAACACAAAGAATGTTTATCCCACTTCCTGTCATTACCAAGGTCAAAAGTTCAGTTCCAACTGGTCTTGTTAATTTTGTTCACTAGGGATACAATTTGTAATATAGCCTGGCAGTCTAGATGTTCTAGACTGGTCACATAAGACCCGACCCGGAAGCGGGAAGAGGTTCTGGGGGAGCAGGGGAATGGGAGAGAGTTAATAAAGACGGGAGCGAGAGAGACACATCTCTCGGCTTCCAGCAAATATAGACCTGGTATGCGTCTGGGATAATTTAGTGCTGCCGCGCGTGCCCAGCACCCGTAACAAGGGTGGGCCCGTCCCCACGCCCTGCATAAAAGAAGAAGGGGCAGAGGAATCAGGGCCACGCTGCAATTGCGCACAACGCTCGAGTGCCAGACCCCACGTGGCAACTGCTACTCCAGACCTGACAGAGCTGGTATAAGTGTGCCCCGGAAAGCTGCCGTAGATTAAACATCCCCAGGACAGGACGGCCATCACTATACTTGGGAGAGCAACAAGCTGGCACCAAAATACATAAAAAAAGGGGACACGAAAAGAATGAAGGCAAAGCAAATGAGGTGACACTACTTCCACGGAGGTGGCGGTTGCGCTCCACCAAGACATTTGACCGCAGAGCAAAAGGGCACATAATCACTGGCCGTACCCCACGAAAGGTACCTACAGATTGTGCCAAATCACCAGCGTGGACGTCAGCGTTGTGTACAACGGCCTGCTAGAAAAGTAGGTCTACGGTAGCCAACAATAGACACAAGCGGCATGCCCATCATGACGAATGAACCAGCGACAACCACCCACCAACCACCACAATGCACAATGACATGTGCGCTCCCGTCATTCAGTGAGCTCGCAGATCCAGCCACCGGAGTCACTGAGATGGAAGGTATGGGTCGGACGCCCAGAGAATTACTTTGTGGCCACCTGTGAAAAGGACAGAGCGGTCAAGCGGTTCCTGCTCCTCCACTTCGTGGGAGACGAAATATACAAGCTTTTTAGACATCTGTCAAACACCAGTGCCTACAATGATTACGACGCAGCGGTGATGGTCCTGAACGCACACTTTGATCCACAATTGAACCCGGATTTCGAACGGTTCAAACTGCGACAAGTAAGA
This sequence comes from Pleurodeles waltl, assembly GCF_031143425.1. Lineage (NCBI taxonomy): Eukaryota > Metazoa > Chordata > Amphibia > Caudata > Salamandridae > Pleurodeles > Pleurodeles waltl. The sequence continues at coordinate 1,025,222,833 of NC_090443.1, read as the reverse complement.
CAGAAAAAAGGGGAGTCCATAGATCAGTTTTACACCCGCCTCAGGGAGCTGACAAGTACCTGCACCGAAGATGACCAACAAAAAGTGTTTTGGGCGCAGATCATACAAGGGTGCAGGAACAAGACGCTGAGAGGCCTGATCCTGCGACAACTTAATATCATCCTGGATGAAATCCTAATCATGGCATGGTCCCATGATTTATCTACAGCTAGGGCGGCTGAGATGGATATGGCAATGTCACACATGCCAGAAAAGACCCTGGTGGTCAAAGCAGAACATGCAGACGCAGTACACCTGCAACAAACAAAGAGGAAAATCAGGCCATATGACCCGCCAAGCTAGGAGGACGATGTGAATAATGTGGGATGGAAGAGCACAACCCCAGAGCCTGTCCAGCGCAAGGGAGAGCCTGCTCCAACTGCGGAAAGATGAATCATTTTGCAGCCATCTGCAAAAGAGGAATGAGGGGAAGAAGAGAGAGAGGGAGGCGCCTACTCATCAGGGCGAGCAAACAGCTATCACTAGAGGATCATGTAGCAGAAGGTGCGTGCTGCTCAGCACCGTGCCATACACTAGAAGCCTCCTCTCCCGGAAAAGATGAAGAAGAAGAGGTGTTTCTAATATAGTTTACCAAAGACCTGAAATGACGCCGGCAACCCCAGCCCACATTTTTTAAAAAATATATTTTTATTGATTTTCTTGTCAACAATTGAAAAATACACAACTTGTCCCCCCTTGCCCTCCCTTGCCCCTTCCCCTGTGCCTGCTCCAGTCCTTTGTTACTTTATGTTCTTCCCCCTTTTTTTTAAATTTATTTTGCTCCCCCCCCCCCAGCCATTGTCCCCCATAGTCCTATTTAGGCTTGCTTGATACAGTTGGTATATGTATATGCCATTGTTGCTAGTCCTCTGTGGTATCTGATTCTTCTGATGATGCACTTCGTTCCTCAGAATCATTTTGTGGGTTTTTCAGGCGATCGAGCAGGTCATCCCATCCCCGGGTCCCTTCTACACTTCCTGTCCCTTTTGCTACTTCTTGTGTAGGACCTCTCCCTCTGCCTCAGCCCATTTGACTAGTGTGTCTTTCCATCTTGGTATCTGCGGGCCTCTTGGGTCTTTCCAATGCATTGTAATCTCCCTTTTCACTAATATCAACGCTAGGTCTATGAACTTATTCGTGATTTTTTTCCGATGTGGTCTGGGGAAACCCCCTAGTAGTATCACTGTTGGGGTGGGCGGGAGTCTTCTATTTGATATTGTTGTGATAGTGTTTAATATCTCCTCCCAGTAGTGTTTCACTGTTCTACACGTCCAAAGCATATGCACTAGGCCAGCCTCTTGTTCCGTCGCTGTTTCTTTGTCTCAAGGCTGAGGGCTTTTAGTCTATCTCCCTTGCTGTATTACCTATACTTATAGCCTCGTATAGGTATGCCTGGGTCTTTTCCCCGACTTGGTTCTGGTCCGTTCGTTGTCTTGTGGGCTCTGGTTGCCATAGCCTTCTGCGCCATTGCTGGCCGGTAGTCCCCCTGGTTCACTGATTGTTAGGGTATAGTTAGTGTATGTCTTGGGGGTCCATCGCCCGGTCCCCAGGCCTGCGTCTCCAGCCTCGACCCTATGTGCCTCTGCAGCTTCCTCTCTCTCCGGGTCTTAGGTTGTTTCTTCGCCGGAGCCCTCCACTTCTCTCCTCCAGCATGTGGGCCTGGGTAATTTCCTTCATCTGCCTTTTTGCCTCTCGTGTCGGGCCGTTCCCTGCGGCCCGAACCCGATCTTTACTGCCGCTTCTCTCGGGGGCCGTCACCTTTCCCCACGGTGCCGTCGTGTGGCCCAGGCCCAGATCCGTCTTTCCGCCCGCCGCTTCTCATCTGCGGTGCGGCGATCGCTTCCCTCTTCTACCCGCTGTGTCTTTGCGTGCGGGTGCCGCTCCCTTCCGACAGAGCCCGTTTTCACTTGCTGCTCGCCGCCTGGGCTGCCATTTTGTGGGGCGGTCCCGCCGCGCAGCTCAAGTCGATCGTACTTCTACGTCTGATTCTGCTCTTTGCTTCGCGACCATCTACCACCTCGGGGGTTCCCCCACTTGCCGCACTGTTTTTTTGGGCGAAGGCCGGGGGTCGGGGATCAGGATAAGTGCTTATAGTTTGGAGGCCGTCGGGAGCTCCGCTTTACGCGTGCTGTTCCATCGGCCTCAGGCCACGCCCCTGACCCCAGCCCACATGCATGATTGAAGTAGCAGGGTCCCCTGTCAAAGCTTTCATTGACACTGAAGCCTCAGTAAATGTGATGGGTGTGCAACAATATCACTGCCTCCTTCCCCCTCCACCATTGACGCCCTCACACACCAAAATATTCACATATGGGGTTGCACACCATTGACGCTCCAGGGACGCATGGCAGTGACCGTGCAGGCCGAGGGCCAAACAATCAACACCACCTTCCATGTAGTCGAAAGGGATGCAGACACCCTCCTTGGCAGCCAAGCGGCAGAGGCACTAGGTCTAGTTATGTTTACGAACAGCATTAGAGAATGGCAAGTAGACGAACTACTAATGACATTTCCTTTTTTTTTTCTTTTCGGAAAGGAAAGAGAAATGATTACATTAATTTACCAATTTGGTCCATAGCATAGAAAATCAAAAATAAATACATAGTCAAATTGAAAACTCGATTTACATTCCGTTGAGGGGCGACACTTTAACCACAACCATCCAAATATCCATTAATGAGCCAGGATCTATTTTTGAAATTGCCCCCATATTGCCTTCCCTTTTCCCCTCGCCGATCTTCCCTTCCCTTCGTACAGAGCAACTGCAAGGTGATACACGGATAACAATTTGCCCAGCCACTGTTGCCATGATGGGGGTAGTGGGTCCAACCATGTAGAGGAGATGCACAATCGATAAACTGCCATAGCCATAAAAACAAAGGCTCTGTGCCTTTACCCTGCTTTCTCTGCGACCCTCAAGACCATAATATCAGGGGTAAGATCGACTTCATATCCCACTACTCCTTTTAACACAAGCTGAATACCATCTTTCAATGCCATCAATTTCTCACAAGTAGCAAACATATGGGTAATATCAGCTCCAAATACCCCACACCTTGGGCAATTTATCCCTTGTAATCCACACCATTTAGCAAGATGAGCTGGTGTATAATATACATCAAACACCGTCTTATAGTGCTGTGCTTGTAGCGAAGAAGACAGTAGCATGGTATATCCCAGCTCCAGTGATTTAAAAAAGTTGATACCCCCATCTTCAAGCTTGTCCTCCCACTTCTTGCTATGTTTCTCTAGATCATTGCGCTGTTATAACATCAATGATGTATAAATGAGTCTAATTGTTATATTAGGTTTTTCGATTTTATCCTCCAAAAAGGGATTGCTTATGAATCCCTGTGCCCCCCCCCATTTTTTTTACTCAAAAAGTCTCTTATCTGTAAATATTTAAAAAAATCCCTTTGCTCGAGTCCAAACTGTTCTTGAAGATTCTCAAAAGACTTAACCCCAAAATCATCAAAGAAGTCTCCTAGCCTTCTTATGCCTAGCGAAGCCCATTTTGCAACATAGTTATCTTTAAATATTTCAGGCAAGGACGGGTTATTGTTTATTACAGTATAGTGATTAAATCTTCCTAGCCGATTCTTCTTCCGGCATGGTCTCCAGCATCTAAAAGCAGCCTCCAGTACCTTATATCGTACTTTCTTGTAATACCCGGGTTCGTGAAAGGTTAACAAACTTCCATTCGCTATTGGTCCTACCAGCAGCTCATAGATGTTTGGACAATATTCTACCCCAGTCTTACCCATCTCCCCCCCATTAGTGGGCGCATATACTGAAAGACTGCTGCGAGTTGATACAATTTCATATTTGGAAGAGACCACCTCCCCTTTCCCCGAGGTAAAGACATAAACTTGGTTGCCCTTCTGCATTTGCCATATGCCCATATAAATCTCATTACTAGTCGATCTATCACCGCAAGCCGGGAATTTATAAAGCTCAATGGAATAGCGCGGAAAATATACATCAGTTTAGGAAGGAGGATCATTTTAACCATATTACATCTTCCCATTATGGCCATATGTAGATTATTCCATCTGTTCAAATCTTGTTTAGCTTTTACTAATATCGGGTCCAAATTCAAATGAACAATCTCTCCTACCCTTGGGGTGATATCAATGCCAAGGTATACTGCGTGATCAACCATCCGATTATCCGGTGTACTCACATGTCTATTAGTCAGCAGCTGGGTTTTTGCTCTGTTTAACAGATAGCCAGAGAGCATCCCAAATTTGTTCGTCACCTCTTCTATTTCTTTCAATGCTACATCTGGCTTAGAAGTTATAACAGCTATATCATCTGCATATGCCAAGACTTTTGTGTCCCAGCCGAACCAACAAACTGGCAAAATCGTTCTATTCCCTTCTAGTTGTCTAAGCAAGGGATCTACATAGATAGCAAATAACAATGGGGAGCATGGACACCCCTGTCTGGTGCCCCGCTTCACTTGAATACATTCAGATTGCCCTCCCATTAGCTGTATTCGCACCCCAGGGGACCTATAAATAGCTTTCATTGCTAAGATAAATTTCTTCCCAAACCCATAAGCTTCCAATACCTGCCACAGATAATTCCAATTTACCCTGTCGAACGCTTTCTCAGCGTCTAACAGCACGACAGCCATAGATTCTTCCGCCACTTCTGTGGCATCGAAAAGCGTAATGACCCTCTGAATATGTTCGGTAGTATCTCTCCCCGGGATAAACCCATGTTGTTTGGATAGTCGAGCGGCAAAAATCTTTGAATAAATCTTTACATCGCTATTTATCAATGTGATTGCCCGATATGAACCTGGGTTCTGTGGGGTCTTCCCTTTCTTCAAGCAAACCACCATAGTAGCCATATCCCAAGATGACGGGGTTTTGCTACCATTTTGCACTTGAGTGAAAAATTCCATCATCAAAGGAAACAAGAGTGTTTTGAAACTTTTATAAAATTCTAAGGGAATTGCATCAGGGCCAGAGGCTTTCCCCGTGGAGAGATCACTCATTGCCATTTCTAATTCCCAGCTGTCGATATGTCCCTCCACATTCAAGTAGTCTTCACCTGACAGTTTACTAGTCTCAATTGAACTAAAGAACTCCAACATCTCTACCTCTGTACACGGAGGTGTAGCGTCGCACAACTCCATATAATACCTCTGAAACACTTCCCTGATCCCATCCGCATCTGTTACTACTCGTCCTTGTTGATCCCTGATTTCTCTTATAACCCTGGTTGCTGTTTTATGGCGTGCTCCCACCGCCAACAAGTACCCAGACCTCTCTCCGTATTTGTACCTTTCAGTGCGTTTAGCCAAATATTTTTCCGCTATTCTCCTTGCTGTAGCCTCGTTTATTGCTGCTTTTACGATAGCAATCTGTTCCTGAGTATTGTTTGTGTCTTCCTCCCTTTCTATAGCTATGATCAGCTGCCTTTCTACAGTGCTAAGCTTCGTGTGTGTATCCTTCATTGAAGCTTGGGCAATTTTCTGTCTCCTTAGACTAAAACTTAAGGTTTCCCTCCGGACTCCTGCCTTTAAGGTGTCCCAGACCGTTTCAAGCGGAGCGGTCCCTGATTCATCTCCAAGAATTCAGTTATCCACTTCCTCATATGGACACAGTATTCGGGGTCCTTAAGAAGCCCTCTTTCGAAGGTCCACCTCCTAATCTTATGCTCAAGACCATCTAGATCCAAGTCTATAACTAGTGGGTTGTGGTCTGACATGAACTGTGGATACAATTCCATCCCAGCTCGCACTAGCAAATCAGAAGATGTCAAAAAGAAATCTAGCCGAACCAACTTTGCGTGAGGGGCCGAATAATAAGTATACCCAGGATCTGGTTCGCGCAGCGTTACCCAGGCATCCAGTAACCCTAACTCCTTCTGCAACCCTACCATAGCGTTATATACCCGTGGTTTATGACCCTGATATCCCTTAGATGTAATAGCTAATAGATCCTGCAGTCCATCCCAGGATCCATTAAAATTGAAATCCCCACAAAGAATATAAGGGGGGGGCATCCTGCTAACTCCACTGCTAGGAAATCCATTACGCCAGTATCATCTGTTACTCCACCATATATAGAACATAGGGTAAAGCATCCTTTTCCATAGTGACATTCTGCTATCGCCCATCTTCCATTCTTGTCTGCCCTCTGTCTTACATATTTTAATCTATTACTCTGATCTAGTATTGCCACCCCTTTAGTCTTAACACCTTGTTCTGAACAGACAACCACTCTCATACCCAGTGAGCCTAAAATTCCACTATTGTTGTATTCCACATGGGTCTCTTGTAAACAGCATATGTCAGCCCTGAGGATTTTTAAAATCTTCTGCAATTTTTCGTCTTTTTGGGGATCATTTAATCCACAAATATTGATTGATGCTATTCGAAGCCTAGTCATTTTTTTTTCTTCATTTTTTTCTTCCCCACCCTCTTTTCAAACACTTCTCTATCTACTTGAATCATACCTCGGGTATCTTTCTTCTCTCTTTCTGCTTCATTAATTTTACCAATCACATTATCCCTTTCTTTTCTGCTTTTTTTCTTCAAACCGTCCCTCTGTGCCCCCTTTCCACCCCCCTCCCCAGTCCCCACCTAACCACCCCACCCTCTCCCCAAGAGGTCTGGTCGGGACCTCGCCCTCCCATCCAGCCACCCCCCACCCTGCTGAGCAATCAGACCACTGCTGGCCTGCATGTTGGTGTCACGTAGGAGTGTGCCGCCCGCCGCCACGGACTACCGTATTTGAATTTCACATATCTGCCCCTCGAGTTATATCACCGAGAGGTTGATCCCTCACTTCTTTACCTCTCTAAGCCCCAGTAGATACTCTTTTGCCTGAACCTCTGATGTGAACACTCTTCCTTTACCATTCACTACTGTTTTTAAACGAGCGGGGGCCAGCAAATAGGCCTCACCTCCCTTGTCCTGAAATGGTTTGATCAACTGTCGACACCGCCATCTTCGCTCGACAGTTGTATGACAGAAATCTGGCCGGGTAAAGAAGGTTATCTCTTCAACACTACGTGGGGCATTTGGACGAACTTTATCAAATATGGCCTGTCGTAGTAAGTAATTTCTGAAAAAGACTAAGATGGCCCTAGGATATTTGGATTCTGCTAAGTGCCCCCCCTCTCGACGGACTACCGGGAACCCGTGAACACGCTGAACCTCAGTTTCCCAGTCCCAATTGCGAGCTTCGGAAAGGCCCCCCATAGAAGCTTGATCATATAGGCCTGAATATCGCTCCCCTCCACTCCTTCATTAATACCCAAAAAGCGTAAGTTATTTCTTCTCTGCCGATTCTCGTGGTCTTCCAGTTTCCACATTATATCAGTCAGTTGTCCGTCCTGTGCTACACACTGTTCTCTTAGGGCCTCGACGTCCGCTTCAACTGCCATCGTCCTTTCCTCCATTGTGTTTAACTTGGCTTCAATTTCAGCACATGACTTTGCCACCTTGCGAACCTTTCCTTGAAGACGCTTTGTAGCAACCCTTGCACGGCGTTTCTCTATCCTAGTCTCTGTTTGGAGTTCCTTGATTGAATTATATATTGACTGCAACATCCCTGACTCGATACTTATAGTGCATGTGTTACTTGCCAGATCGCCTGTATTCCCTTCAATGCTGCTATTGTTCATCTGCTGACCATTTGCAGCGGATATGTCTGTTAGTCTGATACCTGATGTAAGGAAATGCCTCCTTGGCATGGTTACCCCCTAACTTTTTACCTTTGCTGATGCTAAGTTATGATTTGAAAGTGTGCTGGGACCCTGCTAACCAGGCCCCAGCACCAGTGTTCTTTCCATAAACTGTACCTTTGTCTCCACAATTGGCACAACCCTGGCACTCGGGTAAGTCCCTTATAACTGGTACCCCTGGTACCAAGGGCCCTGATGCCAGGGAAGGTCTCTAAGGGCTGCAGCATATTTAATGCCACCCTAGGGACCCCTCACTCAGCACATGCCCACTGCTTCACAGCTTGTGTGTGCTGGTGGGTAATTTATTGTAAAATACATCCAGAGGGCATCTTAGAGATGCCTCCTGAATACATACCCGACTTCTAGTGTAGGCTGACGAGTTCCTGCCAGCCTGCCACACACCAGACATGTTGCTGGCCACATGGGGAGAGTGCCTTTGTCATTCTGTGGCCAGGAACAAAGCCTGTACTGGGTGGAGGTGCTTCTCACCTCCCCCTGCAGGAACTGTAACACCTGGGGGTGAGCCTCAAAGGCTCACCCCTTTAGTTACAGCGCCCCAGGGCATCCTAGCTAGTGGAGATGCCCGCCCCTCCTGCCACTGCCCCCACTTTTGACGGCAAGGCTGGAGGAGATAATGAGAAAAACAAGGAGGAGTCACCCACCAGTCAGGACAGACCCTAAGGTTTCCTGAGCTGAGGTGACCCCCTGCCTTGAGAAATCCTCCATCTTGAGTTTGGAGGATTCCCCCAATAGGATTAGGGATGTGCCCCTCTGCCCACAGGGAGGAGGCACAAAGAGGGTGTAGCCACCCTCAAGGACTGTATCATTGGCTACTGCTCTCCCAGACCTAAACACACCCCTAAATTCAGTATTTAGGGGCTCCCCAGATCCCAGGAAATCCGATTCCTACAACCTCAAGAAAGAAGAAGGACTGCTGACCTACAAGCCTGCAGAGAAGGAGGAAGACGACAACTGATTTGTCCCTAGCCCTAGCGGCCAGTCTCCAACTTCGAAAACCTGCTCCAGCGACGCATCCGACAGGGACCAGCGACCTCTGAAGCCTCAGAGGACTGCCCTGGACTACAGGACCAAGAAACACCTGTGAACAGCAGCCCTGTTCAAATCCAGCTACTTCTTTCCAACAAAGAAGCAACTTCCAAGGACTTCACGTTTCCCGCCGGAAGCGTGAGAATCTACACTCTGCACCCGACGCCCCCGGCTCGACCTGCAGAAAACCAACACCTCAGGGAGGATTCCCCGGCGACTGCGAGCTCGTGAGTAACCAGAGACGACCCCCCTGAGCTCCCACAGCGACGCCTGCAGAGAGAATCCAGAGGCTCCCCCTGACCGCGACTGCCTGTACCAAGGGACCCGACGCCTGGAACCAACACTGCACCCGCAGCCCCCAGGAACTGAAGGAACCCAACTTCGATGCAGGAGTGGCCCCCAGGCAACCCTCTGCCTTGCCCAGGTGGTGGCTGTCCCGAGAAGCCCCCCTGTGCCTACCTGCACCGCTAGAGTGACCCCGAGTCCCTCCATTGAAACCTATACAAAACGGACGCCTGCTTTGTTCACTGCAACTGGCCGCCCCTGTGCAGCTGAGGGTGTACTTTGTGTGCCTTCTCGTGTCCCCCCCCAGTGCTCTACAAAACCCCCCTGGTCTGCCCTCCGAGGACGCAGGTACTTACCTGCTGGCAGACTGGAACCGGAGCACACCTGTTCTCCATAGGCGCCTATATGTTTTGGGCTCCTCTTTGACCTCTGCACCTGACTGGCCCTGAGCTGCTGGTGTGGTAACTTTGGGGTGCTCTGAACCCCCAATGGTGGGCTGCCTATGCCCCAAACTTGAGACTTGTAAGTGTTTTACTTACCTCCAAAACTTAGCTTATTGCCATTTTAACAAAGACTGTACATGATATTGTTTTCATTCAAAGTTCCTAAAGTATCTAAGTGAAGTACCTTACATTTAAAGTGTTTAATGTAAATCTTGAACCTGTGGTTCTTAAAATAAACTAAGAAAATATGTTTTTCAATATAAAAACCTATTGGCCTGGAGTAAGTCTTTGAGTGTGTGTTCCTCATTTATTGCCTGTGTGTGTACAACAAATGCTTAACACTACCCTCTGATACGCCTACTGCTCGACCACACTACCACAAAAAAGAGCATTATAATTATCTACATTTGCCACTATGTTACCTCTAAGGGGGCCCCTTGGACTCTGTGCACACTATTTCTTACTTTGAAATAGTATATAGAGAGCCAACATCCTACACCTGAGTAATCCCATTTAAGTGTCTTACTACCACTGAGTGTGGAGAGCTGAGTGCCCTCACTAGGGCCTGACCACTCTTTTACAAACTTGCGATGTCGCCACTGTCGTACTGTATGCTCTTTACTTGACGATATGCGTTCCTTCTCGGAGGATATGCTGCTGCCAGATTCGCTCAGATTATGCTCACTACTGGTGAGATCAGACTCCTCTGTTAAGGAGTCAAATTTGTCACCGCTGTCTTTAGCTCAATCTGAGGGTTATATACTATTTCCAATTTTCCTTGTCACCAAATTTGGCACCACATGGTTCAAAGCTTCCATATTTAATGTAGTGGTTATATCGCCCTTATCACAGATCGCCTGCCCCCTAGCTGAAATATCAGACCGTTGTATTTGGTGACCATTTTCACTGATAGGGAATCCACTTCCCCTCTTTTTTGCCTCCTTTGTAACCACTCCATTGTCCAAAACACCTGGTCGGCCATCGTCGCCCTTGACACCTTGTGATGCCTTTAAGAGAGATTCACTATCTTTGATATGAGCCCTCTCCCTGCTGGCTCCCGAAGGTACTGCTTATACTACAAGTTGGCAGTTTGCTGGAGGGGGCAATGAATGCTCAATATGACTTTCTTGTACTCCTACTGCAAGAAAGGATGTAATTGTGGGCTGAATTTTGTCCTTCCCCCTGACATCCGAAAGGGGAGTGATACCATCATCATTCTTGACGTCCCTGCCGGGACCAGTTATGTTTTTCCTGCCTAATTTCACCGTTATCGTGATAGGGCACCTAGCTGCCCCAGCTGTGTCTCCTTTATCCTTCCCTGCATGTGTTATCTTGGCCCCCTCAACTCTCCAGAGTTCCAGGCAATTTTTGGTGCCATGTTTATTTTTAAAGTGCTAGGAAGTATTTTCACCAACTCGCCCAGTCCTGTTACTAACGCTATTGCATTCTGTATCACCCTCCTTAGAACACACCTCACAGTTTGACTGAGCGCATGCCAGGAATCTTTATGAGGATGACCAGCAATACCCAACTGAATAGCAGACAGCATTAGAACTCCCCTGCCACTACCAGAATGCTCATTTTGGCATAAGCGCTAGTTCCAGCTCCTGTAGAGAGCATGCTCCAGCTCCAAATCTCGATTGCACGCAATAACAGGCCAGTGAGGTTGTAAAGGAAGAGGAAAGCGGTGCTTTCCAGCAGTATCTGGTTATATCCTACTTGGTATGCACTCTAAAGTTCCGTTAAGTGCTACCGCACCACGTCCTAGTGTACTTATTAAACAATGTTGATTAAAATACCTAGTGCCTCTTGTTATGTCCAGCAGCTCCAGCCTTTGCCCTTTCCTCCCCTCCTCTTACTTGCATTTTCTTTTCTGGGAAGCCGGAGATGCCAGCGTTGGTAATAGTGCTGCTTCGACGGTCGCTTGCCAGGGAGGGAGCGTGCTCGCGTCCCCCGTTCCTCACGTTCTCTGCTGTGGCTCGGGGGAGGTCAACCCGGAGGCGCGATGGAAGCTGAGACCTACGCAGCTCTCGTCAATCGTACCAGAGCCTGTCCTGACTTTAGGGCTTGATGCTGCCAGGGTCAGCGCAGCTGCTTGCCGGAAAACTCCATCGCTTAATCCGGTTCGAGTAAATAAATTTCAGAAAGAAGCGGCCGGAAAGCTGCAGCGCAGCTTCACCTCATCCACCTCGGTCGCTCCGCGCTCTGCCGGCGTCCGGAGTGGGTGGGGCCAAGTGGCCCTTAGCTACGCGTCAACCATCTCGCTCTGGTGAAGTTACTAATGAAATTCCCAAAACTGTTCACAGGACTCGGGTGCCTCAAAGCACCTCCCATCAATCTGCATATCGATAAAGCCATGAAGCCGGTTGTCCTACGGCCCCGGTGAATACCATTCCACCTGAGGCCGTTAGTAGAACAAGAACTGGCCAGCCTCGAAGAACAAGGGGTCATTGAAAAAGCGTCTGGTCCCACCCCGTGGGTATTACCAATGGTGATCGCAGAGAGGCCGAAGCAGCCTGTGAAAATTCGGCTCTGCATCGATATAAGACTCCCCAACCAGGCTATTAAGAGAGAGGCACACCACCCCCACAATAGACAATATCATAGCTGATTTGAATGGGTCCAAGTGGTTCTCCAAGCTAGACCTGAACGTGGGATACCACCAGCTCCAACTAGCAGAGGAAAGCAGACACATTACAACATTTTCAACACATGTGGGTTTGCAATGCTACAAACGCCTGAGCTTCGGCATATCCTCGTCGGCGGTGGTATTCCAGGATGCGATTCGACAGACATTGTCTGGGTTACAGGGTGTTATGAATGTCAGTGATGACATACTGATTTACTCCGCAATGGCCAAGGAACACCATCAGCACGTGAAGTATACCCTCCAATGGCTATCGGAGCAGGGACTCACCCTCCACAGAGGCAAATGCATGTTTTTTCAAACGTCGATTGAATTCTTTAGATACTTATTCAACCAGGAGGGTATCCAAGTGGACCTGCGAACGTCCAGTGCCATTAGGAAAGCTCCCGCTCCAAAAAAAACTGTAACAGAGGTACAGAGCTTTCTGGGAATGGTGACATATTGTGGCAGATTCATCCCAAAGCTGACCACTCTGTCAGAGCCACTCCAAGCTCTCACCAAAGCTGATGCACCATGGACATGGGGGAGTCACGAAGAAGAAGCATTCCAGGTGATCAAAGAAGCTCTTCCCTGTGAAACCACCATGGCGTTTTTCAACCCCAAAAAGAAGCCTGAGCTCCTGGTTGATGCAAGTTTGGTAGGTCTCGGTGCAGTCCCGGCCCAAGAAAATGAGCCGGGCCGGTGGGTCCCCCTATCCTATGCCAGTAAGGCTTTAACAGTGACTGAACAACGCTATTCTCAAACCGAGAGGGAGGCCCTAGCCATCAAGTGGGCACGTGGTCATTTCCACTTCTACCTACAAGGAAGATGCTTCAGGGTGGTCACCGACCACCAACCACTCATTCCTCTGTTCAAGGGGAGCGACCCACATCCGCCTGCACAGATTGAAAGATGGGACATCCAGCTCCAACACTACTGCATGGATGTGGTGTACCAACTGGGGGCCAAAAATCTGGCAGACTTCCTGTCAAGGCACCCGTCGGAACAGGCTCCAACCACCACCACCAAGGACGAGGAAAACACGGAGACCCATATGCAAGCACAGGGGAGTTGTCCCAGGGCACTCAGCACAAAAGAAATTGCAGAATCTGTCTTGGATGATGAGTTGTTGCTGCACGTGAAACGAGCATTGGAGGGCGAATCATGGCACAATTTCCTCCAGGACACGAACAACTGGAAGGCAGCCGAACGAGAACGGCTAATGAAACTGTGGAGGGTCCGGTATGAACTCAGCACGACGTCGGATGGCCTGTTTCTCTGGGGACACCAACTAGTAATGCCACGACAGCTACAACTGCGGGTGACCCTGCTAGCACATGGAGGACATCAAGGGATGACAAAGATGAAAGCGCGCCTGAGGGAGAAGGTGTGGTTCCCAGGTCCTGAAGAAGGGGTTGAGGAGTGTGTGTGACAATGCCCGGGTTGTCAATTAACGGCCATCCCGGAAGTACCGGCCCCAGTCATCACGGAAGAAGCCTGTACTACCCCATAGTCACAGGTTAGTCTAGACTTTGGGAGTTTTCCGGATGGCCAGATCACTCTCGCTCTTGTAGATGGATATTCGAAATATCCAATTGTGGAGGTCATCGCATCAACGGAATTTGCGCATGTGGGCCTGACACTTGAGAAAATATTTGCCATGTTTGGTCTCCCAGAAGAAATCAAAACAGATTATGGGCCCCCATTCCAAGGGGCTGAGTTTCAAGAGTGGATGAGGCATCTAGGCATCAGACATCGCAAAATCACACCACAATGGCCCCAGGCCAATGGGGAAGTCGAGCGCTTTAAGCGCACACTCAATAAGACACTCAGAATTGCCATCCTGGAAAACGGTGACCCGGAACTTAGGCTTCATCAATTCCTCTGCGAATATGGAGAGACCACTTACTGTACCACTGGCCGGACCCCATGGGCACTGATGCTTGCTGGGCAAAGGCGAGATACCATTCCTATGATCCACGGTGGTGGCCTGCTCCCTATCGCCCAGAGCAAACGCAAGCCAAGAGACAGAAGATAAATGATATGGCAAGCAAAAAGAGGTGTGCTATGGTGAGAGACATCTGAGTCTGCGACCGGGGGATCATTAAAGACCGGAAGCTTGGATGGAAATTCCACACCCCCTACGAGCCAGGAGTATGGACTGTGACCGAGGTGGCTGGAACTATGGTAACAGCTGAGAAAGGGACTGAACAAGTGAAACGGAACATCTCATGGTTTCGAAAGACTGAGTCTGGACTGCTGTTGGAGAATCTGGAGACAGAGGACCCGGTACCAGAATGGTCAGCCAGTGAAAGTCGGGGGCATGGTAGGGAGGACAAGTCGTCGCTGACAGATGAACTGATCCCTCTGACATCATTGGTGACTGGTGCCCCGGCGACCAGATCACAGCCTGGGAGGTACAGTCTGAGATGCAATCCCCGAAGACTGAGAGACTTCGTGTGTGCATTCAGTGAGTAAAAGTTTCGATCCAGTTGGGGAGGGATGGGAAAACAGTGGCTGACATCAAGGCGGATTGGCCTTGATGGGCATCAGGCGCTTCCTGTAGGGATGGGGTCTGGTTTTGTGTACTGGGGACCGACTTCGTTACTGGGGGCTGGTTTTCCAGCAGTGCGGCAATATTGCCCCCCCTCCCTTACAACCTCCCAGAGAAACTGTTTTTTGAAATTTGTTATGAGTGTATAAGCACCCAAATTCGTTTTATATGCAGCAGTTTTCAGGCAACAATAAAAGTGTTATACCTGTGGTGATTAATGTTCCTGCTAGAGAGCAAGAGATCAGAGTTTTGTGTAGTGGCAGTTGTGACTCATCATAAAGTAGAACAGAGGGTTAATGTGTCTGCTGAAAAGAATGTGCACCATGCAGGTATTTTATGTGCATAGGTCAGTGGGTTACTGCTTTTGTCACAGAGATCCTTTTGTTGCTTGCAGTTCATAAGTTCCAAGTGTAATATAGCACAGTGACCTATGAAGTGTCATCAAAGAGCTGTATGCAGACGGCATTGTACATGTTAAAAGGTCATGTATTTCCCAGTCTTTCATTAACCTAATGTTTGTAAAAAGGGTTTGGATAGAAATCAATTTTTATTAGCAAAGCCAATCCCAACCACTGTGGTACATTTTAAATCCTGAGTTTGTGCTTTTCCAGACCAAGCACTCTTAGAAAAGTCCTACCAATACGGACTACACATGAGTCCTACACCTTATTGTTCCCTTTTGTCTTATGTAACATTTTCTATGCACTGATTTACACATGTATGATTCATTTTCTCTGTATGTGTGTGTTGTACATTGCTCCGACACCCTATACTGGTATGAGAGGCGCTATAAAATGAATGGAATACATGAGAAAGAGTGATGAGGGGCACTGTTGGAGGCTGATAGGGAATCATTGATGGCCCAACAAAGATTGCTGCACTGTCAGTCATCAGCACTAAAGCTGGCCCTGGCCCTCCCTCAGCGAGAAGCGTCCTGCCCACAAATATTCACAAGTTGATCTTGTCTTCCAGATCAGACTCTGAAGATAATAAATGGCTAGCGTGAAAGACTAATTTGGCTTTTAAGGCTTTTACGATTTGATAATTGAGGAATATGTGTATTGTAAATCATGGCAAAACAAACTGTGGTGTGGGATGGGATCTGACTGACCACGATTCCCCTGAGGAGTCTTTTTGTCATGCGCCCGGTTGCCACACTCATCTCGGCCACAGATGAGGCGCTGCTAGTTAGTGGAAAACCCAGATTAGGCCGACAGGAATCACGTGGTGTGGAATCATACTTAGTACCCACAATCCATGTGATCCTGTCTCCCAAATCCAGTAGCCTCATTAGCATAATGAGAACCTACGCGACAAGAGGATGATATTATTAACAAACTTTTCCTTCCTTGTTAATACATCAATACAGAAATTGCTTTTCAACATGCCTGCAGTACCTTTTTTTGAACTATGACACCGTGACTTATTGAAAGGGGGCAGGTGCATACTTAACCACACACTACACCAGCTTAAGCGGGGGCGCTACAGGGGCAGAATCAATAGTTGTATGACCCTTCTTAACTTTTAGCTCAGGCTAGGAGGACAATGCAAGTCAGAATGAGAAAGGGTGACAGAGAGAAATTACAAATATTAAAAATGGCAAAGAAAAAAATAAGATAGAGGCAAATGAAGCGAGACAGTATAAAGAAAAGAAAGAAAAAACAAACATGAAGGAAAGAGGGTACAAAGGGACACAGGAAGTAAGGAAAAATATGTAAAGGAGGGAACAACAAATTAACAGAAAAATGAAATGGGAGAAAGAAGTAAAGCAGTAAAATATATTGAAATGGAGAAGGAATGTGACATCAAAGGATTGGCGACTGAAGGAAAGAAGAGATGAAATAATTAATGAATGGAAGGAATACAAAAAGAAAACACGCAAAGATTGTGTGAAGGAACATTACAAGCCTGATTCGACTGAAGGGATATAAAGAAGGATGAAAAGCTAGAAAAGGTCAGATTGAATGAGAGAGGAATACGCTGGAGGGAAGAAAGAATGAAATATGGATAAAAACAAAGGACAGATGATGGAAAGAAGTAAGACAAGAAATACAAATGGAAAGAAAGAAGATGGAAAGGATGAATGAAAAATTAAAGTCAGTACTGGCAAATGTGTAGTTTTTGCCCAAGTTCCTTTAAAATCTTTCTGCAAGATTCGTAATGTTGCACCAATCTCGGCAAATTATCCCAAGAGGTACAATTCCCATGGCACTTCTGAGGAAGAGTTCTGATCACTCAATTATTTGCACATTTATTACTATATATGGGGCAAAGTAGGGGATATTTTATTTTTCTGGCTACTCCCTTGAAAGGGGTTCTTAACTGTACTCGCATTGACATTTTAGATGCAGACTTTGTAATTGGACCTTTAACCCACACACTTGAAAAATGCCTATTTAAAAACTGTCTGGGTTAGGTATCGTGGTGCACTTTAAGGTCATCATTTACTATGTGTTGTAGAATGCACAATTTTTGCAATTTTTTCCCAAAATTTTCTTGGGGAGAAGACTCCCCCAAACCACCCTTGTAATGGACAGGCTCGCTCGCCGCGCTCACTCGTTACGCACCGTATGGGGGCTGGACTAACAAAATTTGCTAGGGCTGCTTTGGTTTCCCAGTCCGGCCCTGGCTGACATTTATTCAAGCATTCCAGTCACCACCTTGTGCTTGTTCTGTGGAAGTGTCTCACCTTTTCTGGGCTGCAAGCAGGTGTGAAAGCACTCACGCTGCACTTCAGTTGCAGAAGTCACTAGTGAAACTGTTTTATTTTAAGGCGGAAAAATAGCAAGCTTATAAAAATACTCCTGAAACATGCAAACTACATTGACTAATGATTTTTATTTTAACTAATTTAGGAGAATGAAATTTCCATCTATTTCAATGCCAAAGTTGGAAATAAATAGTCTTGGGAAACTGCACAAGTTTGCCAATGTGTAAAAAGAGGCAGTTTCCCTGGTATTCCAGCCCTTCAAAACAGGGGGCCTGATTTAGATATTGGCAGGCATGTTACTCCGTCACAACAGTGACTGATATCTCCTCTGCCAAAATATAAATCCCATAGGATATAATAGGGTATTTTGGCAAACAGGATATCAGTCACTGATGTGACAAAGTAACTCGTCTGCCAAGTTCTAAACCAGGCCCATTGTTTGAAATGTAAGGGTGTTACTTGTACTTTATATTTGAATGCTATGCAGCATGGCCTACCCTTTACTTGGTGCAGTGACACGTAAGTAAAAAAAATGTTAAATTCAGTATTTTGAGCAAAAAATGATTTAAATTGTCCATTTGATGGAGGTTTTACCTGCAATGTCACATGACCACCTTCAGATTAGAGAGCAAGAGCATTGCTATGGTCTCACATGTGGTATTAGACTTTTATGTCCTTTGCACTGGTAGTGCACATTTATCCATGAATTGCCCATAAATTGTTACCATATTTTAGGGAGAGACACATGGAATGAAACACTGACAGCATTTTTTTCACTGTTCATTGTTCAGAGGTCCAAAATGCCAGCTAAATGGGTTCATACAATTAAACTAATCTAGGACATGCAGGAAGGACTAATTTCCAACATAGAAGAAATACGAATTACTACTAGTATGAAATATAGACTCAAAGAAAAATTACATTTTATAATGTGAAATTATAATTTTGGAATTGTTGTTACTCCTGGATTATATGTGATTTCTATATGACACCTCTGTGTGCATGCCTTACAGTGTGGAAGCCTTTATAGAAAGGCTATAATCATTATAAATAAAAGCAAAACTAATCAGGAGAGTTCAACTAACCTACTGCATCTTCTCCCACCAGGCAACGGTGAATAATAACATGGAAGTAAAGAACCAGACCTCAGTGACGGAGTTCATCCTCCTTGGACTCACCAATGAGCTGAAACTTCAGATTCCACTCTTTGTCCTCTTCCTCCTGTTCTACCTTGTCACCGTAGCTGGCAATATCAGCATTGTAGCATTAATTGCCGTTGAACCGCGTCTCCATACCCCTATGTACCTTCTCCTCAGCAACTTGTCTTTGTCAGATTTCTGCTACTCTTCCGTCATTGCACCCAAGATGCTTGTGCACTTCTTCTCTAGCAGGAAGGTGATCTCCTTCAATGCATGTGCAGCTCAAACTTATTTTTTTGGTGTATTTGCCTCTATAGAAGGCTACATGCTGGCCGCCATGGCCTATGACCGCTATGCCGCCATTTGCCACCCACTCTTGTATCAAGTTATCATCAGCAGGAAAGTATGCATCCAGCTGGTGGCCACCGTCTACCTTGGAGCCTTGCTCACTGCGGCGGTGTACACCGGGAGCACCTTCCACAATTCCTTCTGTGGACCAAACACTATCAACCATTTCTTCTGTGACATGATCCCGCTCCTGAAGCTGTCCTGCTCTGACACCTTTGTGGGAAAGACATTGATCTTTGTTGTGGGCTTCATCTTTGGTTTCACCTCTCTTCTGATCATGATCATATCCTATGTCTATATTATGGCAGCTATTTTGAGGATGCGTACCAATGAGGGGAGACCCAAGGCTTTCTCAACCTGCGGCTCGCACTTGACCGTCGTGTTTTTGTTCTATGGGACAGCTCTGTTCATGTACCTGAGACTTCCCTCCAGTGACTCAGTCATGCAAGATAAGGCTGTATAAGTGTTTTATACACTGGTAAATCCTATGCTGAACCCCCTGATCTACAGTCTGAGAAACCAGGAAGTGAAGGAGGCGCTCTGGAAACGTGTAACTTGCAATTACAGAGTAGAATTATGTTAAAGGAAATTGCAAAGATTACCTTTTCTGTCTACAAATGTTAACAGCATGCATCAAATGTTAACAGTGAACTTTGACTGATATAATATTCTAAGTATCTTCTCTGGGTCACCTTGTATGTATGCATGTGGTATTGTTATAGCATAAACGTAGCCAAAAGAAAGCAGAGTTCTGTACATGGTCAAAGGTCAGCTTCAAGTTAACAAGTGTTACCTGATGGATACGAGGATGTTGTTCCAGATCCTGGGTGCCTATATGTAACATGGCTCCTGCCTTGTTTTTTTCTTTTTTACACTTCTTCATCTACGGTTTATTAGCCCTGGCTGTGGGAGTGCTAAGAACCACCTGAGCCGGTGAGGTTATCAACGAGATAAGAGGTGTGCTGCCAGTAACTGCTTTATTTGCTTATCTTTAAATGCACACCTTTCCTGGATTGATTTCTAGTTTTTCTGTCCACATAGTCATGAAACATCATTATACGCCTTGATTGTTAATATATCATAGCTCTGCCCCATGGCAGCTCCTTGTGGACTGCTGCCATTGTTAAAGCGTGGATTTTGTTGATTCTAGAGTTTGTGGTCAGTAAAGGTATGCCCTATACCAGTGGTTCCCAACCTTTGGTCCGGGGACCCATGGAGGTCTGCATAGCCTCCTCAGGAGGACTGCGACTGCTTAGAAAATGAAATAATATTAACAGATTAGGTCCCCAGCTTTCAGTAATGGCTCAGTGGGGGGGGTCCCCCCGAATCCAAGAAGGATTCAGTGGGGGTCCCCGGGTTCCAGTAATGATAAAGTAGGGGTCCACAGAAGTCAAAATGTTGGGAACCACTGCCTATACAAAATTAGTGAGTGTTTATGAGTGACACAGGGTGAGCACCATTTCCATGCAGACATTCTCACAAAAAAAGCAAAAGTCTTCCATCCCAGTTTCATTCATCACTGCAAATGGACCCAACCAAAAGTCGTGCATTGTGTGGGTGTTCTTGCTCAGAGAGGGTTGGCCTAGTGGAGAGGGCCTGGCCTTCCATCTGACCCCCAATAAACCCTGCCAAATACAGAGTACTGGGACCTCTGTGGCTGTCATCAGTGATTTCACCAATGAAGTAATTTGAGATGTCATCACTTATGTCATCAATGATGTCATATGTAAGGTAAGCAGTGTGTGATCGCAGTCAGAGTTATGGTTTTAAGGTGATGTGTTTGTTTTAACCATGACTGCGCTTTTATGTGTTTTAACAGTGAATTTATTATGTTATTTAAATACATGTTAGGGTTTTTAAAACAAATGCAACCATAACTTCACTTTTATGTTTGTTTTTTAATGGATTTCTGTTGTTATTTATCATATCCTGCATCAAACCCTGTGACTATCTCCTATCTACAACCAAACCCCACTGTGCACGGGCATCGGCTGTGTGCGGCGGGAGTTGGTGCTATCATTGGCCATTAGCCATCCCTGCACCCAACCCCCACTGTGCACCGCCATCGGCTGTGTGCGGCGGGGATTGGCCGCTAACACTGGCCATTAGCCATCCCTGCACCCAACCCCCACTGTGCACTGCCATCGGCTGTGTGCGGCGGCGGATGGCCGCTATCACTGGCCATTAGCCATCCATGCACCCAACCCCCGCTGTGCACCGCCATCGGCTGTGTACGGGTGGGGTTGGCCGCTATCACTGGCCATTAGCCATCCCTGCACCCAACCCCCGCTGTGCACCGCCATCGGCTGTGTGCGGCGGGGGTTGGCTGCTATCACTTGCCATTAGCCATATTTGCACCCAACCCCCACTGTGCACCGCCATAGGCTGTGTGCGGCGGGGGTTGGCTGCTATCACTGGCCATTAGCCATCTCTGCACCCGACCCCTGCTGTGCACGGCCATTGGCTGACAGAGGTTGGACACAGGGCCTGGTCCTGTGGCTAACACTCTTGCAATTAGATGTACATCTTACCAAATGTGTGATGTCTTCTCTCAACCACAAACCTATAACCAGTTCACCAGAGGTTTATGGCCAGCGTGCAGTGTACAGTGTGGCTCTGGCACCCTCATAGGTTATTTAAAATGGTTTATTGCGCAAACATTTCCTTTTTTTGTTGTTAAATAGTTTTTCACCAACTTACAGGGATGGAGAAGCAAATGTCACCCACAGTGACTTCAGATCCCTCCACCATCTGCAAAGCACTCTTACTACCAAGTGGTGAATGGTCATAGTATAAACACTTGTACATGCAAATTAGAATGCTGTAAAAAGAGATTTCACAAAAATTGTTTTTAAAGAAGAGAGTTACAAGGACCTGCCTTGGACAAGACACCTGCTAATGATTCAGGAATTCACAGTGGCTTAGGAATAATCATGGTGGAGATGGCCTTTAGGGGGTAAGAGCCATTGGAGGCTGGCCTGTCATTCCGTCCACCTAATTTAGATGAGTGGAATTAGAGGTTACTGCCAGGAAAATCCTGCTGTAAAGGTCAGAGAAAACTCCTAAATGCTCCACTCACCATGGGAGAGGCCTCCCATGGCGAGGGGAGCATTTTATTTTTTATTATCAAAAAAAAAAAATCCCATATAATATTCCCAATTAGTCCTGTATGATATTAAATGGGGAGGGCCACATGCAATATTTTAATTATTGCATTATATCAAAGTGAAAGCCCCAACTTCTTCCTCTGAAGCCAAACAGCCCATAAAAGTTTGCTTATGTCAAAAACACCAAGGGGGCTAGTGAACATTCCCTGAGGCAATATGATAGTGCCTAAAGCCAAGATTCAAACATAACAGCCTGAGCCACTTCATTTGAGCCCTTTTGTACTTCTGACAAAATAAAATGCATGTTCTATATTTTCAATTGTATCTTTGCAAAATTTGCAGGTACCTTGATCATCAGAGCTATTATTCCATTTGTAGGTGAACCTGTTATTGAATAATACCTCCAATCTCAATTTAATGTACAATGTTCCAGCCTGTTGGGCAATGATGTCATCCATTAAAGGTTCAAAAGCAGGGATAGATTTATAATTCAAAAAAACTATCTGTCTGGCCATTGGGTTTGTGCTGGTATTGGAAAGCCTTTTGGTTTCGGGGAATCATGGATGCATCTGCTAAGATAGTTTATAACACACACCTTGGTCGTATCCCCTCTCTTATATGTATGCGTTCCGTAAGCTCTCCTTCAGCACCGCATTGCACCTTGGCATAATTCTTTTCACTGAGTCATATAAGGATGTTTCGTACGTGTTAGGGATGCCTCTTGAACTAAATGTGGTCCACAGGTATTGTTTGGGAACGAGGTCAAAAGCTGCCCTCAGGTTGACAAATGCCACATACAAGTGGTATTTCCACATGATTTAAGTAATATTTGGTCTATTGTGCTAACTGTATGTCGAAACCCTGCTTGCAAGAGAAGATTGTATCTGAAATTTGTCCATCAACCCAATAATTTATCTATAATCTGGCAACAAAATACCTTTTGCAAGTTATCAGTCAGACTGATGGGGCAATAGTACTGAGGGATACTCCTAGGATAATTTCCTCATCATGCCATGAATCAGTGTGACTGACCCCAGTCATCATTTTATTAGACAGTAGGTTGATGTAAAGGCCCATATCGTAATCTTGGAGCGGTAAGAGTCCTTAGGAACCTTGTCAGGCCCGGGTGCTCTCTCTGGTTGTAAAAGTTCAATGGCTCTGATTGACACTTTCAAGGGAATAAGGAGCATCAAGAACTACTGGCCAGTTTTCATTTTGCAATTAGGTGACCTCAGGTGGGGCTACAGCAGCCATCAATGACACACCATTGTCCATATCGTGGTCAGAATATAAATCAGCAATGTGTTTTCTGCGTGGATGAGTTTGTATGAAATATTCTAAGTGATTATGATGAAGCTACCATGGGCTATGATTTCCCAAAAGTCGGATGTGTCTCTTCTTTTTGTTGCTTCTAAAAGATTGAATCAATTTGCATCAATCCAGTTCTACCTGTAGATGGTCACTATGGGTTTGTACTTGGGTCTAGCCCCTTTGATCCTCTCTGGATCACGTGATTTGACCACTTGCAAACCGAAGGGTAGCCTTAGTTATCAAAACTTTTGAATGTTTGACCAACTTGGTACAATAGTTTTTAAAGCATTGAACCCTGAAGAATGCAGTTGTGTGATGGTAATATCCCTACTGTGATAGTCAACACAAGGGCCTAGGATGGTGTCAAATAAGTCATTAATTTATGTTAAATTGTTAAGTTTGGTTGTACGTTTTTGCCATTTAAGAGATCTTCTGTTGTTCCCAAGGGTTAAACGTCCCAGATGACTTGTGAACAACTGTAGAATCAAAGATCCCTTAGTGTTAGATGTAAAGCATTATGATCTCTATCTTTTTTCCTTTGGGAAACTTTGCAGTCATTATTATCACTAGTGACCCAGCTACTTTCTAGTCTCTATTAGTGTAGTAGCCACAGTTTGAATAACAATTCTTAAAAATTGAATTCAGAACTACAGTCATTTTATTTGAGAGCTTAAGATGACTCACTCAAATAAAAATAGGCATATTTATTGAAGGTTTACTACACATTCCTGTGCTTGGTGCACCAAAACCCAAATGTGGTACTTACTCTGCCATGGTAAGTTATCTTTTAGTAACCTACAGCCACCGTCCATCCTCCTCTATTTACAGCCTGGAGGGCATGACTGTATTTACCGGCCTTAGCATCTTCAATGCAAGAGGAGGATGTTTCCTCATACAAAGGTATCATCCACCCTCTTCTGGCATGAGCACTGTCTTAGAATGATAAGTTTTGCAACCCTGACCAATTATACTTCTTACTTATTAGGCAAGAACTATTCAATCAAATCCACTAAAGTGGAGGTGGAAGAAAATATATGTCTGAAATATGAGTAAAGCTATTTGAAATAGGAATAAAAACATAGGAATTTCAACCTAATCTACACTATAATCTAAAATCCATCTCAATGGAATGAAATATGTTGAATTTGAAAGGACATCATTGATGACAAAACTATATATATATTTATATATAAATAGTCACTTAAAAAATCAAAGATTACAGGGAGGTTACAGTTAGGCTCACATTTTAAACGTACCAAACCATAGAAATTCACCTGTGATAGAGTTATCTCAAGTAACTATAACTCATGCCCTAAGGTAACTATAACTCGCCCCGACATGCACATTTTTTTTGTCAAAAATGTTACTGCAAATATTACATTGATAAAATAAATGATGTTATCAAAGATGTCATGAGTGCCGTAATTTGTGGGGTAATTAGCAGTGCACGGCGAGGGTGTGAGTTAGGGCAGGAGTTATGGTTACTTGAGGTAACTCTAACCATAACAGGTCAATTTCTATTGCTTTGTACGTTTAAAATGTGAGCCTAAGTATAACGTTCCTGGAATCTTTGTTTTTTTAAGTGAATTACTAACCTTGCATCACACACGGCCAAAGGCCCTGCATGGTAGGGTTTTCCACAGGACCTGGCCTGTGGCCAGCCCCTGCAGTCAACCCCACTAACCAACCAAACACACCCTGTGCATGGCCTTGGGCCATGCGCAGTTGGAGTTGGCTGCAGGTCTGTGTGGACTCCTCCCCTGGCCAATTTTAGCCCTGGGGTCTCCATCCCCCACGGCTCGGTGTTATTTTTTGGGGGGCCGACCTCAGCTCTGGGGACCCCATCCCCTGGGTCCCGGCCATGTCACCTGGTAGCCCCCCAGGGTACCCAGTCAAAATGGTTTGGAACCGCAGGGGAGCCTGAAGGCCCCCTCTGTCCCAGCTGGCTCCCCACTTCCTGCGGGAGCCAGCATTGATGTCACAGAGAGGGACCTACTAAAGATGCAGCTTCCTCTTTGTGAGAGCAATTGTTTACTATGTTTCTCTGCCTGCATGTCTGAGGGCAGGGAAACAGAGGAAACCTCCACTCCCAGCAAGTGAGAGCTGTTTGACAGCTCTTATTTGCTGGAATCGGAATGTTTGCTCTGATTTGGCGGGAGCTGTCAAAGCTCCCGCCAAGTCAGAGGAAACAGCTATGTCCCAGAGGTGGGCACCCCAGGACCTAGCAGGTGTCGGTCCTGGGGGTGGCAGTCACCAGTGCCATCTAGGGCACCTCGAGGGGGCACACACAGCCTTCCTCTATCTTAAACATCCCTGGGGAGGTTGTGGTCCCCAGGGCTGGGGGTCCGTGACGGACCCCCTTCATTGTTTAAATTCAGCCCTGGGGAGGTGGCAGTCCCCAGGGCTGCGGGGGGCCACAAGCCCCTCTGCACCCATAAATTGTTCCTGGGACTGCGGGAGCCACACACCCCTGCTCTCATAATTTGTTTGGCCCCGGGGAGCTGTTGGTCACCAGTGCTGCGGCTGGCCGTGCTGCCCCTCGCATTCACAATGTATTTAGCCCCGGGGAGGAAGCTCCCCCTCCTTTATTTTAACATGCCCCCAGGAACCCTTTCTCTTATTTTAACATACCCCCCCGGTCCTGGCACACCCGAGGCTTCATTAAAACAAGCACATGAGCCTGCACTTTTTTTTTTACATGTTTGCTGCAAATTCGCAACATCATCTCAAACTCGCTGCAATTTTTTTTTGGGTCCCTGGCGGGGTCCCTCTGGGATCCCAGCACCAGGGCTAAGAGGGCAGGGTTTCCCTACTCTGGCCCTTTTTCTTTTTTTCACACGTTTTTTGTGGGAGTCCTAAGATGGCTCCCAACACTTCCTGTTGAAGTGCTGGCAGCCAATCATAGCTCTACATTTCCCTGCATGAGTTTGTCATTATTCTCAAAATCGTTGCAACCACAGTTACACAAATTTGGATTTTCTTAAATTTATCAACAACTACTGAACAGATTTACACCAAATAAACAAAAGCACAATCTGTGAAAAAAACATAGCTTTCTGCCAAACTTGCTGAAATTCCATCCAGCGGTTCCGACTGTAGTCGTGTTCAAACTCCTATGGGAATTAACATGCGAAACACACATTTTTTGCCCCCTTTTCTCTGCCCTCGCTGGATGGAATGCCCAGAAACGTTCCATGCACAACAAGAATCAAGGCACACTTTTAAAACAAAACGTTTTGTGAAGATTTGCCAAACGGCGCCAATGATATAGGCAAGTCAAAAAAAAAAATTCTATGGAAACATGGTCCTAACTATAACTACCTACTGGAGACTATATATATTATCTGGAAAAAACAGAGGTTACATGGATATTATAGTTAGGAATTACAATTAAAAACCTCATACAAATTCACTTAAAAAAACAAGGGTTACAGGGACATTAAAGTTAGGCTCACATTTTAAATGTACAAAACCATAGAAATTCGGCTGCTATAGTTGGAGTTATTTCAAGTGACTATAACTCTTGTTCTAAGGTAACTAAACCTTGCGCGCCCTGCAACAAGTGAAATTATCAATGATGTTATACAAGACGCATGAGTGCTGTAATATCTGGGGTAATCAGCAGTGAGTGGCGAGGGCGCAAGTTATAGTTACCTTAGGGCATGAAGGTTTTTCATGAAGAAAAGCAATTACAACACATGAAAACATTAGATACCAAGTTAAAACTTGATCACAACAAGTCATGGAGGCATAGAGATACAAACAAAATGCAATACAGTGGAAAATCAGAGCATACGATAGAACATAGCATACAATATAAATCACAAATGGGTACTAAGAGACTAAGGTCCAGCGACAAGGATTCGTCTTCATCCACAGCTGGAGGCGTGGGTTTCTGTGCTAGGAGGTATGTTCTGAGAGGCTGCCACATATCCTTCAGCCTAGAGGTTGGTGGTTGTAGGGAGGCGTATAGCTCGCTAGTGGTATCACAGTAAATCAGGTCTCACAGCCAGGCCGCCTCCATAGGGTGGGCGCCACTGCCCGAATGGAGGGCAATCCGTTGATTGGCCAGCAGCAACACTATAGCAGTAAAGCACCATATGGACGTTGGCAAGGGCTTAACATAGCCGAACAGAGCTTGCACTGGATCAGGTGTAATCTCCTGGTCACCCATCCGTGTCAATACAGAGTGGACAGTATGTAAATATGATGGGACGGGACCAGGCTAAATGTACAAAGTTAGCATGACCAGCATTACATTTGGGACAACAATGTGACCGGGATGGGTCCAACTTAGTGAGGGCATAAGGGGTGGTGTATGCACGATGTAAGAATTTGTAGTGCAATAATTTCTGTTGATAATTATTTGACACCGTTTTATCACACAGGGAACACCCCAGATCTCTCTCCCAGGCAGCCCTTGAGTTTTCAGCCCCACTAGGTCTGATGTGAAGATAAGTGTGGTACCACCGAGATATTAAGTGAGCGCAATTAGGAGTTGTAATAATCAGGGATAGCGGGGGAATTCCTTTGGTTCCGCAGGGTATGTGGGCAGAGTAGCCCGCAATGTACTGTATAGTCTATGTAAAACAAATCTGTCCAAATAAGAGGAGTGACGTCCCTCTGTTACGTTTGCAACTGAACGGAGCTTAGAATCGGCAAACAGGTCTCCGATGGTGTGTATCTGGTGGGTCACTAGGGTACGTTGGGTCAATCGCTCACAAGTAAGCGGAGCCATGGATTATTGGAGAGAGGAATGTGTGGTGAATAGAGGGTGTCATAGCCCAGATACTGGAGAAGTTTAGTCCATGCCCAGCAGGCTGTGAGAAGTGTCTGAATGTTGGTTGGGTTTCTCGGCAAGCCCAGAGGTAGTAGGACAGTAAGAGATGAGGAAGAGGTCTGCGAACGCTTTGGCCTACGGTACTAAACCCTATCATCGGGATGATACCAGAAAAATGCAAAATGCACCTGGGCGACCAGGTAGTAAAGATAGAAGTCAGGAACTCCAAAGCCCCCACGTTCATACGGAAGAGTTAGTGTGCTCCAGCATATTCGGTTGGATCGGACCGCTCAATTTAAGGGGGTAAGTAGGCCTCGCAGTGAATCAAAAAAGTGTTTAGTAAGGGCCATGGGGATCTTCAAAAACAAATATAAAAAGCGGGGGACCACCATCTTAATTATGCCTACTTACCCCGGCACAAGACAGGGGTAAGGTGATCCATCGTTCAACCTGGGTAGAGAGCTTTTCAACTGCGGGGCCACAGTTACGCCAAATCACTTCAGCACTATCCCTATGAAGATGTATGTCGAGATATTTGGTGGATTCTTCTCTCCAAATTAAAGGATAGGGGAGCGAGCAAGGGGTTGTGGCCACAGTGAGAGGGAATAATTTGAACTGATCCAATTTATGGACAAGCCGGAAAAACTGCAGAAGGGGATCACCTCTTCGATCAGCAGGGAAAGGTTAGCAACAGGGTCCCATACAAATAGTAAAATGTCATCCGCATGGAGTGAAGCAAGCAGGAGGCCATTGGGAAACTGGAGTCCGCAATGTAAATGACGTTCCTGGAGGTGGCGTACCAGCAGATCCATGTACAGAATAAATAAGAGGGGAGAAAGTGGGCAAACCTGCTGGGTGCCGCAAGTCAATGGGAAGGGGTCAAAGAGTGCACAGTTAATCTGGATTGGGGCGGAAGGGGTCGTGTACAACAGTGTTATAAGGTCTTTGAAGCCCCGTGGTCCTCCCAATTTAATCTAGACACCATGTAAGAATGGCTATTCGAGGGAATCAAACGCTTTTTCGGCATCCAACAAAACTGCAGTTTTGGGGAGTTCCGGGGTTATTTGATTAATAACAGCAAACACTGTGCATAAATTAATCAAAGTAGACTGGTGGGGCACAAAATAAGACTGCAGGGGGGCAATTATGCGGTCCATCAGCAAAGATAGTCATGTGGCAAGGACCTTAGGCAATATCTTATTACCATGGTTTAACAAAGACAGAAGCCAGTATGATGAGCAGAGATGAGGTGGCCTTCCAGCTTTGAGGAGGAGCGCGATTACCGCCACTTGCATAGGGGGAGGATACCCTGTTCAAGGGACTCAGCATACACCTCTAGTAGGTGTGGGACAAGGACGTCTTTGTATGCTTTATAGAAATTACCCGTAAAACCATCCAATCCGAGGGGCCCTAGACACGCCAAGAGCATCTATGGCCTGAGACCCCTCACAGGTAAAGGAAGAGGCCAAAAATTGCTGTTGGCTAGTGTCCAGCCACACCATCGCGATGTCAGCCAGATAGCCCGCCAGTTCATCAGAAGTAGCATCAGCACATGTCGTATATAAGGATTGATAGTATGTGGTGAAAGTAGACAGGATGGCGGGGGTGTCTACAGCCATCTTGCCGTCCTCTCCCCATAATGAAGCGGTCTGGCATATTTACCAAGGTATACTTCCTGGTGATCAGCAAGCTCCCAAAAGTCCAGCATCAGGGAAGCTCTCAAGGGCGTAACCAGAGGCATTGGAGCGGATATCATCTGACTGTCCAATTCTCGGTAGATCCCCTCTAATACAGCAAAGTATTACAGCATGCTTAGCAATATATACCCCTCTGATGTACGCGTCTTAAAGGCGTCCCAGAGTGTCACGTGTCTTTGAACAGTGACTGCATTAAAGGCAAAGTACTCAGAGATTGCATTTCTGAGTTCAGAACCGAACACTGTATCGTGTAGCACATTCACAGGGAAATGCCACACACGAAGCGGTGGGGTCGTTGAAGGGACCCACAGTGTAGCCACAACCGGAGAGTGGTCAGAGAGTGTACATGGGAGATGGGTAACATCTGTGAGCCAAAGGGATGTGGCGGGTGTCAAATGCTAGTGGTCTATGCAGGACCACACATAATGGGGGCTGGAGTAGAACGTTCAGTTGGTAGCAGAGGGGTTCTGGGTGTGTCACGCATCTGTGAGGTGGAGACTATCAAGTAAAGTATTCGATAGCTGTGTGGAGCATAGTTTAGTGACCCCGTGGAACCAGTGATGTTGAGCTGTGGGAGACATGTGAGGTTGAATTTGCCCCCTTATAGGATGTGGTCGGATTCCAAGGGATCCACTAGTATTAGTAGGTTAGTATGTGAGTCTGTCTTAGACACATATACATTAACAAGTAGGAGAGGTGTGCCAACCAGACAACCATACACAATTAAATAGCGCCCCTCTGGATTGGAAAGTGTCTCTTGGCACACAAAGGGGAGGCTTTTATGGACAAATATGCAAACCCCCCTGGAGTAAGAGCTGTAATGGGAGAAATAACGATTACCACTCCATTATGCAGCAAATGTGCAGGTTGTACGGGGTGCCAAATCGGTCTCCTGTGAAAAAGCAAGCTTAATACCGTGTTTAGTTAAGTAGGTAAGAACCTGTTTCCTTTACTAGGGTTGTTCAGCCCCCTGATATTCCACGTGGTGCAGGAGACTTCAAGAGCATAGTTGGCTAAGGGTCATGGCGCCAGTGGTAAGGAAGGGAGCATAGGGCTTGAGAGCGATTAGTGTGCCGTAAGTTGTCGTAAGATGAAAAACATAAACAAATACAAAATACAACCAACATAAAGTCAAACAGTACCCAACCCACCACCCTAACCAGAGGGAGTTGCCACTCGTGAAAACCCTTAAAACCAACCAGAACAAATGGAATAGCAAAGTGGAGTACATCTTGGGGATGTAGCAATACTCTGTGCTTGGGTAATCACTTCACCTCAGTGAAAGAAGAGAAGGTAAGAATAGAAATTCCACCTATATAGTAGGTAAAAAAGAGAGATATCTTGAGGGGGCATTGAGTACCCATGAATGTGTTTATAGAACACCAACAAGGAAAGGAAAAAATGGAAAACTGAAATCACAGGTGCAATGCATATTGAGCATCAAGGGGGTGAGGCAGTTTGAGAGTTTTGCTGTGAGGGACGCGGGGAGCCCCCCGGTGAGCACCGCCCAGATGCAGGATGATCTTGTTTTTGTTCATTGCAGAAGAAGGCAGCATCCGCAGGGGTGTTGAAGATGTGATGTTTGCCATTCGGTTCTATTCGTAAGCTCGCTGGATAAAGCATGCTATACCACAGGCTAGCTTTTTGTAGCAGGAGTTTAACGTCCGAATACTTGTATCACGCCTCCTGAACCACAGGGGTGAAATCTGGGTATAGTGACAGGGCCATCCCTTGATACTGGAGTGGATTATTGGAGAGTGGAATGTGGAATGTGTGGTGAATAGAGAGTGTCATAGCCCAGATAGTGGAGCAGTTTAGTCCGATCTCGGGCCTGGCAGAAAGGGGCATCCCAATCCCTAAAACTGAGCAGGTGGGCAGTACTTGGGTGCAGTGGCAACACTGATATGGGACGGGGGCCAAGAGGCTGATGCACCTTCTCCACCGCAAAAGTAGCGGTAAAGGAGTCCCTGCTACACATGTTAAGGAGAAGTCGTTCAATATAAGTGTCCATGCGGCCAGTGTTAGTGGTTTTGGCCATGCATGTGATATGAATATTGTTCAGACGCGAGCGTGCCTCCAAATCTTCATTTTTCGCTGCAACAGCCTTCAGTAACCACTCAACCCTCTCCACGGGCATGCCAAGGATAGTTCCACCATCCACCACATACGATATTCTTTGCTCGGCAGTGTCCAGCCTGGTAGAATGGCTGTCCTGTTGCTCAAGCATCCCGTCGGGGCGCATTGTTAAGGCATCGAAGCACGAGTCTATGGACTTAAAGCCCGCCCTCAGCTCCTCCTTTATCACTGCAGTTTCCTCCAGCTGGGAGGGTAGTTGTTGGGCCATCTGCAGAGTCTGGGCCAGTTGAGTCTTCTAGCCCCTGTCGGCTGGGGGTTCTGGCAGGTTCAAAAGATATTTGGTGCTGCTTAGGGTCCCCATGCCCCCATATATGTCAGGAAAAAAAATCCTTAGTGATATATAAAAGCAGGGGGTGGGTGGGGCAGTCAGCAGTGGTAGCCAGGAGGCGGCAGGCTGTATAATGCTTATTTGAACTGCTACAAACAAGGGCCAATCACACCCTGTAGAAATAGGGAGCCCCCAGTGTTGGAGCACAAAGTGAAAATCAGGGCTCAAAGAAATAAGAGCAGCTTATAGAGCACTACGAGAGCGCAGTCTAAGGGCTCGTAATGTGGTCAAGGTCCATGCAGGCCCGCAGACCAGCAATGTCAGTAACAGTCAATGTTCAGTGCCGCATGGCGGCACAAATCCTTGTATGTGGAGGATATCAGACACTCACCGCCATCACTCTGGCCATCAGGTCCGAAGGGTCCCCATCTCACGATGCAGAGCAGGTGAGCAGCCCGTGCAAGGGAAGCCGCCAGTCAGGGCTTGCCAAAATGAAGGCACAGATCAGGGCCTCCTCCAAGGAGGAACAGTCTATGGAAACTCCAGCCGCCGTGGGTCACAGTGCTCCGCTGCAACAGCATCACCAGAAGGTGGGGGGAGGCAGCAGTAAAGGCAGTCCATGCAGGCCTGGCACGCCGCGGCCCCATCCTCAGGCTCGCCTGCGGCCCCTGTCACAAAGGATCCTTGAGGACCGTGTCAGGCCATGGCACCCAGAAGTGAGTCCCATGCTCCCCAGTGTCACACGGGCACGCGCCCAGTTGTATGTGGGTGTGGCTGCAGCATTCAGGGGGTGTAACAGGGAGCAGGATGATGGTGGATGAGCAGATATAGGAGGTGAGGTCTCGGGAGCTTCACAGATGTGCGGCCATTTTGGTCGGTGGTTAGGCCATGCCAGAAATAACTCTAACTATAACAGCTGAATTTCTATGGTTTTTTTGTGTTTAAAATGTGAGACTAACTTTAATGCCCCTGTAACCTTTGGATTTTTTAAGTGAATTTCTATAGTTTTTTTAAAGTAAAGTCCTTTTAATTACTATACGTTAATCCAACCACAACCATGCACAGCCTTTGGCCGTGCATGGCAGAAGTTGGCCACAGGGCCTTGCGGTCAACCCCCTATAACCACCCAACCCCGCACCTCACACACCCTTTGCTGTGCTCGACGGCCTTGGCTGTCCGGCCTGGCCAGGCCCTGCAGGCAACACCCTTTAAGCTCCAAACCACGCACGCAGAAAGGGTTTGAAGCTTAAATGGGGCAACATTAAATATATTTACTTATGGGGGCTGCATGGGCCCGCCCGGGCCCTGGGGACCACCACCTTTCTGGCGTTACCTATTAAAAATTGTTGGGGCGACCACATGGACACCCCTTGCGTCCCAGGGACAACCATCTGCCTGAGGCAACAACAATAAGAGGAATGACGTCCCTCTGTTACGTTGGCAACTGAACGGAGCTTAGAATCGGCAAACAGGTCTCCGACGGTGTGTATCTGGTGGGTCACTAGGGTACGTTGGGTCAATCGCTCACAAGTACGCGGGAACCATAGATTATTGGAGAGTGGAATGTGTGGTGAATAGAGAGTGTCCTAGCCCAGATAGTGGAGCAGTTTAGTCCGTGCCCAGCAGGCTGTGGAAAGTGTCTGAATGTCGGTTGGGTTTCTCGGCAAGCCCTGAGGTAGTAGGACAGAGAGGGATGAAGAAGACATCTACGAACGCTCCGGCCTAAGGTGCTGAACCCTATCATCTGGATGATACCAGAAAAACGCAAAATGTACCTGGGCGACCAGGTAGTAAAGATAGAAGCCAGGAACTTCAAAGCCCCCACGTTCATACGTGCACCAACAAATAAATATATGGGGAGGCACACGGACCTCCCAGGCCCTGGGATCAACACCTCCCCAAGGCTGCATAAAAAAAACATGGGGGGGCGCAAAGACCCCTGGGCCTTGGGGACCACCACATCCATGGGGCTATTTTAAAAAAATGTATTGAAAGGGGATGTGTGGACCCCCTCGGGTCCAGAAGACCAACGCCTGTGGCTCTTTTTAAATTATTTAGAGGGGGGCTGCAAGGACCACCCGGGACCAGGGGCCACCACCTCCATGGGGCAATTTTTTAATTATTTTTAGGGGGGCTGCAAGGACCCCCTGGGGACCACCACCTCCCAAGGGCTATTTTACATTATTTATGAGGGGGACCACGTCGACCTCCCGGGGACCCAGAGATCACCACCTCCCCGGGGCTATTTTTTATTTTTTCTAAGAGGGGACTGCATGGACCCCAGGGACTCCGGGACCACCACCTCCCCGGGGCCAAACAATTAAAAAAGGAAGGGGTTGCATATGGCCTCGAGGACGCCATCCCCATGGCCCGGCCATGTTTTATTGGGTAACCTGACCCTACCCAGGGCACCCTGTAAATAGTTATGGGGACCACAGGACTCACAGACCCCACAGTCCCACCAGCTCCCGTCTCCTACACATAGCAGCTCCCTGCATGCAGGAGCAATGTTTTCCCTTCTTTCCCTGCATGCCTGTTAACGTGCAGGGAAAGAGATGGAAACTCTGTTTTCAGCAAGTGGGAGCTGTTTCACAGCTCCCACTTGGTGAAAGCATAGTTATGTTTGCTTTTGCTTGGCGGGAGCTGTCAGCAAACAGCAACCCTCCGAGGGCCCTCTTTATTGTTGGCCCATCATTGACTATAACATACAGTACACGGAACTGAAGCAAATTATTTAAAAAATCTGGGGTTAGATTAGGTGAGACACTAAAAGAAGTATTAATGGACCATCTGGACATCACATATAGAAAAGTGGCATCTCTAGGGGACCTCCTAACCAGTAGTCATTACCAACATGAAACTATGATGTCATCAGTGATGTCACTAACCATGTCATGAGTGAGGTAATATGTGAGTTCATAAACAGTGCATTGTGGGAGCTTAAGTAATGGTTAGGGTTGGTAACTATAACTGGTGAATTTCTATGGTTTTGTGCGAGTAAATTCAGTACCTAACTATAACATCCCTGTAACCTTAAGGTTTTTTCAGTGAATGTCTAGGTTTTTTTTTTTTGCATAATGCAAGTTTAATAACTTTATGTCAATCCTTCCACGGCTGCACACGGCCACAGCAGTGGATGTCCACAGGGCCTGCAACGCTTTAGAATTAGTTCAGCCCTCATCACATATGGGATTTTGCCATCTGAAATGGGGGTTTTATAGAGTGCGTTCCACAAGCTGAATCTCAGCGAGGCTGAAACAGCCATACATCCTTCCAAGAGCAGTGCCTTGAGTTCTACTGAAACAAATCACCTTTAATGAATGTATGTTTATATGTGGTACGTGTGAACTAATCAAAGGGCTCCAGAGGGCAGTGCAGGGTCAAAGGCATAAGTGCAGTAAAGGTGTGATTGAACGTAAGATGGTTTCTTGTTAATCATTGTGATGTATTGATCTTTAAAGAGGTGTGTCTTTAGCTTTTTCCTGAATCTGAGCATGGTTCAGGCAGTTCTGATTGATAAGGGGATATGTCAGTCTACATCCTTGATTCATATATCCTTTGAAACGGCCCAAGTGTAACATGAAGCATCTTGTAAAATATAGGTTATTTGTAAAGTGTTGCTGTTTTTACTAAGTAACAATCAATTGTGAATATTCCATCTTCAATGAGGTTTCAATACAATGTATCTAGTTTCAGCCTTTAATTCCCCTCTTTAGATCTGGCCATTGGCTGCTGAATCAAGCTACTCCGGGAAGGCACCGAGGCCAACTTTCCACCTCAGATCAAGTATCAGCATCCGGGTCGGTAAGGAACACGTGCAATCTCCCATTCCATATCCCTAAGTAGTTCTTCCAACATTACAGATCTGGGAGAAAGGGTGACAGTGAATACATTACCACAGCTCTTTATGGTCATTTGTCACTGATCACAACCAGCAAATGGCTGATGGCAAAGAAAAGGGAACCTGAATTTTTAAGAAGTGGTAACCATGGGCCAGATGTACAAAGCATTTTAATGATCTCAAACACTCCAGTTGGACATTTGAGACAGTACAATGCTTTTACTGGTGTACTAATCCCATTTTAGGAGTCAGAAAAGTTTTTGTAACTCCCAAAATGGGATTCTGATGGATTCTGATTTGGTATATACAAGGGGGCGTATTGTAGGCATCCCTTCCAAATACTGGAGCCATATCTTATGTATCAATGTTTTCTGCCAGAAATCCATTTGCAAAACATTGATGTTTTACCAAAAACTCAAGAAAGGCAGTAATGCATTCACCAAAGGGAAAGGGTCACCTTGTGAATGTAAAAAAATAAAAAATAAAAAGTTTGTTAAAGTCTAGGCACTGATCCAAGGGATCACAGTTAACCCTTAAACAAACAAAAAATATATATTTTTAAACTTAGTTCTGTTTCCTGTAAGGTTAAAGAGCTGCATTAAAAAAAAAAACAATCACAGACATGCTGGCCTGATGACCCTCTAATCCTAGTGGGTCACAATTTTCAACCTACCTTATTAATATTCATAGGGTATGTTAAAATCCGACCCAATACCATTCAGATTTATAAAAAGCAACTTTTTAGAAAATGCGTCAGTTCATGAAAATCTTTACTGGTCACAGTTTGCGACCTGCATTTTGCAACCAGATATTCATATATGTTGTTCATTGATAACACTATTAATTCCATGTTTTTTTCCCAAGAGATATGATCTCAGTTGGAATGTGTTGAATGATAATTATTACGACTGATGGACATTACGACAGGGAAGAGTTCAATTCGCATGGAGGAGCCACTCAGAAGGCTCAGGTGCGATCGACTCATGGCGCTGCACTGAATGCTTTAATTAGTGATGAAAGAAGTTACAGAGGCAGCTACTGATTAGCAATCCCAGAGGTTGTCTTCATCCGAAGGGAGTTGCTTCTACTAGTGACACAGGAAATTGTCTCGGAGCATCAGAGCAAACTACCTGCTTTCTGATTCAACCCTCAGAGGGCCGCTGACACGATTTGTAAGCTTGTCTATTGTTTTCCAGGATCTTTGGAATCCTGGGGGACTCTGTCTCAGCAGGCTCCCTTCACAGGATAAAATCGATGACCCCAAGAACCAGGAGCATCACCGGCCTTTGATGTGGTTTGACAGCAGAGTCCTTGTCCATGCAGGTGATGGTTTGTCTGCCTACCTCAGGTACGTTTCTGATTGGCCACTAGTAGCCAAAACAATGGTTATTATGTGGCAAAGATGGACATCAGTACGAGAAGCTAGACCTCTAACAACCATGTTTGTTTTCAATCATTTATACAACTTTTCATTACCTTAACTCTTAGCAGCAAACAGGAGGTTGTTGATGACTAGGCTGAGAAAGATGGGGTTCTCCTTCTGATGTCATCGGGGATCCAGGAGGACTTGATTTTACGTCTACTAACCCTGGCATATCGATTCATTGATAATCATGATAGGAAGACCAATGATCTCTCTCATTAAGGATCAATACACACAAGGGCTCAATAATCCACTGTCCTTCTGCATTATTCACAAACACTATCAATAACCGGTGGTGCATCCTACCTGTGAAATGGTGCATTTTCCATCAGAGCGGTGACGCTCTTCCCAGACTCAGCTTAGTGGTGTTCATCATAGAGGCGTTCTATGTAGACAACCACAACAAACTAGGAACCATAGAATAAAGATAGTATACCTATCCTAATCTTACTTCCATCCTTATATAAAACAGTTTCTACCCTGGACCTCATTCCCAGACCTGGTGTTTGCATAGCAGATGCATTAGCCCTCTGTTAAACCTGTCACAAGAGGTGATTTTCCTGATGTGCAGTAGAACACAGCTCTGGATCTTTATGGCACCATCTAAGGAGGACTGGTGAAGTGTTTTTATTTATTTTTAAAATAAGCAATATCCAGAGGAGAGAGTTGAGCTGGGAAACAGGCCTGCACAGCCCTGGGAGTGATGCAGGAGGGTTGGAAGACCTTTGAGTGTCCATGAGGAGCCAATCCAAGGAAATACGGTCACATTGCCCTGATCCTGTTCAATCGTGAAGATGCTTTGATTCAAACTCAGCACCTTCAGGTTATGGCACCTGTAAGCAGCGAGCATTGAACTGATGCAGCCACCCTGCCAGCTGTGCAGCCTTTAGTAAGCTTCATTGATGTTTAGCCGAGGAGATCAGATGCTTTGCACAAATGTAATAGACCACAGTAGATATCCTTCATCCATTACATACACTATCAAGAGCCATGGAGAAATGCACAACGTCACACAAACACATATTGGGATCCAGTATCACCCAATGTGTGCACCTAAACCCTAAGAGGAGTAGATGGAGCTCACAAGTGGGAACAATCCTGGAACTATGTCTAATTCTTTGCACTTTGATAGGTCAGGGGTGGACACCTGGGTGTTCCCAGAGGAGTATCCGTGAAGTACCCATCACAAATGTTTCTAGCATCCATACATTTGATACTCCGTGATTCAGTCACCGTGAGCTTTATGCAGAACCTTATGCCTAAACAAGGTTGGCGTCGGTGGTGCAGTTGTTGTGGGATCGTTCATGCAGCACCTCCATAATTTATTTCTGGGTCGGTCAGCTTTGGGCACCCCTAAAAATACGTGAGAACTTGAGTCATAGCAGGGGCGGTAAGAGAACTGCTTCATTGTGAAAAAAGAAACAGAGGTCAGTGGAGATGCAAGAGAGGGAGTGACTGATAGATTGACTACATGTGCAAATATGTGTGGTAAGAGAGAGGAGAGCCAACCTTGATTAACACCATTTCAAAGCATGCCTCGGAATGTAGGGTGTTTTAAAGTGAACCAGTGCAGGAATAGGTTTAAGTCCTAGTCCTGTGTCCATCCAGTACCTAACCTTGCATACTCAGGTTGGTAGCACTCAGTGGCGAATCCCAATGCACCAATCATTTAATGTTGACACACAAAATATGTGCTGTGGTGAGTTGAGTCCTTCCACCCTCTGCTCCTCCTTTTGTCTCACAAAACAGCAGATGATACACTGACCCTTTGGGGACCTGCACACTGGTGGACCAACCATGTCTACAGCCAAAGCGGTGAGGGGCTGTGTCCCCGAAGAAGCAGGTTCTTACTATGGAAGAAGGCTCAGGGCCATCATGGAGGTGTGATGACTGATGCCTGCCAGTCACCAGATTCTAGGGCCATATCTCTGAGAATCTGATTCTCTCAGCATCCTAGTCAGAAAATCAAATAAAAGAATATAGTCAGGTGCTTGCAATGTCAACCACTCAGAAAACAAAACATTAGGCACTTACATCAGCCTTTCTCCTTGAATGAGATACAAGTCCCTACACTTGTGGCTTACTCTGGGCTCTGCTAGCAACTGTTGCAGTCTTGCAGCACACTCCCACCAGAGGGAAGGTGGTGCTACCAGGATGGCTCAGAGACCCCCATCCCTATGGTGTACGCTTCGATTCATCAGAGTACCACAGGTAGGAAAAATTACAGCACTCCCCATTTTGTCACTGGGTTCAATATTCAGTCCAACACTATCTTTGGGAAACCCCCAAGAACTAACAGTGGGCGTGTCAGTGGCAACAAGTACCACACATGACATCTCCTGGTGTGTCCTAAAATATACTTACAAGATTCCGGCCTCCCCACAGAAAGTACAGACCTCCCTCCTAAACTGTTTTTCATGCTGAATTCCATCAGGGCAGATACATTATTTTAATCCCTAAAACAATATTATACTCCCAGCTTCCAAATGTAGAAAGCAAAAATACCCCCAAATCAAAAACATCCTAGCCTGCTCGCAATGAGCTATCCAGCATTTGGCATAAAATATCTTGGTAAGTGGTTACAGTACATCTGTGTTTGAGGATGCAAGTTTAATGGTGAAAACTCTTCCGAGGAGATAAAATGAGGATCCTGTTGAACGAGCCTACAAATCGCCTGCAAGTGATTACTGAGTTGCAAAACCCTAAATTGGAAGAAAAAAAAATCTCTAACCTGCATTACAAAACTCATGACATGGAATGGTGGCATAGCCTGACTGGTCTAAGGAAAGGGATTATACCTGTTTGGTGTCCTCAAACATGTAATCTCATTAAGAACAAATAGGTGAAGGCCCCATTGACATCCACCTGAATACGTGTTGAAAAACAGTTTCTATATTATTCCCCATAAAATAAGTACAATCGCCCCATAGACGCATGAGCTAGTGCGCCCCAGCAAGCATCCAAAAACTACACCATGGACCACAATATAAAAAACTTTGAGCCATCCTGCTAAAAGTTGCTCATCACAATGAATATGCCTCATCCCAGCATCAACATTGCAATGGGCAGACCAGGCACACATGGTGAGGTGCAGAAGGCACTTGCGCATTACTGAGGCACAGCAGTGCATCCTTCCCCGGACATCTCAGCAGCTCTGGTGTATGTCCCCAGAATCACCTCAAGTTATGACTATGGCACATGCCCTTTTTTTTAAGATGTGCTGATGATATGAGAACACCCTGTGAGATTTTACCTCTTTCTGTTTAAGGCTTTTCCTCACTGCTCTGACACGTTAGTGAAAGGTAAACATCTTTAAATCATCTGTCAGTAAAGTTAAGGCCACAGTTTTCAGGAATTGTGACTCCTCTACCACCTACTGCTGTGAAAGGTCATAATTTACAAAAGATCAACCAAACTGTACACTTTGAGAGGAGTGTGCAAATTTTCTTTGAACCCAACGCTGAAAAGACATGCTCGTAATCTTTAGGTCCCACACTGTGGTGGTGACTGAAGCTGATGAACTAAAGTCTTGTGTCTTCCTGAACCTGTGGTGCTGAATGAGATGGGGTTTCGAATGGGTCATTGGTCATTTGTGCAAAGAGAGAGAAAGATTGGGAGATGTTATCCCACTTAGTAAGGACACTCTGTTCAAAGCTGTTCCTGTTGACATTCATCTTTGCCAAGGGTCTCTAAACTAGGGCCTGTGGGATGCATCCAGCCCTCTAGAAGATTTTATCCAGCCCGCAACAACTTTAGCATTAATAAGCTGTAATGCAATTTCTCTGTTGTTTCTCCAATGAATCGGATTCTGATAATCAAAGGGAACTATACATCCAATTCCTTTGGCAGCCATTTGGTACCATTTGGTACCAGCAGAGCCTCTTGAATCTTCTCTTCTCTTTGAAAGACGCAAGTTCCTTGTGCCCATAGTCCATGCTGCGGAATGCTGCAGACTGAGCACAGGTCCCTTAGAACGCACTGTATGAAGTGACCTTCCTGGGATTCATTTTACACAGATGTTTTTTTGACTTTGCCTTCAATCTGGCTTCCACATATAGGCCTACAAAAAAGAATGAAAGCGAGTCTCTTTAGACTCAAACAAACATTTAAAAAAATGAATATTGCAGAGTCCAAATATTGAGCAAATGTATCCGATGAACATTTGAAGTCTGTTCTAATAATTAGCTCCTCAGGCTTGAAACCTCAGTTCAATGATATTTTGAAATTAAAAAATATGTCCCATCATTCCCATTAATCTCGTGTTTCATGTTTTCTTGTTTACGATTGAAAACTCTGATTGCCAGAATTATGTAGAAAAGTGCAGTCTGAATTTATTTTTGTTTAATGGCTCAGATTTATTTTCAATGTCTTTGCTTTGATTTACTGAAGTTCTTTCTTGGAGTGTGTTTATTTTCCTTATTGTGTGCCACTAAATTGGACAAATTCTAATTTCATGTACATTTGTAAATATTCAGTATTTTAAATTAATTAAAAATGAATACCCTGCTGTTCTTATCTACATTTGTTAATGTTTTACATTTTTACTCGTTATACATCATTTCTCTGGTTAACCACAGCATTGTTTCTTTGTAATTGTCACATTTCCCTTTTGTTCTGAATCATATCATGCTAATTACAAAAAAGATGTAAGTAAACCTTGTTCATTCATTTAAATTGTATTCATTCATTTATAAATGTTTTTTTTTCTGCTTCTGAATATTTGTAAAATAAACAGTGTGACCCTTGTACTGAAAAGTTTCAAGACCTCTGGCTAGTGGTGGGCGAAACATTCCAGCAGAATAAGAATCAATTAGAATCCACTGGTGAAGAAAGTTTGCACGCAGAAAAGACTCCCCCAGTGTTTCGTAAATCTGTTTGGCTTTGTGAAACTCTACGGGCTTAGTAGATTTCTGAAAGTTTAGTCCAACATTCTGCATGCCCAGGTAACCTAATTCTGTTGGGAAATCTAGCTTTAATCCACTAAGCTATCCACATAAAATACAGATCTGTTCTTTGCAGCAGGCACATTAACCCTCTGCGCTACTTTATGGTGACTCAAAACTGCCACTAGACAAACTGACGTCTCTCTGTAGCAGGAACATTAATGACAAGAGTTATCTTGACATTTTTATTGCTGCCTGTAAGCTGGATCCCACCCCCAGGGCCAGTGCCCTCCTTCCAGGTCAGCGCCCAGTGCAGCTGCACCAGTCGCACCCCTCTAAAGCTGACCCTGAGGACAGCTACTGTTGCTGCTATCGCACCTGCTGCGGTGGCAGCTGTTATCACTGCTGTGGTTCCTGG
This sequence comes from Pleurodeles waltl, assembly GCF_031143425.1. Lineage (NCBI taxonomy): Eukaryota > Metazoa > Chordata > Amphibia > Caudata > Salamandridae > Pleurodeles > Pleurodeles waltl. The sequence continues at coordinate 1,025,180,074 of NC_090443.1, read as the reverse complement.
TGTTGCAGCAGCTATGTTCACTGCCTTACTGAAAGCTGTTTTGGCTTCTCTGGTCCATGCACAGCAACCAACGCCACGGGCAGTGCCAGGGGAAGCTATTATGTTAGAGAAGTTCTGTAACCTGATTGCAGAGAGGGACTATTTTCATTTCTCCATGAATGAAACAAATTGATGTAAAATATAAAGCTAAAGTATGTAATGCTGCCAAAGAAAGCACAACACACATACACCTGAGTGTAGGTATGGATCCTGATGTGCCCACTCACATAGCCCTGAGCCTTGGTGAAGTGCCAGGACAGGCCAATGGTTCCAATATTCTGCAATAGCACAAGTCCAGGGACATCCCTTACTCACCATTTCCACTCACCTTCCTCACTTAGGTTTCACATGCTGACAACTGCAAGAAATACATCTTACTGAGATGATGGACAGGCGGCGTAGAGCTCTGGCAACAAACCACTGAGAAGCTACCCCTCCTCCAATAGTTAGCTGTGTGTTCTCACAATCAATGCAAAGTGAATTCAGCTCCACACACTGTAGGAATGTTTCCAAATTTCCACCTACACAACTGGGTGTGAGAGCCACAAGCTACAGCTCTGCTCACTGTTAAGAACATAGAAACTACTTTTAATATAGGAACTCTTGACCCTTCAAGCTCTTCCAGTTACAAATTTAGTTACAAAATGTTGAAAAAATAATCCTTTATGTCATACAATATTAAATGTATCTGTATAGCAATTACTGCTGCTGGTGCAAACAGAGAAGACTGTGTTTTACTTCCCCTTACTGTAAATTGCTGCTTGTGCAGTCTTTAGAAAAGCCTCTATTACAGATGGCTATTTTAATAACTAAATAAAGCCAATCATAGAGAGAGAGCATCAACATGCATACAGGTGCCCAGTTTGCACTCATAAACAAAGCAGCATGATGCACTATTTTATTGTAAGTGTAAATTAAGCAGTATTATCCAAGGGGAGTAGTTACTGACCAGGGGGGAGTTTGCCTTGGGTCCTACTACACCAAGGTCAATAACTACCCAGAAGTGTCATGTCTCTCAGATAATATTGCTTTTGTCAATCAGACCCTTAACAATTTGGGTAACATTTATAAAATTGTTTGTTAGATGGTATGTGTAATAGACCAAAACACCAGAGGGATGCTAGTAGGAGAGGGAATATAGGTTGTCGCCACACAAAGGACCCCACAACAATGGACGCACACTCCAGGGTACATCGGGGTGGTGGTGGGGACACTGTATTGTATGCTGCGTGCAAACGATGATCACCTGACGGTATAAAACCTTAATTGGTGTGTTATTTTTGTTACGTTAACCTAAATACCAATAAACAAACGTTTTTCAAAAACTGTTTGTTAGATTGTATGTTTTTCATGGGATTATTTGTGTGGACGGTTATAAGAAGCATACCTGTTAAATCTTTTTGTTTGGTGATAAGGCAGTGCCATTTTTGTCCAACTGAAATGTAGTGAACACCTGGCTTTGAGGGCACAAAAAGAGTGTACAGAAAGGGTAACAGAAGATTTTAGTCACAAGTCATTTTTGCTGTTATGATCCCAATAAGCAATGTAATTTCTAAGGTAATTTTAATTTGTGAAAAATGCTGATCCTCTGCTGGGATTTGATTAATAATTTTGAGGGATAAAATAGTTTTTGTATCATAATTTTCTCCTGGAAATTATGGACAATACTCTAGATTCTAAAATGAGGGCACATTTTCTGTAACTGCACAAGTATCTTACTTCGCCATGTGACATAAAGCTGTGAACTGCTGAACAAAACATACTTCCCACAGGAGAAGCAGCTTGATTCCCCAGGATACTGCAACTTCACCACAGAGCACTAACGCACATCTAGAGGGCTAACAATCTGTATTCAGGACAAAAGTGAGGCACTCTTGAACACTGTTTAGCTAGACTTGTAGAGCTGAACTAATTTCTAATGGAGGAGATTGCAGTAAATGAACAAAATAGAGGGAATTCTTTTTGCCATGGAAAAATGGCTGATGCTTTAGAAAGCTAAAATAAAGATAAGGCACCTATTTTATTACTTCTCAAATATCTTCCTCATGCAGGTCAGAAAAAAGTCTGCCCTTCAGATTTTCTCACTTGCTTTTGTCAATAGTTGCATCTACGTTCATGAATCTGGTGCAGAGGGCCTGCACTGGTGTGCATTTGAGAGTTGCGCTTAAGCTGCAGTCGCAGAGGACGACGATTTAAAGCCATGCTGACAAGCACATGGCTAGAGATAGGGAAGCATGGGCTTTTTGTGAGCACTGCAAACTTCACACCCACAGCTACATCGAAACACATTCCTGGTTGGAAGCCAAGACTTGAGCTTTCATGTGGGGCTGAAGAGAATGAGACTCTGATACCTGCAGTATGTACAAACAGCATGTGGCAATGAGGAGAACGTGCCCCCAAACCGCCGCAAAATGTACGAACTCGCATCACACATAAACAAAAAGCCAACTTCTTTTTGAAAAAGTGACGCACGCAGATAGCTGCACGCATCACTACGACATATAGGGCCTGATTACAACTTTGGAGGACGGTGTTAAACTGTCCCAAAAGTGACGGATATACCACCTACCGTATTACGAGTTCCATAGGATATAATGGACTCGTAATACGGTAGGTGGTATATCCGCCACTTTTGGGACGGTTTAACACCGTCCTCCAAAGTTGTAATCAGGCCCATAGTTTTCATGGTAGTGCTCAATGCACTGCAACACATGGCGGCTTCAGGCTCCACATGTCTCCAAGTGGTGAGCTAGGGAGACTTAAGATATATCAACAAGTTCGCCATGGTGACACCATGTTTCCGATCTGCAGTGTGTGGCACGTCGAGCGCATTGTAAGTGAACCGAGTTCGTAGCTGGATCTACCAAGGGCATTTGAGAGATGTGTTCGGAGTGACGCTTTCTCCCTTCCTTGTTAGCAGTTATCAATGAATCAGTCAGTATTGCAGAGCGCAGCTTATAACCCCTGAGGGCATCCAGGCACTGTGATGCTGGATTTGACGAAGAGCCAGGTCTTCAGTTTCTTCCTGAAGTCTGCCAGAGAGGGAGATGTTCGGAGGTGGAGTGGGCGGGAGTTCCAGGCATTGGTGGCGAGGTGGGTGTAGGAGCATCCTCCACCGTGGCTGGGTCGGCTGTGCGGAGTCTGTGCTAGGGTGAGGGAGGTAGAGCGAAGGTTTCTGGATGGTTTGTGGAAGTTCAGGTGGTGGTTCAAGTATGCTGGTCCTTGGACATGGAGGGTTTTGTAGGTGTGTGTCAGTAGTTTGAATTGGCATCTTTTCTGGATGGGAAGCCAGTGGAGATCTCTCAGGTTCTGGGTGATGTGGGTAGTTTTGGGAGCAGGGCCGGCCTTAGTGCTGGTGGTGCCCTGTGCAACAGTATTTTTTGGCGCCCCCCCACCTCATGACCATCTCCTTAGATTCACTCACTATCACCTGGCAAATGTGCCCCCTCATCTCTCCTTAGACCCTCTTTCACATACATTCATTTGTTTTAAAGCACTTGTAAAGGCTGGCTTTACTAATCCACTCAGCTATCCACATAAAACATAGTTCTGTTCTTTGCAGCAGGCATATGAACCCTTTACGCTACATTGTGGTGAGTCAAAGCTGCCTTTAGACAAAACTCCCATCTCTCTCCCTTGCAGGAACATTAATCACAATAGTAATCTTGACATTTTAATTGCTTCCTGAAGGCTGGACGCGCAAGGAACTTTTCAGCAGGTGCTTTTAAATCGCATGTTTCGTAAGTTATTGCTAAACACGGTGCACTCCTGAGGTCAGTGCTCCCCAATCCAGGTCAGCACCCAGTGTGGCTGCTCCACTCGCACCACCCTAAACGCGGCCCTGTTTGGGAAGGCTGAAGCTCAGTCTGGCTGCTGAGTTCTGTATCATCTGGAGCATTCTCATGTGTTTGCTGGTGGTCCCTGCACACAGTGCATTTCCTTAGTCCAGACAGGTGGTGATAAGGGTTTGCGTTACTGTTTTCCTGGCGCTTGTGGGGAGTCACTTGAAGATTCTTCAGGGCATACGGAGAGTGTGGAAGCATGCAGAGGAGACCATGTTGATCTTTCATTTCATGGTGAGTTTGCTGTCCAGGATGATGCTGAGGTTGCGGGCGTGGTCTTTGGCAGTAGGTTTGGGTCTATGTTCCACGGACCACCAGGTGTTGTTCCAGTGGGAAGTATGGTTGCCAAGGATCAGCACTTCAGTTATGTCTGTGTTAAGCTTCAGGCAGTTATCCTTCATCCAGGGGCAACTCTCTTTATGCAGTTGTGAAAGTTGGATTTCGTTGTGGTGGGGTCTGCTGAGAGCGAGAGGATGAGGTAGGTGTTGTCGATGTAGGATATGATGCTGATGTCATGGGTTCTGACCATGCCGGCTAGCAGCGCCATGTAGGTGTTGAAGAGGGTGGAGCTGAGGGATAATCCTTGCAGGACGCTGCAGATGGTGTTCTTGGGTTGCGAGGTGAAGGGAGGAGATGGATTCTTTGTCTGGAACCTGTTAGGAATTATGCCATCCATCTGAGTGGGTGTCCTTTGATTTTAATCTGCTCCAGTCCCTTGATGAGCGTGTGGTGGGAGACGGTGTTGAATACTGCAGAGGTCATGAAGGATCAGAGTGGCTGATTCACCTCTGTCGAGTAGGGTGCGGATGTTGTCTTCGGTGGCAATCAAGGTGGCCTTGGTGCTGTGGTTGGCTATTAACCCAGATTGGGAGGAGTCAAGCAGGTCGTTTCTTTCCAGGTGTTCGGTGAGCTGACGTTTGATGGCCTTTTCCAGTAGTTTGGCGATAAACGGGAGCAGCAAGATGGGGCTTTAGCTCCGGAGGTTGCTGAGGTTGCAGAGGGTTTTTTGAGGAATGGCCTGACCTCGGCGTGTTTCCAAGTGTTGGGAAATGTGGCTAAGGTGATGGATTTTTTGAGGATGGTGGTGAGGTGGTGGCTGAACTCGTTGCTTTTGAGGTTAAAGAGGCGGTTGGGGTAAGGGTCGGTGGGTGCTCCTAAGTAGATGCAGTTCATTATGCCTGGATGTTGGGCGGTTCCAATGCAGTGAGTTGGTGGTCGAGGGTGGTTTTGGCAGGAGTGGGGAGGCCGAGGAGGTTTGTGGATTGGAGATCAAAGTTTCTGTAGATGGCGGATATCTTGTTGGGGAAATGGTTTGCTAGAGTGTCATGGAGTTCCTGTGAGGGAGGGATCTCATATTCTGTGGCTGCAGGGCAGGTGAACTCTCTGACAATGGTGAAGAGTACTTGGTGTGGTTGCGTCTAGCCTTGATGCGGTCTGCGAAGGTCTTCTTTTTCACGTCTTTTTTTAAAGAACCTCTTCATTAGTTTATTTTGTAATTGCATCAATTCAATATTTACAAATAGTCAACAACTCCATAACAATGAAGCTCACTGCCACTTATAATCATGTGGTTTAAATTTCACCACTTTCAACCTGACTTACAGAAAGATATTATTCCAACATTGCAATAATCAAACACATGCCGATCATTATGGTCCCCCCTCTTCTGTGGTGCTGGCAAACTTCGACCCCATAGATCAGATTTCATCCCTCTTCATCCGATGACTCTGCTGAGGAATTGGATTCCCTCTTCTCTAATCTAGTTATTAATAATCCCCACACTTATTAGTCTCCTTCCAATTTATTATTTGTTCATGTACGCCTAAGGCGAATCTCCTCTGCCACTGCCAATTCCACTACATCTTTCTTATACTGTTCCACTTTGGGTCCCATGTGTCCCACCCAGGTGATTGCCACTCTGTTTCACCTATAGCAGCATCAATTGAGTAAACGTATACTCCATCCTCCTCCCCTTGCACAATTTTACATTCCTCAGCAAGCACACCACAGGATTCCTTTCTACATATATTCCACATGCAGTCCCCAAATGTTGGACCACAGCCTCCCAGTATGCTCTTCTTTTTCGCGTCTTTGAGTTGATGGTGGTAGTTGTTGGGAGCTGTCATGAAGGTGGCTCGGTCTGTGTGGTCTCTGCTGGTATGCAATCTTCTTTCTGGGTGTTTGCAGCTGCTTTTCATTACGCTGAGTTGCGGGATGTATCAGCTGGCTTGTATCTCTCTGGGTTTTGATTGGTTTGTTGGGGGCGACTAGGTCGGTTGCTGAGATGATGAAGGTGTTGAAGTTCTCGACTGTCATGTTGGTTGAGGCGTGGGGCTAAGTGGTATTGAGAGCGTTCATCCACTGGTTCTGTGTTACTTTGCTGCGGAAGGGGATGCAGGGAGGATTGGGGGTGGTGCGCAGCAGTGCTGAAATGGTGAGGTGGCGATGGCGTGATCTGGCCAGGTGAGGTCTATGGTATGGCTGTATTTGGCTCTGTTGCTGGACGTAAAGATTGGGTCTAGTGTGTGTCCCGCTCTGTGTGTGTAAGGTCTGTGCCCGGCGGGTTGAGGCCGATTTGTCGATTTGTTCCAGGAGTTCAGCGGAGATTGTATCTGTGAGGTCGTCCAGGTGGAAGCTGAGGTCTCAGAGGAAGATGCAGTGTTTAGATGTAATGGTGGGTGGGGAGACAAAAATCTGTAATGATGTCGCAGAGGCCCATTCGTGGCCCATGGGGTCAGTAGGCGAGGGTGACTTTGATAGTTTTTTGTCATCTCTGTGAAGTAGATTGACTTCAGGAGGCCTCTTAAACGTGGGACTGTTGAAGTTGATTAGGGCTGGTGTAAGGAAATACCTCCTTGGCATGGTTACCCCCTGACATTTTGCCTTTGCTGATGCTAAGTTATGATTTGAAAGTGTGCTGGGACCCTGCTAACCAGGCCCCAGCACCAGTGTTCTTTCCTTAAACTATACCTTTGTCTCCACAATTGGCACAACCCTGGCACTCAGGTAAGTCCCTTGTAACTGGTACCCCTGGTACCAAGGGCCCTGATGCCAGGGAAGGTCTCTAAGGGCTGCATGTCTTATGCCACCCTGGGGACCCCTCACTCAGCACATGCACACTGCTTCACAGCTTGTGTGTGCTGGTGGGGAGAAAATGGCTAAATCGACACCGCACTCCCCTCAGAGTGCCATGCCAACCTCACACTGCCTGTGGCATAGGTAAGTCACCCCTCTAGCAGGCCTTACAGCCCTAAGGCAGTGTGCCCTATACCACAGGTGAGGGCATGTGTGCATGAGCACTATGCCCCTACAGTGTCTAAGCAAAACCTTAGATCTTGTAAGTGCAGGGTAGCCATAAGAGTATATGGTCCGGGAGTTTGTCAAACACAAACTCCACAGTTCCATAATGGCTACACTGAAATCTGGGAAGTTTGGTATCAACCTTCTCAGCACAATAAATGCACACTGATGCCAGTGTGCAATTTATTGTAACATACACCCAGAGGGCATTTTAGAGATGCCCCCTGACTGCCAACCCGACTTCTAGGGCAGGCTGACCAGTCCCTGCCAGCCTGCCACAAACCAGATAAGTTGCTGACCACATGGGGAGAGTGCCTTAGTCACTCTGTGGCCAGGAACAAAGCCTGTACTGGGTGGAGGTGCTTCACAACTCCCCTTGCAGGAACTGTAACACCTGGCGGTGAGCCTCAAAGGCGCACCCCTTTTGTTACAGCACCACAGGGCATCCCAGCTAGAGGAGATGCCCGCCCCTCCGGCCACTGCCCCACTTTTGGGAGCAAGGCTGGAGGAGATAATGAGGAACAAGGAGGAGCCACCCACGAGTCAGGACAGCCCCTAAAGTGTCCTGAGCTGAGGTGACCCCTACTTTTAGAAATCCTACATCTTAAGATCGGAGGAGTCCCCCAATAGGATTAGGGATGTGCCCCTCTTCCCACAGGGAGGAGGCACAAAGAGAGTGTAGCCACCCTCCAGGACAGTCGCCATTGGCTACTGCCCTCCCAGACCTAAATACACAACTAAATTCAGCATTTAGGGGCACCCCAGAACCTAGGAAACTAGATTCCTGCTACCTGAAGAAACATGACAGACTGCTGACCTACAAGCCTGCAGAGAAGACGGACGATGACAACTGACTTGGCCCCAGCCATACCGGCCTGTCTCCAACTTCGCACCCTCACCCCCCAGGACCTGAAGGAACCAAACCTCAGTGCAAGAGCGACCCCAAGGTGACCCTCTGCCTAGCCCAGGTGGTGGCTGTCCCGAGAAGCCCCTCCCTGTGCCTGCCTGCAACGCTAGAGTGACCCCCGGGTCCCTCTATTGTTTGCTACCTAAAACCCGACGCCTGCTTTGCACACTGCACCAGGCCGCCCCTGTGCCACTGAGGGTGAGTTTTGTGGGCCTACTTGTGTCCCCCCCAGTGCTCTACAAAACCCCCCCTGGTCTGCCCCCCGAGGACGCGGGTACTTACCTGCTGGCAGACTGGGACAGGAGCACCCCTGTTCTCCATAGGCGCCTATGTGTTTTGGGCACCTCTTTGAGCTCTGCACCTGACCGGCCCTGAACTGCTGCTGTGGTAACTTTGGGGTTGACTTGAACCCCCAACAGTGGGCTGCCTATGCCCCAGAACTGAGACTTGTAAGTGTTTTACTTACCTCCAAAACTAACCTTTACTTACCTCCCCCAGGAACTGTTGATTTTTGCAGTATCCACTTTTGAAATAGCTTATAGCAATTTTTACAAAGACTGTATATGATATTGCTTTTATTCAAAGTTCCTAAAGTATCTAAGTGAAGTACCTTGCATTTAAAGTGTTGAATGTAAATCTTGAACCTGTGTTTCTTAAAATAAACTAAGAAAATATATTTTTCAATATAAAAACCTATTTGCCTGGAGTAAGTCTTTGAGTGTGTGTTCCTCATTTATTGTCTGTGTGTGTACAACAAATGCTTAACACTACCCTCTGATAAGCCTACTGCTTGACCACACTACCACAAATAGAGCATTAGTATTATCTAATTACGCCACTATCTTACCTATAAGGGGAACCTTTGGACTCTGTGCACACTATCCCTTACTTTGAAATAGTATATACAGAGCCAACTTCCTACATTGGTGGATCAGCGGTGGGGTCTTAGACTTTGCATTTGCTAGACTACTCAGCCAATACCTGATCACATGAGTAAATTCCCAAAATTGTCATTAGAAACTGATTTTTGCAATTTGAGCTATTTTTCTAAATTTTTAAAAGTCATGCTTGTGTAAGTCCCTGTTAGCATTTCATTTAGAGTTTAAAAGTTTGTAAAACTTTGGATTAAGTTCTAGAAATAGTTTTAGATTCCTAAAAAGTATCCCAACTTTTAGAAAAGTTATGTCTAGCACAGATGAGATGGTGGTGGAACTCAACCTCACCCCTTACCTGCATCTAGAGATGTCAGAGTTAAGGACTCTCTGTAAGTTAAAAAAATATAAAGACTGGGTCAAACCCTACTAAAGTGAAGCTCTAGGAGCTTTTGGCAGAGTTTGCAAGAAACCACCCCTCTGAGGATAACCCTACAGAGGGGGAAACTAGTGACCAGGAGGATGATTCCCTCCCTCCTGTCCTAGTTAGGGAGGCCAGGGTCCCTCAAACCCCGACTCCACAAGTGATAGTCAGAGATACTGGTTCTTCCACAGGGGTGACCAGTAACTCTGGAAGCATTGGGTGCAGCCTCAATGAAGATGACCTCATGTTAGCCATGATGGCCAAAAGATTGGCTTTGGAGAGACAGCTCCTAGCCATAGAGAGGGAAAGACAAGAGATGGGTTTAGCTCCCATCAATAGTGGCAGCAACATAAATAGGGTCAGAGAAAATACTGACATGCTAAAGATCCCCAAAGGGATTGTAACAAAATATGAAGATGGTGATGATATCACCAAATGGTTCACAGCTTTTGAGAGGGTTTGTGCAACCAGAAAAGTAAACAAATCTCACTGGGGTGCTCTCCTTTGGAAATGTTCACTGGAAAGTGTAGGGATAGACTCCTCACACTCTCTGGTAAAGATGCAGAATCCTATTACCTCATGAAGGCTTCCCTGATTGAGGGCTTTGGATTCTCAACTGAGGAGTACAGGATTAGGTTCAGGGGGGCTCAAAAATCCTCGAGCCAGACCTGGGTTGATTTTGTTGACTTCTCAGTCAAAACACTGGATGGTTGGATTAATGGCAGTGGTGTAAATGATTATGATGGGCTGTATAACTTGTTTATGAAGGAACACCTGTTAAGTAATTGTTTCAGTGACAAACTGCATCAGCATCTGGTAGACCTAGGTCCAATTTTTCCCCAAGAATTGGGAAAGAAGGCAGACCATTGGGTCAAGACTAGGGTGACCAAGACTTCCACAGGGGGTGACCAAAAGAAAGGGGTCACAAAGACTCCCCAGGGGAAGAGTGTTGAGACATCCAAGGGAAAAAGCAAAGAGTCTTCTACAGGGCCCCAAAAACCTGCTCAGGAGGGTGGGTCCAAAGCCTCTTCACAATCCTCATTTGGGTACAAGGGTAAAAACTTTGATCCCAAAAAGGCCTGGTGCCGCAGCTGTAACCAGCAGGGACACCAAACTGGAGACAAGGCCTGTCCCAAGAAAGGTTCTATGTCAACTACTACTCCAGTTAGCACTGGAATAGCCAGTCTCCAGGTGGGATCAACAGTGTGCCCAGAGCAAATCAGGGTTCACACTGAAGCTACATTAGTCTCTGAGGGTGGGGTAGACCTAGCCACACTTGCTGCCTCACAGCCTAACATGCAAAAATACAGGCAGCAGCTCTTAATTATTGGGACTAGTGTAGAAGCCCTGAGGGATACAGGTGCCAGTGTCACTGTGGTGACAGACAAACTGGTTTCCCCAGGACAGTATCTGGCTGGACGGACATATCCAGTCACCAATGCTGACAATCAGACTAAGTACATCCCATGGCTATGGTAACTTTAGAATGGGGAGGGGTCACTGGCCTGAAACAGGTGGCAGTCTCTTCTGCAATCCCAGTAGACTGTCTGCTAGGAAATGATCTGGAGTCCTCAGCATGGGCTGAGGTAGAACTCAAAACCCATGCAGCCATGCTGGGTATCCCTGAACTGGTGTGTGTCAAGACAAGGGCACAGTGCAAGGCTCAGGGTGAAAAAGAAGTGTTGGAGTCTGGAATAATAGCCCAACCTTCCCAAGAGAAAAGGAAAGAATACTGGGGAACCAGCTTCAGCACAGAAAAAGAAACAGAACCTCTCTTCCCAGGAAGAAGTTCTATCACCTGAGGGAACTGAATCCATGGAGCTGGAACCTTACCAGGTTGAGCTCTTGGGCCCAGGGGGGCCCACAAGGGAACAACTGTGCAAGGGGCAAGAAACTTGTCCCTCTTTTGAAGGCCTAAGGCAGCAAGCTGCTGAACAAGCCAAAGGAAATATCAGTGGAACCCACAGGGTCTGTTGGGAAGATGAACTCCTTTACACTGAGGCAAGAGATCCAAAACCTGGTGCCACTAGGAGAGTGGTAGTGCCTCAAAAGTTTAGGGAGGTCAAGTTCATTCTGACCTTAGCCCATGACATTCCCCTTGCTGGGCATTTGGGACAAACCAAGACATGGGAGAGGTTAGTCATCCATTTCTATTGGCCCAATATGTCCCAGAAGGTAAAGGAGTTTTGCACCTCCTGTGCCACCTGTCAAGCCAGTGGTAAGACAGGTGGCCATCCAAAGGCCCCCCTTTGAAAGAGTGGGAGTGGATATCGTGGGTCTACTTGAACCTCCCACAGCCTCAGGGAACCAGTATATCCTAGTAGTAGTGGATCATGCTACTAGGTACCCTGAAGCAATTCCCCTTAGGTCCACTACTGCCTCTGAAGTAGCCAAAGCAATCGTTGGTATCTTTACCAGAGTTGGGTTTTCCTAAGGCGGTGGTTTCTGACAGAGGTACCAACTTCATGTCAGCTTACCTAAAACATATGTGGAATGAGTGTGGGGTGACTTACAAATTCACCACACCATACCATCCAAAAACCAATGGTCTTGTGGAAAGATTTAACAAGACATTGAAGGGCATGATCATGGGGCTCCATGAAAAACTCAAAAGGAGATGGGATGTCCTCGTGCCATGCCTGCTTTTTGCCTACAGAGAGGTGCCTCAGAAGGGAGTAGGGTTCTCCCCCTTTGAACTTCTGTTTGGCCATCCTGTTAGGGGACCACTAGCTCTTGTAAAAGAAGGCTGGGAGAGACCTCTCCATGAGCCTAAACAAGATGTGGTGGACTATGTACTAGGCCTACGTTCAAGGATGGCAGAGTACATGGAAAAGGCAAGCAAAAACCTTGAGGCCAGCTAACAACTCCAGAAGATGTGGTATGACCAAAAGGCTGCTATTGTTGAGTTTCAGCCAGGGCAGAAAGTCTGGGTTCTGGAGCCTGTTTCTCCCAAGGCACTTCAGGACAAATGGATTGGCCCTTACCCAATGCTAGAAAGAAAGAGTCAGGTCACCTACCTGGTAGACCTAGGCACTAGCAGGACCCCCAAAAGGGTGATCCATGTGAACTTCCTCAAACTCTTTCATGACAGGGCAGATGTAAACATGTTAATAGTTACAGATGAGGACCAGGAAGCTGAGAGTGAACCTCTCCCTGATCTCTCCTCTGACCCTAAAGATGGCACAGTAGATGGAGTGATCTACTCAGACACCCTCTCTGGCCAACAGCAGGCTGGCTGCAGGTAAGTCCTCCAGCAGTTTGCTGAGCTCTTTTCCCTAAACCCTGGTCAGACCCACCTGTGTACCCATTGGTGGACACAGGAGACAGAATGCCTGTCAAAAACAAAATCTTTAGTCAGTCTGACCAAGTTAAGGAAAGCATCAAAGTGGAAGTCCACAAGATGCTGGAGTTGGGAGTAATTGTGCACTCTGACAGTCCCCAAACCTCACACAAAAGATGGCAAGAGAGAGATGAGGTTCTGTGTAGACTACAGAGGGATTAATTCTGTCACCAAGACAAATGCTCATCCCATTCCAAGAGCAGATGAATTAATTGATAAATTGGGTGCTGCCAAATACTTGAGTACCTTTGACTTAACAGCAGGGTATTGGCAAATAAGAATGGCACCAGGAACAAAAGAGAAAACAGCATTCTCTACACCTGATGGGCACTACCAGTTTACTGTGATGCCCTTTGGCTTTAAGAATGCCCCTGCCACCTTCCAAAGGTTGGTGAATCAAGTCCTTGCTGGATTGGAGTCCTTTAGTGCAGCTTATCTTGATGATATTGCTGTCTTTAGCTCCAACTGGCAGGATCACCTGGTCCACGCGAGGAAGGTTTTGCAAGCCCTGCAAGCAGCAGGCCTCTCTATCAAGGCACCTAAATGTCAGATAGGGCAGGGTACTGTGGTTCACTTGGGTCACCTTGTTGATGGAGGCCAAGTTCAGCCAGTCCAACCCAAGATCCAGACTATTCTGGACTGGGTAGCTCCACAAACTCAGACTCAAGTCAGGGCATTCCTTGGCTTGTCTGGGTACTATAGGAGGTTTGTGAAGGGATATGGATCAATAGTGACACCTCTCACAAAACGTACCTCCAATAAAATGCCCAAGAAAGTGATCTGGACCGTGGACTGTCAAAAGGCCTTTGACACCCTGAAGCAAGCTATGTGCACAGCACCAGTTTTGAAAGCTCCAGATCATTCTAAGCAGTTCATTGTGCAGACAGATGCCTCTGAGCATGGGATAGGAGCAGTCCTGTCCCAGACAAACGATGATGGCCTTGACCAACCTGTTGCTTTTATTAGCAGGAGGTTACTCCCCAGGGAGCAGCGTTGGAGTGCCATTGAGAGGGAGGCCTTTGCTGTGGTCTGGTCCCTGAAGAAGTTTAGACCATACCTCTTTTGTACGCACTTCATAGTTCAGACTGACCACAGACCTCTCAGATGGCTGATGCAAATGAAAGGAGAAAACCCTAAACTGTTGAGAGAATGGCTTTATAGTGGAACACAGACCTGGAACTGCCCATGCCAATGCAGATGGCCTTTCCAGGTTCTTCCACTTAGAAAATGAAGACTCTCTTGGGAAAGGTTAGTCTCATCCTCTTTCGTTTTGGGGGGTCGGGGGGGGGTTGTGTAAGCAAATGTCTCCTTGGCATGGTTACCACCTGACGTTTTGCCTTTGCTGATGCTAAGTTATGATTTGAAAGTGTGCTGGGACCCTGCTAACCAGGCCCCAGCACCAGTGTTCTTTCCCTAAACTGTACCTTTGTCTCCACAATTGCCACAACCCTGGCACTCAGGTAAGTCCATTGTAACTGGTACCCCTGGTACCAAGGGCCCTAATGCCAGGGAAGGTCTCTAAGGACTGCAGCATGCCTTATGCCACCCTGGGGACCCCTCACTCAGCACATGCACACTGCTTCACAGCTTGTGTGTGCTGGTGGGGAGAAAATGACTATGTCGACATGGCACTCCCCTCAGAGTGCCATGCCAACCTCACACTGCCTGTGGCATAGGTAAGTCACCCCTCTAGCAGGCCTTACAGCCCTATTGCAGGGTGCACTATACCACAGGTGAGGCCATGTGTTCATGAGCACTATTCCCCTACAGTGTCTAAGCAAAACCTTAGACATTGTAAGTGCAGGGTAGCCATAAGAGTACATGGTCTTGGAGTTTGTCAAACACAAACTCCACAGTTCCATAATGGCTACACTGAAATCTGGGAAGTTTGGTATCAAACTTCTTAGCACAATAAATGCACACTGATGCCAGTGTGCAATTTATTGTAACATACACCCAGAGGGCATCTTAGAGATGCCCCCTGAATGCCAACCCGACTTCTAGTGTAGGCTGACCAGTCCCTGCCAGCCTGCCACAAACCAGACAAGTTGCTGGCCACATGGGGAGAGTGCCTTTGTCACTCTGTGGCCAGGACCAAAGCCTGTACTGGGTGGAAGTGCTTCATACCTCCCCCTGCAGGAACTGTAACACCTGGCGGTGAGCCTCAAAGGCTCACCCCTTTTGTTACAGCACCACAGGGCATCCCAGCTAGTGGAGATGCCCACCCCTCCGGCCACTGCCCCCACTTTTGGCGGCAAGGCTGGAGGAGATAATGAGGAAAACAAGGAGGAGTCACCCACCAGTCAGAACAGTCCCTAAGGTGTCCTGAGTTGAGGTGACCCCTGCTTTTAGAAATCCTCCATCTTGAGATTGTAGGATTCCCCTAATAGGATTAGGGATGTGCCCCCCCTCCCCACAGGGAGAAGGCACAAAGAGGGTGTAGCCACCCTCCAGGATAGTAGCAATTGGCTGCTGCCCTCCCAGACCTAAACACACCCCTAAATTCAGTATTTAGGGGCACCCCTGAACCTAGGAAACTAGATTCCTGCAACCTGAAGAAAACAAGACGGACTGCTGACCTACAAGCCTGCAGAGAAGACGGACGACGACATCTGCCTTGGCCCCAGCCCTACCGGCCTGTCTCCAACTTCGAAAACCTGCTCCAGCGACGCATCCAACAGGGACCAGCGATCTCTGAAGCCTCAGATGACTGCCCTGGACTAAAAGACCAAGAAACTCCAGTGAACAGCGGCCCTGCTCAAAACCAGCTACTTCTTTGCAACAAAGAAGCAACTTTCCAAGACTGCACGTTTCCCGCCGTAAGCGTGAGACTCTACACTCTGCACCCGACGCCCCTGGCTCGAGGTCCAGAGAACCAACACCACAGGGAGGACTCCCCGGTGACTGCGAGCCTGTGAGTAACCAGAGACGACCCCCTGAGTCCCCACAGCGATGCCTGCAAAGAGAATCCAGAGGCTCCCCCTGACCGTGACTGCCTGTAACAAGGGACCCGACGCCTGGAACCAACACTGCACCCGCAGCCCCCAGGATCTGAAGGAACCGAACCTCAGTGCAAGAGCGATCCCCAGGCGACCCTCTGCCTAGCCCAGGTGGTGGCTGTCCCGAGAAGTCCCCCCTGTGCCTGCCTGCAACGGGTCCCTCCATTGTTTTCTACCTAAAACCCGACGCCTGCTTTGCACACTGCACCCGGCGGCCCCTGTGCCGCTAAGGGTGAGTTTTGTGTGCCTACTTGTGTCCCCCTCAGTGTTCTACAAACCCCCCCTGGTCTTCCCCCCGAGAATGCGGGTACTTACCTGCTGGCAGACTGGAACCGGAGCGCCCCTGTTCCCCATAGGCACCTATGTGTTTTGGGCACCTCTTTGACCTCTGCACCTGACCGGTCCTGAACTGCTAGTGTGGTAACTTTGGGGTTGCCTTGTACCCCTAACGGTGGGCTGCCTATGCCCTAAACTTGAGACTTGTAAGTGTTCTGCTTACCTCCAAAACTAACCTTTACTTACCTCCGCCTGGAACTGTTGATTTTTGCACTGTGTCCACTTTTGAAATAGCTTATTGCCATTTTTACAAAGCCTGTATATGATATTGCTTTTATTCAAAGTTCCTAAAGTATCTAAGTGAAGTACCTTGCATGTAAAGTGTTGAATGTAAATTTTGAACTTGTGGTTTTTAAAATAAATTAAGAAAATAAAAACCTATTGGCCTGGAGTAAGTCTTTGAGTGTGTGTTCCTCATTTATTGCCTGTGTGTGTGTACAACAAATGCTTAACACTACCCTCTGCTAAGCCTACAGCTCGACCACACTACCACAACTGGAGCATTAGTATTATCTAATTTTGCCACTATCTTACCTGTAAGGGGAACCGTTGGACTCTGTGCACACTATTTCTTACTTTGAAATAGTATATACATAGCCAACTTCCTACATCTGGTTAAAAGTCGGTCACAGAAAGTCAGGTAGCTGGAGGCCAGCCTTTGCGGTCAACCCCTACTGTGCACGGGCGAAGGCTATGGACGGTGATAGATTGGGTGCACATAGGGTATTGGCCTCAGGGCTGGTCGCAGGGCAAGCCCTGTGGCCAGCCACCACCAGTGGTTGGATTAACGTATAGTAATGAAAATTATTATACATTAAAGAAACCATCGAAAATCACTGAAAAAAAACAAAGGTTATAGGTACGTTATAGTTCGGTTCTGAATTTACTCATACAAAAGCATAGAAATTCATCAGTTATAGTTAGAGTTCTTTCATGTAACTATAACTCATGCCCTAAGGTAACTATAACTTGCGCCTTCACCATGCACAGCTAATTATGCCACATACTATATAATTGATGACATCTTCTATCCCATCTTTCATATTATCACTGCAACATTTGCAATCAGTCGCGGCTCGCTTCGATCAAAAGAAGCAGGGTGGGTGCGGCGTGCGAGGTGGGGGCGACCTAAAATGTAATAAACTTAAATGAAACAAAAAAAAAAAGGACCTTTTTGGAGCTGTCCCATGCCGCACTCCACTTCCCTGCTGGCTGCAGGCAGAGGCTCCCAGCCTGCCCTGCGGCCAATCCTGACGCTGCTCAAACCAGCATCAGGATTGGCTGGGAGCGCCCTGGCTGGGCGCTTCCAGGCAGACTGGGAGCCTGTGCAGGCTCTTTCCAGGCAACTGTTGAGCCTGGCTGGAGAGAACCTACCGCGCATGTGTGTTTGGCTGGCCCAAGACAGCCGGCCACACATACCTGCACAGTTAGGGGGAGTGTTGAGCACTCCCCCTCCCATCTTCTCACCCCAGATGCCCCACCCCTTTCACCATGAGGGAATAGTAAACTTAGTTTATTTATCCCCTCGTTGTGAAAGTTTTGCAGCTTCTGCTGCTGGTGTGTGGGGGAGGGGAGTGATGCTCTTCCGCCCTAACGGAGGAGCCTCCCCTGTTTGCAATAAAATTATTGATGAGACAACTGTGCATGGTGAGGGCATGAGTTATAGTTCGTTTTTCATTTGTTTTAACATTACTCTTTGTACATCACTGTTTTAATGGGTGCGTCAGTATGTGCGTGGGTCTGTGAGTGGGTGCATGAGGGTGTCAGTGGGTCTGTGAGTGGGTGTGTGACAGCCTGGGTATTTGAGTGGACGCGTAACTGTCTGAGTCGGTCTGTGAGTTAGAAATACCTATTTGAGCCAGTCCTTGCAAGTGTTTCAGTAAAAAACAATAATCACAGCACAACTACTTCACAACTCTGCAAGATGGACATGCTTACATTTGTTTTAAGGTTACTCTGCTGTTAGCAGCTCTGCGATAATTAACATCTTCTTGCCCTTCATGTATTTATTTCTCAAGAGCCCTTTTTTCATTGTGCACTGCGCTGTCAGTACTACATGTATTTTAAACAACGCTGCATATGCAAGTATTGTACATAGTTTACTACAGTATTGGAACTTTCATAGATTCACATGCTTGAATCATTCCCCGTCGTCGAGATGGGAGCCTCCAGAGTAATACAAAAGCACATTCAATTGTATACAAAGCTCAGAGGCACTAGGCCTCTTAATTTAGTAACATCTCACAGTCATTTTATAAAAAAGGACAAGACTTAAGAGACAACCAATCAGCTCTCACCACCCCTTAGAACCCTCCTATGAGGAGCTGATTTCCCTCAGATTTTCCACCGCACGTTGTGCTAAGGAGTCTCCTCTGAGCTCTGCTCCGTTTTTCTCTCAGAAATACTGTGTGAAGTGGATTTGAATTTTTTTCTCTTCAAGATTACTTCAAGGTGATTCAAACTGACTACCATGTCAGAGACACCTAAGAAAGGGCTCTTTAGAGCTTGTGCTACATGCATGAAGAAAAGGCTGCATGTTGATGATCAGCATAAAGACTGTATTTATTGTCTCTATCTGAGCCATAAACCTAGAGACTGCAAGGTATGTAGAACATTTTCTACCAAGACCCTTAAAGATAGAGAAGGTCGTATTCTCATCTGGCTCCAGAAATTAAAATCCAGGGACAACTCTGTCTCTGATGAGGACAGTGCCTCTTCTTCTGTTTCTGTGGTGAAAACACCTGTCAAACGACAATCTGAAGTCTCTTCAGAAGAAAGACCAAGGAAGGTGGCTAAAAAATCTGCTGAGGCATCCTCAAAGTCTGGTACCCCTTCAAAGATTAAGATGAAAGCTTCTAAAAAGAAGCCTGTTTTTAAACCGTCGACACCACCATTCAAGGTAAAAGCATACCTTTAAGAAACCAACTTCTGCGCCATCTACAGGTTCATCATCGACGACGGCGCCGTCGACGGCTCAGGTATTGACAACGACTTCTACCGTCGCTACACTGTCAGTCTCTATGGCAAGATCCGGCTCGCTGTCGACGATATGTTTGTCCTTGTTTACGGCACGCCCTATAGCTTCACCATCGGCAGTCACACTGTCAACGCTCTCATCGACGACCCGCCGCCGGCGGCCTCATCGATGCTATTCCCGCTTCAACATCCTCGTCGATGCTGTTTTCACCGACTACGGCTTCGTTGACGGAACACCAGCCGGCAACGACACTCCTACCCTCAATGACACTCCTACCGTCGACGATGACCCTACCGTTGACGTTCCCACCGTCGACGACGGTCGATGCAGCGACGCTCTAGTCGACGATACCAAAGTCGACGATAACACCGTCGACGACAAAGACTGCAGTAAAGGTACAGAGACCAGATTCATTGCCTCTGTTGTCGTCAAGAGACCAGGATACTCACAGGAGGGTGAAAAAATATCATCTAACGCCCTCTGTTACATCGCCTAGTAAGGTTTCCAGCCTTCTACCCTCACATCTTTTGGATGAAGATGACTTGGATGAGGAGGGTATTTTTGGAGTCGCCAGCAGCCCTTCACAATTAAGAGTTAAGTGCCAAGAGTACTCTGATGATGATGGGGCTTCATACTACTGCCAAGGCTATTATGAGCAGCTACCATTGGTTGGTCTTCCCCCTGGGTTAGTTTCGGACTTTCAAGCAATGTTGGTGGATTATCAGAAATGTTTTCCACCTAAGCCTTCGTCGGTACAGCAGCCGTTACTTCCTCCTCCGCCAGCAACTACTCTCTTGCAACAGCCGCATCATGCTCCTCAACCAAGGTCACAGCAGTCTATGCTTTCCACAAGACATCAGGTATCCTCTGCGGAGGAAGTTGAGATACAGCCTGCCAATGATGAGTGGGATGACTATATTATACCGGCTCCTGCCTCGCCTATAGCGCCCATGGTTGAGTCTCTGCCTGAGGATATAAGTGACTTCCATAACCTGCTTGAGCGTGCCGCCACGCGGTTCGATCTCCCAATGCCTGCGACTCAGCAGGATTGCTTCCTATATGACTTCAACAAACCCCACAGAAAAATGGTCAGAGCTGTTCCCATCATAGACCATGTGTGGAGCCAGGGCCTAAAGATTATGCAGAATCCAGCAACGGTCCCTGCGGTTCTGCCAAGACTGGATAAAAAATATAAGCCAACAGAAGATGCCCCGGCCTGCATCTCAGGACATTCGAAACCGGACTCTGTAATATCACAGGCCGCCCAACGTCGCTCCAGGAACCCCTCTACGCCATTGACATCACTGCCGGATAAAGAAGGAAGGTGCCTCAATAATACTGGCAAGTGTTTTTCCTCCATGTCCGCTATTGTGGTAAGATCGGCCAACTCCCTTGCTCTGCTAGGCAGATACGATCGAACGCTCTCGTCAGATGTCTCCCAATCACTAGAAGAGCTCCCAGACACCTCCAAAGCAGAAGCTAGAAAAGCTGTTATAGAAGGCCAGCGATCTTCAGCGGAAATCATTGATTGTGTGCTGAACATAGCTGCAATGGGCTTCATACTACTCACTGGTTCAGCGGTGTTGAGGTGGCAAGGTTGGCTTAAAGCCACCAACTTTTGGCCAGAAGTACAGACAAAAATTCTAGATCTTCCATACAACGGGGAAGATCTATTTGGGCACTCTACAATATGGAAAAGTGCCCTTTCTGATGGATACAACTACCTGTGAATTCCTCACCTAATGAATTCTCCCAATGCGCCAGCATTCAACGGAAATTTTCTTCCCAGCTCTGCACGTCGACGAGGACGTCACAATTCCCCAACTCCCACGCGACGCCGTCTGCGGTTCCCTTTTTTCCGTGCCTTCGAGTAAAGGTTTTTTCTCCTGGCTCTTGGGGAGCTACTGTTTCTCGGAAGAGATACTTTCTAGTTAAAATGTCTCCACCTCGGAAGTCCAGCTTCAAGCCTTGTAGGAAATGCGGGGGTGTATGTCGGTGACGGACCCGCATAATGACTGTTTATGGTACTTGAGCTCAGAGCACGACGTGGAAGAGTGTGGTTCGTGTCAACAGATGAACCCAAAGGTGTTGAAAGAGCGTGTTTTTGGCTAAGTCGAAGAAGAAGGAAAAGCGCCAACATAAGAGACGGCATCTGTAGGAAGTTGGCTCTGTATATACTATTTGAAAGTAAGAAATAGTGTGCACAGAGTCCAAGGGTTCCCCTTAGAGGTAAGATAGTGGCAAAATTAGATAATACTAATGCTCTATTTGTGGTAGTGTGGTCGAGCAGTAGGCTTATCAGAGAGTAGTGTTAAGCATTTGTTGTACACACACAGGCAATAAATGAGGAACCCACACACAAAGACTTACTCCAGGCCAATAGGTTTTTATATTGAAAAATATCTTTTCTTAGTTTATTTTAAGAACCACGGGTTCAAGATTTACAGTAAATACTTTAAATGCAAGGTACTTCACTTAGATAATTTAGGAACTTTGAATAAAAGCAATATCATATACAGCCTTTGTAAAAATGGCGATAAGCTATTTTCAAAGTGGACACTGCAAAAATCAACAGTTCCTGGGGGAGGTAAGTAAAGGTTAGTTTTGGAGGTAAGTAAAACACTTACAAGTCTCAGTTCTGGGGCATAGGCAGTCCACTGTTGGGGGTTCAAGGCAACCCCAAAGTTGCCAGACCAGCAGCTCAGGGCAGGTCAGGCGCAGAGGTCAAAGAGGTGCCCAAAACACATAGGCGCCTATGGGGAACAGGGGTGCTCCAGTTCCAGTCTGCCAGCAGGTAAATACCCGCGTCCTCGGGGGCAGACCAGGGGGTTTTTGTAGAGCACTGGGGGGTACACAATTAGGCACACAAAACTCATCCTCAGCGGCACAGGGGTGGCCGTGTGCAGTGTGCAAAGCAGGCGTCGGGTTTTAGGTTGCAAACAATGGAGGGACCCGGGGGTCACTCTAGCGTTGCAGGCAGGCACCCAACTGCACCCATCGCACGGCCGCAACACCGCCGGCTCCATTTGGAGCCGGCTCCCATGTTGCGGCCCACATCCCCGCCGGCCCAGCGGGGATGTCCAAATGGGCACCGCAGGAGTGCGTCTGCATTGGCGGCTGCACATCGGTTACACCGCCGCCCGCCAATGTTGTAATGACCCCCAATGTCTTTCTTGGTCATTTGACAATGTAATTTCAAAACTCAGCTCGATTATGACTTCAAGTTTGAAAATGTAGAACTGGATTCTCATGGTCAAAACAAAAGGATATAAACTTGTGTTCCCACTCATCTGCAGCAAGATTCATCAGCTGCAAGATATGCCCATTCATGACCTGAGTATCTTCAACTTGCAGCTCTCTTTCTCTTTGATTTTCGACTTGTAGTTATATCTTCTTCACTCAGATCTGTTCCTTCTGTTATTTATGCTACCTCATTTATGCTTGATAACACACCAGGAACTTGTTCAGTTGCATGCTAAAAAGGGCATTTATCTCCTTTCACAGCTTTTCTAGACGGTGATGGCACAACTGGACTTACAATTCTTCTTGGTTTAGCAGGAATTTGACAAGCTTTTTTTTTACTTTACATTGTTTCATCTGCACCATCAGGTACTTCAGGAGGAGTCAAATCTGCATGACTTTGATCCAACTCAACTTCACTTTCCGCTACTTCAGGAAACGAGATTGCTTTATCTCCTTTTCCCAATCGTCTGCTTCCGGGAGAGTCCACCTTAGACTTGACTCTCCTGCTACATCCACTTTCACTTCTGCTGATATAGGAGTATCAGGATTGTCCGCAGTTTCATCTGTTCAGAGGAGTACCTGGATCGTCACCAGTTTGCACTGCCTTTACTTCTGCTGTCCCTTGTTCTGTCTTTGTCACTGGCTGTTCTGCTGGTACTCTCAGGAATACTAGATTTTGTCATCCAAAGGATATGGCACTAGACTCATGGAAATCTGGTGGGTTTACCCAGAGTTTTTCTAATAAAACACGGAGGACCCAATTAAATTTTAAGAGGATAGCTGGTGTCACTGCGATTTTAGCACCTGTAGTTGCTAACTTGACTAGTTGGGAGGTAATGGAGTTGCAATACTTCTCTGATCTCCTGATGCAATTGGTGTCTAACAACCTGTCTGGTGGGCATAAAGTAGCCCGGAAAGCTATTCCCCGTGCATTGCTTGACCTAAACAGAGAAATAAATAACATGGTTAGGGCCCAGTTTATAGTTTTCTCTGAGGAAAGGAAAATCAGGGTTGCTCTATTAAAAAGGAGAAAGAAGCGGCTGAAGATCCGCCTTGTAAAAGAAGCGGGGGACAGGCTCTGGATTAAGCTCCGGGAAGCCGCTACAAAGGGCCAGGCTAGGCTTTTCTGGGCATTAGTGGGTCAAGGTTGTGGGTCTAGAATTTGTCCGTCCCCCCCTGCTCCAATCTCCGAAGCCCGATGGTCAGATTTCATCTCCTCCCTGTATGCTTCAAATGGGGCCATACCTTTCCGGTTTCTAGAGTCTCCAGGTATTCTCACTTTCCCTCCCCCGTCACTGAAAGAGATTGACTGTGCTATCGGTGAAATGCGCCCCTCCGCTGCAATGGGGCCAGATGAACTGCCTTTATCAGTTATAAAACAGGATAGGAGCTCTTGGACTAAGATTTTGCATGTGGTCTTTAGTAGATGTTTCTATTCCAGATGTATTCCTCCATCGTGGGTCGGCAGTATAATTGTACCCTTATTTAAAAAGGGCGATCGATCTTGTCCTGGTAGTTATCGTCAGATTGCCCTCCTTGATGCGGTGGGAAAAGTTTTTACCAAATGTCTACTCTATAGACTAATGTCTTGGGCGGAGGAGAATAACATCATCCCTTTGGAACAATCCGGATTCAGGCGCAAACATAGCACTCTAGATAACATCATGGTGCTGCAAACCATTACTGAAAAATATGTAAAACTGAGAGGTGGGGTTGTTTATTCCGCTTTCATAGACTTCTCCACGGCTTTTGATAAAGTAGACAGAGATTTTTTATGGACTAAGCTATGCAGCCTGGGGATACCTTTACCACTCTTGGAGTTAATAATTGCCTTCCACTCCAATACCTGGTATAGAATCCTCTTGGGGGGTGATAGAGGTTCATCCCATAAGATTTTTACATCTAATGGGTTAAAACAGGGATGCCTATTGGCTCCCCTGCTCTTTTCCCTCTATATTTCAGATCTCCCCTCCTTTTTGTCCAAGGGCAAGGGTTTCCCCAACTGGTGGGTGGGCGTCCAATTTGTTGCCTGTTGTATGCGGACAACATCTTAATCCTTGATTTAACCCCCAAAGGCCTACAGAACCGCTTGCAGCGCTTTTCAAAATATTCTGACTTACATTATTTGAAGGTTAATGTATTTAAAAGTAAGGTTCTTTGTTTCTTGGGGAAAAAAAGGTGACCTTCCCCAATTATCAGTGGACATTGGGCAACCAAATCCTTGAAATCGTCAAATTTGATCCCTTTTTAGGGAAAATAGTGAGCAGGAACCTTAGCAATGTTGCCCACATCACCTCTAATAAAGCAAAGGCTGAATGTCAGGCAAGAGGTCTGGGGGCCCTTTATACAGCTACGGGGAGAAGGCACTTCTCTTACCTTCTATCTGCTTATCGAGTTAAAATTCCTGCATCCCTGCTACATAGGGTGGAACTCATTGACACCTCCAAATGGGGGTTCTTAAATCAGGCAGAAGGTAAAATTCTCCGAAAATTACTAGCTGTTAATAAGGCAGCCTCAGTGGTGGCTCTGAGGCTAGAAATGGGGCTTCGAAGCACGTATGCTCAAGGATTAGCGGGGCTATACGATTGGCTACCTCAATTTTAAAGAGTGAGGAAAACACTTTAAGATCATTTCTGAAGAAAGAGCTTCTCTTAGATAACAGCAAGCCCAAATTTGTTTTTTGTAAGAATTTTTCTACTGCCCTGGAGATGCTGGAGCTGGATCGCAGCCACGTTCTAGAACTCTCCCCATTGCTTTTGAGGGTGACTTTGAAGAGTGCAACGTGGGCCTTGAGCTTCCGCCAAGACTTGGAGTGCTGTAAAAAAGAAGTTTCTCTGCAAATATAGTTAACACCCTAGTAATAAAAAAAACACAACCGTACTTCACTTGGAACATCCCCCATAGTGTTAGGCGCTTTTGGACGTTGCTCCGATAGGAATTGCTCCCTTTGAATACACTATTGGCAAAATGGTACGGTACTGCAAAAGAGTGTAACTTCTGTCTGGCGGATTCTCAAGATTTACACCATCTATTATTTGTCTGCCCTTCTCTTGCCCCATCTCGGTGTAAATGGCTAGATCCGATCCGTCTTCTGTTGTCTCTATTGTCAGTGCCCGAGTTTCTCCAAGCCCTGTATGATCCTCCGAACGAAAGTTTTTGTTTTAAAATATAAAAAAAATTTAATTGTCTTTTAAGCTTATTTTAAGAAACTTTTGTCGTAAGGCAAGTCAGGTGGCATAGGATTTTGATGCAATATTTCACTATACTTTTCATTATCTTACCTTTTGGTACTCGATTGGTTGTAAAGTGTAAATTGCAGATCCGACCTTCTGCTCACCAATATTGTAAATTTCATGTGGTTCTCAGCTAGATGTGATTTTTCTGCTTTCTTCTTTTATGTGGACCTCAGTCGAGTTCCAAATCATAAATAAAATAAAATAAATTGAAATTGAATATGGCGCTTTACGAGTGTAGCTTTCATGGATCAAATTTGGAATTCCAACACACTTCACAGCAGTTGTCGTCACAGCACGTGCTTCTTGATCACCAGCCCGAAGACTGTGACACTGGTCTTGGGATGGTGGCATGGCTGTACCTTCCACCTGGTGAGACAAAGAGCTAGACCCTTGCAGTAATCCAGCACCAAGTCATCTGTTATGTTTACAAGCATATTTGCAGGAACAGCTGGCAATCTCATGGCTCTTGCCATCAGTATCTCATGAGGTGAGAGACCAGTCTTTCTGTCAGGTGTACTTCGCATGCTCCTCAGAACCAAAGGTAACGCTTCAGGCCATTTCAGATCAGTGGATGTAGACATCTTTGCCAATCGAGCTTTCAAGGTTCCATTTATTTGCTCTACTAATCCAGAAGCTTCAGGACGGTAAATACAGTGCAACTTCTGCTCAATGTTTAAGGCTGAACATAGCATTTTTATCACCTCGTTACTGAAGTGACTTCCTAGATCTGTTTCTAAAGAGGCCAGAAAACCAAATCTTGGCATCAACTCCCTAAGTAACAGCTTTGCTACTGTGAGGCTATCATGTGTAGTGTAGGCTTCAGTCCAATGACTAAATTTACAGACAATCATCAACACGTATCTCAAACCACCACACTTAGGTATCTCAATTAAATCCATCTGTATTCTTTTAAATGGGCCACCTGATCTTCCAATGTGACTCAAATTGACAACAGCTCTCTTTCCCACGTTCATTTGCTGGCATGCAATGCATCTATGACAGATTGCTTCTGCAACCTGTTTAAATTTTGGATTGGACCAGGATTGCTTAAATGTTCGAATCATTGCATCTCTGCCAATGTGAGTTCCACAATGATACTATCTAGCCATTTTTTTCAGTAGACTGTTTGGCAAGACTATCTGTCCTTCATTTGAAACCCAGATTATCAATTTCTCTTTGATTGCAACCCAGTTTTTCCAACGTTTATTTCATCATCTGGAACGTCATCTTGTAATTTTTTAATTTCTTCCCAAGTGTCAACCATTATGAACAAAAAGCTTTGCATTGTTTTGTCAGTATCTGTTACATTATTCCATTCTTCATTTAAAGTAGCACAATTAAGTGCACAAAATCTAGCAAATTGATCAGCATATGCATTACCCATAGACTTAAAAGCATGTGCTTTTCGATCAGCAGCACACTTGACAACTGCAACCTTCTCAGGTAATTTTAAAGCTTTCCGTAATTCATGAATCTTGTCCCCATTTCTTATAGGGAAGCCAGAAGAGGTCATGAAACCTCTCTAGAACCACTTTGCCCAAAAACATGAACTACACCAAATCCAGACTGGCTGTCTGTAAAAATCATTATTTTAAGCTGTTTTGAAATACAGCATGCTCTAGTAAGAGCAACCAATTCAGCCACTTGTGCAGAAAATACTCCTTGAAGTCATGAAGCTCAAAGTACACCTAAGGCAGTGCACACAGTGTAACCACATCTCAGTTTTCCTTCATTGTCTCTTAAACAGGAACCATCAACACAAATTATTTGATTTTTTTTCTCTAATGGTGTATCATGAATATGAGGTCCGGGTTTGGTGCACAGCTCAGTAACATCGAGGCAGTCATGTTCTACTTCATTTACATTTTCAGATTCAGCAATGTCCGTAGGTAGCAAAGTAGCATGGTTAAGTACTCCGCACCTTCTAAGGGTTACATTTAGGGACCCCAAAATCAGTAACTCATAGTGAGTTAACCAAGCATTTGTCAAATATCGAGTCTTGGTCCTGGTAAGCAAGACCTCAACTGAGAGAGGGACCAGAACAGTAAAAGGATGTCCCATCACAATGCTCTTACTTTGGGCAAGGCTCACACCAGCCGCTGCTACCTGCTGTAGGCAGCCGGGTAAAGCGGCAGCAGCCAGATCGAATGTAGCTGAAAAATGTGCTGCAGGATGATTTATGCCACCATGTACCTGTGTTGGGACAGAAAGAGCACAACTATCACATGCATGACAAAACAGTGAAAATGGTTTTGTGTAGTCAGGCATTCCCAGTGCTGGTGCGCTGCACAGACTCTCAGCTCAGTAAAAGCTTTCATATAATCTTCATCCGAGGGCACAGGATCAGTGATATCTTCGTGTGTCAATTTCTGAAAAGGCTTGAAAATGACTGAAACATTGGGAATCCATTGACGCCAGTAACTCACAGTTTCCAAAAACATTCTGACAACTCTTTGAGTAACAGGAGGGTTGATTTGCAATATACCTCTAACCCTTTCTCCAAACACTTTCCTTGCACCTGTCTCCATTTGATGTCCCAGGTACTTCACTTCTTTCTGACAATACTGTAATTTTGCTGGAGACACTTTATGTCCATTTTCACCCAGATGATTCAATAAGGCAATAGTATCTTGCCTGCATGCTTCTCGTGTCTTTGAAGCAACCAATAAGTCATCAATGTACTGAACCAATGTAGATTGGAAAGGCATTTCCAATTACTCTAAATTTTTCAACACTTGATTAAATATTGATATGGATTCTGAAAAGCCTTTTAGAATTCTGCACCAGGAATAAACACAATTGCAGGATCTAAAACAAAAGAGAAACTGGCTATCCTCACATAGAGGCACTGAGAACAATGCTTGTGACAAGTCCACTACTGTGAAACATTCTGCGTCACCTGGAATTTGGAACAAAATCACTACTGGATTAGGTACCACTGGACAATATTTTACTGCTATGTCATTAATTTTTCTCAAATCCTGAAATATGTGAAATTTACCACTGGGTTTTCGCAAACCCATAATAGGTGAGTCACATGGGCTGCTCAGCACTTCTTTCAAAACTCCTTACTCAAGAAGATCTGGTATTATAGGAGTAACTCCTTCAATTACATCTGGTGCTATGGGATATTGAGGTTTTTTTTTAGAAAACTACATTAGGTTTGTCTGTAACTTTAACTGGTTCAGCAATACAAATCACTGTCAATATATTACTTTCTTATCAAAAGCCTTTGCAGCCCCTTGGCCCCACTCAATATTATTCTACCAAATGAGGCAAACCCAAGTAACCCTTGGACCTGGGTAATTAAATCAAATATAAAAAATCTTTGGTCCTCAGGGAGAAGTACAAGCCTACACCTCCACAGCAACTTTAACTTTCTACTAAGAGGCTATTTATAACCAAACATACCATTGTTGAATTAATATACACTACTTTTTCTTTTTATCATCTTTAACAAAATCATTCCTCAATTGTAAGACATTTTTTCATGAACCTTAGGTGCTCCCAAAATATAACAGCGCAGTGATTATAGTGATAATTTGAGTTCAAAAGTGTTTGATACAATATTCACAACAATGTGATTAAAACCAAGACAAAACAGTGAACTTCAAAAGGACCCCTTTATTCCAGGTGTCTTGAAGTGACGTTTAGGTTAAACCACATTTAATAGTCAATGTTTCAACCCTATATAGGATTAATTAAAGGGTCATCTTCAGGACTAAGAGTTGTTTATGTCGGTCGCACCAAGGTAAAAGCAGAACTAAAGATTTCTTCAATATTTGCACCTTTAATCTGATTTGTTCTTTTTTCTGTTTTATTGTGAGTCAAAAGACATCACTCACCTATATTTATAAGGTTTTTTTTCCCTTTAATTCCAATGATTTCTTCAAGTCAATAACATTTTTCGAAAAATATAATAATATAATAAACTTATATGGCAGGGTAATCAACTAACACGCAATTTAGTCTTTTTGTAATCTCAGTGTATTTATTCATGAATCTTTTCTAATATCTGATGACTTCATGCAATAAATCTAATCATCTAATTATCCACTGTGGTGGCACAGAGTCATATATGCCCTAGTTTCCTTTTGGAGCACTCTGTAAAAAACAGGATAAATCTCCATATTTAATACTCAACTTCCTCTAATGTTTCCAAAAAATAATCGTTTTATTCATTTATTTAACCAAGAGCATAATGCCTTGTTTTTGTAATAAAATAATTGCCCTTTTCAAAGAAACAATTTTCTACTCCACTTAAAATTATATCCATATACAATATATCAAAGTATTCATGTAAAATTGTAACAAAGTTTTGTTACAATGGGAAACTCTGAAATAGTATATCCAAATATTTAGTTTGAAGTTTACTACATCCATACAGAACGCCAACGCTTATACGCTGACACTCTGTAACAGATTTAAGATTCGGTAATGCTTCTCAGAAAGTAAAAAGCATCTAATCTCCTACTTACTTGTTTTATTCTTTGCCGTGTGTGTCTTAATACAGTCGCCTCTCGTCTAAACAGCCGAGTACGTCTCCGTGTTCGGTTTAAATAAACACCGACCCACGTGACGCGCGTAGTTCTCTTTACCCGCACTTTTGTTTAAAGGGAACAGAGCCTTAGTATTTGTTTGTTTTTGACCCAACACCCAACCTGAAACGTCCTGAAAATGTAGACTAGTCAGCACCACTTCCTGTCGAATCAATTCTCATCAAAACGAAAGAAAATTAACTAAGAAATCAATTACTTACATCCTATCAAAAGATCACTAACCATATTTAGAATTATTCACAAAATAATAAATCATGAAGATAATATCTATAAAACATGGCAAATACTCAGCTAAAAGACTCTGCTTAACAAACTGCATTAACAATCATTTTTATGTATAAAAAACTACCAAACCATATTGAATAGAGCACAATAGTTTCTCAGTTACCATATTTAAATACAACTTCGGTATGTATAAAGTCCATTAATAATTAATTCAAAACGATGAAGTTTCTTTCCAGTCCTCTAGATTATTCAATCCATTATTTATCGTATCACATTTCTCCATCCAAAATAATTCATGTTGTAAAAGAAGTTTACTCTTGTGTCCTCCTCTGGGACTTAAGTGCACTTGTTCTATAACTTGCCATCTGATTTCCTCAACGTTGTGTTGAAATTTTTCAAAGTGTTCAACCATTGGGGCTCCAGCCGATTTACATTTGATTCGGCTTCTATGCTAAAAAAATCCTTCATTTTATTTTCATTGTCGTTTGTCCCACATAAATCAAATTGCAAAGACACCAAATTGCATAAATTACATCTTGTGTATTACAATTCGAAAAAGAAGTCAATTTATAAACATTGTCACCATAGCAAAACTCCATTGTATTGAGACTGTGTTTACATGCTATACAGCATCCACATTTGTAATGGCCCTGTACCATAGGGAGGCCCCAAAGTGTATTACATCCCCCTTTGGATTTTCCAGGTAAGGTAGCCCTCACTAATGTATCTTTTAAATTTCTCCGTCTCTTGAATGAAAAAAGCCGAAGGGTCTTGTAAGGAGAAATGGTCCTTTATTACCTCCCAATGGTGTATAATAATTCTCTTAATGTCTGTACTGGCTGGACTAAAAGTGGTTACACAAGCTAATCTTTTGTTATCATCCTTCACTGGTTTAGGGTCCATTAGATTTTCTCTATGGTTATTGTCAACACCAGAGCAGTACCCGCTCTATTGGCGACTAAAATGCAAAAACCCAGCACTCTCAAAACAACGTAATTTATGTATTGTGCTGATATGTTGTGGTTTAACCTTTTGCATTGCAGAGTTCAATCCTGAAAACTTATTTTTAAAATGCTTACAAATACTGTTCCTTTGCAATGTATTGCTGCAGGTTTTCAGAGTGTGTTAGGGTGTGGCTCCTTTCCAGGGCCTTCCAGATACTTTCCCTGCAACATGCCTGGGCGTGGTTCTGGGCTGGGCTAAGACTCTATAAAAGAGAGCCAGCCCAACTCCCAGTGCTCACTATTCAGAGGTCCCGGTGCAGAGCAGCAGCTTCTTCCTGAGCTCCTGTCCCGGCGACCTATTTGGATCTTCCAGTCTTCTGCCCTTCATCCTTCATTGGTGATCATTGTTCCAGGCGGTAAGACGGTGGTTGGACTGTCCCGACACCGTTATTGAGAATTTTCATATTCTTGTTTAATTCTTTAATGAGTAACAGATTACTTGCGCGCTACCATTTCTTGACATTTATCTGGTAGTTTACAAATAGGCAAGACGCGCGATTTGTTTCATAAAGGTTTGACTTTGTTATTCATTGCGTGCTACCATTTCTTGACATTTGGATGGTGGCTTAAGAATCGGCAAGACGCAAATTCGTTTTATGGTGTTTAAACATTGTTGTCCATTCTGCGCTACTATTTCTTGGTATTTACATGATGTCTTACGAATTGGCAAGATGCGCAGTTCGTTTCCTGAGGATTTAACTTTGTTGTTCATTGCGTGCTACCATTTCTTGACATTTACATGGTGGCTTAAGAGTTGGCAAAAGAAGCGCGATTCGTTTCATTATACTTTGATCTTGTTATTCATTGTGAGCTGTTATTTCTTGGCATTTACATTGTGTTTTATGAATCGCCAAGACGCGCAATTCGTTTAATGATGATTTGACTTTGATATTCATTGCGTGCTACCATTTCTTGGTATTTTACATGGTGACACTCGAATCGGCAAGACCCACGATTCTCTCCTCAAGTTTAATTCATGTTGTTTATTGTATGCCACTATTCTAAGATATTTATTATGTAATATTCGAGTTGACAAGTTATGTGATTTGTTTCCTGAATCCATATTGTGTTATTCATGGTGCACAATCCTTTTATGGTGTTTACTATATAAATATTTATATATCTGCAATATGCGCAATTTGTGTTGAAACATTTTAAGAGTACACAGAAGGCCAGAGTTTCTAGATGCAATATTGTATGGGCCTAGTATGCATTCTCAAAACAGGATTTATTTGACTGGTTTAAAATTTAGTCAGAATGTTCTTCTGATTCTCATGTAAAGGAAAGTACTTGAATAAGAAAGTTTTAATTTAATTCATCGTGATTCCCTTACAGGTATCCGGCCATCTTGAAACTTAGTGATTTTAAACTTAATTCTTAGATTGTTCATGTTTTCAGAATGACTAGGTTTAGAATCATAGTCTAGTATTGATTTCAGGAGATATAATTTTCATATTGTGTGTTCTAACCTTTTTCTTACTACAGGCCTCCTTCCCAGCTGTTCCCTTCCTAATCCCCTCTTCCCCTCTTGAACTCTCTCAGCCTCTGTGATTTATCTATCAGAGTCTTGGAGCTGTTCAGTGGTGGACGTGTTGGGAACGTGCACAGACCCCGAGGATCTGGTGACTCTTACAGTTATACCAAGCTCTCTTCCTCGCTCTCTTCACCAACCTCTTGGGGTGGCCTCTCTCTATTAGTTTTTCTATCAAAATGTCTGACTCTTTGAAATAATCTACCCTCCTCGTACAGTTCCTCCGAATTCGAAGTAACTGACCAAAAGGAAGATTGTTTCTCAAATTTCTTGGGTGATTGCTCTTGTAATGCAATAATGTATTTCTTTCTGTTGGCTTCCTATAGAGAGAAAAAAATAGCTTATTATCTTCAGCGTGTATCAACGAATCCAAAAATGGGATACTGTCTCTATTGTATTCCAAGGGGAACTGTATATCGGCTGATCTTTTGTTGAGCCAAGTCCAAAAGGCGTGTAATTCTACATTAGATCCACGCCAAATAAAGCAAACATTGTTGATATATCTACACCATTTCCTTATATGTTTTAGATATGGATTCACCAAATTACAAACATTTTGTATCTCATATTCAGCCATTTAGGGATTTGCTAAATCTGGTGCACAGCTTGCCCCCATAGCTACACCCTTCACTTGGTAGTAAAAGGCATCATCAAATTTGAAATAGTTGCTTCCCATAGCTATTTCCATTAGGGAACCAAAAAATCAGTTGGTACCAAAACAGGTTGCGGATGGGAATTTAATATATCCACTATAATCCTAATTGCTTCTTGTTGGGGGATACTTGTATACAAGGACTGTATGTCCATTTTAACCAAAATATCTGTATCCTTTAAAAAATCCTCATCCTCAACCGTGGTAATTAGATGCATGCTATCCCTCACATAAGATCTAGTCTGAGGGACAAAGGGTTTCAGAAACAAATCCAAATATTGGCACAGGGGTTCTAAAATAGAACCACAACCAGATAGGATGGGCCTCCCTGGGGGATTATCCAATCTCTTGTGTATCTTCAGTGGAGTATATAGAACAGTTATTCTGGGATGTTTCTTGTTCAGGAATTAATATTCATTTCTACTTAAATATCCCTGCTCTAAACCTACAGTTGTCAGTAGTAAAATCCTCGACTTCAGCTGCTCTGTGGGGTCTCCCCTGATCTTCTGATAGCAGTTGCTGTCGCTAAATTGATTTGCAATTTCTCTTCTGTAGTTAGCTATGTCCTGCAGGACTATGCCACCTCCCTTATCAGGTGCTTTTACTACTATGTCCTGTTTCTCTTTCAGCCCTTTCAGTGCCAAACTCTCATTCTATGTGAGATTGTATTTCACATATTTGCGCACCTTACTTAAGGCATCTATATCCTTTAGCACCAATTTCTCAAACATTAATACCTCAATAGGCATTGAATGAGACAGCGGCGTAAAAGAAGAGGGAGGTCGTAGACCTGTCACATCCAATTGGTTTCTATTCGGTAATTCCTTACAGAAATTATCAAGCCGTAGTCTTCTAAAAAATCTATGTAACTATCTTTATCTCAAAAGAATTTGTACCAGTAGTTGCCACGAAGGAAAGGCCCTTCCTCAGTACCAACAGTTTGTCTGATGTTAATCTGTGTTTAGAGAGATTAAATATAGGCGCAGTATTTGTCACAGTCTCTAGGTTAGGGATTTGGAGCTCACCAATAATCTGTTGTGTGCATGGGGGTAAAGGGTCAGTCATCGGGAGGACACTCGTCTCAGCACCAATCAACTGAGTCGACAAATCTGGTATACTCTCTCTCACCAGGAGTATTGTTTTCGTCTTGTTTTTCTTTCCCCATGGGGCTCTTGAAAGTATACTCTGCCCCTGCTCCTTCCTCTGCCCCGAGCACTCCTCCCGAGCACTCCTCCCTCTCAATCTGTCTCCTTCTCCTCGACCCCTCCCTAAAAAAGGTTCAAAACCTTCTGTATTAGATTTTGAACTTGTCCCTGGCAGTTCACTGTCTGAACTGTCTAAAGCCGATGTTTCCGAAAAAGTGGTATATCTTCTATAACCACTTTTTCCTCTATTAACATATTTTCATGATTCATCTTGTTTGTAATAGTCTTTATGTAGATATGGATATGTTATATCTTTATTGTATTTAGTTAAATCTTTAACTAGTTTATCCAATTTCTTTTGTTGTGTTATGAATGTGAATTCATTAGTTGTCTTTTCCAATGCTTCTAAAGCCTCCTTTGCATACGTTAGTGCAGTATCATCAATTATCTCCCTAGTCAACTCAGCAATCTCTCTTTCCAATTTCTTGATATGTTCAATTGCCGTGTCAATGCCCAAGACCATCCAGTGCCTGGAACATTGATTAGCTACAAAACTGAAATTATTTCTATATTTTGGATCGTCTACAAATTTTGCGGGCTCATTTCTTACTTGTAGCCCCACTGGAATAACATTGCATCTCAAGTATTCTCTCATAAGATGACCATGTAACTGCGTCCTTACCAATTTCTTCTTGATCCTTTCTAATTTGGCTATTTTGTCTTGTAAAGCATCCACCAATTTGGTGGGTGCTATATCAATAAATGTCGACCCACTTAGCACCTTATCTATATATTCCTCAGTGTAAGATAATGTATCCCTACCTGCCATTATTCAATCTGGTGAATCAAAAGATTTTGTAAAAGAATGTATAAAACCTATCACTGTCAAGATATTACTTTCTTTTCAAAAGCCTTCGCAGCCCCTTGGCTGCACTCAATATTATTCTACCAAATGAGGCAAACCCAAGTAACCCTTGGACCTGGGTAATTGAAACAAATATCAAAAATGTTTGGTCCTCAGGGAGAAGTATAAGCCTATACTTCCACAGCACCTTTAACTCTCTATTAAGAGGATATTTATAACCAAACATACCATTGTTGAATCAATATACATTACTTTATATTTTTATCATCTTTAACAAAATCATTCTTCAATTGTAAGAAATGTTCTCATTTCTAAATCACGAACCTTAGGTGCTCCCAAAATGTAACGGCGCAGTTAGTGATAATTTGAGTGCAAAAGTGTTTGATACAATATTTACAACAATGTGATTAAAAACCAAGACAAAACAGTGAACTTCAAAAGGACCCCTTTATTCCAGGTGTCTTGAAGTCACGTTGTATGTTAAACCACATTTAATAGTCAACATTTAGACCCTATATAGGTTTAATTATAGGGTCCTCTTCAGGACTAATAGTTTTTTATGTCGGAGGGAGTGCTGAACAATGCAAACTCTCACCCCCAGTCACAGATCTGGGTTTAATCCATCGTTCTTTTGCTCACAATGCCACCCCAGTTTGGACCCAGACATATGCAAATCAGTCTTGACCCTGTCCCTCATGGGAACAGTTCAACCCAAACTGCTGGGCCAGGTCCTCCCTGGACTGGAAACAAACATCCAGGGACCGGTTTCAGGGTATCACCCTTCATCAGCCAGGCTAGCTTGAATCCAGTGTCACAGTGAGCACGGGACCCACGTCTTGGCATACCTTCCCAATTAGGACAACTTTAGCAATACAAAAGGATGATGGATGGAGTGCTGAACAATGCAAACACTCACCCCAGTCACAGATCTGGGTTTAATCCATTGTTCTTTTGCTCACCATGCCACCCCAGTTTGGACCCAGCCATATGCAAATCAGTCTTGACCCTGTCCCTCATGGGAACAGTCCAGCCCGAACTGCCAGGCCAGGTCCTCCCTGGACTGGAAACAAGCATCCTGGGACCGGTTTCAGGGTATCACCCTTCATCACTGGTTCCACTCCTTTAATTAGCCCAATATCTTTTCCAGAAAGATCCCAGACTTTCAAAATAACTGTGTCTGGTAAGTCACTCAGCAGATCTGTACTGTAAATGTAGGAAAAAAGAGTAATCAATGGGAATTCTTCATTAATTAGATTACAGTCAGTTGCTATGCATGATTTCTCATCATCACTATTTGTTTGAATAGCAACTCCATAATTTGTGCAAATATTTGTACATTTTAATTTGCACAATAGATCTCGTCCCAAAAGGCATACTGGACTTGATTCACAAACTACAAATGTGTGCATGCCTTCAAAAGTACCAATTTTAACAGGAATAGGTTCTAGAATCGGATTTGGCAAGTGTTGATTAGCTACTCTGACAACCTGTACTGTTCTCCCAGAAAGTAGCACATTGGAAACTTCTGCAGTTCTGACAGTAGAGAGTGTAGCTGTTGTGTCAACCAAGAATGAAACTTCATGACCCATAATTGTGCCATTTACATAGCGACCATTATGATCCACCTCTAATGAAGCTGTTAACACAGATTTTTCTTCTTCCAAACTCTCACTCACAATTTAATCACTCAGTTCATCCTCACTGTGCAAGGGGTACTGTGTAATCAGTGGTTGACTGTTTTGGTTTAACCTTTGACCCATGTTCTACCTTGAAACTACTACCCACTGCTGTGCCATTGGAGCTTGAGTTATTTTCATTTGCTGCTGCTGTGGCATCATTTGCTTGTGCTATTGCATTTGCTGTTTTGGCACCTAAAAACATGGTGCCTGCTTTTGGGTAATTTGCATTTATGGAATCTGCATTTGATTATTCATATTCATGACATTTACATTAGGTTTCCGATTTCTCGGTCCTCTCAAATTTAGAAAAAGATTATATTCATTTATCGGCACAACACCTTCCTGCACCATCAAAGTACATTCCTGCTTTCAATGTCCGAGACCCCCGCAAGGATGACAAGGTAACATTTTTTTTCATTGCCTGCATATCACCTGAATTAACATTAGTATCCAAATCAACACGATTTCCATGTCTACCACCACCACGTCATCTTCCTCTCGCTCGTTCCGGCTCAGAATCACTTGCACTTTTCCCCGTTGTTGTGGAATTCCTTGTATCCCTGATTGTGCTGCTCTAATCTGCATCATCATTTTCTTTTCTTTCAGTCTTTCCTGCTTAATTTCGATATTTCGTCAATCTGTTTTGCTTGTCAGCTAATCAAATGACTTAAGCATGTTATTAATTTTGGGTCTCAACCCCTGCACTCACCTGAGCATGAAATGAATTGTTTCTTTGGGTTCAATTATCTCTGTACCACTGTAATGCTTAAATGGCTGCAACAAGTTCCTGAGCTGTCCCATTAATTCTCTGCCAATCAATATCTTTTGGGGAATTTCTTGTTTTAAAAACTTCTATCACTTTGTAATAGCTTTTCATTACTTCAGGAGGTGGTGCACCTGTAACTGAATCTCGTGGAGGCTCTCTTATGCTTTTGCATTCAATCCATAAATTAGCTGTTTAAAGCTTCCTCACCACAAGTGATGCCATATTGGGAATTGGTTTAAAGTAAAACCTTTTGAATGTGGAGTCTGAGGACCAAGCTGCTGCATTCAGGATGTCCTCTAAGTGCTCCTCCAGGCAAAACGCCTTGGAAGCCATTGCCCTCTAACAGAATGTGCGCCAAAAATCTTGGTATCAATACCAGACTCCTGCATAGCCCAGCGAACCCATCTGGAAATGGTGGGCGAGGAGACTGCCCAAACGGTTTTCGGAAGGCAATTAACAATCGACATTCACCATGCCGACGAAACTGTTCCGTCATGGCTTCATATGCCTTGATAGCTCGTACCACACATAACCTCAGGGAATCTGGAAAGGAAGAGGAAGTTACAATATGAGAATTACATTTTATCCATCTAGAAATATGAAAGGTAACTACGTCCTGAGTAAACACCCTACCGTAATATCCAGAACTCAAACATCTGAGACCCGTCTGCAAGAGAATAGGTAAAACAATGTTGCCAGTTTGACGGATAATTCCTTCCTAGATAGGTATTTGTTAGATGGCCACAATAAGAATAGGTTTAGAACTTTGTTGACATCCTAGAGGGCTGAATATCTAGGTTCCGCTGGTAGTGATAGGTGAATACCTCACATCAACCTCCCTACCAGGGGCTGTTCTCCGAATGGGTGGTCCCCAATAGGCACCTGGCCTGCCGATATGGCTGGCCTGAACGTATTTATAGACCTGTAGGCCAGGCCTTCCTTCGCCAAAGAAGGCAAAATGTTCAAGATATGGACAACTTCGGACCCTACCAGATCCAGGTACCTGCTACGACACCAGGCTAACCATTGGGTCCATGTTAACCTGTATCTCTTAACCGTGCTATCTGCCCAGGCCTTCGAGAGGAGGGAGGCAGCTTGCTTTGAAATTCCTGGGACTTCTCCGATAATCCTCCAAACCATTAGCGACAGTGCCCTCGTCAGCACCAGAGGATGTGGATTCCCATCGATAACCCAAAGGAGATCCGTGTGCAGGGTAGTAGGGATTGGAAAATCCCAAGAAAGTTCTAGAAGAACTGGATACCAAGCTTTCAATTTCCAAGTCAGCGTTACTAGTACCAGATCCACCTGCTGTCTCCGTACCTGTGCAGACAAGCGCATGATCATCGCAAATGGGGGAAACGCGTACCCCTGCTCCATTCTCCAGTCCTTCAGAAAGGCATCAGCGGCTATTGCCCCCGGGTCCGACTTCAACTGACATATCTGGGTAGTTGGTGATCCAGACTGGACGCAAAGAGATCCATCGAGAAAGGGCCCCAACGATTATGGAGTGTGCGGAAGACATTGTTGGGTATGCTTTGTCAGGGCACGTCAAGAGAGAGTGGGCGATAAAGGCTTTCTTTAGACTGTTAAAGGCATCCATGTCTACCTCAGGTTCAGGGACTCTCTTGCTCTTGGGGATCGCGGGGGGTTGCCCTAGAGGTGGGGGTTCTTCCTGCCTGAAGGGGGTCTGGCGCTGTCCGCTTTGGTGAACTGCATGATCATCTGCTCCAGGGGGGCCACTGCCTTCTTCACTGCCCCACAAATCGCTGCATCCATAATTTAAAAAAAATTCCCATCAAGGAGTAGATATGTCACCTGTTCCTCCTCCATATATGTGTCTTCCATGTCACTCATCTCGCCAGTGAAGAGGTTAATAGGGTTGCGTGAGTTTATATGGATCCCACTGGCTGGAGGAGGGGGGAATCTGTACTTCGGCCAAACGTAAATTGGAGTATTACAGAGGGTATGTAGCAAGGTGGGTATGTCCCAACCAAAAAGAGAGTGCAGCTGCATGCTGATAGGCCTAAAGGCCCTGACACCAACACACACATATGCTGTAAAGGGCTAGACCCGCCTGGGCTGGTGTCAATCAACATGCTATTATAGGCTTGGATCCAATAAACAATACAATACGGAGCCTCACTGGAGCACTCAGCTACAGGCGGGTGGGGCACAAACCGTAAAGAAGTGCTCCTGCGCTCGGCTGGTTGCGTCAGACCGTTATTTGAAATGACTCATGCCAGCCGGTTCGTAATTTGAGAGGGACGCAAGACCCTCTTGTCATGCGGTGTCCTTTAGAGGGCAGAGGATCTCACTGCTGTGCCCCTGAGGCACCAGCATTGCGGTCTTGAACGAGCGACTAGCGTTGATGCAGCCGTAAACCTAAGGAGGCAAAAGTTGATAACACGCGATTAAGCACCAGCACAATATGCAGAGGGAAAAAAAAGTTAAGAGACTTGAGGCCCCACTTAGCTCGGCTTCTGGGAGCAATGATGAAAGGGGAGGGACAACAGAGCTAGATGAGTTTGTTGTGGAGAAGGGACTGTTATTGGCTGTTGGCTTTATGAGATGTTTCTGTTTTTCGCAAGTGCTGATTGGAAATGAAGTTGTTTGTTGTTTCTGGCTTGGCTGCTGTACAATAAAGTGAAGAAAGAAACAGCATAATCCTTGCTTCCTGCCCTGACATAGAATTTATTAGTTGTGCAGTTGAATCAATCACAATAAATTAAATAACATTTAGATAAATATTGGGTCAGTCATCCTAGCTACCAAACTCCAATTTGAAAAGCATATGTGGGCTGGGCTTTGTCACATGCAAAAATTAAAAATAAGACAAAATCATAATTTGGAAAACATCTAACTATGACACTAACAAAAATGTGGTTGGATTTCTAAAGGGAAAAAACCTGCAAAGGAAAAACAAATGCACGTTGGTTACACCTCTCCTAAGTTAGGCAGCAGTTTGCAGTCTTCATCAGCTGAGCACAGGAACAGCAGGTCTTTAGCAGTCAGCATCAGAAACATGAAAAGGAAAAATAGTTCAGTAATGTTGGGCCTAATGTAACTGAACTATTAGAATCATGAGTAGCTGGACAGAAGAGCTGAATTGCAGAACTGACCTGAATAGAAGCTAAACAAATCTGACTACACAGAAAAACTGACTTACATTACTTGAAACAAGATAAATTAAAGTCCCAAAAGTTACTAGCTCAGCTTCTATTGGACAAGACTATGAGGTGTGGCAATTGAGTGACCAGTTAAATTTCATCTGGGCTTCAGTTGTATCTTTCTTCGTTCTATTTCAAAGATAGGCTCATGTTCATTCTCCTCTCCCGATGGCAAATTCCTCACAAGTATAAGATTGCTTGAACAGCAGTACAGAACACGACATTTAACCCCTTCGCTGCCAGGCCTTTCCCCCCTTAGGTGCCAGGCCTTTTTTTGGCTATTTGGAGCTGTTCGCACGTAGGCCCTCATAACATTTTGTCCACATAAGCTACCCATGTCAAATTTTCTTTCTTTTTTATCAGCATTGTAGGGATTCTGGAGCTACCCAGAGTTTGTGGGTTGCCCTGGAGGAGACCAAGAAATAAGCCAAAATACAGCGAAAATTTAGTTTTTTTTAACAAAATGGGGGGAAAGGGCTGCAGAAGAAGGATTGTGGTTTCTTCCCTGAAAATGACATCAACAAAGGGTTTGCGGTGCTATAATCACCATGTTCCCAGCTTTCAGGAACAGGCAGACTTGAATCAGAAAACCACATTTTTCAACACAATTTGGGCATTTTACTGGGACATACCCCATTTTTAAGATTTTTTTGTGCTTTTATCCTCCTTCCAGTTAGTGACAGAAATGGGTGTGAAAACAGTGGTGGATCCCGGACACCTAAACTTTTCTAAAAAGT
Source organism: Pleurodeles waltl (assembly GCF_031143425.1). Classification (NCBI taxonomy): domain Eukaryota; kingdom Metazoa; phylum Chordata; class Amphibia; order Caudata; family Salamandridae; genus Pleurodeles; species Pleurodeles waltl. The sequence goes on along the minus strand of NC_090443.1, from coordinate 1,025,138,229 downwards.
AGACAAAATTCTGAATTCAGCAAGGAGTCATTTGTGTACATCCTACAAGTGTTTCCTACAAAAAATAACAGCTGAAATAAAAAAGAATATTGACATTGAGGTAAAAAAAACAGCAATTTTTCTACACGTTTTACTCTGTAACTTTTTCCTGCGATGTCAGATTTTCTAAAGCAATCTACCGTTATGTTTTCTGGGCTGTTCTGTTGTGGGGATATATAGGGCTTGTAGGTTCATCAAGAACCCTAGGTACCCAGAGCAAATAAAGGAGCGGCACCTTGCAATGGCTTTTCATTGTATAGCCGGTATACAGCAATTCATTTGGTGAAATATAAAGTGTGAAAAATAGGAAAAACCTTTGTATTTCCAAAATGGGCACAAGATAAGGTGTTGAGAAGCAGTGGTTATTTGCACATCTCTAAATTCCGGGGTCCCCATAGTAGCATGTGAATTTCAGGGCATTTCTCAAATAGACGTCTTTTTTACACACTCTCTTACATTTGGAAGGGAAAAATGTAGAGAGAGGCATGGGGCAATAACACTTGTTCTGCTATTCTGTGTTCCCCAAGATTCCCGATACAAATGGTACCTCACTTGTGTAGGTAGGCCTAATGTCCGCAGCAGAAAACGGGCACATCACATTTTTACATTGAAATCTGACATGTGTTTTGGAAAGTGCCTAGCTATGGATTTTGGGCTCTAGCTGAGCCGGCACCTAGGGAAACCTACCAGACCAGTGCTGGGGTAACTTGTAGCACTCTCACCAGGTTCTGTCGCGCAAACCTTAAAATGTGACAAAAAACACTGTTTCCTCAGATTTCTGTGATAGAAACTTCTGGAATCTGAGAGGAGCCACAAATTTCCTTCCACCCAGCATTCCCCCAAGTCTCCTGATAACAATGGTACCTTACTTGTGTGGTTTGTTCCAGCGACAGGAAATGCCCCAAAACACAATGTGGACACTACACATTTTCCCTAAGAAAACTGACCTGTTTTTTGCAAAGTGCCAGGCTGTGGATTTTGGCCTGTAGCTCAGCCGGCACCTAGGTAAACCTAGCAAACATGGACATTTCTGAAAACTAGACACCTAGGGGAACCCAGTATGGGGTAAATTATGGTGCTCTTGCCAGGTTCTGTTACCCAGAATCTTCAGCAAAATGTGGCAAAAAAAACCTTTTTCCTCACATTTCGGTACTGCAAAGCTCTGGAATCTGAGGGACCAAAAAACCTCTATTTACCAGGCGTTCCCCCAGGTCTCCCGATAAAAAGGGTACGTCACTTGTGTAGTTAGGCCTAGTGCCCGCAACAGGAAATGCCCCAAAACACCATGTGGACAAATCAAAATTATCAAATACAAAACTACCTGTTTTTGCTGGGGGTGGGGGTCACCTGCGTTTTTGGTCCTGGGCCCAGCAGACATCTAGGGAAACCTAGCAAACCCAAACATTTCTGAAAACTAGACACCCCAGGGAGACCAGGGAGGTGTTACTTGCAAGGATACCCCAGTGTTTTCTTACCCACAATCCTCAACAAACCTCAAATTTAGCTAAAAAATCACATTTTTTCCACATTTCTGTGTGGGATCACCGCACTGGCACAAATTTCCTACCATCCAACGTTCCCCTAAGTCTCCTGGTAAAAATGATACCTCACATGTGTAGCTGGGCCAAGTGCTTGTGACAGGGAAGAGCCAAAACATGTCGAAAGCTAGGGGAAACCAAAGCGGCCCCAAAAGGGCAGTTTAAAAAAAACATTTTTAGACTGACAAGTGTGGCAGAATTTCTATTGGTATAGATGCAACAATGCTGGGTGATAGGAATTTTGTGGATTCCTGCAGATCCTGGAAGGTTCTATCATAAAAATGTGGGAAAAATGTGTGATTTCAAACAAAGTTGGAGGTTTGCAGTGCATTGTGGGTAAGAAAATGGTGTGGGCTGCATGTGAAGCACACCACCCTGGACTTACCCACATGTTTAGTTTTCAGATGTGTCTAGGTCTCGTAGATTTTTCTAGATGGCAACGTCCCAAAGTCCAAAAAGTGCAGCCCTCACCAAACCAAGTGGGATGATTTTGAGAGTTAGACAAGCAATCATGGCCCAAATGTAGAACCAAAACCCAAAATAATTAAATGTCCTTTTGCTTTCCGTGGGATAAGATGTTTTAGTGTGCGGGGGAGAGCTAAAAGACTGATACCCCACCTTCAGTTGGGGTGGAGGCATAACCATGCCCATATTGGTTGGTAGCCACCACCCCACTATTTTTTTTTTTTTTTAATTCCCTGGCATGTAGTAGGCTTTCTGTCCCCCCGGGAAGAAGATCGGGGTAATTGTCATATCTGCCCACCGGTGGGCAGCACAACTTTGTCCCCATTTATTTGGGGTGGGGGTATGGCCATAACCCCACCCTCTTTTAAAAAAAAGATATTCTTACCTGGTGGGCTTTCTGCGCCGCCTGGGGGCAGATGGGACTTACTAAATTATTCCAACAGTAATGTGCCCCCACGGGGAGCAACCCCTGCCCAAGGGGCTGCACCCCCCAAACAAAAAACACACACACACACAAACACCAATCCCTGGTGCCTAGGTGGTTTCTGATCCCCCCTTCCCTCCCCCTGGGGGCAGATGGGCCTAATAGAAATAGGGCGACCTGCCACCAAGGGGGGGCAGAAATGGCCTAAAATAAATTTGCCCCCCAGGGGAGTGACCCTTGCCTAAGGGGTCGCTCCCCACCTGTTATAAAAAAAAAAAATCCCTGGTGCCTAGTGGTTTCTGCTCCCCTTGTGGGCAGGATGGTCTAATTAAAATATGCCGATCTGCCCCCAAGGGAGGCAGAAATATAAAATCAACCCATTCCCCCCACACCTCCCCCCCACCCCCCAGTAGAGCAACCCATGCCTAAGGGATTGCTCCCGTGGCGTTAAATTGACCTAAAAAATAAAATCTCTGGTGTCTAGTGGTTTCCTTTAACAACAAAAAAAAGTAAACAATCCCTGGTGTCTAGTGGATTCTGCCACCCTGGGGGCAGATCGGCTTAGTTACAAAAGGCCGATCTGCCCCCAGGGCAGACAGAAAAGGCCTGAAAAAAATTGCCCCCGTGGAGCGACCTTTGCTCAAGGGGCTCCTCTTATATGTAAATACAAAAAATAACAAACTCCCTGGTGTCTAGTGGGCATTTCTGCAGCCTGATCCCTTTACGATTGTGGTGCAGAAATCCTGACAGACATGAAAGGAAAGGCCTTTCCTTTCCTTTCATGCCTCTGACTGCCCCCACCTCCCGATCAGAAGAGAAATGCTTTACATTTCTCTTCTGATCAATGGGAGGTGACCTCTGATGAGGTCAGCACACGATTGCCTGCTGACGTCATCAGACGCCACTCTGGGGTGAGTAGGGGGGTCGTGATGGAAGGAGAAGCGATTCCCCTTCCATCCATGACCGGGGGAGGTGGGTGGGAGGCTCATGGGATATGCCCCTTCCCCCCCACATGAGACGGGTGCGGGACGAGCTGGTCTTGTCCTCGGAACACGTCAACCGTGGTCGAGGGCGAAACCAGCTCATCCACGACACCCGAGGGGTTAACTAACGTTGCTTCCTATTAAAAACTAAGGCTCATTGCTAAAACTTGAGTATTTATCACAAGGAAGTACAGAGCAAACAGCTAATAGACAATTTTTGCAAAAACCTTTCAGTAAGGTCAGCATAACATTTCAACATTGTACTTCTGGAAAATTGAAAAAAATGTAAGCCTTTTTCCTAATGCTAAATAGGTGAAGAGTAAGACAATTCTAACATTCAAAGCCTGTTTAGTACATTATTTCTCAATGTAAGAAAATGCCTTCTTGGCATGGTTACCCCCTGACTTTTTGCCTTTGCTGATGGCAAGTTATGATTTGAAAGTGTGCTGAGGCCTGCTAACCAGGCCCCAGCACCAGTGTTCTTTTCCTAAAACTGTACCTTTGTTTCCACAATTGGCACACCCTGGCATCCAGGTAAGTCCCTTGTAACTGGTACCCCTGGTACCAAGGGCCCTGATGCCAGGGAAGGTCTCTAAGGGCTGCAGCATGTCTTATGCCACCCTGGGGACCCCTCACTCAGCACAGACACACTGCTTGCCAGCTTGTGTGTGCTGGTGGGGAGAAAATTACTAAGTCGACATGGCACTCCCCTCAGGGTGCCATGCCAACCTCACCCTGCGTATGGCATAGATAAGTCACCCCTCTAGCAGGCCTTACAGCCCTAAGGCAGGGTGCACTATACCATAGGTGAGGGCATAGGTGCATGAGAACTATGCCCCTACGGTGTCTAAGCAAAACCTTAGACATTGCAAGTGCAGGGTAGCCATAAGAGTATATGGTCTGGGAGTCTTGCATACACGAACTCCATAGCACCATAATGGCTACACTGAAAACTGCGAAGTTTGGTATCAAACGTCTCAGCACAATAAATGCACACTGATGCCAGTGTACATTTTATTGTGAAATACACCACAGAGGGCATTTTAGAGATGCCCCCTGAAAACATACCCGACTTCCAGTGTGGGCTGACTAGTTTTAAAAGCCTGCCACACACCATACATGTTGCTGGCCACATGGGGAAAGTGCCTTTGTCACTCTGTGGCTAGTAACAAAGCCTGTACTGGGTGGAGGTGCTTCTCACCTCCCCCTGCAGGAACTGTAACACCTGCCGGTGAGCCTCAAAGGCTCACCCCCTTTGTTACAGCGCCCCAGGGCACTCCAGCTAGTGGAGATGCCCGCCCCCTCGATAATGAGAAAAACAAGGAGTCACTGGCCAGTCAGGACAGCCCCTAAGGTGTCCTGAGCTGAGGTGACTCTGACTTTTAGAAATCCTCCATCTTGCAGATGGAGGATTCATCCAATAGGATTAGGGATGTGCCCCCCTCCCCTCAGGGAGGAGGCACAAAGAGGGTGTAGCCACCCTCAGGGCTAGTAGCCATTGGCTACTAACCCCCAGACCTAAACACACCCCTAAATTGAGTATTTAGGGGCTCCCAGTAGCAAGCAAGATAGATTCCTGCAACCTGAAGACAAAGAAGGACTGCTGACCTGAAAGCCCTGCAGAGGAGACGGAGACACCAACTGCTTTGGCCCCAGCCCTACCGGCCTGTCTCCCCAATTCAAGAAAAACTGAAACAGTGACGCGTTCCACAGGGACCAGCGACCTCTGAAGCCTCAGAGGACTACCCTGCATCTAAAAGGACCAAGAACTCCCGAGGACAGCGGCTCTGCTCCAAAGAAGAAACATCTTTGCAACAAATAAACAACTTTAAAAGGACTCCACGTTTCCCGCCGGAAGCGTGAGACTTTGCACTCTGGCTCGACCTGCGGAGAAACAACACTACAGGGAGGAATCCCTGGCGCCTGCGACCCTGTGAGTAGCCAGAGTTGACCCCCCTGATCCCCCCCAGCGACGCCTGCAGAGGGAATCCAGAGGCTCCCCCTGACCGCGACTGCCTGCTTCTAAGAACCCGACGCCTGGTAAAGACACTGCACCCGCAGCCCCCAAGACCTGAAGGATCCGACCTCCAGTGCAGAAGCGACCCCCAGGTGGCCCTCTCCCTTGCCCAGGTGGTGGCTACCCTGAGGAGCCCCCCACTTGCCTGCCTGCTTCGCTGAAGAGACCCCTGGGTCTCCCATTGAACTCCATTGCAAACCCGATGCCTGTTTGCACTCTGCACCCAGCTGCCCCTGTGCCGCTGAGGGTGTACTTTTTGTGCTGACTTGTATCCCCCCCGGTGCCCTACAAAACCCCCCTGGTCTGCCCTCCGAAGACGCAGGTACCTACCTGCTGGCAGACTGGAACCAGGGCACCACCTTCTCCATTGAAGCCTATGTGTTTTGGGCACCACTTTGACCTCTGCACCTGACCGGCCCTGAGCTGCTGGTGTGGTAACTTTGGGGTTGCCCTGAACCCCCAACGGTGGGCTACCTTGGACCCAACTTTGAACCCTGTAGGTGGTTTACTTACCTGCAAAACTAACAAACACTTACCTCCCCCAGGAACTGTTGAAAATTGCACTATTTAGTTTTAAAATAGCTTATTGCCATTTTTGTGAAAACTGTACATGCTATTTTGCTGATTCAAAGTTCCTAAAGTACCTAAGTAAAATACCTTTCATTTGAAGTATTACTTGTAAATCTTGAACCCGTGGTTCTTAAAATAAACTAAGAAAATATATTTTTCTATACAAAAACCTATTGGCCTGGAATTGTCTTTGAGTGTGTGTTCCTCATTTATTGCCTGTGTGTGTACAACAAATGCTTAACACTACCCTCTGATAAGCCTACTGCTCGACCACACTACCACAAAGTAGAGCATTAGAATTATCTCTTTTTGCCACTATCTTACCTCTAAGGGGAAACCCTTGGACTCTGTGAATGCTATTTCTTACTTTGAAATAGTACATACAGAGCCAACTTCCTACATTGGTGGATCAGCGGTGGGGTACAAGACTTTGCATTTGCTGGACTACTCAGCCAATACCTGATCACACGACTAAATTCCAAAAATTGTCATTAGAAACTGATTTTTGAAATTTGAGCTATTTTTCTAAATTTTTAAAAGTCCTGCTAGGGCCTTGTGTTAGTCCCTGTTGGCATTTCTTTTAGAGTTTAACAGTTTTGTAAAAGTTTGAATTAAGTTCTAAAGATAGTTTTAGATTCTTAAAAAGTATTCCAACTTTTAGAAACATAGGCCCTCATTACAACATTGGCGATAAAAGCCGCTTACCGCCGTGCAGAAGACAACCAACACACCGCCGCTGCCATGGAAATCCGCCACAGCTATTATGACCCACATCTCGGAATCCGCCAAAATTCAGACACCCACACAAGTCCGCCACACCAAAGGTCAGTGATAAACTGGCGATAACAAAACCTCCACCGTCACGCCAACGGAAATACGCCCACACTATCTCGACATACGAATCCACGCGGCGGTCTTTCAACCGCGGTATTCTATTGGCGGTACACACCGCTGCGCTCAAAATACACACACATTTACAAAACACAGCCACATTGGACGATTCAAAATACACACACCTGAGATACATACACACACCACTCCCACACACCCATTACAATGTAAAACACACACCCACATCACCCACAAACCCCCACGACAAAAAATACAGAAGAGAGAGACACCACCAGCAAGTACAACAGCATCCACAGGCACATAACACCATCACCCACACAACTTCCACGCACCTCACACAACACACCACTACATATCACCACACTTATCACCACACACTCCACCCCACACATCACCTACACCACCCCATGGCACAGCAAAGATACCCCAGGTTCTCGGAGGAGGAGCTCAGGGTTATGGTGGAGGAAATCGTCTGGGTAGAGCCACAGCTATTCGGATCACAGGTGCAGCACACCTCAATTGCAAGGAAGATGGAGCTATGGCGAAGAATAGTGGACAGGGTCAACGCAGTGGGACAACACCCAAGAAATCGGTAGGACATCAGGAAAAGGTGGAACGACCTACGGGGGAAGGTGCATTCCGTGGTCTCAAGACACCACCTGAGCGGTTCAGCGGACTGGCGGCAGACCCCCACCTCCTCCTCCACAACTAACATCATGGGAGGAGCAGGTCTTCGCAATTCTGCATCCTGAGGGCCTCGCAGGAGTAGGCGGAGGAATGGACTCTGGTAAGTCAAAGCTTTACTATTACATCCCCCACCCTACCTGCATGCACATACCCCTACCCTCGCCCTCACACCCTATCACACCAACTCCTCACAAATATACCAATATCACAAACCACCCATCCCAACACCAAGCCCTGCATGCAACAACAAAGCATGGACACCCATCACTAAAGCATGCACACTGCACATGGCCATACAACCCCCTAAACCTTAATCACACGAGCTCCCACACAGGAATGCCAGCACTGGGGTACACAGTCACCCACCCATTGCACACCATGGCACACACAGATGCAATAATCATGCCTTTTCACCCCTGCAGGACCCCTACCCAACGTCACCAGACAGGAGGGTCCAGACATGTCCACCCACAGTGATGACAGCAGCTCTGTCCAACTGGATCTAGATGACCAGCCCGACAATCGGGGACCTCTGGACAGTCGGGTCCCCTCACACAGGCACAGGCCACCACAGACCTTTCCCCCTCTGGAAACACCAGCATAGCACCCACCCAGCGGGCCCATACCTCCGTCCCCAGGACGCGTCAATCAGCTGTGTGTTCACCACTACAGGGAACCCAAGGCTAACCCACCACCCCAACAACAACAGGGACCTGGGGGCAGTGGCAGTGGGCACACTTTTCAAGGGACGGAGGCCCATGAACACAGGGGAACTGGGAGGGCTGCTGTGCGACAGGGGGAGGACGGGCCAAGGGAACCCACTCTCTACGAGGCCCTCTCCTCCATCATGGGAGCATAACACCACTCCCAGGAGACGATGGCAATGGTACTGGCCAAGTTTCAGGAGACCCAGCGCATGCAGGAGGAACAGTATTTGGGCTTCAGGGAGGAACTCAGAACCATCAGCTCCACCCTGGGCACCATCGTAGGGGTGCTGAAGGAAGTACTCTACACCAGGAGGGACACTGTGGCACTACAAGGGGCCCCTGACACTAGCATGGGCGATGAACTGCCCACCACCTCCGCCGGCGCTAGTGGACAGGACGCCCCGCCACAGGACCACCACACCAGCATCCCACCCCCTGCAGACGGAGAACCACCCCGCAAACAGTCCCTGAGATCCAGGAACAAGACAGAGAACGATGCCAATACCCCCGCCAAGAAATGAGACCACCCTGATTGTCATCCTACTGTCCCACTTTGTCACCCTGTCCATAATTAAACAGCTCCACTTCCTATGCCCATATGGGCAATGCACCTGTGAGACTAATAGACTGGACTCTGCCATGGACACTCCTCCTCCATGACCCCTCACCATTTACCTTCGCCCTCCAATATTTAGCATTTAAAAAAACACACCTAAAGCCCGGCCTCATTGTAGCGTTCCTCTGCCCTGGTCCTGGGATTCCTCACTGGGGTCAGTAGCCATGACAGGTTGGGGTACCCAGAGTCACCTGCAAATGGCGAGGGACAACTGTTAGACACACACTAACCTGTAGGGATAACCCCAGACAACCATTCCCACTGTCTTGCTTCCAGGGGCTCACCTAATAGCCACACACGGTGCCTCTGGAGTTGACCCATCATATAAGGGATGCTGCTATTCCGCAGGATGTAGGCGTCATGCACTGAGCCAGGGAACATGGCATTCACATGGGAGATGTACTGGTCTGCCAAACATACCATCTGTACATTCATAGAATGATAAGTCTTCCGGTTTCTGTACACCAGTTCAGCCCTGTGGGGGGGGACCAAAGCCACATGGGTCCCATCAATGGCACCTGTGATGTTGGGGATATGTCCCAGGGCATAGAAATCACATTTCACTGTAGGCAAATCCTCCACCTGAGGGAAAACAATGTAGCTTTCAGAAGGGCAGACAACACTCTGGACAATACGTTGGAAAACATAGGCTGGGACATTCCTGACACCATGGCCTCAGTTGTTTGAAATGACCCACTTGCAAGGAAATGGAGCACTGACAGCACCTGCACTTGAGGGGGGATTCCTGTGGGATGGCGGATTGCTGACATCAGGTCTGGCTCCAACTGGGTACACAGTTCCTGTATTGTGGCACGGTCAAACCTGGCAGTGATTATCAAATGTCACGCCTCCATTGTCGACAGGTCCACCAACGTTCGGTACACCGGAGGATGCCGCCATCTCCTCACATGTCCCAGCGGACAGTGCCTATGAAGGACAACAGCGAGCACAGAGTCAAACAACTCAGAGGTACGTACCCACAGTTTACACAGAACACCAATCATACGCAAAAGGTGGCCTGTATGTGTGTTGAGACTAAGCCTAGGTATGTGTGACGCAGTTGAAAATGAGGCCATGTGGGCCCCGGAAATGGCGGCTGCCTGACCTCTAAAGTGGGACAATAGGATGTGAGCTAACTACGCTGGCGTTGTACACTGTCGCGGTAGGCGGTCGGAGACCGCGGCATAATGCTGCATTGGTTAACATTGGACCCTATGGGTCCCAGGAGCCAATGACGATGTACGCCGGCGGTGATGGTACGCACCGCCGCGGACGTCACCGCCATTTTCTATCACTTCAATCACTCGATACCTGATCTTCGACAGGAGAGGACCTACACTGCAAGTGCTGCTGTGACCTTAGTCTGGAAGAGACAATGGCTCGTGCGTCCGGGGAAAGGGCCCCTGCCTTCACATTGGAGGAGTTGGAGAAGCTCGTTGATGGGGTCCTCCCCCAGAACACGCTACTCTACGGTCCTCCAGACAAACAGGTAAGTACACAGGGAGCATGTTGTATGGGCTATGCCTGTGTGGAGAGGGCTGGATGTAAGAAGGAAGGGGGCAGAGTGCTGCGTGCATGTAAGACGGTGAGTGCATGTGCCACATGGCAAGGGTAGGGATTGGGGCCACTCACTTTGATGGTGCAGTTGGTAATGACTTCTCTTCTTCCCCTGTACATTTCATGTAGGTCAGCGCCCACCAGAAGAAAGATATTTGGCGTGCCATCGCCAAGGACGTCCGGACCCTGGGTGTCTACCACAGACGGAGCACCCATTGCCGGAAAAGATGGGAGGACATTCGCCACTGGAGCAAGAAGACGGCGGAGGCTCGGCTGGGGATGGCCTCCCAACGTGGGAGGGTTGCCTGTCGAACCATGACCCCCCAGATGTTCAGGATGCTGGTGGTGGCCTACCCGGAGTTGGATGGGCGCTTGAGGGCATCACAGCAGACACAAGGGGGTGAGTACACTCTCATTCAGCCGACTTTGCGCGCAGTGGAGGTGTCTGGGGGGTGGAGGAGTATCTTTAAGGGTTTACCTAGGCCAGGGCGAGTTCCGTAGGCTAGGCCCCTCCGTAAGGCATGGCCCTGTGGCACCCCACCCCACCTCTGTAGAGTGGCAAGTACAGCTATTCATGCCCCTGTGTCATCTATGTGTGCAGATGTCGTCCATAGCCTTGTAGGCCATTTCCCAGTAATTGCACTGTGGAGCCCAAGAGCGCGGCGTAGTGCAGGGGGCCTCTGTGTCTGTCTTGTCCGCCAACGGTAGCGGTAATCCATGCACTCAACATGTCTTTCTTCTGTCTCCCCCCCTTTTTTTTTGGCCTTCCTGTTGTTGTGTGCATTAGCATCATCAGGCAGAGGAGCAGTGGCACCGGAGCAGGAGGGAGCTGCATCCCACATGGCCCTGGAGGGCGAGACTACGGAGTCTCGCTTTCACAAGTGGGACGGAGGGCGAGGGGAGCTCCACGGCAGGGACAGGAGCTGAGACCAGCGACACGGACTCGTCCTCTGATGGGAGCTCCCTTGTGGTGGCGGCAACATCTGTGCCCCCCGCATCTACAGGTACAGCCGCCACCCCCCCCTACCAGCACCGCCCTCCCAGCAGCCCCTCAGCCTTCGCCCCGTGCCCGCTCACCCAGGAGGGTGGGCATCACCTTCGCCCCAGGCACCTCAGGCCCTGCCCCAGTCACCCCTGCTGCCCTCAGTGAGGAGGCCATTGACCTCCTCAGGTCCCTCACTGTTGGGCAGTCTACCATTTTGAATGCCATCCAGGGTGTAGAAAGGCAGTTGCAACAAACTAATGCATTCCTGGAGGGCATTCATTCTGGTCAGGTAGCCCTTCACCAAGCTTTTCAAACTCTGGCCTCTGCACTGATGGCAGCCATTGTCCCCGTCTCTAGCCTCCCTCTCCAACTTCCTCCACCCATACCCAATCCCCTGTACCTCTGCCTATCCCAAGCATACCATCAGACCAGCCTGCACACACCTCAACACACAAGGGAAGCTCAGGCAAACATAAGCACCACACATCCCACAGGCACTCACTTAAGCAACACACACATGCAGACAAACCAACATCCACTGCCTCCACTGTCGTCCTCTCCCCCCCTCCTCGTCGTCTCCCTCCTCCCTCCTCCCTCCCAGTCCCGTCTACACTCACACCTGCATGCACTACCTCTACAGCCACTACGTCCCTCACCAGCACACCCACCAGCACACCCCGCTCACGTGTAGTCACCACCCCCACTACCATTCACAGGTCCCCTGTGTCCTCTCCCAGTATGTCTGTGACGCCCCCTTCCAAGATACACAAACGCAGGCACACACCCACCCAACAGCCATCCACCTCACGACAGCCTCCAGCGCATGCACCTGCACCCAAAGTCACCAAACGTACACCTCCTACTACTACCACCTCTTCCTCCACTCCCAAACCCCCTCCGGCTACCCGTCCCAGTGTGTCCAAAAGAATTTTCCTGTCCAGTCTTGACCTTTTTCCCACACATCCCCCACCACTGTCCATCTCATAGGTCCCGAAGTAGCACCTCAGCCACAACATCTCTGGGACCAGTGGTGCCTGTAGTCACAGGTATGTGGAGTGCACCGGCCACCAGGGCAGCCAGTGGGGCACGGAGGCACAGCACAGCCAGTCCCCCCCGTGAAGCATCAGAAGTTGGGCAGTGCCCGGCTGGAGAGGGGGAAGACTCCAGCCACCAAAGCCGCTCCCAGGAGTGTGGAGTCAGCTGTTACAGCTCCCAAGGTGGGGAAGGGCCACAAGAAACCCGGCAAGTCTGGGTAAAGCTGCACAGCGGAGAAGACCGCCATCATCCCCGCTGCCCAGGAGGCCACCGCCAGCCCCATCCCAGCTGCCCAGGAGGGCCCGCCAGCCCCATCCCAGCTGCCCAGGAGGGCCCCGCCAGCCCCATCCCAGCTGCCCAGGAGGGCCCCGCCAGCCCCATCCCAGCTGCCCAGGAGGGACCGCCAGCCCCATCCCAGCTGCCCAGGAGGGCCCCACCAGCCCCATCCCAGCTGCCCAGTAGGGCCCTCCCAGCCCAGCTGCCCAGGAGGCCACCGCCAGCCCCATCCCAGCTGCCCAGGAGGCCACCGCCAGCCCCATCCCAGCTGCCCAGGAGGGCCCCGCCAGTCCCAGTCCAGCTGCCCAGGAGGCCACCGCCAGCCCCAGCCCAGCTGGCCAGAAGGCCACCGCCAGCACAAGCCCCGCTTTGCCATAATGGACCGCCAGCACAAGCCCCGCTCGGCCATGAAGGACCGCCAGCACAAGCCCTGCTGGGCCATGAAGGACCGCCAACTCAAGCATCGCTGGGCCGGGCACCGCCAACTCAAGCACAGCTGAACAGGGTACCTCCAAATCAAGCACCGCTGAACAGGGCACCGCCAACTCAAGCACCGCTGAACAGGGCACAGCCAAATCAAGCACAGCTGAACAGGGCACTGCCAAATCAAGCACCGCTAGCCCATGAGAGGCAGGGGCACTGACGCAACTGGGTCCGTCACGGGTGAGTGATGCACTCTGGGCACCAGTTCCCCTCCAGAACCAGTGGAGACTGTCATCCACTACCTCTGTCCTTCACAGGATGATGCACTTTGGGCACCAGTCCCACTCCAGAACCAGTGGAGAGATCCATCCACTACCTCTGTCCATCACAGGATGAAGCACTCTGGGCACCAGTCCCCCTCCAGAACCAGTGGAGACTGTCATCCACTACCTCTGTCCTTCACAGGATGAAGCACTCTGGGCACCAGTCCCTCTCCAGAACCAGTGGAGACTGTTATCCACTTGAGAGACTGTGGCATTGCACTCCTCAAGATATGGCAGTGGGCAAACCACCCACTGGAGAGACTTGAGAGACTGTGGCTTTGCACTCCCCAGGATAATGGAGTGGGCAAACCACCCACTGGAGAGACTTGAGAGACTGTGGCTTTTCACTCCCCAGGATAATGCAGTGGGCAAACCACCCACTGGAGAGACTTGAAAGACTGTGGCTTTGCACTCCCCAGGATAATGGAGTGGGCAAACCACCCACTGGAGAGACTTGAGAGACTGTGGCTTTTCACTCCCCAGGATAATGCAGTGGGCAAACCACCCACTGGAGAGACTTGAGAGACTGTGGCTTTGCACTCCCCAGGATTGAATAGTGGGCATTGAGCCCCCTCGTGGATCTGGCATCGATTACTCATCCGGCTGAGGTGCCCCCCCTTCCCTTCCCCCTGAGGTGCCTGTTGTATTTCTATCTGATGCCCCTGCAGTGTTCTCTCTGTTTTGATCGGGTATCTAGTGTGGGCCACGCCCATGCATTTTGGGCCCAGTGGTCCACGGACTATAAATGGTGCGATTCCTGGACTTGTATTATTGGTGTATATATTTGTTTATAGTGTAAAGAAAATTTGAGTACTGGATTTTAATATATTACAATGGTTACACTCATTTCCTTTTGTCTTTGCATTCTTCCAGGGGGCCTCGGGGGTGTAACTGTAATGTATCAACATGTATTAGTGTGTGTGTTGTAGTGGGTGAGGGTGGGGGTGGGGGTGTTGCTTGTGTGTGTCCCTGTTTTTTCCCTCCCCCCTCCCCTGTGTCGTAGGTGCAGTACTCACTGTGGTCTTCGCAGCCGGCGTTCGTGCTCCTGGTAGAGGAGCAGGGAGACTATCGCAGGTAGAATTTGGAGTTCCGGTTCCATGGTGTCCTCGTTCCTCGTGGGGTGTGTAGAGGTGAGCGTTTTCCCTTCGGAATTCCTGTTTCCGCAATGTTTTTATCCGCGGTGAATCCGCCCCGGAAAAGGTGGCTGATTGGCCTGTCATAATAGTGTGGGCGGTACATTGTCTCCCGCCTGTCTGTTGGCCGTGACCGCCAAGCTGTTTGTTTGTACCGCCGTGGTGGTCGGAGTGTTAAAGTGGCTGTCTTTGTTGGCGGTTTCCGCCACAGTCGTAATTGCAATTGTTTTACCGCTGGCCTGTTGGCGGTCTTACCGCTGCTTTAACACCGTCCGCCAGGGTTGTAATGACCACCATATTGTCTACTACAGAAGAGTTAGTGATGGAACTCAACCTCACCCCTTACCTGCATCTTAGGATGTCAGAGTTAAGGTCTCTCTGTAAAATCAAAAAGATAAAAACTGGTTCAAACCCTACCAAAGTACAGCTAAAGGAGCTTTTGGCAGAGTTTGCTAAAAACAACCCCTCTGATGATGGCCTCACAGAGGGGGACACTAGTGAGTTGGAGGAACTCCCACCTCCAACCCTAGATAGGGAGACCAGGGTTCCTCCAACCCTGACTCCAAATGTGATAGTCAGTGATGCTGCTTCTCAAACAGGAGAGTCCAGCAACTCTGGAAGCATTGAGGAAAGCCTAAATGAAGATGACCTCCTGCTAGCCAGGCTGGCCAAAAGATTGGCTTTGGAAAGACAGATCCTAGCCATAGAAAGGGAAAGACAAGAGATGGGCCTAGGTCCCATCAATGGTGGCAGCAACATAAATAGGGTCAGAGATTCTCCTGACATGTTGAAAATCCCTAAAAGGATTGTAACTAAATATGAAGATGGTGATGACATCATCAAATGGTTCACAGCTTTTGAGAGGGCTTGTGCAACCAGAAAAGTAAACAAATCTCACTGTGGTGCTCTCCTTTGGGATACGTTCACTGGAAAGTGTAGGGATAGACTCCTCACACTCTCTGGAAAAGATGCAGAATCCTATGACCTCATGAAGGCTACCCGGATAGAGGGCTTTGGATTCTCAACTGAGGAGTACAGGATTAGGTTCAGGGGGGGCTCAAAAATCCTCGAGCCAGACCTGGGTTGATTTTGTTGACTACTCAGTTAAAACACTGGATGGTTGGATTCATGGCAGTGGTGTAAATGATTATGATGGGCTGTACAATGTTTTTGTGAAAGAACACCTGTTAAGTAATTGTTTAAATGATAAACTGCATCATCATCTGGTAGACCTAGGAACAATTTCTCCCCAAGAATTGGGAAAGAAGGCGGACCATTGGGTCAAGACTAGGGTGACCAAGACTTCCACAGGGGGTGACCAAAAGAAAGGGGTCACAAAGACTCCCCAGGGGAAGAGTGTTGAGACATCCAAGGGAAAAAGTAAAGAGTCTTCTACAGGGCCCCAAAAACCTGCTCAGGAGGGAGGGTCCAAAGCCTCTTCACAATCCTATTTTGGGTACAAGGGTAAAAACTTTGATCCCAAGAAAGCCTGGTGTCGTAGCTGTAATCAGCAGGGACACCAAACTGGAGACAAGGCCTGTCCCAAGAAAGGTTCCACTTCAAGCTCTACTCCAGCTAACACTGGAATAGCCAGTCTCCAGGTGGGATCAACAGTGTGCCCAGAGCAAATCAGGGTTCACACTGAAGCTACATTAGTCTCTGAGGGTGGGGTGGACTTAGCCACACTGGCTGCCTGGCCCCCTAATATGCAAAAATACAGGCAGCAACTCTTAATTAATGGGACAAGTGTAGAAGGCCTGAGGGATACAGGTGCCAGTGTCACCATGGTGACCGAGAAACTGGTTTCCCCTGGTCAATACCTGGCTGGATAAACTTATCCAGTCACCAACGCTGACAATCAGACTAAAGTGCATCCCATGGCTATGGTAACTTCAGAGTGGGGAGGGGTCAATGGCCTGAAACAGGTGGTGGTCTCCTCAAATATCCCTGTAGACTGTTTGCTTGGAAATGAACTGGAGTCCTCAGCATGGGCTGAGGTAGAACTCAAAACCCATGCAGCCATGCTGGGTATCCCTGAACTGGTGTGTGTCAAGACAAGGGCACAATGCAAAGCTCAGGCTGAAAAAGTGGTGTTGGAGCCCGGAAAAAGGGCCCAACCCTCCAAGAGAAAAGAAAAGAAGACTGGGGAATCAGCGTCAACACAACAAGAGAAAGAGAACCCATCTTCCCAGGAAGAAGTTCTGCCCTCTGAGGGAACTGAGCCCATGGAGTTAGAACCTTATCAGGTTGAGCTCCTAGGCCCAGGGGGACCCACAAGGGAACAGTTGTGTAAGGGGCAAGAAACATGTCCCTCTCTTGAAGGCCTTAGGCAGCAAGCTGCTGAAGAGACAAAGGGAAAAATCACTGGAACACATAGAGTCTATTGGGAAGATGGACTCCTCTACACTGAGGCAAGAGATCCCAAACCTGGTGCCACTAGGAGAGTGGTAGTTCCTCAGGAGTTTAGGAAGTTCATTCTGACCTTAGCTCATGGTATTCCACTTGCTGGGCATTTGGGACAAACCAAGACTTGGGAAAGGTTAATTAACCATTTCTATTGGCCCAACATGTCCCAGAAGGTAAAGGAGTTTTGTGTCTTCTGTGCCACCTGTCAAGCCAGTGGTAAGACAGGTTGACACCCAAAGGCCCCCCTCATTCCACTTCCAGTGGTGGGGGTCCCCTTTGAAAGAGTGGGTGTGGACATATTGGGTCCACTTGAACCTCCCACAGCCTCAGGGAACCAGTATATCCTAGTGGTAGTAGATCATGCCACTAGGTACCCTGAAGCAATTCCCCTTAGGTGCACCCCTGCCCCTGCAGTAGCTAAAGCACTCATTGGTATCTTTACCAGAGTGGGATTTCCTAAGGAGGTGGTGTCTGACAGGGGTACCAACTTCATGTCAGCATACCTGAAGCATATGTGGAATGAGTGTGGGGTGACTTACATATTCACCCCACCATACCATCCACAAACCAATGGTCTTGTAGAAAGATTTAACAAGACATTGAAAGGCATGATCATGGGGCTCCCTGAAAAGCTCAAAAGGAGATGGGATGTCCTCTTGCCATATCTGCTTTTCGCCTACAGAGAGGTACCTCAGAAGGGAGTAGGGTTTTCCCCCTTTGAACTTCTGTTTGGCCATCCTGTAAGGGGACCACTAGCTCTTGTAAAAGAAGGCTGGGAGAGACCTCTTCATGAGCCTAAACAAGATATAGTGGACTATGTACTAGGCCTATGTTCCAGGATGGCAAAGTACATGGAGAAGGCAAGCAAAAACCTTGAGGCCAGCCAACAACTCCAGAAGATGTGGTATGACCAAAAGGCTGCTATGGTTGAATTTCAGCCAGGGCAAAAAGTCTGGGTTCTGGAGCCTGTGGCTCCCAGGGCACTTCAGGACAGATGGAGTGGCCCTTACCCAGTGCTAGAAAGAAAGAGTCAGGTCACCTACCTGGTATACCTAGGCACTAGCAGGACCCCCAAAAGGGTGATCCATGTGAACCGCCTCAAACTCTTTCATGACAGGGCAGATGTGAATCTGTTGATGGTAACAGATGAGAACCAGGAAGCTGAGATTGAACCTCTCCCTGATCTTCTCTCCACAGACCCTAAAGGTGGCTCAGTTGATGGAGTGGTCTATTCAGACACCCTCTCTAGCCAACAGCAATCTGACTGTAGGAAGGTCCTACAACAGTTTGCTGGGCTCTTTTCCCTAACCCCTGGTCAGACACACCTGTGTACCCATGATGTGGACACAGGAGGAAGCATGACTGGCAAAAACAAAATTTTCAGACAGTCTGACCAAGTTAAGGAAAGCATCAAAGTGGAAGTCCACAAGATGCTGGAATTGGGAGCCATTGAGCACTCTGACAGCCCATGGGCTAGCCAAGTGGTCTTAGTCCCCAAACCACACACCAAAAATGGAAAGAGAGAGATGAGGTTTTGTGTGGACTACAGATGACTTAATTCTGTCACCAAGACAGATGCTCATCCCATTCCAAGGGCAGATGAATTAATTGACAAACTAGGTGCTGCCAGATACTTAAGCACCTTTGAATTGACAGCAGGGTACTGGCAAATCAAAATGGCACCAGGAGCAAAAGAAAAGACAGCATTCTCCACACCTGATGGGCACTATCAGTTTACTGTTATGCCCTTTGGTTTAAAGAATGCCCCTGCCACCTTCCAAAGGTTGGTGAATCAAGTCCTTGCTGGCTTGTAGTCCCTTAGTGCAGCTTATCTTGACGATATTGCTGTCTTTAGCTCCAGCTGGCAGGATCACCTGGTCCACCTGAAGAAGGTTTTGAAGGCCCTGCAAGCAGCAGGCCTCTCCATCAAGGCACCCAAATGTCAGATAGGGCAGGGAACTGTGGTTTACTTGGGACACCTTGTAGGTGGAGGCCAAGTTCAGCCACTCCAGCCCAAGATCTAGACAAATCTTGACTGGGCAGCTCCAAAAACCCAGACTCATGTCAGGGCATTCCTTGGCTTGACTGGGTATTACAGGAGGTTTGTGAAGGGATATGGATCAATAGTGACACCCCTCACAGAACTTACCTCCAAGAAAATGCCCAAGAAGGTAAACTGGACTGTAGAATGCCAACAGGCCTTTGACACCCTGAAACAAGCTATGTGCACAGCACCAGTTCTAAAAGCTCCTGATTACTCCAAGCAGTTAATTGTGCAGACTGATGCCTCTGAACATGGGATAGGGGCAGTTTTGTCCCAAACAAATGATGATGGCCTTGACCAGCCTGCTGCTTTCATTAGCAGCAGGTTACTCCCCAGGGAGCAGCGTTGGAGTGCCATTGAGAGGGAGGCCTTTGCTGTGGTTTGGTCCCTGAAGAAGCTGAGACCATACCTCTTTGGTACTCACTTTGTAGTTCAAACTGACCACAGACCTCTCAAATGGCTAATGCAAATGAAAGGTGAAAATCCAAAACTGTTGAGGTGGTCCATCTCCCTACAGGGAATGGACTTTATAGTGGGACACAGACCTGGGACTGCCCATGCCAATGCAGATGGCCTTTCCAGGTTCTTCCACTTAGAAAATGAAGACTCTCTTGGGAAAGGTTAGTCTCATCCTCTTTCTTTTGGGGGGTGGGTTATGTAAGGAAATGCCTCCTTGGCATGGTTACCCCCTGACTTTTTGCCTTTGCTGATGCCAAGTTATGATTTGAAAGTGTGCTGAAGCCTGCAAACCAGGCCCCAGCACCAGTGTTCTTTCCCTAAAACTGTACCTTTGTTTCCACAATTGGCACACCCTGGCATCCAGGTAAGTCCCTTGTAACTGGTACCCCTGGTACCAAGGGCCCTGATGCCAAGGAAGGTCTCTAAGGGCTGCAAAATGTCTTATGCCACCCTGGGGACCCCCACTCAGCACAGACACACTGCTTGCCAGCTTGTGTGTGCTGGTGGGGAGAAAATGACTAAGTCGACATGGCACTCCCATCAGGGTGCCATGCCAACCTCACCCTGCCTATGGCATAGATAAGTCACCCCTCTAGCAGGCCTTACAGCCCTAAGGCAGGGTGCACTATACCACAGGTGAGGGCATAGGTGCATGAGCTCTATGCCCCTACAGTGTCTAAGCAAAATCTTAGACATTGTAAGTGCAGGGTAGCCATAAGAGTATATGGTCTGGGAGTCTGTCATACACGAACTCCACAGCACCTCAATGGCTACACTGAAAACTGGGAAGTTAGGTATCAAACTTCTCAGCACAATAAATGCAAGCTGATGCCAATGTACATTTTATTGTGAAATACACCCCAGATGGCATCTTAGAGATGCCCCCTGAAAACATACCCGACTTCCAGTGTGGGCTGACTAGTTTTACCAGCCTGCCACACACCAGACATGTTGCTGGCCACATAGGGAGAGTGCGTTTGTCACTCTGTGGCTAGTAACAAAGCCTGTGCTGGGTGGAGGTACTTCTCACCTCCCCCTGCAGGAACTGTAACACCTGGCGGTGAGCCTCAAAGGCTCACCCCCTTTGTTACAGCGCCCCAGGGCACTCCAGCTAGTGGAGATGCCTGCCCCCTCCGGCCACGGCTCCACTTTTGGCGGCAAGGCCGGAAGAGAAAACAAGGAGGAGTCACTGGCCAGTCAGGACAGCCCCTAAGGTGTCCTGAGCTGAGGTGACTCCGACTTTTAGAAAACCTCCATCTTGCAGATGGAGGATTCCCCCAATAGGATTAGGGATGTGCCCCCCTCCCCTCAGGGAGGAGGCACAAAGAGGGTGTAGCCATCCTCAGGGCTTGTAGCCATTGGCTAATAACCCCCCAGACCTAAACACACTCCTAAATTGAGTATTTAGGGGCTCCCAGAACCTAGCAAAATAGATTCCTGCAACCTGAAGACGAAGAAGGACTGCTGACCTGAAAGCCCTGCAGAGAAGACAGAGACACCAACTGCTTTGGCCCCAGCCCTACCGGCCTGTCTTCCCACTTCAAGAAAAACTGCAACAGCGATGCGTTCCACAGGGTCCAGCGACCCCTGAAGCCTCAGAGGACTACTCTGCATCTCCCGAGGACAGCGGCTCTGCTCCAAAGAAGAAACATCTTTGCAACAAAGAAACAATTTTAAAAGAACTCCACGTTTCCCGCCGGAAGCGTGAGACTTTGCACTCAGCACCCGACGCCCCCGGCTCGACCTGCGGAGAAACAACACTACAGGGAGGACTCCCCGGCCACTGCGACCCTGTGAGTAGCCAGAGTTGACCCCCCTGAGCCCCCCCAGCGACGCCTGCAGAGGGAATCCAGAGGCACCCCCTGACGGCGACTGCCTGCTTCTAAGAACCCGAAGCCTGGTAAAGACACTGCACCCGCAGCCCCCAGGACCTGAAGGATCCGACCTCTAGTGCAGAAGCGACCCCCAGATGGCCCTCTCCCTTGCCCAGGTGGTGGCTACCCCAAGGAGCCCTCCCTTGCCTGCCTGCTTCGCTGAAGAGACCCCTGGGTCTCCCATTGAACTCCATTGCAAACCCGACGCCTGTTTGCACTCTGCACCCGGCCGCCCCCGTGCCGCTGAGGGTGTACTTTTTGTGCTGACTTGTGTCCCCCCCAGTGCCCTACAAAACCCCCCTGGTCTGCCCTCCGAAGACGCGGGTACCTACCTGCTGGCAGACTGGAACCGGGGCACCCCCTTCTCAATTGAAGCCTATGTGTGTTGAGCACCACTTTGACCTTTGCACCTGACCGGCCCTGAGCCGCTGGTGTGGTAACTTTGGGGTTGCCCTGAACCCGCAACGGTGGGCTACCTTAGACCCAACTTTGAACCCTGTAGGTGGTTTACTTACCTGCAAACCTAACAAACACTTACCTCCCCCAGGAACTGTTGAAAATTGCACTGACTCGTTTTAAAATAGCTTATTGCCATTTTTGTGAAAACTGTACATGCTATTTTGCTGATTCAAAGTTCCAAAAGTACCTAAGTAAAATACCTTTCATTTGAAGTATTACTTGTAAATCTTGAACCTGTGGTTCTTAAAATAAACTAAGAAAAGATATGTTTCTATACAAAAACCTATTGGCCTGGAATTGTCTTTGAGTGTGTGTTCCTCATTTATTGCCTGTGTGTGTACAACAAATGCTTAACACCACCCTCTGATAAGCCTACTGCTCGACCACACTACCACAAAATAGAGCATTAGAATGATCTCTCTTTGCCACTATCTTACCTCTAAGGGGAACCCTTGGACTCTGTGCACACTATTTCTTACTTTGAAATAGTACATACAGAGCCAACTTCCTACACTCAATTAATAATAATTTTAGATCATAAGTTTTGCGGTACATGTGGTTATAATTCACCAAAATACATTTTCACATTCATTTATCATTTCACATTGAACTCCAGGTGGCTGGCACCATGTCAGCCACAATTAAAACATACACGTATTATTTTTCTAACACATGTTTCTCTATTTAGGTCTTTTAATACACATTAATCATTTCAATTTGGTTACACATATTTTGTTAATCATGTTTGCTCTCTAACACCAGCGCTAGGAGATTTTGTAGAAGGTGCTGGTGTTCACGTGATTCCAGCTTGTCCTGTAGGTCTTCAGCATTAAATGTATTTCTAGTAAGCACCACACTTTCTAATGTCGTCAGCAAGAATATTGGGGAGATTATGAACCAATGTTAACTGAGTCAACTCAGTCAAATTGCCTTGTTGGAGGCTTTCTCAGCAGGCAATGCAATGGCATATTTTTGTGCAGGGTTCACACAGCCATTGAGTAAGGTGTTCCCTGGCATTTAAGGCATTAGAAGATCTTGTGCAGAAGTATTTTCCTGGGGGTCTTAGGAAGTCTTTTTGCGGGTTAATTTCACACATATCGATACAGTTTTACTGCTGCACGCATATTGATGCGAAATTATAAAGCTGTTGTTGTCAAAAGCACGGAAAAGGAAGCAATCAACTTAATAAACTACCAACATGTGCTTTTTTGTTCCAGTTTAGGCTACTGTACTGTCCAGTATTTCTTGCCAATTTGTAAATAGGCATCATTAGGCAAACATAAGCGGTGGCTGTACTCGCTCCAGGTTAAAGTTATGTTAATGTAGCCACACAGTGTTTGTGATAATCCCAGTCCTGGCAACAGCAGTTTGTTTCAAGCTGAAGACCTACATAGTGGCTAGATCTTCAAAGACCATGCCACCACTCAACCACACTCTCATTACATCAAATATCTGTCATCCCGACCAGCAAGAAACACACTCATTGGGTGTGTTATAGGTAGTGGGCCATGTCCAGAATGCCAAGCATAACTTTACAACAGTTATATTGTTTGTGCTGTGATAAGATGAAGCAGAAGAACCTTTGATGCATGAGATACCTGTTGGCTATTAACTCATAATACAGATTATTAAAATATAGCCAAAGATCAACCATATCCCTTCAACAGCTGTAAGGGTCTGGTCAGGTCAACTGATATAGGGTGATGACATAAGATGGTTGACCTACCTGCCAAATAGCTAATCAGTGTCCAGACCGAGAAGAACTTCCAGAACATGCTGACTTTCAGTGCAATGTGGAATAGTTGGTGGGGACATATAAATAATCTAAATTGTACAAATATAAATTTACATGTGTAGATTCATTCACATGTAAAGATGCAGGCTTACATGTCTTCACCCCTTAAAGCAGGTGGTGGACCGTACCCAAATATAACTTATAAGCTTGAAGGTACTATTAGTAAATTTTCACACATAGGCAGAAGTCTCTGGCATTAAGGCTGAGACCTCCATATGGTAAAGTAAGGGGTAAAATGAAAACGTTTTAAAATCATCTGTAGCCAGGTGACCGAGACACTAGTAAACAAGCCTTCTTTCCCACAGGCCGGCTCCTATCCCTTTAAGAAAAACCTCCTAGCAGCTGAGAGGGTGAGAGTATAGGAGTGGTTTGGGACAAGAAACCAGGACAAAGAGACGGTAGAGAATCCTGGAAGAGCATCGTTGTAGTCGTCGTGGTTGGAGGTGTAGTTAAAAAGAAACAACACAGAGAGGAAGGAATATGCAAGGTTCTGAAGTCTACAATGTATTCGGAACAGAGACGCGCAGCAAGCAGAAGGAACAGCGTGGCTTGGAGGCGAAAGTAGATAAGACTTGCCAGCCCAGGGGGACATTGGCGGATGAAGAGGAACCCTGCCGGCAGTCAGATTGTCCCAGCAATGCTCCCGCAGGAGCGTGGCTAACAAGGGTGTGTGGCCAGGTATGGGTCTGAGGAATGCTGGTCAGGGCGAGAAAATGAAACTTCCTTGGCAAAGCCCGTAATTCTTCGCATAAACAGGCATGTCGTTCAATCGTTAAAGTGGACTCCTTTCGTTTGTTTTCTTTTTCCCTTATGTATTTTCCATGGTGTTAATTTCGGGGTTCGGTGGTAGGAGCACTCGAGGATCACTTCAAAGTGGCAAAACATTGGGGCTAACTCCTTGTTCCTATACAGAAAGCGCTATACACTAAAAGCACTAAGTTGGAAAAAGTGGTCACTAAAACACTGTAAGCACGGTGCAGGTGACGGTACACAGCCCCCTGTCAGGAATGTAGACACTCACCTGCATATATTTCCCTCTTCCCAAGGGACTGGCGGCGTGGTGTCCCCCACCGGGCCGGGAGCGAGAACAAAAGAAAGAAATAGAGTTATTCCCCAAATCAGATCCTGTGTTTTTTGTTGTGAACAGTAAATAAAGGACTACAGGTATAATCAATTGACTCTGACCACTTGCTACTGCCTAAAAGCCTACATCATCCAAAAGGATGAAAAAGTATTTTAATGTAAACTAAAAAGGTAATTGAACTTAAATAATAATTATTAACCTAGGGCTTAAATACATAAAATATATTATTTAATTGATCATTGTAATCATTAAAAAATGTATTTGTTTAATTTACATCTAATTTAGATTTGCTATTAAAAGATATATTTTTCAACAAAAATTTAAATTTGATCGGCTATAACCATTAACCCTGTGTGTGTGTGTGTTTGTGTGTGTGTGTGTGTGTGTGTATGTGAAATTTAAAATTCAAAGTAGTTGATTTTTTAAAATTTTATACTACGTCTCTGCCTCCATTGTTTTCAATGGGAGTGTGTTGCAGTCGCTGTGAGTTGCCCTGTGTGGTGCTGAACTTATTCCATGGCTAAGGCAAGTACATTTACTACTGGTTGGTTCCTTTTTGACTGTAATACACTTAGAAGTGCAGTTTCTGAATAGCATTGGGCTTACTTTTTTGAGAGTGGATATTTCTATTTGCATGTCCCTCCCTAAACGCCTACTCATCCGCCTTTATGCCCCTCTTTTAGCACTTTGATCTCTTTCCATTTAGTAGTAAGTAGTCTCCATGTTCCAGTAACTCCCTCAGGTTTCTCCCGCATGTACTACCAAATCGTATACCTATGTGTGTGAGGACCTCTGCAACGAGGATCGATTTCTCACCATAGAATAGGTAGGATAGTAGGCCAATAGTTTCAGATTAGCATGTTGTAGTACTTGAGCAGTATTACTGTACTATTACTAAATGTATTACAAACTGCAATTTGTGGATAGGCCGCAAAAGACCTGCTTAAATAGCTATTGTCTTGTAATGCAGTCCCCGGCTATTGACGCAATGACAGGACAATTAACATATTTTATGTGGAACCACAACAGCAGATGGATTGTGGGAAGTAGCAGGTCTCCCTTAAGGGGCTCCCACCCCAGAATGTTGGATGAAGGAGTGAGTCAATATCAATAAAGTTAGTCAGTGACTCAACTCCTCAAAAACATTTGATTTTCCACCTCTACTTCTGGACACAGTCAGAAGAAGTTCACAAAAGGTAACTAATGACTGTCAGGGTTTGACTGAAATCAAAATGTCAGGAGAGGGACTGCCCGGAAATGGCTGGGTTGGGGTTAAACTCCAGATATTATAACTGCTTTGGAATGTGAATGAACTAGCGATTAAGGGCCATATGTACGAAGTATTTTTCCCATAGACAGAGAATGGGTAAAAACCTTTGATACATCTGGCCCATTTGGCCTTAAAGGTATTCCTCAAATTTGGGAGGGGTGTGATTGTGGAGATGTATGCTCTGGAAAGTTGTTTTCAATATTTATGACATGACCTAATTGACTGTAAAGTTAGTGAAGGGGCCTATTATTGAATGGGGGGGAAGGCGATTGTGTGTCAGTTCCATAGGTAGGCATGGCCACTTTTGAGAATGGCTAGTGATGCCTGTTCACAAAACTATAGTTTCTGATTTTATCGATATCTGTAATTTGTGCCATAAAGTGATAATTGTCTGAAATTATTATCTTGCCTGAACAGATACAATCTCAGGATAGAATGGAATTTGGAAATCAGACCGCAGTGACAGAATTCATCCTATTGGGACTCACTGACGACCCAAAACTTCAGGGTCCACTCTTTGTTTTGTTTCTTCTGTTCTACGTCTTATCACTACTTGGAAACATTAGTATCATAGCGTTAATCACCATTGACCCGTGTCTCCACACCCCTATGTACTTTTTTCTAAGTAATTTGTCTGTTTCTGATTGCTGTTACTCCTCTGTCATTGCTCCCAAAATGTTGGCAG
Source organism: Pleurodeles waltl (assembly GCF_031143425.1). Lineage (NCBI taxonomy): Eukaryota > Metazoa > Chordata > Amphibia > Caudata > Salamandridae > Pleurodeles > Pleurodeles waltl. Next base: position 1,025,111,523 of record NC_090443.1, on the reverse strand, counting down.
ATTTTGTCTCAAGCAAGAAGGTGATCTCTTTCATCGGTTGTGCAGCCCAGAGTTATTTCTTCACAGTGTTTGCAACCATCGAGGCCTACATGTTGGCGGCCATGGCTTACGACCGCTATGCCGCTATCTGCCACCCTCTACTGTATCCACTTATCATCAACAGGGACGTGTGCATACTGCTGGTGACCACCGTCTACTTGGGAGCCTTCTTCACTGCAGCAGTATACATTGGGTGCATCTTCAACACCTCCTTCTGTGGACCTAACATCATCGACCATTTCTACTGTGACCTGATGCCACTGATGAATCTCTCCTGCTCTGACACATTTGTACGAAGGACAGTGATTTTTTCAGTGGTGTTTTCCTTTGGCCTCACCTGTTTTGTAGTCACATTAGCATCGTATGTCTATATCGTCGCCGCCATTTTGAATATCCGCACCACTGTGTGCAGGCCCAAGGTCTTCTCTACCTGCGGCTCCCACCTGGCTGTTGTCTCACTGTTCTACGGCACTTCTCTCTTCACATACCTTCAAATTCCTTCCAGAGACTCTGTTACGCAAAATAAGGTGTTGTCTGTGTTTTATACACTGGTAAATCCAATGCTGAACCCCCTCATTTACAGCCTGAGAAATGAGGAGGTGAAGGGGGCAGTTTCGAAATGTCTGCGTGCAAAAATAAATTTCATTGTATAATCCAATCCTACCTAGTGTTGTTGACATTCGTATGATACCTTCGGTTAAATCACACACACACACACACACACCCTTCATATATGTGTGCCTAGCACTTCACAGCTATCAAAGACTATCCGAAGGGGACTGTTATAATGTATCAGTTGTCCGAAAATGATATAATTGTGTATACATGTTATGATATGTGCAGCCAACAGCCTATGTGCATGTACTCCACAAATACAGCACCCTCACAATCAACAATCAAAATTGTGCCCAGGTGCATCCACGTCCATGCTCTTAACTTAGCTAGAAAAGGCATTTGACTGTATGCACTGTTGCCTCAAAGAAATCCTCCAGAAAATGGAGTTTGGCCCCAAATTTTGAGCTTATGCCCGGGTCCTTTATGCCTTCCAGTGTGCCTAATTGTGCATAATTAGGGTCGTATCACATAAATTCACAATTTGGCGAGGGACTAGACAAGTTGCTCCCTGTCTCCTTTCCGGTTCGCACTGGCCATTGAACCGCTGGCAGTCTGGGTCTGCTGTGATGTCCAGGTGTGGGGCTTCGACTGGTGCCTACCGACTGAGGACCGGATAGCCCTGTATGCAGATGTTTTGATGTTCCTCGTGCACCCAGCAGAGATGGGCTCCCCCCTACTTTACACCTTTGAGAACTTTGGAACAACCTCAAGCCTAACAGTTAACTGGACCAAATCCCTTTTGGTCCCCATATAAGGAGACCACCAGAACGAGAATTGGCACCCTAAGCTCCCCATACGCATACTCAGCTTCCTGTATTTGGAAGGTCACATCTCCTGGAAACCTCATCTCACTTGGAGTTTCAACTTAAGCACGCTGGTGTGGAGAGCCAGACAGCATACGGCCCAATGGGACAAGCTCCCCTGACCTTCAAAGGTAGGATAGCCACGTTTCCTATATGCCCTTCAGAACTACCCACTCCATATCCCACAATCCAGATTCGCTTCACCACAAAGCCCTGGACTGGCTCACCTCCTTCCTCTCCAAAAGAACTCAAAGAGTTTGCCTCCCTCCTTTCCAGTCTACAGCCACCAAGATCATCTGTGGGTCCCCCAAGGATCCTCCCTCAGCCTCACCCTCTTCAACATCTACATGGTCCCTCTCGCCAACATACCCTGCCCCACTGCATCACCATAATTTCATACGCTGATGACACCCAGATCATCATCTCCTTCACTAGGAACCCAGCTACCGCCAAGAATAACCTGCACGCCGGGCTCCTCGACATCGCCAACTGGATGACAGCAAGCCACCTCAAATTGAACTCAGACAAAACAGAGATCATCATCTTCAGCCCCAACAAGGCAACATGGAATGACTCTTGGTGGCCCACTACCCTCGGACCACCCCCAACACCCACCACCAACACACGCAACCTTGGCATCATACTGGACTCGTCGCTCTCCATGACCCAGCAAATCAACGCCATATCATCCTCCTGCTTCAAAACCCTTCACATGCTACGCAATACTTTCAAATGGATTCCTTTAGAAAGAAGAAGAAAAGCCACCCACGCTCTCATAAGCAGCAGACTGGACTACAGCAACAGCCTCTACACAGGTACCACAGCCACGCTTCAAAGAAAACTCCAGCGAATCCAGAACGCAGCCGCACGTCTCATCCTCAACCTCCCTCGCCACAAACACATATCCACCCACCTCAGATCCCTACACTGGCTGCACTTCAACAAAAGGATCATTTTCAAAATCCTTGTCCACGCTCACAAAGCCCTCCACGGCAGTGGACCGGCCTACCTCAACGAACGAGTCAACTTCCACATACCAACTCGATAGCTCCGCCGACCTCGGCCTCGCTACAGTCCGCCGCATCCAACGCACAACCTCCGGCAGGAGATCCTTCTGCCACCTCGCTGCCAAAACCTGGAACTCCCTCCCCACCAACCTACGCAAGACCCAGGACCTTCTAACCTTGAGAAAGCACCTCAAAACATGGCTTTTCGAGCCCCGGTGCCTTGAGACCCAACCTGATGAGTAGTGCACTTAAGAAATGTATTTGATTTGATTTGATTTGATTTGATCTAATAGCAATGGGGAGGAAATTCATATAGCCATACAAACCCCCACATGTATCCCTGGGCAAATGTGTTCGCATGGTATATGAAGGTTGGCTAGGGATGACTGAAATATGCCTCTACTAAAGGGCTGCCCAACTACTGACCATTAATGACTGGATGCATAGGGGACGAGGGGATGCCACATTTCAGGGAGAGCTGGCTCTTGTAGATGTCAACACCTTGACAGGTCCCCAATATGGCGCACCCATTCCTGACACTCTCCCGGAGCCAAACCAGGTTGTGTTCTGTGTGTGGAGAGTGGCCCTGTGGATCAGGTGGGACTGCAGACTCACCCTGGAGAGACCCTTGTGGGAAGGCAGGTGGATGACTCAGGTGGTGCAGCTAGAGGGATTTTGGGGCTGGGACTGCACTTGGATCTCATGTTTGGGGGATGTATGGGACCGGTCCCATATGAAAACCTTTCAAACCCTCAGAGAGGACTTTAAACTATCTAATCCCCAATTCCACAGATATTTACAAATATGGCATGCACTCCAGACCTACAAAGACGACCTGGCAGACATCCCAGAGTACAACTCCTTGCAGTGGTGACTGCTTATGGCCCCCTGGGACAGGGTGGGGTCTCTCAGATATACAAGACCCTACTAATGCATTCACCTGACCTGATGTGCCCCCCAAAAGCAAAATGGATGGAGTGGGTGGGAGAAGTGGATGAGGCTGACTGGCGAAAGGCGTGTATGGCACCCCGAGTGATGGCTGTTTCGGCGCGACTCAGACTTATACAGATCAAATATTTACACCAAGCATTCTTCACACCTCATAGACTATGGACGGCTCAAATCCATGCTTCCCCAGCAGGCCCCAGGTACCAAGACTCGAACACAGATTTCTTCCACATGGTGTGGTCCTCTCCTATTATCCACAGCTACTGGGTGAATATTCTGTCTTCCCTATCATGTGTAGTGAGCACACATATAAAGACGCACCCTAAAGTAACACTTTTGGGCATCCTAGATGGCTTAGGAGGTCCCCAGGGGGGCAGAATCCTAGTATTGCGAGGCATCACTTTTGGCAAAAGAGTTATTACCAAACACTGGAACTCCCCCACCCCTGCACCTTCAACAAGATTGTGGGCAAACAGCATGGAGTGGTGCACGAAATTGAGGAACCCACTAACACAGCGAAGGTATTCCCAGGCAAATATGTGAAAGTAAGGGAAAATGGTGACTTAGCATGGTTTGAACGGGTAGATCCACAAGCGTATACCCATTTGATAAATATGCTCGAGTGTGGAGAAGGAGATTTGTGATCTGGAAGGGATCAAGTTGGTGTGGTTTTCAAGTATCTCTGTTAAAGCAACCTTGACGGAGGTCCAATGTTTGTTCATAATAAAATATAAGATGTACGCACAACGCTACTTTTCTCAGATGTATATGATGTACCTAAACATGTGTAAACCTGAACGAGTGCCGTCGAAATGAGCAAACACATTTTCTAACGTTTAAATGGGTGTGGCTCCAAATAGAATAAACCCTTACATTTACTCTTGTAGGACTCATGGTTTGTCCCTGAATTTTAGGAGTAAGCCAGAAGCATTCCAGGAACAGTCCTGGAATTCAGGATTACATTTACAGCACAAGAGTAAGACATGCCTAGTCATAGCAAAGTATTTGTGGATCGGGTCCTAGGTGTTGAAATGACAGTGACAGTGAGAAAGAGTGACACAAAGATCTTTCTGGCCATCATTTCAATCATGACTCAGGATTCACTGTCAGGTCTGTTAAGGGGAGGAAAGCTAGAACTGGGCTAATTCCTGAGTGGTTAGAGGAGGGTTGTAGAGATGTCTCCAGAGTGAAAGGAAAACAAACAATGAAGAGTTATTTTGATGCTAAACACAAAGTTTGACCCACGACTCTGTTTGTGGGATGTTGGGTTATATCAAGACATATAAAGCACTAGAGGTCAAAATTAGATTTCAAATTTGTAGGAATTTTCAGGTCCAAGTAGATTGCAGCTCTGCAAACTTAAAAGATGGTAGATGATGGCCCAAGCAAAATTTAATTTTGGTTGATGAGTGTTAGAAATTGGGTCTTTGGTTGACAGTTAGGTTACCCCCTGTTCAAGCAAGGACCCTCACTCTAGTCAGAGTAAAAGAGAATCACCCTCAGCTAACCCCTGCTTACCCCCTTGGTAGCTTGGCAGAGCAGTAGGCTTAACCTCAGAGTGCTAGGTGTTAAGTATTTGTACCAACACACACAGTAACTCAATGAAAACACTATAAAATGACACAACACCAGTTTAGAAAAATAGGAAATATTTAGTTAAACAAAACAAGACCAAAACGACAAAAAACCGACATACACAAGTCAAGTTATGAATTTTTAGAGATTAAACTCAAAAATAGCGCTTAGAAACAGAAATGCTTCGATGAGATGTTAACACAGCGTCGTGACGGAGTCGTTGCCAACAAGCCAATACCAGCGGCGCCGGACACGGAGTCGTGTAGACCCCCAAGTACAGTACCTTTGGTGAAGAGTGATAACAAGCCGATGCGCGAAGTCGGGGATCACAGCGTCTTTGCGAAACGTTGAATCCGTGCACTTCGAGCGCGTCGGTCACGACGTAGTGCGGCGACTTCAACGGAGTTGGGCCTGCGAAGAGCGTCGCGTTCCAGCGAAGGTCACAGCGTCGGGTGCAGGCGGCGTTACCGGATTCAGCAGCGGCGTCGGTCCAGAGTCGTCCGAAGTCGATTTCCTTGGATTTCCACCAGCATTCCTTTCAAGGGCCCAGGGACTGGATAGGGCACCACTTGTCAGAGCAGGAGTCTCTCCAGAGACTCCAGGTGCTGGCAGAGAGAAGTCTTTGCTGTCCCTGAGACTTCAAACAACAGGAGGCAAGCTCTAACTCAAGCCCTTGGAGATTTCTTCACAAGATGGAAGGCACACAAAGTCCAGTCTTTGCCCTCTTACTCTGGCAGAAGCAGCACTGCAGGAAAGCTCCACAAAGCACAGTCACAGGCAGGGCAGCACTTCTTCCTCAGCTATCAGCTCTTCTCCAGGCAGAGGCTCCTCTTGGTTCCAGAAGTGTTTCTAAAGTCTGTAGATTTGGGTGCCCTTCTTATACCCATTTTAGTCTTTGAAGTCACCTTTCTTCAAAGGGGACTCACACCTACTTGTGAAATCCTGCCTTGCCCAGGCAAGGCCTCAGACACACACCTGGGGGTTGGAGTCTGCATTGTCAGAGGCAGGCACAGTCCTTTTAGATGAGAGTGACCACTCCACCCCTCCCTTCTAGCAGAGATGGCTAATCAGGAAATGCAGGTTACACCCCAGCTCCCTTTGTGTCACTGTCTAGTGCAAGGGGAAAAACAACCCAACTGTCAAACTGACCCAGACAGGGAATCCACAAACAAGGCACAGAATGGTTTAAGCAAGAAAATGCTCACTTTCTAAAAGTGGCATTTTCAAACGTACAATCTTAAAATCAACTTTACTAAAAGATGTATTTTTAAATTGTGAGTTCAGGGACCCCAAACTGCCCATGTCCACCTACTCTCTAGGGGAATCTACACTTTCATCATATTTAAAGGTAGCCCCCATGTTATCCTATGAAAGAGAGACAGGCCTTGCAACAGTGAAAAACGAAGTTGGCAGTATTTCACTGTCAGGACATATAAACCACATTACTAAGGGCCTGATTCTAACTTTGGAGGACGGTGTTAAACCGTCCCAAAAGTGGCGGATATACCACCTACCGTATTACGAGTTCCATAGGATATAATGGACTCGTAATACGGTAGGTGGTATATCCGCCACTTTTGGGACGGTTTAACACCGTCCTCCAAAGTTAGAATCAGGCCCTATATGTCCTACCTTATCCATACACTGCACCCTGCCCTTGAGGCTACCTAGGGCCTACCTTAGGGGTGCCTTACATGTAAAAAAAGGGGAGGTTTAGGCCTGGCAAGTGGGTACACTTGCCAAGTCGAATTTATAGTGTAAAAGTACACACACAGACACTGCAGTGGCAGGTCTGAGACATGATTACAGTTACTTATGTGGGTGGCCCAACCAGTGCTGCAGGCCCACTAGTAACATTTGATTTACAGGCCCTGGGCACCTCTAGTGCACTTTACTAGGGACTTAACAGTAAAACAAATATGCCAATCATGGAGAACCAATTATGTACACATTTTAAACAGGAGCACTTGCACTTTAGCACTGGTTAGCAGTGGTAAAGTGCCCAGAGTAATAAAAACAGCAAAATCAGAGTCCAGCACACATCAACAACCTGGGGAACAGAGGCAAAAAGTTAAGGGAGACCACGCCAAGGATAAAAAGTCTAACAATGAGGTACTTAGTAGAATCTTTGCTGATAAAGTGCAAAGACCAAATGAACTATATCACAATTGTGTTTGTGATGTTACACTGTAGAGTCCTTCTAATGTAGTGGAGTGTTTGAATTTGTCTTCCTGTGTTCTCCAGTATTGGGATATCTTTCTTAGATTCGCATGCTTGAATCATTCTGCATCATCAAAGTGGGATTCCCACTGTAACTAGAAAGCAGTAGTTTAAATTTTTAACATTGAAATCAATGGAAAAAATCACTCGCTTTAACCCTTTTGCTGCCAGGTCTTTTCCCCCTCAGGGGCCAGGCCTTTTTTGGGCTATTTGAGGCAGTTCGCACTGAGACCCTCATACCTTTCTGCCCACATAAGCTACCCACACCAAATTTGTGTCCTTTTTTCCAACATCCTAGGCATTCTAGAGGTACCCAGAGTTTCTGGGTTCCCCTGAGTGAGACCAAGAAATGAGCCAAAATACAACGAAAACCTTTTTTTTTTTTTTTTTTTAAAAAGGGCTGCATAAGAAGGCTTGTGTTTTTTTCCCTGAAAATGGCATCAACAAAGGGTTTGCAGTGCTAAAATAACCAGCTTCCCTGCTTTCAGGAACCGGCAGACTTGAATCAGAAAACACAATTTTTCAACACAATTGTGGCATTTTACTGGGACATACCCCATTTTTACGATTTTTTGTGCTTTCAGCATCCTTCCCGTCAGTGACAGAAATGGGTGTGAAACCAATGCTGGATCCCAGAAACCTAAACATTTCTGAAAAGTAGACAGAATTCTGAATTCAGCAATGGGTAATTTGTGTAGATCCTACAAGGGTTTCCTACATAAAATAACAACTGAAATAACAAAATATTGAAATTGAGGTGAAAAAAACTGCCATGTTTCTCTACGTTTTACTCTGTAACTTTTTCCTGTGATGTCAGATGTTTTAAAGCAATATACCGTTACGTCTGCTGGACTCTTCTGGTTGCAGGGATATATAGGGCTTGTAGGTTCATCAAGAACCCTAAGTACCCAGACCCAATAAATGAGCTGCACCTTGCAGTGGGTTTTCATTCTATACCGGGGATACAGCAATTCTTTTGGTGAAATATAAAGAGTGAAAAATAGGTATCAAGAAAACCTTTCTATTTCCGAAATGGTCACAAGATAAGGTGTTGAGAAGCAGTGGTTATTTGCACATCTCTGAATTCCGGGGTGCCCATACTAGCATGTGAATTACAGGGAATTTCTCACATAGATGTCTTTTTTACACACTGTCTTATATTTGGAAGGAAAAAATGTAGAGAAAGACAAGGGGCAATCACACTTGTTTTGCTATTCTATGTTCCCCCAAGTCTCCTGATAAAAACGGTACCTCACTTGTGTGGGTAGGCCTAGGGAGTAGGAATTTTGCGCCGGAGCGGTGATCCTACAAAGAAAAGTGAGGAAAATATACTTTTTTAAGCAAATTTTGAGGTTTGCAGAGGAGTCTGGGTAAAAAAATGTTGGGGGAACCACGCAAGCCACACCTCCCTGGACTCCTTGGAGTGGCTAGTTTAAAAAAATGTCTGCATTTGGTAGGTATTCCTAGACGAAGGCTGCACCAAGGACCAAAAACATAGGTGCCCCCTCCCCCCAAAACACAGGTAGTTTTGTAATATATCATTTTGATGTGTTTACGTATGTCTGTGATGTGCCAAACACCAAAAATGTGAAAAGAAACGCATTTAGGTTATGTGAAAAAGACCCCTCACCCACCAACCAAGTTGGTGGCATGCTTCATCATCGGGGTCCCACCCGAGACACCTAGTGTGTCACAAGTGTGCTGCGACGCCTGATTACAGTGGAGCAGGTTTTGTCATTTTTACCACATGTAAGGAAATGCCTCCTTGGCATGGTTACCCCCTGACATTTTGCCTTTGCTGATGCCAAGTTATGATTTGAAAGTGTGCTGAGGCCTGCTAACCAGGCCCCAGCACCAGTGTTCTTTCCCTAACCTGTACCTTTGTTTCCACAATTGGCACACCCAGGCTTCCAGGTAAGTCCCTTGTAACTGGTACCCCTGGTACCAAGGGCCCTGATGCCAGGGAAGGTCTCTAAGGGCTGCAGCATGTCTTATGCCACCCTGGGGACCCCTCACTCAGCACAGACACACTGCTTGCCAGCTTGTGTGTGCTGGTGAGGATAAAATGACTAAGTCGACATGTCATTCCCCTCAGGGTGCCATACCAACCTCACACTGCCTATGGCATCGATAAGTCACCCCTCTAGAAGGCCTTACAGCCCTAAGGCAGGGTGCACTATACCATAGGTGAGGGCATAAGTGCATGAGCACTATGCCCGTACAGTGTCTAAGCAAAACCTTAGACATTGTAAGTGCAGGGTAGCCATAAGAGTATATGATCTGGGAGTCTGTCATGCACGAACTCCACAGCACCATAATGGCTACACTGAAAAATGGGAAGTTTGGTATCAAACTTCTCAGCACAATAAATGCACACTGATGCCAGTGTACATTTTATTGTGAAATACACCCCAGAGGGCATCTTAGAGATGCCCTCTGAAACCATATCCGACTACCAGTGTGGGCAGACTAGTTTTAGCAGCCTGCCACACACCAGACATTTTGCTGGCCACATGGGGAGAGTGCCTTTGTCACTCTGTGGCTAGTAACAAAGCCTGTACTGGGTGGAGGTGCTTCTCACCTCCCCCTGCAGGCACTGTAACACCTGGCGGTGAGCCTCAAAGGCTCACCCCCTTTGTTACAGCACCCCAGGGCACTGCAGCTAGTGGAGTTGCCCGCCCTTTCCGGCTATGGCCCCACTTTTGGCGGCAAGGCTAGAGGAGATAATGAGAAAAACAAGGAGGAGTCACTGGCCAGTCAGGACAGCCCCTAAGGTGTCCTGAGCTGAGGTGACTCTGACTTTTAGAAATCCTCAATCTTGCAGATGAAGGATTCCCCCAATAGGATTAGGGATGTGCCCCCCTCCCCTCAGGGAGGAGGCACAAAGAGGGTGTAGCCACCCTCAGGGCTAGTAGCCATTGGCTACTGCCCTCCCAGACCTAAACACACCCGTAAATTCAGTATTTAGGGGCTCCCAGAACCTAGGTAACTAGATTCCTGCAACCTAAGACGAAGAAGGACTGCTGAGCTCAAAAACCTGCAGAGAAGACGGAGACACCAACTGCTTTGGCCACAGCTCTACCGGCCTGTCTCCCCACTTCAAAAGGACTGCTACAGCGACGCGTTCCCCAAGGTCCAGCAACCTCTGAAGCCTCAGAGGACTACCCTGCATCTAAAAGGACCAAGAACTCCTGAGGACAGCGGCTCTGCTCCAAGAAAGAAGCATCTTTGCAACAAAGAAGCAACTTTGAAAGAACACACGTTTCCCGCCGGAAGAGTGGGACTTTGCACTCTGCACCCGACGCCCCCGGCTCGACTTACGGAGAACCAACACTACAGGGAGGACTCCCCAGCGACTGCAAGCCTGTGAGTAGCCAGAGTTGACCCCCCCTGACCCCACACAGCGACACCTGCAGAGGGAATCCAGAGGCTCCCCCTGACCGCGACTGCCTGCTTCAAAGACCCGACGCCTGGTAAGGACACTGCACCCGCAGCCCCCAGGACCTGAAGGATCCGACCTCCAGTGCAGGAGCGGCCCCCAGGTGGCCCTCTCCCTTGCCCAGGTGGTGGCTACCCCGAGGAGCCCCCACCCTTGCTTGCCTGCATCGCTGAAGAGACCCCTAGGTCTCCCATTGAACTACATTGCAAACCCGACGCCTGTTTGCACACTGCACCCGGCCGCCCCTGTGCCGCTCAGGGTGTACTTTTTGTGCTAACTTGTGTCCCCCCCGGTGCCCTACAAAACCCCCCCTGGTCTGCCTTCCGAAGATGCGGGTACTTACCTGCTGGCACCCCCTTCTCCATTGAAGCCTATGCGTTTTGGGCACCACTTTGACCTCTGCACCTGACCTGCCCTGAGCTGCTGGTGTGGTAACTTTTGGGGTTGCCCTGAACCCCCAACGGTTGTCTACCTTGGATCCAACTTTGAACCCTATAGGTGGTTTACTTACCTGAAAAACTAACACACACTTACCTCCCCCAGGAACTGTTGAAAATTGCACTGTGTCCAGTTTTAAAATAGCTTATTGCCATTTGTGTGAAAACTGTATATGCTATTTTGCTAATTCAAAGTTCCTAAAGTTCCTAAGTGAAATACCTTTCATTTAAAGTATTATTTGTAAATCTTGAACCTGTGAATCTTAAAATAAACTAAGAAAATATATTTTTCTAAATAAAAACCTATTGGCCTGGAATTGTCTTTGAGTGTGTGTTCCCCATTTATTGCCTGTGTGTGTACAACAAATGCTTAACACTACCCTCTGATAAGCCTACTGCTCAACCACACTACCACAAAATAGAGCATTAGAATTATCTCGTTTTGCCACTATCTTACCTCTATGGGGAACCCTTGGACTCTGTGCATGCTATTTCTTACTTTGAAATAGTGCATACAGAGCCAGCCTCCTACATTGGTGAATCAGCGGTGGGGTACAAGACTTTGCATTTGCTGGACTACTCAGCCAATACCTGATCACACAACTAAATTCCAAAAATTGTCATTAGAAACAGATTTTTGAAATTTGAGCTATTTTTCTAAATTTTTAAAAGTCCTGCTAGGACCCTGTGTTAGTCCCTGTTAGCATTTCTTTTAGAGTTTAAAAGTTTTGTAAAAGTTTGAATTAAGTTCTAGAGATAGTTTTAGATTCTTAAAAAGTATTCCAACTTTTAGAAACATAGGGGGTCATTACAACCTCGGCGGTCTTTTAACAAGACCGCCGAGGGACCGGCGTGCGAAAGACCGCCAGTAGTGGCGATTTGCCGCTCGGCGTATTATGACCGTTGGCTGCCCTCCGTCATTTTTCCGACGGAGATTCGCCAACAGCTATACATGCGGGCGGCGGGGAAGTGGAGGTTGCTCCACCGCCGCGCCAATAGAACACCGCCCAGCTAATCACGTCCTGTGATTCTGCGCGGCGGTGTTCTGTTGGCGGAGTGGTGTCGGCGGAGCTGCCCCCATGGCTCCCGTCTCCTCCCGGCGGATCGACGGAACAGGTAAGTCGATCGTCCGTTAGGGGAGGGGCGTGGGGGGTTGTTGTGTGGGTACATGGGGGTGCGCGTCTGTGTATGTAGGGGGTGTGTGAGTGCGTGTATGCTTGCGGGGGTGTTGCGTGTTTTGGGAATGAGTGCATGTATGTCTGTAGGTATGTCTGTGTGGATGTGTGCATGAATGTTTGAAGTGGGGGTACGTGTCTGACTGTGTGTGGATTTTGGCATGTATGTCGGTGTGTGCGCGTGTGTGTGTGTTGGTGGTGCCTGCGTGCGTGTCGGGTGTGTATGTGTAAGGTAATGTCGGGCGTCGGGGTGGGGAGGGGGGCCCTGCCACCTTTGGGGGAGGCAGGGGTGGTGGGGGGTGTAGGGGGGGAGTCGGGGTGGGGGGGGGGGGAGGAATTCCCTGGCACTGATAGTGCTTACCGCCATGGATTTCATGGCAGTTCCTACCGCTGGAAATCCACGGCGGTAAGCCGGGTCAAAATACCGGCGGAGGTATTGTGACGGCCGCCGGGCTGGAGACACAGGTCTCCAGCCCAGCGGGCGGAACAGAAAACCAGCAGATGACCATGGCGGTAACCGCCATGGTCATAATTCCACAAAGTAAGACGGCCAGCCTGTTGGCGGTCTTACCGCCGGTTTAACACCGACCGCCCGGGTTGTATTGACCCCCATAATGTCTAATGCAGAAGAGATAGTGATGGAACTCAACGCCACCCCTTACCTGCATCTTAGGATGTCAGAGTTAAGGTCTCTCAGCAAACTCAAAAAGATTAAAACTGGTTCAAACCCTACCAAAGTACAGCTCCAGGAGCTTTTGGCATAGTTTGCTAAAAACAACACCTCTGATGATAACTTCCCAGAAGGGGAAGCTAGGGATTTGGAGGAATTCCCACCTCCAGTCCTAGTTAGGGAGAACAGCGTCCCTCAAACCCTATCTCCACAAGTGATAGTCAGAGATGCTGCTTCTCTCACAGGAGAGTCCAGCAACTCTGGAAGCATTGAGGGCAGCCTCAATAAAGAGGACCCCCTGCTAGCCAGGATGGCCAAAAGATTGGCTTTAGAGAGACAGCTCCTACCCATAAAAAGGGAAAGACAAGAGATGGGTTTTGGTCCCATCAATGGTGGCAGCAACATAAATAGGGTCAGAGATTCTCCTGGCATGTTGAAAATCCCAAAAGGGATTGTAACTAAATATGAAGATGGTGATGAAATCACCAAATGGTTCACAGCTTTTGAGAGGGCTTGTGCAACCAGAAAAGTAACCAGATCTCACTGGGGTGCTCCCCTTTGGGAAATGTTCACTGGAAAGTGTAGGGATAGACTCCCCACACTCTCTGGGAAAGATGCAGAATCCTATGACCTCATGAAGGCTACCCTGATTGAGGGCTTTGGATTCTCCACTGAGGAGTATAGAATTAGGTTCAGGGGGGCTCAAAAATCCTCGAGCCAGACCTGGGTTGATTTTGTAGACTACTCAGTAAAAACACTGGATGGTTGGATTCAAGGCAGTGGTGTAAATGATTATGATGGGCTGTACAATTTATTTGTGAAAGAACACCTGTTAAGTAATTGTTTTAATGATAAACTGCATCAGCATCTGGTAGACCTAGGACCAATTTCTCCCCAAGAATTGGGAAAGAAGGCGGACCATTGAGTCAAGACTAGGGTGACCAAGACTTCCACAGGGGGTGACCAAAAGAAAGGGGTCACCAAGACTCCCCAGGGAAGAGTGTTGAGACATCCAAGGGAAAAAGTAAAGAGTCTTCTATAGGGCCCCAAAAACCTACTCAGGAGGGAGGGTCCAGAGCCTCTTCACCATCCAATTTTGGGTACAAGGGTAAAAACTTTGATCCCAAAAAGGCCTGGTGTCGTAGCTGTAATCAGCAAGGACACTAAACTGGAGACAAGGCCTGTCCCAAGAAACGTCCGCTTCTAACTCTACTCCAGCTAACACTGGAATGGCCAGTCTCCAAGTGGGATCAACAGTGTGCCCAGAGCAAATCAGGGTTCACGCTGAAGCTACATTAGTCTCTGAGGGTGGGGTGGATTTAGCCACACTGGCTGCCTGGCCCCCTAATCTGCAAAAATACAGGCAGCAACTCTTAATTAATGTGACAAGTGTAGAAGGCCTGAGGGATACAGGTGCCATTGTCACCATGGTGACAGAGAAACTGGTTTCCCCTGGTCAATACCTGGCTGGACAAACTTATCCAGTCACCAACGCTGACAATCAGACTAAAGTACATCCCATGGCTATGGTAACTTTAGAGTGGGGAGGGGTCAATAGCCTCAAACAGGTGGTGGTCTCCTCAAATATCCCTATAGACTGTTTGCTTGGAAATGACATGGAGTCCTCAGCATGGGCTGAGGTAGAACTCAAAACTCATGCAGCCATGCTGGGTATCCCTGAACTGGTGTGTGTCAAGACAAGGGCACAGTGCAAGGCTCAGGGTGAAAAAGTGGTGTTGGAGCCTGGGAAAAGGGCCCAACCCTCCAAGAGAAAAGGAAAGAAGACTGGGGAACCAGCTTCAACACAACAAGAAAAAGAGAACCTCTCTTCCCAGGAAGAAGTTCTGCCCTCTGAGGGAACTGAGCCTATGGAGTTAGAACCTTATCAGGTTGAGCTCGTAGGCCCAGGGGGACCCTCAAGGGAACAGTTGTGTAAGGGGCAAGAAACCCGTCCCTCTCTTGAAGGCCTTAGGCAGCAAGCTGCTGAAAAGTCCAAAGGAAAAACAACAGGAACACATGGGGGGTCATTCTGACCTCGGCGGTAAAAGGCGCTTACCGCCGGTCAGAAGACCGCCATAACACCGCCGCGGCCGCGGGAAACCGCCACGGTCATTCTGACCCGCAATAGGCAAACCGCCAAAAACCCGACATCCACAAAAGTCCGCCACACCAACGGCCAGCGAAAAACTGGCGATGACCAAACCTCCACCGTCACGCCAACAGAAATACGCCCATACCATTCCGACCCACGAATCCACGCGGCGGTCTTTCAACCGCAGTATTCCATTGGCGGTACACTCCGCTGTGCTCAAAATACACACACACTTACAAAACACAACCACATTGGACAATTCAAAATACACACACCTGATACACATACAAACACCACTCCCACACACCCAATACAATATAAAACACACACCCACATCACCCACAAATCCCTATGACCACCATTTATTGACTAAGGCCAGAGAGAGACACTACCAGCAAGTACAGAGCATTCACAGGCACATAACACCATCACTCACACAACATCCACGCACAAAACACCACACTCACCTCACTCATCACCACAAACACCACCTCACACCTCATCCACACCACCCCATGGCACCCCAAAGACACCCCAGGTTTTCAGACGCTGAACTCAGGGTCATGGTGGAGGAAATAGTTCGGGTAGAGCCCCAGCTCTTCGGGGCACAGGTGCAGAACACCACCATTGCCAGGAAGATGGATCTATGGCAAAGAATAGTGGACAGGGTCAACGCTGTGGGTCAGCATCCACGAAATCGGGATGACATCAGGAAGCGGTGGAACGACCTACGGGGGAAGGTGCGTTCCATGGTATCCAGACACAACATCGCGGTGCAGAAGACTGGCGGCGGACCCCCACCTCAACCCCCAGAATTTACAACATGGGAGGATCAGGTCTTGGCGATCGGCGGAGGAATGGACTCTGGTAAGTCTAATCTCAACTACTTCATCCCCCCCACCAGCATGCCAAATCATACCCCCACCCTCCCCCCCACCCCATCACACATCCTCCTTGCTAATGTCTCACCATCACAACCCACCCATCCCAACACCAAGCCCTGCATGCGACCACAAACTATGGACACCCATCACCTAAGCATGCCCACTGCACATACCCATCCCCCCCCCAAACCACCGTCACAACAGCCCCCACAAGGGAATGCCAGCACTGGGGTACACGGGCACCCACCCATTGCCCAGGAGGGTCCAGAAATGTCCATTCCACCCCCAGAAGAGGCCCACAGTGATGACAGCAGCTCTGTCTCCCTGGACCCAGATGACCAGCCTGGCCCATCGGGGACCTCGGGACAGTCGGTTCCCCACAGACAGCCACAGGCCACAGCAGACCTACCCCCCTCTGGGAACACCAGCACAGCACCCACCCAGCGGGCCCATGCCTCTGTCTCCAGGACACGTCAATCAGCGGTGTGTCCACCACTACAGGGCACCCAGGTTAACCCAACACCCCAACAACAACAGGGACCTCGGGGCAGTGGTAGTGGGCACACGGTCCAGGGGACAGAGGCCCAGGGAAACAGGGGAACTGGGAGGGCTACTGTGCGGCAGGGTGGGGACAGGCCTAGGGAACCCACTCTCCACGAGGCCCTATCCTCCATCATGGGAACATACCACCACTCCCAGGAGACAATGGCGACGGTCCTGGCCAGGTTCCAGGAGATCCAGGTACTGCAGGAGGAACAGTTTATGGGGTTCAGGGAAGAACTCAGAAACATCAGTTCCGCAATGGGCACCATCGTTGTGGCTCTCAATCAGATTGTCAGCACATTGCGGGACCATGTGGCACCACAAAGTGCCCCTGTCACTAGCATGGACCAAGAACAGGCTACCACCTCCGCCGGCACTAGTGGACAGGAGGCCCCGACACAAGAACAACAGGCCACCAGAACCCCACGCCCTGCAGAAGGAGAACCACCCCGCAAGCGGGGCCTGAGATCTAGGAAGAAGACAGAGTAAGATGCCAAGACCCCCGCCAGGAAAGGATACCCCCTGATTGTCATCCCACTGTCCCACATTGTCACCCTGTCCAACCTTAAACTGCCCCTGCTCCACCTTCCACAGGCATATGGACAATGCACCTGTGAGACTGAAAATCTGGACTCTGCCATGGACATTCCTCCACCATCACCCATCACCAAATTGCAACCATTACCCAAAATTGAGCACTTTAATAAACACACTTATTGCACAAAAATAATCTGGAGTCTGCCTGTGTTTTTGAACAAATGTATTACACAGAACCGTGCCAAAATGTCCAGTTACATTGTGATGACAACATACCACTGTCACACGGCTGTAGTCCAGGGGGAAACAAAGCAGAGGTCACGGAGTGGGGCCCACATCTCTGAAATTGGAAGGGAAAGTCACAACTCAGTTAACATACACTGGGGGGAAACTCAGACAGTAGAGAGGCAGGAGACTTTAAGTAAATTTAAAAAGCCGGTGTTGATTCTTACCTGTATGTCATTGAAAATACTGCTGTATTACTGTGTCCCTGTTGTCCTCTTCGTCTTCCTCCTCTTCACTCTCCGCAGGCTCCACAGCTGCCACAACACCACCATCTGGACCATCCTCCTGCAGGAAAGGCACCTGGCGTCGCAAAGCCAGGTTGTGAAGCATACAGCAGGCCACGATGATATGGCACACCTTCTTTGGTGAGTACATTAGGGATCCACCTGTCATATGGAGGCACCTGAACCTGGCCTTCAGGAGGCCGAAGGTCTGCTCGATCACCCTCCTAGTACGCCCATGGGCCTCATTGTACCGTTCCTCTGCCCTTGTCCTGGGATTCCTCACTGGGGTCAGTAGCCAGGACAGGTTGGGGTAACCAGAGTCACCAATTAGCCACACACGGTGTCTCTGAAGTAGTTCCATCACGTAAGGGATGCTGCTATTTCGCAGGATGTACGCGTCATGCACTGACCCAGGGAACTTGGCATTTACATGGGAGATGTACTGGTCAGCCAAACAGACCACCTGGACATTCATGGAATGATAACTTTTTCTGTTCCTGTACACCTGTTCACTCGTGCT
Source organism: Pleurodeles waltl (assembly GCF_031143425.1). Taxonomy (NCBI): domain Eukaryota; kingdom Metazoa; phylum Chordata; class Amphibia; order Caudata; family Salamandridae; genus Pleurodeles; species Pleurodeles waltl. Next base: position 1,025,093,510 of record NC_090443.1, on the reverse strand, counting down.
GGGAGGGACCAAAGCAACATGGGTCCCATCAATTGCACCAATGATGTTGGGAATATGTCCAAGCGCATAGAAATCACCCTTTACCGTAGCCAAATCGCCCACCTCAGGGAAAACAATGTAGCTCCACATGTATTTCAGCAGGGCAGACAACACTCTGGACAACACCTTGGAAAACATAGGCTGAGACATCCCTGATGAAATGGCCACTGTTGTTTGGAATGACCCACTTGCCAAAAAATGGAGTACTGACAGAACCTGCACTAGAGGGGGAATCCCGGTGGGTTGGCGGATGGGTGACATCAGGTCTGGCTCCAGCTGGGCACACAGTTCCTGTCTAGTGGCTCTGTCAAGCCTGTATGTTAGTATGACATGTCTTTCTTCCATTGTCGACAGGTCCACCAGCGGTCTGTACACGGGAAGATTCCTCAATCTCCTCGCAAGTCCCAGCGGACGGTGCCTAGGAAGGACAACATGGAGCACAGAGTCAATCAACCCACAGGTACGTTCCCACAGCTTGCACAGTACACGATTCTCAATGCATTTAATGGCTTGTATGAGTGTTGATGCAAGGCCTAGGTATGTGTGACGCAGTAGAATTTAAGCCATGTGGGCCCTTGAAATGGCGGCTGCCTGAGCTGTGAAGTGCGACAGTGGGATGTGAGGTCAATGCGCTGGCATGGCACACCGTGGCGGTAGGTGGTCGAAGACCGCAGCGCAAAGCCGCATTGGTTAACATTGAACCCTATGGGTCTCAGGAGCCAATGACGATGTGCGCCGGCGGTCGCTGTACGCACCGCCGCGGGCGTGACCGCCATTTTCTACCTGCTTTATCACTCGAGACCTGATCATCCACAGGAGAGGACTTATACTGCAAGTGCTGCTGTGACCTCGGTCTGGAAGAGACAATGGCTGCTGCGACTGGGGAAAGGGCCCCTGCCTTCACTTCTGAAGAATTGGAGAAACTCGTGGATGGGGTCCTCCCCCAGTATGCGCTACTCTACGGTCCTCCAGACCAACAGGTAAGTACACTGGGACCATGCTTTGTGGCCAATGCCTGGGTTGAATGGGGTGAATGTACGATGGTGGGGAGGGGAGCGAATGAGGCATGCATCAAACGACAGATGAGAGCATGTGCCACATGGCAAGGGTGGCGATGGGGGGCCACTCACATCGAGTATGCAGAAAATGATGATATTTTTTTTTCTCCCCCTGTACATGTCACATAGGTCAGCGCCCATCAGAAAATCGACATTTGGCGTGCCATCGCCAAGGACGTCCGGACCCTGGGGGTCCACAACAGACGGGGCACCCACTGCCGCAAGAGGTGGGAGGACATCTGCCGCGGGAGCAGGAAGACCGCGGAGGCTCTGCTGGGGATGGCCTCCCAACGCAGGAGGGGTGGCACTCGTCAATTGACCCCCCTGATGTCCCGGATCCTGGCGGTGGCCTACCCCGATTTGGATGGGCGCGTGAGGACATCACAGCAGACACAAGGGAGTGAGTACAAGCACATTCTGGTGATTTTGCGCACATTGGAGGTGTCTGGGTGGGGGATGAGGGCTGTGGGTATCCCTAGGCCAGGGCGATTTCCGTAGGCTAGGCCCCTCCGTTAGGCATGGCCCTGTGCCCCCGCCCCCCACCTCTGTAGGTTGCCTAGTACAGCTAATCATGGCCCTGTGTCACGATGTGTGGATTTGTCGTCCATAGGCTTGTAGCCCATGTCCCACGGATTCAGTAGTGTACCCCAAGTGGCGGCGTAGTGCAGGGAGCTTCTGTGTCTGTCCTCTCCGCCAACTTTGTCGCCAATGCATGCACTCAACATGTCTTTATTTCTCCCCCCCCCCTTTTTTGGTGGTCTTTCTGTTCATGTGTGCATTAGCATCATCAGGCGGAGGAGAAGTGGCATCGGAGCACGAGGGAGCTGCATCTCACATGGCCATGGAGGGCCATGCAACCGACTCGGAGTACACCAGTGAGACGGAGGGCGAGGGGAGCTCCACAGCGGGGACACGTGGTGACACCAGCGACACAGACACGTCCTCGGAAGGGAGCTCCCTTGTGGTGGCGGCAACATCCGTGCCCACCGCAACAACAGGTACAGCCGCGCCCAGCGCACCAGCTCTGCCCTCCCAGCAGCCCCTCAGCCTTCGCCCCGTGCCCGCTCACCCAGGAAGGTGGGCATCTCCTTCGCCCCAGGCACCTCAGGCCCTGCCCCAGTTACCCCTGCTGCCCTCAGTGAGGAGGTCATTGACCTCCTGAGGACGCTCATTGTTGGGCAGTCTACCCTTTTGAATGCCATCCAGGGTGTAGAGAGGGAGGTGCACCGGAGTAATGCATACCTGGAGGGCATTCATTCGGGTCAGGCTGCCCATCAGCGATCGTTCAACGCTCTGGCCTCAGCACTGACGGCAGCCATTGTCCCTGTCTCCTGCCTCCCACCTCCAACTTCCTCAACCCAGTCCCACTCCCCTGTACCTCTGCCTATCCCAGACACACCTACAGACCAGCCTGCACACACCTCAAAACCCAAGGCAAGCTCATCCAGACATAAGCACCACACATCACACAAGCATTCACACAAGCAACATCCACATGCAGACATGCCAACAGCCACTGCCTCCTCTGTGTCCCCCTCCTCCTCGTCTCCCTCCTCCCTCCCTGTGACGTCTCCACTCACACTTGCATGCACAACATCATCAGCCAATACGTCCATCACCAGCACACCCACCAGAACACTCCGCACACGTGCAGTCACCACCCCCACTACCATTTACACGTCCCCTGTGTCCTCTCCCAGTGTGTCTGTCACCCCTTCTTCCAAACCACACAAACGCAGGCAGCCACCCACCCAACAGCCATCACCTCACGACAGCCTCCAGCACAAGCACCTGCACCTGCACCCAAAGACACCAGACTTGACTCTCCTACAACCACATCCTCTTCCTCCACTCCCATACCCACTACACCTACCCTTCCCACTGCTCCTAAAAAGCTTTTCCTGTCCAAACTTAACCTCTTTCCATCACCTGACCCACCCCCTCCATCTCATAAGTCTCCAATCAGCACCTCAGCCACCACAAACCCTGGACCTACAAGGACAATAGTCCAAGGATTGTGGAGTCCACCACCTTCAAGGCCATCTACTTCGGCTAGCAGTAAAGAGACAGCCAGCCCCCCCCCCTGGAAAAAAAGCCAAGAAACCAAGTGGCCGGCGCGAGAGGCCAGAGACAGCAGGCTCCAAAGGCACTACCCTGGCACCGTCAGGAAGTGGGGTGCCACCTGGCACACCGAAAAAGGGAGGAAAGGGCCACAGAGGAGCAGGGAAGGGTGACAAGGGCAGCACGCCCGACAAGTCCGGCAGCAGGCGAGCTGCCCAGGAGGGCCCCACCAGCCTCATTCCAGGTGTGAAGGAGGACACCCACGGGGCCGGGACGGCAGCACAGGAGGGCCCCGCAAGCGAGAAGACAGATGTGCACGGAGGGCCCAGCAGCCACATGTCAGGTGGCGAGTGAAATCCATTTCATGGCCGGATCTGGTGCCCTGGAGACACATGTCAAGCACCGCTGAACAGGGCACCGCCGTCTCAAGAACCGCTGAACAGGGCACTTCAAGTCAAGCACCGCTGAACAGGGCACCGCCATCTCAAGAACCGCTGAACAGGGCCCTTCAAGTCAAGCACCGCTGAACAGGGCACCGCCGTCTCAAGAACCGCTGAACAGGGCCCTTCAAGTCAAGCACCGCTGAACAGGACACCGCCGTCTCAAGAACCGCTGAACAGGGCCCTTCAAGTCAAGCACCGCTGAACAGGGCACCGCCGTCTCAAGAACCGCTGAACAGGGCCCTTCAAGTCAAGCACCGCTGAACAGGGCACCGCCGTCTCTGCACCGCTCCGCTTGGCCCTTCATCTCAAGCACCGCTCCGCTGGGCCATTCATCTCAAGCACCGCTCCGCTGGGCCGTTCCTCTCAAGCACCGCTCCGCTGGGCCCTTCCTCTCAAGCACCGCTCCGCTGGGCACCGCCGTCTCTGCACCACTCCGCTGGGCCCTTCATCTCAAGCACCGCTCCGCTGGGCCATTCATCTCAAGCACCGCTCCGCTGGGCCCTTCCTCTCAAGCACCGCTCTGCTGGGCACCGCCGTCTCTGCACCGCTCCGCTGGGCCCTTCATCTCAAGCACCGCTCCGCTGGACCCTTCATCTCAAGCACCGCTCCGCTGGGCCCTTCATCTCAAGCACCGCTCCGCTGGGCCCTTCCTCTCAAGCACCGCTCCGCTGGGCCCTTCATCTCAAGCAACGCTCCGCTGGGCCCTTCCTGTCAAGCACCGCTCCGCTGGGCCCTTCCTCTCAAGCACCGCTCCACTGGGCAACGCCGTCTCTGCACCGCTCCGCTGGGCACCGCCGTGTCAAGCACCGCTGGCCCATTGGCAGAAGGGGCAGGCCCGCATCTGTGTTTGGCAGGGCTGCACGAAGCACTCTGGGCACCATGCCTCCTCCAGAACCAGTGGAGTCTGTAATCCACTTGAATGACTGTGGCTTTGCACTCCCCAGGATGGCACAGTGGGCAATCCACCCACTGTAGAGACTTTTGAGACTGTGGCTTTGCACTCCCCAGGATGGCACAGTGGGCAATCCACCCACTGTAGAGACTTGTGAGACTGTGGCTTTGCACTCCCCAGGATGGCACAGTGGGCAATCCACCCACTGTAGAGACTTGTGAGACTGTGGCTTTGCACTCCCCAGGATGGCACAGTGGGCAATCCACCCACTGTACAGACTTGTGAGACTGTGGTTTTGCACTCCCCAGGATTGAACAGTGGCCATGGAGGCCCCTCGTGGATCTGGCGCCGTGGACTCATCTGGCTGAGGTGCCCCACCTTCCCTTCCCCCTGAGGTGCCTGTAGTTTTGCTATCTGATGCCCCTGCAGTGTTCTCTCCAATGGATTCGGGTCTCCTGTGTGGGCTTTGCCCATGTGTTTAGGCCCATTGGCCCAGGAACAATGGCTGATACCCAATTTGGACCGGACAATTTACATATGTATATAGAGTTATAGATGTTTGATATATTTTTTTACTTAGCCGTACAATATAATTCAAATTTCATGGTCATTTCCTTTTGTCTTTGCATTCTTCCGGGGGGTTTGGGAGGGTAACTGTGATGTGTTGCTATGCATTGATGTGTGTGTTGTAGTGGGTGAGGGTGGGGGTGGGTGTGTCGCGTATGTGTGTGCCCGTAACTTTTTTCCTCCCCCCTCCCCTGTGTCGCAGGTGCAGTACTCACCGGTGTCTTCTGCGCCGGCGTTCGTGCTCCTGATAGAGGAGCAGGAAGACAATAGCTGGTAGGATGTGTAGTTCGGGTTCCATGCTGTTCAGATTCCTCGTGGAGTGTGTAGAGGTGAGCGTTTTCCGTTCGTGATGTCTGTTTCCGCCATATTTTTATCGCAGGGGCTACCACCCCGGAAAAGGTGGCGGATTGGTGGGTTGTGATAGGGTGGGCGGTACTTTGTCTCCCGCCTGTCTGTTGGCGGTGACCGCCGCACTGTTTGTTTGTCCCGCCGTGGCGGTCGGAGTGTTAAAGTGGCGGTCTCTGTTGGCGGTTTCCGCCAGGGTCAGAATTCAATTTTTTTGACCGCCTGCCTGTTGGCGGGTTGGCCGCCGCGTTAACACCGACCTCCAGGGTTGGAATGACCCCCATAGAGTCTATTGGGAGGGTGGACACCTTTACACTGAGGCAAGAGATCCCAAACCTGGTGCCACTAGGAAAGTGGTAGTGTCCCAGGAGTTTAGGGAGTTAATTCTGACCTTAGCTCATGATATTCCTCTTGCTTGGCATTTGGGACAGACCAAGACGTGGGAGAGATTAGTCAACCACTTTTATTGGCCCAACATGTCCCAGAAGGTCAAGGAGTTTTGTGTCTCCTGTGCCACCTGTCAAGCCAGTGGTAAGACAGGTGGACACCCAAAGGCCCCCCTCATTCCACTTACAGTGGTGGGGGTCCCCTTTGAAAGAGTGGGTGTGGACATAATGGGTCCACTTGAACCTCCCACAGCCTCAGGGAACCAATACATACTAGTAGTAGTGGATCATGCTGAAGCAATTCCCCTTAGGTTGACTACTGCCCCTGCAGTAGCCAAAGCACCCATTGGTATTTTTACCAGAGTGGGATTTCCTAAGGAGGTGGTGTCTGACAGAGGTACCAACTTCATGTCAGCATACCTGAAACATATGTGGAATGAGTGTGGGGTGACTTACAAATTCACCACACCATACCATCCACAAACCAATGGTCTTGTAGAAAGATTTAACAAGACATTGAAAGGCAAGATCATGGGGTGCCCTGAAAAACTCAAAAGGAGATGGGATGTCCTCTTGCCATGTCTGCTTTTCGCCTACAGAGAGGTGCCTCAGAAGGGAGCAGGGTTTTCCCCCTTTGAACTTCTGTTTGGCCATCCTGTAAGCGGACCACTAGCTCTTGTTAAAGAAGGCTGGGAGAGACCTCTTCATGAGCCTAAACAGGATATAGTGGACTATGTACTAGGCCTACGTTCAAGGATGGCAGAGTACATGGAAAAGGGAAGTAAAAACATTGAGGCCAGCCAACAACTCCAGAAGATGTGGTATGACCAAAAGGCTGCTATGGTTGAGTTTTAGCCAGGGCAGAAAGTCTGGGTTCTGGAGCCTGTGGCTCCCAGGGCACTTCACGACTGATGGAGTGGCCCTTACCCAGGAGAGGAAGAGTCAGGTCACCTACCTGGTAGACCTAGACACTAGCAGGACCCCCAAAAGGGTAATCCATGTGAACCGCCTCAAACTATTGCATGACAGGGCAGATGTGAATCTGTTGATGGTAACAGATGAGGACCAGGAAGCTGAGAGTGAACCTCTGCCTGATCACCTCTCCACAGACCCTAAAGATGGCTCAGTTGATGGAGTGATCTATTCAGACACCCTCTCTGGCCAACACCAATCTGACTGTAGGAAGGTCCTGCAACAGTTTGCTGAGCTCTTTTCCCTAACCCCTGGTCAGACACACCTGTGGACCCATATTGTGGACACAGGAGACAGCATGTCTGTCAAAAACAACATTTTCAGACAGTCTGACCAAGTTAAGGAAAGCATCAAGGTGGAAGTCCACAAGATGCTGGAATTGGGAGTCATTGAGCACTCTGACAGCCCCTGGTCTAGCCCAGTGGTCTTAGTCCCCAAACCTCACACCAAAGATGGAAAGAGAGAGATGAGGTTTTGTGTGGACTACAGAGGACTTAATTCTGTCACCAAGACAGATGCCCATCCCATTCCAAGGGCAGATGAATTGATAGACAAACGAGGTGCTGCTAGATACTTAAGTACCTTTTACTTGACAGCAGGATACTGGCAAATCAAAGTGGCACCCGGAGCAAAAGAAAGTACAGCATTCCCCACACCTGATGGGCATTATCAGTTTACTGTTATGCCCTTTGGGTTAAAGAATGCCCCTGACACCTTCCAAAGGTTGGTGAATCAAGTCCTTGCTGGCTTGGAGTCCTTTAGTGCAGCTCATCTTGACGATATTGCTGTCTTTAGCTCCAGCTGGCAGGGTCACCTGGTCCACCTGAAGAAGGTTTTGAAGGCCATGCAAGAAGAAGGCCTCTTGTTGGACCTGGCTTTTTGACAGGGACATCCCCCAAACCTTTTGCCTCCTTCCTCCTATTTTTTCTGACCAGTTGTGTTGGCTTTTGACCTCTGAGCACTTGACCACTGCTAACCAGTGCTAAAGTGCATATGCTCTCTGTGTAAATTGTACTATTGATTGGTTTATCCATGATTGACTATTTAATTTACCTGTAAGTCCCTAGTAGAGTGCACTACATGTGCCTAGGGCATGTAGATTAAATGCTACTAGTGGGCCTGCAGCACTGGTTGTGCCACCCACCTCAGTAGCCCCTTAACCTTGTCTCAGGCCTGCCATTGCAAGGCCTGTGTGTGCAGTTTCACTGCCACTTCGACTTGGTATTTAAAAGTACTTGCCAAGCCTAGAACTCCCCTTTTTCTACATATAAGTCATCCCTAATGTGTGCCCTAGGTAACCCCTAGAGCAGGGTGCTGTGTAGGTAAAAGGCAGGACATGTACCTGTGTAGTTATATGTCCTGGTAGTGTAAAACTCCTAATTTCGTTTTCACACTACTGTGAGGCCTGCTTCCTTCATAGGCTAACATTGGGGCTGCCCTCATACACTGTTGAAGTGGCAGCTGCTGATCTGAAAGGAGCAGGAAGGTCATATTTAGTATGGCCAGAATGGTAATATAAAATCCTGCTGACTGGTGAAGTCGGATTTAATATTACTATTCTAGAAATGCCACTTTTAGAAAGTGAGCATTTCTTTGCACTAAAATCTTGTTGTGCCCTTCAATCCACGTCTGGCTAGGTTTAGTTGACAGCTCCTTGTGCATTCACTCAGACACACCCCAAACACAGGGTACTCAGCCTCACTTGCATATATCTGCATTTTGAATGGGTCGTCCTGGGCTGGGAGGGTGGAGGGCCTGCCCTCACACAAAGGACTGCCACACCCCCTACCTGGGACTCTGGCAGACAGGATTGAACTGAAAGGGGGCTTGGTGCATTTCTTAGACACTCTTTGAAGTCACCCCCACTTCAAAGGCACAACTTAGTATAAAACAGGGCCTCTGCCCTACCTCATCAGACACTTGCTGGAGAAGAAACCTGAACCAGAAACTACATCCTGCCAAGAAGAACTGCCTGGCTGCTCAAAGGACTCACCTGTCTGCTTTCTACAAAGGACTGCTGCCTTGTTGTTGCCCTACTGCCTTGCTGAACTCTTGTCTGGCTGTGAAAGTGCTCTCCAAGGGCTTGGATAGAGCTTGCCTCCTGTTCCTTGAAGTCTCAGGACCAAAAAGACTTCTTCCTTTCACTTGGACGCTCCGTTCGCCGAAAATTTCGACGCACAGCTTGTTTCGCGGCAAGAAAAACGCCGCACACCGACGCTGATCGACGCGACGCCCTCGGGACGATCGAAACTTCGACGCACAACCTCGCAAGGACAACGCCGCCCGACTTTCCAGGAGAAATCGACGCGACGCCTACCGTGAGCGCGAAACTTTGACGCATGGCCTCGCAAGGACTACGCCGCCCGACTTCCAAGGAGAAATCGACGCGACGCCTGCCGTGAGACCAAAATTTCGACGCACGGCCTCGCAAGGACAACGCCGCCCGACTTCCAAGGAGAAATCGACGCGACGCCTACCATGAGATCGAAACTTCGACGCGCAGCCCCGCAGAACGACGCGCAGCCGGAAAACAAGCAGGAGAATCCACGCACAGACCCGGGACATCTGGTAATCCCCGCGATCCACAAAAAGAGACTGTCTGCGCGCCGGGAAACGACGCCCGACTTCCCCGCGTGGAAAAGAACGACGCAAGTCTGTGTGTGCTGAGGAGAAATCAACGCAAACACCCTTTTTCCCCGCATCTCTTCTCCTGTGGCCCTCTGAGGAGATTTCCCACCAGAAACCAGGTACTTTGTGCTTGAAAGACACTTTATTGCTTTTTAAAGACTTAAGACACTTAGGCCCTCATTCTGACCTTGGCGGGCGGCGGAGGCCGCCCGCCAAAGTCCCGCCGTCAGGTTACCGTTCCGCGGTCGAAAGACCGCGGCGGTAATTCTGACTTTCCCGCTGGGCTGGCGGGCGGTCGCCTTCAGACCGCCAGCCAGCCCAGCGGGAAAGAGGCTTCCACAATGAAGCCGGCTCGGAATCGAGCCGGCGGAGTGGAAGCTGTGCGACGGGTGCAGTTGCACCCGTCGCGTATTTCACTGTCTGCGCAGCAGACAGTGAAATACATGTAGGGGCCCTCTTACGGGGGCCCCTGCAATGCCCATGCCAGTGGCATGGGCACTGCAGGGGCCCCCAGGGGCCCCGCGACCCCCCCTACCGCCATCCGGATCTCGGCGGTCCGACCGCCGGGATCTGGATGGCGGTAGGGGGGGTCGGAATCCCCGCGGCGGTGCAGCAAGCTGCGCCGCCGCGGAGGATTCAATGGGGCCGCGGTACACTGGCGGGACCCCGCCAGTGGTGCCGGTCCGACCGCGGCTTTACCGCCGCGGTCGGAATCCCCATTGGAGCACCGCCGGCCTGTCGGCGGTGCTCCCGCGGTCCTCCGCCCTGGCGGTCAAAGACCGCCAGGGTCAGAATGACCACCTTAATATCACTTTTCAGTGATATCTTTACAAATTCGTATTGCAACTTTGATCGTTTTGACCTGCAATTACCCAGATAAATATTCTATATTTTTCTAAACACTGTGTGGTGTATTTTTGTGGTGTTATACTATGGTGTTGTATGATTTATTGCACAAATGCTTTACACATTGCCTTCTAAGTTAAGCCTGACTGCTCGTGCCAAGCTACCGGAGGGTGAGCACAGGCTGATTTTGGATTGTGTGTGACTTACCCTGACTAGAGTGAGGGTTCTTGCTTGGACAGAGGGCAACCTGACTGCCAACCAAAAACCCCATTTCTAACATTGGTGATCAGCGGTGAGGATAGGACTTGTGTTTGTGTAGTGACATACAGTAGCTAAGTATTTCACTACCTACCCACAGTTGAAGGTCAACTTGATTTTTCATCTTTTTTGGCTTTTGGTTCTCTGATGTCCTCCTGGATATACTATTGATATTTTTGGACTTGGGATTTTGGTTCTTGCTGGTAAAATCTTATCAGAATGGGATTTTGTACCTACTCATTCTTTGTTCGTACTGACCACCTCACTAAGGCTGACCTAAGGAAGCTTTGCAGAAAATGGGGCCTTCCTGTAGCAAGGAGATCTACTAAGGCGGAGATGCTACATCACTATATAGTCTGGGGGGAGGAAAGATGGGCAGAGAGAGAGGCTGCAAGAAACCAAATGACTAAGTACCCCTCAGATGAGGAGGAGGACTACTCACATGAGGAGGAAGACTGCTCACATGAGGAGGAGGACTACTCAGATTTGGACAGTGACCCAGAAATAGATGAATGGCTCCGAAGTCAAAGGCGACAGGAGCAACAATTAGAGGAGTATCTTGCAGAGGTTGAGGCAAAAAGACTCTTAGCCCTGGAAGAAGAAAAGATTGCAGCTCAAGAGCTGAGCTGTAAAGAGCTGAAACTGGAGGCCGAAAGGGCTGAGTCCAGTTCAGATGGTGGCAGAAAAAATCTTGCATCCAGTACTGCTGAAGAAGGGCACAAGCCCAGAGATGTGTTGCCCAACTTGAAGAAGGGAGTTGGCACACCCCAGGTGGTTCAAGAGTATGAGGTAGTTCCCGTTATGCACAGGGTCCCTGAGAAGGATTGGGGAACTGGCACAGGGAGTCATATTCCTACTGGGGGGAGGGACACTTTACTGACTCTAGCAGAGAGTGACAGAGAAAAGGGTTCCCCCCTGGTGGACGTCCTGGATATAGAGTGTAGAGACATCCCAGAAGAGTATGGGTTGAGTGTCAGGGACAGGCAGATACTGTCTCACCAGTCTCAGGAGGGTGATGTAGAGTGCTTTTCCAAGGCTGAGTTACTGGGTGGTTGGGTGAAGGGTACTGTGGTTAATACATGTGAAGGGCAGAGTGATGTAATTGCTGGAGAGCATATGTCTGGTCCTTATTTTCCAGAGCTACGCCAACACCAGGTGGAGTGTGAGTTCTCTGACCCCAGGGAACTTACAATGGAGGCAGACTTCTGGGTGAGTACCAGAGAGTCTGAAGAGGCATTTGGGGGTGCTCCTGAAGGGAGTGGTCTAGGTGGTTCCCGACCAAGTGAGGTGGGAGAGGATTGTAGTGTCCCAGGTAGGTCTCAGAGCCTAACCTGTACCGTAGGGCCACCTTTTGAGGGAAGCCCCGCAGTGTCAGAAGAACTTGGGGGGGTGACTGTAGACAGCATCCCAACAGTTCTGGTGTCTGGCAGTACCATTCCTAGTGAGGGGGTGCAGAAGTCCAGACATAGAGTTGAGAGGGGGTGGCAGACCCCAGGGAGGATCTTGAGAGTCAGGGGTCAGCTCTGAGAGCAGAGCCCCCCAGGAATGACCCAGGTGAGACCGTTTCTGGTTTGGGGGAAACCCAGACTCTGCCGGATGGGCAGAGGTCGGGAGACCTGCGCCAACCAGACTCTTGTGTGGCCCTTGGGGACAGTGTGTCCCTTGTGGGGGGTGAGAGTGCCCCCCAGGAAGTCCTGGCATGCCAGGCAAAGATTCAACCTCAGGGTGGTGACTCTGGGTTGGATAACCAGGTTCAGAGGTTAAACTCTGACCTGGTGGGGGGTAGGTGTGCCCCCCAGGAAGTCCTGGTATGCCAGGCAATGGTTCAACCTCAGAGTGGTGACTCTGGGTTGGATACCCCGGTTCAGAGGTTAAACTCTGACCGGGTGGGAGGTAGGTGTGCCTCCCAAGAAGTCCTGCTGTGCCAGGCAATTGTCCAACCTCAGGGTGTTGACTCTGGGTTGGATGGCCAGGTTCAGAGGTTAAACTCTGACCTGGTGGGGGGTAGGTGTGCCCCCCAGGAAGTCCTGGCGTGCCAGGCAGTTGTCCAACCTCAGGGTGTTGACTCTGGGTTGGATGGCCAGGTTCAGAGGTTAAACTCTGACCTGGTGGGAGGTAGGTGTGCCTCCCAGAAAGTCCTGGGGTGCCAGGCAATTGCCCAACCTCAGGGTGGTGACTCTGGGTTGGCTAACCAGGTTCAGAGGTCAAACTCTGACCTGGTGGGGGGTAGGTGTGCCCCCCAGAAAGTCCTGGTATACCAGGCAATGGTTCAACCTCAGGGTGGTGACCCTGGGTTGGAGAAGCAGGCTCAGAGGTTACACTCTGACCTGGTGGGAGGTAGGTGAGCCTCCCTGAAAGTCCTGGCCTGCCAGGCAATGGTTCAACCTCAGGGTGGTGACTCTGGGTTGGATATCCAGGTTCAGAGGTTAACCTCTGACCTGGTGGGGGGTAGGTGTGCCCCCCAGAAAGCCCTGGTGTACCAGGCAGTTGTCCAACATCAGGGTGGTGACCCTAGGTTGGAGAACCAGGTTCAGAGGTTAAACTCTGACCTGGTGGAGGGTCAGTGTGCCCTCCAGGAAGTCCTGGCGTGCCAGGCGATTCTTCAACTTCAGGGTGGTGACTCTGAGTTGGATGGCCAAGTTCAGAGGTTAAACTCTGACCTGGTGGAGGGTCAGTGTGCCCTCCAGGAAGTCCTGGCGTGCCAGGCAATTGTTCAACTTCAGGGTGGTGACTCTGAGTTGAATGGTCAGGTGCAGAGGTTAAACTCTGACCTGTTGGGGGGGTAGGTGTGCCTCCCAGAAAGTCCTGGTTTGCCAGGCAGTGATCCAGTCTGAGGGTACAGACCCTGGGCTGGAAGACCAGGTTCAGGGTGTCCCCCCGGACCTGGAGGGAGGGGCTACTGATAACAGTGCCCCTACCATGTTGTCTTCTGAGGAGGCCACTCCTAGTTGGAGGGTGCTGGACCCCAGAAGGGAGGGCAGGGGGAGGGAAGCCTCACCCCGGGCCCTAGTCCAACCTGAAGGTACAGACCCCAGGTTGGAGGGCCAGTTGCAGGTTAACAGCCCTGCACTGGTGGAGGAATGGTACAGGGCGACGTCTATAAGCACCCTGACCATGTTGGACTCTGGGGGTACCGCTCCAGGAGGGAGGGTACAGAGCCCCAGAGGGGAGGACCAGGTTCAGGCTGTCATCCCTGACCTGGTGGAAGGGAGAGTGGTTAAAGGGTGCCCAGCACCTGGGGCTACCGCCCCCCACTCTCCACAGCCACAGTGGGGGGAGAGCTTTGAGAGGCCTGGGGCCTGGCTCTCATCCCTGGCAACTGTCAGTAACCACTGTGGCTTGCCGTCCGGGTGGACAGAGTTATCCCTGGGGAGGGGACAAGTGTCACACCCCGGGGGTAGAGTGGGCAACACCACTGTGTTGGTCACAGTGGTACTATCCTGCTCCTGGGATACATCTGTGAGCAAAGTAAGGTTAGGTGCTGCACAGATGGGATCCGCAGGTAAGGAGAAAGGTTCCCCATGGGTTGGCTTAGTGGGCCCTGAGAGTATGGACAGAGGGATCCAATTGGAGTCAGGAAGGCGAAGAACTGGAGCATGCCCCTGCTGTTGTGGGCCTGGGTCCTTGTTCTGTCACCTCAAACAGGGAAGTACATCAGGATAGTGATTGTTCTCCCCTGGCTTTAGGCTGGTAGGGGGTCATGTTGGACCTGGCTTTTTGACAGGGACATCCCCCAAACTTTTTGCCTCCTTCCTCCTATTTTTTCTGACCTGTTGTTGTTGGCTTTTGACCTCTGAGCACTTTACCACTGCTAACCAGTGCTAAAGTGCATATGCTCTCTGTGTAAATTGTACTATTGATTGGTTTATCCATGATTGACTATTTAATTTACCTGTAAGTCCCTAGTAGAGTGCACTACATGTGCCTAGGGCATGTAGATTAAATGCTACTAGTGGGCCTGCAGCACTGGTTGTGCCACCCACCTCAGTAGCCCCTTAACCTTGTCTCAGGCCTGCCATTGCAAGGCCTGTGTGTGCAGTTTCACTGCCACTTCCACTTCCACTTGACATTTAAAAGTACTTGCCAAGCCTAGAACTCCCCTTTTTCTACATATAAGTCATCCCTAATGTGTGCCCTAGGTAACCCCTAGAGCAGGGTGCTGTGTAGGTAAAAGGCAGGACATGTACCTGTGTAGTTATATGTCCTGGTAGTGTAAAACTCCTAATTTCGTTTTCACACTACTGTGAGGCCTGCTCCCTTCATAGGCTAACATTGGGGCTGCCCTCATACACTGTTGAAGTGGCAGCTGCTGATCTGAAAGGAGCAGGAAGGTCATATTTAGTATGGCCAGAATGGTAATATAAAATCCTGCTGACTGGTGAAGTCGGATTTAATATTACTATTCTAGAAATGCCACTTTTAGAAAGTGAGCATTTCTTTGCACTAAAATCTTGTTGTGCCCTTCAATCCACGTTTGGCTAGGTTTAGTTGACAGCTCCTTGTGCATTCACTCAGACACACCCCAAACACAGGGTACTCAGCCTCACTTGCATATATCTGCATTTTGAATGGGTCGTGCTGGGCTGGGAGGGTGGAGGGCCTGCCCTCACACAAAGGACTGCCACACCCCCTACTGGGACTCTGGCAGACAGGATTGAACTGAAAGGGGGCTTGGTGCATTTCTTAGACACTCTTTGAAGTCACCCCCACTTCAAAGGCACAACTTAGTATAAAACAGGGCCTCTGCCCTACCTCATCAGACACTTGCTGGAGAAGAAACCTGAACCAGAAACTACATCCTGCCAAGAAGAACTGCCTGGCTGCTCAAAGGACTCACCTGTCTGCTTTCTACAAAGGACTGCTGCCTTGTTGTTGCCCTACTGCCTTGCTGAACTCTTGTCTGGCTGTGAAAGTGCTCTCCAAGGGCTTGGATAGAGCTTGCCTCCTGTTCCTTGAAGTCTCAGGACCAAAAAGACTTCTTCCTTTCACTTGGACGCTCCGTGCGCCGAAAATTTCGACGCACAGCTTGTTTCGCCGCAAGAAAAACGCCGCACACCGACGCTGATCGACGTGACGCCCTCGGGACGATCGAAACTTCGACTCACAACCTCGCAAGGACAACGCCGCCCGACTTTCCAGGAGAAATCGACGCGACGCCTACCGTGAGCGCGAAACTTTGACGCACGGCCTCGCAAGGACTACGCTGCCCGACTTCCAAGGAGAAATCGACGCGACGCCTGCCGTGAGACCAAAATTTCGACGCACGGCCTCGGAAGGACAACGCCGCCCGACTTCCAAGGAGAAATCGACGCGACGCCTACCGTGAGATCGAAACTTCGACGCGCAGCCCCGCAGAACGACGCGCAGCCGGAAAACAAGCAGGAGAATCCACGCACAGACCCGGGACATCTGGTAATCCCCGCGATCCACAAAAAGAGACTGTCTGCGCGCCGGAAAACGACGCCCGACTTCCCCGCGTGGAAAAGAACGACGCAAGTCTGTGTGTGCTGAGGAGAAATGAACGCACACACCCTTTTTCCCCGCATCTCTTCTCCTGTGGCCCTCTGAGGAGATTTCCCACCAGAAACCAGGTACTTTGTGCTTGAAAGACACTTTATTGCTTTTTAAAGACTTAAGACACTTAGGTGGTCATTCTGACCCTGGCGGTCTTTGACCGCCAGGGCGGAGGACCGCGGGAGCACCGCCGACAGGCCGGCGGTGCTCCAATGGGGATTCCGACCGCGGCGGTAAAGCCGCGGTCGGACCGGCACCACTGGCGGGGTCCCGCCAGTGTACCGCGGCCCCATTGAATCCTCCGCGGCGGCGCAGCTTGCTGCACCGCCGCGGGGATTCCGACCCCCCCTACCGCCATCCAGATCCCGGCGGTCGGACCGCCGAGATCCGGATGGCGGTAGGGGGGGTCGCGGGGCCCCTGGGGGCCCCTGCAGTGCCCATGCCACTGGCATGGGCATTGCAGGGGCCCCCGTAAGAGGGCCCCTACATGTATTTCACTGTCTGCTGCGCAGACAGTGAAATACGCGACGGGTGCAACTGCACCCGTCGCACAGCTTCCACTCCGCCGGCTCGATTCCGAGCCGGCTTCATCGTGGAAGCCTCTTTCCCGCTGGGCTGGCTGGCGGTCTGAAGGCGACCGCCCGCCAGCCCAGCGGGAAAGTCAGAATTACCGCCGCGGTCTTTCGACCGCGGAACGGTAACCTGACGGCGGGACTTTGGCGGGCGGCCTCCGCCGCCCGCCAAGGTCAGAATGAGGGCCTTAATATCACTTTTCAGTGATATCTTTACAAATTCGTATTGCAACTTTGATCGTTTTGACCTGCAATTACCCAGATAAATATTCTATATTTTTTCTAAACACTGTGTGGTGTATTTTTGTGGTGTTATACTATGGTGTTGTATGATTTATTGCACAAATGCTTTACACATTGCCTTCTAAGTTAAGCCTGACTGCTCGTGCCAAGCTACCGGAGGGTGAGTACAGGCTGATTTTGGATTGTGTGTGACTTACCCTGACTAGAGTGAGGGTTCTTGCTTGGACAGAGGGCAACCTGACTGCCAACCAAAAACCCCATTTCTACCACCTCTCTATCAAGGCATCCAAATGTCAGATAGGGCAGGGAACTGTGGTTTACTTGGGACACCTTGTACATGGAGGCCAAGTTCAGCCACTCCAGCCTAAGATCCAGACTATTCTGGACTGGGCAGCTCCAAAAACCCAGACTCAAGTCAGGGCATTTCTTGGCTTGACTAGGTACTACAGGAGGTTTGTGAAGGGATATGGATCAATAGTGACACCCCTCACAGAACTTACCTCCAAGAAAATGCCCAAGAAGGTAAACTGGACTGTAGAATGCCAACAGGCCTTTGACACCCTGAAACAAGCAATGTGCACAGCACCAGTTCTCAAAGCTCCAGATTACTCTAAGCAGTTCATTGTGCAGACTGATGCCTCTGAACATGGGATAGGGGCAGTTCTGTCCCAAACAAATGATGATGGCCTTGACCAGCCTGTTACTTTCATGAGCAGGAGGTTACTCCCCAGGGAGCAGCGTTGGAGTGCCATTGAGAGGGAGGCCTTTGCTGTGGTTTGGTCCCTGAAGAAGCTGAGACCATACCTCTTTGGTACTCACTTTGTAGTTCAGACTGACCACAGACCTCTCAGATGGCTAATGCAAATGAAAGGTGAAAATCCAAAACTGTTGAGGTGGGCCATCTCCCTACAGGGAATGGACTTTATAGTGGAACACAGACCTGGGACTGCCCATGCCAATGCAGATGGCCTTTCCAGGTTCTTCCACTTAGAAAATGAAGACTCTCTTGGGAAAGGTTAGTCTTATCCTCTTTCGTTTGGGGGGGGGGGTTGTGTAAGGAAATGCCGCCTTGGCATGGTTACCCCCTGACTTTTTGCCTTTGCTGATGCCAAGGTATGATTTGAAAGTGTGCTGAGGCCTGCTAACCAGGCCTCAGCACC
The DNA here is from genome assembly GCF_031143425.1 of Pleurodeles waltl. Lineage (NCBI taxonomy): Eukaryota > Metazoa > Chordata > Amphibia > Caudata > Salamandridae > Pleurodeles > Pleurodeles waltl. Next base: position 1,025,075,526 of record NC_090443.1, on the reverse strand, counting down.
AATGTTCTTTCCCTAACCTGTACCTTTGTTTCCACAATTGGCACACCCTGGCATCCAGGTAAGTCCCTTGTAACTGGTACCTCTAATGCCAGGGAAGGTCTCAAAGGGCTGCAGCATGTCTTATGCCACCCTGGGGACCCCTCACTCAGCACAGACACACTGCTTGCCAGCTTGTGTGTGCTGGTGGGGATAAAATGACTAAGTCGACATGGCACTCCCCTCAGGGTTCCATGCCAATCTCACACTGCCTATGGCATAGATAAGTCACCCCTCTAGCAGGCCTTACAGCCCTAAGGCAGGGTGCACTATACCATAGGTGAGGGTATAAGTGCATGAGCACTATGCCCGTACAGTGTCTAAGCAAAACCTTAGACATTGTAAGTGCAGGGTAGCCATAAGAGTATATGGTCTGGGAGTCTGTCATGCACGAACTCCACAGCATCATAATGGCTACACTGAAAAATGGAAAGTTTGATATCAAACTTCTCAGCACAATAAATGCACACTGATGCCAGTGTACATTTTATTGTGAAATACACCCCAGAGGGCATCTTAGAGATGCCCCCTGAAACCATATCCGACTACCAGTGTGGGCTGACTAGTTTTAGCAGCCTGCCACACACCAGACATGTTGTTGGCCACATGGGGAGAGTGCCTTTGTCACTCTGTGGCTAGTAACAAAGCCTGTACTGGGTGGAGGTGCTTCTCACCTCCCCCTGCAGGCACTGTAACACCTGGCGGTGAGCCTCAAAGGCTCACCTCTTTGTTACAGCACCCCAGGGCACTCCAACTAGTGGAGTTGCCCACCCCCTCCGTTCACGGCCCCACTTTTGGCGGCAAGGCCGGAGGAGATAATGAGAAAAACAAGGAGGAGTCACTGGCCAGTCAGGACAGCCCCTAAGGTGTTCTGAGCTGAGGTGACTCTGACTTTTAGAAATCCTCCATCTTGCAGATGGAGGATTCCCCAGTAGGATTAGGGATGTGCCCCCCTCTCCTCAGGGAGGAGGCACAAAGAGGGTGTAGCCACCCTCAGGGCTAGTAGCGCTCCCAGACCTAAACACACCCCTAAATTCAGTATTTATGGGCTCCCAGAACCTAGGTAACTAGATTCCTGCAACCTAAGACGAAGAAGGACTGTTGAGCTCAAAAACCTGCAGAGAAGACGGAGACAACAACTGCTTTGGCCCCAGCTCTACCGGCCTGTCTCCCCACTTCAAAAGAACTGCTACAGCGACGCGTTCCCCAGGGTCCAGCAACCTCTGAAGCCTCAGAGGACTACCCTGCATCTAAAAGGACCATGAACTCCTGAAGACAGCGGCTCTGCTCCAAGAAAGAAGCATCTTTGCAACAAAGAAGCAACTTTGAAAGAACACATGTTTCCCGCCGGAAGCGTGAGACTTTGCAATCTGCACCCGACGCCCCCGGCTCGACTTGTGGAGAACCAACACTACAGGGAGGACTCCCCGGCGACTGCTAGCCCGCGAATAGCCAGAGTTGACCCTCCTGAGCCCCCAAAGAGACGCCTGCAGAGAGAATCCAGAGGGTCCCCCTGACCGTGACTGCCTGCTTCAAAGACCCAACGCCTGGTGAGGACACTGCACCCGCAGCCCCCAGGACCTGAAGGATCCGACCTCCATTGCAGGAGCGACCCCCAGGTGGCCCTCTCCCTTGCCCAGGTGTTGGCTACCCCGAGGAGCCCCCCTTGCCTGCCTGCATCGCTGAGGAGACCCCTAGGTCTTCCATTGAACTACATTGCAAACCCGACGCCTGCTTGCACACTGCACCCGGCCGCCCCCGTGCCGCTGAGGGTGTACTTTTTGTGCTGACTTGTGTCCCCCCCGGTCTGCCCTCCGAAGAATCGGTTACTTACCTGCTGGCAGACTGGAACCGGGGCACCCCCTTCGCCTTTGAAGTCTATGCGTTTTGGGCACCTCTTTGACCTCTGCACCTGACCGGCCCTGAGCTGCTGGTGTGGTAACTTTGGGGTTGCCCTGAACCCCCAACGGTGGGCTACCTTGGACCCAACTTTGAACCCTGTAGGTGGTTTACTTTACCTGCAAAACTAACAAACACTTACCTCCCCAGGAACTGTTGAAAATTGCAGTGTCCAGTTTTAAAATAGCTTATTGCCATTTGTGTGAAAACTGTATATGCTATTTTGCTAATTCAAAGTTCCTAAAGTTCCTAAGTGAAATACCTTTCATTTAAAGTATTGTTTGTAAATCTTGAACCTGTGGTTCTTAAAATAAACTAAGAAAATATATTTTTCTATATAAAAACCTATTGGCCTGGAATTGTCTTTGAGTGTGTGTTTTCCATTTATTGCCTGTGTGTTTACAACAAATGCTTAACACTACCCTCTGATAAGCCTACTGCTCGACCACACTACCACAAAATAGAGCATTAGAATTATCTGCATGCTATTTCTTACTTTGAAATAGTGCATACAGAGCCTACTTCCTACACCACACACACTGGTTGGATTTTGCACGAGGGTGAGTGATGACAAGAGATTTCACAAAAGTGAAATGCACTGTTAATAACTGAAAGGCCAACAAACTGAACCAATGACTCATAGCTCGTGAGCTGTAAAGCCGCTTCAAGGAACCAACCATTTTACAGTCCATTCATACACCTTTCATATATGAAATGCACAAGACCATTCACGCCGCCAGCCACGGGCCTAGCACATTACAACACTTGCATCGGCAGACAGCGCCACTCAAGGGCCCATCACTTACATACACCCACATGCCTGATACAGCAATCACACTAGCTGATGGCAGTGTGTGGACTGACGTTTGGCTGGCACCGCCAGCCAAGCTCAACTCCACACAAACTGCCAGCCAAGCTCCACTCTCTGCAGTCCGCCAGCCAAGCGCCGCTCCACGCACACCACCAGCCAAGCGCCACCCCAAGCACACTGCCAGCCAAGCGCCACCACACACACAGGCAAGCGCCACCCCGTGCACACCGCCAGCCAAGAGCCACCCCACGCACACCATCACTTTTTTTTGTAAACAACAAAGAAACCACTAACTAATTAAAAAATAAGTACAAAACTACAAACACAAAATCTCTAACTAAATACATGACAGTAATGCCAACCGTGAAACTGAACATATGAAAATATAAAATAGGTAGTTTACGCTCACGGTATTTCCCCAAAATTTTCTTTGATTTGGTAACTCCTGAAACAGCCGGCCACACACAGCCCAGGCTTTGAAAGGCAATTGGGGCAGTACATTCGGCTCTCCTTCCGGATTCCTCTTTGGGCACATACACTACATTTCTTAGTGGGCAAGTCTTTTTTGGGAGTGGGAGGAATGTGATCTAGAAAGTGGCGATCTTCTAGCCACATCCTCCACCACTGCTACTCTAGGAACTCTTGCCTGTTCCACCACAATAAGGCTCTCTATCACTGACTCCTGAAATTTAACAAATTTCATCCTTGACTCAGGTGAACAGTGCTTGAACACAATAAAAGGATTAAAAGTTGCCAAATGAAATAAATGTAGGGCCAACTTTTTATACCACACGTAAGATTTACGAAGAACAGTGTAAGGTTCCAACCTCTGATCTACTCTATCAACACCACCCATGTGCCTATTGTAGTCCAAAATGCACGCAGGTTTGCGCACTTCGGCACCTGATTCCAAACAGTCACAGGGGAAGTATTCTCATCATGTATGGTAGATAGCATGTACACATTCCTCCTGCCTGAAAATGTCAGAGCTAGCAGCTCATTATTCCGCAAGGCACTGCAGTGTCCCCTCTCAAGTTTTTTACAGACAAGCTCCATTGGGTAGCCTTTCCGGTTAGAACGGATTGTGCCACAAGCAACAGTGTCCACTCTAAACCAATCCTTCAACAACTGCACTCCAGTGTGGAAATTATCTACGTACAAATGATGGTGACCTTTGTTAAACAGTAGTCTACCAAGTTCCCACACAATGTTCTAGCTAACTCCAAAAGTGGGCGGACAACCCTGAGGGTCAATACAGGAATCCCTACAGTGTAGACCTGGAAATTATACACGTATCCTGTACTACTTTCTGACAGCATATACAATTTAATTCCATACCGTGCCCTCTTACTAGGAATGTACTGCTTACAAACTAAATGCCCCTTGAAAAGGACCAAAGACACGTCCACACTTATCTCTTTGCCTGGAACATAGACCTCTGAAAACCAATCTACAAAATGATCAAGGACAGGCCTAATCGTAAAAAGACGGTCACCATCAGGGTGATCTTGTGGCCAGGCTAAAGCATTGTGTACAAAATGCAGCATACGAAGAAGAAGCAAATAGAGATTACGAGTCATAATTGCAGGAAATATAGCCGTTGCCATCAAGGGACTAGTAGACCAATAAGAAGACAGTAACGGCTTCCTTATCAACTGCATCAGAAAAGTCAAACCTAAAAACTTTTTCATCTCTTCCAGATATGTGGCCACCTACTGAGTAGCTCTAGAATGAGGCCTAAGTCTGGCAGCGTTGTCCCTCAAATATTGCTCTGCATAAAAAATTAGTCTGCTCAACAATCTCTTCCAAAAATACATCGTCCATAAACAAGTGAAAGAATTTGACAGGCAAAAAGTTTTCCATATTGACTCTACACCCTGGGAGATCAGTAAATGCAGGTAACTGTGGCTGCTCCATGTTTGGGGCCATCCAGGTGTCAGGTCTTCTAATGGGAAACCCTTCAGCCCCAGGGTGATTCACTCTTGGCACATCACTGTACTCCTCTAAAACAGGCTCTTCATCTGCACAGAGGGGCAGAAATGGCCATCAGTAATGTGCCCCCTCTGGGGGGGCGACCCTTGCCAAAGGTGCCGCACCCGCACACAAAACGCACACACACAGGATCCCTGGTGCCTAAGTGGATTCTGCCCCCCTTGGGGGGCAGATGGGCGTAAGAAAAATAGGCCGATCTGCCCCCAAGGGGGGAAGAAATGTGCAACAGCTCTGTGCCCCCTTTAGGGGGTGACCTTTGTCAAAGGGGGCACCTCCAGCACAAAACAAAAAAAGGGGAACAAAAAAAATATCCCTGGCGTATTGGTGGTTTCTGTCCCCCTTGGGCGCAGATGGGCCTAATAGAAATAGGCCAATGGCCAATACTAATTTCCCCCCTTTTGGGGGGGGCGACCCTTTCCCAAGGGGTGCCCCCAAACACACAAAACACACAATCGCTGGGGCCTAGTGGGTTTCGAACCCCCCGGGGGCGAGATCGGCCAAAAACATGGCCGATCTAGCCCCGGGGGGGGGCAAAACATATAAAAAAATATTGCCCCCGGGGCAACAGCACTTGGCTAATGGGTCACTGCCCAAATACTTCAATAAAAAAAATCCCTGGTTGTCTAGTGGGTTTCGCCCCCCAGGGGGCAGATCGGCAGACAAAACAGCCGATCTGCCCACAGGGGGGCCAAAACAAGATTTATTAGTGCCCCCCCCCAGGGAAGCGACCCTTGCCCAAGGGGTCACTCCCCAAAATAATATTGAAAATAAATCCCTGGTGCCTAGTGGGGATTCTTGCTCCACGATCACAGGCCCCGTCCATTGAAAACAGGCACAGGGGGAAAGGAAAAACTTTCCTTTCCCCCTGTGTGTGTTTTCCCCCCCAAAACCACCAAAAAGAGAAGGATTCACCTTAAGATGGTCCTCTCTCAACGCGCTGGAAGCAAATGGCTTCCAGCGCATCCTCTGCAGCTTCTGATGACGTCGGCATGCTGTGAGCGCGCTGATGTCATCAGATTGCCGAGGGAGGGGGGTCAGGGGTGGAAGCGGAAGCAATTCCCCTTCCATCCCCGACCGAGGGGTGTGAGAGGGAGACCCATGGGTGCAGGACAACCTGGTCTCGTCCCAAGCACACGGGAACCGTGTGCCTAGACGAGACCAGCTCGCCCCAGGCACCCTGGGTGTTAACAGCTTATCAGCTCCATTATAAAAGACCCAAAGTTCAGCCAGTCAGGTGAGACAACCCCTTAGAACCTTCAGCACAGATGCTCCAGTCTCTCAGATTTTCTACCGCGCTTCGTGTGTAAGGGAGTCTCCCTGAGCTCTGCTCAATTTACTTTTATCACAGGAAATGTTTCCAAATATTGTTCTACATCAACAACTCTGATTTCTATAACATGTCTACAGCAAAGAAAGGTTTCTTTCTACACTACAACACCTGTAGTAAGCTAAGGCTTCACTGTGAGGACCCTCACAAGAACTGCATTTACTGTCTTCACCCAAGTCACAAGGTGAAAGACTGTAAAATATGTAGAACCTTTCCTAGCAAGACCTTGACGGACAGAGAAGCTTCAAACATGTAAAGCCAAAGAAACCCTCTCTGATGATGAGGACAGCGACGCCTCTGTGACATCAATGAAAAGATCTGTTGAGCATCTTTCTCCAAAAAGAAGTAAGGCAGCCAAAAAATTGCACTCTCTGAAGGAAAAAGCTGAAGAACTTCCTTCTACTTCAAAGAAACATGGCGCAAAAGTTTGTTCTGAACCTTCCACTCCAGCTGCTACTTCAATGAAACTTAAGAAGCCATCTAGCTCTTTGCCACCGTCGACATCAAGAAGTTCAGTCTCGTTGGCGAGGCTGTCGACGAGCGCATCGTCAACGACAAGTTTCTCATCATCTATTACCACAGCGACGGCGAATTTCACAGCTCCATCGTCGCCCATGATAGTTGTCATCCACGACAATAACATCGGTGAGCTTGAAGTATGGCTCTTCTTTATCTTCCCAGGCAATACAAATATCAAAGAAATTATCATCGTCGGCAGGTAAGAAGTTAAAATCCACATCGTCGACACGTACATTGTCGACGGCTCCATCAATGTTCACAGGTGATCCGTGGGCTAAACCCCCTTTGATGAAAACCCCATCGACACCAGCTCTGCCGACAACTACAAGAACGAGCACACCGTCAACGACCACACCGTCGACGGGACAGTCGACGACAGCTTCATCGACAGCCCATTTCTCACCATCGACAGCAGTGGGTTCTGGAGGATCTTCCTTCTTGCCCTAAAGAATTATAGCAATCAAACGTAAATCCACTCAGCAAACGTTACTACCTTCCCATACCTCCACAACATCTCCTTGATGAGGACGATGACGAATATGGAGATGATTGCTCTGACGATGGTCTGTTTCCGGTGGCACGTAGTCCTTCAGACCTACGAATAAAATGCCAAGAAGAGGAGGAAGAAGAGAATGAACAAGTATATATTCAGCACTCATTTCAAGAACAGCAACAATCACGCACCCAACAGCAACAACACGAGCCAACAGTGCAAATGCCAATGTCATTCATTTCCAATTTGCAGCTTATGATGCAAGATTATTATACTAGATTCCCACCACCAGGATCAACAACTCCTCTGCAGCATCCGCAAATGCTGTTGAGTCCTCCTCCCAGAGACCAAGCCTCAGACTCTCAAGTACCTACGGTACCGATACCAACTCCATCGCCACTTCCCGAAAACGATCCGCCTTCTTCGGAAGAAGAACAGGAAGAAGGCGAGATACAGGACACTGAATCACTCCTCTCTGAATGGGATGATTACCAAACACAAACACCATCCCCGTCTACGCCGTCACCTGTAGATTCTTCACCACAGTATATTGTTGGATTCCATAATGTAATGGAAAGGGCAGCTAAAAGGTGCCAGCTCCCCTTTATATCCAAACAGTCGGTTTGTTTCCTTTACGACTTTAAGGAAGACACCAGGAAATCAGTTTGTGCAATCTCAAAATTGTAGACTTTATCTGGGAAGAGGGCCTTAAAGTATTGAAGACCCCATCTTCCATCCCAGCGGTGCTTCCTAGGTTGAACAAAAAATACAAAACACCGGAAAATTCACCAGCCTGTTTAGTTGGTCAACCTAAACCTGACTCAGTAATATCTCAGGCGGCCCAGTGCAGATCCAGAAATCCATCCTCCCCGCTTTCCGCGCCCCCGATACAGAAGGAAGGCGCTTGGATTCTATAAGGAAAACATTTTCCACAATGGCATCTGCAACAGTCAGGGCAGCAAACTCCTTGACGATTTTAGGTGGATACGATCGACAAATGTGGTCGAACATCTCCCAATTCATGGCTCTCCTTCCCGAGGGTGCTAAAGCTGAAGCTCAGTAGATATTGCAGGAGGGAGAGAAGATCTCTGCCGAGATCGTAGACTGTGCAATAGATGTGTCATCTGCAGGTTTCCGCCAGCTAGCCGGAGCAGCGGTATTAAGACATCAGGGGTGGCTAAAGCCATTTCCTTCCACCCAGAGGTTCAGATGAAGGTCCTGGATATGCCATATGATGGAGAACTATTATTTGGTAAGCACATCAATGCTTCAATCTATAAAGGCGGACACCAACACAGCTAGATCGCTGGGTACTCTGCAATTGAAAAGGCAGCCCTTTCGTGGGGCAAGAGGAAGAGGACTGTATTCATACAGAGGCGACCTGCACCAATATCAACAGTACCAACCTTACCACAGTTCCGTCCAACCACCAGTCAACAACAGCAACAGCCCTATCGGCAACCACCAGTTGCAGCCTACCAACATACCACAAGAGGAACGTCTTCTTATAGAGGAAAGGACACAGCCAGAAAACACTGACCTCCATTTGGTGCCTGCATCCAACCCCTATTTGAACACTCTGATAGGGGGCAGAATTTCCAACTTCATCCACCAATGGTCCCAGATCACCTCAGACTGATGTGTCTTCGATATTGTCACCAAAAGACATACCCTGGAATTTCAACAATCTCCACCAGAGGTACCACCACGAGGACCCCCACCTGCCCACTTCAAAGAGCTCCTTGTACAAATTTCCAATATAATAGACAAGGGAGCAATAGAGATCGTACTGAAGTCTCAGAGGGGAACCGGCTTCTACTCTTGCTTCTTCCTCGTCCGGAAAAAGACAGGAGACTGGCGACCTATCTTAGACCTTCGATATTTAAACAAATTCTTGAAAAAACAGTCATTACGGATGATGTTACGTGAAGGTGTGTTACGATTACTCAACCAAGGGGATTTCATGACGGCCTTTGACCTCCAAGACGCCTATTTCCATATCCCGATCCACCACAGACACAGGAAATGGTTACGCTTCATAGTTGCAGGCACCCACTACCAATTCAGAGTGTTGCCTTTCGGCCTGAGATCAGCTCCTCGAGTTTTCACTAAGGCCTTAGCTCCGGTGGCAGCCCACCTCAGACAAATGGGAATTCAAGTGTTTCGTATTTGGACGATTGGCTAATAAAAGCACGAACAGCATACAGGGCAGCCAGAGACACAGCAACATGCCTCTCCCTCTTCCAAAGATTAGGCCTCTCAGTCAACTACCAAAAATCACACCTAATGCCATCCAACAACATTACCTATCTAGGAGCCATATGAGATACAGAACAAGCAAACGCTTTTGCCTCTCAGGATAGGCAGGAGAGGATTCGAAGTCTAGCGCTAGACCTCAGCAAAAGAAAGTCCACTTCTGGCCGGATTTGCAAATCTTTTCTGGGGATGCTCCCCTCATGCATTCCGTTAATACCAAACTGCCGTCTCCACATGAGAACACAGCAACAGCTAAAAAGTCAGTAGAAGCAAATAAGCGGATCCTTCAACAATATTGTCCAAGGAAGCCCACCAATGATACAAGCCATGGAATGGTGGGGGAGGACCCCCCACATTTCCGAGGATTTTTAAATCAAAGACCAGAGCATGTTCTGACCACAGACACATCTCTGGAAGGATGGGGCGTGCACCTTGAAGACCTGACAGTGAGAGGGAAATGGAACACCCAGGAAACAATGCTCCACATCAACCTGTTGGAATTCTGAGCGCTCAAAGCCTTCCTCAACAGGATCAAAGGCTCATCAGTTTTGATCCGAACTGACAACACCACAAGTATGCATTACCTCAACAAGCAGAGAGGTACAAAATTGCCAGTGATGTCTCTTCAAGCGCAGGAGATATGGAATTGGGCATTCAAATACATAACTCTCAGAACAGAACACGTCCCAGAAATATCCAACACCTTGGCGGACTTGTTAAGCAGAACCTCTACGACATGCCATGAGTGGAAGCTCTCAACCATCTCTTTGTTCGCTGGGGCAAACCCAGTCTGGACCTATTTGCGATAAAAGAAAACAAGAAATGCTACTACTACGCAAGCTGGCAACCACAGAGAGGGTCGAGGGGGAATGCATTTTTGATCAAATGGTAAGGAATCTATGCCTACGCTTTTCCCTCGCTTCCGCTAATCCCAAGAGTTTTACGGAAAATGATGAGGGAAACTTGCCGATTATTACTGATAGCTTCCAGATGGCCTCGCCAGTTTTGGTTCACGGAGCTCCTGCTCCTCTCGGAACAACCTCACATTCAATTGAAACCAATACCAGAGTTGCTAACGATGACTCAGTGCCAGGTCCGTCATCCCAGCCCGACTTCTCTTTGATTATCAGCCTGGCTCCTGAATTTTATGAATTTGCTGACCTAGATATTCCATCAGACTGTTGGGAAGTGCTCGCCAATGCTAGAGCCCAGTCTACTAATAAGCTATACAAACTCAAATGGAAACAATTCTGTATATGGTGTGAAGCTTTCAGTATCCACCCTCTAACATATTCTCCAGAACAAATACTTCTGTATCTTCTTCAATTGGCAAAATCAAGTCTCTCTCACTCATCCATCAAGGTTCACCTGAAAGCCACTTCTTGATTCCGCCGTACTGCTGCTTTACCATCTTTAAGGTCCTCCAGAATAGTAAAGCAATTCCTATAGGGATTATTCAGATTGGTTCCTACAATTAAACTCCCTCCTCCTCCCTGGCACCTCAATATTGTACTTTCACAAATGATGAAACATCCTTTTGAACCTATTCACAAAGCAGAATTGAAATATATTTCCTGGAAGACAGCGCTTCTTCTAGCACTTACCTCGGGAAAGAGGGTTGGTGACATTCAAGCTTTCATAATCTCTCAACCTTTTCTTCAATTTTAACTGGACATGGTTGTCCTTAGAACTAATCGGAAATTCATTCCTAAAGTTCTGCTGAACTTTCATCTGAATGAACCAGTAATATTAAAGACTTTCTTTCCAAACCCCCAAACTCCAGCAGAAAGAAGGCTTCATTCCTTGGATATCAAAAGATGTCTAAAATTCTACATACAAAGAACTAGCAGCCTTCATCAAACTGATCATTTGTTTTTTAGCTGTGTTCATCTCAGAAAGGGGTACCCTGTTACCAAACAGTCTATAGCCAGGTGGATACCCACCATAGCTGGGAAACCACTTACAGCCAACGTCAAGGCTCATTCCACCAGAGCTGTATCTACCTCCACAGCTCTCTTTGTAGGTTTGCAGAGTGGCGACGTGGACCAGCAGCCACACCTTTCCTCAGCGTTACTGCCTGGATGCCGCAGACAGAATGGACGCAGCAGTAGGACAAGTCGTTTTGCATAATTTATTTGCATAAGGTGAGTCAATATTTCTTTACCCACCATCCTCTGTATTCGTATATGCAGATATATATATGTATGTATATAAAACATACATATAGATATATCTTATTACTGCTAATTATTCCGATTCAAACATGTGAATCTATGAAAGATACCCCAATACTGGAGAAGAAAATAAGTTACTTACCTGTACCTGTGTTTCTCCAGTACTTGTATCTTTCATAGGTTTACATGCAACCGACCCTCCTCCCCAAAGAGGCTCACCTCATGTTTTCCTTCCTTTGCACTTCAAATGTGCTAGAAATTCTGAGCGACTGGAGCCTCTGTGCTGAGAGTTCTAAGGGGTGGTCTTGCATGACCCGATTGGCTGACTTTGGGTCTTTATAACGGAGCTGATGAGCTGTTAAAGCGAGTGTATTTTTCCATTGATTTCAATGTTAAAAATGTAATCTACTTCTTTCTAGTTACCATGGGACTTCCACCTCAACGATGGGGAATGATTCAAGCATATGAATCTATGAAAGATACCAATACTGGAGAACCACAGTTACAGGTAAGTAACTTATTTTCTAGTTCCTAGTGTCCAGAAAGCTTGTCAGTCTAATGCTTCTAATGACAGTGGGCTATTCCAAGATGGATGTACTGATGAAAACAGTATGCGTGACAACATTGTCAGATAATGTGGTTATGTCTCCAGGAAACCACAATAAATATGTGATTTAAACATGTAAATTGTTATTATTCATGCTTTAATTGAATGTTGTTTTGTGTTTATGAAGAAAAGGAGATGTTGTATTGGAAGTAAAATTTATGAGGTTGTTTTTACCTTTACTGTATTAGCGTACTGTTGGGTTGTTATTATTAGCGTCTGTATATTATTTACTATATAAACACAGAAAAAACAAAGGTTAAAGTAATATTATAGTTAGGTGTGGAAAACAAATCTTAGAAATTCACTGACAAACCCAAAGCTTAAAGTAAGGTAAGACTCCATCCCCAAGGCCGTTTTTTTTTTATTCGGGCTACGTGAACCTCTTTCCCCCCACCCCCTCCCCCAACTCTCATTAGGCCCTGGGAGCCTCATCACCCCGGGCCTTTTTTAATGGGAGAGGTCCGCATGGCCCATTCTCTGAGTCTTTCAAGGCCCTGGGGACCCCATCCCTCAGGGCCCTTTTTTATGACAAGGAGGGGGTATGTGGTTCCCCCAATCCCTTAGCCTTATTAGGCCCTGAGACCCCTTCTAGCATGGCCACTCCTTTTAATATTAGGAAGGGGTTTGCGTGGCCACCTTCCCCTAGTCTTATGAATAAGGAGGGGGTGTGTGCCCCCCCTCCCTAAGCCTTATTGTTCCCAGGGGATCCCATCCACCAGGGCCATTCTTTTTAACTAAAGGGTAGGGGAGTAACATTGCCCCCTCCTTCACCATTGCTAGGACCCTAGGGCCACTACTAAAATTAAAGGGAAGGAGGATGGAGCTGCCCCCCCTAAGCAATGTTAGGCCCTGGGGACCCCATCCCTAGGGGCCACCTATTTAACAAAAGGGTAGGGGGCCCCTGTGGCACCCCTCCTAAGCCACTATTAGCCCAGTGTACCATCTCTGTCAAGTCCCCCATTTTATAAAGTTGAGTGCTTCAATGCCTACCTAGGGCACCCAACATATACTTGTTGGGGGCTGCAGGGGACCCATGTGGTCCCAGCCAGCTCCACGCTTATTGGGGGTGGGTGGATCAATACTTTGAAACAGATAAAAAGTCTTCTCGCAGCGGGCAGGAGCATTCGCAAAGCTCCTACCGCCTGGCAGCAGACTTTGGCCCTCATTACAACCCTGGTGGTTGGTGTTAAAGCAGCGGTAATACTGCCAACAGGCCGGCGGAAACAAATGGAATCACGACCATGGCGGAAACCGCCAACATAGACAGCCACTTTAAGACTCCGACCGCCACGGTGGTAGAAACAAACACCGCGGCGGTAACCGCCAACAGACAGGCGGAACACAAGGTTCTCTTCCAGCGGATCCTCATCAATAGTCATAAACATTGAACATTCCCGCCCTCGTGCGGGGACCCCGGAGCATACATAAAATACACACATGTAAAAGTATGAAATATGCACAAAAAATATATATATAGCATTTTTAGTAGACAGTTTTCATACCAAACTCATGTATACGTGTGTACAACATCAATGCAGACTATATTCATAAACAGGCTAAAATGCTATATTTCTATGGAGTTTTTTTTTTTTTTTAAACTGTCCCTTTCAAAATTACAAGAGAAAAACTTTCCAAAGCCCCATAACTGGGCAAAGGGAAAGAAGCAGTAGCAACATCAGTGAAAAAAGAGCAAAAACTACATTGAAAACAATGAAGCATTATTAGCCAATAGGCTGCATGCAGGTTAACACAGGAGAACCATAAAATTCTGGCACCGTGCCTTTAAGACCCTGAGCACCTCCAGTATCCCACCATGCCTCAGGGGTGAAGAAGAGGTGACAGTTGGTTCACAGTTAGGTCAGTTCTTTTTTCCGGCTTCTTCTGAGAGGGTCCTGGAGCATTGAGCTCTCAGTTTTTCTCAGGAAAATATTTAAAAACAGAATTTTTTCTACCTTCACTCAACATTTCACACCTTTGTCTGAGTCAAGGGATTTGTTTTCCTGACTAGAAAATGCCTTCTCTTTTTGTGAAGTGCCCTTCCTGTGAGAAGAAGAAGGCCCAGTCTGATCCACACTCTTTCTGCATTGTGTGTATATCTCAGAGTCACTGCCTTGACACTTGCAGACACTGCAAGAACATGTCAAAAAGAACTCTGAAGGACAGGGAGAAGATCAGACTTCATGGTCTTCATGAGAGACAGAAGACATCGTCCTCTTCGCTTCCCAGGCAGCCAGCAAGCCATTCTCAGGAGAGACAGACTAGATCGACGTCAGCTGGTAGGAAGGTGCCTGTTTGTTCCCCGTCGACGTCATCGCTGCCACGTCACATCGTCATAGATCGCCGTCAAAGGCGACAGGACCGACATCGAGGGTTACGACATCGAAGGTACATAGCCATCGTAAGGGCAGATCTCCGCCGACAGCAACCCACCGATCGCCGTCGAGCCAGCACCGGCGTGCTCATTCGCCGTCGAAGGCCTCGCACCCCTCGACGGCACAGAAGACGACGTCGAGATCGCCACAACGGCGAGAGCAAAGACATCTGTCGGCGGCGGCCCATCATTCGACGGCGAGGCACACGACTTCGAGCAGGTCGCGGTCAAGGGACCACCGGTCACCGTCGAGGCACTCGATGTCAAGACCAGAGCAGTCCATGGTACTCCCTTTGACGTCGACACAAGTGTTGCCTATCTCACAAGGAGAAGAGCGTCGGCTACCGCCGGCTGATAAGAACACTCCAACAAGTCCAGTGGTCTCCATAAGGAGTGGTTCGTCTGAGCGGTCGAGAGTAGCATCGTCTGGGCACATCTCAACCATCAACTTATCGCCAAGGTGGTTGGAGAGTCTTAATAAAACGACTGCTTCTCCAGACTCGCAATACTCGAGAATGTACTCACCTTCGGCTACTCTCCTGAGGACACCATCGCCAACAGCGCAGACAAAACGGTCTCGTTCTGCGTCTCGCCAGTCTGCCACTAGGCCTCGGCACGCTGCAACGAGATCTCAGAGCAGGTCACGCTCCCAGAAAAGATCCAGATCAAGATCACGCCCTCACAGAAGGTCCCCTTCTTGGTCCACATCGTTGGGGTCTTCAGTAAGAGGGTACTCCCCGACTCTAACGGATTCTCCACCAGCTAGAGTTTCCCCGGTGGACGACATCACAACTTTTAACGAGGTGCTTCTCAGAGGAGCACAGAAGCTGAATATTGAGGTCCCGGAGCCTTCAACCTCTTCATCCGTAATCTTTGAAACCCTGCAACACAGGGCGGTTTCAAAGAAATTGTTACCGCTGGTGCCTGGTCTTCTGCAACCAACTGTGGACACCTTTTTAGCACCAGCCAACCTCCGATCAGCTCCTGCTAGGATCTTAAAGAAATACAAGGCACCTGATCAAGATCCTTTGTTTCTCAGGACTGATCCACCACCAGACTCAGTCATATTGGCCGCAGCCAGGGAGACGCACTCAGTGGCATCATCCTCCACGGTTCCACCGGACAAGGAGAGTAGACACCTGGACTCTCTGGGGAGGAAGATGTGTGACACAGCGGCTTCCATGATGAAGGTCTCCAGCGCCTCTGCACTCCTAGTCAGATACGATCGGTCAATCTGGGACTCACTGAGCAGGTTTACAGAAAAGCTGCCTAGAGAGGACAGGCAGGGTTTTCAGGAGATCCTTCAGGAGGGAAGTCTGGTCTCCAATCAGGTCATCAGTGCGGCAGCAGATGGTGCAGACTTAGCAGCACATGGTTACGCGCATGGGGTTTGGGCGAGGTCTTCCTGGCTAAGACTCACAGGATTGAAGCAGGAAGCGCAGCAGCATATCCTAAACCTTCTGTTTACCGGAAACTCGCTTTTTGGAACCCACACAGATGAGGAGATGGCGCGAATGAAGGCGGAGGTGGACACCATGAGGGCAGAGGGCCTCGAGAGAAAGAAGGACTTCAGGCGAAGATATAGGCCTTACGACAGACGCCCGTTCCAACAGAGGGTTCAAACCCCTCATTGGTCCCAAAGGCCACAACAGAAACAAGGGCGTCCACTCTTCCAGTCTCATAAAGCCACAAGAGACCGAGGGTCAAGCAGACCTCAGCAGTCTACCCCCAAAGCTCCTGCAAAACAATGAGGATTTGCTTCCCTTAGTACCGTGCACCACTCCGGTTGGGGGAAGTATCACAGCGTTCATTCACGAGTGGGGTGGCATAACAAAAGACAAATGGGTGCTGAACATTGTAGAGAATGGGTACTCTCTTCTTTTCCGGCAACCTCCTCCTCACTTGCCACTAACCAAATGCAATCCAGCTCACATGAGCTTATTACGCAAAGAGGCTCATGCTCTGTTACAGAAAAAAGCAATAGAAAAGGTTCCAGTTGCACACAGAGGGAAAGGGGTGTACTCCCACTATTTTCTAGTAGCAAAGAAGGGTCGGGAAGGAGTTTTCAGACTGATTCTAGACTTAAGGCTGCTGAACACGTACATAAAGAAGCAAAAGTTCAGGATGCTAGCTCTCCAGCAGATTTTCCCTCAACTGCATTGAGGAGATTGGATGTGCTCCATAGACCTGCAAGATGTGTATTTTCATATCCCGATCATTCTCAAACATCGGAAATTCCTACTATTTCTGATAGCCTCCCAACACTATCAGTTCAAGGTGCTTCCTTTCGGCCTAAAATCTGCCCCTCGCGTTTTCTCCAAATGTGTAGCAACGGCCGCTGGGCATTTAAGGAAGCAGAAAATCTTCATTTATCCATACCTAGACGACTGGCTACTGAAAGCCTCCTCTCCGGAGCAGGCGAATAACCATCTGGACAGTGTGCTCAGTGTTTTCAGATCTCTAGGTCTACAAGTCAACTACCAAAAGTCCACCCTCATACCTACACAAACCCTCCACTACCTGGGAGCAATACTGAATACAGAGATCAAAAGAGTGTATCCTTCAGAGGAACGACTGTTATCAATAAGGAGGAAGTGTCAAGACCTTCTGAGTTCCCACGCACCTACGGCCCGTCAGGTGACATCTCTGTTGGGCTCCATGGCCTCTTACATTTTCATTGTCCCGAACGCCAGATTGCATATGAGGCCTCTTCAAGAGGCTCTGGAGAACAACTGGAACCAGCACACAGGCCACTGGGAAGACAGAATGCTTCTTCCGATAGGAGCACGACAATCGTTACGATGGTGGATGCACAGACATCACCTGTCAGTAGGAGTTCCTTTTCATCAGCCGATCCCATCCGACACTGGTAACGGATGCATCGCTTCAGGGCTGGGGAGCTCATCTAGGTTCCCTTCAAGCTCAGGGTCTGTGGTCCAACAAAGAAAGAGCGTACCACATCAACCTGCTTGAGCTCAGAGCAGTTCATCTGGCTCTCAAGTCTTTTGCTCCATCGATTCAGGGGAAATCTCTCCTAGTACAAACGGACAATACGACGACAATGTATTATCTGAACAAACAAGGAGGAGCGAGATCCCTGCCCCTGTCTCGGGAGTCTCAGGCCATTTGGCATTGGCTCTTAGCGAGGGGAATGTCTCTTGTAGCAATTCACCTCCCAGGGCAGCAAAACGTGGAGGCGGACTTCCTAAACAGAACCCTTGAGGACGCCCACGATTGGGTTCTTCACAACGAGGTCGTCGAAGACATCTTCGTTCAATGGGGTCGGCCTCAGTTAGATCTCTGCGCAGATAAACAAGAAATGCCTAGACTTCGCGTCCAGGTTCTACCGACCGGGGTCTCGAGGAAATGCCCTGTTGATCGACTGGTCAGGGGTATTTCTCTACGCCTTTCCACCGATTCCCCTCATACCAGCTGTGATAAACAAACTCTACAGATCCAGCACCAGAATGATTCTCATAGCCCCGCAATGGCCTCGTCAGTTCTGGTACACGGATATCCTCAACCTATCAGAGCAACTGCACAGGAGGCTGCCGTGCAGACCGGATCTCCTTTGCAGGCTGGGAGGCAGGATACTTCACCCCAACCTTCCCTCTCTGAGCTTCACGGCATGGCTCCTGAATTCCTGCAGTATGGGCATCTAGGGCTCTCGCAGGAGTGCATGAACATCTTAAAGGAGTCCAGACGACCTTCCACGCGGCGTTCTTACACGTTCAAGTGGAAGAGGTTCTACATATGGTGTCGTCAGCAAGGTCAGAATCCTATGCTGGCTCAGGAGGAGGTCATACTGTATTACCTGCTCCATCTGGCGAAATCGGATCTGCAAGTGTCATCTATTAAGGTATATTTATCTGCCATTACAGCCTATCGTAAGTCACCTTCTCAGGAATCCTTTTTTACAAGACCAGTAGTCAAGGATTTCTTAAAAGATTTGAAGAAGGTTTTTCCACCCATTCAAAAACCCTCTCCTCCATTGGAACTAAACATAGTATTATCTAGACTTATGGGCCCTCCTTTCGAACCTATCCACAAAGCTTCTTTGCAACACCTTACGTGGAAGACAGCTTTTCTCGTAGCCATTACATCAGCGAGGAGGGTCAGTGAAGTTCAGGCTTTGTCCTCCAAGGAACAGTACACGGTTTTCCATGAAAATAGAGTGGTTCTACGAACTCCTCCATCATTCTTACCGAAGGTGGTGTCTTATTTTCACATTAATCAGACTATTTCACTACCAACTTTTTTCCCCAATCCGGATACTCCGGTGGAGAAAGCTTTACACTCTCTGGATTTGAAAAGAGTGCTAAAATTTTACTTGGATAAGACCAAATTGATTAGACGATCTCACCACCTATTTGTAAATTATGGTCATATGAGAACAGGTGATGCAGCCTCGAAACAAACAAAATCTAGATGGATAGTTTCATGTATTGTTACTGCATATCATTTGGCTAACAAACAGTTATTAGCTAGGCCTAAGGCTCATTCGACAAGAGGAAAAGCGGCTACTGCTGCCCTCTTTAATAATGTTCCAATCTCTGAAATCTGTAAGGCTGCTACATGGAAGTCTGTACATACATTTACTAGGCATTACTGTTTGGACTCAGATGCCAGAGCGGACGCTCAAGTTGGGCAAGCGTCTCTGAGAAATTTGTTTGCATAGTGTATATCTTTTCCTGCTCTTCTATTGGACAGTCCGCAGAGATAGGGGATGGGCTTACTAATCTATTCAATGTTTATGACTATTGATGAGGATCCCCTGGAAGAGAAGGATAAGTTACTTACCCCTGGAAGAGAACTAGGATTTACAGGTAAGTAACTTATCCTTCCTCCCACTGTATTACAACACGCCTATCCGCCATATTTTCCGGGGCAGTACCAATGCCATCAAAAGCACGGCGGAAACAGTACTTGGAACGGAAACCACTCACCTTTTGACACTTTACGAGCAACCAGGACACCATGGAGTCCGAGTTACAGGTCCTGCCGATGCTGGTCTACCTCCTCTTGTATCAGGAGCAGCAAAGAGGCCGGCGACGACCACAGTGAGTACTGCACCTAGCACCCAGAGGAGGGAGAGGGAAAAGAGAGTGACACACACACACACACACCACCCCCACCCACACCCTCAACCACAACACCATACACACAAATACATGCAGCAACATTACAAATACCCCCTGGAAGAACGCAAGTACAAAAGGAAATGATTGTAACGAGTTAAATCATTGAAATATCAGATAGGCCAAATTCAAATATCAGTATATGCAAATATGTACACCAACTACACAAGTCCGGATATTAATGAAATCATTGTCTGTGGATCAGTGTCCCAAAATGCATGGGCGAAGCCCACACAAGATACCTGACTCGAAACGGAGAAATCACTGCAGGGGCATCAGATGGAAAATAAACAGGCACCTCAGGGGGAGAGGGAGGGCGGCACCTCAGCCGGATGAACGGACGATGCCACTGCTCCACAAGAGGGCTCCATGCCCACTGATTGGTCCTGGGGAGTGCAAAGCCACAGTCTCTCAAGTCTCTCCAGAGGGTGCTTTGCCCACTGATTGGTCCTGGGGAGTGCAAAGCCACAGTCTCTCAAGTCTCTCCAGTGGGTGGTTTGCCCACTGCGTTATCCTGGGGAGTGCAAAGCCACAGTCTCTCAAGTCTCTCCAGTGGGTGGTTTGCCCAAAGCTTTATCCTGGGGAGTGCTCAGCCAAAGTCTCACAAGTGGATAACAGTCTCCACTGGTTCTGGAGGGGGCTTTGTGCCCAGAGTGCTTCATCCTGCCAAGGACAGAGGTAGTGGATGTGAATCTGCACTGGTTCTGGAGGGGGCTTTGTGCCAGAGTGCTTCATCCTGCGAAAGACAGAGGTAGTGGATGCTTTTCTCCACTGGTTCTGGAGGGGGCTTTGTTCCCAGAGTGCTTCATCCTGCTAAGGACAGAGGTAGTGGATGCCTTTCTCCACTGGTTCTGGAGGGGGCTTTGTGCCCAGAGTGCTTCATCCTGCCAAGGACAGAGGTAGTGGATGTGAATCTCCACTGGTTCTGGAGGAGGCTTTGTGCTTAGAGTGCTTCATCCTGCCACGTACAGAGGTAGTGGATGTGAATCTCCACTGGTTCTGGAGGGCTCTGTGTGCCCAGAATGCTTCATATGCAGTGTGGCAGGGGTCATTCCCTCACCTAGGTGTGTGTGCCACGAGATTGATTGGGAACAGGTAGCATGATACTCCATGGAGGCAGAGACACACTCCATCCTGCTGCGACTTCGCCTGCCACCTGCAGGTACAGTGCTGGGAGTCATGCCTCATGTACACTGTGCAGGGTCCAGGACGTCTCCTGCAGCCTCGGACGGCTGGCCACTGGGAAGATTGCCATGTCAGCTGTGGCGGCACTGTCTCAGCATGTTGGGGGCTGGTGGCGGTGGTTGCGGCGGTGTCTGTGGCAGAGGTGCTGGCGGTGGTGCATGTGTCTGCGTCTGTTGAGGGATACAGCAGGATGTCTCCTGCTGCCTCAGACGGCTGTCCACTCGGGATGATGCTGGGGACTGTTGGTGAGGCAGCAGATGTGTAGGGGGCGGTGCAGGTGGCAGTGCAGGTGGCGGTGTCCACCGCTGTACAGGTTGATATTGTGGTTGACAAAAGGGGTGACTCTGGTCCCTCAGCCGAAGCCTCCGTGCCCTGTCCTGACCTGCTCTTCGGCTTGTGATATACAATTAGTTTGACCCTTAATTTCTCAAAAACTATTGAATGGATTTACACCAAATCACAACAAGCATTGGCAAAGCCAATAGCTTTCACCTTTCTTTTTTCTTTTTTATCTAACGGGATTCCAAAATATTAGAAAACTGTCATAATAATGTTTGTTTTAAATTTGATCAACCATTATTAGTTGTTTATGTTGTGATGTATGTTGATTTAATAAACAACAACATAAATAACTATTAACAAATTTGAAACAAACATTATTATAAAAATGTTCTTATCTCTGTAATCCAGCTAGATGGAAAGAAGGAACAAAGGTGAAACCGATTGGCATGATGGCATGCGATGAAGAAGAAAGAAGACGACAGTGAAGAAAGAACACAGAAGATGGCATGCAGTAAAGAAGAAAGAATATGGCAGTGAAGAAAGAAGACAGAAGACTGCATGTGGTGAAGAAGAAGAAGAAGACTGCAGTGAATAAAAAAGACACAAGACGGCATGCCGTGAAGAAGAAAGAAGATGGCATGTGATAAAGACGAAAGAAGACAGCAGTGAAGAAAAAAGACAGAAAGTGGCATGCGGTGAAGAAGAAAGAAGACAGCAGTGAAGAAAGAAGACAGATGACTGCATGCAGGAAAGAAGATGGCAGTGAAGAAAGAAGACAACATGTGGTGAAGAAGAAAGAAGATGGCATGCTGTGAAGAAAGAAGACAGCAGTCAAGAATGATGACAGAAGACAACATGTTGTAAAGAAGAAAGATGATGGCAGTGAAGAAAGAAGACAGAAGATGGCATGCGGTAAAGAAGACGGCAGTGAAGACAGAAGACGGCATGCGATGAAGAAAGAATACGGCAGTGAAGACAGAAGACCGCATACGGTGAAGAAGACAGAACACGGCAGTGAAGAAAGATGCCAGACGACGGCATGTGGTAAAGAAGACAGCAGTGAAGAAAGAAGACAGAAGAAGGCATGAGGTGAAGAAGAAAGAATACAACATTGAAGAAAGAAGACAAGACTGCAGGCAGTAAAGAAGAAAGAAGATTGCAGTGAAGAAAGGAGACGGGATGCAGTGAAGAAGAAAGAAGATGGTATGCAGTGAAGAAAGAAGACGGTGTGCAGTAAAGAAGAAAGATGATGGCAGAGAAGAAAGAAGACAAGATGACATGCAGTAAAGAAGAAAGAAAAGGGCAGTGAAAAAAGAAGACAGCATGTTGTAAAGAAGACAGAAGACGGCATACGGTGAAGTAGAAAGAAGATGTCAGTGAAGGAAGAAGACAGAACACTCCATGTGGTGAAGAAGAGATAAGACGTGATGAAGAAGGAAGAGGGCGGCAGCACGGAAAGAAGACAGAGAAGACAGCAGCGAAAAAAGAAGAAGGGCAGTAAAGAAAGAAGACAATGAAGACAGCATGCAGCAAAGAATAAAGAAGACGGCAGCGTAGAAAGAAGAGAGAAAAGATGTCGGCGAAGAAAGAAGACGCCATGCAGAAAAAAAAGCAGTACCTTCAGCATCATTGCCAGAGGAAGGACGCTGGCCATTGTCCAATGGCAAGTGACCGAAAGGATTACTTGGTCCAGAGGCACCCCGACAGCAGGAACGGCAAAGAAGGCAGCAGGAAGTGGAGCAGATGACGTGCAGGCGACCTGCTGGCCAATCAGAAGCACGTAAATTAGAACGACATTGGACCAAGCCAGTGGTAAGTTCAGGTAAGTAATGAGTGGTTTCCAACCCCTTTTTAAGTTTTGTTTCTCAAAAAAAGATTTTGCAAGCACAGCATGCAAGCCTGTACATGCAGGCGAAACCTAAAAAGCACAATCTCTGGACTAAGATCTAGCTTTTTGCTTGGTGTAAATCCGTTCAGACGTTTTAGCGTTAGTGCCTCCAAAATAAGTCAATGGAAAAATGCACTGGAATTTTGAATTTTGGGAGCCCCCTCCCTTTTTTTCTTGTTCCCTGATTGACGGATCACCCTGAAACTTTCAATGCACAAACTAGTCAAAAAGTAGCACCTTTTTAGTGAAGATTCATGTAATGGCGCCAATGTTATAAGCAAAAGAATAAAGGCACTTCCTATGGATATGCTGACCAAGGTAGATTAGAAATGGTACTTAAACCTGGTACTAATACTCCTGTAATGCGTATTACAGAATAAATTGACAATCTAACTGGCCTTAAGGAAAGTTGGAAAGTATTTTCTAGTGGTACTGACATCATTAAAGGGTTTGAACAAGAAAGTGCTCTATTCCACTTTGTTTCGATACGTTAAACTTTTATTGGCAGACATCTGATTGCCTCTCTCATCATTCATAATGATGGATCACCACATAACAGCAGTCTCCTCCTGCAAATACAGGCATCATCTCAGTGTGAGCGTTTTCCTTTTTTTTTTTTGAGTCGAGCAAGCAAGCGCTCCTGCCCCTGTTGTAATCTCCTTGTGGGCTTTTAACCACTCCCATGTCATGCCCATCACTTTCATTGGTTTGTGGGCTTGCCTTTTAAAATTTGCTTGATTTTATTAGTGAAAGGCAGGCACACGTCATTGCCTTTTCAGGTGATTAGCCCTCTTCGAGCGCACCGGCCACATACTGAAAACATACAGGGCTCCATGTTTTCAGTATGGTTTCTGGACTACTTTTTATTTCATAGGCAGCGCGATCTCGCTGGGCAGTAATCGAGCGGTTATCATGAGTACCAGTTTAATTCTTTTGTTTATCCCAGTGCTTCTTCGTGAATTCAAGGTATTACACAGCGCGATTGTGCTCCTTGAAACCGGACCTGTCTTTTTGCTGTAATTAGTCACCTTCACGCTCATGGCGTGGCGCTTTAAATCAGCCCCCGTATGTGAAATTGTATTACTTTTCATTTTCAGTTTATGTGGCAAGAAAAGTCTGGTTAGGAGTTTACAACGTTAATAGCTCTAACTCGAGCAAGTGCAGGATCCATTGCGTTGCTAATGCTTGTTTTTAGGATGTAGGAGACACAAGTCTACCAAGCCAGACTCCAGTCCAAAACGAGGCTCAAATGGTTTAATAAGTATGCGAATAAAAGTCAGTCGTGAAGATAAGAATATAGATCCAGAATTAAATGTTTGGTCACAGAATTCTACATTTGGAACTAGTTGAAATATAAATCTGGTGCGGGCCAGTAATTGTGATAATGATCGAAAACTGGCAAAATAAAAGAGAAACTACAAACAATTTATAATGGAAAAATACCCCGAGTCTCAGAATGTAAAGAAATATAAACAGGACTGAAGGGATAGCTCACGCCGGGTAAGGGACACATGTTTCAGTTAACAGATGCTCTCACTTGCTTTCTATCACTTTTAATTTCTTAGGACAGATATCAGATCTGTATTTTTGTGTGTGCTTTAGTAGAGCAGCAGTCAAGATAAATTCTAATGATTGTAAAAGTGCATTTTGATTGCAGCTTCGAGACTCTTTGTTGCTACTTTGTATTCTTTGATTGTTTATATATTTGTTGGACTGTGTGATGTCTCTGCTGTTTGTTTAAACTGTCTACTGCAGTGGTTCACAACTCTCAGACTTCTGTTAACCCGCACTTTACCATTACTGGAACCACAGGACCCCCACTGAGTCATTACTGGAATTCGGGGAGCCCCATAGAATCATTACTGGAAGCCAGGGACCCAGGCCTAAACGTTGTTGATTATTTGAACCGCAGAACAATACGCAAAAAATACAGAAACAAGCATCCCTTCAAACACATACACAAATGATGACACATTTTATTTAATTTGCAAACAAATAAAATAATTAAAAAACATTTTAATAGGAAGGTTGGAGCTTTTCTAAATTCAATTAAAGCCCTACTATATTCTGATTGAAGCACCTGCACTGTTCCCACAAATGAATCCGACGATACTTATTTAATTTTTAGCCTCCAGGTTTATATTCCTAAACATTTACAGTATGTTTTAAAGTTTTAAATTGTACATTTAGCCACGTTATTTGTATACACTTTATTGATGTGTTAATGTTAGTTCATTTTTAAAGCAGTCACGGACCCCCTGAGGAGGCTTCACGGACACCCAGGTGTCCCCAGGCCACTGGATGGGAACCACTGGTCTACTATATATATGTTATTAAGGTGTTGCTTGTGTTTGGAGAGTTACAAATTTGCTACTGACACATGCGGTAGCCTGTAACTCACAAGTTAAATCTTAGCAAGGCTGAAACAGCCGTTCATCCTTCTTTGAGCAGTGCATTGAGTCCCACTGAAATGTAACACCTTTAATGAATGTATGTGTATATGTGGTATATGCATCGCATGACCTGGCCAAATGTACAAGAGCCTGGTGCAGGGTCAATGCATAAGTGAAGTAAATGTGTGGTTGGACAGAAGCTGGTTTCTTCTGATTCATCGTGATGTACTGATCTTTAAAGAGGTGGCATCTTCAGCAATTTGCTTAATGTAAGCATGGTTGGGGCAATTCTGATTGATACAGGGAAGTGTTGGTCTATTGCCTTGGTTCATACATTCTTTAAAATGGCCGAAGAGATACATGAAGCATTGTGTTGAATAAAAGCTATTCGTAAATTGTTGCTGTTTTTTGTAACTAAGTAACAACCAGTTGTGAATATTCCATCGAGGCCAACTTTCCATCTCAGATCAAGTACCAGCATCCCGGTAAGTAGGGAACACATGCAATCTCCTGTTTCTTATTCCTAAGTAGTTCTTACAGCATTACAGCTCTGGGGGAAAGGCTGACAGTGAGTACCACAGATTTTATTGTAGTTTCTTGCTGCTTACTGCCTGCAAACAGCTGGTGGCAAAGGAAAGGGAAAACTTATTTTTAAGCAGTTGTAACTATGGGCCAGATGTACAATGCACTTTACAGGTCTCAAACACTCCAGTTTGATACTTGTGATGGTACTATCCCATTTTAGGAATCAGAAAAGTTTTCCAACTCCTAAAATCCTTTCCAAATACTGATAAGTACCTTATGTATCAATGTTTTCCGAATGATTCCGTTTGCAAAAAATTTATATTTTACCAGCAACTCAAATGAAGTAGTAATGCATTCACAAAAGGGTCCCCTTAGAACACTTCCCCTTTATGAATGTAAAAAAACAAAAAGTTTGTTGAAGACTAGGCAATGATCCAGGGGGTCACTGGCAACCCTTATGCAAACTAAATCTTTTCTCTTTAAACACTGTCCTGTTTCCTTAGAAGTCAATTAAAAATGCTTTATTAAAACAGCAATCAGAGACATGGTGGTCTGATGGCCAACGGCAGGCTGCCATCCCTATGATTTCCTCAAATCCTAGTGAGTCACAATTTGCAACCTACCTTATTAATAATTCTTGGGGTATGTTGAAATCCGACCCAATACTATTCAAATTTATAATAAGCAACCTTTTAGTAAATAGGTCAGTTCATAAAAATCTTTACTGGTCACACTTTGATACCAGTATAACTGCGATCAGTATATTGCAACCAAATATTCGTATATCTAGTCCTTTGTTAGCACTATTAATTCCACATCTTTCACCAAGAAATACAATCTCAGTGGGATTGTGTTCCATGATAATAATTACCACTGATGGACATTACCACTGGAACAGAGTTCTGTTCGCATGTAGGAGTCGCTCGGAAGGCTCTGGTGCCATTGACCTATAGCACTGCACTGTAGGCTTTAATTGGTGATGAAAGAAGTTACAGAGGCAGCTAATGATTAGCAGCCCTAGTGGTTTTCTTCACGCAAAGGGACTTGAGGCTACAGGTGAGACAGAGGAAATTGTCTCGAAGCATCAGAGCAAACTACCTGCTCTCTGATTAAACCCTCAGAGGGCCGCTGACGTGTATTGTAAGCTTGTCTGTTGTTTTTCAGAATCTTTAGAATCCTGGGGGACTCCGCCTCAGCAGGCTCCCTTCACAGGATAAAATTGGTGACCCCAAGAACCGGCCGCATCAGCGGCCTTAGACTTGGTTTGACAGCAGAGTCCCTGTCCATGCAGGTGATGGTCTGCCTGACTCAGGTAGGTTTCTGATCGGCTGCTAGTGGCCAAAACAATGGATATTATGTGGCAAAGATGGACATCAGTAGGAGAAGCTAGACCTCTGACAACCATGTTTGTTTTCAATAATTTACATGACGTTTCATTACCTTAACTCTTAGCAGCAAACAGGAGGTTGTTGATGACTAGGCTGGGGAGCACCTTGTGATGTCATGAGGGATCCAAGGGGGCTTGATTTTACTTCTGGTGACCCTGGCATATCGATTAATTGATAATCATTGTAGGAAGACCAAGGATCACTCTCAACAAGGATCAATATACCTAGAGGCTCAATGATCCACTGTCATTCTGCATTATTCACAATACTATCAATAACCGGTGCTGCATCCTACCTGTGAAATTGTGCATTGTCCAACACAACAGTGACACTTTTACCAGACTCAGCGTAGTGGTGCACATGATAGGGGTGTTCTATGTAGACAGCAATAACCAACAAACAAGGGGCCTTAGTAGTGGCATAAATATTAGTAACATGTTTTACATGCCATTTCTTATGATACTTCTATCATTGCTAACCACTGTACACATGTTACTATGCTCGGACTTATGGGGTTCAGTTTAATGACCTTTAAAGGATAGTAGACTGAGGGGGTTATTACAACTTTGGAGGAGGTGTTAATCCGTCCCAAAAGTGACGGTAAAGTGATGGATATACCACCAGCCGTATTACGAGTCCATTATATCCTATGGAACTCGTAATACGGCTGGTGGTATATCCGTCACTTTACCGTCACTTTTGGGACGGATTAACACCTCCTCCAAAGTTGTAATAACCCCCTGAGTCTTCCTTGCTGGGCTTTACATATTCATTTATTAGCAGTTTATTACAGTGTGGACTAGAATTCATAGAGAGCGCTTCATTAAAGGGCTGGTGCAGGTAATCCAGTGACATCAGTTGATACAGGCAAAACAGCTTTCACATGATGAGGTGAGAGTGGAGAATCTTTGCAAGGGAAATAGAGATGAGGTTTGCCAAGATTTGATAACTTCATTGACAGTTGTGTGGCCAGCTTCTCATCATAAAAAAAATAAATTATATATAAACAAGTATCCTTATCCGGAGGCTAACAAATACCTGATACAATCAGAATAAAGATAGGATACCTTTCCTAATCTTAGGTCCGTTCTTATATACAACAGTCTACTCTGGAGCTCATTCCCAGAGCTGATGTTTCCACAACAGATGCATTAGCCCTCTGTTAAACCTGTCACAAGAGGTGATTCTCCTGATGTGCAGAGGAATGCAGCTCTGGATTGTTTCATGGCACCGCCTCAGTAGGACTGGTGAAGTGTTTTTTTTATTATTATTTTTGAAATAATCAATTTTCAGAGAAGATTGTTGAGCTGGGAAGCCAGCCGGAACAGCCTTAGGAGTGATGCAGGAGAGTTGAAAGACCTTTGAGTGGCCATGAAGAGCCAATCCAAGGAAATATGATCACATTTTCCTGACCTTATCCAATCGCGCAGATGCTTTGATTCAAGCTCATCACTTTCAGGGCATGGCATCTGTAAGCAGAGAGGATTGATCTCGCGCAGCCATCCTGGCAGCTGTGCAGCCGTTAGTCAGATTCATGATGTTTAGCTTAGGAGCTCAGATGCTCTACACAAATGTCCTAGATCACGGTAGATGTCCTTCATCCATTACATACACTAACAAGAGTCATGGAGAAATGCACATCTCAAACATATATTTGGGTATATAAACACCCAATTTGTGCACCTAAATCCTAAAAGGAGTCAATAGAGCTTATGATCAGGTACAATTCAGCAAACAGGCCTAATTCTTGGCACCTGGATGTTCTCAGAGGAGTGTCAGTGTAGTACCCATCACAAATGTCTCCAGCACCCACAGATCACTACTCGTTGATTCAGTCCCTGTGAGCTTCACGCAGAACCATACACCTAAACAAGGTAGGTGTTGGTGGTACAATTAGGGTTGCTCAGCTTTGGACATCCCAAACAATTTTATGGTAACTTGAGACTAACCAAGTGAAAAGGAATTTGCACAGAGCACATTACCAGTAACAGAGGTCTGAGAAGATCCGAGAGAAGGACTGACTGAGAGATCGATTACATGTGCAAATATTTGCAGAAAGAGAGAAGAGAGTCACCCTTGAGTAACACCTTTTCCAAGCATGCCTGAGAATGTGGGCTGGTTTAATGTGAACCCATTCAGGAGTAGGCTCAAGTCCTAATCCTGTGTCCACCTAGTACCTAACCTTGCGTACGCAGGTTGGTAGCACTCACTGGTGAGTCCCAGTGCACCAACCATTTACTGCTACACACGAAATATGTGCCGTAGTTAGTTGAGTCCTTCCACCCTCTGCTCCTTCCCATTTCTCACTAACATGGCTGATGACACATGGACCCTCTGAGACCTGCATGGTGGTGGGCCAACTAAGTCTGCAGCCAAAGAGGTCAGGGGCTGGGTCTCCTGAGAATTAGGTTCTTACTATGGGAGGAGGTTCAGGGCCATTCAGGGTCCTCCTGGAGGCGTGATGACTGATGCCTGGCAGCCACCAGACTCTTGGGCAATATCTCTGAAGTTCTGATGCTCTCAGCTCCCTGATTAGAGAATCAAATAGAAGAAGAATAGACAGGCACTTGCAATGACAGCCACTCAGAAAACAAAACATTAGACACTTACATCAACCTTTCTCCTTGAATGAGATACATGTTCCTGGACTTGAGGCTTACTCTGGGCTCTGCTGGACAGTGCATCAGCTGCAGTCTCGCAGCACGCTCTCACCGGAGGGAATGTGGTGCTACTGGGATGGCTTACAGACCTCCATCCCTGTGGTCCATGCTTCGATTTGCCAGAGAATCATTGGTAAGAAAAGTGACAGCACTCATCAGTTTGTCACTGGGGTCAAAATTTAGCCCAAAACATTCGTCTGAAAGCCCCCATGACTAGCAGTGGCTGTGTCAGGGACACCAAGAACCATGCATGACATCTCTTGGTGTCTCCCAAAACGTACTTACATCTGGTATGCCTCGCTCTCTTTATCGAGGAAACACAAAAAGATATAGAAAGTAAACACCTCCCTCTGCACCTCTTCAGGTGCATGAGAGAGATGGGTCTGGAGTCACAGGGACCATAGTGAAACTACAAAACGCTTGCCTCTTAGAAACGTCTGCACTTTGACATCACATCATGAAACGTGTAGGAGCCTCTATTATTCATCCAAATACTCACAACTGCATAAAATAGGGTTTAAGTTACACACAACGCTCTAGCCAGACCTTCACCCCTAACGCTGGGAAATACGTCCAGTTTGGTGACCCAGTATTAGTTTGGTGGCCTCGCCTGGAGAAGATACTGCAGATTTTGAGTGAAGACGCTTTCAGTCTGTGTATTACAGAAACGTGCCCATGTTTTAAAATGAAAAAGTATGCTAAGCTGTTTTTCACGCTTACTTCCATCAGGACTGATAATTTATACGAATCCCTAAAACATTATCGTACTCTCATCTTGCAAATGCATAGAGTTCAAACATCCCGAAAATTAAAATATCCCAGCCTGTTCGAGATGAGAAGTCCAGCAACGTTACATAAAGCTGCTTGTAAGCCAAGGCGAATGAACCTCATATTAGTAAAGCACGCCATACCAATACGCTGCGCATTTATTTATTACCAGCGTTCATCAACTCCAGAACTGTGCCACTATAATTTAAAGTGCCTGTTTAGGATTGGTAACCAGAAAAAAAGCAGGTTATATTCAAAGCAGGCATGTATAGACCAACTCTCACAGTTCATGGCATGTGGTAAACTATACCCAACAGGTCTCAAGACACATGATGGGGGGTTAGAGCAGATCTATGTTTGCGGATGTCAAGTTTAATGATGAAAACTCTTATGAGGCGAATATTGAGAGTCGAATAAGCCTCCAGGTCATCTGCAACTGATTATTGAACTGCAAAACCTTACAATGCTGCAATGTAAAAAAAACATGAACTGTATTTACAACATTCAAGAGATGGAACGGTAGCCTGACGGGTATCAGTGAAGGGATTATGTCTGGTTGGTGTGCTAAAAAATATATTATCTTCAAGAAGAGAATAGGTGAATGCCACATTGACACGCATTGAACCTCAGTTCGTATAACGTTCCCCCTAAAACAAGTACAGTTGCAGCAGAGGCGCATGAAATAAACACATGAACCAGTGCGCCTCAGCAAGCATCTAAAGGCTACACCATGAGAAGCCTTCAAGCCATCCTGCTAAAAGCCGCTCATCCCAATGATTATTCCGCATCCCAGCATCAACACTGCAGTGGGCAGACCAGGGACAAATGATGAGATGCCAAGGCACTTCGGCATTGCTGAAGCACGACAAGTGCCTCCTATCCCATATGTCTCAGCATCCCTGATGTATGTCCCCAGAATCCTCTCACGTTATGACAATGGCAAGTGCCCTTCTAAAGATGTGCAGATGATATGACAACACCCTGTGAGATCTGACGTCTAAGTCACTCCCTCATTGCTCTGATGTGTTAGTGAAAGGTACATATCTGGACATTATCTATTAGTGAAGTCAAGGCCACAATTTCTAGGAATTGTCAGTCTCTACCAGTCAGTGCCCCTAAGGGCCATAATTTTAAAAAGATCAGCCAAAATGTACCCTTTTAGAGAAGTTTGCAGATTTTCTTCGAAACTGATGCTGGAAAAACCTGCTCAATGTCTCTTTAGGTCGAGTTGATGCTAGTCTGGGGGTGTCACACTCTGGTGGTGACTGAAGCTGGTCAATTGAAGTTTCGTGTCTTACTGAACCTGTGGTGCTAGTTAGGAAGGGCTTCCAATGGCTTTCAGGATAAAGAAATTTGTGCAAAGAGAGAGAAGGTTTGGGAGAATATAATGCACCTAGTAAGGAACCTGTTCAAAGCTGTTCCTGTTCGACATATCTTGACATTGCTCTTCCCCAATGTCACATCTAGTGGTGGGCGAAACATTCCAGAAATATGAGAAACAGAATCCAGGGTGAAGACATTTTGCACGTAGAAGATTCCCCGAGTGTTTCATCAATCTGTTCGTTTTTGCGAGACTCGGCGGTTTTTAGCGATTTCTGAAGGTTTAGTCCCACAATCTGCATGCCGAGGTGACCTAAGTTTTTTATGAAATTAGAAAATTAAGCAGATGGGACAACTTTCTCACATAAAAAAGACTCCCTGGCCTGATCATCAGCATTCATTGTTACCTTTTTTTATATGAAGGGTTAATTTTCTTGATTAGCACTCGTGCAGCCCGACGTGGTGAATATTTGTTTTGCAAACTACTTGATTTTTGTAAAAAAACAAAACTTCCCAATCTAATTCAACTGATCATGGATCAAGGGAACTGTTGTGCCCGGTAATAAAAACATACTGAGTCTTGTCATCACTGCACAACTATGCTCTGTAGATCATGCCAGAAATCTGCACAGACAGCAGAGAGATGATAATAGTACATGGGATTCTGCAAACCCTGTATAAACGTGCATCTCTGAATGTCAGAACTGGACTATTATAAGTTATTACAGTCAGGTTCTGGCATCACAATGCCAGGTGCCAGAGCCACCAGCCCAGGTGAAAGGCAGGTCAGGTCATCAAGAAGCAGCTGTTTAAAGCAAGGAAAAGTGGAAGGTTTCTTTTCTTTCTTCTGCTCAACCTTTCTAGCTTACAGTGACAAGCAGAGAGAACATGTTTATTTTTGCACTCCTTAGATAGAGAATAGCTAGAATCTTTCTGCATGTTTCTACACATCCCGAGATAATGCAGCTTTTTTTTTTAAACAAACAACTAATTTATTTTAAAGTGTTTCTATTATCTGTTTGCAACAAATATCTAACAGGGGTTTGATTTGTTTAATTTTACACTAGAGGTTTTACTTTTATTCTTCATTTTTGCAAACATGCTCGCACTTTCATTTGAAGGAGCTAAGCACCAAGGTTTTAAGTGGTTGTGGGAAAGGTGATGGTGCGACCATGTAGTATATGGAATAACGTATCTCCTTGCGTACATTATAATAATATTGCAAATCACCTCGGAGTTCCGTAAGGTTATAAAGGAACTTGTTCATCAATATGGTTATAGAATTCCTCTGTGACCTGCAATATCCTTATCATGTACAACAGTGGGTACTTTATCTCTTGTATTATAATGTAATGCAGGCACTATTGCTCTGAGAAGGAATGAAGAGGGCAGCAGACATAAGCAAACCACCTGGGGCAGAACAAGATGCACACACACTGCCACAACACTTGAAGACACAAAAGTATTTGCAAATTCTACCCTAGTGATGCTACAAAAGGCAGGTGCAAGGAAAAATATGTTAATAGGTCTAGCATTATTGTGGTATTTCAAGTAAACACAGACATGCACAGATGTGCACAACCTGTGTACGCTGTGCCACTGTGTAATCACCTACATGGAACTGCAAGCTTGCAGAACAGAAAACAGGGCCCAGATGAAGGACGCTCTGTAAGAAGCAGGCCGCAGAGAAATGAGACACAGGTGCATATTTCTGCATATCTGTGCTCATGTATGTTAGCACAGTGAACCCAGACCTCTTGATTTTGCCAGTGCCTATTTGTTTTGTTCAGTGACATGAGATAAGCACAAAGAGCACCACAACATTGCTCCTGTGTCCTCTGTGCCACAGGACTCAGACTGTACCCCAATGAAGAGACCCACCAGGCTGAAATTGTTTCTGGAGGTGCTCATGTTCTCATTCAGAGTGGGCACAGCTGAAGGTCTGAGCAGGGCCAGGGCTGATCTGCATAAGGTGGGTCCCTACCTGTAGACGAAATTAAGCAAAAGAAGCAGTAGAGTAGAATGTGGTCCAACGTAATTACTAGTGGATGATATTAATATAATCACTCCCGTCATCAGTTTGTGTTGCTGTGGTCCCTGCTGAGGTTACAGCTGTGGCTGCTTCAGTGCTCCCTGTTGTTGTGGCAACTGTTGTGTTGTTGTGGTCCCTGCTGTGCTGACAGCTCCTGTTGATGCTGTGTTTCTTGCTCTAGTAAAATATATTTTTTCTTTTGTTGTCCCTGCCACAAAAGCTGCTGTTGCCTTTGTTATGGTTCTAAGCTGTGCTGCTGCCCATGTTGTGGTTACAGATATGGTGGAACAAGTTGCAAATGATCTAGTCCATGCTTTGCTTGCAACTGTTGCTGCAGCTACTGTTGCTACTTTGGGATTGGCAGTGGTCACAGCTGTTGTTGCTGTTGTGGTCCCTGATGAGGCAGAAGCTATTATCTGCAATTTTGTTGGTTTAGTGAAATCGCCAGTTAATACTGCAATACCACTTCTGGTTACAGCTGTGGTCACTGCTTTAGCCCCTGCCATTGTGGCAGCTGTGCCTCCTGTTGTGGGCCACACTGTTAGTACAGCAGTGGTAACTGCGTGT
Source organism: Pleurodeles waltl (assembly GCF_031143425.1). Taxonomy (NCBI): domain Eukaryota; kingdom Metazoa; phylum Chordata; class Amphibia; order Caudata; family Salamandridae; genus Pleurodeles; species Pleurodeles waltl. The sequence continues at coordinate 1,025,040,895 of NC_090443.1, read as the reverse complement.
ATCTTGCTGTGCTTGCAGCTGTTGTAGCTTCTGTGATGGCTGCTGTTGTTGCAGCCGTGGCCCTGCTGTGTTGAAAGCTGTGGTTCCTACTTATGTGACAGCTGTTGTTGCTCCTGTGCTTACAGTGGTTCTTATTGCTGATATTCCTGCTTTGCTGGCAGATGTTGTTGTTGCTTTCGTCTTTGATTTGGTGGCAGGTGTGGTCACTTCCATGTTCCCTGCTTTGATTACAAAAGTGGTTGTGTCTATGATCCTTTCTATGCTAGCTACCGTTCCCCCTGCTGTTGTGGCAGCTGTGGTTCCTACTACCGATGCTTTTGTTTTGGCAGTTGTTACTTCTGTTATTACAGCTTTTGTTGCTGTTGTGTTCCATGATATGCTTGCAGGTATCGGAGCTACTTTGGAACTTTGGAAGTGGCTGTGGTTGCAGCTGTTGTGGCTAGGGTTGTGGCTCTTCTTGTTGCTAATATAGCCCCTGTTGTGGTTGAAGCTTATGCGACTGGTGGAGCTGATGCTGTGGTGGTGGCTATGGTGATGCTGTGGTCCTAGATGTGGTTACAGATGTGGGTAATGCTTGAGTCCATGCCATGCTGGCAGCATTGGGCAATCCTCTGGTCCCTGCTGACAATACAGTTGTATTTGCAACTATCATTTCTGTGCCCACCACTTGCCACAGAGTGTTGGCAGTCAGAGGATGATGGTGCATGCAAGCTCTCAGAGAGCGTGCTGCTAGACACTGTGACCAGCCAGTAGATGGTCATCCTCGCAGCCTGGGCTTCACTGATGGTTCTGTGATTTCTTTCTCCCAGAATGGTGTTCTGTGATTACCTGGAGACATTAGTTGGTGTGGGTGGTGCTGCTGCTCTGGAATCCAGCAGCAAATGCCAAATGTGTTCTTCATCTTTATGGTTAGCCTATGCCATGATTGTGGAGAGAGAGGTGTGGCCAAGCCTATGAAATACCCTTCCCAACATGGTGGGTTATGAAGAGAACACTGTTGGGAGGTTCTGTTTCCAGTCGAAGCATGAGACTTTTCTATGATGTCAGTTCCTGTTTGAATCATACATAAAGGAAGCAATCACAAGGGGAAGATTCATCACAATGCATTGGTTCCCTGTTTTTAATTGCGTGCATCACCCACTTGTTATCTAATTTTTGTTAATTGCAGTTGAATTACATTGGAATCCTTCTTGTGGACTCTTTGACCTGGATCTTCTCTCTTCTTGCTGTCAAGAGGATTTTGTACCTGGCTTTCACACTGTAATGTTATCTCCATCTTCAATCAAGCACTATCGGATTGCCAAGGTGGTTTTTTACCTTTGTGTTTCTTCCCTCCCGAGACCCTCCTGTGTGTGGTGAGGCACTGCGGCTAATGGGTGGAATCATCCTTTCCTCAGGTAATCAGGAAGGACACCAAAGAGAGCTTCACCGAGTCCAGTCTTTGACAGCAACCTCTGGTAATTGTTTAAGCTACTGTGGTGGTGGCTTTTGTGGCAGCAGTTTTGTATGCTACAATAACAACTAGTGTTGCTGCTGAGTTCTCTGCTGTAGTGACAACTGTTGTCCCTACTGTGGTTTCCAATGCCGAGAAAGCCTTTTGTTATTGTCCTTCCTGTGGGTGCAACTAAGGTCGCCTCTGTTCTTTCTGCATTTATGGCAGCTGTTGTTACTGTTGTTGCTGCAAGAGTGGCAGCTGTAATCCCTGCTGTGGGTACAGCAGTTGTTGCTGCTGTTGTCTCTGCTCTACCTGCACCTTCTGTTGTTGTCGCCCTTACCTTTGTAGGTGCTGTGTTTGCTGCTGAGCTGACTGGTGTTGCGGCAGCTATGTTCACTGCCATCGCTAGAGCTGTTTTTGCTGCTCTGGTCCATGCTGCACATGTGATGTCAGCCACTGCTACAGGGAGTACCCGGGGCATTTATTGTGTTAGGGATGTTCTATAACCTGATTACAGTGAGGGACTCTGTTTTATCCACCCCCCATAAATAAAACAAATCGTTGTAAACTGTAAAACTGCTCAAATCAACCTTCATTATCTGTTTTGCTATTATATGTGCTGTGTCAAGCAAGAGCTAAAATACTTTATGCTACCGCAGCATAAACTTAGGGACTCCAAGAAAGCCCAACACCACATACATCTCTTTCCAGCAGTCTGACATGGCATCACAAGTGTAGGTATGGATCCTGATGTGCCCACTCACATAGCCCTGAGCCTTGGTGAAGTGCCAGGACAGGCCAATGGCTCCAATATTCTGCAATAGCACAAGTCCAGGGACATCCCTTACTCACCATTTCCACTCACCTTCCTCATTAAGGTTTCACATGCTGCCAACTGCAAGAAATACATCTTACTGAGATGATGGACAGGCGGCGTAGAACTCCGACAACAAACCACTGAAAAGCTACCCCTCCTCCAGTAGTTAGCTGTGTGTTCTCACAATCAATGCAAAGTGAATTCAGCTCCACACACTGTAGGAATGTTTCTAAATTTCCACCTACACAACTGGGAGTGAGGGCCACAAGCTACAGCTCTGCTCACTGTTAATAACATAGAAACTACTTCTAATATAGGAACTCTAATGAAACTTCAAGCTCTTCCAGTTACAAATTTAGTTACAACATTTTGAAAAAAATAATCCTTTATGTCATACAATATTAAATGTATCTGTATAGCAATTACTGCTGCTGGTGCAAACAGAGAAGACTGTGTTTTACTTCCCCTTACTGTAAATTGTTGCTTGTGCAGTCTTTAGAAAAGCCTCTATTACAGATGGCTATTTTAATAACTAAATAAAGTCAATCATAGAGAGAGAGCATCAACACGCATACAGGTGCCCAGTTTGCACTCATAAACAAAGCAGCATGATGCACTATTTTATTGTAAGTACAAATTAAGCAGTATTGTCCAAGGGGAGTAGTTACTGACCAGGGGGGAGTTTGCCTTGGGTCCTACTACCCCTAGGTCAATAACTACCCAGAAGTGTCATGTCTCTCAGATAATATTGCTTTTGTCAATCAGACCCTTAACATTTTGGGTAGCATTTATAAAATTGTTTGTTAGATGGTATGTGTAATAGACCAAAACACCAGAGGGATGCTAGTAGGAGAGGGAATATAGGTTGTCGCCACACAAAGGACCCCACAACAATGGACGCACACTCTAGGGTACGTCGGGGTGGTGGTTGGGGCACAGTATTGTATGCTGCGTGCATACGATGATCACCTGCTGGTATAATGCAAAAGTTAATTGGTGTGTTATTTTGTTACGTTAACCTAAATGCCAATAAACAAACGTTTTTCAAAAACTGTTTGTTTGATGGTATATTTTTAATGGGACTATTTGTGTGGACAGTTATAAGAAGCATACCTGTTAAATCTTTTTGTTTGGTGATAAGGCAGTGCCATTTTTGTCCAACTGAAATGTAGGGAACACCTGGCTTTGAGGGCACAAAAAGAGCATGCAGAAAGGGTGACAGAAGATATTAGTCACAAGTCATTTTTGCTGTTATCTTCCAAATAAGAAATGTGGTGATTTCTAAGGTAATTTTAATTTGTGAAAAATGCTGATGCTCTGCTGGGATTTGATTAATATAATTTTGAGGGATAAAATGATTTTTGTATCATAATTTTCTCCTGGAAATGTATGGACGATACTCTAGATTCTAAAATGAGGGCACATTTTCTGTAACTGCACAAGTATCTTCGTAGTTTGGACTCTTGCTCTGGGCAAGACTGCTGGTTCAAGGATGACAGTACTTATGTTTGTAGGCGACTATGCCCCTCCTACAACAAGTTACAACTGTAGTCCCAACCCTTCTGGCTCACTAGCAGTACCGCACCAACAATCCAGTTAAAGGTGATTTGCGGCAGCCTTTACTCGAGAGTATGACATCTCAGGGAGTGTTGTGGTTCACCGGAGATTACCCCTTTCTCACAGATATATCATGTCTCAACCAAACACAGGCAATAACGAAGATGCAGTAATGTTTCAATAGTTTTTATTTAATACAATACAGTAAATCTTATGGGCTGCAATGATTAGGATAATGAACAGTGCAAGAGATAGAATTGTAAAGACGAGGGTCATGATTATGAAGACCCCCACCATCTTCCATTAACATAGAAAGACATAAAGTGTATCATATGTCTGTGTGCCTTATCATAATAGGCCTAACCTTCTGCCTAGAGGAGAGCTGGGTATGTTAAAGCTTATCTGCCAATGCCATGTCCCTGGAAGGGGCCCCCAACCCTGGTTACCTCGAATGAGGTCTCCAGCTCAGGCTTCAGAAGAACACAAAGTCCGGGTCAGCGTCAAGGTGACGTGCAGCATCGATAGCAGCGATGGTATCTGGTCGGAATCTCTCTGATTATCTGTCTAAAGTGTGATGTATTTATACAGATCTACTTGGACCCCTGACGTAGGTTGTTCCAAAATAATAGATAACACTGCATGCTTGGAACGGTAATTTCTAATGTGAGCACCTACAGTTTGTTTGTCTTTGTTGCATGAGATGACGCCTTAGCGCAGTGAGACTGATAACATAACTCTAAACAAAAGGGCCTAACAATAAACAAGGCAGCCATCTTAGAAGAATAATTTAAAAAATAGTCTAAGACCGAGCAAGCTAAGTAGGTTAAAAGTCACTAGGGGCCAGATGTATCATTACGGCCCTTTGCGATTCGGAAATAGCGATTTTTAAGAAATCGCTATTTCCGACTCACAAAGTGCCATGTATCACATTTGCGAATCGGTAATAGCGATTTCTTAAAAATCGCAAATGCTATTACTGAATCGCAAATTGCGATACCGGCCCCATTCGCAGCTATGGGCCTGTTGGCCCATATCTGCAAATTTTTTGCATTTCCAAAATTGCGATTTCTGAACCAGAAATCGCAGTTTTGGAAATGCAAAACCCCAGGGTGCTCGGGGGCTAATGCCCCCTCTGCTGCACCCCAACATTTTTTGGGGGGACATGTAAGGTGCACACATGCCAGAAGGGCATGTGTGCTTTACATGTACAATTTAAAAATGCATTTTAAATGCATTTTAAAATTTTGCACATGGTTACCACCAAGTTCAACTTGGTGGTAATTAGCGATTCCTAAATGCCAAAATTGCATTTAGGAATTGCTTCATACATGTGCTAAGAAATCGCAAATAAGGAATCCTTATTTGCAATTTCTTATTTAGAGACTCGCAATTTGCGACTTTCTAAATAGGGTCGCAATTTTAAGGAATCGCTATTTTAGCGATTCCTTAAAATTGCGTTCAGAATGTATTTCATACATTCTGAAATGGCATTTTGCATTCGCAAACGGGTATTCGCAATGTTTGCGAATGCCAAATGCTTTCATACATCTCGCCCTAGGTGACGGGGGCACGAGCCTGCAAGCCAAAAGGCTAAGCTAACTCCCGTTATCCCATTAAAACAAACTAGGATTCACTACATCTTACTTCTCCATGTGACATAAAGCTGTAAACTGTTGAACAAAACATACTTCCCACAGGAGAAGCAGCTTGATTCCCCAGGGTACTGCAATTTCAGCACAGAGCACTAACAGACACCTAGAGCGCTAACATTCTGTATTCAGGACAAAAGTGAGGCACTTTTGAACACCATTTTGCTGGACCTGTATAGGTGAACTAATTTCTAATGGAGTAGATTGCAGTAAATGAACAAAATAGAGGAAATTCATTTTGCCATGAAAAAATGGCTGATGCTGTAGAAAGCTAAAATAAAGATAAGGCACCTATTTTATTACTTCTCAAATATCTTCCTCATGCAGGTCAGAAAAAAGTCTGGCCTTCAGATTTTCTCACTTGCTTTTGTCAATAGTTGCATCCACTTTCATGAATCTGGTGCAGAGGGCCTGCACTGGTGTGCATTTGAGAGATGGTCTTAAGCTGCAGTCGCAGAGGACAACGATTTAAAGCCATGCTGACAAGCACATGGCTAGAGATAGGGAAGCATGGGCTTTTTGTGAGCACTGCAGACTTCACACCCACTACTACATCGAAACACATCCCTGGTTGGAAGCCAAGACTCAAGCTTTTATGTGGCACTGAAGAGAATGAGACTCTGATACCTGCAGTATGTACAAACAGCATGTGGCAATGAGGAGAACGTGCCCCCAACCCCTGCAGTATGTACGAACTCGCATCACACATAGACAAAAAGCCAACTTCTTTTTGAAAAAGTGATGCACACAGATAGCTGCGAGCATCACTATGACATAGTTTTCATGGTAGTGCTCAATGCACTGCAATACATGGCGGCTTCAGGCTCCACATATCTCCAAGTGGTGAGCTAGGGAGATTTAAGATATATCAACAAGTTTGCCATGGTGACTACATGTTTACGATCCGCATTGTATGGCACGTCGAGCGCATTGTACTCATTTACCATAGTAAGTGTCCCGAGTTCGTAGCTGGATCTACCAAGGGCATTTGAGAGATGTGTTCGGAGTGACGCTTTCCCCCTTCCTTTTAGCAGTTACCAGTGAATCAGTCGGTATTGTAGAGCTCTGCTTATCACCCCTGAGGGCATCCAAGCACTGTGATGCTGGATTAGATGAAGAGCCAGGTCTTCAGTTTCTTCCTGAAGTCTGCCAGCTAGGGAGATGTGCGGAGGTGGAGTGGGCGGGAGTTCCAGGCATTGGCGGTGAGGTGGGAGCAGGAGCATCCTTCACTGTGGCTGCGTTGGATGTGCGGAGTCTGTGCTAGGTTGATGGAGGTAGAGCGAATGTTTCTGGATGGTTTGTGGAAGTTCAGGCGGTGGTTCAAGTATGCTGGTCCTTGGTCGTGGAGGGTTTTGTAGGTGTGTGTCAGTAGTTTGAATTGGCATCTTTTCTGGATGGGAAGCCAGTGGAGATCTCTCAGGTTCTAGGTGATGTGGGTACTTGTGGGAGCAGGGCCGACCTTAGCGCTGGTGGCGCCCTGTGCGACAGTATATTTTAGCACCCTCAACCCCATGACCATCTCCTTGGATTCACTCACTATCACCTGGCAAATGTGCCCCCTGATCTCTCCTTACCCCCTCTTTTACACACATTCATTTGTTTTAAAGCACTTGTAAACGCTGGCTTTACTAATCCACTCAGCTATCCACATAAAATATAGTTCTGTTCTTTGCAGCAGGCATATTACCCTTTACGCTACATTATGGTGAGTCAAAGCTGCCTTTAGAGAAAACTCTCATCTCTCTCCCTAGCAGGAACATTAATCACAATAGTAATCCTAACATTTTAAATCCTTCCTGAAGGCTGGATGCGCAAGGAACTTTTTTTTAAATCGCATGTTTCGTAAGTTATTGCTAAACATGGTGACCTCCTGAGGTCAGCGCCCCCAATCCAGGTCAGCACCCATTGTGGCTGCTCCACTTGCACCGCCCGAAAGCCGGCCCTGTTTGGGAAGGCTGAGGCTCAGTCTGGCCGCTGAGTTCTGTATCATCTGGAGCCTTCTCATTAGTTTGCCGGTAGACCCTGCACACAGTGCATTTCCGTAGTCCAGACGGGTGGTGATAAGGGTTTGCGTTATTGTTTTACTGGTGCTTGTTGGGAGTCACTTGAAAATTCTTCAGGGCATACGGAGTGTGTGGAAGCATGCAGAGGAGACCATGTTGATCTGTCATTTCATGGTTAGTTTGCTGTCCAGGATGATGCTGAGGTTGCAGGCGTGGTCTTTGGGACTAGGTTTGGATCCAAGTTCCGTGGACCACCAGATGTTGTTCCAGTGGGAAGTATGGTTGCCAAGGATCAGCACTTCTGTTATGTCTGTGTTAAGCTTCAGGCAGCTATCCTTCATCCAAGGGGCAACTCTCTTTATGCAGTTGTGAAAGTTGGATTTCATTGTGGTGGGTTCTGCTGAGAGCGAGGGGATGAGGTAGGTGTTGTCGACGTAGGATATGATGCTGATGTCATGGGTTCTAACCATTTCGGCTAGCAGCATCACATAGATGTTGAAGAGGGTGGAGCTGAGGGATGATCCTTGCAGAATGCTGCAGATGGTGTTCTTCGGTTGCGAGGTGAAGGGAGGAGATGGATTCTTTGTGTGGATCCTGTTACGAATGATGCCATCCATCTGAGTCTATCTTCTTTGATTTCAGTCTGCTCCAGTCTCTTGATGAGAGTGCGGTGGGAGACAGTGTTGAATACTGCAGAGGTCATGAAGGATCAGAGCGGCTGATTCACCTCTGTCGAGTAGGGTGCGGATGTTGTCTGCGGTGGCAAACAAGGTGGCCTTGGTGCTGTGGTTGGCTATGAACCCAGATTGGGAGGAGTCAAGCAGGTCGTTTCTTTCCAGGTGTTCGGTGAGTTGATGTTTGATGGCCTTTTCCTGTACTTTGGCGATAAACAGGAGCAGCAAGATGGGGCTGTAGCTCGGGAGGTTGCTGAATTTGGGGAGGGTTTTTGGAGGAACGGCCTAACCTCGGCGTGTTTCCAAGTGTCGGGAAATGTGGCTAAGGTGATGGATTTTTTGAGTATGGTGGTGAGGTGGCTGAACTCGTCGCTTTTAAAGGTTAAAGAGGCGGTTGGGGTAAGGGTCGGTGGGTGCTCCTAAGTGGATGCAGTTCATTATGGCTGGATGTTGAGCTGTTCCCATGCAGTGAGTTGGTGGTCGAGGGTGGTTTTGGCAGGAGTGGGGAGGCTGAGGAGGTTGGTGGGTTGGAGGTCGAAGTTTCTGTAGATGGTGGATATCTTGTTGGGGAAATGGTTTGCTAGGGCGTCATGGAGTTCCTGTGAGGGAGGGATCTCATATTCTGTGGCTGCTGGGCAGGTGAACTCTCTGACAGTGGTGAAGAGTCCTTGGTGTGGTTAGGTCTAGCCTTGATGCGGGCTGCGAGGGTCTTCTTTCTCACGTCTTTTTTTAAAGAACCTCTTTATTAGTTTATTTTGGAATTGCATCAATTCAACATTTAGAAATAGTCAACAACTCCCTAGCCATGAAGCTCAATGCCATTTAGAATCATGTGGTTTAAATTTTAACACTTTCAACATGACTTACAGAAAGATATTATTCCAACATTGCAATTGTCAAACACATGCCGATCATCATGGTCTCCCACCTCCCCCTTCTGTGGTGCTGGCAAACTTCGATCCCATAGATCAAATTTCATCCCTCTTCATCCGATGACTCCGCTGAGGAATTGGATTCCCTCTTCTCTAATCTAGTTATTAATAATCCCCACACTTATAAGTCTCCTTCCAATTTATTATTTGTTCATATATGCCTAATGCAAACCTACTCTGCCACTGCCCAATCCTCTACATCCTTCTTATAGTGTTCCACTTTGGGTATCATGTGTCCCACCCAGGTGATTGCCACTCTGTTTCACCAATAGCAGCATCAATTGAGTAAACTTATACTCCATCCTCTTCCCCTTGCACAGTTTGACATTCCTGAGCAAGCCCACCACAGGATTCCTTTCTACATATATTCCACATGCAGCCCCCAAATGTTGTACCACAGCCTCCCAGTATGCTCTTCTTTTTCGCGTCTTTGAGTTGATGGTGGTAGTTGTTGGGGGCTGTCATGAAGGTGGCTCAGTCTGTGTGGTCCCTGCTGGTATGCAATCTTCTTTCTGGTTGTTTCCAGTTGCTTTTCATTACACTCAGTTGCGGGTGTACCAGCTGGCTTGAATGTCTTTGGGTTTTGGTTGGTTTGTTGGGGGCGACTAGGTCGGTGTCGTCGATGATGAAGGTGTTGAAGTTCTCGACTACCTGTTTCATGTTGGTTGAGGAGTGTGGCTAAGTGGTGTTGAGAGCGTTCATCCACTGGTTCTGTGTTACTTTGCTGCGGAAGGGGATGCAGGGAGGGTTGGGGGTGGTGCGCAGCAGTGCTGAGATGGTGAGATGGATGATGGTGTGATCTGGCCAGGTGAGGTCTGTGGTATGGCTGTATTTGGCTCTGTTGCTGGACGTGAAGATTGGGTGTAGTGTGTGTCCCGCTCTGTGTGTAAGGTCTGTGACCCTCGGGGTGAGGCAGATTTGTTGATTTGTTCCAGGAGGTCAGCGGAGATTCTATCTCTGAGGTCGTCCAGGTGGAAGCTGAGGTCTCAGAGGAAGACGTATTGTTTAGATTTAATGGTGAGTGGGGAGGCAAAAATGGGCGTCGCAGAGGCCCATTCGTGGCCCAGGGGTTCAGTAGGCGAGAGTGACTGATGTTTTTTTGCCATCTGTGTGAAGTAGATTGACTTCAGAAGGCCTCTTAAATGTGGGACTATGAAAGTTGATTAGGGCTGGTTAAAAGTCGGTCACTGAAAGTCAGCTAGCTGCAGGCCATCCTTTGCAGTCAACCCCTACTGCGGACGGGCGAAGGCTATGGACGGTGATAGGTTGGGTGCTTATAGGGTATTGGCCTCAGGGCTGGTCGCAGGCAGGCCCTGTGGCCAGCCACCACCAGTGGTTGGATTAACATATAGTAATGAAAATTCACTGAAAAAAACAAAGGTTACAGGTACTTTATAGTTAGGTTCTGAATATACTCATACAAAACCATAGAAATTCATTAGTTATAGAGTTCTTTCAAGTAACTATAACTCACGCCCTAAGATAACTATAACTTGCTCCTTCACCATGCAGAGCTAATTACGCCACATATTATATCATTGATGACATCTTCAATCCGATCTTTCATATTATCACTGCAACATTTGCAATCAGTCGCGGCTCGCTTCGCTCAAAAGGAGCGGGCAGGTGCGCCATGTGAGGGGGTGGGGCAACCTAAAGTTTAATAAAATTAAATAAAACAAAAAAAAAACACTTACCTTTTTGGCGCTGCCCCGTGCTCCTCTTCCCTGCTGGCTGCAGGCACAAGCTCCCAGCCTGCCCTGCGGCCAATCCTGGCGTTGTGTTGAAAGCAGCATCAGGATTGGCTGGGAGCACCCTGCCTGGGCGCTTCCAGGCAGACAGGGAGCCTGTGCAGGCTCTCTCCAGCCTGGTAACTGTGTTACCGGGCTGGAGAGAACCTACTGCGCATGTGTGTTTGGCCGGCCTGAACTGGCCGGCCAAATATACCTGCACAGTGAGGGGGAGTGTTGAGCACTACCCCTCCCAGCTCCTTACCCGAGATGCCCCACCACTTTCACCATGAGGGAATAATAAACCTAGTTTATTTATCCCATTGTTGTGAAAGTTTTGCAGCTTCTGCTGCTGGTGGGGGAGAGGGGAGTGAGGCTCCTCCGCCCTAATGGAGGAGCCTACCCTGTTTGCAATAAAATTATTGATGAGACAACTGTGCATAGTGAGGGCATGAGTTATAGTTAGTTTTTCATTTATTTTAACGTTACTTTGTGTACATCACTGTTTTAATGGATGTGTCAGTATGTGTGCAGGTCTGTGAGTGGGTGCATGAGGGTGTCAGTGGGTCTGTGAGTGGGTGGGTGACAGTCTGGGTGTGTGAGTGGACGCGTGACTGTCTGAGTGGGTCTGTGAGTTAGAAATGCCTATTTGAGCCAGGCCTTGCAATTGTTTCAGTAAAAAACATTAATCACAGCACAACTACTTGACACCACAGCAAGATGGACCTGCTTTCATTTGTTTTAAGGTTTCTCTGCTGCTAGCAGCTCTGCGATAATTAACATCTTGTTGCCCTTCATGTATTTATTTCTCAAGAGCCCTTTTTTCATTGTGCACTGCGCTGTCAGTACTACATGTATTTTAAACAACGCTGCATATGCAAGTATTGTACATAGTTTATGATGTAGCTGGCTTTGTCATAACCTTTTTCCCCCTCATTTACCATGTTGCATACCATGGCTAAAAAACATTTATAAAGCCAATTTGCACGACCTAATGGCTTTGCTAGCACTTGTTCCCTTTGTGATGGGTTTGCCAACTTTCTCCTGCTCCTTCTTTTCTTTCTGCATGGTTTTCCCTCCTTTTCACTCGGAAAATATTGGCTGCCAAAAATACGTGCCAGTGCCCCCCACTGACAGCCACCAGTTATAATTAAGCACTGCAACCACCTTTTGAACCCCTTCGCTGCCAGGCCTTTTCACCCTCAGGTGCAGGCCGTTTTTTTGGCTATTTGGGCCAGTTCACACTTAGGCCCTCATAACGTTTTGTCCACATAAGCTACCCACGCTAAATTTGCGTCCTTTTTTCCCAAAATCGTAGAAATTCTAGAGGCATCCAGAGTTTGTGGGTTACCCTGAAGGAGACGAAGAAATTAGCCAAAATGGGAAAAAGGGCTGCAGAAGAAGGCTTGTGTTTTTTTCCCTAAAAATGGCATCAACAATCGGTTTGCTGTGCTAAAATCACCATCTTCCCAGCTTTCAGGAACAGGCAGCCTTGAATCAGAAAACAACATTTTTCAACACAATTGTGGCATTTTACTGGGATATACCCCATTTATACGATTTTTGTGCTTTTAGCCTCCTTCCAGTTAGTGACAGAAATGGGTGTGAAACCAATGCTGGATCCTGGAAAGCTACACATTTCTGAAAAGTAGAGAAAAATCTGAAATCAGCAAGGGGTCATTTGTGTAGAGCCTACGAGGTTTTACTACAGAAAATAACAGCCAAAATAAAACAATATTGAAATTGAGGTGAAAAAAACAGCAATTTTTCTCCACGTTTTACTCTGTAACTTTTTCCTGCGATGTCAGATTTTTGAAAGCAATATACAGTTACGTCTGCTGGACTCTTCTGGTTGTGGGGATATATAGGGCTTGTAAGTTCATCAAGAATCGTAGGTACCCAGAGCCAGTAAATGAGCTGCACCTTGCTATGGATTTCATTGTATACCGGGTATACAGCAAATTCATTTGGTGAAATATAAAGACTGAAAAATAGGTATCAAGGAAACCTTTGTATTTCCAAAATGGGCACAAGATAAGGTGTTGAGGAGCAGTGTTTATTTGCACATCTCTGAATTCCGGGGTCCCCATACAAGCATGTGAATTACAGGGCATTTCTCAAATAGACGTCTTTTTTACACTCTATCTCATATTTGGAAGGACAAAATGCAGAGAAAGACAAGGGGCAATAACAGTTGTTCTGCTATTCTGTGTTCCCCCAAGTCTCCCGATACAAATGGTACCTCACTTGCGTGGGTAGGCCTAATGCCTGCAAGAGGAAGCGCAACATGGACACATCACAATTTTACATTGAAAACTGACGTGTTTTTTGGAAAGTGCCTAGCTGTAGATTTTGATCTCTAGCTCAGCCGGCACCTAGGAAAACCTACCAAACCTGTGCATTTTTGAAAACTAGACACCTATCGGAATCCAAGATGGGGTGACTTGTGGGGCTCTCACCAGGTTCTGTTACCCAGAATCCTATACAATCCTCATAATTTTGAAAAAAAAAAACACTTTTCCCTCACATTTCGGTGACAGAAAGTTCTGGTACCTGAGAGGAGCCACAAATTTCCTTCCACCCAGCGTTCCTCCAAGTCTCCAGATAAAAATGGTACCTCACTTGTGTGGGTAGGCCTAGTGCCCGTCGCAGGAAATGCCCCAAAACACAACGTGGACACATCACATTTTCCCAAAGAAAACAGAGCTGTTTTTGCAGTGCCTAGCTGTGGATTTTGGCCTCTAGCTCAGCCGGCACCTAGGGAAACCTACCATACCTGTGCATTTTTTAAAACTAGAGACCAAGGGGAATCCAAGATGAGGGACTTGCGGGCTCTCACCAGGTTCTGTTGCCCAGAATCCTTTGCAAACCTCAAAATTTGGCAAAAAAACACTTTTTCCTCACATTTCAGTAACAGAAAGTTCTGGAATCTGAGAGGAGCCACAAATTTCCTTCCACCCAAAATTCCCACAAATCTCCCGATAACAATGATACCTCAATTGTGTGGGTGACCCAGGTACCTGCAACAGAAAAAGGCCAGAAACCTGTAGAGATTGATGGGATAGCACATATTTTCCTTTTATACATCTTTAGGCTGACTGCTTTCGGGACCCACACAAGTGAGGTATCATTTTACTTAGGAAACTGAGGGGAACTCTGGGTGGTAGGAAATTTGTGCCAGAGCGGTGATCCTACAAAGAAAAGTGAGGAAAATATGCTTTTTTAGGCGAATTTTGAGGTTTGCAGAGGAGTGTGGGTAAGAAAATGTTGGCGGATCCACGCAAGCCACACCACCCTGGACTCCGTAGGGTGTCTAGTTTTAAAAAAATGTCTGTGTTTGGTAGGCTTCCCTAGATGAAGGCCGCACCCGGGACCAAAAACATAAGTGCCCCCCCAAACACAGGCAGTTTTTAAATAGATTATTTTAATGTGTCCAGGTACTTCTGTGATGTTCCAAACACTAAAACTGTGAAAAGAAACGCACTTAGGTTATGTTAAAAAGACCCCTCACCCACCAAACAAGTTGGTGGCATGCTTCATCATCGGGGTCCCACCAGAGACACCTCGCGTGTCACGGTTGTGCTGAGACGCCTGATTACAGCGGAGCAGATTTTGTCATTTTTACCACACATACTTGTTGGATTTGGCACAAGGGTGAGTGATGGTTCAGTAGATCAAATTATTTCACAAAAATGAAATGCACTGTTAATAACTGAAAGGCCAAAAAACTGAACCAATGACTCAAAACTCATGAGTTGTAAAGCCATGACAAGGCACCAACCGTTTTACAGTCCATTCACACACCTCTCATACATGACATGCACAAGACCATTTACGCTGCCAGCTACGGGCCCAGCACATAACAACACTTGCATCGACAGACAGCGCCACTCAAGGGCTCATCACTTACATACGCCCACATGCCTGATACAGCAATCACACCAGCTGATGGGAGTGTGTGGAAAGGCGTATGGCTGGCACTACCAGCTAAGCGCCACTCCACGCACACCGACAGCTAAGTGCCACTCCACGCACATCGTCAGCCAAGTGCCACTCCATGCACACCATCACTTTTTGTTTTGTTTTTAAACAACAAAGAAACCACTAACTAATTATAAGTACAAAACTACGAACACAAAAGCTCTAACTGACTACTTGACAGAAATGCCAACCGTGAAACTGAACATATGAAAATATAAAACTGTCAGTTTACGCTCACGGTATTTCCCAGAAATTCGCCTGGGTGTGGTAACTCCTGAAACAGCCGGCCACACACAGCCCAGGCTTTGAAGGGCAATCAAGGCAGTACATCCGGCTCTCCCTCCGGATACCTCTTCGGGCACAGACTCTACTTTTCTTAATGGGCAAGTCTTTTTTGGGAGTGGGAGGAATGTGATCAGAAAAGTGGCCATCTTTCAATCTAGCCACATCCTCCACCACTGCTACTCTAGGAACTCTTGCCTGTTCCACCACAATAAGGCTCTCTATCACTGACTCCTGAAATTTAACAAATGTCATCCTTGACTCAGGGGAACAATCCTTGAATACAATAAAAGCATTAAAAGTTGCCAAATGAAATAAATGGATTGCCAACTTTTTATACCACACGTAAGACTTACGAAGAGCAGTGTAAGGTTGCAACCTCTAGTCTGTCAACACCACCCGTGTGTTTATTGAAGTCCAAACTACACGCAGGTTTGCACACTTTGTCAACCTGACCCCAAACAGTCACAGGGGAAGTACTCTCATCATGGATGGTAGTTGGCATGTACACATCCCTCCTGTCTGAAAATTTCAGAGCTAGCAGCTCATTACTACACAAGGCACTGCAGTGCCCCCTCTCAAGTTTGTTATAGACAAGCTCCCTTGGATAGCCTTTCCGGTTAGAAAGGATTGTGGCACAAGCAACAGTGTCTACTCTGAACAATTCCTTGAACAACTGCACTCCATTGTAGAAGTTATCTACGTACAAATGGTGACCTTTGTTAAACAGTTGTCTACCAAGTTCTCACACAACTTTCCCACTAACTCCAAAAGTGGGCAGGCAACCAGGGGGGTCAACACTGGAATCCCTACCAGTATAGACCCGGAAATTATACACATATCCTGTACTGGCATCTTCGGGACAGATGGGCCTAAAATAAATAGGCCGATCTGCCCCCAAGGGGGGCAGAAATGGCCATCAGTAATGTCCCCCCTTTGGGGGGTGACCCTTGCCCAAGGGATGCCCCAAAGAGACAAAACACACACACACACACACACAACACCTGTGGCCTAGTGGGTTTCAAACCCCCCGGGGGCGAGATCGGCTGAAAACATGGCCGATATAGCCCTGGGGGGGGAGGGGCTGTAACATATACAAAAATATTGCCCCCAGGGCAGTGACCCTTGCCTAAAGGATCGCTGCCCTAAAACATTGTTTCAAACACAGTCCCTGGTGTCTAGTTGGGT
This sequence comes from Pleurodeles waltl, assembly GCF_031143425.1. Classification (NCBI taxonomy): domain Eukaryota; kingdom Metazoa; phylum Chordata; class Amphibia; order Caudata; family Salamandridae; genus Pleurodeles; species Pleurodeles waltl. Next base: position 1,025,024,647 of record NC_090443.1, on the reverse strand, counting down.
TCGACCCCCTCCCGGGGGCAGATCGGCCCAAAAAACTGCTGATCTGCCTCCAGGGGGGGGGCGTGAAACACAGATATACTTATGCCCCCAGGGGAGCGACCCTAAAATAAACAAAAAAACATCCCTGGTGTCTAGTGGGTAGATTCCTGCTCCACGATCACGGGCCTCGTCCACGATTGTGGAGCAGGAATCCACAAAAAACAGGCACGGGGAAAGGAAAAACTCTTTCCTTTCTCCCTGCGCCTGTTTTCCACCCCAACCACCCCCCAGGAGAAGGACTTACCTTTGATGCGTCCTCTCTCCTAACACTCTGGACGCAAATGCCTTCCAGCGCGTCCCCGGCAGCATTTGATGACGTCGCACGCTGAGATCATCAGATTGCTAAGGTGGGGGGGAGATGGGTGGAAGGGGAAGTGATTCCCCTTCCATCCCTGACTGGGGGGTGTGGGACGAGCTGGTCTCGTCCACAGCACACGAGAACCGTGTGCGAGGACGAGGACACCTCACCCCAGGCACCGTAGGGGTTAAGGATACTTCATGTCTTTGTAAGAAAAGCATAAGATGTAGAACAGAGTCTCTGCCCTCATTCTACAATGAGATGGGCACTTATAGATTTTGATGTGGGCCAATTGGCCCTGTAAACTTCAGGTACAAAGTGAATCGCCACTTGGGTTGGATCCAATTTAGCTAGGGGTTGGGCCAATATTTCCCTCGTCCAAAAGTTAACTGTACAATAAAGAGCCATGTTTTGTTACACACACTGCTTTCCTTCAAATTTCAGAGCCGAAATTCCTGCTTGATTAAGTGAGCATTCCTTCTGTAATTATTGCAGGAATTTTCCAAAGCTGGATGAATCCAAACTGCAGGGGAGTGGTCCTCACATGTGCCTTTCGACTATTTGTCAAAGCTCCATCGTAGGATGCATCCCTGATCATGGAGTTGAGACATGTTGTCTGACTTGTGAGTAGGCAGTAAGTAGACAAAGGGCAATGATGCAAACTATGGGTCAGATGCCAATCTCGAGATATGGGGGATTAGAGGCATGCTCGGATGGGGTTGAAGATGCAACCTTAAGAAGCTATTTTCCAACTTCTGCAACTCCCTTTGCCTCATTACACCAAAATAATTCTCCCCCTCTAAATGGTTGCTGCTCCTGCCCATTGATTGCGGACACTTGGGGGATTGTGCTGCATGGTTGGCTGTCTGTTCACTACTTGCATCGTAGGAGTGCTGCAGCTGCTTGCCTCCCTGTACTTACATCCTTCTATGTCTGTGATGTCCAGGAAAGTTTACCATTTAAACAGGTCCCAAAGTAGTAGACATTCCCTATGCGTTCCTGGAGTTGTACCCGCATGGCCTGTTTGGATGGGAGTTTACTTTGTGGTTTAGCCTTTGTTTCTGCTACATTAATAATCAGTTGTCCAGCCTTACAGTAGTCTGTGGAGCCAATCTTTGGCTTGTGAATTAATAGTTCTGGCAAGGAGAGCAGAGAGGTATCATCAGCAAACAAACCTATGAGTATCTTTGTGTTGCATAGCATCAGGGTGTCAAAGTTCATGCCCCTCGGGCATTTGCTGGCATCATTTATGAGTTGGCTAAATAGTGTGTGTGTTAGCATGATCCCTCCTGTACTCCTAACAGAACTGAGATCCTTTCAGTGCACTGCCCTACAAGGCTGTAACACACTTGTGCAGGACTTGTGAATTTGAGATCCTGTGTGGAGAATAGCAGAGAATTTTCATTCACCTGTTGTGTTACTTCATGCTACAGTCTAGGTCTGTTGACTGAATCAGGGGCTAATTGTAAGTCTATGAACGTTATGTAAAATTACACTTTGTTTAACAAGTGCATGTTTCAGACTGATCAGGTAGTTTAAAGGCCTGGCCCGCTAGTCTTTTTTAGAAGCCTGCTTGTGCATCAGAGAGAATGTCTTTCAAGTCAGCACAGCCAAGCAAATGATTCAGCAGTGCTCAACCACGTCTTGCCGGCTGCGTCAAGCGAGGAGATTGGTCTATAGTTTGCATGGTTACTCAGGCTACATTCTTCTGTAAAGTTATGGCTGTTTGGAACGTGAAGGCTATTGCACCAGGTGCTAGTACTGCATTAAAGACCTTGATTATGGCCCAGTGCCATACTTTCAGTTGTGCTCAGAACATGTCACTGGGACTAGATCAGGTCTGATGGCTTCATTCAGCTTCTGGTCATAATGGCAAGTTCTACCTCAGGTAGTACCATCATGTTCCTGATGTCCCTGAATAGTAGTTGGTGGGTTTTATCAAGGATCTTTGGTTCCTTTATGCCAGCTATTTAAAGTTGTTGACCCATGCCTGTGCCTCAGTACACAAGCACTGGAGGTTTTAGTGTCACAGAAAACCACAAGATAAGAGCTCGCAGAATCTCTGTGAGTTTTTTTATGTTGATTGCCTACTTAAGTTCATTCAATAATTTCGAGTAGGTTTGACATTTTTTTCCTAGTCATTAGCCTTTTGTATTTGTTTATGAAATATAGCTCCTCCTTGGCTGACTGGTGGCGAGCCACTAAGGCATGAGAAAGTTTGTGCTTCCTTCACCATCACTCCTTGTCAAACCGTTCATGAAGGCTCCGGTCGTGATTCCCTTAGAAGGTTTAGAGATGGTCCAGTACGAGGAGGTCTTTGCGATCACTTGGTTGAAGAGCTCAGCAGTATGCACTCGTCCCCTTCCCTCAAGGATAGCACAATTTAGATCTTCCATTAGTAGCCCCTTTAAAACCAGGGTCAGGGTTGTGTCGTTCTTCATTCTCTATTCTATTATTTGACAGAAGGATTGCCAGATGAAATATACATTCTTACTTACCATGATTTGCTTGAACTATTGCATGGAGCTTGATTATAGTCCAAAATCAAAAACCACCTACCGGGCGTCCACATCTATTTTTGACTGCTAAGATGTAATATACCAGAAGATCACCCATTGTTAGATATGGTTCTGATTGATGAAGGATTGTCATTCCAAGTCTTTGTTTTAGAGCGTAATCCTGCTATGTTCCAACCAAGTATATACAGCGGGCTTGGGTGCAATATTAGAGTCAAGACCTTCAAATAGCAGGCATGTGAAACGGCAGAAGATAATCGCCCAAGGAAATAGGCACACTAGGCACTTTACATTCATTGGTAGAAAGGGGGATTTTCTTGCACTGCTCAAAGCTGTCGGGAGCCAGTCCATTGTTAGTTATAATGATATATTTCGTCATAATGATATTCTGTTTAACCAAATGATATGTATTATATTTCCATGCAGTATACAGCTATTATCATATGGCCACAAAATATTTGTCACAATTATGCTGTTAAGTATTACAAGGGTTTATGGAGACGTTTGCAGGCATATATAATATAGCTTAAAAGAACCCCTTCAAATCACATTCTTGTAAACATGTTTATTATTGATACACATCTTAAGATTTGTGGTAGAAGGCTAATGGCCACTCAGTGGAGGTTTCATATATATAGAATACCAAGAGTGCATTGTATCTAAATACACATCACATTTTACATTTCATGTGGAGTCATTTATAGCATTTCTTCTAAATAAGTTCAGGGCTTTCACCCACACAGGATTGAACAGCACAGCAAAGGCCTTCAGACAAACATTTGAATAATGTTCTTCATATTCTGTTGAATTATTTATAATTCTGTCTTCCTCAAGTCTAGCAGTGTTCTCAAGAAGATACTTTGGGTGCCACTTTATGCCCAATGCCAGCCTGTGGATGGGGAAGGCTTCTGGCTACTCTCTAACCAGTAGGGTAAAAGTTCCTAGGGGTGCCGCTACCCTCTTTGGGCTCATTTCCTGGGTGTCTGGCCCTACACAATCCAACAGTACCCTACTCTGCCAAAACCCAATATGGCATAACCTTTCTTCCCCTCGTCAGAGCTCACACCTGAGGTGTGGCTAGGAAAATGAGGAAGCCCCCCCAGTAAACCTGTTCTGGAACAGGTTTTTTGCCCACTGGGATAAGTGCTACTCTGGCTACCTGGACAATGACAGGGGCCGACCTAAGTGTGAGTTACATCTGCCTGTGACAGGGTATGCCCCTTCGACGCTTCTGCAGTTATGTTATGCAGATTTGTAGTGTGTACTATCACCCGGGTGAGTGTGCTGGCACTGAGCAGGTGTGAGGCTTGCGGTGCTACCCAAAAGGCCAGGTCTTAAACTTTATGCAAAATTCAGGAAATGAGCAGAAGACTCTTATGTGCCACAGTAGGTTATTCCATGCCTTAAGAGTTATGTAGAAGAAGGCTTTACTACCATATCTTGGTTTCTTTATGCGTAGGATGTCTGCAAGTAGGGGTTCGGATGAACTGAGGTGTCTGGAAGGTTTGTGAAAGCAGATGTGATTGCTGAAGTATGCTGGGGCAGTGTTATGCAGCGCCTTGAAAGAGTGGGTGAAGAGTCCGAATTGTGCTCATTTGTGTTTGGGGAGCCAGTTTAGTTTCTTCAAGTGTGACGTGATAAATGTGGTGTGATGTCAATTGGTGGGCACATCCCCAAGCTATCTTGTCAAAAGGAGGTCACATCCCATCCCTTTGCTACATTCCCTGAGAGCCCTTCACAACTCCTGGCAGAGGGCAATCAGGCTGGCAAATGACAGCTGGGGATTAACTCTGAAAAGGCTGCCAGAGGCACATAAACAGTGACATTCTAAAGCCAGTATTTCTGAAATAGTTAGATCAAATATGACTTTGCCATTAATTTGGACTTTATTTAAGTATTTGTCTAACTAGGGCCAATCTGAAGTGAGAGTTCTCTCGTAGGGGATTTCCATGTATAGTCATAAGTGTAGAATAATTCCCCGCCCGCCTGCGGGGACCCCGGAGCACTTTTTCCAATATAATTTTTTAAGTGTCACTGTTCGCCCTACTTCAGGAAGGCTTGTCAAGACACTTAAGAATGTTCCCAGGCAGCCTATAGGAAGGGCTACAGTGTTCAAACTTCTTCATTCAGAATGTCCTTGAAATAAAAACATTAAATACTTGACAAATAAAGCCATTTTCCAGACCAACTACTTCCAAAAACTTCTTTTATTTCACAAAACCTCTAAGAAGGAGTGCAGAACAGTGTAGTTCATAGGCTGCCATTAGCAATGAAGAAAAAGGATACTGTGCCTTTAAGAGCAGCCAGTCCTCCAGTATCCCATCATGCCTAAAGAGAGGCTGTTACCTCAGTTCTTTTTTCCAGCACCTGCTGGCAGGACCCTGGAGCATTGAACTCGACCTTTTTAGGTTTTTCCTTCAAAAATTTAGAGAAACATTCAGAAAAAAGGCTTCATTCGACGTCTTTTGTCTTTCTCTACTACATTTTGAAGTTTTCTGACAGAAGTTTAAGGCTTTTTTCATCAAAATGCCTTCCTTGTTTGACAAGTGCCCTAAATGTGGCAGAAAAAGGCTAATACAGACCCTCATGAGCTCTGTATTATTTGCCTACCCTCATCTTACATTCCTGCCTCCTGCAACATCTGCAAGACGTTCTCCAGGCGCACTTTACGTGACAGAGAGAAAATTCGCCTACAAGGGAGAGCAGAGAGAAGACGCCAAGGAACCAGTGGGACCTCTGACCGAGGGGAAGGTCAGTCTTCCACCAGGGCTCATACCTCAGCCTCCAGTGGTCGTGGGAGGTCTGAGAGACGCTCTTCAGGGCGAAAACGACATCGGTCCCGGTCAACGTCGAGAAGGTCGACGTCGAGAGGAGGTACGGCGCCGACATGTTCACCGTCGAAGTCCGGTTCGACGTCGTACAGAAGTCACCAGTCGGCGTTGAGGCACCGTACAACGTCGAAGACCCCAAGGCGCATGACGTCGAGGAGTAGATCGGCATCGTTGGAGTCGACCTCGAGAGGTCGACGTAGACGTCATGGCTCGTCACCTCGCACAGCGTCGACCTTCAGACGGAGAGAGAGGTCGACGTTGAGGACTCCATCGACGTCGAGGAGACACAAGAGGCGGAGAATTCATTCCTCATCGGAGCGCTCTTCATCAGTAGTGCTGCTGCCTTCCTCTCCTTCTTCCCGTCCGTCTCCTCCTAGGTCTCCTCCTCCAGCGCTTCCGGCTACGCCGCCTCAACCAACGGGCCAAGAGGTGCCACAACCAACGCCACTACCATGACTCTTCCAGATCAAGATCGCACCGCCGATAGAGGCGCAGATCAAGTTCAAGGGAGCGTGACAGAGACTCTTGGTCCTACGTTGTCAGACTCTCCCCCTCCTCGGTCCTCACCGGTGGATGACATTAACACCTTTCATGAGGTTCTAGTCCGAGGTGCTTCGAAGCTCAGTATACCGATGGTTGCTCCCACGCCATCGACATCGGTCATTTTCAAAACACTTCAACAGCGGTCAGCTGCCAGACCCTTGCTATCCCTAGTGCCGGGCCTCCTGGAGCCCGCTATGGAGGTCTTCCTTACACCGGCAGTGACGAGACCTGCACCATCCAGGCTGCAAAAGAAGTATCGCCCTCCGGAGCAAGATCCGCTCTTCTTGCGCTCTGATCCGCCACCGGACTCAGTAGTTATTTTGGCAGCACGCAAGGCTCACGCGACTTCTCCATCCTCCACCTCTCCTCCAGATAAGGAGAGTAAACATTTGGACTTGACAGGTCGTAAAGTCTGTGGTTCGGCGGCGTACTCTATGAAAACGGCGAGCGCCACACCCCTTTTGGGCAGGTACGATCAATCTTTGTGGGACTCCATCTTGCAATTCGCAGAACATATCCCAAGAGACCACAGAGAGGACTTTTTAGAAGTAGCTAAGGAGGGCGCTATGATCTCCAACCAAATAAAAGCGCGGCAGCGGATGCGTCGCTGCTTTCAGCTCATGCGTACTGCCATGGTGTGACGCTAAGGAGACACTCCTGGTTGCGGCTCACATCATTAAAACCGGATGCGCAGCAAAGACTTTTGAATCTGCCATTTTCAGGATCCACGTTATTCGGATCGCACGCAGATGACGAAATGGCAAGAATGAAAGCGGAGGTGGACACATTAAAGGCAGTAGGATTGGACAAGCCTAAAGAGCAAAGCAGGTCCTTCCGTCCTTTTCATCGCCTCTACACCACACAGAGGGTTCAAGCCCCTCAATGGGCCACTACAAGGCCTCACCAGCAGTACCAGCATCCCTACCAGCACCAGCATAAGGTGCAGAGGAGACGATCAGCCCAGCAGTCCACTCAAAGCACCCAACAGCCTTCCGCCTCAAAGCCCTGAGAATTTCCTCCCCCCAACTTCGTTAACCACTCCGGTGGGGGGAAGCATCACCAATTGCCTGGTAGAGTGGCAAAAGATTACAACAGACACTTGGGTCTTAGGCATTGTACAGAATGGATATTGTCTCAGATTTTTATCACCACCTCCGGCCATCCCGCCAAAGCAGACAACTGCACATCTCGATCTCCTAAAGGAGGACGTTTCCATCCTCCTCAAAAAGAAAGCAGTGGAATCGGTTCCCCTCAGCCAACAGGGGAAGGGTATCTACTCAAGATACTTTCTCATCCCAAAAAAGGACAAAAATGAATTCAGACCCATTCTAGAACTCAAAACAGCCAACAAATGGATCCAAAAGGAGAAGTTCAGGATGCTATCCTTGCACCAGATATAGCCTCAGATTCGGCAAGCAGACTGGCTTTGCTCAGTGGATCTACACAATGCGTATTTCCACATCCCCATCGCAAAGAAGGATCAAAAATTCCTGAGGTTTCTGGTAGGCTAAGATCACTTCCAATACATAGTCCTACCATTCGGACTCAAGTCTGCGCCCAGGACCTTTTCCAAGTGCATGGCGGTAGTGGCAGCTCACCTTCGGAGGAAACTAATCTTCATATACCCGTATCTCGACGACTGGTTAATCAAAGCGTCCTCTTATGCAGAAGCAAAAATACATTTCCAGATGACTTGCGACCTTCTGTACTGATTAGGTCTTCATATTAACTTTCAAAAGTCAACGACAATACCTGTCCAGAGGTTACATTACTTAGGAGCTACCATAGACACACTGCAGGCAAAAAAGGCATCGGAGGAACAACGCTTATCTATTCTCCGGAAGTGTTGGGATCTCCGATCAATGCATCACCCAACAGTGCGGACAGTCTCCTCGCTTCTCGGATCCATGGCATCCTGCATTTACCTGACACCCAACGCTCGCCTCCACATGCGCCTGCTTCAGGCATGCCTGGAGGACCAGTGGAATTAATGGTCGGGGAGCTGGGAAGATCGGATTCACCTCACCACTCATGCAATCAGGTCTCTAACTTGGTGGTGCTCTCCAACCAATCTCTTAAAGGGGATGGCCATTCCGGGCACAGCCTCTGACACAGACTATTGTGACAGATGCTTCTCTCCTCGGATGGGGAGCTCATATGGTTCACCTGCAAATACAAGGCCGATGGACACAGAAAGAATTGTTATACCACATCAATCTCCTAGAACTACGTGCGGTGCACCTAGCGCTCAAGGCGTTCCTACCCTCAATCACAGCAGACAACTTGCTGGTGCAGACAGACAATACCAACATTATGTTCTATCTGAACAAGCAGGGGGGCACCAGATCCAGAATCCTGTCTCAGGAATCCCAGGCAATATGGCACTGGCTCCTAGCCAGGAAATTGAACATAGTGGCTATCCATCTGCCAGGAGTTCAGAACAGTCAAGCGGATGCCCTCAGCAGAGTTCTAGAAGAGAACCACGAGTGGGTGCTCAATGAAGACGTCACTCGAGACATTTTCCGTTTGTGGGGCACCCCTTCATTCGACCTATACGCCACAGAAGAAAACAGGAAATGCTGCGACTTCGCCGCCAGGTTTTACCACCCACAGTCGCAGGGTAATGCTCTGTGGATAGACTGGTCCAACAAATTTCTGTACGCCTTTCCTCCGACTCCACTTATCCCAGCAGTCCTCCTCAAACTGTCGATGACTTCAGCCACAATGATCCTCATTGCACCAGAGTGGCCGAGACAGTGGTGGTTTCCTGATCTTCTTCAGAGATCAATCCAGCCCCATCTCAGGCTACCCTGCAGACCGGACCTCCTGACAAAGTTCGGCGGTTGAATGAGGCATTCCAATCTCTCATCATTGAATTTGGTGGCATGGTTCCTGAGCTAGTCCAGTATGGTCACCTCAACCTGCCACAGGATTGTATGGACCTTTTAAAGGAGGCGAAGAGGCCGTCTACTCGTTCGGCGTACTCCTTCCGAGTGGAAAAGATTCTGCATCTAGTGTTCTTCTAAAGGGATAGACCCTACATCTTGCAAAGAAGATGTCATTCTGCCTTACTTGTTGCATCTGGCACGTTCGGGCCTACAACTGTCTTCCATAAAAGTGCATTTTATTCGCAGACCTCTTTTTTCAGAATCCCAGTGATAAAAGATTTTCTAGAGGGGTTAAAGAAGGTCTTTCCTCCAATTAGACGCCCTTCGCCACCATTGGAACTTAATGTGGTCCTTTCACGTTTAATGCAGCACCCATTTGAACCAATACACAAGGCATCCCTCCAACACCACACTTGGAAGGCAGCCTTTCTGGTAGTGATTACTTCAGCACGAAGGGTCAGCGAAATCCAGGCCCTCTGTGCTCACGAGCCTTACACAATATTTCATTCTTCCAAAGTAGTCTTTCGGACACATCCAAAGTTTCTACCTAAGGTCATATCCGACTTCCACATTAACCAGTCGATATCCTTGCCCACGTTCTTTCCAAACCCTTCAACTCCAGCTGAGAGGGCTCTCCATTCTCTAGATGTTAAGAGAGTATTGAAATTTTACCTAGATAAGACCAATCCTCTACGGAGAACTACACAACTGTTTGTTAATTACGGATCTGTACGTACTGGTTTAGCCACCTCCAAGCAATCAATAGCAAGGTGGATAGTTTCTTGTATTTTATTGTGTTATCAACTAGCTAAGAAAACCTTACAGGGTAAGCCTAGAGCCCATTTCACCAAAGGAAAAGCGTCTACCACTGCTCTATTGCGCAATGTTCCTTTAGCAGAAATTTGTAAAGCTGCGACTTGGAAATCAGTTCACACCTTTACTAAACATTATTGTCTAGATTCGGACGCTAGAGCAGATGCTCAAGTAGGCCAGGCTTCTATTAGAAACCTTTTTGCTTGACAACATATACATAGCTTACTCTAACTGCTCCTCCGCGGGTTTTGGGGGATGCGCTTGGTATTCTATTCTACGCTTATGATTATACATGGAAATACCCCTACCAGAGAACTGGAGTTACAGGTAAGAAACCATACCTTATTATGCATAATAAAGTAATCTAGTGTTTTCTATTGCACAGCTGGCCTGGCTACAGTGAAAAACAGCTTTGGGTCCTTTTGCACTGTTAAAATCAAATGTCATACCTTTAAGTACTATGCACCCTTCCTTAGGGCTGGTAAGGCTACCCCAGTGGTTCCCAAACATTTTCAGCCAGCGGTTCTGTTGACCTATTGGCTGTTGGCCGCGGCTCCCCATTAGGTTACTTTTTTGGGCGGCTGGAGGGGAATGTAAACCTGGCCACTAAAGTACTTCCATTTTATTCTTATATTCCCTGAAAATAATTGTCATGAAGCTGACAAAGGTATTATAATGATAGATATAAATAGATATAACAAAATAAAAATGCTACAGTTGTTTAATGAAAAAAACTTTAATTGGTTAAGTTGGAAATAATACTCTTCAGCACTGTGGTCTGCATATGGATTTTTTAAATTGCCTCTAGCATAGGGAGCTCTCCTACAAATCATTTTATTTGTTAAGGAGCCATATTATTATATTTAAGAAAGCCGCTCCACTTAGCTGTTTGTCCACATTAGTAAGGTTTTGGTGTTCTACATATAGTTAGCATTTCTCTCATATCCCTACGTGTGTTGACGTCAAGTATTTTAATTAGTCCTCACTTTTAATGTGTCTTACATTTGGAGAGCTCTGCATCTGTTGAGTTTGTATTGCAAAACATGACGGACTGGATCTATAAACCCAGCTAGTCATTAAACTAGACAGGGACTGACAAGGAGCTATGAGTTTAGTGAAAGAACTAAGGCTGCGGTCATGCAGGTTACATAAGCAGCAGCTCTTAAGATTGTGAAAATGCACAGGTAATGCAAAATACTGCTCTCAACAATGTAAAAGCTAAAGGACAGACTTTGGAGGTTGGGGAGAGATACGATTGATTAAAAAGTTTTTGGGAGCACAATCAAAATTGCAGTGGTGATTGCTGGAGAATGACAATGGAAGTACAGAAGCATCTGTACAATGCATAAGTCACTATCTTTCTACAAGTTGGTGACAGTAAAACAAATCGTACAAACAACATATAAAAATGTGATGAAGCAAAACAGCGGTCCCAAAACGGAGCTTCCAGCTACTGATAGCCATGCTAGTTTTACACTCGCCTGTGGTGGCTGCAAGCTTGAAGAAAGCCTTTTCGTTCAGGTCCGTAGCAGGCAGTGGCTGATCAGGGCTTATGTCTAAACCCAAGTGAGACCGCTTACAAGCTAACACTAGAGCCTCACAGCAGGATCCTCACCCTGTTTTCGCTTCACCTGAAGTGCATCTTGAGAGGAAGGTAGCACTGCAGCACACTCCTTGAACCTCCATTGGAGCACCTCTTTCTATGTCTATTTAATTCTGTGTACAAGCCGGGTAGTTGGGAATTGTGTTATTGCGGGATCACCAAACGGAAGTAAAAGTGGGACTAGTAGGAAGGCTCCACTATATATGACCTGGGCTGATCATTGCAGGTCATACTTTCTTTAAAAAATGTGGATTACTGTATGCAAGAATAAATAGAAATTTGCTTGTCCCTCAAGTGCAGAAATATCAGGAGTGGCAGTGTGGATGGTGCAATATCCTGGAATGTCAAGCAGTCCTGGCTCTGGAGTGTAAGCATGTCTTTGTTTCCTGCTGCTTGGAGAACCTTTTTTTTAATGCTGGAGCTTTGAAATGTAACCAGGATGTTCTGCGGGGGCTCTCTGAGTTGCTGAGCGCCCCCTCTGTCTCCTCCTCCAAGGGGCGACATCCTGGTCCTTCCTGGTCCCCAGCAGCACCAAAACTCCTCAACCGCGACTCTTGCAGCTAGCAAGGCTTGTTTGTGGTTGTTCTGCGAGGAAACAACTCTGCATCCTCCAGCACGCCGTGGGACATCTTCTGACCAAAGGAGAAGTTCCTGGCACCTTCCGTTGTTGCAGAATCTTCAGCTTCTTCCACCCAGGGGCAGCCCTTTTGCACCTTCATCCGGGGTTTAATGGGCTCCTGCCCCCCACCCCCGGATACTTGCGTGACTCTTGGACTTGGTCCCCTTCCTTTACAGGTCCTGAGGTCCAGGAATCCGTCTTCAGTGTTTTGCTGGCAGTTGTTGTTCTTGCAGAATCCCCTATCTTGACTTTACTGTCTTTCTGGGGTAGTAGGGTAACTTTACTCCTACTTTTCAGGGTCTTGGGGTGGGGTATCTTGAACACCCTTAGTGTTTTCTGACACTCCCAGCGACTCTCTACAACCTACACTAGGCCTGGGGTCTATTCGTGGTACGCATTCCACTTTTGGAGTATATGGTTTGTGTTGCCCCTAGGCCTATTTCTACCTATTGCATCCTATTGTGATTCTACATTGTTTGCACTACTTTTCTTACTGTTAATACTTACCTGATATTTGGTTGGTGTACATATAATTTGTGTATAATACTTATCTCCTAAGTGAGGGTATCCACTGCAATACTTTTGGCATATTGTCACTATAATAAAGTACCTTTATTTTTAGTAACTCTGAGGGGGTCATTACAACCCTGGCGGACGGTGTTAAAGCGGCAGTAAGACCGCAAACAGTCTGGCGGTAAAAATTTGGGAATTATGACCGTGGCGGAAACCGCCAACATAGACAGCCACTTTAACACTCCGACCACCACGGCGGTACAGACAAGCAGCGCGGCGGTCATCGCCAACAGACAGGCGGAAGACAATGTACCGCACATAGTATCACAACCTGCCAATCTGCCACCTTTTCCGGGGAGGATTGTCCATGGATAAAAACACGGCGGAAACAGTTTCTGCAATGGGAAAACGCTCACCTGAACACATCCCACGAGGAAGGAGGACTCCATGGAGCCTGAACTCCAAATCCTACCGGCCCTTGTATTCCTACTCATCTACGAAGACCAACGCCTGCGCCGGCGACGACAACAGTGAGTACTGCACCTATGACATAGGGGATGGGGGAGGCAAAAGTTAGGGGGACACACACGCAACACCCCCACCCCCACCCCACCCTCGCATATTACAACACACACACCAAAGCATTTACAAAGATAACATCAACAACCCACAACCCCCCCGGAATAAAGCAAAGACAAAACGAAATCAGTCCAAACCTTGTAATGTATCAATATACATGTCTCAAAAACATACAGATATATTAGCTAACCATACAAAAGTATATACATTTCGAGAAGTAGTGCAGATATGCACATATAAATGTCCGTGCACCACTAGTCCAAAAATTCATGGGCGAGGCCCACAAAAGATACCTGTCCACACACGGAGAGAACACTGCCGGGGCATCAGATAGAAATACTACAGGCACCTCAGGGGGAAGGGAAGGGGGGGGCACCTCAGCCGGAGGAGAGCAAAGCCAGATCCACGACGGGGCTCCATGCCCACTGTTCCATCCTGGGGAGTGCAAAGCCACAGTCTCACAAGTCCCTACAGTGGGTGGCTTGCCCACTGTTTCATCCTGGGGAGTGCAAAGCCACAGTCTCTCAAGTCTCTACAGTGGGTGGCTTGCCCACTGTTCCATCCTGGAGAGTGCTAAGCCACAGTCTCTCAAGTCTCTACAGTGGGTGGTTTGCCCACTGTTCCATCCTGGGGAGTGCTAAGCCACAGTCTCTCAAGTCTCTACAGTGGGTGGCTTGCCCACTGTACCATCCTGGGGAGTGCAAAGCCAGTTTCCAAAGTAGATAACAGCCTCCACTGGTTCAGGAGGGGGACTGGTGCCCAGACTGGATTAGTCTCCCCGTGGAAGTTCCTGTACCGTCCCTGGCCCACCCGCACATGGGATAACGATGCTTGATGTGGCGGACATTTCATACTTCCCCGGTGCATGCCCTGTTCAGCGGTGCTTTGCCATGGCGGTTCTGGACTGTTCAGTGGTGCTTTGCCATGGTGGTGTCTGGACTCTTCAGCGGTGCTTTGCCATGGCGGTGTCTGGACTCTTCAGCTGTGCTTTGCCATGGCGGTGTCTGGACTGTTCAGCGGTGCTTTGCCATGGCGGTTCTGGACTGTTCAGTGGTGCTTTGCCATGGCGGTGTCTGGACTCTTCAGCGGTGCTTTGCCATGGCGGTGTCTGGACTCTTCAGCTGTGCTTTGCCATGGCGGTGTCTGGACTGTTCAGCGGTGCTTTGCCATGGCGGTTCTGGACTGTTCAGCGGTGCTTTGCCATGGCGGTGTCTGGACTCTTCAGCGGTGCTTTGCCATGGCGGTGTCTAGACTGTTCAGCAGTGCTTTGCCATGGCGGTTCTGGACTGTCCAGCGGTGCTTTGCCATGGCGGTGTCTGGACTCTTCAGCGGTGCTTTGCCATGGCAGTTCTGGACTGTTCAGCTGTGCTTTGCCATGGCGGTGTCTGGACTCTTCAGCGGTGCTTTGCCATGGCGGTGTCTGGACTCTTCAGCGGTGCTTTGCCATGGCGGTTCTGGACTGTTCAGCGGTGCTTTGCCATGGCATTGTCTGGACTCTTCAGCGGTGCTTTGCCATGGCCGTGTCTGGACTGTTCAGCGGTGCTTTGCCATGCCGGTTCTGGACTGGGAATTGGTGTGTGGCATGACGTTCCCTCATTGCCCAGCGGGGCTGTGGCAGCCGGGCCCCTCCTGGGCACTGACTTCGGCGGTGGTCTCCTGACCAGTGACGATACTTGGGCCCTCCTGGGCACTGACTCTGGCGGTGGTCTCCTGACCAGTGACGATACTTGGGCCCTCCTGGGCACTGACTCTGGCGGTGGTCTCCTGACCAGTGACGATACTTGGGCCCTCCTGGGCACTGACTCTGGCGGTGGCGGTGGTCTCCTGACCAGTGACGATACTTGGGCCCTCCTGGGCACTGACTCTGGCGGTGTCGGTGGTCTCCTGACCAGTGACAATACTTGGGCCCTCCTGGGCAATAACTCTGGCGGTGGTCTCCTGACCAGTGACAAGACTTGGGCCCTCCTGGACAATGACTCTGGCGGTGGTCTCCTGACCAGTGACGATACTTGGGCCCTCCTGGGCAATGACTCTGGCGGTGGTCTCCTGACCAGTGATGAGACTTGGGCCCTCCTGGGCAATGACTCTGGCGTTGGTCTCCTGACCAGTGACGACGGTGCTGGCGGTGGCGTCCCGACCGCCGGGAAGGATGCCGCCCTTCTCCACCGTGCTGCTCACACTAGGCTGTGCAGACTTCCTCTGGCCCTTCCCCACCTTTGGAGGAGTCACAGCTGACTCTGCCATCCACCTGGAACCCCTGTGAGTTGTTTTGCCACCAGGAGTCTTCACAGGGTCCCGTCGGCCACTTTCCAATTTCAGAGCCTTTACAGGGGGCGGGCTGCCAGTGCCTTGGCTCCGGGTCACACTGCCAGTCCTGGTGGCAGGTGCACTCCACACACCTTGAACAGGCACCACTGGTATTGGAAGCTTTTTGGCTGAGGCGCTACGACAGGACTGATGAATTGGGGGGGGGGGGCAAAAAGGTCAACTTTACACAGGGACAGTTTCTGACGAACACTGGGATGGGTAGTTGGAGGGGGTCTGGGAGTGGAGGAAGAGGAGGTGGTTGTAGGAGGTGTCACTTTAGGTGTTTTGGGTGCAGGTGCAGGTACTGGAGGCTGTCGTGAGGTGGATGGATGTTGGGTGTGTGGGTGCCCGCGTTTGTGTACTTTGTGAGGGGGCGTCACAGACACACTGGGAGAGGACACAGGGGACGTGTAAATGGTAGTAGAGGTGGTGAGTGCAGGTGAGCGGGGTGTGGTGCTGGGTGTTCTGGTAAGAGTCCTGGTGCCTGTAGATGTAGTGCATGCAGGTGTGAGTGTAGACGAGACTGGGAGGGAGGAGGGAGACGAGGAGGAGGGGGACACAGTGGAGGCAGTGGATGTTGCTGTGTCTGCACGTGGGTGATGCTTCCGTGTGTGCCTGTGGGTTGTGTGGTGCCTATGTTTTCCTGAGCTACTTTTGGGTGTAGAGGTGTGTGCATGCTGGTCTGATGGTGTGCTTGGGATAGGATGGGGGACAGGGGATTGGGTCTGGGTGGGGGAGGTTGGAGGGGGCAGGCTAGACACAGGGACAATGGCTGCCATCAGTGCTGAGGCCAGAGATTGCAGGGTTCGCTGAAGGACAGCCTGACCAGAATGAATGCCCTCCAGGAATGCATTACCGTGTTGCAACTCCCTTTCTACACCCTGGATGGCATTCACAATGGTAGACTGCACAACAGTGAGTGACCTGAGGAGGTCAATGGCCTCCTCACTGAGGGCAGCAGGGGTGACTGGGGCAGGGCCTGAGGTGCCTGGGGCGAAGGTGATGCCCACCCTCCTGGGTGAGCGGTCACGGGGTGAACGCTGAGGGGCTGCTGGGAGGGCGGTGCTGGTAGGGGAGGTGGCGGCTGTACCTGTAGAAGTGGGGCGCACAGATGGTGCCGCCACCACAAGGGAGCTCCCATCGTCGGACGAGTCCGTGCCGCTGGTTGGTGATCCGGTGGCCGACGTGAAACTCCCCTCGCCCTCCGTCCCACTGGTGCATTCAGAGTCCGTGGTGTGGCCCTCCAAGGCCATGTGGGATGCAGCTCCCTTGTGCTCCGGTGCCACTGTACCTCCGCCTGATGATGCGGATGCACATAAGAACATGGAGAGCACAAAAAGGGGGGGGGGAGACAGAAGAAAGACAGGTTGAGTGCATGGCATACTGCGACCATTGGCAGACACTACAGACACAGCAGCCCCCTGCACTACGCTGTGCTCCTGGCCTCTACAGATGCTATTCCTGGGATCTGGCCTACATAGCTATGGTGGACCTCTGCACACATGGATGCCACAGGGGCATCTATACCTGTACTTGGCACTCTACTGCGGCGGGGTAGGGAGCCACATGGCCTGCATTATGGTGGGGCCTAGTCTACCTATGTCTGCCTGGCCTAGATACACCCACAGGACTCCTCCCCCACCCAGACCCCTCCACTGCGCGCCAAGTCCGCAGAATGATGTTGTACTCACCCCCTTGTGTCTGCTGTGATGCCCTCAAGCGCCCATCCAACTCAGGATAGGCCACCGCCAGGATCCGGAACATCAAGGGGGTCATGGTGCGAAGGGCACCCCTCCCACGTTGGGAGGCCATCCCCAGCTGAGCCTCCGCCGTCTTCTTGCTCCAGCGGCGAATGTCCTCCTATCGTTTACGGCAGTGGTTGCCCCGTCTCTGGTGGACCCCCAGGGTCCGGACGTCCTTGGTGATGGCATGCCAGATGTCCTTCTTCTGGTGGGCGCTGACCTACATGACATGCACAAGGGAAGAAGAGAAGTCATTAACAACCGCACCGTCAATGTGCGTGGCCCCCCTCCCTACCCTAGCCATGTGGCACATTCATTCACATGCATTAATGTTCCCTGAACTCCGCCCCCTTCCCTCTTCCAACCAGCCCTCTCCACCCAGGCCTAGCCCATACAACGTGCTCCCAGTGTACTTACCTGTTGGTCTGGAGGACCGTAGAGTAGCGTGTACTGGGGGAGGACCCCATCTACCAGTTTCTCCAACTCCTGAGCAGTGAAGACAGGGGCCCTTTCCCCAGACGCAGCAGCCATCGTCGCTTCCAGACCGAGGTCACAGCAGCACTTGCAGTGTAGGTCCTCTCCTGTCGAAGATCAGGTATCTAGTGATTGAACAGATAGAAAATGGCGGTGACGTCCGCGGCGGTGCGTATCATCACCGCTGGCGCACTTCCTCATTAGCTCCTGGGACCTATAGGGTCCAATGTAAACCAATGCAGCATTGCGCCGCGGTCTACGACCGCCTACCACGACGGTGTGCAACGCCAACGCAGTTACCCCACAATCCCATTGTCCCAGTTTAGAGGTCAGACAGCTGCCATTTCAGGGGCCCACATGGCTCCATTTACTTCTGCGTCACACATAGCTAGGCCTACACTCAACACACATACAGGAAGGGTTTTGTGTTTGGTGTTGTGTTCTGTGTAAGTGTGGGTACATACCTGGAAAAAAGTTGACACGATCCTCGCTGTTGTCCTTCCTAGGCACCGTCAGCTGGGACAATTGAGAAGATGGCGGAATCCTGCGGTGTACCGACCGCTGGTGGACCTGTTGACAATGGAGGAGCGACATTTAATCATGACCTACAGGTTTGACCATGCCACTATCCTGGAACTATGTACCCAGTTGGAGCCAGACCTGATGTCAGCAATCCGCCATCCCACTGGAATCCCCCCTGACGTGCAGGTGCTGTCAGTGCTCCATTTCCTTGCAAGTGGGTCTTTTCAAACAACTGTGGCCATGGCATCAGGGATGTCCCAGCCTATGTTTTCCAACATGCTGTCCAGAGTGTTGTCTGCCCTGCTGAAACACGTAAGGAGATACATCATATTCCCTGAGGTGGAAGGTTTGGCTACAGTGAAAGGTGACTTCTATGCCCTTGGACATATCCCACACGTCATAGGTGCTATTGATGGGACCCATGTGGCTTTGGTCCCCCCCACAGGAGTGAACAGGTGTACAGGAACCGGAAGAGTTATCATTCCATGAATGTACAGACGGTCTGTTTGGCAGACCAGTACATCTCGCAGGTAAATGCAATGTTCCCTGGCTCAGTGCATGACACCTACATCCTGCGGAATAGCAGCATCCCTGATGTGATGGGTCAACTCCAGAGGCACCTTGTGTGGCTATTAGGGGACTCTGGTTACCCCAACGTTTCCTGGCTATTGACCCCATTGAGGAATACCAGGACCAGGGCAGAGGAACGCTACAACGAGGCCCATGGGTGGGCTAGGAGGGTGATCGAACGCACCTTCGGCCTCCTGAAGGCCAGGTTCAGGTGCCTCCATATGACAGGTGGTTACCTATTCTACTCACCGAAGAAGGTGTGCCAGATCATCATCGCCTGCTCGATGCTTCAAAATCTTGCTTTGCGACGCCAGGTGCCTTTTCTGCAGGAGGATGGTCCAGATGACGGTGTTGTGCCAGCTGTGGAGCCTGTGGACAGTGATGAGGAGGAAGCTGAGGAAGAAGACAACGACAACAGGGAGTCAGTCATACAACAATATTTCCAGTGACAAACATTTTCTTTTTTAACATGACATTCACTGTCACACGTCTTACTCTATCCAGTGTGTAATTGAATGGGATTATTTGGTAACTGAGTTGTTCCTTTCCATTACGGTTTCACAGGTGTGGTTACCAACGTGTGTCATCTGCATGCATCATTCAAGGACTTGTGATGTGTGACATTGCTATGTTGCCTTAACAATAGAAAAAGCATTTTGACATTGTCATTGATCATACATTTTACTAAATCATAGACTGACTCCAGAATATTTTGTGGTTCAAAGGTGTTTATTTAAGTGCTCAAAAATGGAGGGGGGTTGTAAAATGGTGATGGTGGAGGAATGTCCATGGCAGAGTCCAGTCTATTAGTCTCACAGGTGCACTGCCCATCTGGGCATAGGAAGTGGAGCTGGGGCAGTTAAAGTATGGACAGGGTAACAAAGTGGGACGGTGGGGGGACAATCAGGGTGGTGTCATTTCCTGGCAGGGGTCTCGCCAACTTTCTCTGTCCTATTCCTGGATCTCAGGGACCGCTTGCGTGGTGGTTGTCCGTCTGCAGGGGGTGGGGTGCTGGTGTGGTGGTCCTGTGGCGGGGCGTCCTGTCCAGTAGCGCCGGCGGAGGTGGTGGGCAGTTCATCGTCCATGCTAGTGTCAGGGGCCCCTTGGAGTGCCACGGTGTCCCTCAAGGTCTGCTGTATGTCCTTCAGCACCCCTACGATGGTGCCCAAGGTGGAGCTGATGGTCCTGAGCTCATCCCTGAAGCCCAAATTCTGTTCCTCCTGCAGGCGCTGGGTGTCCTGAAACTTGACCAGGACCGTCACCATCGTCTCCTGGGAGTGGTGGTATGCTCCCATGATGGAGGATAGGGCCTCGTGGAGAGTGGGTTCCCTTGGCCTGTCCGCCCCCTGTCGCACAGCAGCCCTCCCAGTTCCCCTGTGTTCCTGTGCCTCCGTCCCCTGGACCGTTTGACCACTACCACTGCCCCCAGGTCCCTGTTGTTGTTGGGGTGGTGGGTTATCCTGGGTTCCCTGTAGTGGGGGACACACAGCTGATTGACCTGTCCTGGGTACGGAGGTTTGGGCCCGCTGGGTGGGTGCTGTGCTGGTGTTACCAGAGGGTGGAAGGTCTGTGTTGGGCTGTGCCTGTGCAAGGGGAACCGACTGTCCCGAGGCCCACGATGGTCCGGGCTGGTCATCAGGCTCCAGTAGGGCAGAGCTGCTATCGTCACTGTGTGCCTCTTCTGTGGGTGGAGTGGAGATGTCTTGACCCTCCGGTGTGGTGACGGTCCTTCGTGATCCTGCATGGGCATAAGAGCATGATTATTGCATGTGTGTGTGTCATGGTGTGCAATGGGTGGGTGAGCGTGTACCCCAGTGCTAGCCTTCCTGTGTGGGGGCTTGTATGATGATGGTTAGGGGGTTGTTCTGGGTATGTGCAGTGAGCATGCTTTGGTGAGGGGTGACCATGCTTAGTTATGTCATGAAGGGCTTGTTGTTGGGATGTGTGGTTTGTGTTCTTAGTACATTAGTGTGGAGTTGGAGTGATAGGGGAGGGTGTGAGGGTGGGGGTGTGTGATAGCATGCAGGTAGGGTGGGGGATCTTATAGTTAAGATTTGACTTACCAGTATCCATTCCTCCACCGACTCCTCCGAGGCCCTCTGGATGCATGATGGTCAAGACTTGCTCCTCCCATGTTGTTAGTTGTGGGGGAGGAGGTGGGGGTCCGCCGCCAGTCCACTGTACCGCAATGTTGTGCCTGGAGACCGCTGAACGCACCTTCCCCCGTAGGTCGTTCCACCTCTTCCTGATGTCCTCCCGATTTCTTGGGTGTTGTCCCACTGCATTGACCCTGTCGACTATTCTGCGCCATAGCTCCATCTTCCTGGCTATGGAGGTGTGCTGCACCTGTGAGCCAAATAGCTGTGGCTCTACCCGTAGGATTTCCTCCACCATGACCCTGAGCTCCTCATCGGAAAAGCGGGGGTGTCTTTGGCGTGCCATGGGGTGGTGTGTGTGATGTGTGAGGTGGTGTATGTGGTGATGAGTGTAGTGATGTGTAGTGGTGTGTGGTGTTTTGTGCGTGGATGTTGTGTGGGTGATGGTGTTGTGTGCCTCTGTGTGGTGGTATTGTCTATTCTGTGCTCTCTCTCTGGCCTTCTTCCTGTATTTTTGGTCGTAAGGGTTTGTGGGTGATGTGGGTGTGTGTTTTATATTGTGTTGGTTGTGTGGGAGTGGTGTGTGTATGTGTATCAGGTGTGTGTATTTCGAAATGTCCAATGTGGCGGTGTTTTGGAGATGTGTGTGTATTTTGAGCGTGGCGGAGGGTAACGCCAATGGAATACAGCAGTTGAAAGACCGCCGCGTGGATTCGTGTGTCGTAATAGCATGGGCGTGTTTCTGTTGGCGTGGAGGTGGAGGTTTTGTTTTCGCCAGTTTAACACTGACCTTTGGTGTGGCGGACTTGTGTGGGTGTCTGAGTTTCGGCGGATTCCGAGATGTGTCTCATAATAGCTGTGGCGGAATTCCGCGGAGGTGTATTGGCGTTCTTCTGCACGGCGGTAAGCGGCTTTTACCGACAATGTTGTAATGACCCCTGAGTATTGTGTTTCCTTGTGATATAGTGCTATATGATATAAGTGGTATAGTAGGAGCTTTGCATGTCTCCTAGTTCAGCCTAAGCTGCTCTGCTATAGCTTCCTCTATCAGCCTAAGCTGCTAGAACACCTCTATTCTACTAATAAGGGATAACTGGACCTGGCACAAGGTGTAAGTACCACAAGGTACCCACTATAAGCCAGGCCAGCCTCCTACAAGCTACATAATGGTAACTCCGAACCTGGGCAGGCTGGGTATCAAACATGTCAGAATCATACTCTAATACTGATGCCAGTATTAGTGGCATGATCCCATGCACTGTGGGGGTTCCTAAGAGGACCCCCCACTATTGTTCCTACCAGTCTTTTAGGGTCTGCGAGCAGCCCACGCTGCTGCAGCCCCTCAGAAAGGATTCTGCCCTCCTGCTGCTTGACCATGTCAAGCAGGGAAAGGGAGAACAAAGGATTTCCTGTGGGAGAGCAGTGCAACCTCCTCTCCTTTGGAAACAGGTGTTACAAGGCTGGGGAGGGGTAGCCTCCCCTCACCACGATTTGCTTTGAAGGGCACATTTGGTATCCTCCTTGCATAATCCGGTTTTCACCAGTCCAGGAACCCCCTGGTCCCTGCTCTGGTGCAAAACTGCAAAAAGTAAAGGGCAGTGACCACTCCCCTGTCCATCACCACCCCAGGGGTGGTGCCCAGAGCTCCTCCAGGTGGCCACTCAATTCTACCATCTGGAAAACAAGATGGGCAGAGGCCCCTGGGAGCATCTGACTGGTCAGGTTAGGCAGATGACGTCAGTGAGCTCCTCTGCTAGGTGGTCACCTTGCAGATTGACCAAGACCTTTTATAGGCTATTTAGGGACTCCCCAGAGTCGGTATGCAAGACTGCACCAGGACTCCTCTGCAATGACCTCTTCTGCTCCTGGCCACCAGAACCGCTGCTGGACTTCACAGGAACCGAGACAACCTCTCCTTCCAACATTGTTTCAGCGGCTCCTGTCAGCAACATGCAACATTTCCACAGTTGTGCATCCTCTGGGGACTTCAGGTGCACCAAAGAAGCAAGACAGAATCTCCCTTGGAGTGAAGGCTGCTGGAATTTGCTGTCCTCAGGACCTGCTAAGATTCTCCAACACAGGTGGTAGCTCTGAGTGTCCTCTGGGTCCTCTCTGCCCTCTCTCCAACTTGGGAGATGGTGAGTCCTTTACTCTTCCTCCAAGACAGAACCCCTGTGCCCCACGACTGTTGCAGGAACAAGGCTTGTTGGCTCCTGCTCCCAGGGATCTTCAGGCTCCAAGTAGCCCCAGCTCCCGGCACTCTCCCACTGCAAGGACAGGCTCCTCTCTGATGCTCCAGCGACGTGGGACTCCTCTTCAGGTGTGCTGCCTGGGCCTCACTGTGACTTAATGTGCATACTCCCAGTGGGCTGCTCATGGGGGCTCTGACTGCTTCCCCTGGCTCTCTTGTCTTCTGAGGGGTAGCTGTAGGAGGCTGGACTGGCTTGTAGTGAGTACCAAGGGGTACTTGCACCTTGCACCAGGCCCAGTTATCCCTTATTAGTGTATAGGGTGTCTAGCAGCTTAGGCTGATAGATAATGGTAGCTTAGCAGAGCAGCTCAGGCTGAACTAGGAGACGTGTGAAGCTACTACAGTACCACTTAGTGTCATATGCACAATATCATAAGAAAACACAATACACAGTTATACTAAAAATAAAGGTACTTTATTTTTATGACAATATGCCAAAGTATCTTAGAGTGTACCCTCAGTGAGAGGATAGGAAATATACACAAGATATATATACACAATAGCAAAAATATGCAGTATAGTCTTAGAAAACAGTGCAAACAATGTATAATTACAATAGGATGCAATGGGGAAACATAGGGATAGGGGCAACACAAACCATATACTCAAAAAGTGGAATGTGAACCACGAATGGACCCCAAACCTATGTGACCTTGTAGAGGGTCGCTGGGACTATTAGAAAATAGTGAGAGTTAGAAAAATAACCCTCCCCAAGACCCTGAAAAGTGAGTGCAAAGTGCACCAAAGTTCCCCTAAGGACAAAATAGTCGTGTTAGAGGGAAAATGCAAGGAAAACACAAATCAGCAATGCAACAACGATGGATTCCTGACTGAGGGTACCTGTGGAACAAGGGGGCCAAGTCCAAAAGTCACAAGCAGCTCGGAGATGGGCAGATGCCCAAGAAATGCCAGCGGTTGGTGCAAAGAAGCTCTTACTAGGCTGAAGAACTGTGAATACTGCAGGAACGACAAGGGCTAGAGACTTCCCCTTTGGAGGATGGATCCCCCACGCCTTGGAGAGTCGTGCAGAAGTGTTTTCCCGCCGGATGGACGCCAACAAGCCTTGCTACACGCAAATCGTGCGTTTGGCGTTTTTGGACGCTGCTGGGGCCCAGGAGGGACCAGAAGGTCGCAAGTTGGACCTGCAGAGAGAGGGGACGTCGAGCAAGACAAAGAGCCCTCACTGAAGCAGGTAGCACCCGGAGAAGTGCCAGAAACAGGCACTACGAGGATGCGTGAAACGGTGCTCGCCGAAGTTGCACAAAGGAGTCCCACGTCGCCGGAGACCAACTTAGAAAGTCGTGCAATGCAGGTTAGAGTGCCGTGGACCCAGGCTTGGCTGTGCACACAGGATTTCCGCCGGAAGTGCACAGGGGCCGGAGAAGCTTGCAAAGTCGCGGTTCCCAGCAATGCAGCCCAGCGAGGTGAGGCAAGGACTTACCTCCACCAAACTTGGGCTGAAGAGTCACTGGACTGTGGGGGTCACTTGGACGGTGTCGCTGGATTCGAGGGACCTCGCTCGTCGTGCTGAGAGGAGACCCAAGGGACCGGAAATGCAGCTTTTTGGTGCCTGCGGTTGCAGGGGGGAAGATTCCGTCGACCCACGGGAGATTTCTTCGGAGCTTCTGGTGCAGAGAGGAGGCAGACTACCCCCACAGCATGCACAAGCAGGAAAACAGTCGAGAAGGCGGCAGGATCAGCGTTACAGAGTTGCAGTAGTCGTCTTTGCTACTATGTTGCAGGTTTGCAGGCTTCCAGCGCGGTCAGCGGTCGATTCCTTATCAGAAGGTGAAGAGGGAGATGCAGAGGAACTCGGCTGAGCTCATGCATTCGTTATCTAAAGTTTCCCCAGAGACAGAGACCCTAAATAGCCAGAAAAGAGGGTTTGGCTACCTAGGAGAGAGGAAAGGCTACTAACACCTGAAGGAGCCTATCACAAGGAGTCTCTGACGTCACCTGGTGGCACTGGCCACTCAGAGCAGTCCAGTGTGCCAGCAGCACCTCTGTTTCCAAGATGGCAGAGGTCTGGAGCACACTGGAGGAGCTCTGGACACCTCCCAGGGGAGGTGCAGGTCAGGGGAGTGGTCACTCCCCTTTCCTTTGTCCAGTTTCGCGCCAGAGCAGGGGCTAAGGGGTCCCTGAACCGGTGTAGACTGGCTTATGCAGAATTGGGCACCTCTGTGCCCAACAAAGCATTTCCAGAGGCTGGGGGAGGCTACTCCTCCCCTGCCTTCACACCATTTTCCAAAGGGAGAGGGTGTCACACCCTCTCTCAGAGGAAGTTCTTTGTTCTGCCATCCTGGGCCAGGCCTGGCTGGACCCCAGGAGGGCAGCTGCCTGTCTGAGGGGTTGGCAGCAGCAGCAGCTGCAGTGAAACCCCAGGAAGGGCAGTCTGGCAGTACCAGGGTCTGTGCTACAGACCACTGGGATCATGGAATTGTACCAACAATGCCAGGATGGCATAGAGGGGGCAATTCCATGATCATAGACATGTTACATGGCCATATTCGGAGTTACCATGGTGAAGCCACATATAGGTAGTGACCTATATGTAGTGCACGCGTGTAATGGTCTCCCCGCACTCACAAAGTTCAGTGAATTGGCTCTGAACAATGTGGGGGCACCTTGGCTAGTGCCAGGGTGCCCTCACACTAAGTAACTTTGCACCTAACCTTTACCAGGTAAAGGTTAGACATATAGGTGACTTATAAGTTACTTAAGTGCAGTGTAAAATGGCTGTGAAATAACGTGGACGTTATTTCACTCAGGCTGCAGTGGCAGACCTGTGTAAGAATTGTCAGAGCTCCCTATGGGTGGCAAAAGAAATGCTGCAGCCCATAGGGATCTCCTGGAACCCCAATACCCTGGGACCTCAGTACCATATACTAGGGAATTATAAGGGTGTTCCAGTAAGCCAATGTAAATTGGTAAAATTGGTCACTAGCCTGTTAGTGACAATTTGAAAGTAATGAGAGAGCATAACCACTGAGGTTCTGGTTAGCAGAGCCTCAGTGAGACAGTTAGGCACCACACAGGGAACATATACATGCACACCTATGAGCACTGGGGCCCTGTGTGACAGGGTCCCAGTGACACATACATATAGGCCACAAACCTATGAGCACTGGGGTCCTGACCAGCAGGATCCCAGTGACACATAACAAACATACTGAAACCATAGTGTTTTCACTATGAGCACTGAGGCCTGGCTATCAGGATCCCAGTGAGACAGTGAAAACAGTGACAAACACCCTGACATACACTCACAAACAGGCCAAAAGTGGGGGTAACAAGGCTAGAAAGAGGCTACCTTCTCACACAACCCCCCCCCAAACGAAGGACAATAAGGCTAACCTTGGCCAGTTGAGACTTTATTGTCTAAGTGGTGATAAGTAGAGAGTAGCTCTGCAATAGACTGGTTACTCCCTTTATCATCCACTATATGGTTACTTCCCTGTGGGGATGTAAACCACCCTGTTTGAAGTTTTTTAGCTAAGCAACAATGTGAAGATGTATTTTCAGAGTTTCTATCAGTAAGTTTTAGTTTAGAGCAGTGGGAATTGTCCACTGAACCTATTTGTAGTGATGGAAATGCCAGACAGGGATGCTGTCTCAGAAAAGCCATAGCTGGGCAAAAACTTTGTCCATATGGCTGGAAGAGAGAACAGGGATGCTGTTTCTCTTGGGTTGGAGCAGGGCAGGGATGCTGTCCTATCAGCTCCACACTAGGGCAGGGATGCTGTCCTAAGTGTTGTGAGGCAGTGCAGAGTTTCTGCACTAAAGTTTCTCTGGGAGGGTTGGAGGGATGCTCCATGTTAACTAAAATGGTGCTCTTTTTCTCACCAATGTTAGTTATCCCACAGAGAGGTACTTCCACCTCAGGGAGTCCAGCTTTGCCAGCTGATGATTCCCTTGGAACAGGTGCCACCCCAGGAGAGGTTTCTCCCACCACAGGAATAGTATCCTGAATGGTAGGGTGGTTAGGGGATACTGTGATACCCTTTTTACCTGTTGCTGGAGAGGGATCCTGAGTTTTCAGGCCTTCTCTCCTTTGCTTTTTCATTTCACTTGAAATGAGAGGGAACAATTCCTCAGGGATGCCCAGCATGGCTGCATGGGCATAAAACTCTACATCAGCCCAACCTGAGGCCTCTAGGTCATTACCTAAGAGACAGTCTACAGGTAAGCTAGGTGATACCACCACCTGCTTAGGGCCAGTAACTCCACCCCAACTAAACTGAATTATAGCTAAGGGAAGAAACTTAGTGGAGTTATGGACATCAATAATCTTATACTGTTGTCCAATGATGTGTTGTTCAGGAGGCACTAGGTTTTCAGTCACCAAAGTGAAACTGGCACCTGTGTCCCTGTAGGCCAAGGCCTCAACACCATTTATTGAAACTGTCTGCCTGTACTTATCCATTGTAAGGGGACAAGCAGCCAGTGTGGCAAGGCCAATGCCACTAGGTGTGACAGAAACTGTCTTGGGACTGATTACATCAGTTTCCACTATGGACCCATAAGTGAACCCAACTACACCCTTTGCTTGACTGTTGCCAGCAGTCCCACCACTAGTATCACTACTGCTAGGGGCACTAGAGCTTGATGTATTAGTGGTGGTAGGCTCAGGGGGTTTACCTGGACAGGACTTATCCCCTGGCCTATGGCCTCTGTTTTTACACACAAAGCACCAAGGCTTTTTAATGTGTGCAGGTTGGGAAGAAGAGGAAGAATTTGTTTTATCCCCACCCTCTGAAGAGTGTTTAAGATTTGAAGTGGGATCTTTGGTTTTACCCTTATCCCCATGCTTATCTTGAGATTTTTCACCATCTTTCTTCTTATTGCCATCTTTGTCACCCCCTGTATGAACTTTTCTGTTCACCCTTGTTCTGACCCATTTGTCTGCCTTCTTTCCCAATTCTTGGGGAGAGGTCAGATCAGAGTCTACCAGGTACTGGTGCAACAAATCAGACACACAATTATTAAGTATATGCTCTCTCAGGATTGTGTTATACAGGCTTTCATAATCAGTAACTTTACTGCCATGTAACCACCCCTCCAAGGCCTTCACTGAATGGTCAATGAAATCAACCCAGTCTTGTGAAGACTCCTTTTTGGTCTCTCTGAACTTTATCCTGTACTGTTCAGTGGTTAAGCCATAACCATCCAGGAGTGCATTCTTAAGAACTGTAAAATTATTGGCATCACTTTCTTTCACAGTAAGGAGTCTATCCCTACCCTTTCCACTAAATGATAGCCATAGGATAGCAGCCCACTGCCTTTGAGGGACATCCTGTACAGCACAGGCCCTCTCAAGTGCAGCAAACCACTTGTTAATGTCATCCCCCTCCTTATAAGGGGGAACTATCTTGTGCAGATTCCTGGAATCATGCTCTTTTGCAGGATGACTATGGGGAATACTGCTGCTGCCACCATGGGTATCTAAACCCAACTTCTGTCTTTCCCTCTCTATTTCTAAAGACTGTCTATCCAAATCCAGCTGTTGCTTCTTGAGCTTCAGTCTGGTTTGTTCCACTCTCAATCTATTGAGCTCCCTTTCCAACAATCTGTCATCAGGGTGGGTGGGAGGGACATTTCTAGATACAGAGGTATGATGGGAATGAACAGAAGGAGACCTGTCCCTTACAGAGGGCACCCTAACAGCTTGGCTACCAGTATAATGTGAGAGCACATCATCAGTATGATGTGATTCAACCTCTGTACCAACTATGCTAGACTGTCTAGTAATGGGCAGGCTGAGAAGTTTCTTTCCTGAACCTTTTCCTGGGGGAGTCCCTGGATCAGATTGAGAACCATTAGCTACTTTTTCTACAGATTGGGCACTTATGGCCTTATCCTGTACTCTAAGCATATTAATTAACAGTTCTAAGGAAGGATTCTTCCCTACACTCAAACCTCTCTCTATGCAGAGACTCCTTGCTCCTTTCCAGCTAAGGTGATCATATGCAAGTTTGGACAGTTCAACTTTTTGGCCTGTGCCAGACATTTTTAGAGAGAGTTAAAGTGATAGACAAAGAGAAAAAAGTTTTCAGAACTTTTTGGAAAGACAGAAAAAAAACTTTTTAAACTTTTAAGAACTTTTTGAAAGTTTAGAAGTACTTTTCAGCACTTAGAAAAGAGTGAAAAGAGGAAATGCAAAACTTTTTGGCTATGTGTATATACACTGACCTTGTTTTGTATATTTTTCTCTTATGAAAAGTACAATGACAAGAGTGGTAAGTAGTCTCAAGCACTTATCCCACCACTGCACAACCAATGTAGGAGGCTGGACTGGCTTGTAGTGAGTACCAAGGGGTACTTGCACCTTGCACCAGGCCCAGTTATCCCTTATTAGTGTATAGGGTGTCTAGCAGCTTAGGCTGATAGATAATGGTAGCTTAGCAGAGCAGCTCAGGCTGAACTAGGAGACGTGTGAAGCTACTACAGTACCACTTAGTGTCATATGCACAATATCATAAGAAAACACAATACACAGTTATACTAAAAATAAAGGTACTTTATTTTTATGACAATATGCCAAAGTATCTTAGAGTGTACCCTCAGTGAGAGGATAGGAAATATACACAAGATATATATACACAATAGCAAAAATATGCAGTATAGTCTTAGAAAACAGTGCAAACAATGTATAATTACAATAGGATGCAATGGGGAAACATAGGGATAGGGGCAACACAAACCATATACTCAAAAAGTGGAATGTGAACCACGAATGGACCCCAAACCTATGTGACCTTGTAGAGGGTCGCTGGGACTATTAGAAAATAGTGAGAGTTAGAAAAATAACCCTCCCCAAGACCCTGAAAAGTGAGTGCAAAGTGCACCAAAGTTCCCCTAAGGACAAAATAGTCGTGTTAGAGGGAAAATGCAAGGAAAACACAAATCAGCAATGCAACAACGATGGATTCCTGACTGAGGGTACCTGTGGAACAAGGGGGCCAAGTCCAAAAGTCACAAGCAGCTCGGAGATGGGCAGATGCCCAAGAAATGCCAGCGGTTGGTGCAAAGAAGCTCTTACTAGGCTGAAGAACTGTGAATACTGCAGGAACGACAAGGGCTAGAGACTTCCCCTTTGGAGGATGGATCCCCCACGCCTTGGAGAGTCGTGCAGAAGTGTTTTCCCGCCGGATGGACGCCAACAAGCCTTGCTACACGCAAATCGTGCGTTTGGCGTTTTTGGACGCTGCTGGGGCCCAGGAGGGACCAGAAGGTCGCAAGTTGGACCTGCAGAGAGAGGGGACGTCGAGCAAGACAAAGAGCCCTCACTGAAGCAGGTAGCACCCGGAGAAGTGCCAGAAACAGGCACTACGAGGATGCGTGAAACGGTGCTCGCCGAAGTTGCACAAAGGAGTCCCACGTCGCCGGAGACCAACTTAGAAAGTCGTGCAATGCAGGTTAGAGTGCCGTGGACCCAGGCTTGGCTGTGCACACAGGATTTCCGCCGGAAGTGCACAGGGGCCGGAGAAGCTTGCAAAGTCGCGGTTCCCAGCAATGCAGCCCAGCGAGGTGAGGCAAGGACTTACCTCCACCAAACTTGGGCTGAAGAGTCACTGGACTGTGGGGGTCACTTGGACGGTGTCGCTGGATTCGAGGGACCTCGCTCGTCGTGCTGAGAGGAGACCCAAGGGACCGGAAATGCAGCTTTTTGGTGCCTGCGGTTGCAGGGGGGAAGATTCCGTCGACCCACGGGAGATTTCTTCGGAGCTTCTGGTGCAGAGAGGAGGCAGACTACCCCCACAGCATGCACAAGCAGGAAAACAGTCGAGAAGGCGGCAGGATCAGCGTTACAGAGTTGCAGTAGTCGTCTTTGCTACTATGTTGCAGGTTTGCAGGCTTCCAGCGCGGTCAGCGGTCGATTCCTTATCAGAAGGTGAAGAGGGAGATGCAGAGGAACTCGGCTGAGCTCATGCATTCGTTATCTAAAGTTTCCCCAGAGACAGAGACCCTAAATAGCCAGAAAAGAGGGTTTGGCTACCTAGGAGAGAGGAAAGGCTACTAACACCTGAAGGAGCCTATCACAAGGAGTCTCTGACGTCACCTGGTGGCACTGGCCACTCAGAGCAGTCCAGTGTGCCAGCAGCACCTCTGTTTCCAAGATGGCAGAGGTCTGGAGCACACTGGAGGAGCTCTGGACACCTCCCAGGGGAGGTGCAGGTCAGGGGAGTGGTCACTCCCCTTTCCTTTGTCCAGTTTCGCGCCAGAGCAGGGGCTAAGGGGTCCCTGAACCGGTGTAGACTGGCTTATGCAGAATTGGGCACCTCTGTGCCCAACAAAGCATTTCCAGAGGCTGGGGGAGGCTACTCCTCCCCTGCCTTCACACCATTTTCCAAAGGGAGAGGGTGTCACACCCTCTCTCAGAGGAAGTTCTTTGTTCTGCCATCCTGGGCCAGGCCTGGCTGGACCCCAGGAGGGCAGCTGCCTGTCTGAGGGGTTGGCAGCAGCAGCAGCTGCAGTGAAACCCCAGGAAGGGCAGTCTGGCAGTACCAGGGTCTGTGCTACAGACCACTGGGATCATGGAATTGTACCAACAATGCCAGGATGGCATAGAGGGGGCAATTCCATGATCATAGACATGTTACATGGCCATATTCGGAGTTACCATGGTGAAGCCACATATAGGTAGTGACCTATATGTAGTGCACGCGTGTAATGGTCTCCCCGCACTCACAAAGTTCAGTGAATTGGCTCTGAACAATGTGGGGGCACCTTGGCTAGTGCCAGGGTGCCCTCACACTAAGTAACTTTGCACCTAACCTTTACCAGGTAAAGGTTAGACATATAGGTGACTTATAAGTTACTTAAGTGCAGTGTAAAATGGCTGTGAAATAACGTGGACGTTATTTCACTCAGGCTGCAGTGGCAGACCTGTGTAAGAATTGTCAGAGCTCCCTATGGGTGGCAAAAGAAATGCTGCAGCCCATAGGGATCTCCTGGAACCCCAATACCCTGGGACCTCAGTACCATATACTAGGGAATTATAAGGGTGTTCCAGTAAGCCAATGTAAATTGGTAAAATTGGTCACTAGCCTGTTAGTGACAATTTGAAAGTAATGAGAGAGCATAACCACTGAGGTTCTGGTTAGCAGAGCCTCAGTGAGACAGTTAGGCACCACACAGGGAACATATACATGCACACCTATGAGCACTGGGGCCCTGTGTGACAGGGTCCCAGTGACACATACATATAGGCCACAAACCTATGAGCACTGGGGTCCTGACCAGCAGGATCCCAGTGACACATAACAAACATACTGAAACCATAGTGTTTTCACTATGAGCACTGAGGCCTGGCTATCAGGATCCCAGTGAGACAGTGAAAACAGTGACAAACACCCTGACATACACTCACAAACAGGCCAAAAGTGGGGGTAACAAGGCTAGAAAGAGGCTACCTTCTCACAGTAGCCCAGACTCCCGTCCAAGGGTCGAGTTCCTAGAGCCTTGCTGGTCCTCTTCAGCTCTGCAAATCTCCAAGAGCTCCAGTTGCATTTGCTTGTTGGTGGTTCTCATGACCACTGACCCGTCTGCAATCCGACAACTGTCGAAGGACAGCTCCTAGGTGACTTCAGGGACTCCTCTGCAGCTTCTGGACTCCGCAGCTGGACTTCGTCCACTTCCCTCAACCGGAATCTTCACCCACAGAAGGGTGGGCATTGCCTCCTGCCCCACCTGGAAACTCCTACATGAATTGGATCCTGTCCTGTTCTTTTGCAGGTCCTTTTCATCCAGAATTCACCATTGAGTTGCACTGGTCTGGTCCTGTTTTTGCAATATTTCATTTACGATTCCCCATGTTAGCCTATGGGATGACCAGGTAACTTACCTCTGCTCTCCTGGTCGCTGGGGGTCTTCTAGATACTTATTTCTTGGGGTTCCACTCTCTCCCAGCCCTTGGCTAACTACTCCATATCCTCAGGTGGGGGACCCATTCTCGCATTCAACTTTTTTAGTATATATTGTTTGGCCCCCCTATAGGGCCCTTGCTATTTTATGCTGTTTCCTAATGATTACCTGTGTGTATTTTGTGTTTACTTCCCTCCAGAAGGTGGTTGCCTATAGTAATTGTAGGAAAGTACCATCTTGCCTGGCATGTTACCCCCATATTTCACTGTATATATGTTGTTTTAGTTGTATGTGTCACTGGGACCCTGCCAGCCAGGGCCCCAGTGCTCATAAGTGTGCCCTGTATGTGTTACCTGTGTTATGACTAACTGTCTCACTGAGGCTCTGCTAATCAGAACCTCAGTGGTTATGCTCTCTCATTTCTTTCCAAATTGTCACTAACAGGCTAGTGACCAATTTCACCAATTTACATTGGCATACTGGAACACCCTTATAATTCCCTAGTATATGGTACTGAGGTACCCAGGGTATTGGGGTTCCAGGAGATCCCTATGGGCTGCAGTATTTCTTTTGCCACCCATAGGGAGCTCTGACAATTCTTACACAGGCGTGCAACTGCAGCCTGAGTGAAATAAGGTCCACGTTATTACACAACCATTTACCACTGCACTTAAGTAACTTATAAGTCACCTATATGTCTAACCTTTACCTGGTAAAGGTTGGGTGCTAAGTTACTTAGTGTGTGGGCACCCTGGCACTAGCCAAGGTGCCCCCACATTGTTCAGGGCAAATTCCCCGGACTTTGTGAGTGCGGGGACACCATTACACGCGTGCACTACCCATAGGTCACTACCTATGTGTAGCTTCACAATGGTAACTCCGAATATGGCCATGTGACATGTCTATGATCATGGAATTGCCCCTTATATGCCATCCTGACATTGTTGGCACAATCCCATGATCCCACTGGTCTCTAGCACAGACCCAGGTACTGCCAAACTGCCTTTTCAGGGGTTTCACTGCAGCTGCTGCTGCTGCCAACCCCTCAGACAGGTTTCTGCCCTCCTGGGGTCCAGCCAGGCTTGGCCCAGGAAGGCAGAACAAAGGACTTCCTCAGAGAGAGGGTGTTACACCCTCTCCCTTTGGAAAAAGGTGTTCAGGCAGGGGAGGAGTAGCCTCCCCCAGCCTCTGGAAATGCTTTCATGGGCACAGATGGTGCCCATTTCTGCATAAGCCAGTCTACACCGGTTCAGGGACCCCTCAGCCCTGCTCTGGCGCGAAACTGGACAAAGGAAAGGGGAGTGACCACTCCCCTGACCTGCACCTCCCCTGGGAGGTGCCCAGAGCTCCTCCAGTGTGCTCCAGACCTCTGCCATCTTGGAAACAGAGGTGCTGCTGGCACACTGGACTGCTCTGAGTGGCCAGGGCCAGCAAGTGACGTCAGAGACTCCTTCAGATAGGCTCCTTCAGGTGTTGCTAGCCTATCCTCTCTCCTAAGTAGCCAAACCCTCTTTTCTGGCTATTTAGGGTCTCTGCTTTGGGGAATTCCTTAGATAACGAATGCAAGAGCTCATCCGAGTTCCTCTGCATCTCTCTCTTCACCTTCTGCCAAGGAATCGACTGCTGAACGCGCTGGAAGCCTGCAAAACTGCAACAAAGTAGCAAAGACGACTACTGCGACATTGTAACGCTGATCCTGCCGCCTTCTCGACTGTTTTCCTGGTGGTGCATGCTGTGGGGGTAGTCTGCCTCCTCTCTGCACTAGAAGCTCCGAAGAAATCTCCCGTGGGACGACGGAATCTTCCCCCTGCAACCGCAGGCACCAAAAAGCTGCATCACCGGTCCTCTGGGTCTCCTCTCAGCACAACAAGCGAGGTCCCTTGAACTCAGCAACTCTGTCCAAGTGACTCCCACAGTCCAGTGACTCTTCAGTCCAAGTTTGGTGGAGGTAAGTCCTTGCCTCCCCACGCCAGACTGCATTGTTGGGAACCGCGTGTTTTGCAGCTACTCCGGCTCCTGTGCACTTTCAGAGGGAATCCTTTGTGCACAGCCAAGCCTGGGTCCACAGCACTCTAACCTGCATTGCACGACCTCCTGAGTTGTCCTCCGGTGGCGTGGGACTCTCTTGTGCAACTTCGGGTGAGCACCGTTTCACTCCACTTCGTAGTGCCTGTTCCATCACTTCTCTGGGTGCTGCCTGCTTCTGAGAGGGCTCCTTGTCTTGCTGGACGCCCCTTCTGTCCCCTCACGCAATTGGCGACATCCTGGTCCCTCCTGGGCCACAGCAGCATCCAAAAACCCTAACTGCGAGCTTTGCAGCTAGCAAGGCTTGTTTGCAGTCTTTCCACGGGAAAACACTTCTGCACAACTCTTCACGACGTGGGACATCCATCCTCCAAAGGGGAAGTTTCTAGCCCTTGTCGTTCCTGCAGAATCCTCAGCTTCTACCATCCGGTGGCAGCTTCTTTGCACCCACAGCTGGCATTTCCTGGGCATCTGCCCACTCTTGACTTGATCGTGACTTTTGGACTTGGTCCCCTTGTTCCACAGGTACTCTTGTCTGGAAATCCATCGTTGTTGCATTGCTGGTGTTGGTCTTTCCTGCAGAATTCCCCTATCACGACTTCTGTGCTCTTTGGGGAACTTAGGTGCACTTTGCACCCACTTCTCAGGGTCTTGGGGTGGGCTATTTTTCTAACCCTCACTGTTTTCTTACAGTCCCAGCGACCCTCTACAAGGTCACATAGGTTTGGGGTCCATACGTGGTTCGCATTCCACTTTCAGAGTATATGGTTTGTGTTGCCCCTATCCCTATGTGCCCCTATTGCATTCTATTGTGACTATACATTGTTTGCACTGTTTTCTATTGCTATTACTGCATATTTTTGGTATTGTGTACATATATCTTGTGTATATTTGCTATCCTCATACTGAGGGTACTCACTGAGATACTTTTGGCATATTGTCATAAAAATAAAGTACCTTTATTTTTAGTATATCTGTGTATTGTGTTTTCTTATGATATTGTGCAAGTGACACTAGTGGTACTGTAGGAGCTTCACTCGTCTCCTAGTTCAGCCTAAGCTGCTCTGCTAAACTACCTTTTCTATCAGCCTAAGCTGCTAGACACCCCTATACACTAATAAGGGATACCTGGGCCTGGTGCAAGGTGTAAGTACCCCTTGGTACTCACTACAAGCCAGTCCAGCCTCCTACAGTAATCTAATGTGATGTTCCTGTGCTAAAGTATCTTTTTTTTTGCCACACTGTGTGATTCCTTTCCGGTGTGATAAGTTACTGTGTGACTGCTGTGGTATTGCAAGTGCTTCACATTCCTCCTAGTTAAGTCTTGGCTGCTTACCACAGCTACCACTAGAGAGCCCTGACTACTTAGACACTAACACTATCTAATAAGGGTTGCCTGGACCCAGTATAAGGTGTAACACCATAGGTGTCCACCACACACTTGGCCAGCCTCCTACAAAAATTTCCTATATGCTGATTTACACGTTTGATTCACTATCATCTAATAATGTTTTGTGATGTAAAGTGCTCTGATACTCTGCACCAGTAGTTCCCAACCTGTGGTCCGGGGACACCTGGGGTTCCGCAAAATCTCCTCAGGGGGTCCACGACTGCTTAGAAAATTTAATAATTTTAACTGATTAATACAGTGTATGTAAAGTGGCTAAAAGTATAATTAAAATGTTTAAAACATACTGTTAATGTAAAGGAATTTGAAACTGGAGGCAAAAAATGTAATTAGTACCCTCAGATTGATTTGCAGGTGCATCAAACAGAACATAGTATGGACGATGTGTGTGAGGTCTCAACTGAATTCAGAAAAGCTCAAACCTTCCTATTATCATAATTTTTTATTTATATTTGCTCACAAATTAAATAAAATGTATAGTTTGTGTATGTGTTTGATGTATGCTTCTTTCTGTATTTTTTGTTATTTGTTTCCGGCTTCCTGTAATGACTCAGATGGGGAACACCAGACTCCAATAATGATTCAGTGGGGGTTCCCGGGTTCCGGTAATGCTAAAGTAGAGGTCCACTGAGGTCAAAAGGTTGGGAACCATTGCTCTACACTGGCCCTAGTATCAAAACAAATGTGAGAGGGGGGCTAAAGAGAAATGAGGGGCACTGTTGGAGAGCCGTAGCGAGAAAATCAGTGGAGAAGCAGGTACTTTTTTTTGGGGGGGGGCACCAAAAAAATCATAACTGTCTCAGAGGGCACCATCGGGGCTTAAACCGGCCCTGAATGATTGATATACCTAGGAAACGAGAAATGCACACAATATGTAACCTATTCTCCTCTTTTGCCCTGATCTGTTCCCCTATTCCGAGTTCTGCTCCCCCAACCTTCTGGTACGTTCCAAGGACAGTTTAGAACGTTAGCGCGAGTGTTGCTTGTCACCTCAGAGCAGTGTTGCCAGATTGGTCGATTTCCAGCACAAATGGACAAGATTTTTCCCATTTGTGCAGGAAAAAACACCACAGGCGGGCGATACGTGCCCCTCTGTGCGCACAATTTAGTAAATCGGTGGCGCACACAGACACCTTCCAAAATGAATGCAGGTTCTATGGCTCCGGTTAGCTCAAGCACTTGGAGCGCCGCCAATTATTCGTAGCGCAAAAGTACTAACTTGGCCGGCCCAAGTTCATTTTTTAGGCTTGCCCCCTGTGTGATTTGGCCAATGTGTTCTTAAGTGGCGAGACTGTAATTTTTTTATTGATTGCCTTGCTGTGTGGGCCTCACCAGAGTCAAAGCTTATGACAAAAAACCCTGGGAAGCTCAGAGGAGGATAGATAGTCTGTCTTCCTGGGCTGGAATCATAAGGCACGGACCCAAGCAACCTTCAAGCACGGGTGAACCTGTCAACCCTTTAACCTTACAAGTCAGGTGTCGTAAGTGTACAAGGCCAACGAGGAACAGGACTGGTGAGTACGGCGGCCATATTTGAATAGCATGTGCTTTAGCTCTGCAAATAGAGATAATAAAACTTATCCGGATGTAAATATTTTCCGACTACCATAATTTCGTTACTCATTCTCAAATTGAAAGTCCTACCCCCACATTAATCGAGAGGAAGACGGCAGATCACACGGAACAGTGTGGCACCTAGACTAATGTGTAACTGCAAGGGCTACTCCACTTCAACCAGGCCATGACTCTATCAAACCCCAAAGTTAGGGGTTTTTGTCCTGCATTATTGTGGCGGTAGGAATTCATTTTTTCCCCATACATGCATGTATACCAGAGAAAACTTGAAAGATGGGATACTTTGAGCCCTGCCAAATGCCCTTGACCATTTCTTTGAGAGATAGGGATCCTTTCAGCACCAGTGTTGCCAAACTGGGCGATTTCCTGCACAGATGGGCGATATTTTTCCCATTTGTGCAGGAAAACCCCCCAATTGCAGGTGCCTAATTGTTGGGCGCCTGTTAGCCCGTTGTGCAGAAAATTGGTTGTGGGGCAGTGCAACGCCACCAGCAGCGGACGTGCACTCACTCGCTAGTCAACATCACCCACACCCAGCGCCGCACGGAGCGACAGTCACACATCACCACGTCATCACCACGTCATCACCACCACCTGCCCCTCCATGTGAGAATATATTAAATGGACGGACTCCCCATGGTCATCATCAGTGTGTCACATGATCCATGACCATGATGCAACTTACACTGTGTGAGTGAGTGAGTAGTGCGCAAAGCAGCTGGTGGCGGTGTGGGCAGCGGGACAGTCAAAGGGCTGCCCCTGCTGAGTGACAGCAAATGAGCGTTCACACCAAGGTGACAGTGCGATTCGCAGGCAGCGTGCATGCAGCATTGATTGGACAGTGTGGGCTGTCACTCAGTCAATGGAATAGAGGTCAGGTCGGATTGTGGTGGAAAATAGTTGGATTGGGGCAGAGGGCCGTTAATCTAGTAGCGCGCGAAAGCACTACTAATTAATGGCCCTGCCAAAAATTATTGGCCTGCCCCCTCGGCGCAATTTAAAAAGCTGCAATGGTCAGTACTGCGCATGTGGTGGTGTGCTCTCACTCTCTTCTCTTGTGTGTGGCTGTGGGTGCTGAGTGGTGCTCACCGAGTTGCAAGTCTGCGCACGTAGTGGGCCCTGGCCCTCTCTTCTGTTGTGCATGGCTGTGCGCTGTGGCGCTCTCCGAGTTGCCGACTTGTGTGTGCTTGCCTGTGCCTCCTGCCAGCCCCAGAGTGAAAGATTGGGGCCCGGGAGACCCCCCCCCCTTCCTGTTGTGTAGGCGCTATGGCCGCTGCCCTCCCGACACTGACATGCGGCCGGTTGGTGCGCAGCGGAAGACAAGGTAGATGTGCTGCAATTTGTGCCTTTGTGAGCAAAAGT
This sequence comes from Pleurodeles waltl, assembly GCF_031143425.1. Taxonomy (NCBI): domain Eukaryota; kingdom Metazoa; phylum Chordata; class Amphibia; order Caudata; family Salamandridae; genus Pleurodeles; species Pleurodeles waltl. Next base: position 1,024,985,209 of record NC_090443.1, on the reverse strand, counting down.
ATTCCTTATTTTTAATATTCATGGGCTAATTGTGGATTGAGGGCGCAGTGGATCTGAAGCATTGCAGTATTGAAACCTTCCCCGTGCAGCTTCCACTGCAAAGGGGCCCCTTGAAGATGATGCATGGCTAAAATACAGTCCTGATATATCCAGCCCACAGCAAACAATAAATGAATAAAATATGTTATCAGTAAAACTTGCCACATTAACCCTGCGTAGCAGAAGATAGTCATTATTCGACACAGCAGACCCATCATTTTCAGAAACGTTAAAGCGAGGTCATTATTTGTGGGAAACTATTCTACTACCAAGTCCAAAAATGTTTGTGCTAGTGTACAGTAGGTCTTCACCTCTAAGGGCCTAAACATTAACTTCCCTGTAAGTTTGAGCATCTCCTGTAGGAGGCTGGACTGGTTTGTAGTGAGTACCAAGGGGTACTTGCACCTTGCACCAGGCCCAGTTATCCCTTATTAGTGTATAGGGTGTCTAGCAGCTTAGGCTGATAGATAATGGTAGCTTAGCAGAGCAGCTTAGGCTGAACTAGGAGACGTGTGAAGCTACTACAGTACCACTTAGTGTCATATGCACAATATCATAAGAAAACACAATACACAGTTATACTAAAAATAAAGGTACTTTATTTTTATGACAATATGCCAAAGTATCTTAGAGTGTACCCTCAGTGAGAGGATAGGAAATATACACAAGATATATATACACAATAGCAAAAATATGCAGTATAGTCTTAGAAAACAGTGCAAACAATGTATAGTTACAATAGGATGCAATGGGGAAACATAGGGATAGGGGCAACACAAACCATATACTCCAGAAGTGGAATGCGAACCACGAATGGACCCCAAACCTATGTGACCTTGTAGAGGGTCGCTGGGACTATTAGAAAATAGTGAGAGTTAGCAAAATAACCCTCCCCAAGACCCTGAAAAGTGAGTGCAAAGTGCACCAAAGTTCCCCTAAGGACAAAATAGTCGTGTTAGAGGGAAAATGCAAGGAAAACACAAATCAGCAATGCAACAACGATGGATTCCTGACTGAGGGTACCTGTGGAACAAGGGGACCAAGTCCAAAAGTCACAAGCAGCTCGGAGATGGGCAGAGGCCCAAGAAATGCCAGCGGTTGGTGCAAAGAAGCTCTTACTAGGCTGAAGAACTGTGAATACTGCAGGAACGACAAGGGCTAGAGACTTCCCCTTTGGAGGATGGATCCCCCACGCCTTGGAGAGTCGTGCAGAAGTGTTTTCCCGCCGGATGGACGCCAACAAACCTTGCTACACGCAAATCGTGCGTTTGGCGTTTTTGGACGCTGCTGGGGCCCAGGAGGGACCAGGAGGTCGCAAATTGGACCTGCAGAGAGAGGGAACGTCGAGCAAGACAAAGAGCCCTCACTGAAGCAGGTAGCACCCGGAGAAGTGCCAGAAACAGGCACTACGAGGATGCGTGAAACGGTGCTCGCCGAAGTTGCACAAAGGAGTCCCACGTCGCCGGAGACCAACTTAGAAAGCCGTGCAATGCAGGTGAGAGTGCCGTGGACCCAGGCTTGGCTGTGCACGAAGGATTTCCGCCGGAAGTGCACAGGGGCTGGAGAAGCTTGCAAAGTCGCGGTTCCCAGCAATGCAGCCCAGCGAGGTGAGGCAAGGACTTACCTCCACCAAACTTGGGCTGAAGAGTCACTGGACTGTGGGGGTCACTTGGACGGTGTTGCTGGATTCGAGGGACCTCGCTCGTCGTGCTGAGAGGAGACCCAAGGGACCGGTAATGCAGCTTTTTGGTGCCTGCGGTTGCAGGGGGAAGATTCCGTCGACCCACGGGAGATTTCTTCGGAGCTTCTGGTGCAGAGAGGAGGCAGACTACCCCCACAGCATGCACAAGCAGGAAAACAGTCGAGAAGGCGGCAGGATCAGCGTTACAGAGTTGCAGTAGTCGTCTTTGCTACTATGTTGCAGGTTTGCAGGCTTCCAGCGCGGTCAGCGGTCGATTCCTTATCAGAAGGTGAAGAGGGAGATGCAGAGGAACTCGGCTGAGCTCATGCATTCGTTATCTAAAGTTTCCCCAGAGACAGAGACCCTAAATAGCCAGAAAAGAGGGTTTGGCTACCTAGGAGAGAGGAAAGGCTACTAACACCTGAAGGAGCCTATCACAAGGAGTCTCTGACGTCACCTGGTGGCACTGGCCACTCAGAGCAGTCCAGTGTGCCAGCAGCACCTCTGTTTCCAAGATGGCAGAGGTCTGGAGCACACTGGAGGAGCTCTGGACACCTCCCAGGGGAGGTGCAGGTCAGGGGAGTGGTCACTCCCCTTTCCTTTGTCCAGTTTCGCGCCAGAGCAGGGGCTAAGGGGTCCCTGAACCGGTGTAGACTGGCTTATGCAGAATTGGGCACATCTGTGCCCAACAAAGCATTTCCAGAGGCTGGGGGAGGCTACTCCTCCCCTGCCTTCACACCATTTTCCAAAGGGAGAGGGTGTCACACCCTCTCTCAGAGGAAGTTCTTTGTTCTGCCATCCTGGGCCAGGCCTGGCTGGACCCCAGGAGGGCAGATGCCTGTCTGAGGGGTTGGCAGCAGCAGCAGCTGCAGAGAAACCCCAGGAAGGGCAGTCTGGCAGTACCAGGGTCTGTGCTACAGACCACTGGGATCATGGAATTGTACCAACAATGCCAGGATGGCATAGAGGGGGCAATTCCATGATCATAGACATGTTACATGGCCATATTCGGAGTTACCATGGTGAAGCTACATATAGGTAGTGACCTATATGTAGTGCACGCGTGTAATGGTGTCCCCGCACTCACAAAGTTCAGTGAATTGGCTCTGAACAATGTGGGGGCACCTTGGCTAGTGCCAGGGTGCCCTCACACTAAGTAACTTTGCACCTAACCTTTACCAGGTAAAGGTTAGACATATAGGTGACTTATAAGTTACTTAAGTGCAGTGTAAAATGGCTGTGAAATAACGTGGACGTTATTTCACTCAGGCTGCAGTGGCAGGCCTGTGTAAGAATTGTCAGAGCTCCCTATGGGTGGCAAAAGAAATGCTGCAGCCCATAGGGATCTCCTGGAACCCCAATACCCTGGGTACCTCAGTACCATATACTAGGGAATTATAAGGGTGTTCCAGTAAGCCAATGTAAATTGGTAAAAATGGTCACTAGCCTGTTAGTGACAATTTGAAAGTAATGAGAGAGCATAACCACTGAGGTTCTGGTTAGCAGAGCCTCAGTGAGACAGTTAGGCACCACACAGGGAACATATACATGCACACCTATGAGCACTGGGGCCCTGTGTGACAGGGTCCCAGTGACACATACATATAGGCCACAAACCTATGAGCACTGGGGTCCTGACTAGCAGGATCCCAGTGACACATAACAACCATACTGAAAACATGGTGTTTTCACTATGAGCACTGAGGCCTGGCTATCAGGATCCCAGTGAGACAGTGAAAACAGTGACAAACACCCTGACATACACTCACAAACAGGCCAAAAGTGGGGGTAACAAGGCTAGAAAGAGGCTACCTTCTCACACAACCCCCCCCCAAACGAAGGACAATAAGGCTAACCTTGGCCAGTTGAGACTTTATTGTCTAAGTGGTGATAAGTAGAGAGTAGCTCTGCAATAGACTGGTTACTCCCTTTATCATCCACTATATGGTTACTTCCCTGTGGGGATGTAAACCACCCTGTTTGAAGTTTTTTAGCTAAGCAACAATGTGAAGATGTATTTTCAGAGTTTCTATCAGTAAGTTTTAGTTTAGAGCAGTGGGAATTGTCCACTGAACCTATTTGTAGTGATGGAAATGCCAGACAGGGATGCTGTCTCAGAAAAGCCATAGCTGGGCAAAAACTTTGTCCATCTGGCTGGAAGAGAGAACAGGGATGCTGTTTCTCTTGAGTTGGAGCAGGGCAGGGATGCTGTCCTATGAGCTCCACACTAGGGCAGGGATGCTGTCCTAAGTGTTGTGAGGTAGTGCAGGGTTTCTGCACTAAAGTTTCTCTGGGAGGGTTGGAGGGATGCTCCATGTTAACTAAAATGGTGCTGTTTTTCTCACCAATGTTAGTTATCCCACAGAGAGGTACTTCCACCTCAGGGAGTCTAGCTTTGCCAGCTGATGATTCCCTTGGAACAGGTGCCACCCCAGGAGAGGTTTCTCCCACCACAGGAATAGTATCCTGAATGGTAGGGTGGTTAGGGGATACTGTGATACCCTTTTTACCTGTTGATGGAGAGGGATCCTGAGTTTTCAGGCCTTCTCTCCTTTGCTTTTTCATTTCACTTGAAATGAGAGGGAACAATTCCTCAGGGATGCCCAGCATGGCTGCATGGGCATAAAACTCTACATCAGCCCAACCTGAGGCCTCTAGGTCATTACCTAAGAGACAGTCTACAGGTAAGCTAGGTGATACCACCACCTGCTTAGGGCCAGTAACTCCACCCCAACTAAACTGAATTATAGCTAAGGGAAGAAACTTAGTGGAGTTATGGACATCAATAATCTTATATTGTTGTCCAATGATGTGTTGTTCAGGAGGCACTAGGTTTTCAGTCACCAAAGTGAAACTGGCACCTGTGTCCCTGTAGGCCAAGGCCTCAACACCATTTATTGAAACTGTCTGCCTGTACTTATCCATTGTAAGGGGACAAGCAGCCAGTGTGGCAAGGCCAATGCCACTAGGTGTGACAGAAACTGTCTTGGGACTGATTACATCAGTTTCCACTATGGACCCATAAGTGAACCCAACTACACCCTTTGCTTGACTGTTGCCAGCAGTCCCACCACTAGTACCACTACTGCTAGGGGCACTAGAGCTTGATGTATTAGTGGTGGTAGGCTCAGGGGGTTTACCTGGACAGGACTTATCCCCTGGCCTATGGCCTCTATTTTTACACACAAAGCACCAAGGCTTTTTAATGTGTGCAGGTTGGGAAGAAGAGGAAGAATTTGTTTTATCCCCACCCTCTGAAGAGTGTTTAAGATTTGAAGTGGGATCTTTGGTTTTACCCTTATCCCCATGCTTATCTTGAGATTTTTCACCATCTTTCTTCTTATTGCCATCTTTGTCACCCCCTGTATGAACTTTTCTGTTCACCCTTGTTCTGACCCATTTGTCTGCCTTCTTTCCCAATTCTTGGGGAGAGGTCAGATCAGAGTCTACCAGGTACTGGTGCAACAAATCAGACACACAATTATTAAGTATATGCTCTCTCAGGATTGTGTTATACAGGCTTTCATAATCAGTAACTTTACTGCCATGTAACCACCCCTCCAAGGCCTTCACTGAATGGTCAATGAAATCAACCCAGTCTTGTGAAGACTCCTTTTTGGTCTCTCTGAACTTTATCCTGTACTGTTCAGTGGTTAAGCCATAACCATCCAGGAGTGCATTCTTAAGAACTGTAAAATTATTGGCATCACTTTCTTTCACAGTAAGGAGTCTATCCCTACCCTTTCCACTAAATGATAGCCATAGGATAGCAGCCCACTGCTTTTGAGGGACATCCTGTACAGTACAGGCCCTCTCAAGTGCAGCAAACCACTTGTTAATGTCATCCCCCTCCTTGTAAGGGGGAACTATCTTATGCAGATTCCTGGAATCATGCTCTTTTGCAGGATGACTATGGGGAATACTGCTGCTGCCACCATGGGTATCTAAACCCATCTTCTGTCTTTCCCTCTCTATTTCTAAAGACTGTCTATCCAAATCCAGCTGTTGCTTCTTGAGCTTCAGTCTGGTTTGCTCCACTCTCAATCTATTGAGCTCCCTTTCTAACAATCTGTCATCAGGGTGGGTGGGAGGGACATTTCTAGATACAGAGGTGTGATGGGAATGAACAGAAGGAGACCTGTCCCTTACCAAGGGCACCCTAACAGCTTGGCTATCAGCATAATGTGAGAGCACATCATCAGTATGATGTGATTCAACCTCTGTACCAACTATGCTAGACTGTCTAGTAATGGGCAGGCTGAGAAGTTTCTTTCCTGAACCTTTTCCTGGGGGAGTCCCTGGATCTGATTGAGAACCATTAGCTACTTTTTCTACAGATTGGGCACTTATGGCCCTATCTTGTACTCTAAGCATATTAATTAACAGTTCTAAGGAAGGATTCTTCCCTACACTCAAACCTCTCTCTATGCAGAGACTCCTTGCTCCTTTCCAGCTAAGGTGATCATATGCAAGTTTGGACAGTTCAACATTTTTTCCTGTGCCAGACATTTTTTAGAGAGAGTTAAAGTGATAGAAAAAGAGAAAAAAGTTTTCAGAACTTTTTGGAAAGACAGAAAAAACTTTTTAAACTTTTAAGAACTTTTTGAAAGTTTAGAAGTACTTTTCAGCACTTAGAAAAGAGTGAAAAGAGGAAATGCAAAACTTTTTGGCTATGTGTATATACACTGACCTTGTTTTGTATATTTTTCTCTTATGAAAAGTACAATGACAAGAGTGGTAAGTAGTCTCAAAGCACTTATCCCACCACTGCACAACCAATGTAGGAGGCTGGACTGGTTTGTAGTGAGTACCAAGGGGTACTTGCACCTTGCACCAGGCCCAGTTATCCCTTATTAGTGTATAGGGTGTCTAGCAGCTTAGGCTGATAGATAATGGTAGCTTAGCAGAGCAGCTTAGGCTGAACTAGGAGACGTGTGAAGCTACTACAGTACCACTTAGTGTCATATGCACAATATCATAAGAAAACACAATACACAGTTATACTAAAAATAAAGGTACTTTATTTTTATGACAATATGCCAAAGTATCTTAGAGTGTACCCTCAGTGAGAGGATAGGAAATATACACAAGATATATATACACAATAGCAAAAATATGCAGTATAGTCTTAGAAAACAGTGCAAACAATGTATAGTTACAATAGGATGCAATGGGGAAACATAGGGATAGGGGCAACACAAACCATATACTCCAGAAGTGGAATGCGAACCACGAATGGACCCCAAACCTATGTGACCTTGTAGAGGGTCGCTGGGACTATTAGAAAATAGTGAGAGTTAGCAAAATAACCCTCCCCAAGACCCTGAAAAGTGAGTGCAAAGTGCACCAAAGTTCCCCTAAGGACAAAATAGTCGTGTTAGAGGGAAAATGCAAGGAAAACACAAATCAGCAATGCAACAACGATGGATTCCTGACTGAGGGTACCTGTGGAACAAGGGGACCAAGTCCAAAAGTCACAAGCAGCTCGGAGATGGGCAGAGGCCCAAGAAATGCCAGCGGTTGGTGCAAAGAAGCTCTTACTAGGCTGAAGAACTGTGAATACTGCAGGAACGACAAGGGCTAGAGACTTCCCCTTTGGAGGATGGATCCCCCACGCCTTGGAGAGTCGTGCAGAAGTGTTTTCCCGCCGGATGGACGCCAACAAACCTTGCTACACGCAAATCGTGCGTTTGGCGTTTTTGGACGCTGCTGGGGCCCAGGAGGGACCAGGAGGTCGCAAATTGGACCTGCAGAGAGAGGGAACGTCGAGCAAGACAAAGAGCCCTCACTGAAGCAGGTAGCACCCGGAGAAGTGCCAGGAACAGGCACTACGAGGATGCGTGAAACGGTGCTCGCCGAAGTTGCACAAAGGAGTCCCACGTCGCCGGAGACCAACTTAGAAAGTCGTGCAATGCAGGTGAGAGTGCCGTGGACCCAGGCTTGGCTGTGCACGAAGGATTTCCGCCGGAAGTGCACAGGGGCTGGAGAAGCTTGCAAAGTCGCGGTTCCCAGCAATGCAGCCCAGCGAGGTGAGGCAAGGACTTACCTCCACCAAACTTGGGCTGAAGAGTCACTGGACTGTGGGGGTCACTTGGACGGTGTTGCTGGATTCGAGGGACCTCGCTCGTCGTGCTGAGAGGAGACCCAAGGGACCGGTAATGCAGCTTTTTGGTGCCTGCGGTTGCAGGGGGAAGATTCCGTCGACCCACGGGAGATTTCTTCGGAGCTTCTGGTGCAGAGAGGAGGCAGACTACCCCCACAGCATGCACAAGCAGGAAAACAGTCGAGAAGGCGGCAGGATCAGCGTTACAGAGTTGCAGTAGTCGTCTTTGCTACTATGTTGCAGGTTTGCAGGCTTCCAGCGCGGTCAGCGGTCGATTCCTTATCAGAAGGTGAAGAGGGAGATGCAGAGGAACTCGGCTGAGCTCATGCATTCGTTATCTAAAGTTTCCCCAGAGACAGAGACCCTAAATAGCCAGAAAAGAGGGTTTGGCTACCTAGGAGAGAGGAAAGGCTACTAACACCTGAAGGAGCCTATCACAAGGAGTCTCTGACGTCACCTGGTGGCACTGGCCACTCAGAGCAGTCCAGTGTGCCAGCAGCACCTCTGTTTCCAAGATGGCAGAGGTCTGGAGCACACTGGAGGAGCTCTGGACACCTCCCAGGGGAGGTGCAGGTCAGGGGAGTGGTCACTCCCCTTTCCTTTGTCCAGTTTCGCGCCAGAGCAGGGGCTAAGGGGTCCCTGAACCGGTGTAGACTGGCTTATGCAGAATTGGGCACATCTGTGCCCAACAAAGCATTTCCAGAGGCTGGGGGAGGCTACTCCTCCCCTGCCTTCACACCATTTTCCAAAGGGAGAGGGTGTCACACCCTCTCTCAGAGGAAGTTCTTTGTTCTGCCATCCTGGGCCAGGCCTGGCTGGACCCCTGGAGGGCAGATGCCTGTCTGAGGGGTTGGCAGCAGCAGCAGCTGCAGAGAAACCCCAGGAAGGGCAGTCTGGCAGTACCAGGGTCTGTGCTACAGACCACTGGGATCATGGAATTGTACCAACAATGCCAGGATGGCATAGAGGGGGCAATTCCATGATCATAGACATGTTACATGGCCATATTCGGAGTTACCATGGTGAAGCTACATATAGGTAGTGACCTATATGTAGTGCACGCGTGTAATGGTGTCCCCGCACTCACAAAGTTCAGTGAATTGGCTCTGAACAATGTGGGGGCACCTTGGCTAGTGCCAGGGTGCCCTCACACTAAGTAACTTTGCACCTAACCTTTACCAGGTAAAGGTTAGACATATAGGTGACTTATAAGTTACTTAAGTGCAGTGTAAAATGGCTGTGAAATAACGTGGACGTTATTTCACTCAGGCTGCAGTGGCAGGCCTGTGTAAGAATTGTCAGAGCTCCCTATGGGTGGCAAAAGAAATGCTGCAGCCCATAGGGATCTCCTGGAACCCCAATACCCTGGGTACCTCAGTACCATATACTAGGGAATTATAAGGGTGTTCCAGTAAGCCAATGTAAATTGGTAAAAATGGTCACTAGCCTGTTAGTGACAATTTGAAAGTAATGAGAGAGCATAACCACTGAGGTTCTGGTTAGCAGAGCCTCAGTGAGACAGTTAGGCACCACACAGGGAACATATACATGCACACCTATGAGCACTGGGGCCCTGTGTGACAGGGTCCCAGTGACACATACATATAGGCCACAAACCTATGAGCACTGGGGTCCTGACTAGCAGGATCCCAGTGACACATAACAACCATACTGAAAACATGGTGTTTTCACTATGAGCACTGAGGCCTGGCTATCAGGATCCCAGTGAGACAGTGAAAACAGTGACAAACACCCTGACATACACTCACAAACAGGCCAAAAGTGGGGGTAACAAGGCTAGAAAGAGGCTACCTTCTCACATCTCCTACCAGCCTAACCTTGCTAAATTATTTCCTCCTTTCAGCCATTAGAGCATGGTAAATGCACTACACAATACCTGACCCAGTGTGATCTGTACCAGGAGCCCCTGCCAGGGGGATAAGGGACAAATGAATTTTGATCTGCGATGTAGGTGTGAGTAAAGTTTGGTGTAGACCCTAAATTATACAATGGAATACTGCCTTTATTTCTGTTGATGTAGATCATCATAAACTGGGTAAAAGCTGAAGTGATTTACAATTTATGTTAGGGTTCCTTTCAAAATGTTTACTGAGCACATAACACCCCCATAGTGACCATACTGATCATTCTCTCTTAGCTACCCTCACCCTGCTTCTCAACTCCAATCAAGCTTTGGTGCTTGCACCAGTTATGATGATCAGATTCAAACCTGGCTCAAATCTTTCCAGGCATTGTGCCAAATGCAAATTTCCTTTAACAGCGTCAGATGCCTGATAGTATTTTCCTAATTCCACAAAAACTCCATGTCTTTATTCAGAAGAGCTCTAATTTCCTATAAACAAAGCTCTTAATAAGTTATGTGCATTATTCAGCCGTGCCCAAGAATTTGGGTTGTGAGATCCAAAGAGGTGAACCATTCTACTCCACCCAACAGCGACACCATCTCAGTAATGCCATGGAAAGTAAATCTATTAATGCTACATTTTTGTTACGTTCTAGCAAGTCAGTGCACATTCTGGCCTCACCACTTGTCCTAACCATTCACTAGTCTCTCCTTGCTCTATTGTACTCACATTCAGCATCCTTTCCAGTTCTTTTTTCAAAGTATCCCTCATAGCCATCAGAACACCCCTGACTTGTGTTGGGCACAGCCCCTCTCTTAATCTAATCCTGGCACTGCACTGGGGCCCCTTGAAGATGCAGCATATGGCGCATTGTAGTTCAGTAACATTGTCCAAATCCTTACAGGATTTAAAGGCTAATTAAGGAGGGGTGATTTGGGTGTTCACAAGCAAGGGTTATTTTTCGAAATTCACTAATTGCTGCATTTCTAAGCTCCTTACACTAGTGCCATTGGTAAAAAAAAAAATTGGAGTATTAAGGGCTATGTGGGCTTTGAAAACCCCAGTGTTTTCAGCTTGGATGCAGTTTGTGGAATTCAGCACCAGGGGCCTGTCAGGGACCCCACACCCCTAAGACCTGGGGTCCCAGAGACTTGTAGGTATATGGTGCAGCAGGCGCATGGCGGTGCAACTGCAGAATCCCACATGTATGTTTCAATCGAATGTCCCAGGGCCCTGCTTCAGTGCTGGGGTGTTTGTAGAATATGGAGGGTGAAGAGGGGGTATCAGAATGCTGAGATCACTAGTGTAACACAGCATGATGAACCGATTGCTTGCAGAATGTGTGGGAGGTGGGGTGAGGAGGGTGTCGAGGGGGGCGTGTTATGCCCCTGGCTCAGGACTCCAATATTTTGCTACAGCCAATTGGAAATCCGCGAAACTGAAAGATTTGGGCTGAAGGCTTCCTGCCATTACTAGCTAGGGACTTGGCACATCTGAAAGCAACCAGCCAGTCTACAGAAAAAGACTACAGCTCCCTGAATTCCCTTTGGTAAAAGCCTCCAGCAGCCTTTCTCCCAGCTATAGAAGTAACCAGGCTGGAGTGGCAGACAAGGGGACATCTTGTGTCATCTAGTCTGGCACACAAGGGCACGTTGAGGTTCAGGTGAGCACCAGAGTGAGTAGCATCTAGGGTGGCATAACCAGTGTTTAATTTGTAAATACAAATGTACTGTGCCCAAAGCTCTCCTCCTAAACATGCGGCTGCTGCAATTAAATATGCAAACACGGAATACTGAGGCAGCGTAATCCTGAAGCCATCTCAGGCCTCTTTAATTCATTTAAAGCCATTCCCTCCCATTTCACCTCACTCCTGCAGCTTTCTGCTCTCCCTTTCTGACGCTTTTTCATTCATTTTTCTCTTCTGCCGTCTTTCCCATATGTGTCTTTTGCTCGTAGAAAATGCTTGAGGCAGAAAAACAAAGCGCCAGTCCTAAAAAATAAGTAGCAACAAGCTTAAATTAAGCACCGGATGGAATCACATGAAGGTTGGTGATGACAGTTATTGTTTTCGACTCATAATGCAAGGGGGTTACCAGCCAGTGGCGTAGCGTGGGTTGTCAGCACCCGGGGCAAGGCAAGTAATTTGCGCCCCCTAACCCATGGATTTTAGCACTCGAGTCCCCCCCCCAGATGTTGCGCCCGGTGCGGCCGGCCCCCCCTGCAGCCCCCACGCTACTGTTACCAGCTGACCATTTTCCCATTTTATTTCCATTTTAGTGTGTAATGCAATGAATAATCTAGGCATTGTGAGTTCCACATATTTGCTTACAATAAAAATTAGATTTATGCTTAAAAATATTTGCTTAAGCCTATGATTGCATTATTTCAGTGTTAAAAGTTTGGTCTTCTTTTTGGGCTAGGACCGGTTCATTTTGGGCTTACTTTGGTCTGGTCTTTCAACAGCTTTGGGCTTTAGAAGGCTTTTAAAATCTGGCAACTCTGCCTCAGAGGGAGCCTGGAGGCCCCTCACAAGTCACACGCTCTTGCTGCTGTGGGAACAATGACAGAGGAGTGGGTTTCTGGGCTGCCATGTTCTGGGGGGTCGGGTGGTCGGTTCAACAGCAGCCCGTCGGCTGGCTCCACTCCGCTCGTCGCTTCCCCACTTCTTTCCTCGCGAGTTCCTTCAGGTTTTTGAGGACGGCGGCAGCCGGGGCCTCCTTTCTTGAAATGGCGGACTAGCAGATTAAAGCGGCCGAAGCAGTCGGGCCGAAATTCCCCGGAGCCCACGTCCTCCAATTGAAGCAGAGCGCTGCTGCGCAGACCCAACTACCGGGATAACACAGGCAAAACTTCCTTCGTACGCTCAATGTTCTGCTCTTTTTACACCACTACCTAACTCTGCTCGCATGCCTCTAATTTATCGATTTTAAGTCTGTTTTCCTTTTAGGTGATGAAATGCGCATTTCTTTGGACTATGCTTAGCTCCATGCTGCAGAATTTGAGATAACAGTTTGGGCTAAAAGAAATGGTACTATTTTGATATGGAGAAATTTATATAAAATCGTATTACAATGTAATGCAAATGTCATACTCAAGTGATAAACTATTTCGTTAATAAACTCTTGTTTATAAAGTGCACCTTTCGGCTTCCAGCCTTAGTCACATCTTTCACACACATAGCTGTTCCACTTTTGATAGACCACTTTGGGCTTCCCATTCAATTTAGTCCCATCCTCGTTAACAAATTATGGTTTTATAGAACATGGCCAGTTACGCCTTCTGTTATCTTTACAATGTACTCCACATCCCTCCAGCGTGAAGTTCCAGGTTTTCAAGTTTTTGAACTTCTTGAGACCAATAAATACGTGGTCCCTCTCAGTGTGAAGAGGCATGCTAAAGTTAAAACGACCACACAATATTCCCCTCACGTAGTAGGTGTTCTGCTCTTTGCACAAGTGCATTAGATTCTGCATGTGCCCATGTTTGTTGTCTATACATTCTGCAGAGGAACCCTGCTGGGACATTAGGGGTATAGCTCTGAATTCATCTCTCTCAGTGGCCCGGGGCGAGAGTGGGGGAACTGCCCCAGCTTTAGTCATTAACTTTTGTTTCTGAGTGCACTCTTTTACATACTGTACAACACACAAGAGACCCTGTATCTGGTCTATTGTATTTGCTGTTCTCTGCAATCCAGCAATATGCCCCCCTGTTCCAGTCCACACCTGCGCACTGTGTGCATTGGAATACATGGTGAATGGTAAAGGACAGACAAGTGCTACTGAGGGTTAAATATGAAGGTTTTGTAAAATGTAATGAGGGGTCTTTGAACCTCCCTGAGGGAAGACAGGTGGCGTTTCAGGACCAACCAAAGTGTATGAAACAGGGCCTTTACAAGGGGATGGGTTATCATTTTTGCTCACACCAGCATCTCTGAGGACCCCACATCTGTAAATGAATTTGCAGATTCAGAAGGACATGAAGAGGTTAAATAAAAATCAAAATGTCTGTTAGACTTTTCATCCTTGGCATGGTCTCCCTTAACTTTTTGCCTCTGTTTCCCAGGTTGTTGATGTGTGCTGGACTCTGTTTTTGCTTTTTTTGTTACTCTGGGCACTTTACCACTGTTAACCAGTGCTAAAGTGCAAGTGCTCCTATACAAAATATGTATGTAATTGGCTTATCCATGATTGCCATATTAGTTTTACTAGTAAGTCCCTAGTATAGTGCACTAGAGATGCCCAGGGCCTGTAAATCAAATGCTACTTATGGGCCTACAGCACTTGTTGTGCCACCCACATAAGTAGCTCTGTAATCATGTCTAAGACCTGCCACTTCAGTGTCTGTGTGTGCAGTTTTAAACTGTAAAATCGACACCATACATTGTGTCCATTGTTTTATCGGTTAGCGTGATGGCAAACGCAGCATCCCAATAGGTTCGGAATGAGTGGAGAGGACTTTCTCTGACTGTGCACAGGGAGCTGTAAAAGTGCGTGACAGCCTTGCGCCCTCCCCAAGCGTCAACAGTACATGGTGGGTTAAGGATATCTGCGTCTCGTCATGGGTCTTATGCCAAACAAAAAGGTTTGCTGCACTCATGTAAACAATGCATGTATGCAGCATAGATAAGGAATGAGCCCAGCGGTATCCCATTATAATCCACCAAGCTTTTGAGTGTGGCAAGAATCTTGTCTGTGAAAAGATCGCCCCGAACAGAGAGGCCTGCCTCGATCCACAGGGCAGAGTCTGGACCTTATTTTAATTAGATGCATCCTGGTAAAGCCCAGAGGGAGAGCTCAAGTGCATATAGGGTGGCAGACTTGTTTCTGGACAGCGTATGTTTACCAACATGTCTTGGCCCCCTGCATTAGGGCATTGCCGCCTTTCGCCATTACTTCCTCTTCAGAACCAAGCAACCATCTCAGCACCAAGGCTGGTGTTGCCTTACCCTACCAATGTCCCAGTTTGGACATGTTCAGGGGTGCTTTGCAGTGCATGGGCCATTGGAGTTGGGAGGCAGGATAGTAGTGTTTGTAATTGGGAGTACCCAGTCCTCCCTTCTGCAATGGAGCATATACCTGATGTCTGCCCTTGCCCCATATCAATGCGGTCAGAAGTTAGCGCTGGTCTGTGAATAGTCTGTGAGACAATAAGACAGGTATGGCTGAAAAGAAATACAAATACCTGAGGAGTATTAAAATGTGGGATTTAGCAATCCTACCTGCTGGGGAAAGTGGCAGGTTAGTTCAGAATGGGAGTGATGCTCTCACCCTTGCGAGGGTTTGCCCACATTTCCATCAATCAGATTTTATTGGAATTATATACTCAATTACCTAAGTATTTGAAAGAGTTGCACGCCCAGAGGAGTAGGGATTGTGGGACTTCTCTCCACTGCTTCTCGGTTAAGGTCGCAAGGGGGAACAGATGAGAATTATTCCAATTCACCTGTAGGCCAGACGCCTAACCAAACTGTTGTAAAAGCATCATAAAGCAGGGGAGTACCGTGGCATCATCACAAAAGTACACCAGGGCACTGTTGGCATGTAAGGAGATTATGGCCCTCATTATGACATTGGCGGTAAGTCCCGCTTACCGCCATGCCGACTGCCGCCAACATATATTGACCGCAGCGGTATACCACTACCCATATTATGACCCACACATAGAAATCCGTTACCATACAGCCACACACAAGTCCGCCAGCCCAAAGGTCAGTGATAAAATGGCGGTACCAAAACCCACAACGTTACGCCAACAGAACTCCGCCCACAGCATTATGTCCCACGAATCACCGCGGCGGACATTCAACTGTGGTAAACCATTGTCGGTACATACCGCCGTGCTCAAAATACGCACACACTAACAAAACACCACA
Organism: Pleurodeles waltl; assembly: GCF_031143425.1. Taxonomy (NCBI): domain Eukaryota; kingdom Metazoa; phylum Chordata; class Amphibia; order Caudata; family Salamandridae; genus Pleurodeles; species Pleurodeles waltl. Next base: position 1,024,969,649 of record NC_090443.1, on the reverse strand, counting down.
TTGGACAATGCAACCTACACACAACTGACACTCATACACACACCACACCACTATAAAACACACACCTACATTACCCACAACCCTTTACGACAAAAAATGTATTTACAACTGAGAGAGAGCGAGACACCAAGAGCACTCACAGAACCAGAGCCACAGAACACCATCACCCATACACCATCCGCGCACCTCACAGCACACACCCCAAAACATCACCCCGCACACTCACACACACCACTCACACTACACCCATGGCACCACAACGACACCCCAGGTTCCCTGAGGAGGAGCTAAGGGTCATGGTGGAGGAAATCATCCAAATAGAGCCACAGCTATTTGGATCACAGGTGCAGCAGACATCCATTGCCAGGAAGATGGAGCTATGGCAGAGGATTGTGGGACAGCACCCAAGAACAAGGGATGACATCAGGAAGAGGTGGAACGACCTACAGGGGAAGGTGCGTTCCGTGGTTGCAAGACACCAGATAGCTGTACAGAAGACTGGCGGTGGACCCCCACCTCCTCCCCCACAACTAACAACATGGGAGGAGCAAGTCTTGACAATACTGCACCGTGAGGGCCTGGCAGGAGTAGCTGGAAGACTGGACTCTGGTAAGTCAACCCTTTACTACTATCACCCCCCCCCCACCTGCATGCCATCACAAACCTCCACCCGTACTGTCACCCCCATCACCCCACCACCTCACATACACCCCACCATCACAACCCACCCATCCCAATACCAAGCCCTGCATGCACCACCAATGCATGGACACCACTCACAGCCCTGCATGGACACCCATCACCACAGCATGCACAATAGAGAGAATCACCTAGCCCACCAAACATACCCATGCACAAGATGACACACGCAGAAACTATAACACTGCATTTACATCCCCACAGGTCCCCTATCCAACGTCACCGGAGGGGAGGTGCCAGCAACATCCAGTCCCCCCACACAAGAGGCCCACAGTGATGACAGCAGCTCTGCACGCCTGGATCAGGATGACCAATCTGGACCATCAGGGAACTCCGGACAGTCAGTTACCCAGCCACAGTCCCATACCACCACAGAGCCTCCCCCCTCAGGAAACACCAACCCAGCGGGCCCATACCTCTGTCCCCAGGACACATCAATGAGCAGTGTGTCGACCACTACAGGGACCCCAGGCAACCCCACAAACACAGGATGATCAGGGACCTGGGTCAGTAGCAGTGGGCACACGGTTCAGGGGACAGAGGCACAGGACAACAGGGAAGCTGGGAGGACTGTTGTGCGACAGGGGGAGGACAGGCCCAGGGAACCGATTCTCCATAAGGCACTCACCAACATCCTAGGAGCATACCACCATTCCCAGGAGATGATGGGCCAGATACTGGCCAAATTGCAGGAGACCCAGCGGCTGCAGGAGGGACCAGGGAGGACCTGAGGGACATCCACACCACCCTGGTCACCATTGCAGGGGTGCTGGCTGACATGGCCATCACCATGAGGGAGGCAGTGGCAGACCAACGGGCCCCTGACACTAGCTACACCGATGAACAGCCCTCCTCCTCCGTCAACGCTAGTGGACAGGAGGCCCCGCCACAGGATCAACAGGCCACCAGCACCCCACCCCTGCAGAAGGAGAACCACCACGCAAACGGTCCCTGCGATCCAGGCAGAAGCCAGAGAACATTGCCAAGACCCCCACCAGGAAATAAGACTCTCCTGATTGTCACCCTTGTGTCCCACTCTGTCACCCTGTCCACCTTGAACTGCCATTGCTCCACTTCCTATGCCCCCTTGGACAATGCACCTGTGATACAAATAGACTGAACTCTATCATGCACTTTACTCCATCATCACCCCAGCCCATTGCACATCCCCATTCACTTCTCAGCACTGAAAGAAACACCCTCTTAAAAAATACAAGTATGGAGTTTGTCAAATGATTTAAGGATGTATTAGTTTTACAATCTGTAGACAATACAATTAGACTGTACAGTTATGTATACATAGGTATGACCTGTAATGTGCTGCAGTCAATACGCCAGGAGCCAGAGTAGGGTAAAAGGATCTGTGAATAGACATGTCAAAGGGTACAGTAAGTGGCCAGAGTAGTGGAAACAGCAGCCTGCCTAGAGAAAATTAACTACATAAAACTGCAATGGAAGGTGAAGTTACAGTGTTTTACCTGTGTGTCACTGAAATCACTGTCGTATGTTAGTTGTTCTGTTGTCCATATCCTCATCCTCTGCCTCCTCTTCGTTACGGTCTACAGTCTCCACAGCTGCCACACGCCCATCTCCAGCCCCACCCTCCTGCAGAAAAGGCACCTGGCGTCTGAAGGCTAGGTTGTGCAACATGCAACATGATCTTGCACACCTTCTTGGGTGAGTAGCACAGGGATCCACCTGTCAGATGGAGGCACCTGAACCTGGCCTTCAAGAGGCCAAAGGTGCGCTCAATAATTCTTCTTGTATGCCCATGTGCCTTAAAGTAAAGTTCCTCTGCCCTTGTCCTAGCATTCCTCACTGGGGTCAGTAGCCATGAGTGGTTGGGGTAACCAGAGTCACCTGCAAATATCGAGGGATACCTGTTAGCCACACACTCACCTTTAGGGACAACCCCACACCCATATACCAACAGACACTGGGTGGGGACCATGGGCTCACCTATTAGCCACACCCGGTGCCTCTGGAGTTGAGCCATCACATATGGGATGCTGCTATTCCTCAGGATAAAGGCATCCTGCACAGACCCAGGATACTTTGCATTCACATGGGAGATGTACTGGTCCGCAAGGCACACTATCTGCACATTCATAGAATAAAAGCTTTTTCAATTTCTGTACACCTTTTCATTTCTCCGCGGGGGGAGGGAGGAGGGAAGACAAAGGCAATATGTGTACCTTCAGTTGGCCCAATGATGTTGGGGATATGTCCGATTGCATAGAAGTCTGCCTTCACTGTGGCCAAATCCTCCACCTGGGGGAAAACGATGTAGCTGCGCATGTGTTTCATCAGGGCAGACAACACTCTGGTCAGCATGTTTGAGAACATTGGCTGTGACATCCCTGCTGCCATGGTTACTGTCGCTTGGAAGGAGCCACTTGCCAAAAAATGTAGCACTGATAGGACTTGCACAAAGGGGGTGACGGATAGCTGAGATCAGGTCTGGCTCCGATTGGGCACACAGCTCTTCGATTGTGGCCCTATCAAGTCTGTAGGTGAGGATAATGTGCCTTTCCTCCATTGTTGCCAAGTCCACCAGGGGCCTGTACACGGGGATGTCTCCATCTCCTATTCATCCTCAGCGGTTCTACTCTGGGGGGGATAAACAATGAGAATCTGGTCAATTTTCAACATTTCCTCATTGTACAATTCATTGCATGTTGTTTCAGAAACAGTATGTTTATGTTTATTCACAAAATGTGCTTATGTCGGCTGTGACGCAGTTAGGTGCCATGGCCTGCCCCCCCCCGCCCCCGAAATGGCAGACGCCTGTCCTGTGTGGAGGGACAGGTGGAAATTAGGTAATTCCGCTGACATTGTGCGCCGTTGCGGAAAGCAGTCGAGAACCGCCGTGCAACTTCTCATTGGTTATCATTGGGCCCTATGGGTTCCAGTAGCCATTGGTAATGTACGCTGGCGGTGACGGTACGCAGCGCCACGGACGTGACCGCCATTTTCTATCTGTTCACTTACTTGCTACCTGACCTTCAACATGAGAGGACCTACACTGAAAGTGCTGCTGTGAACTGTGTCTGGAAGCGATCATGGCTCAAGTCTCTGGGGAAGGGGCCGCAGCCTTCACTTGGGAGGAGTTGGAGAGACTGGTGGATGGGGTCCTACCCCACTATCGATTGCTTTATGGGCCACCGGACCAACAGGTGAGTACACTGTGTGCACGATGCATGGTGCATGAATGCATGGAGTGCTGTGTGTGAAGGGGGTGGTTGAGGGGTCCTGGGCAGCGTGCTGCATGTATGGTGGGCAATGTATGTGGTAAGGGGATGGGAGGGATACGGTGGGCCATGAGTGTAACAGGCTGGTCTGTATGACTGATAGCATTTTTCTATGTTTATATTTCTGCAGGTCAGCTCCCATCAGAAAAAGGGTGTATGGCATGCCATCACCAAGGATGTGCGGAGCACCCACTGTCGCAAACAGTGGGAGGACCTGAGACGCTGGGCAAAGAAGACAGTGGAGGCCCAGCTGGGGATGGCCTCCCAACAAGGAAGGGGTGCCCGTCAAACCCTGACCCCTCTGATGTTCCGCATACTGGCAGTGGCCTATCCGGAGTTGGATGGGTTCTTGAGGGTATCACAGCAGTCACAAGGGGGTGAGTATAGTTTCCAGTTCTGTAAATGTTGCGTGGTGGGGTGTTATCTGGTTAGAGGATGTGGCCCTGTAGGTGCCAATAGGCCAGGTTGAAGATTGCAGGGTAGGTTCCATGTTGGGCAGGGTCTGTTGCACTCCACCCCCAAACATGCTACTGGGCAGGGTTCTGTAGGTCTCAGGTATGTTGCTATTGGCCGTAGTCATTATTCTCCATGGCCAGGTGGCTAGCATTGTGACTGGTAGTGCATCGCCTAGTGCATAGGGCTGTCCCCTGTGTGTTGTGTACACTAACAGTGGTGTTGTTGCTGGCATTGACCAAGTGTATTCTCTGTCACTTCCTCCCCTTTTTGTTTTGTCACCCTGTCCTTATGTGCATTAGCATCATCTGGCGGAGGAGCAGAGGCACCGGTGACGGAGGGAGCTGCATCCCACTTGGGCCTGGAGGCCGAATCCACAGACTGTGAGGGCACCAGTGGGATGGAGGGCGAGGGGAGCACCACGGCGGAATCTGGAGGGGACAGTTCTGACAGTGATACCTCCTCTGATGGAAGCTCCCTGGTAGTGGCAGACACCTCTGTGGCCATCCCAACTACAGGTACAGCCACCACCCCCATACCAGCACCACCCTCCCAGCAGCCCCTCAGCGTGTTTCCCGTGCCCGCTCACCCAGAAGGGTGGGCATCTCCTTTGCCCCAGGCACCTCAGGCCCTGCCCCAGTCAGCCCGGCTGCGCTGAGTGAGGAGTCTATTGACCTCCTGCGATCCATCTCTGTTGGGCAGACAACCATTGTGAATGCCATCCAGGGGCTTGCAGGGCATTTGCAACAAACAAATGCATTCCTGGAGGGCATTCACTCTGGCGTGGCGGCCCAACAGAGATCAATCCATGCTCTGGCCTCCTCCCTGATGGCAGCCATTGTCCCTGTCTCTAGCCTCCCCCCTCCAACTTCCTCTACCCAGTCCCATTCCCCTCCATCCCAGCCTATCCCAAGTACACATCAGACCAGCATGCACCCAAGACAACACACAGGAGTGGCTCAGGCCAACTCAAGCACCACAAATCATCTCACAGGCACTCACACAAACACCATCCAGAATCAGACATGCCAACATCCACTGCCTCCACTCTGTGCCCCTCCTCCTTGTCGTCCTCCTCCCTCCCAGTAGCATCTCCACTCACACCTGCATGCACTACATCCTCATCCACTACCTCCATCACCAGCACGCCTATCAGTACACACCCCTCACTGGCAGTCACCACCCCACATCCATGCACAAGTCCCCTGTGTCCTCTCCCACTGTGTCTGTACCCCCTCCTCCTAAAGTACACAAACACAAGCACTCAGACACCCAACAGCCATCAACCTCACAACAGCATCCAGCCCATGCACCTGCACCCAAACACAGCAGACAGACACCTTCAACCACCACTCCTTCCTCCACTCCCAAACATTCACCCTCTTCCTGCACCAGTGTCCCTAAAAGGTTTTCCTCTCCACCCTTGACCTCTTCCCTGCCCCTCCCCATCCCCTGTCCTTCACTTCGGGCCAGGGTAGGCAGAACCCAGCCACCCAGTCCACGGCCACTGTAGTTTCAGCAGCTACTGCAGGTGTGAGAGGCTCCAAGGAGACACCCTTCAGCACTGCTAGTTTGCCTGCACCAGCTGGTAAGGGCAAGAAGGGACCACCAGCTACCCAGGGCAAGGAGGCACCACCAGCTGGCAAGGGCAAGGAGGCATCACCAGCTGGAAGGGGCAAGAAGGGACAACCAGCTACCAAGGGTAAGGAGGCACCACCAGCTGGCAAGGGCAAGAGTGGGCCACCAGCTACTAAGGGCCAGGAGGCACCACCAGCTGGCAAGGATGCACCACCATCTGGCAAAGGCAAGAAGGGACCACCAGCTGCCAAGGGCAAAGACAAAGGTCCGGCCACTGCAGGCAGGATGGATAGAGGGCCTGGTGCTGGAGCTGAATCTGAGCACACAACACCCACCATGGCACTTCAGCCGTCCGAGGCTGCAGGGGATGGGCTGGAGCCTCCCCCACCACTGCCAGCACCGCCACCTGCAGCGCCACCTGCACCGCTGTCAGCACCACTGCCAGCAGCAGCAGCCCAAGTGGTCAGCCATCCGAGGCTGCAGGGGATGGGCTCAAGCCTCCCCCCACCACTGCCAGCACAGCCACCTGCAGCGCCACCTGTACCACTGGCAGCACCACTGGCAGCAGCAGCAGCCCCAGTGGTCAGCCATCCGAGGCTGCAGGGGATGGGCTGGAGCCTCCCCCAACCACTGCCAGCACCGCCACCAGCACCTGGCACTACCATCACTGTGCAGCCATTGCTGCCGGCGAGTGGACTGTAGTCCTGCCTCCATGGAGTGTCATGCATCCTACACACTGCAAGTCTTGTGGGTCTGACACCCAGGTAAGGGTCTGTGACCTGTCACTCCCCAAGTGCTGCATCACTGGGCACAAAGCCCCCTCCAAACCCAGTGGAAGAAGGCATCCACTCACCCCCTCCTTCCCCTCCTTGCCAGGATGAAGCACATTGGGCACAAAGCACCCTCCAGAACCAGTGGAAGAAGGCATCCACTCACGCCTACTTGCCAGGATGAAGCACACTGGGCACAAAGCCCCCTCCAGAACCAGTGGGGAAGCCATCCACTAGAGATACTGTGGCTTTGCACTCCCAGGACCAAGCAGTGGGCAAACCACCCACTAGAGGGACTGTGGCCTTGCACTCCCCAGGACTAAGCAGTGGGCAGACCACCCACTAGAGAGTCTGTGGCCTTACACTTCCCAGGACTAAGCAGTGGGCAGACCACCCACTTGAGAGTCTGTGGCCTTGCACTCCCCAGGACCAAGCAGTGGGCAGACCACCCACTAGAGAGACTGTGGCTTTGCACTCCCCAGGGTCAAGCAGGGGGCAGACCACCCACTAGAGAGTCTGTCCCTTTACACTCCCCAGGAGCAAGCAGTGAGCATGTGGCACCCTCCAGGAGCGGTGGCGTTGTACCATCTTCCAGCTGAGGTGCCCTCCTTCCCCATCCCCCTGAGGTGCCTGTGTATTTTTGACCTGATGACCCAGCAGTGTTCTCTCCGTATTGAGGCGGGATTCAAGTGGGGCTTTGGCAATGTGATATGGCCCTGTGGCCCACGGACATTATGGACTGGGCTGTGTCCCTCCATTTGTATTTCTGTATATACTGTGTTTATTTTTGAGGACGTATACCTGTTATTTAATCTTTTTACACTCACTTTAATCTATTCCTTTTGTCCTTGCATTCCTGAGGGGTACAGGTGTATATGTAATGTTAGTGCATCTGTTTGTGTGTATGGTGTTGGGTGTGTTGCATGTGTGTGTCACTGTCTTTTTCCTCCTCCCTCCCCTGTGTGCTAGGGGCGGTACTCACCGTGGTCGTCTTCGCCAGTGTTGGTATACCTGGTGTAGGAAGAGGTAGACCAGCATGAGTAACACCTGAAGTTTGGGCTCCATGACATCATGGTTGTTCCCTGATTGTCCAGAGGTGAGTTGTTTCCCTTCTGTGTACTGTTTCTGCTGTGTTTTTGTTGGCGTTGGTACCGCAGTGGAAAAGCTGGCGGATTGGCTTGTTGTAATAGGCTGGGCGATACATTGTCTTCCGCCTGGCTGTTGGCGGTTACCACTGCGTTGCTTGTTGCTACCACCGTGGTGGTCGGTGTGTTAAAGTGGCTGTCTGTGTTGGTGGTTACCGCCGTGGTCATAATTTCATTTTTTTACTGCTGGCCTGTTGGTGGTATTACCGCCGCTTTATCACTGACCGCCAGGGTTGTAATGAGGTCCTATGTGCCAATGGGCACTTGCTTTGAGTCCCCAATCTGCAGCTCGTGCTCAAAGTGCACATGTTAGTGGCTGCTCGGCCAATGCAAATATTATGGGGGATAAAGGGCATTGCTTGCGGGTGCCATGTTCAATATTAAATGTGTCAGGTATAACATTTCCTGTTTTAACCCGGGCGAGCGGTGTATGATATAGTAAATCAATCTGTTAGAGGAAACTGGGGCCTATACCCATTCTCATGAGGACTTCCTTCAATTATTCCCATCCCAGTGTGTCAAACGTCTTTTTGAAGGCTAGTGTTGCAACCCAAGGGTTCGTGCCAGTGGATTGCGCCCAGTTGATTATCATTAACATGCAGTGGAGGTTCAGGAAGGTGTTCCTGCCAGATATAAGCCCGTTCTGATCTGGGTGTATTATGTGTTGTGCAATGGAGATCACTCGGTTAGTCAGCACCTTACCAAGGATTTTATAGTGCAAATTTAATAAGGAGAGGGGACAATAGGGTGTCCCTATCAGGCTTAGGTAGGACAAACATTACCTCTTCCTGAGGGAGGCAGGAAGTATACCTACAGAGTAGGCAGAGTTAAATACTTTCAGCAGATGGGGGGTCAATTTAGATTGAAAAGTGGAATAGAGTTTGAGCGGCCAACCATCAGCCCCAGGAGTCTTACCATTGTTATATAGCTATTTTAGCCATATTTTAGACATGTTATGTTAGCAAACTAGGCCTGCTGTTGTGAACTTTAGCCTGGTAACATTTCATTCAGCATGGCTTTATTTTTCTAGCAATAGCCACATTTGCGGTATTGCTCTATTTCCTTTTATCTAATAGTTTTTTCCCTAGGAAAGCATTGTCTTCAGTAGGACATTCATTTCACTTTGTGTTTCTTAAAGGCTACAGTCAGATAGGGTTACCAGCAAACGTGGTATGCTGTGTCTCCTCAACATTCACAGAAACACACACACTCATATGTGGGGACAGTTTCCTAGAATGTCAACTATTCTATTATAAAAACACTCCTTTGTCCCATATATGTTACAGGAAGATTCCAGCCAGATGACCACAATTGCATGCTGACTGCTGATTGCCTCGCTACAGCTGCTTGTTTAGACTGCCAAACCCCTGGCCTACATGGGGACAGTGTCTTTTTAGACTACTGGTGTTAGAAATGGGTTCTTTGGTTGGCAGTCAGGTTACCCCCTGTCCAAGCAAGGACCCTCACTCTAGTCAGGGTAAGTCACATACAATCCAAATTATCCTATGCCCACCCTCTGGTAGCTTGGCACTGAGCAGTCAGGTTTAACTTAGAAGGCAATGTGTAAAGTATTTGTGCAATAAATCATATAATAACACCATATAGCACCACAAAAATAAACCACACAGTATTTCGAAAAATATGTAATATTTATCTGATAACCTGCAGGTCAAAACTATTAAAATGCAAAAAGTAGATGTAGAGATATCACTGCAAAGTGATATCAAGGGGGTCATTCCAACCCTGGCGGTCAATGACCGCCGGGTTGGAGGACCGCGGGAGCACCGCCGACAGGCCGGCGGTGCTCCCAAGGGCATTCCGACCGCGACGGTAAAGCCGCGGTCGGACCGGCAACACTGGCGGTCTCCCGCCAGTGTACCGCCACCCTTTGGAATCCTCCAAGGCGGCGCAGCTAGCTGCGCCGCCGAAGGGATTCCGACCCCCCCTACCGCCATCCAGTTCCCGGCGGTCCGCCCGCCGGGAACCGGATGGCAGTAGGGGGGGTCGCGGGGCCCCTGGGGGCCCCTGCAGTGCCCATGCCTCTGGCATGGGCACTGCAGGGGCCCCCGTAAGAGGGCCCCTACAAGTATTTCACTGTCTGCTTGGCAGACAGTGAAATACGCGACGGGTGCAACAGCACCCGTCGCACCTTCCCACTCCGCCGGCTCGATTACGAGCCGGCATCCTCGTGGGAAGGGAGTTTTACCCTGGGCTGGCGGGCGGTCTTTTGGCCACCGCCCGCCAGCCCAGGGAAAAACTTAGAATACCCTCCGCGGTCTTTCGGAGGGGGGAACTCTGGCGGGCGGCCTCCGCCGCCCGTCAGGGTCAGAATGACCCCCCAAGTGTCTTAAGTCTTTTTAAAGCAAACAAAGGGGGTCATTCCAACCCTGGCGGTCAATGACCGCCGGGTTGGAGGACCGCGGGAGCACCGGCGACAGGCCGGCGGTGCTCCCAAGGGCATTCCGACCGCGGCGGTAAAGCCGCGGTCGGACCGGCACCACTGGCGGTCTCCCGCCCGTGTACCGCCGCCCTTTGGAATCCTCCAAGGCGGCGCAGCTAGCTGCGCCGCCGAGGGGATTCCGACCCCCCCTACCGCCATCCAGTTCCCGGCGGTCCGCCCGCCGGGAACCGGATGGTGGTAGGGGGGGTCGCGGGGTCGCGGGGCCCCTGGGGGCCCCTGCAGTGCCCATGCCACTGGCATGGGCACTGCAGGGGCCCCCGTAAGAGGGCCCCTACAAGTATTTCACTGTCTGCTTGGCAGACAGTGAAATACGCGACGGGTGCAACAGCACCCGTCGCACCTTCCCACTCCGCCGGCTCGATTACGAGCCGGCATCCTCGTGGGAAGGGAGTTTTTCCCTGGGCTGGCGGGCGGTCTTTTGGCGACCGCCCGCCAGCCCAGGGAAAAACTTAGAATACCCTCCGCGGTCTTTCGACCGCGGAGCGGTATTTCGGAGGGGGGAACTCTGGCGGGTGGCCTCCGCCTCCCGTCAGGGTCAGAATGACCCCCAAAGTCTCTTTTAAGCACAAAGTACCTGGTTTACGTGAAAAATCTCCGCAATGGGCCGCAGAGGAGGAGAAGCGTGGAAACAAAGTGGGGTGTGTCGATTTCTCGGGCCGCACACAGCGTTGCGTCGTTTAGTTTTCACGCAGGAACAGCTGTGCGTCGATTTCCAGAGCTCGTCGTGGATCCTCTTCAGGTTGCGGGTTTTCAGATACCCGCGGTCTGTGCGTGGAATCCTGGGCTTGCGGAGCGAAGTCACAAGCGCTGCAGCGATCCTGTTGGCATTGCGTGGAATTTTCTCCAGCATGGCAGGTGCTGCGTCGATTTCCCCTCTGGAAGTTGGGCTGTGTCATCCCAGGTCAGCTGTGTGTTGATCCTGTGGGCCGTGCGTCGAAGTTCTGGTCGCAACGCATGCGCCGCATCGATCTTTTCCTTGCGAAGTTGTGCTGCATCGTTCCGGTTTGAAGTGCAGTGAATTTCTCACCGCGGGGCAGGCTGTGCGTTGGTTTTAGCAATTGGTGCGTAACATTTTCGTCTTTTCGTCTTTTTGGTCCTGAGACTTCAGGGAACAGGAGGCAAGCTCTATCCAAGCCATTGGAGGGCACTTCTTGACCATAGCCAGAGAGCAGCAAGCGAGCAGGCCAACAGCAAGGCAGCAGTCCTTCACAGAAAGCAGTCAGGAGAGTCCTTTGGGCAGCCAAGCAGTTCTTCGTGGCAGGATGCAGGTTCTGGTTCCAATGATCTTCTCCAGGAAGTGTCTGTGAGGTAGAGTGTCTACCCCAAGAAGTGTCTGTAAGGTAGAGTGTCTACCTCAAGAAGTGTCTGTAAGGTAGAGTGTCTACCCCAAGAAGTGTCTGAGTTGGAAGGGGCAGAGGCCCTGTTTACATACACAAATGTGCCTTTGAAGTGGGGAAGACTTCAAAGAGTGGCTTAGAAGTGCACCAGGTCCCCTTTCAGTTCAATCCTGTCTGCCAGGGTCCCAGTAGGGGGTGTGGCAGTCCTTTGTGTGAGAGCAGGCCCTCCACCCTCCCAGCCCAGGAAGACCCATTCAAAATGCAGATGTATGCAAGTGAGGCTGAGTATTGTGTGTTTGGGGTGTGTCTGAGTGAATGCACAAGGAGCTGTTAACTAAACCCAGCCAGACGTGGATTGTAAGGCACAGAAAGATTTAAGTGCAGAGAAATGCTCACTTTGTAAAAGTGGCACTTCTAAAATAGTAATATTAAATCCAACTTCACCAGTCAACAGGATTTTATATTACCATTCGGGCCATACTAAATATGACCTTCCTACCCCTTTCAGATCAGCAGCTACCACATAAACAATGCATGAGGGCAGCCCCAATCTTAGCCTATGAAGGGAGCAGGCCTCACAGCAGTGTAAAGAATTTGGGAGTTTTACACTACCAGTACATGTAAACTACATAGGTACATGTCTTGCCTTTTGCCTGCACAGCACCCTGCCCTGTGGGTTACCCAGGGCATTCTTTAGGGGTGTCTTATATGTAGAAAAAGGGGAGTTTTAGGCTTGGCAAGTACTTTTAAATGCCAAGTCGAATTGGCAGTGAAACTGCACACACAGTGTAGGAAGTTGGCTCTGTATAAACTGTAAGGAAATGGCTCTCTGTTGCAGTTACCACCCACTTTTTGCCTAATACTGATGCTGACTTGACTGAGAAGTGTGCTGGGACCCTGCTAACCAGGCCCCAGCACCAGTGTTTTTTTGCCTAAAATGCACTATTGTTTCCACAATTGGCACACAGATAAGTCCCTTGTAAATGGTACCAGTGGTACCAAGGGCCCTGTGACCAGGGAAGGTCTCTAAGGGCTGCAGTATGTGTTGTGCACCCCTTAGGGACCTCTCACCTAACACATGCACACTGCCATTGCAGATTTTGTGTGTTGGTGGGGAGAAAAAGGCAAAGTCGACATGGCATCCCCCTCAGGGTGCCATGCACACAAAATACTGCCTGTGGCATAGGTAAGTCACCCCTCTAGCAGGCCTTACAGCCCTAAGGCAGGGTGCACTATACCACAGGTGAGGGCATAGCTGCATGAGCAATATGCCTTTACAGTGTCTAAGTCTATTCTTAGGCATTGTAAGTACAGCATGGCCATATTAAGTATATAGTCTGGGAGTTTGTCAAAAACGAACTCCACAGCTCCATAATGGCTACACTGAATACTTGGAAGCTTGGTATCAAACTTCTCAGAATAATAAACCCGCACTGATGCCAGCGTTGGATTTATTAAAAAATGCACACAGAGGGCATCTTAGAGATGCCCCCTGTATTTTACCCAATTGTTCAGAGCAGGACTGATTGGTCTGTGCCAGCCTGCTGCTGAGAGATGATTTTCTGACCCCATGTTGTGAGGGCCTTTGTGCCCTCTGAGGCCAGAAACAAAGCCTTCTCTGGGTGGAGGTGCTTCACACCTTCCCCCTGCAGGAACTGTAACACCTAGCAGTGAGCCTCAAAGGCTCAGGCTTCGTGTTACAATGCCCCAGGGCACTCCAGCTAGTGGATATGCCAGCCCCCTGGACACAGCCCTCACTTTTGGTGGCAAGCCCAGGGGAGATAATGAGAAAAACAAGGAGGAGTCACCCACCAGTTGGGACAGCCCCTAAGATACCCTGAGCTGAGGTGACCCCTGCCTTTAGAAATCCTCCATCTTGGTTTTGGAGGATTCCCCCAGGAGGAATAGGGATGTGCCCACCTCCCCTCAGGGAGGAAGCACAAGGAGGTTGTAGACACCCTCAAGGACAGTAGCCACTGGCTACTGCCCTCATAGACCTAAACACCCACCCCTAAATTTAGTATTTAGGGGCACCCAGAACCCAGGAAATCAGATTCCTGCAACCTTAACAAGAAGAAGGGCTGCTGACCTGAAGCCCTGCAGTGAAGACGGAGACGGCAACTGCTTTGGCCCCAGCCCTACCAGCCTGTCTCCCAGCTTCGAAGAAAACTACAATAGCGACGCATCCAACAAGGACCAGCGACCTCTGAAGCCTCAGAGGACTGCCCTGCAACCAAGGACCAAGAAACTCCTATGAACAGCGGCCCTGTTCAACAACCTGCAAGTTTCTTGCAACAAAGAAACAACTTTAAAGACTTCACGTTTCCTGCCGAAAGCGTGAGACTTTCCACTCTGCACTCGACGCCCCCGGCTCGACCTGCGGAAAACCAACACTACAGGGAGGACTCCCCGGCGACTGCGAGCCTGTGAGTAGCCAGAGACGACGCCCCTGAGCCCCCAAAACGACACCTGCAGAGGAAATCCAGAGGCTCCCCCTGACCGCGACTGCCTGTAACAAGCACTGCACCTGCAGCCCCCAGGACCTGAAGGAACCGAACTCCAGTGCAGGAGCGACCCCCAGGCGACCCTCTGCCTACCACAGGTGGTGGCTACCCCGAGGAGCCCCCCGTGCCTGCCTGCATCGTTGAAGTGACCTCCGGGTCCCCCCATTTCAAATTGGCAGTGAAACTACACACACAGTGTAGGAAGTTGGCTCTCTATATACTATTTCAAAGTAAGAAATAGTGTGCTCAGAGTCCAATGGTTCCCCTTAGAGGTAAGATAGTCGCAAAATTAGATCATTCTAATGCTCTATTTTGTGGTAGTGTGGTCGAGCAGTCGGCTTATCAGAGGGTAGCTTTAAGCATTTGTTGTACACACACAGGCAATAAATGAGGAACACACACTCAAAGACTTACTCTAGGCCAATAGGTTTTTATATTGAACAATATCTTTTCTTACTTTATTTTAGGAACCACAGGATCAAGATTTACAGTTAATACTTTAAATGTAAGGTATTTCACTTAGATACTTTAGGGACTTTGAATGGAAACAATATAATGTGCAGTCTTTGTAAAAATGGCAATAAGCTATTTTCAAAGTGGACACAGTGCAAAAATCAACAGTTCCTGCGGGAGGTAAGTAAAGGTTAGATTAGGAGGTAAGTAAAACACTTACAAGTCTCAGTCCTGGGGCATAGGCAGCCCACCGTTGGGGGTGCAAGGCAACCCCCAAAGTTACCAAACCAGCAGCTCAGATGCCCAAAACACATAGGCGCCTATGGAAAACAGGGGTGCTCCGGTTCCAGTCTGCCAGCAGGTAAGTACCTGCGTCCTCGGGGGCAGACCAGCGGGGTTTTGTAGAGCACTGGGGGGGACACAAGTAGGTACACAAAACACACCCTCAGCGGCACAGGGGCGGCCGGGTGCAGTGTGCAAAGCAGGTGTCGGGTTTTGTATAGGTTTCAATGGAGGGACCCGGGGGTCACTCTAGCGGTGCAGGCAGGCACAGGGGGGGGGCTTCTCGAGACAGCCACCACCTGGGCAAGACAGAGGGTCGCCTGGCGGTCACTCCTGCGTCAAAGTTTGGTTCCTTCAGGTCCTGGGGGCTGCGGGTGCAATGTTGGTCGCGGTCAGGGGGAGCCTCTGGATTCTCTCTGCAGGCATCGCTGTGGGGGCCCAGGGGGGTCGTCTCTGGTTAACAACGGGCTCGCAGTCGCCGGAGAGTCCTCCCTGAGGTGTTGGTTTTCTGCAGGTCGAGCCGGGGGCGTCGGGTGCAGAGTTTAGGGTCTCAAGCTTTCGTCGGGAAACGTGAAGTCCTTGGAAGTTGCTTCTTTGTTGCAAAGAAGTAGCAGGTTTTGAACAGGGCCACTGTTCATGGGAGTTTCTTGGTCCTCTAGCCCAGGGCAGTCCTCTGAGGCTTCAGAGGTCGCTGGTCCCTGTCGGGTGATCCGGTGGAGCAGGTTTTCGAAGTTGGAGACAGGCCGGTAGGGCTGGGGCCAAATCAGTTGTTGTCTTCTTCCTTCTCTGCAGGCTTGTAGGTCAGCAGTCCTTCTTCTTTCTTCAGGTTGCAGGAATCTGGTTTCCTGGGATATGGGGAGCCCCTAAATACTGAATTTAGGGGTGTGTTTAGGTCTGGGAGGGCAGTAGCCAGTGGGTACTGTCCTTGAGGGTGGCTATACCTTCTTTGTGCCTCCTCCCTGTGGGGAGGGGGGCACATCACTAATCCTATTGGGGGAATCCTCCAAACTCAAGATGGAGGATTTCTCAAGGCAGGGGTCACCTCAGCTCAGGACCCCTTAGGGGCTGTCCTGACTGGTGGGTGACTCCTCCTTGTTTTTTTCATTATCTCCTCCAGCCTTGCCGCCAAAAGTGGGGACAGTGGCCGGAGGGGCGGGCATCTCCACTAGCTGGGATGCCCTGGGGCGCTGTAACAAAAGGGGTGAGCCTTTGAGGCTCACCGCCAGGTGTTACAGTTCCTGCAGGGGGAGGTGAGAAGCACCTCCACCCAGTACAGGCTTTGTTCCTGGCCACAGAGTGACAAAGGCACTCTCCCCATGTGGCCAGAAACATGTCTGGTGTGTGCTAGGCTGCAGAAACTGGTCAGCCTACACTAGAAGTCGGGTAGGTATTCAGGGGGCATCTCTAAGATGCCCTCTGGGTGTATGTCAAAATAAATTGCACACTGGCATCAGTGTGCATTTATTGTGCTGAGAAGTTTGATACCAAACCTCCCAGTTTTTAGTGTAGCCATTATGGAACTGTGGAGTTCGTGTTTGACAAACTCCCAGACCATATACTCTTATGGCTACCCTGCACTTACAATGTCTATGGTTTTGCTTAGACACTGTAGGGGCATAGTTCTCATACACATATGCCCTCACCTGTGGTATAGTGCACCCTGCCTTAGGGCTGTCAGGCCTGCTAGAGGGGTGATTTACCTATGCCACAGGCAGTGTGAGATTGGCATGGCACTCTGAGGGGAGTGCCATGTCGACTTAGTCATTTTCGACCCATCAGCACACACAAGCTGTGAGGCAGTGTGCCTGTGCTGAGTGAGGGGTTCCCAGGGTGGCATAAGATATGCTGCAGCCCTTAGAGACCTTCCCTGGCATCAGGGCCCTTGGTACCAGGGGTACCAGTTACGAGGGACGTACCTGTGTGCCAGGGTTGTGCCAATTGTGGAGACAAAGGTAGAGTTTAGGGAAAGAAAACTGGTGCTGGGGCATGATTAGCAGGGTCCCAGCACACTTTAAAATCATAACTTAGCATCAGCAAAGGCAAAACGTTAGGGGGTAACCTTGCCATGGAGGCATTTCCTTACACACAGGCCTTGCAATGGCAAGCCTGAGACAAGGTTAAGGGGCTACTTAAGTGGGTGGCACATCCAGTGCTGCAGGCCCATTAGTAGCATTTAATCTACAGGCCCTGGGCACATATAGTGCACACTACTAGGAACGTATAAGTACATTAAATAGTCCAATTGGATATGATCCAATGTTACCATGTTTAAAGGGAGAGAACATATGCACTTTAGCACTGGTTAACAGTAGTAAAGTGCGCAGAAAAAACAGCAAAAACAGTGTCCAAAAAGTGGAGGGAGGCAGGCAAAAAGTTAGGGGTGACCACCCTAAGGCTGTCAGGTCTAATATGTGCCCCCCCAGCTGAAAGTGGGGAGAGCTACTGTAAGGAAATGGCTCCCTGTTGCAGTTACCCCCCACTTTTTGCCTGATACTGATGCTGACTTGACTGAGGAGTGTGCTGGGACCCTGCTAACCAGGCCCCAGCACCAGTGTTCTTTCACCTAAAATGTACCATTGTTTCCACAATTGGCACACCCCTGGCACACAGATAAGTCCCTTGTAAAAAGTACCAGTGGTACCAAGGGCCCTGTGACCAGGGAAGGTCCCTAAGGGTTGTAGAATATGTTGTGACACCCTAAGGGACCCCTCACCTAACACATGCACACTGCCATTGCAGATTGTGTGTGTTGGTGGGGAGAAAAGGGCAAAGTCGACATGGCATCCCCCTCAGGATGCCATGCACACAAAATACTGCCTGTGGCATAGGTAAGTCACCCCTCTTGCAGGCCTTACAGCCCCAAAGAAGGGTGCACTATACCACAGGTGAGGGCATAGCTGCATGAGCAATATGCCCCTACAGTGTCTAAGTCTATTCTTAGACATTGTAAGTACAGTTGTGGCCATATTAAGTATATGATCTGGGAGTATGTCAAAAACGAACTCCACAGCTCCATAATGGCTACACTGAAGACTGGGAAGTTTGGTATCAAACTTCTCAGAATAATAAACCCACACTGATGCCAGTGTTGGATTTATTAAAAAATGCACACAGATGGCATCTTAAAGATGCCCCCTGTATTTTACCCAGTTGTTCAGTGCAGGACTGACTGGTCTGTGCCAGCCTGCTGCTGAGAGACGACTTTCTGACCCCATGCGGTGAGGGCCTTTGTGCTCTCTGAGAACAGAAACAAAAGCCTTCTCTGGGTGGAGGTGCTTCACACCTCCCCCTTGCAGGAACTGTAACACCTAGCAGTGAGCCTCAAAGGGTCAGGCTTTGTGTTACAATGCCCCAGGGCACTCCAGCTAGTGGAGATGCCCGCCCCCTGGACACAGCCCCCACTTTTGGCTGGTGGCAAGTCCAGGGAGATAATGAGAAAAACAAGGAGGAGTCACTCCCCAGTCAGGGCAGCCCCTAAGGTGTCCTGAGCTGAGATGACTCCTACTTTTAGAAATCCTCCATCTTGCAGATGGAAGATTCCCCTAATAGGATTAGGGATGTGCCCCCCTCCCCACAGGGAGGAGGCACAAAGAGGGTGTAACCACCCTCAAGGCCAGTAGCCACTGGCTACTGCCCTCCCAGACCTAAACACACCCCTAAGTTGAGTATTTAGGGGCTCTCAGAACCGAGGAAGATAGATTCCTGCAACCTGAAGACGAAGAAGGACTGCTGACCTGAAGCCCTGCAGGGAAGACGGAGACACCAACTGCTTTGGCCCCAGCCCTACCGGCCTGTTTCCCTACTTCAAGAAAAACTGCAACAGTGACGCGTCCCCCAGGGTCCAGCGACCTCTGAAACCTCAGAGGACTACCCTGCATCTAAAAGGACCAAGAAGCTCCCGAGGACAGCGGCCCTGTTCAACAAAACTGCAACTTTGCAACAAAGAAGCAACTTTTTAAAGACCACACGTTTTCCGCCGGAAGCGTGAGACTTTTCACTCTGCACCCGGCGCCCCCGGCTCGACCTGCGGAAAACCAACACTACCGGGAGGACTCCCCAGCGACTGCGAGCCCGTGAGTAGCCATAGTTGACCCCCCTGAGCACCCACAGCAACGCCTGCAGAGGGAATCCAGAAGCTCCCCCTGACCGCGACTGCCTGCTTCAAGGATCCCGACGCCTGGAAAACACACTGCACCCGCAGCCGACAGGATCTGAAGGAACCAGACTCCAGTGCAGGAGCGACCCCCAGGCGGCCCTCTTCCTAGCCCAGGTGGTGGCTACCCCGAGGAGCCCCCCCTTGCCTGCCTGCATCGCTGAAGAGACCCCCGGGTCTCCCCATTTAATCCTATTGCAAACCCGATGCCTGTTTTCACTCTGCACCCGGCCTCCCCTGTGCTGCTGAGGGTGTACTTTCTGTGCCTGCTTGTGTCCCCCCCAGTGCCCTACAAAACCCCCCTTATCTGCCCTCCGAAGTCGTGGGTACTTACCTGCTGGCAGACTGGAACCGGGGCACCCCTATTTCCATTGAAGCCTATGTGTTTTGGGCACCACTTTGACCTCTGCACCTGACCGGCTCTGAGCTGCTGGTGTGGTAACTTTGGGGTTGCCTTGAATCCCCAACGGTGGGCTACCTTGGACCCAACTTTGAACCCTGTAAGTGCTTTACTTACCTGTGAACTTAACAAATACTTACCTCCCCCAGGAACTGTTGATTTTTACACTGTGTCCATTTTTAAAATAGCTTATTGCCATTTTTGCCAAAACTGTACATGCTATTGTGATAATTCAAAGCTCCTAAGATACCTGAGTGAAATACCTTTCATTTAAAATATTGTTTGTAAATCTTGAACCTGTGGTTCTTCAAATAAACTAAGAAAAGATATTTTTCTCTATAAAAACCCATTGGCCTGGAATTGTCTTTGAGTTTGTGTTCCTCATTTATTGCCTGTGTGTGTACAACAAATGCTTAACACTACCCTCTGATAAGCCTACTGCTCGACCACACTACCACGAAATAGAGCATTAGAATTATCTCTTTTTGCCACTACCTTACCTCTAAGGGGAACACTTGGACTCTGTGCATGCTATTTCTTACTTTGAAATAGTACATACAGAGCCAATGCGATGCTCCACCGTAAAGTCCATCCCCTGTGGGGAAATAGACTACCTCAAGAGTTTAGGATTCTCACCCCTCATCTGCATGAGCCATCTGAGGGGCCTGTGGTCTGTCTGAACCTGGAAGTGAGTCCCAAACAGGTAAGGTCTTAACTTCTTCAGTGCCCAGACCACAGCAAATGCTTCTCTCTCAATAGCACTCCACCTCTGTTCCCGTGGTAATAGCCTTCTGCTAATAAAGGCTACTGGTTGGTCTGAGCCCTCCTCATTTAGCTGTGCTAGAACAGCCCCTATGCCATGCTCTGAAGCGTCTGTCTGCACAATAAATTACTGGGAGTAGTCAGGGCCTTGAGCATGGGGGCCGTGCACATGGCTTCCTTCAGAGAATCAAATGCTTTCTGACAAGCCTCTGTCCAATTCACCAACCTAGGGTGTTTCTTGGAAGTGAGTTCTGTCAGGGGTGACAAAATGGTACCATAGCCCTTGACAAATCTACGGTAGTATACAGTGAGGCCTAAAAAGACTCTTACTTCAGTCTGTGTTCTAGGTGGTTGCCAGGCCTTGATAGTTTTAATCTTGGCCTAGAGTGGCTGCACCTTGCCACCACATACTAGGTGTCCCAAGTACACCGCGGAACCCTGCCCAGCCTGGCACTTACTAGCCTTGATGGTCAGGCCCGAAGCACCTCCTTGAGGTGGAGCAGGTGTTCCTCCCAGCTGGAACTGTAGACAGCTATGTCGTCTAGGTAGCCTGCACAGTAGGCATCCTTGCCAGCTAGGACCCCATTAACCAACCGTTGGAAGGTAGCAGGGGCATTTTTCAACCCAAAAGGCATCACTCAGAACTGATAATGGCCATCAGGTGTGGAAAATTCAGATCTCTCTTTGGCCCCCTCAGTCAGGGAGATCTGCCAGTACCCTGATGTAAGACCAAATGTACTCAGGAACTTGGCAGCGCCTAACCTGTCAACGAGCTCATCGGCTCGGGGGATGGGGTGAGCATCAGTCCGTGTGACTGAGTTGACACCCCGGTAGTCCACGCAGAACCTGAGTTCTGGCTACGCACTGGGGGCAGCAGCCTTAGGAACCAGCACCACAGGGCTGGCCCAGGGACTACTGGATTTCTCAATAACCCCTAAAATAAGCATCTTGGAGACCTCCCCCTTGATGCTGGCCTTCACCTTATCCGATAACCTGTAAATTTTGTTCTTCACAGGGGGACTGTCACCTGTGTCAATGTCATGAACACATAAGTGGGTCAGTCCAGGAGTAAGGGATAACAGGGAAGAGAACTGCTCTAACAGCTCATAGCAGTCTGCTCTCTGATCCAGAGTCAGGGAGTCGGAGAGAATGACACCCTCCACTGACCCATCACCTTCTTTGGCAGAGAGGAGGTCGGGGAGAGGTTCACTCTCCTCTTCAATGCCCTGATCTGTGACCAGAAGCATACTGATCTCAGACTTCTCAAAGTGAGGTTTGAGCCTGTTGTGATGGAGGACACTTAGGGGGTTCCTAGGGGTCTTGAGGTCCACTAGGTAAGTGGCCTCTCCGTTGCGTTCCTTGATCTCGAATGGGCCAGTCAGGCTTTGATCAGAGACACTGCTCTCTGTTTTGCAGTAGGCACAGTTGCAGCACTAATCTCATCTAGTGAGGGCAAAAAATCCTCTGAGAGGCCATCCTCTGGACCCTCCTCCACAACATCCTCCTCAGCAGGGGCTTCTGCCCAGGCCCTCAGCGCCCTTTGGAATTCCTCCTTCCTTGAGGCTTTCTGGGTAGTTACACCCATATCACGGCAGAATGCCCTCAGCTGTTTAACAGTGTAGGTCTCCAGCATAACCATAGCAAAATCGTCATCTCCTGCTTGAGACCCAGCTAGACACATGTGGATTTGAGGATTTTAGTCAAAAATTGACAGGAAAAACAAAATTGCAGAAAAGAGATAAAAATCAAGTTGACCTTCAACTGTGGGTAGGTAGTGAAATACTTAGCTACTGTATGTCACTGCACAAATACAAGTCCTATCCTCACTGCTGATCACCAATGTTAGAAATGGGGTCTTTGGTTGGCAGTCAGGTTACCCCGCTGTCAAAGGAAGAACCCTCACTCTAGTCAGGGTAAGTCACATACAATCCAAATGATCCTGTGCTCACCCTCTGGCAGCTTGGCACTGAGCAGTCAGGCTTAACTTAGAAGGCAATGTGTAAAGTATTTGTGTAATAAATCATATAATAACACCATATAGCACCACAAACATACACCACACAGTATTTAGAAAAATATATAATATTCATCTGATAAGATGCAGGTCAAAATGATTCAAATGCAATAAGTAGATGTAGAGATATCACTGCAAAGTGATATAAAGGCCCTCATTACAACATTGGCGGTAACTACCGCCTACTGCCACGGCGACGGGCGCCAACATACCGCCGCTGTGGCTACCAGCCGTCTACGCGTATCATGACCACCGACGGTATACCGGCAGAATGCTGGCGGAACACCGCTGACGGTCATGGCGGCGGATGGCTGTAAGGCGGCGCTGCTGACAGCACCGCCACGCCAGCAAAACACCGCCGACCGTATCATGAGCAATGATATGGCCTGGCGGGGTTTTGCTGGCGGCCGCTGCTGCTGCCAGCAGCGCCGCGGACCGTCTCCAGCCGGAGAACCCCATGTATGAATGAGTGATTGTGAGTGTTGTGTGTTGTGAATGCATGTGTGTGACATGGCACGTTGGTGTGTGTTACGGTGTGTGGGCATGTCTGTGTGCATGCGTGGATGGTGGTGGGTATGCGTGTGTGCATGTGTGTATAGGGTGCGCGTGTGGATGCGTATATGTGTTGGGTGCAGGAGAGGGAGGGGGAGGGTAGAGGAGGACTCTGGGGAGGGAGTGCCTACTGTAGGAAAGTACCATCTTGCCTGGCATGTTACCCCCATTTTTCACTGTATATATGTTGTTTTAGTTGTATGTGTCACTGGGACCCTGGTAACCCAGGGCCCCAGTGCTCATAAGTGTGCCTGAATGTGTTACCTGTGTAGTGACTAACTGTCTCACTGAGGCTCTGCTAATCAGAACCTCAGTGGTTATGCTCTCTCATTTCTTTCCAAATTGTCACTAACAGGCTAGTGACCATTTTTACCAATTTACATTGGCTTACTGGAACACCCTTATAATTCCCTAGTATATGGTACTGAGGTACCCAGGGTATTGGGGTTCCAGGAGATCCCTATGGGCTGCAGCATTTCTTTTGCCACCCATAGGGAGCTCTGACAATTCTTACACAGGCCTGCCACTGCAGCCTGAGTGAAATAACGTCCACGTTATTTCACAGCCATTTTACACTGCACTTAAGTAACTTATAAGTCACCTATATGTCTAACCTTTACCTGGTAAAGGTTAGGTGCAAAGTTACTTAGTGTGAGGGCACCCTGGCACTAGCCAAGGTGCCCCCACATTGTTCAGAGCCAATTCCCTGAACTTTGTGAGTGCGGGGACACCATTACACGCGTGCACTACATATAGGTCACTACCTATATGTGGCTTCACAATGGTAACTCCGAATATGGCCATGTAACATGTCTATGATCATGGATTTGCCCCCTCTATGCCATCCTGGCATAGTTGGCACAATCCCATGATCCCAGTGGTCTTTAGCACAGACCCTGGTACTGCCAAACTGCCCTTCCTGGGGTTTCACTGCAGCTGCTGCTGCTGCCAACCCCTCAGACAGGCATCTGCCCTCCTGGGGTCCAGCCAGGCCTGGCCCAGGATGGCAGAACAAAGGACTTCCTCTGAGAGAGGGTGTTACACCCTCTCCCTTTGGAAAATGGTGTGAAGGCAGGGGAGGAGTAGCCTCCCCCAGCCTCTGGAAATGCTTTGTTGGGCACAGATGTGCCCAATTCTGCATAAGCCAGTCTACACCAGTTCAGGGGACCCCTTAGCCCTGCTCTGGCGCGAAACTGGACAAAGGAAAGGGGAGTGACCACTCCCCTGACCTGCACCTCCCCTGGGAAGCGTCCAGAGCTCCTCCAGTGTGCTCCAGACCTCTGCCATCTTGGAAACAGAGGTGCTGCTGGCACACTGGACTGCTCTGAGTGGCCAGTGCCACCAGGTGACGTCAGAGACTCCTTGTGATAGGCTCCTTCAGGTGTTGCTAGCCTATCCTCTCTCCTAGGTAGCCAAACCCTCTTTTCTGGCTATTTAGGGTCTCTGTCTCTGGGGAAACTTTAGATAACGAATGCAAGAGCTCATCCGAGTTCCTCTGCATCTCTCTCTTCACCTTCTGCCAAGGAATCGACTGCTGACCGCGCTGGAAGCCTGCAAACCTGCAACATAGTAGCAAAGACGACTACTGCAACTCTGTAACGCTGATCCTGCCGCCTTCTCGACTGTTTTCCTGCTTGTGCATGCTGTGGGGGTAGTCTGCCTCCTCTCTGCACCAGAAGCTCCGAAGAAATCTCCTGTGGGTCGACGGAATCTTCCCCCTGCAACCGCAGGCTCCAAAAAGCTGCATTACCGGTCCCTTGGGTCTCCTCTCAGCACGACGAGCGAGGTCCCTCGAATCCAGCGACTCTGTCCAAGTGACCCCCACAGTCCAGTGACTCTTCAGTCCAAGTTTGGTGGAGGTAAGTCCTTGCCTCACCTCGCTGGGCTGCATTGCTGGGAACCGCGACTTTTGCAGCTACTCCGGCCCCTGTGCACTTCCGGTGGAAATCCTTTGTGGACAGCCAAGCCTGGGTCCACGGCACTGTAACCTGCATTGCACGACTTTCTAAGTTGGTCTCCGGCGACGTGGGACTCCTTTGTGCGACTTCGGGTGAGCACTGTTTCATGCATCCTTGTAGTGCCTGTTTCTGGCACTTCTCCGGGTGCTACCTGCTGCTGAGAGGGCTCCTTGTCTTGCTCGACGTCCCCTCTCTCTCCTGGTCCAATTTGCGACCTCCTGGTCCCTCCAGGGCCACAGCAGCGTCCAAAAACGCTAACCGCACGATTTGCAGCTAGCAAGGCTTGTTGGCGTTCTTTCGGCGGGAAAACACTTCTGCACGACTCTCCACGGCGAGAGGGATCCGTCCACCAAAGGGGAAGTCTCTAGCCCTTTTCGTTCCTGCAGAAACCTCAGCTTCTTCTGTCCAGTAGAAGCTTCTTTGCACCCGCAGCTGGCATTTCCTGGGCATTTGCCCATCTCCGACTTGCTTGTGACTTTTGGAATTGGTCCCCTTGTTCCACAGGTACCCTAGATTGGAAATCCACAGTTGTTGCATTGTTGGTTTGTGTCTTTCCTGCATTATTCCTCTAACACGACTTCTTTGTCCTTAGGGGAACTTTAGTGCACTTTGCACTCACTTTTCAGGGTCTTGGGGAGGGTTATTTTTCTAACTCTCACTATTTTCTAATAGTCCCAGCGACCCTCTACAAGGTCACATAGGTTTGGGGTCCATTCGTGGTTCGCATTCCACTTTTGGAGTATATGGTTTGTGTTGCCCCTATCCCTATGTTTCCCCATTGCATCCTATTGTAACTATACATTGTTTGCACTGTTTTCTAAGACTATACTGCATATTTTTGCTATTGTGTATATATATCTTGTGTATATTTCCTATCCTCTCACTGAGGGTACACTCTGAGATACTTTGGCATATTGTCATAAAAATAAAGTACCTTTATTTTTAGTATAACTGTGTATTGTGTTTTCTTATGATATTGTGCATATGACACTAAGTGGTACTGTAGTAGCTTCACACGTCTCCTAGTTCAGTCTAAGCTGCTCTGCTAAGCTACCATTATCTATCAGCCTAAGCTGCTAGACACCCTATACACTAATAAGGGATAACTGGGCCTGGTGCAAGGTGCAAGTACCCCTTGGTACTCACTACAAGCCAGTCCAGCCTCCTACATTGGTTGTGCAGCGGTGGGATAAGTGCTTTGAGACTACTTACCACTCTTGTCATTGTACTTTTCATAAGAGAAAAATATACAAAACAAGGTCAGTGTATATACACATAGCCAAAAAGTTTTGCATTTCCTCTTTTCACTCTTTTCTAAGTGCTGAAAAGTACTTCTAACTTTCTAAAAAGTTCTAAACAGTTTAAAAAGTTTTTTTTCTCTGTCTTTCTAAAAGCTCTGACAAACTTTTTATCTTTTACTATCACTTTAACTCTCTCTAAAAATGTCTGGCACAGGCCAAAATGTTGATCTGTCCAAACTTGCATATGATCACCTTAGCTGGAAAGGAGCAATGAGTCTCTGCATAGAGAGAGGTTTGAGTGTAGGGAAGAATCCTTCCTTAGAACTGTTACTTAACATGCTTAGAGAACAGGATAAGGCTAGAAGTGCCCCATCTGTTGAAAAAGTAGCTAATGGTTCTCAATCTGATCCAGGGACTCCCCCAGGAAAAGATTCAGGAAAGAAACTTCCTAGCCTGCCCATTACTAGACAGTCTAGCATAGTTGGTAATGATGATGAGCCACACCATATAAATAGTGTTGTCTCACATCATAGCAAAAGCATTTATTCTCACCATACTGGTAGTGATGTTTCTGTTAGCCAAGCTGTTAGGGTGGTTTCTGTAAGGGACAGGTCTCCTTCTGTCCATTCTCACCATACTTCTGTTTCAAGGCATGTCCCTCCCTGTGAGAAGGTAGCCTCTTTCTAGCCTTGTTACCCCCACTTTTGGCCTGTTTGTGAGTGTATGTCAGGGTGTTTGTCACTGTTTTCACTGTCTCACTGGGATCCTGATAGCCAGGCCTCAGTGCTCATAGTGAAAACACTATGTTTTCAGTATGTTTGTTATGTGTCACTGGGATCCTGCTGGTCAGGACCCCAGTGCTCATAAGTTTGTGGCCTATATGTATGTGTCACTGGGACCCTGTCACACAGGGCCCCAGTGCTCATAGGTGTGCATGTATATGTTCCCTGTGTGGTGCCTAACTGTCTCACTGAGGCTCTGCTAACCAGAACCTCAGTGGTTATGCTCTCTCATTGCTTTCCAAATTGTCACTGACAGGCTAGTGACCATTTTTACCAATTTACATTGGCTTACTGGAACACCCTTATAATCCCCTAGTATATGGTACTGAGGTACCCAGGGTATTGGGGTTCCAGGAGATCCCTATGGGCTGCAGCATTTCTTTTGCCACCCATAGGGAGCTCTGACAATTCTTACACAGGCCTGCCACTGCAGCCTGAGTGAAATAACGTCCACGTTATTTCACAGCCATTTTACACTGCACTTAAGTAACTTATAAGTCACCTATATGTCTAACCTTTACCTGGTAAAGGTTAGGTGCAAAGTTACTTAGTGTGTGGGCACCCTGGCACTAGCCAAGGTGCCCCCACATTGTTCAGAGCCAATTCACTGAACTTTGTGAGTGCGGGGACACCATTACACGCGTGCACTACATATAGGTCACTACCTATATGTAGCTTCACCATGGTAACTCCGAATATGGCCATGTAACATGTCTATGATCATGGAATTGCCCCCTCTATGCCATCCTGGCATTGTTGGTACAATTCCATGATCCCAGTGGTCTGTAGCACAGACCCTGGTACTGCCAGACTGCCCTTCCTGGGGTTTCTCTGCAGCTGCTGCTGCTGCCAACCCCTCAGACAGGCAGCTGCCCTCCTGGGGTCCAGCCAGGCCTGGCCCAGGATGGCAGAACAAAGAACTTCCTCTGAGAGAGGGTGTGACACCCTCTCCCTTTGGAAAATGGTGTGAAGGCAGGGGAGGAGTAGCCTCCCCCAGCCTCTGGAAATGCTTTGTTGGGCACAGATGTGCCCAATTCTGCATAAGCCAGTCTACACCGGTTCAGGGACCCCTTAGCCCCTGCTCTGGCGCGAAACTGGACAAAGGAAAGGGGAGGGACCACTCCCCTGACCTGCACCTCCCCTGGGAGGTGACCAGAGCTCCTCCAGTGTGCTCCAGACCTCTGCCATCTTGGAAACAGAGGTGCTGCTGGCACACTGGACTGCTCTGAGTGGCCAGTGCCACCAGGTGACGTCAGAGACTCCTTGTGATAGGCTCCTTCAGGTGTTAGTAGCCTTTCCTCTCTCCTAGGTAGCCAAACCCTCTTTTCTGGCTATTTAGGGTCTCTGTCTCTGGGGAAACTTTAGATAACGAATGCATGAGCTCAGCCGAGTTCCTCTGCATCTCCCTCTTCACCTTCTGATAAGGAATCGACCGCTGACCGCGCTGGAAGCCTGCAAACCTGCAACATAGTAGCAAAGACGACTACTGCAACTCTGTAACGCTGATCCTGCCGCCTTCTCGACTGTTTTCCTGCTTGTGCATGCTGTGGGGGTAGTCTGCCTCCTCTCTGCACCAGAAGCTCCGAAGAAATCTCCCGTGGGTCGACGGAATCTTCCCCCTGCAACCGCAGGCACCAAAAAGCTGCATCTCCGGTCCCTTGGGTCTTCTCTCAGCACGACGAGCGAGGTCCCTCGAATCCAGCGACACCGTCCAAGTGACCCCCACAGTCCAGTGACTCTTCAGCCCAAGTTTGGTGGAGGTAAGTCCTTGCCTCACCTCGCTGGGCTGCATTGCTGGGAACCGCGACTTTGCAAGCTTCTCCGGCCCCTGTGCACTTCCGGCGGAAATCCTGTGTGCACAGCCAAGCCTGGGTCCACGGCACTCTAACCTGCATTGCACGACTTTCTAAGTTGGTCTCCGGCGACGTGGGACTCCTTTGTGCAACTTCGGCGAGCACCGTTTCACGCATCCTCGTAGTGCCTGTTTCTGGCACTTCTCCGGGTGCTACCTGCTTCAGTGAGGGCTCTTTGTCTTGCTCGACGTCCCCTCTCTCTGCAGGTCCAATTTGCGACCTCCTGGTCCCTCCTGGGCCCCAGCAGCGTCCAAAAACGCCAAACGCACGATTTGCGTGTAGCAAGGCTTGTTGGTGTCCATCCGGCGGGAAAACACTTCTGCACGACTCTCCAAGGCGTGGGGGATCCATCCTCCAAAGGA
The DNA here is from genome assembly GCF_031143425.1 of Pleurodeles waltl. Lineage (NCBI taxonomy): Eukaryota > Metazoa > Chordata > Amphibia > Caudata > Salamandridae > Pleurodeles > Pleurodeles waltl. The sequence continues at coordinate 1,024,940,639 of NC_090443.1, read as the reverse complement.
GAAGTCTCTAGCCCTTGTCGTTCCTGCAGTATTCACAGTTCTTCAGCCTAGTAAGAGCTTCTTTGCACCAACCGCTGGCATTTCTTGGGCATCTGCCCATCTCCGAGCTGCTTGTGACTTTTGGACTTGGTCCCCTTGTTCCACAGGTACCTTCAGACAGGAATCCATCGTTGTTGCATTGCTGATTTGTGTTTTCCTTGCATTCTCCCTCTAACATGACTATTTTGTCCTTAGGGGAACTTTAGTGCACTTTGCACTCACTTTTCAGGGTCTTGGGGAGGGTTATTTTTCTAACTCTCACTATTTTCTAATAGTCCCAGCGACCCTCTACAAGGTCACATAGGTTTGGGGTCCATTCGTGGTTCGCATTCCACTTCTGGAGTATATGGTTTGTGTTGCCCCTATCCCTATGTTTCCCCATTGCATCCTATTGTAACTATACATTGTTTGCACTGTTTTCTAAGACTATACTGCATATTTTTGCTATTGTGTATATATATCTTGTGTATATTTCCTATCCTCTCACTGAGGGTACACTCTAAGATACTTTGGCATATTGTCATAAAAATAAAGTACCTTTATTTTTAGTATAACTGTGTATTGTGTTTTCTTATGATATTGTGCATATGACACTAAGTGGTACTGTAGTAGCTTCACACGTCTCCTAGTTCAGCCTAAGCTGCTCTGCTAAGCTACCATTATCTATCAGCCTAAGCTGCTAGACACCCTATACACTAATAAGGGATAACTGGGCCTGGTGCAAGGTGCAAGTACCCCTTGGTACTCACTACAAGCCAGTCCAGCCTCCTACATTGGTTGTGCAGTGGTGGGATAAGTGCTTGAGACTACTTACCACTCTTGTCATTGTACTTTTCATAAGAGAAAAATATACAAAACAAGGTCAGTGTATATACACATAGCCAAAAAGTTTTGCATTTCCTCTTTTCACTCTTTTCTAAGTGCTGAAAAGTACTTCTAAACTTTCAAAAAGTTCTTAAAAGTTTAAAAAGTTTTTTTTCTGTCTTTCCAAAAAGTTCTGAAAACTTTTTTCTCTTTGTCTATCACTTTAACTCTCTCTAAAAATGTCTGGCACAGGCCAAAAAGTTGAACTGTCCAAACTTGCATATGATCACCTTAGCTGGAAAGGAGCAAGGAGTCTCTGCATAGAGAGAGGTTTGAGTGTAGGGAAGAATCCTTCCTTAGAACTGTTAATTAATATGCTTAGAGTACAGGATAAAGCCATAAGTGCCCAATCTGTGGAAAAGGTAGCTAATGGTTCTCAATCTGATCCAGGGACTCCCCCAGGAAAAGGTTCAGGAAAGAAACTTCTTAGCCTGCCCATTACTAGACAGTCTAGCATAGTTGGTACAGAGGTTGAATCACATCATACTGATGATGTGCTCTCACATTATACTGGTAGCCAAGCTGTTAGGGTGCCCTCTGTAAGGGACAGGTCTCCTTCTGTTCATTCCCATCATACCTCTGTATCTAGAAATGTCCCTCCCACCCACCCTGATGACAGATTGTTAGAAAGGGAGCTCAATAGATTGAGAGTGGAACAAACCAGACTGAAGCTCAAGAAGCAACAGCTGGATTTGGATAGACAGTCTTTAGAATTAGAGAAGGAAAGACAGAAGTTGGGTTTAGATACCCATGGTGGCAGCAGCAGTATTCCCCATAGTCATCCTGCAAAAGAGTATGATTCCAGGAATCTGCACAAGATAGTTCCCCCTTATAAGGAGGGGGATGACATTAACAAGTGGTTTGCTGCACTTGAGAGGGCCTGTGCTGTACAGGATGTCCCTCAAAAGCAGTGGGCTGCTATCCTATGGCTATCATTTAGTGGAAAGGGTAGGGATAGACTCCTTACTGTGAAAGAAAGTGATGCCAATAATTTTACAGTTCTTAAGAATGCACTCCTGGATGGTTATGGCTTAACCACTGAACAGTACAGGATAAAGTTCAGAGAGACCAAAAAGGAGTCTTCACAAGACTGGGTTGATTTCATTGACCATTCAGTGAAGGCCTTGGAGGGGTGGTTACATGGCAGTAAAGTTACTGATTATGAAAGCCTGTATAACACAATCCTGAGAGAGCATATACTTAATAATTGTGTGTCTGATTTGTTGCACCAGTACCTGGTAGACTCTGATCTGACCTCTCCCCAAGAATTGGGAAAGAAGGCAGACAAATGGGTCAGAACAAGGGTGAACAGAAAAGTTCATACAGGGGGTGACAAAGATGGCAATAAGAAGAAAGATGGTGAAAAATCTCAAGATAAGCATGGGGATAAGGGTAAAACCAAAGATCCCACTTCAAATCTTAAACACTCTTCAGAGGGTGGGGATAAAACAAATCCTTCCTCTTCTTCCCAACCTGCACACATTAAAAAGCCTTGGTGCTTTGTGTGTAAAAACAGAGGCCATAGGCCAGGGGATAAGTCCTGTCCAGGTAAACCCCCTGAGCCTACCACCACTAATACATCAAGCTCTAGTGCCCCTAGCAGTAGTGGTACTAATGGTGGGACTGCTGGCAACAGTCAAGCAAAGGGTGTAGTTGGGTTCACTTATGGGTCCATAGTGAAAACTGATGTCATCAGTCCCAAGACAGTTTCTGTCACACCTAGTGGCATTGGCCTTGCCACACTGGCTGCTTGTCCCCTTACAATGGATAAGTACAGGCAGACAGTTTCAATAAATGGTGTTGAGGCCTTGGCCTACAGGGACACAGGTGCCAGTTTCACTTTGGTGACTGAAAACCTAGTGCCTCCTGAACAACACATCATTGGACAACAGTATAAGATTATTGATGTCCATAACTCCACTAAGTTTCTTCCCTTAGCTATAATTCAGTTTAGTTGGGGTGGAGTTACTGGCCCTAAGCAGGTGGTGGTATCACCTAGCTTACCTGTAGACTGTCTCTTAGGTAATGACCTAGAGGCCTCAGGTTGGGCTGATGTAGAGTTGTATGCCCATGCAGCCATGCTGGGCATCCCTGAGGAATTGTTCCCTCTCATTTCAAGTGAAATGAAAAAGCAAAGGAGAGAAGGCCTGAAAACTCAGGATCCCTCTCCATCAACAGGTAAAAAGGGTATCACAGTATCCCCTAACCACCCTACCATTCAGGATACCATTCCTGTGGTGGGAGAAACCTCTCCTGGGGTGGCACCTGTTCCAAGGGAATCATCAGCTGGCAAAGCTGGACTCCCTGAGGTGGAAGTACCTCTCTGTGGGATAACTAACATTGGTGAGAAAAACAGCACCATTTTAGTTAACATGGAGCATCCCTCCAACCCTCCCAGAGAAACTTTAGTGCAGAAACCCTGCACTACCTCACAACACTTAGGACAGCATCCCTGCCCTAGTGTGGAGCTCATAGGACAGCATCCCTGCCCTGCTCCAACTCAAGAGAAACAGCATCCCTGTTCTCTCTTCCAGCCAGATGGACAAAGTTTTTGCCCAGCTATGGCTTTTCTGAGACAGCATCCCTGTCTGGCATTTCCATCACTACAAATAGGTTCAGTGGATAATTCCCACTGCTCTAAACTAAAACTTACTGATAGAAACTCTGAAAATACATCTTCACATTGTTGCTTAGCTAAAAAACTTCAAACAGGGTGGTTTACATCCCCACAGGGAAGTAACCATATAGTGGATGATAAAGGGAGTAACCAGTCTATTGCAGAGCTACTCTCTACTTATCACCACTTAGACAATAAAGTCTCAACTGGCCAAGGTTAGCCTTATTGTCCTTCGTTTGGGGGGGGGGTTGTGTGAGAAGGTAGCCTCTTTCTAGCCTTGTTACCCCCACTTTTGGCCTGTTTGTGAGTGTATGTCAGGGTGTTTGTCACTGTTTTCACTGTCTCACTGGGATCCTGATAGCCAGGCCTCAGTGCTCATAGTGAAAACACTATGTTTTCAGTATGTTTGTTATGTGTCACTGGGATCCTGCTGGTCAGGACCCCAGTGCTCATAAGTTTGTGGCCTATATGTATGTGTCACTGGGACCCTGTCACACAGGGCCCCAGTGCTCATAGGTGTGCATGTATATGTTCCCTGTGTGGTGCCTAACTGTCTCACTGAGGCTCTGCTAACCAGAACCTCAGTGGTTATGCTCTCTCATTGCTTTCCAAATTGTCACTGACAGGCTAGTGACCATTTTTACCAATTTACATTGGCTTACTGGAACACCCTTATAATCCCCTAGTATATGGTACTGAGGTACCCAGGGTATTGGGGTTCCAGGAGATCCCTATGGGCTGCAGCATTTCTTTTGCCACCCATAGGGAGCTCTGACAATTCTTACACAGGCCTGCCACTGCAGCCTGAGTGAAATAACGTCCACGTTATTTCACAGCCATTTTACACTGCACTTAAGTAACTTATAAGTCACCTATATGTCTAACCTTTACCTGGTAAAGGTTAGGTGCAAAGTTACTTAGTGTGTGGGCACCCTGGCACTAGCCAAGGTGCCCCCACATTGTTCAGAGCCAATTCACTGAACTTTGTGAGTGCGGGGACACCATTACACGCGTGCACTACATATAGGTCACTACCTATATGTAGCTTCACCATGGTAACTCCGAATATGGCCATGTAACATGTCTATGATCATGGAATTGCCCCCTCTATGCCATCCTGGCATTGTTGGTACAATTCCATGATCCCAGTGGTCTGTAGCACAGACCCTGGTACTGCCAGACTGCCCTTCCTGGGGTTTCTCTGCAGCTGCTGCTGCTGCCAACCCCTCAGACAGGCAGCTGCCCTCCTGGGGTCCAGCCAGGCCTGGCCCAGGATGGCAGAACAAAGAACTTCCTCTGAGAGAGGGTGTGACACCCTCTCCCTTTGGAAAATGGTGTGAAGGCAGGGGAGGAGTAGCCTCCCCCAGCCTCTGGAAATGCTTTGTTGGGCACAGATGTGCCCAATTCTGCATAAGCCAGTCTACACCGGTTCAGGGACCCCTTAGCCCCTGCTCTGGCGCGAAACTGGACAAAGGAAAGGGGAGTGACCACTCCCCTGACCTGCACCTCCCCTGGGAGGTGACCAGAGCTCCTCCAGTGTGCTCCAGACCTCTGCCATCTTGGAAACAGAGGTGCTGCTGGCACACTGGACTGCTCTGAGTGGCCAGTGCCACCAGGTGACGTCAGAGACTCCTTGTGATAGGCTCCTTCAGGTGTTAGTAGCCTTTCCTCTCTCCTAGGTAGCCAAACCCTCTTTTCTGGCTATTTAGGGTCTCTGTCTCTGGGGAAACTTTAGATAACGAATGCATGAGCTCAGCCGAGTTCCTCTGCATCTCCCTCTTCACCTTCTGATAAGGAATCGACCGCTGACCGCGCTGGAAGCCTGCAAACCTGCAACATAGTAGCAAAGACGACTACTGCAACTCTGTAACGCTGATCCTGCCGCCTTCTCGACTGTTTTCCTGCTTGTGCATGCTGTGGGGGTAGTCTGCCTCCTCTCTGCACCAGAAGCTCCGAAGAAATCTCCCGTGGGTCGACGGAATCTTCCCCCTGCAACCGCAGGCACCAAAAAGCTGCATCTCCGGTCCCTTGGGTCTCCTCTCAGCACGACGAGCGAGGTCCCTCGAATCCAGCGACACCGTCCAAGTGACCCCCACAGTCCAGTGACTCTTCAGCCCAAGTTTGGTGGAGGTAAGTCCTTGCCTCACCTCGCTGGGCTGCATTGCTGGGAACCGCGACTTTGCAAGCTTCTCCGGCCCCTGTGCACTTCCGGCGGAAATCCTGTGTGCACAGCCAAGCCTGGGTCCACGGCACTCTAACCTGCATTGCACGACTTTCTAAGTTGGTCTCCGGCGACGTGGGACTCCTTTGTGCAACTTCGGCGAGCACCGTTTCACGCATCCTCGTAGTGCCTGTTTCTGGCACTTCTCCGGGTGCTACCTGCTTCAGTGAGGGCTCTTTGTCTTGCTCGACGTCCCCTCTCTCTGCAGGTCCAATTTGCGACCTCCTGGTCCCTCCTGGGCCCCAGCAGCGTCCAAAAACGCCAAACGCACGATTTGCGTGTAGCAAGGCTTGTTGGCGTCCATCCGGCGGGAAAACACTTCTGCACGACTCTCCAAGGCGTGGGGGATCCATCCTCCAAAGGAGAAGTCTCTAGCCCTTGTCGTTCCTGCAGTATTCACAGTTCTTCAGCCTAGTAAGAGCTTCTTTGCACCAACCGCTGGCATTTCTTGGGCATCTGCCCATCTCCGAGCTGCTTGTGACTTTTGGACTTGGTCCCCTTGTTCCACAGGTACCTTCAGACAGGAATCCATCGTTGTTGCATTGCTGATTTGTGTTTTCCTTGCATTCTCCCTCTAACACGACTATTTTGTCCTTAGGGGAACTTTAGTGCACTTTGCACTCACTTTTCAGGGTCTTGGGGAGGGTTATTTTTCTAACTCTCACTATTTTCTAATAGTCCCAGCGACCCTCTACAAGGTCACATAGGTTTGGGGTCCATTCGTGGTTCGCATTCCACTTCTGGAGTATATGGTTTGTGTTGCCCCTATCCCTATGTTTCCCCATTGCATCCTATTGTAACTATACCTTGTTTGCACTGTTTTCTAAGACTATACTGCATATTTTTGCTATTGTGTATATATATCTTGTGTATATTTCCTATCCTCTCACTGAGGGTACACTCTAAGATACTTTGGCATATTGTCATAAAAATAAAGTACCTTTATTTTTAGTATAACTGTGTATTGTGTTTTCTTATGATATTGTGCATATGACACTAAGTGGTACTGTAGTAGCTTCACACGTCTCCTAGTTCAGCCTAAGCTGCTCTGCTAAGCTACCATTATCTATCAGCCTAAGCTGCTAGACACCCTATACACTAATAAGGGATAACTGGGCCTGGTGCAAGGTGCAAGTACCCCTTGGTACTCACTACAAGCCAGTCCAGCCTCCTACACTCCCACCCACCCTGATGACAGATTGTTAGAAAGGGAGCTCAATAGATTGAGAGTGGAACAAACCAGACTGAAGCTCAAGAAGCAACAGCTGGATTTGGATAGACAGACTTTAGAAGTAGAGAAGGAGAGACAGAAACTGGGTTTAGAAACCCATGGTGGCAGCAGCAGTATTCCCCATAGTCATCCTGCAAAAGAGCATGATTCCAGGAATCTGCACAAGATAGTTCCCCCTTATAAGGAGGGGGATGACATTAACAAGTGGTTTGCTGCACTTGAGAGGGCCTGTGTTGTACAGGATGTCCCTCAAAGGCAGTGGGCTGCTATCCTATGGCTATCATTTAGTGGAAAAGGTAGGGATAGGCTCCTTACTGTGAAAGAAAATGATGCTAATAATTTCCAAGTTCTTAAGAATGCACTCCTGGATGGTTATGGCTTAACCACTGAACAATACAGGATAAAGTTCAGAGAGACCAAAAAGGAGTCTTCACAAGACTGGGTTGATTTCATTGATCATTCAGTGAAGGCCTTGGAGGGGTGGTTACATGGCAGTAAAGTTACTGATTATGACAGCCTGTATAACTTGATCCTGAGAGAGCATATTCTTAATAATTTTGTGTCTGATTTGTTGCACCAGTACTTGGTGGACTCTGATCTGACCTCTCCCCAAGAATTGGGAAAGAAGGCAGACAAATGGGTCAGAACAAGGGTGAACAGAAAAGTTCATACAGGGGGTGACAAAGATGGCAACAAAAAGAAGGATGGTAAGTCTTCTGACAAGGGTGGGGACAAATCTAAAAATGAGTCTTCATCAGGCCCACAAAAACACTCTGGTGGGGGTGGTGGGCCCAAATCCTCTTTTAATCAGAACAAGGAAAAGAAACCATGGTTCTATTTATGTAAAATAAAAGGCCATTGGACAACAGATCCCAGTTGTCCAAAGAAAGGCACCAAGCCTCCTACCACTACAACCCCTACTGCTACACCTAGTGTCCCTACTAATAGCAGTGGTGGTGGGAGCAAACCTACTAATAGCCAATCCAAGGGAGTAGCTGGGCTCACTATTGGTAACTTAGTTGGGGTTGGCCTTGTTAGGGAGGCCACAGAGGCTGTGTTAGTCTCTGAGGGGGCTATTGATTTAGCCACCTTAGTTGCTTGTCCCCTTAATATGGATAAGTACAAGCAGCTACCCCTAATAAATGGTGTTGAGGTTCAGGCCTACAGGGACACTGGTGCCAGTGTGACTATGGTCATAGAGAAACTGGTCCACCCTGAACAACACCTACTTGGTCACCAGTACCAAGTAACCGATGCTCACAACAACACACTTAGCCACCCCATGGCTGTTGTTAATCTCAACTGGGGGGGGGTTACTGGTCCAAAGAAAGTTGTGGTAGCCACAGATTTACCTGTAGACTGTCTACTAGGAAATGATTTGGAGACATCAGCGTGGTCAGATGTGGAGTTGGAGGCCCATGCAGCAATGCTGGGCATCCCAGGGCATATTTTTGCTTTGACAAGGGCTCAGGCCAAAAAGCAAAAAGGACAGGGAAGCTTGGATCCTGGAACAATGGACCAAGTGCTCCCTAAAGCTAGGGCTAGTAGAAGCAAACCACTTCCTACTATCCCTCCCTCTACAGTGGATTCATCTTCTGAGGAAGAGGAATTCCCTCCCTGTGCAGAACCTACACCAGAGGAGCTGAAAGCAGACACTGCTGAGCTTTTGGGTGAAGGGGGGCCTGCCAGAGAGGAGCTGAGTGTGGCACAGCAAACCTGTCCCACATTAGAGGGTCTCAGACAGCAAGCTGTCAAACAGGCTAATGGGGATGTCAGTGACTCTCACAGAGTTTACTGGGAGGACAACCTCTTGTACACTGAGCATAGGGATCCTAAACCTGGAGCTGCCAGGAGATTAGTGATTCCTCAGGAGTACAGAAAGTTCCTCCTAACCCTGGCACATGACATTCCCCTAGCTGGGCACCTGGGTCAAATGAAAACTTGGGACAGACTGGTTCCATTGTTTCATTGGCCTAGGATGTCTGAGGACACAAAAGAATTTTGTAAGTCCTGTGAAACCTGTCAAGCCAGTGGCAAGACAGGTGGCACCCCAAAGGCACCCCTTATTCCACTGCCTGTGGTTGGGGTTCCCTTTGAAAGAGTAGGGGTTGACATAGTTGGCCCCCTTGACCCTCCTACTGCTTCAGGCAATAGATTTATCTTGGTGGTAGTGGACCATGCCACAAGATATCCTGAAGCTATTCCTTTAAGGACCACTACAGCACCTGCAGTGGCAAAGGCCCTCCTGGGAATATTTTCCAGGGTGGGCTTCCCAAAGGAAGTAGTATCAGACAGGGGAAGCAATTTCATGTCTGCATACTTAAAGGCCATGTGGAAGGAGTGTGGTGTAACGTACAAGTTCACAACACCCTATCATCCACAAACAAATGGACTGGTGGAGAGATTTAATAAAACTCTCAAAGGCATGATTATGGGTCTCCCAGAAAAACTCGCAGGAGATGGGATATCCTTCTACCATGCCTCCTTTTTGCCTAAAGGGAGGTACCCCAGAAAGGAGTGGGCTTCAGCCCCTTTGAACTTCTTTTTGGACACCCTGTTAGGGGTCCACTCACACTTGTAAAGGAGGGTTGGGAACAACCTTTAAAAGCTCCTAAGCAGGATATTGTGGATTATGTACTTGGCCTCAGATCAAGGATGGCTGAGTACATGAAAAAGGCCAGTAAAAACCTTCAGGCCAGCCAAGAGCTCCAGAAGCAATGGCATGATCAGAAGGCTGTTTTGGTTCAGTACCAACCAGGGCAGAAAGTGTGGGTCTTGGAGCCTGTGGCCCCAAGAGCACTCCAAGATAAATGGAGTGGACCCCACACAATTGTTGAAAAGAAGGGAGAAGTCACCTATTTAGTTGACTTAGGCACTGCCAGGAGTCCTCTTAGGGTGCTCCATGTCAACCGCCTGAAACCCTACTATGACAGGGCTGATCTCACCCTGCTCATGGCAACTGATGAGGGACAGGAAGAAGACAGTGATCCTCTACCTGATCTCTTCTCTTCCACAGAACAAGATGCTCTTGTGGAAGGTGTAGTTTTGGCTGATTGTCTTACTGCTGAGCAGAAAGACAATTGCATAAATCTCCTAGATCAATTCTCTGAACTCTTCTCTACTGTGCCAGGTACCACTTCTTGGTGTGAGCACACTATAGATACTGGAGACAGCTTGCCTGTCAAAAGTAAGATCTATAGGCAGCCTGACCATGACTGCATAAAGCAAGAGGTCCAGAAAATGTTAGAACTAGGAGTGGTTGAGCACTCTGACAGTCCATGGGCTTCTCCTGTGGTACTGGTACCAAAACCCCATTCCAAAGATGGAAAGAAGGAAATGCGGTTTTGTGTAGACTATAGAGGTCTCAACTTGGTAACCAAAACTGATGCTCACCCTATACCCAGGGCAGATGAGCTCATAGATACACTGGCATCTGCCAAGTATCTAAGCACTTTTGATTTGACTGCAGGGTATTGGCAGATCAAATTGTCAGAAGATGCTAAACCTAAGACTGCATTTTCAACCATTGGAGGACATTACCAGTTTACTGTAATGCCTTTTGGTTTGAAAAATGCACCTGCCACTTTTCAGAGGTTGGTGAACACAGTCCTGCAAGGGCTGGAAGCTTTCAGTGCAGCATATTTGGACGATATAGCTGTCTTTAGCTCCAGCTGGGATGATCACCTGGTCCACCTATGGAAAGTTTTGGAGGCCCTGCAAAAGGCAGGCCTCACTATCAAGGCTTCAAAGTGCCAAATAGGGCAGGGTAAGGTGGTTTATCTGGGACACCTTGTTGGTGGGGAACAGATTGCACCACTACAGGGGAAAATCCAAACAATTATTGATTGGGTTCCCCCTACCACTCAGACTGAGGTGAGAGCCTTCCTAGGCCTCACTGGGTATTACAGGAGGTTCATTAAGAACTATGGCTCCATTGCAGCCCCTCTTAATGACATCACTTCCAAAAAAATGCCTAAAAAGGTATTATGGACAGCAAACTGTCAGAAAGCTTTTGAGGAGCTGAAGCAGGCCATGTGCTCTGCACCTGTCCTGAAAAGCCCTTGTTACTCTAAAAAATTCTATGTCCAGACTGATGCATCTGAATTAGGAGTAGGGGCAGTCCTATCACAACTTAATTCTGAGGGCCAGGATCAACCTGTTGCTTTTATTAGTAGGAGGTTGACCCCTAGAGAAAAGCGTTGGTCTGCCATTGAGAGGGAGGCCTTTGCTGTGGTCTGGGCACTGAAGAAGTTGAGGCCATACCTGTTTGGCACTCACTTCATTGTTCAGACAGACCACAAACCTCTACTTTGGCTAAAACAAATGAAAGGTGAAAATCCTAAATTGTTGAGGTGGTCCATATCCCTACAGGGAATGGACTATACAGTGGAACATAGACCTGGGAGTAGCCACTCCAATGCAGATGGACTCTCCAGATATTTCCACTTAGACAATGAAGACTCATCAGGTCATGGCTAGTCTTATTGTCCTTCGTTTGGGGGGGGGGGTTGTGTAGGAAAGTACCATCTTGCCTGGCATGTTACCCCCATTTTTCACTGTATATATGTTGTTTTAGTTGTATGTGTCACTGGGACCCTGGTAACCCAGGGCCCCAGTGCTCATAAGTGTGCCTGAATGTGTTACCTGTGTAGTGACTAACTGTCTCACTGAGGCTCTGCTAATTAGAACCTCAGTGGTTATGCTCTCTCATTTCTGTCCAAATTGTCACTAACAGGCTAGTGACCATTTTTACCAATTTACATTGGCTTACTGGAACACCCTTATAATTCCCTAGTATATGGTACTGAGGTACCCAGGGTATTGGGATTCCAGGAGATCCCTATGGGCTGCAGCATTTCTTTTGCCACCCATAGGGAGCTCTGACAATTCTTACACAGGCCTGCCACTGCAGCCTGAGTGAAATAACGTCCACGTTATTTCACAGCCATTTTACACTGCACTTAAGTAACTTATAAGTCACCTATATGTCTAACCTTTACCTGGTAAAGGTTAGGTGCAAAGTTACTTAGTGTGAGGGCACCCTGGCACTAGCCAAGGTGCCCCCACATTGTTCAGAGCCAATTCCCTGAACTTTGTGAGTGCGGGGACACCATTACACGCGTGCACTACATATAGGTCACTACCTATATGTGGCTTCACAATGGTAACTCCGAATATGGCCATGTAACATGTCTATGATCATGGAATTGCCCCCTCTATGCCATCCTGGCATAGTTGGCACAATCCCATGATCCCAGTGGTCTGTAGCACAGACCCTGGTACTGCCAAACTGCCCTTCCTGGGGTTTCACTGCAGCTGCTGCTGCTGCCAACCCCTCAGACAGGCATCTGCCCTCCTGGGGTCCAGCCAGGCCTGGCCCAGGATGGCAGAACAAAGGACTTCCTCTGAGAGAGGGTGTTACACCCTCTCCCTTTGGAAAATGGTGTGAAGGCAGGGGAGGAGTAGCCTCCCCCAGCCTCTGGAAATGCTTTGTTGGGCACAGATGTGCCCAATTCTGCATAAGCCAGTCTACACCGGTTCAGGGGACCCCTTAGCCCTGCTCTGGCGCGAAACTGGACAAAGGAAAGGGGAGTGACCACTCCCCTGACCTGCACCTCCCCTGGGAAGTGTCCAGAGCTCCTCCAGTGTGCTCCAGACCTCTGCCATCTTGGAAACAGAGGTGCTGCTGGCACACTGGACTGCTCTGAGTGGCCAGTGCCACCAGGTGACGTCAGAGACTCCTTGTGATAGGCTCCTTCAGGTGTTGCTAGCCTATCCTCTCTCCTAGGTAGCCAAACCCTCTTTTCTGGCTATTTAGGGTCTCTGTCTCTGGGGAAACTTTAGATAACGAATGCAAGAGCTCATCCGAGTTCCTCTGCATCTCTCTCTTCACCTTCTGCCAAGGAATCGACTGCTGACCGCGCTGGAAGCCTGCAAACCTGCAACATAGTAGAAAAGACGACTACTGCAACTCTGTAACGCTGATCCTGCCGCCTTCTCGACTGTTTTCCTGCTTGTGCATGCTGTGGGGGTAGTCTGCCTCCTCTCTGCACCAGAAGCTTCGAAGAAATCTCCCGTGGGTCGACGGAATCTTCCCCCTGCAACCGCAGGCACCAAAAAGCTGCATTACCGGTCCCTTGGGTCTCCTCTCAGCACAACGAGCGAGGTCCCTCGAATCCAGCAACTCTGTCCAAGTGACCCCCACAGTCCAGTGACTCTTCAGTCCAAGTTTGGTGGAGGTAAGTCCTTGCCTCACCTCGCTGGGCTGCGTTGCTGGGAACCGTGACTTTTGCAGCTACTCCGGCCCCTGTGCACTTCTGGTGGAAATCCTTTGTGCACAGCCAAGCCTGGGTCCACGGCACTCTAACCTGCATTGCACGACTTTCTGAGTTGGTCTCCGGCGACGTGGGACTCCTTTGTGTGACTTCGGGTGAGCACCGTTTCACGCATCCTCGTAGTGCCTGTTTCTGACACTTCTCCGGGTGCTACCTGCTGCTGAGAGGGCTCCTTGTCTTGCTCGACGTCCCCTCTCTCTCTTGGTCCAATTTGCGACCTCCTGGTCCCTCCAGGGCCACAGCAGCGTCCAAAAACGCTAACCGCACGATTTGCAGCTAGCAAGGCTTGTTGGCGTTCTTTCGGCGGGAAAACACTTCTGCACGACTCTCCACGGCGAGTGGGATCCGTCCACCAGAGGGGAAGTCTCTAGCCCTTTTCGTTCCTGCAGAAACCTCAGCTTCTTCTGTCCAGTAGAAGCTTCTTTGCACCCGCAGCTGGCATTTCCTGGGCATTTGCCCATCTCCGACTTGCTTGTGACTTTTGGACTTGGTCCCCTTGTTCCACAGGTACCCTAGATTGGAAATCCACAGTTGTTGCATTGTTGGTTTGTGTCTTTCCTGCATTATTCCTCAAACACGACTTCTTTGTCCTTAGGGGAACTTTAGTGCACTTTGCACTCACTTTTCAGGGTCTTGGGGAGGGTTATTTTTCTAACTCTCACTATTTTCTAATAGTCCCAGCGACCCTCTACAAGGTCACATAGGTTTGGGGTCCATTCGTGGTTCGCATTCCACTTTTGGAGTATATGGTTTGTGTTGCCCCTATCCCTATGTTTCCCCATTGCATCCTATTGTAACTATACATTGTTTGCACTGTTTTCTAAGACTATACTGCATATTTTTGCTATTGTGTATATATATCTTGTGTATATTTCCTATCCTCTCACTGAGGGTACACTCTGAGATACTTCGGCATATTGTCATAAAAATAAAGTACCTTTATTTTTAGTATAACTGTGTATTGTGTTTTCTTATGATATTGTGCATATGACACTTAGGGCCTGATTCTAACCTTGGCGGACGGCGGAGGCCGTCCGCCAAGGTTGCGCCGCCAAATGACCGCACCGCGGTCACAAGACCGCGGCGGCCATTCTAACATTTCCTCTGGGCCGGCGGGCGCTCTCCAAAAGAGCGCCCGCCGGCCCAGAGGAAATGCCCCTGCAACGAGGACGCCGGCTCAGAATTGAGCCGGCGTAGTTGCAGGGGTGCGACGGGTGCAGTTGCACCTGTTGCGTATTTCAGTGTCTGCATGGCAGACACTGAAATACTTTGCGGGGCCCTCTTACGGGGGCCCCTGCAGTGCCCATGCCAAGGGCATGGGCACTGCAGGGGCCCCCAGGGGCCCCGCGGCACCCCCTACCGCCATCCTGTTCCTGGCGGGAGACCCGCCAGGAACAGGATGGCGGTAGGGGGTGTCAGAATCCCCATGGCTGCGGAGCGTGCTCCGCAGCCATGGAGGATTCCCCCGAGCAGCGGAAAGTCGGCGGGAGACCGCTGACTTTCCGCTTCTGACCGCGGCTGAACCGCCGCGGTCAGAATGCTCGTGGGAGCACCGCCAGCCTGTTGGCGGTGCTCCCGTGGTCGGTGGCCCTGGCGGCCACTGGCCGCCAGGGTCAGAATGACCCCCTAAGTGGTACTGTAGTAGCTTCACACGTCTCCTAGTTCAGCCTAAGCTGCTCTGCTAAGCTACCATTATCTATCAGCCTAAGCTGCTAGACACCCTATACACTAATAAGGGATAACTGGGCCTGGTGCAAGGTGCAAGTACCCCTTGGTACTCACTACAAGCCAGTCCAGCCTCCTACACCTACCGCCATGGTTTTCATGGCCGTAAGTTTGGCACGAAAACCATGGTAGTAGACCGGGTCGTAATCCCAAGGGTGGGATTGTGGCGGCCGCTGGGCTGTAGACCAAAGTCATTAGCCCAGTGGCCGTTACTACCCTGGCGGTCGGTGTGTAAAAGTGGCGGTCTTGGATGGCGGTTACCGCCAGGGTCGAACTCCCATTTTTTTTACCTGCTTTAACACGGACCGCCAGGGTTGTAATGAGGGCCAAAGTGTCTTAAGTCTTTTTAAAGCAAACAAAGTCTCTTTCAAGCACGAAGTACCTGGTTTGCGTGAAAAATCTCCGCAAAGGGCCTCAGAAGAGGAGAAGTGTGGAAACAAAGGGGGGTGCGTCAATTTCTTGGGCCGCACACGGCGATGTGTCGTTTAGTTTCCACCCAGGGACGGCTATGCGCCGATTTCCGGCGCTCGCTCGCGGATCCTCTTCGGGTTGTGGGGTGTTCAGATGCCCCGGGATCTGTGCGTGGAATCCTGGGCTTGCGGAGCGAAGTCACAAGCACTGTGTCGATCCGGTGGGTGTTGCGGGGAATTTTCTCCTGCATGGCCCGTGCATCGTCCATTTCCCCTCTGGAAGTTGGGCTGCGTCGTCCCAGGTCAGCTGTGTGTCGATCCTGTGGGCCGTGCGTCGAAGTTCCGGTCGCAATGCAGGCGCCGCGTTGATCTTCTCCTTGCGAAGTCGCGCTGCGTCGTTCCGGTTTGGAGTGCGGTGAATTTCTCACCGCGGGGCAGGCTGTGCGTCGGTTTGAGCAAGCGGTGCATCGAATTTTCTCCACACAAGGAGTCCACTTGCAAGAGAGAAGCTTTTTTGGTCCTGAGACTTCAGGGAAAAGGAGGCAAGCTCTATCCAAGCCCTTGGAGGGCACCTCTTTACCATAGCCAGAGAGCAGCAAGGCCAACAGCAAGGCAGCAGTCTTTCACAGAAAGTAGTCAGGTGAGTCCTTTGGGCAGCCAAGCAGTTCTTCCTGGCAGGATGCAGGTTCTGGAAGTGTCTGTGAGGTAGAGTGTCTACCCCTAGAAGTGTCTGTAAGGTAGAGTGTCTACCCCAAGAAGTGTCTGAGTTGGAAGGGGCAGAGGCCCTGTTTATATACACAAATGCGCCTTTGAAGTGGGGAAGACTTCCAAGAGTGGCTTAGAAGTGCACAGGTTCCCTTTCAGTTTAATCCTGTCTGCCATGGCCCCAGGAGGGGGTGTGGCAGTCCTTTGTGTGAGAGCAGGCCCTCCACCCTCCCAGCCCAGGAAGACCCATTCAAAATGCAGTTGTATGCAAGTGAGGCTGAGTATCGTGTGTTTGGGGTGTGTCAGAGTGAATGCACAAGGAGCTGTCAACTAAACCCAGAGAGACATGGATTGTAAGGCACAGAAAGCTTTAAGTGCAGAGAAATGCTCACTGTAGGAAGTTGGCTCTGTATATACTATTTCAAAGTAAGAAATAGTGTGCACAGAGTCCAAGTGTTCCCCTTACAGGTAAGATAGTGGCAAAAAGAGATAATTCTAATGCTTTATTTTGTGGTAGTGTGGTCGAGCAGTAGGCTTATCAGAGGGGAGTGTTAAGCATTTGTTGTACACACACAGGCAATACATGAGGAACACACACTCAAAGATGTACTCCAGGCCAATAGGTTTTTATATAGAAAAATATATTTTCTTAGTTTATTTGAAGAACCATAGGTTCAAGATTTACAAGTAATACTTCAAATGAAAGGTATTTCACTCAGGTATTCTAGTAACTTTGAATAATCACAATAGCATGTACAGTTTTGACAAAAATGGCAATAAGCTATTTTAAAAGTGGACACTGCAAAAATCAACAGTTCCTGGGGGAGGTAAGTAAATGTTAAGTTCACAGGTAAGTAAAACACTTACAGGGTTCAAAGTTAAGTCCAAGGTAGCCCACCGTTGGGGGTTCAAGGCAACCCCAAAGTTACCACACCAGCAGCTCAGGGCTGGTCAGGTGCAGAGGTCAAAAAGGTGCCCAAAGCACCTAGGCTTCAATGGAGAACAGGGGTGCCCCGGTTCCAGTCTGCCAGCAGGTAAGTACCCGCGTCCTCGGAGGGCAGACCAGGGGGGTTTTGTAGGGCACCGGGGGGGACACAAGCAGGCACAGAAAGTACACCCTCAGCGGCACAGGGGCGGCCGGTGCAGAGTGCAAACAGGTGTCGGGTTTTGTATTGAAAGCAATGGGGAAACCCGGGGGTCTCTTCAATGATGCAGGCAGGCACAGGGGGGGCTCCTCAGGGTAGCCACCACTTGGGCTAGGCAGAGGGTCGCCTGGGGGTCGCTCCTGCACTGGAGTTCGGTTCCTTCAGGTCCTGGGGGCTGCGGGTGCAGTGTTGGTTCCAGGCGTCGGGTCCCTTGATACAGGCAGTCGCGGTCAGGGGGAGCCTCTGGATTTCCTCTGCTGGCGTCGCTGTGGGGGGTCAGGGGGGTCAAATCTGGCTACTCATGGGCTCGCAGTCCCCGGGGAGTCCTCACTGTAGGGTTGGTTTTCCGCAGGTTGAGCCGGGGGCGTCGGGTGCAGAGAAGAAATTCTCAAGCTTCCGGCGGGAAACGTGAAGTCCTTGAAGTTGCTTATTTGTTGCAAGAAAGTTGCAGATGGTTGAACAGAGCCGCTGTTCACTGGAGTTTCTTGGTCCTTGGGTGCAGGGCAGTCCTCTGAGGCTTAAGAGGTCGCTGGTCCCTGTTGGATGCGTCGCTGTTGCAGTTTTCGTCGAAGTTGGGAGACGGGCCTGTAGGGCTAGTGCCAAAGCAGTTGTCCTCTCCGTCTTCACTGCAGGGCTTCAGGTCAGCAGTCCTTCTTCTTCTTAAGGTTGCAGGAATGTAGTTTTCTAAGTTCTGGGGGCTCCTAAATACTGAATTTAGGGGTGTGTTTAGGTCTGGGAGGGCAGTAGCCAATGGCTACTGTCCTTGAGGGTGGCTACACCCTCTTTGTGCCTCCTCCCTGAGGGGGGCACATCTCTAATCCTATTAGGGGAATCCTCCATCCACAAGATGGAGGATTTTTTAAAGTAAGAGTCACCTCAGCTCAGGACACCTTAGGGGCTGCCCTGACTGGTGGGTGACTCCTCCTTGTTTTTCTAATTATCTACTCCAGCCTTGCCGCCAAAAGTGGGGGCAGTGGGCCGAGGGGCGGGCATCTCCACTAGCTAGGATGTCCTGTGGTGCTGTAACAAAGGGGGTGAGCCTTTGAGGCTCACCGCCAGGTGTTACAGTTCCTGCAGGGGGAAGTGAGAAGCACCTCCACCCAGTACAGGCTTTGTTCCAGGCTTTGTTCCCGAGACAGAGGCCCTCTCCCCATGTGGCCAGCAACAACTCTGGTGCGTGGCAGGGTGGCAAAAACTAGTCAGCCTACACTGGAAGTCAGGTATGTTTTCAGGGGGCATCTCTAAAATGCCCTCTGGGTGTATTTTACAATAAATTGCATACTGGCATCAGTGTGCATTTATTGTGCTGAGAAGTTTGATACCAAACTTCCCAGTTTTCAGTGTAGCCATTATGGTGCTGTGGAGTTCGTGTTTGACAAACTCCCAGACCATATACTCTTATGGCTACCCTGCACTTACAATGTCTAAGGTTTGGCTTAGACACTGTAGAGGCATAGTGCTCATGCACTTATGCCCTCACCTGTGGTATAGTGCACCCTGCCTTAGGGCTGTAAGGCCTGCTAGAGGGGTGACTTACCTATGCCACAGGCAGTGTGAGGTTGGCATGGCAATCTGAGGGGAGTGCTATGTCGACTTAGTCATTTTCTCCCCACCGGTACACACAAGCTGTGAAGCAGTGTACATGTGCTGAGTGAGGGGTCCCTATGGTGGCATAAGACATGCTGCAGCCCTTAGAAACCTTCCCTGGCATCAGGGCCCTGGGTACCAGGGGTACCAGTTACAAGGGACTTACCTGAGTGCCAGGGTTGTGCCAATTGTGGAGACAAAGGTACAGTTTAGGGAAAGAACACTGGTGCTGGGGCCTGGTTAGCAGGGTCCCAGCACACTTTCAAATCATAACTTAGCATCAGCAAAGGCAAAATGTCAGGGGGTAACCATCCCAAGGAGGCATTTCCTTACTCACTTTGTAAAAGTGGCATTTCAAAAATTGTAATATTAAATCCAGCTTCGCCAGTCAACAGGATTTTATATTACCATTCTGGCCATACTAAACATGACCTTCCTACCTCTTTCAGATCAGCAGCTACCACTCAAACAATGCATGAGGGCAGCCCCAATGTTAGCCTATGAATGGAGCAGGCCTCACATCAGTGTAAAAACTAATTTGGGAGTTTTACACTACCAGGGCATGTAAACTACATAGGTACATGTCGTGCCTTTTGCCTACACAATACCCTGCCTTATGGGTTACCTAGGGCATACTTTAGAGGTGTCTTATATGTAGAAAAGGGGGAGTATAAGGCTAGGCAAGTACTTTTGAATGCCAAGTCGGATTGGCAGTGAAACTGCACACACAGGCCTTGCAATGGCAAGCCTGAGACAAGGTTAAGGGGCTACTTAAGTGGGTGGCACAACCAGTGCATATTGCTTCTAGTGACAGTATGGTGGGACTGTTTTTGTATTTCACTCTCCTCGTCACATTCTTGCTTTCATTTTGTTTTATCATCCCAGTTATTGCAGTATATACCATTTTCTCTAAGATGCACTTAATTCAACAAATCCTTGTTGAACTCTATTCTGCCTCTGTTAGTTACACTAGTCTCACACAGGCAAGGACAGAGAGAAGGGGACGAGATCTGATCAACCACAATTCCCCTGAGGAGGCTTTCTTCTCATGCACCCGGTTGCCACAATCATCCCTGCTCTTGGGTGGAGATGAGGCGCTGCTAGTTAGCTGTAAAACCCAGATTAGGACGACAGGCGTCACATGATGTGGAATTGTGCTAAGTACCCCACAATCTGTGCAATTCTGCCACACAAATCCAGTAACCTCATTAGGATAATGAGAACCTACGCGACATCATGTGCCATTTATTTTATTGCATCTGAAATTTCGGTGTCAGATAGGGGTGCTTTGAAATCGGCCTGTTGTGACGCCTGGAGGTGTGATAGATATATGTTTTTTAGAAACGATCCAATTTGAGCTACATCTACCGGTCTCAGGGCTGCATACAGTTTGGTGTGGTAAGAACAAAAAGCATCATTGATGGCTTCTCGGATGTTGTGTATTGCACCCATCTCACCGCAATTAGCAGTGATAGTGACCCAGGGAGAGTCAGAACACAGGAGCCAGGCCAGCATCCTTCTGCCCTTGTCACCTTCCATAAGCTTCATTGTCAGATAATCATTATAATCCAGTTTGCCCAAATGGGTTAGGGTAGTTTTATGGGAAGTCATGCTTGCCCCAAGGGAACGGGGTCTTTCCTCTCATCTGGTAACATCTGCATGTATCTCTGGATGTCCGTTTCCAGGGACTGGAGCTCCAGGGACAGCACAAGTTAGGTACCATAGACCGTTCTCCATGGCGTGACCATGGAGAACCACTTTAAATGCGTCCCACTCGAGGTGCCTTCATTTTCATTAACATATTTGGTAATGTGTTCCGATAGGGTAGCGCAGAAGGCTCTGGGTTTCTGCGGGGATCCTCCAAATCGGTATATGGGAGAGACCCCAGCCTCATGAAAGTTGGAGTAGTAATGGGCAGTCGTCAGAAGAAGTGCATCCCAGATAATCAGCACAGGGGTGACCTGCAGTCAGTGCCTCTGTATTGCAGTAAAAAAAGATCAATCCTAGTGTGTAAATCGTTTAACCCAGAGTTATAAGCATATTCACAAGATGTGGGGTATAGACTGTGCTAAGTTTCTAGGATCTGTGTGTGGGAAGCCCAGTGCTTCAAGTGATGGATAAGCGCTTCAGAATGATCCCCTGGTATTCGCGGGTGTGAGCAGTCTAGGTCTAGATGCTCCTTCCCAGTAGCACATTATGTATCAGAGCAGGGGTGAGGGATCGCAGGAAAAGGCCTTGGTTGGGGTTGAGAGCATATTAGGAAGCTAGTGTCACAGGGGAGCCATCTAGGACTCCCTACAGAATAACATATCTCCCTTCTGGATCTATGTTACTGTGCAGCACCTCCAGCGGTACCTCTGGTGCTACCCATATTAGGGCGCCTCTGGTGTAGAAGGAGTTATTAGTCCCCAATAGCATGCCTCACCATCGTCTATGCATATTCTTGAGTTCCGGGGCACTGAGTTGGGTCTCTTGGAGTAATGCAGCCTTAATTTTGCACCTACATGAATATTGGTGCGCACTGTAATGTTTCACATTTCCAGCTAGCACCCTTACATTTCAGGTCAATAACAGGTATTGTGACACAGAAATGCCACCTAGTGTAACCATTTAACATGCAGTAGAGGAGAGAATGCAACATCTCTGGCAGCCCACCACTGTTCCCCCCATCCAACTCGACCACCCCCTGTGGCCCACGGACCACACGCCCATATAAACATTGTAATAGGAACAAAAAGGAAAGAAAAAGAGAAAACAGTGCTAAATACTAGAAATAGGGTCTTTGGTTAGCAGTCAGGTTACCCCCTGTCCAAGCAAGGACCCTCACTCTAGTCAGGGTAAAAAAGAGAATCACCCTCAACTAACCCCTGTTTACCCCCTTGGTAGCTTGGCTCGAGCAGTATGCTTAACTTCAGAGTGCTAAGTGTAAAGTATTTGTACCAACACACACAGGCCCTCATTCGGACCTTGGCGGGCGGCGGAGGCCGCCCGCCAAAGTCCCGCCGTCAAAATACCATACCGCGGTCGCAAGACCGCGGCGGGTATTTTGACTTTTCCCCTGGGCTGGCGGGCGGCCGCCAAAAGGCCGCCTGCCAGCCCAGGGGAAAAATCCCTTCCCACGATGACGCCGGCTCGGAATCGAGCCGGCGGAGTGGGAAGGTGCGACGGGTGCAGTTGCACCCGTCGCGTATTTCACTGTCTGCTAAGCAGACAGTGAAATACTATTTGGGGCCTTCTTACGGGGGCCCCTGCAGTGCCCATGCCATTGGCATGGGCACTGCAGGGGCCCCCAGGGGCCCCGCGACACCCCCTACCGCCATCCTGTTCCTGGTGGGCGAACCGCAGCATGCTGCGCCACCTTGGAGGATTCATTTGGGCAGCGGGAAACTGGCGGGAGACCGCCAGTTTTCCCGGTCCGACCGCGGTGTTACCGCCGCAGTCGGAATGCCCAAGGGAGCACCGCCAGCCTGTCGGCGGTGCTCCCGCCCCCGTTGGCCCTGGCGGTGCGACACCGCCAGGGTCAAAATGAGGGCCACAGTAACTTAATGAAAACACTTCAAAATGGCACAACACAGGTTTAGTAAAATAGAGAACATTTATCTACTCAAAACAAGACCAAAACGACAAAAATCCACAATACACAAGTCAAGTTATTAATTAAAAAGCAAAAAGAATCTTCATGTAGTTTTAAACACACACTAACACAGTTAGCGTGAAAATGTACCTTGGGTGCGTCAAAAATAACCCTGCACAGGCGAGTGTGTGTCAAAAAGGGCTTGCGATGCGTTGATTTCACTCACGAGCGTGACCTTGCGTCGTTTCTCCTTTCGTTGGGTTGGGCGCGTCGTTTCTTCTCTCTGCAGGAGAGCGTTGCGTCGATCCGGTCTGCACTCTCCGGTCCGGGCAGGCCTTGCTTTGTTTTTACACGCCCTAGCAGTGTTTGCGTTGGAAATCCAGCCGCACGATGATCCGAAAACCACGCAGGGCTGGTTGCGATCTCACTAGCCTCCATCAGCGATGCTGCATGTTGTTTCTCCAGCTCCGTGCATCGATTCTTCAGTCACGTTGTAGGCTAGCGTCGATTTTCAGCTGCGAAGCCGGCGGCGCGTCGATTTCCCAGCCGCAGATCGGAGTTGCGTGGATTTCTTCCTCTTAGGCTGCCAGCTTCTCCTTTCAGGGTCCCAGGAACTGGATGGGCACCACTGGGCAGAGTAGGAGTCTCTCCAGGTGCTGGCAGAGAGAAGTCTTTGCTGTCCTTGAGACTTCAAACAACAGGAGGCAAGCTCTAAATCAAGCCATTGGAGATCTTCATAAGGTGAAAGGCACACAAAGTCCAGTCTTTGCCCCCTTACTCTGGCTGAAGCAGCAACTGCAGGATAGCTCCACAAAGCAAAGTTACAGGCAGGGCAGCTCTTCTTCCTCAACTCTTCAGTTCTTCTCTAGGCAGAGGTTCCTCTTGGTTTCCAGAAGTGTTCTAAAGTCTGTGGTTTTGGGTGCCCTTCTTATACCCATTTTGCCCTTTGAAGTAGGCCTACTTCAAAGCAAAGTCTCTCTTGAATGTGAAATCCCGCCTTGCCCAGGCCAGACCCTAGACACTCACCAGAGGGTTGGAGACTGCATTGTGTGAGGGCAGGCACAGCCCTTTCAGGTATAAGTGACCACTCCTCCCTCCCTCCTAGCACAGATGGCTCATCAGGAAATGCAGACTACACCCCAGCTCCCTATGTGTCACTGTCTACTGTGAGGTGCAACCAACCTGTAAGGAAATGCCTCCTTGGCATGGTTACCCCCTGACTTTTTGCTTTTGCTGATGGCAAGTTATGATTTGAAAGTGTGCTGAGGCCTGCTAACCAGGCCCCAGCACCAGTGTTCTTTCCCTAAAACTGTACCTTTGTTTCCACAATTGGCACACCCTGGCATCCAGGTAAGTCCCTTGTAACTGGTACCCCTGGTTCCAAGGGCCCTGATGCCAGCGAAGGTCTCTAAGGGCTGCAGCATGTCTTATGCCACCCTGGGGACCCCTCACTCAGTACCGACACACTGCTTGCCAGCCTGTGTGTGCTGGTAGGGAGAAAATGCCGAAGTCAACATGGCACTCCCCTCAGGGTGCCATGCCAAACTCTCACTGCCTATGGCATAGATAAGTCACCCCTGTAGCAGGCCTTACAGCCCTAAGGCAGGGTGCACTATACCATAGGTGAGGGCATAGGTTCATGAGCACTATGCCCCTACAGTGTCTAAGCAAAACCTTAGACATTGTAAGTGCAGGGTAGCCATAAGAGTATATGGTCTGGGAGTCTGTCATACACGAACTCCACAGCACCATAATGGCTACACTGAAAACTGGAAAGTTTGGTATCAAACTTCTCAGCACAATAAATGCACACTGATGCCAGTGTACATTTTATTGTGAAATACACCCCAGAGGCCATCTTAGAGATGCCCCCTGAAAACATACCCAACTTCCAGTGTGGGCTGACTAGTTTTGCCAGCCTGCCACACACCAGACATGTTGCTGACCACATGGGGAGAGTGCCTTTGTCATTCTGTGGCCAGGAACAAAGGCTGTACTGGGTGGAGGTGCTTCACACCTCCCCCTTCAGGAACTGTTACACCTAGCGGTGAGCCTCAAAGGCTCATCCCTTTTATTACAGCGCCCCAGGGCATCCCAGCTAGTGGAGATGCCCACCCCTCCAGCCACTGCCCCCACTTTTGGCAGCAAGGCTGGAGGAGATAATGAGAAAAACAAGGAGTAGTCACCCACCAGTCAGGACAGCCCCTAAGGTGTCCTGAGCTGAGGTGATCCATGCCTTTAGAAATCCTCCATCTTGAGTTTGGAGGATTCCCCCAATAGGATTAGGGATGTGCCCAACTCCCCACCGGGAGGAGGCACAAAGAGGGTGTAGCCACCCTCAAGGACAGTAGCCATTGGCTACTGCCTTCCCAGACCTAAACGCACCCCTAAATTCAATATTTAGTGGCACCCCAGATCCCAGGAAATCAGATTTGTGCAACCTGAAGAAACAAGAGGGACTGCTGACCTACAAGCCTGCAGAGAAGGAGTAAGGCGCCAACTGCTTTGGCCCCAGCCCTACCGGCCTCTCTCCAACTTCGAAAACCTGCAACCAGCGATGCATCCGACAGGAACCAGCAAGCTCTGAAGCCTCAGTGGACTGCCCTGGATTAAAGGACCAAGGAACTCCTGTGAACAGCGGCCCTGTTCAAAACCAGCTACTTCTTTGCAACAAAGAAGCAACTTTCAAAGACTGCACATTTCCCGCTGGAAGCGTCAGACTTCACACTCTGCACCCGATGCCCCCGGCTCGAGATTAAAAAAACCAACACCTCAGGGAGGACTCCCCAGTGACTACGAGACCATGAGTAACCAGAGACGACCCCCCCGAGCCCCAACAGCGACACCTCAGAGAGAATCCAGAGGCTCCTCCTGACCGCGACTGCCTGTAACAAGGGACCAACACTGCCTGGAACCAACACTGCATCCGCAGCCCCCAGGACCTGAAGGAACCAAACCTCATTGCGGTAGTGACCCCCAGGCGACCCTCTACCTTGCCCAGGTGGTGGCTGTCCCGAGAAGCCCCCCCTGTGCCTGCCTGCACCGCTAGAGTGACCCCCAGGTCCGTCCTTTGTTTCCTACCTGAAACCCGACGCCTGCTTTGCACACTGCACCCGCCGCCCCTGTGCGCTCTGAGGGTGTCTAATGTGTGCCTACTTGTGTCCCCCGCAGTGCTCTACAAAACCCCCCTGGTCTGCCCTCCCCCTGAGGACGCAGGTACTGACCTACTGGCAGACTGGAACCCGAGCACCCCTGTTCTCCATAGGCGCCTATGTATTTTGGGCACCTATTTGACCTCTGCACCTGACCGGCCCTGAGCTGCTGGTGTGGTAACTTTGGGATGGCCTTGAACCCCCAACGGTGGGCTGCCTATGCACCAGAACTGAGACTTGTAAGTGTTTTACTTACCTCCTAAACTAACCTTTACTTACCTCCCCCAGGAATTGTTGATTTTTGCACTATGTCCACCTTGAAAATAGCTTCTTGCCATTTTTACAGAGACTGTATATGATATTGCTTTTATTCAAAGTTCCTAAAGTATCTAAGTGAAGTACCTTGCATGTAAAGTGTTTACTGTAAATCTTGAAACTGCGGTTCTTAAAATAAATTAGGAAAATATTATTTTCTGTATTTTAAAACTATTGGCCTGGAGTAAGTCTTTGATTGTGTGTTCCTCATTTATTGCCTGTGTGTGTACAACAAATGCTTAACACTGTCCTCTGATAAGCCTACTGCTCGACCACACTACCACAAAATAGAGCATCAGAATTATCTAATTTTGCCACCATCTTACCTCTAAGAGGAACCCTTGGACTCTGTGCACACTATTTCTTACTTTGAACTAGTATATACAGAGCCAACTTCCTACAGGAGCACTTGCACTTTAGCACTGGTTAGCAGTGGTAAAGTGCCCAGAATAACAAAAACAGCTAAATCAGAGTCCAGCACACATCAATAACCTGGGAAACAGAGGCAAAAACGGGTGTCCGGCCAATAGCACTGTGTTGCTACAAATAACACAGCATTAAACCAGCCATGTATTGTGTATCTGTCCGCAGCTGGGGAAGTGACAAAATGACAGCAACAGTAACTTTATGTATAGAACATGCAGCCTTTGGCCAATGCACCAGTGGTATGTTGGCCCTCCACACTGCAGAGTATGGTGCACATAAGGACATAAAGTAAGGCAGGCCAACCCAAGTGCGTGTGCACGCCTATATCACTTCCTTGGCCATTTGAGGAGTCACTACAGCGCCTCCTCTAAGCAGTGCATCTACTACAGTTAGTCCAGTTTCCGGTATCTCACTCTCGTCACTCCCTGCAACCAAACAAGCACGGGAGGGAGTGGCCGTGTGTTGCCCCACCTTCACAACCACCTGTGCCCTTTTGTTTGCTACTTGTTCCTTCGGTGGACCGATGTGTATTACGGGGTTTGTGGCATCTTTGCACCTTCCAATCTGTGGGCGTGACTGAGGTATCCGCCGGTGCGGCTGTGATGCCCTTGCGTTCCAGCCAGGACCATACTTTCTCCAAGCTGGGGCAGAAGGCTGCTCTGTCACCCTGCATGATCGTGAGTGATGCAGGGAATTGGAGGGCATATTTGATGCCATGCTTATGGAGGCACTGTTTTACAGCCAGAAAAGAGGACCTTTGTCCCTGCACTTTCAGGGTGTGGTGTGGTAAAATATTAGCTAGAGAGTTCTCCGCCTTCCACGGACCTCTGGCACGGGTAATCTGGAAAATATGATCCCCATCTCTGCAATTAAACAAGTGGGCGATGACCGGGAGCAGCCTGCCCAGCACCCTATGCTCGATAGAGAAGAAAGCGGAGTGTTTGCCCTGCAAGATTGTGGCCAAGAACCAGTCTTTGTCATACAGTTCCGTGCTGGGGCTATCTACATGCTCCGGAAGGCCCACTATCTGTACACTATTGTGACGGGATCTGCCCTCCTTTTCGTCGACACGTCATCGAAGATATGCTACTTTTTCCTGCAGGGCCTTGATGTGTGCCCTAGTGCTGGAGATCAATGGACCAAGGGATGTTAAAGCAGATTCTACTGACTAAACTTGTTCCTTCAGCTTCCCGTGATCCTGTCTCATGAGGCCCGTGCCAAACTGCAGGGTGTCTATCTTTGGTTCTAGGATAGATTTGATTTCCAGCATGGCAGTGAAGATCTCATTGAATCTGCATGAGTGTGCTGCTAACACGTTCCCCAGTGTCTCGTCCAGAGGGCGCAGTCTCTCCCCCTCCATGTTGCCTCTTTTGGCGCCAGGCACTGCCGCCGTCATTCTATCTTGCTTGGGACGACCCATGGTATCAGTTCTCAGCTCCAAAGGGCAATGCCTTCAAAAGGATTCTGTTCCCAACGCATTGGACACACATAGTAATGCGCAACCCAGCATGAAACTTAGGAGTCTTAAGCCAGGGAGAAGAAGGGACGCTTGAGCACCCGGATCCCACACAATATTACTCAAGGAAAGCTCTCACGCTCCAGCCCCGCTGAAGTGTCCCAAAAGGCCCCGGTGCACATATCCAATGAAGGAGGCAGAAGGCAGAGGCACAACAATAGTGTATGATGTCTTGCTAGTCTTTGGCCGTAGTCTTAGAGCGCCAGTACTGGCCTGCAAGTTTATGGAGGAGGGAAGGACCTCCTCCTGGTGCCATCAAATTACCAATAATTTCGTCTTGGGGACTCCAGCTATTGTAGATGCCGTGAGCGGTCAAGTGCAGAGGTGGCCACCATAATTCTCCAATGCAGGGTGAAAGAAGAGAGAGCCCATGGAGGGGGGCATGATGGCAGCAGGTGTCCTGGTTCTCCTTTGGGGGGGGAGAGTCCACAGGTGTAAATGCAGGGCCCACATGTGGGTCACTCACCCATATGAGATCAGCAGATTAAGTAGTGCGCATTGGCCTCAGTTGAGTCCTCGTGTTGTGTTGGGACGAGGAGGTGGTTGCAACAGCGATCCACTCAGCGCCTGGTTCACAACAGCCGACACAGCCAGGTGCAAACTTGATGCCTCATGCTGGCAAGCCACACCAGCAGTGTGGATGCAGTATGGGGGGGGATCCTCTCTTCTGTGGGTTCCGGAAGAGATGCGCAGCCATCCTGATGTGCTGCGTTGCAGCTCGGGAAGACCACTCTTGTTAAGCCTGTGTCCCTACACCTTGGGCCTCAGGTCACGTCTCTTGGTCACCGAGTCCCTGCAGCTTTAGGGAATGCAGCAGACAGAGCAGAAGTGGCTGTAACCTGCCAGCACAAACCAGGGGTCTCCAACAACCATGCAGGTAGCCGGGGGCTGCTGTGATGTTGCAGGATTTTTTTGGAGGCTGAGGGTCACAGAGCTTTCAATCCTGGGATTTTGTGTCAGCTGCCATGTGTATAATGGGCCGGAACAGATCTGCATGTTCCACTGCATGGCATTGTGGGAGTTTGAGAGTCAGTTTCATACTTGTGCACTGCATCCTCCCTGCCTCTTTGATTTTTCAGTGGTCAGTCTGAGCACCTTTTTTAACTTCTTGTAGCTGGAAACAGTGGTAATGTTGCAGAATGGCACCTCGTTTGATTCTCTGTGTTTAATCTTGAAAATCAGATTTAACACATTGTAAAAGCAGAGTTATGGTAAATGATGTCTTATATGTTACGTTATGTTATATTGATGTTTATAGCATCTATTCACCTGTGAGAGTATCCTGGCACTAAGCAGGTGTGTGGTGCTGGCCTCGAGGGGCTTTACTCGAAGAAATAGGTCGTCATCTTGTTGTGGAATTCAAGAAGTGATAAGGAGGCTGTAATGTGAAGTGAGAGGTTGATTATGGCTTTAGGAGTGATGTATGAGAATGCACAACCTCCTGCTCTACTTTTGTACATGTGTAGTATGTGTGCGAATGAGATCCCGGCACAGTGGAGGTGCCTGGTGTGTTGGTGGAACAACACCCGGCTGTTCAGGTAGGCAGCACCTATGTTGTGTAGTGCTCTGTATGTGTGAGTAAGGAGCTTGAACTGTGGGCACTTATGTATCAGGAGCCATGCTAATACATCTATACATTGTAGAACGGTTGCTAACTTAAATTACAAGAAAAAGCAGAAAACTGTTTTCATAGTGGATAGGCAGTGCTGTAGTAGCAAAACATTATTTTGTTTGGAACCCCGAATATCTTTGCACTGTTCTTGGTGAGATAATGTAATATGCTTATGTTAGACCTGACATGCCTTAGGGTGGTCACCCCTAACTTTTTGCCTGCCTCCCTCCACTTTTTGGACCCTGTTTTGCTGGCTTTTAGACTCTGCGCACTTTACCACTGCTAACCAGTGCTAAAGTGCATATGCTCTCTTCCTTTTTAAACATGGTAACTCTGGCTCAGACCTGATTGGACTATTTAATCTACTTATAAGTCCCTAGTAATGTGCACTACATGTGCCTAGGGCCTGTAGATTAAATGCTACTAGTAAACCTGCAGCACTGGTTGTGCCACCCACTTAAGTAGCCCCCTTAACCTTATCTCAGGCTACTCCCAGGAATTTATTGTTCAGACAGACGCTTCAGAGCATGGCATAGGGGCTGTTCTAGCACAGCTGAATGAGGAGGGCTCAGACCTACCAGTAGTCTTTATTAGCAGAAGACTATTACCATGGGAACAAAGGTGGAGTGCTATTGAGAGAGAAGCATTTGCTGTGGTCTGGGCACTGAAGAAGCTAAGACCCTACCTGTTTGGGACTCACTTCTGAGTTCAGACAGACCACAGGCCCCTCAGATGGCTCATGCAGATGAGGGGTGAGAATCCAAAACTCTTGAGATGGTCCATTTCCCTACAGGGGATGGACTTTACGGTGGAGCATCGCCCAGGGGCTGACCACAACAATGCTGATGGTCTCTCCAGATACTTCCGCCTTAGCGATGAGAGCTCCCAGGAGGTCGGGTAGCTCTCCCCGCTTTCAGCTGGGGGGGACACATGTTAGACCTGACATGCCTTAGGGTGGTCACCCCTAACTTTTTGCCTGCCTCCCTCCACTTTTTGGACCCTGTTTTGCTGGCTTTTAGACTCTGCGCACTTTACCACTGCTAACCAGTGCTAAAGTGCATATGCTCTCTTCCTTTTTAAACATGGTAACTCTGGCTCAGACCTGAGTGGACTATTTAATCTACTTATAAGTCCCTAGTAATGTGCACTACATGTGCCTAGGGCCTGTAGATTAAATGCTACTAGTAAACCTGCAGCACTGGTTGTGCCACCCACTTAAGTAGCCCCCTTAACCTTATCTCAGGCTTGCCATTGCAAGGCCTGTGTGTGCAGTTTCACTGCCACCTCGACTTGGCATTTAAAAGTACTTGCCAAGCCTAGAACTCCCCTTTTTCTACATATAAGTCACCCTTAATGTGGGCCCTAGGTAACCCCTAGGGCAGGGTGCTGTGTAGGTAAAAGGCAGGACATGTACTTGTGTAGGTTTATGTCCTGGTAGTGTAAAACTCCTAAATTCGTTTTTACACTACTGTGAGGCCTGCTCCCTTCATAGGCTAACATTGGGGCTGCCCTCATACACTGTTGAAGTGGCAGCTGCTGATCAGAAAGGAGCAGGAAGGTCATATTTAGTATGGCCAGAATGGTAATACAAAATCCTGCTGACTGGTGAAGTCGGATTTAATATTACTATTCTAGAAATGCCATTTTTAGAAAGTGAGCATTTCTTTGCACTTAAATCTTTCTGTGCCTTACAATCCACGTCCGACTGGGCTTGGTTGACAGCTCCTTGTGCATTCACTCAGACACACCCCAAACACAGGGTACTCAGCCTCACTTGCATACATCTGCATTTTGAATGGGTCTTCCTGGGCTGGGAGGGTGGAGGGCCTGCTCTCACACAAAGGACTGCCACACCCCCTACTGGGACCCTGGCAGACAGGATTGAACTGAAAGGGGACCTGGTGCACTTCTTAGCCACTCTTTGAAGTCTCCCCCACTTCAAAGGCACATTTGGGTATAAAACAGGGCCTCTGCCCTACCTCATCAGACACTTGCTGGAGAAGAAACCTGAACCAGAAACTACATCCTGCCAAGAAGAACTGCCTGACTGCTCAAAGGACTCACCTGTCTGCTTTCTACAAAGGCCTGCTGCCTTGCTGTTGCCCTGCTGCCTTGCTGAACTCTTGTCTGGCTGTGAAAGTGCTCTACAAGGGCTTGGATAGAGCTTGCCTCCTGTTCCTTGAAGTCTCAGGACCAAAAAGACTTCCCTCTTTTACTTGGACTTCTCCGTGCGCCGAAAATTTCGACGCACAGCTTGTTTCGCGGCGAGAAAAACGCCGCACTCCGACGCTGATCGACGCGACTCTCTTGGGACGATCGAAGATCCGACGCACGGCCTCGCAAGGACAACGCCGCCCGACCTCTAGAGGAGAAATCGACGCGACGCCTGCCGTGAGATCGTAATTTCAATGTGCAGCCCCGCAGATCGAAGTCTAGAGGAGAAATCGACGCGACGCCTGCTGTGAGATCGTAATTTTGACGCGCAGCCCAGCAGACCGACGCGCAGCCGGAGAACAAGCAGGAAAATCCACGCACAGACCTGGGACATCTGGTAATCCCCGCGATCCACAGAAAGAGACTGTCCGCGTGCCGGAAAACGACGCCGACTTCCCCGCGTGGAAAATAACGACGCAAGTCCGTGTGTGCTGGGGAGAAATCGACGCACACACCCTTTTTCCACGCACCTCTTCTCTTGTGGCCCTCTGAGGAGATTTTTCCACTCCCAACCAGGTACTTGTGCTTGAAAGAGACTTTGTTTATATTCTAAAGACTTAAGACACTTTATATCACTTTTCCGTGATATTTCTACAATTTTCCATTGCAACCTTATTCTTTTTGACCTACAATTATTCTGATAAATATTATATATTTTTCTAAACACTGTGTGGTGTATTTTTGTGGTGCTATATGGTGGTATTGTATGATTTATTTCACAAATACTTTACACATTGCCTTCTAAGTTAAGCCTGACTGCTCGTGCCAAGCTACCAGAGGGTGAGCACAGGATAATCTTGGATTGTGTGTGACTTACCCTGACTAGAGTGAGGGCTTTTGCTTGGACAGGGGGTAACCTGACTGCCAACCAAAAACCCCATTTCTAACATTGGTGATCAGCGGTGAGGATAGGACTTGTATTTGTGCAGTGACATACAGTAGCTAAGTATTTCACTACCTACCCACAGTTGAAGGTCAACTTGGTTTTTATCTCTTTTTGAAAACCCGATTTTTTTCCTGACAATTTTCAAAAACTAAATCCTCACTCAACATGTCTCTGACTGGGTCTCAGACAGGGGACTTTGACCTAGTCCAGTTGGATACATATACGGTCAAACAACTAAGAGGATTCTGCAGGGCACTGAGGGTACCCACCCAAGGGGCCTCCAGAAGGGAGGACTTTCAAGTGGCGCTGAGGGCCTGGGCAGAAGCCCATTTAGAGGATGATGAGGAAGAGGAGCCAGAAAATAGCACCTCAGAGGAATTTTCACTATCTGTGGATGGTGTTACCACTGCAATTGTGCCCCCTTCCAGACCAGGGAGCAGTGTCTCTATGCAAAGCCTGACCGCAGAGGAAAGGAGAGAGGAAAGGGAGTTCCAATTGCAAATGGCAAAACTGAAAACTGAGGCTCAACAGGAGGAGAGAAGGGCAGAGAGAGAAGCCAAACAAGCTCAGGCTGAAAGAGCAGCCAAACAGATTGAAGCTGAAAGAACAGCCAAGCAAGCAGAAGCTGAAAGAGCAGCCAAACAGGTGGAAGCTGAAAGAGCTTTGGCTGAAAAGAAACTATTGTTGGCTCATGAACTGAGTCTCAAGGAGCTGGAGATCAAGGCGAGACAGTCTGAATCCAGCAATAATGGTGGCAGCATACAGACAGGACCTGCTGGAGAAAAGAAGGTTCGTATACCCAAAAATGTGGTGCCCAGTTTTGTGGTGGGAGATGACATAGATAAATGGTTAGCTGCTTATGAAGTTGCACTAAGGGCTCATGAGGTTCCTGAAGGGCAATGGGGGGTAGCTATGTGGGGTTATGTGCCACCTTTGGGGAGGGACACACTTCTCACACTGGATCAACCTGATCAAAACACATACCCACTTCAGAAAGCCACTTTACTTGCCAAGTTTGGGCTGACTCCTGAGGGATACCGTCAGAGGTTCAGGGACAGCACCAAACAACACACACAAACATGGGTAGATTTCTTTGACTTTTCCAGTAAGGCACTGAATGGATGGGTGCGGGGCAACAAAGTAAATGACTATAAAGGGTTATATGACTTGATTCTGAGAGAGCATATGCTTAATACTACTTTTACAGAGTTGCGCCAGCACTTGGTAGATAGTAAGCTGACTGATCCCAGGAAGCTTGCTGAGGAGGCGGACCTCTGGGTTAGCACCAGAGTGTCCAAAAAGGTACCTGGGGGGGACTCACACAAAGGTGGTCAGGGTTCCCAACAGAAGAAAGAGGGGGGAGATAAACTTACAGATAAGGAACTCTCAAAAGGCCCCCAAAAGAATTCCCAGGGAGGGGGTGGCAACCATTCCTTCTCTAGATTTGGGAAGAAGCCAGGGACATTTGGTAAGTCAGGGAAATCCAACCCCAAATGTATGGAGTGTTACCAGTATGGTCACTATAAAGGCGACCCCCAGTGCTCCAAAAGGGCACCGTCCACTACCGGACAGACACCTGGGATAACTAGTGTAGCGCTTGGAGGGGAGATGGACCCAGATAGCTTTGGGGAGCAAGTAGAGATTTCCCTAGTGTCCCTGGGAGAAAGAGAAATGGTGCCCAAAGCCCACATGCCCCGAAATACTTCTAAGTACAGGCAGTGGGTCACCATTAATGGGCAGAAGGTGGAGGCTCTGCGTGACACAGGAGCCAGTATGACTACTATCCAGAGTCAGCTGGTGTCCCCAGAGCAGATAGTCCCTAATACATTCCACCAGGTCATAGTCGCTGACAATCGTGAGAGTCACCTACCGGTGGCTCTGGTTCCCTTTGAGTGGGGGGGGTCTCTGGTACTCTGAAAGTAGCTGTGAGTCCTGCCATGCCTGTAGATTGTCTGTTAGGCAATGATCTTGAGCACACTGCTTGGAAAGAAGTAGAGCTCAGATCTCACCTGGAGATGTTAGGGTTACCTGAGTGGGTCTGCATGACCACCAGGTCCATGGCTGCCCGGGAAGGGAGTCAAGGGCGTCTGGAGCCTGGAAAAATGGCCCAGACAGCCGCCCAAGAGGGGGGCCAGGGGCGCGGGAAACCCGCCTCCAATGTTCCCACGGTGGTAGACGAGGTCCCTGAGAAGGAGGAGGCCCCCGAGCCAACCGGGGAGGACATAGCTGCCCTGGGTAACCTACCTGAACTTGCTGGCTGGCAAGTAGAGGGGGGGCCAACCAGGGAAGCATTCTGCAAGGCGCAGAGAGAATGCCCCACCCTTGAGGGTCTGAGGAAGCAGGCCACAGACCACGCAGCAGGTGACGCCTCTGGCGCTCACCATATTTACTGGGAGAATGATCTCCTTTACAGTGAGCGTAGAATTCCAGGTCCTGGGCCACACCGTGTGCTGGTGGTCCCCCAGTGTTACCGGAAATTCCTACTAGGCCTGGCTCACGACATTCCCCTGGCAGGACACCTGGGCCAAGGCAAGACCTTTGACAGGCTTAACACCCACTTTCATTGGCCCAGAATGAGGAAAGCCTCAGATAACTTCTGCAGAGCTTGCCCCACATGCCAGGCTAGTGGGAAGGCAGGGAAACGGCTTAAAGCTCCCCTGATCCCACTCCCAGTCGTTGGCACCCCCTTTGAAAGGGTGGGCATCGACATTGTTGGTCCCTTGGACCCCAAAACTGCACTGGGCAACAGGTTTATCCTGGTTTTGGTGGACCATGCCACCCGCTATCCAGAGGCAATCCCTCTGAGAACAGTGACTGCAAAGGTGGTGACCAGAGCCCTGATGGGAATATTTACCCGTGTGGGATTCCCTAAGGAGGTCGTGTCTGACAGGGGCACAAACTTCATGTCTGCATACATGAAGACCCTGTGGGATGAGTGTGGGGTGACCTACCGGTTTACCACCCCTTATCATCCTCAAACCAATGGGCTGGTTGAGAGATTCAACCAGACCCTGAAAGGCATGATTGGTGGCCTGACTGAGGCCCTGAGGCGTAAGTGGGACGTTCTCTTACCTTGCCTGTTGTTTGCTTATAGAGAGGTGCCCCAGAAAGGGGTGGGGTTCAGCCCCTTTGAGCTTCTCTATGGTCACCCTGTCAGGGGACCCCTAAGCATCGTTAAGGAGGGCTGGGAGAGAGCTCCCCAGGCCCCTCCCCAGGATGTGGTCAGCTACATGCTGGCCCTCCGCAAACAAACCCAACGCTTCTGGAAGGAGGCCCAGAGTAACCTCGAGGCCAGTCAAGAAGGTGATAAAGGAGTGGTACGACCAAAAGGCCACTCTAGTTGAGTTCTCACCTGGAGACAAAGTTTGGTTGATGGAGCCAGTAGAGCCCAGGGCTCTCCAGGACCGCTGGACTGGCCCCTTTGAGATCAAGGAGCGTAAAGGGGAGGCCACTTACTTAGTGGACCTCAAGACCCCCAGGCAACCTCTAAGGGTCCTCCATCACAACCGGCTCAAACCTCACTTTGAGAGGTCTGAGGTCAGTATGCTCCTAGTCACCGATGAGGGCATGGAAGAGGAGAGTGAACCTCTCCCCAACCTCCTCGCTATCAAAGAAGGGGATGGGTCAGTAGGTGGTGTCATTCTCTCTGACTCCCTGACTCCAACACAGAGAGGGGACTGCTATGAGTTGCTAGAGCAGTTCTCCCCCCTGTTCTCCCTTACACCTGGACTAACCCACCTCTGTGTGCATGACATGGACACAGGTGACAGTGCTCCTGTAAAGAACAAAATTTACAGGTTGTCAGATAAAGTGAAGGCCAGCATCAAGGAGGAGGTCTCCAAGATGTTGACTTTGGGGGTTATTGAGAAATCCAGTAG
The DNA here is from genome assembly GCF_031143425.1 of Pleurodeles waltl. NCBI lineage: Eukaryota > Metazoa > Chordata > Amphibia > Caudata > Salamandridae > Pleurodeles > Pleurodeles waltl. The sequence continues at coordinate 1,024,904,187 of NC_090443.1, read as the reverse complement.
TCCCTGGGCCAGCCCTGTGGTATTGGTTCCCAAGGCTACTGCCCCAGGTGCGAAACCAGAACTCCGGTTCTGTGTGGACTACCGGGGTCTCAATTCAGTCACCTGGACTGATGCTCACCCCATCCCCCGAGCTGATGAGCTCGTTGACAGGCTAGGCGCTGCCAAGTTCCTGAGTACGTTCGATCTTACTTCCGGGTACTGGCAGATTGGCCTGACTGAGGGGGCTAAAGAAAGATCTGCTTTTTCCACCCCTGATGGCCATTACCAATTCCGGGTGATGCCATTTGGGCTGAAAAATGCCCCCGCTACCTTCCAACGGTTGGTTAACTGGGTCCTAGCTGGTAAAGATGCCTTCTGTGCAGCTTACCTGGACGACATAGCTGTCTACAGTTCCAGCTGGGAGGAACACCTGCTCCACCTCAAGGAGGTGCTTCAGGCCCTGCAACAGGCAGGCCTGACTATCAAGGCTAGTAAGTGCCAGATTGGGCAGGGTTCCGTGGTGTACTTGGGACACCTCGTAGGTGGTGGAAGGGTGCAGCCGCTCCAGGCCAAAATTGAAACTATCAAGGCCTGGCAACCACCTAGAACACAGACTGAGGTGAGAGCCTTTTTGGGCCTCACTGGATACTACCGCAGATTCGTCAAGGGCTATGGCACCATTGTGACACCCTTGACTGAACTCACTTCCAAGAAACAACCTAGGTTGGTGAATTGGACAGAGGCCTGTCAGAAAGCCTTTGATTCTCTGAAGGAAGCCATGTGCACGGCCCCCGTGCTCAGGGCCCCTGACTACTCCCAGGAATTTATTGTTCAGACAGACGCTTCAGAGCATGGCATAGGGGCTGTTCTAGCACAGCTGAATGAGGAGGGCTCAGACCTACCAGTAGTCTTTATTAGCAGAAGACTATTACCACGGGAACAAAGGTGGAGTGCTATTGAGAGAGAAGCATTTGCTGTGGTCTGGGCACTGAAGAAGCTAAGACCCTACCTGTTTGGGACTCACTTCCGAGTTCAGACAGACCACAGGCCCCTCAGATGGCTCATGCAGATGAGGGGTGAGAATCCAAAACTCTTGAGATGGTCCATTTCCCTACAGGGGATGGACTTTACGGTGGAGCATCGCCCAGGGGCTGACCACAACAATGCTGATGGTCTCTCCAGATACTTCCGCCTTAGCGATGAGAGCTCCCAGGAGGTCGGGTAGCTCTCCCCGCTTTCAGCTGGGGGGGACACATGTTAGACCTGACATGCCTTAGGGTGGTCACCCCTAACTTTTTGCCTGCCTCCCTCCACTTTTTGGACCCTGTTTTGCTGGCTTTTAGACTCTGCGCACTTTACCACTGCTAACCAGTGCTAAAGTGCATATGCTCTCTTCCTTTTTAAACATGGTAACTCTGGCTCAGACCTGAGTGGACTATTTAATCTACTTATAAGTCCCTAGTAATGTGCACTACATGTGCCTAGGGCCTGTAGATTAAATGCTACTAGTAAACCTGCAGCACTGGTTGTGCCACCCACTTAAGTAGCCCCCTTAACCTTATCTCAGGCTTGCCATTGCAAGGCCTGTGTGTGCAGTTTCACTGCCACCTCGACTTGGCATTTAAAAGTACTTGCCAAGCCTAGAACTCCCCTTTTTCTACATATAAGTCACCCTTAATGTGGGCCCTAGGTAACCCCTAGGGCAGGGTGCTGTGTAGGTAAAAGGCAGGACATGTACTTGTGTAGGTTTATGTCCTGGTAGTGTAAAACTCCTAAATTCGTTTTTACACTACTGTGAGGCCTGCTCCCTTCATAGGCTAACATTGGGGCTGCCCTCATACACTGTTGAAGTGGCAGCTGCTGATCAGAAAGGAGCAGGAAGGTCATATTTAGTATGGCCAGAATGGTAATACAAAATCCTGCTGACTGGTGAAGTCGGATTTAATATTACTATTCTAGAAATGCCACTTTTAGAAAGTGAGCATTTCTTTGCACTTAAATCTTTCTGTGCCTTACAATCCACGTCTGGCTGGGCTTGGTTGACAGCTCCTTGTGCATTCACTCAGACACACGCCAAACACAGGGTACTCAGCCTCACTTGCATACATCTGCATTTTGAATGGGTCTTCCTGGGCTGGGAGGGTGGAGGGCCTGCTCTCACACAAAGGACTGCCACACCCCCTACTGGGACCCTGGCAGACAGGATTGAACTGAAAGGGGACCTGGTGCACTTCTTAGCCACTCTTTGAAGTCTCCCCCACTTCAAAGGCACATTTGGGTATAAAACAGGGCCTCTGCCCTACCTCATCAGACACTTGCTGGAGAAGAAACCTGAACCAGAAACTACATCCTGCCAAGAAGAACTGCCTGACTGCTCAAAGGACTCACCTGTCTGCTTTCTACAAAGGACTGCTGCCTTGCTGTTGCCCTGCTGCCTTGCTGAACTCTTGTCTGGCTGTGAAAGTGCTCTCCAAGGGCTTGGATAGAGCTTGCCTCCTGTTCCTTGAAGTCTCAGGACCAAAAAGACTTCCCTCTTTTACTTGGACGCTCCGTGCGCCGAAAATTTCGACGCACAGCTTGTTTCGCAGCGAGAAAAACGCCGCACTCCGACGCTGATCGACGCAACGCTCTTGGGACGATCGAAGATCCGACGCACGGCCTCGCAAGGAAAACGCCGCCCGACCTCTAGAGGAGAAATCGACGCGACACCTGCCGTGAGATCGTAATTTCAATGCGCAGCCCCGCAGATCGAAGTCTAGAGGAGAAATCGACGCGACGCCTGCCGTGAGATCGTAATTTCGACGCGCAGCCCCGCAGACCGACGCGCAGCCGGAGAACAAGCAGGAAAATCCACGCACAGACCCGGGACATCTGGTAATCCCCGCGATCCACAGAAAGAGACTGTCCGCGTGCCGGAAAACGACGCCGACTTCCCCGCGTGGAAAATAACGACGCAAGTCCGTGTGTGCTGGGGAGAAATCGACGCACACTTCTCTTGTGGCCCTCTGAGGAGATTTTTCCACTCCCAACCAGGTACTTGTGCTTGAAAGAGACTTTGTTTATATTCTAAAGACTTAAGACACTTTATATCACTTTTCCGTGATATTTCTACAATTTTCCATTGCAACCTTATTCTTTTTGACCTACAATTATCCTGATAAATATTATATATTTTTCTAAACACTGTGTGGTGTATTTTTGTGGTGCTATATGGTGGTATTGTATGATTTATTGCACAAATACTTTACACATTGCCTTCTAAGTTAAGCCTGACTGCTCGTGCCAAGCTACCAGAGGGTGAGCACAGGATAATCTTGGATTGTGTGTGACTTACCCTAGAGTGAGGGCTTTTGCTTGGACAGGGGGTAACCTGACTGCCAACCAAAAACCCCATTTCTAACAGCTTATAACCTATTTTGTGTCATTAAACATCAACTCCGATATTCAACTTTAGAACTAGTGCAGCAAAGCTGTTCTTACCAGAAATCAACAGGCTGATTGGAATTTGAAAATGTGTTTCAAACCATTAGTGGGACCATTAACACAACAAAAGTAAAATTTGCATTTAGAGTTGCCAAATATGCAGATGATTTCTGCAAACTATCAACAAAACACACAACTTGGAATGTTGCTGTTAAGTCCCGCTTGTATGCATGCAAATAAATTATTCTTGTATAAGATTTCAAAGGGTGCATTAATAACAACTAACTTGAGAAACCAATATGCCTTTAAAAGGAAACAGAACTTTTATGTACTTTGTCCCCATGTGTGGTATATTGTATTAAAATGCATTCGAAGTACTCGAGTACCAGTGTAGAGTGATATTGTTTACCAAGTATCTTAACATAATTAAAATGCACAACCCTCTGTAAAATAGCCACTATCCATATGGTGCTTGCATATATGCTGTATGTCAATACATTTGAACCAGCTTCTACTGATTATTTCTGCCAGGCATCCAACCTACTCATATGTACAATAGCACCTAGATATACACAATTTACCCCGCTCCCAATTGTAGCAATGAATCTTATTTTTCCATTTGTAAGAAACTGGGTATTGGATAACAGGATTGGAAGCCCCACTCAGGCAACAACCATTGTCAGGGATAACCACAAAAGTCATTAAATTAACCTGCACTTAAACCGCTGGTAGCTTGGCACAAAAGCAGTCCAGCTTAATTTACAGGCACTGTGTTAAATATTTATGCAGCATACAAGCAGTGATAGAGTGAAAACGCAACACAAGAAACAACAATTTAGGAAAATGGAGAAAAGTTTAATAAATAAAATGACACCAAAACAAATTAATTCCAATCAGTAGAACATGAGTTATGTTTTTTTAAAGTTTTAAGTGAAAAATAGTGCCGGTCCAGGCTTACATTCAGACTTAGAAGAAATGTGAATGAAAAGTAATAGTAACAGGGAAGAATGATTAGGAAGTGGTGGAATGTTTCCCAAACTGAACAAATGGCCGTCAAGATGTAACTGCTGAAGCACTCTTTATGGGCACTTGGTCTCGTGCAGAAGGTGAAAATGTAACAGTGCTACACTCTTTCCGCGATCGTCAGCAATGGTTGACCTATGTGCTGACTTTTGTTTACGGGCAGTCAACCTAGTACAGCTTTCTTCCACAAATAGCATGCAAGCGAAACAACTGCAATCTTTTCCCGATTGTCACTGATGGCTGCTAGGACGTGGGTGCCGTCAATGTTTTAACCTCCAAGAGGGCTTGTTTAGTAAAATGCTGATATGCCGAAAGTACTTTGCGCATATGTGCATTGGTTACACAACAGTAAGATAGAAAAGTACTTGCAAGTCCAGTGAAATTTCCCTCTTTGTTTACCACCAGGACCCGTGTGTAAGATCTTCTTGGCACAGCAACCTCTTCTTTTTTGAATGCCCTCTAGACGGCAGTGTAAAACTGAACACCGGTCCACGTGTGGCTTCTTTTGCTTTTGGGTCGTTGCCACACATAAAGACAAAGTGCGATTGCAGCGTAAAGCTAAATGGTGTTTATTAATAAATAAACATACCGATATGACCCCTCCCAGGATGCTTGGAGGCACCTTCTCCAGTAATCACAGTTACCATCACAATCAAGTCTTGCCAACATTCTGTGGAATCTCCACACCTGAAAAATCCATAAAAGACTAGCACAGTACAAAAAGTTCCTGAGAAGGTAAAGCTCAGCATGCCAGGGAGCTAGCAGGGTTCGAGGAGGCCTCTACGTCGGAGAACTGCTGGCTGGTGTTGCTGTGAAGATCTCTAAGTTTGGATGAAAGTCAAAATCTCCAGTGGGATGAAGCTATAGACTGCAGCCTATGAGCGCTCATTAGGCCACATACCCTCTCTGTAAGGGATATGCTGATGCGGAAAAGAACTACAGAAAATCAGGCTGACCCACAAAACACCTCAGGTGGATTGGTGAACAGGTGGATTCTGTTGGTTTTTAGGCCATTTGTTTGCTGGAAATGTTTCTAAGTCCCAAGTTTCAATTTTTATCGTAAGCGTCACTCCGAAGAGGTCGGTGCTGGTTGGGCACTACTTGGCGCAGTGGGCAGTCAGGACTCACTGCAGGCAGAGGCCAGGTGCAGGGTTCAAGGTCTCTGGAGTTTGTTATGTCCCTGTAGTTCACACAGGAGGCCAGTCAATTAGCCCTTGGAGTCACTCTCGTAGTCCTGGGATCAAGCAGCAAAGAAGACCTCAAGCAGCAGGGCAGACCTCTGAGGGTACAAGGCAAGCTTCAAGCAGCAGGGCAGTCCTCTGGTTCAGCAGGGCATTCCTCTGAGGTACAGAGCAGACTTCAGACAGCAGGGCAGTCCTCTGAAGTAAAAGACAATGCTTTAGGGGGGTCCTCTGCAGGTCCAGCAGCATACTGAAGAGTTGGTCTCAAAGTCCAATACATATACCTGATGCCAGCCTTTGAAGTGGGAGAAAGTTGTAGACTACTCCCACATCTGATTCTGCAAGTTTCCTTACTCCCCCTGCCCATCTTCCAAGTGGTCTAGTATGACAATAGATTGGCGACAGATTTGTTGGTGAGTTTGCTGGAGGTAGCCTTTGAAACGTAATTGGTGCAGGGAACATCTCCACCCCTCCGATCCAGCCAGGATGGCCCAACCTGCCAACTCCTAGTCCTTCTTTGTCTCACTGTCTGGGAGGAGTACACAAAGGCCAACTGCCAACTACATCTTGTCATGTAACCCAGGATACAGACTGCAGGCACCAAATAGTTAGGACAACCAAATGCCAACTTCTAAAAGTGTCTTTTTCAGAACTGTACTTAAAATCCAACTTTGGCATTGTAGGAGGCTGGCTTGGCTTTTAGTGGGTACCAGAGGTACTTACACCTTGTGGTGGGCTTGAAGTATGTTTTACTGGGCTACTTAAGTGGGTGGCATAATCAGTGCTGCAGGCCCAGTAGTAGCATTTAATTTACAGGTCTTGGGTACATGTAGTACCAATTTACTAGGGACTATAAGGTAAAATAAGTGTGATAATTGTAAGCCAATTCTACCATGTTGTAAGTAGTGAGCACAAGAACTTTATGTAGGAAGCTGACCTAGTGTGTAGTGGTTACCTAGGGCACTTACACCTTATACCAGGTCTAGGTTGTTGGATCTGGGGTGAATCTTGAAGCCTGGAGGTACCCTGTGTTTCTTGGGATGGGTCCAGTGTCCAGCTCTTCCTCAGCAGCGATTTTTGGTCCTGGTTGCAGCAGGCAGGGACTGGTGTCTTTTCTTTGTGCAGCAGGTCCTCAGTTCTCTTGCTGTGGTCTTCTTTTGATGCTGGTCTTCTTTGTCGTTTCAAATCTGATTTCCTGGTCTAGGGAAGCCCACTAAATACTGAATTTAGTGGGCGTTTTAGGGGGAACCTGGTAGTGTCCAATGGGACACTTACCCTTGGGTGGCTACACCCCCTACAGTGACCACTTCCTGTTGGAAGGGTCACTTCCCTAAACCTTATTGGCTATTTTCCTCCATTCCAACATGGAGGAAAATGAAATGGAGGGTCCACTTCGCATGCAAGCCCTTAGGGGTGGTGCATGCTCAGTGAGGACACTCCTCCTACCCTTTGTCTGGTTTCCCGCCTCTGCTACCCCCAAAAGTGGGGGCTTGCAAAGGGGGAAGTCTTCTGTTGCTAGCAGCAGGCCAGGGATCTTGAGTTTCAAGGGGGTGTTAGCTCCTCCACCCAGGAAGGACATTGTTCCCAAACTAGAGAGCCTGGGCTCTCCCCCAAGGTTTGTGGATTGGCTGTCTGGCGGTGGCATGCTGGATGGAACCAGTCAGCAACTGTGCCAGTTAGGTTAGCTTTTGCAGGGGCACCTTTAAGGCGACCCCTGGGTACATTTAGGGATACATCCAATACCAGTACCAGTTTGGATTTATCATTTTGAGTTGTTTGATACCAAATAACCCAGGGTGCAGCGTAGCCATCATGTAACTGTGAAACTCGTGTTTGAGCAGTGTCCACCACATGCATTTAAAATGGCTGCTCTGTTCACTCACTATATCCAAGGTTTGGCAAGGACACAGTGGGGGCATATTGCTCATCCAGCTATGCCCTCACATCTAGTATGGTGCACCCTGCCTTAGGGCTGGAAGGCCTGCCAGAGGGGTGACGTACCCATAATGTATGCAGTGTAGGGTGGAGAGGGCACACAGAGTGTGCCATGTCGAGTTTGTCTTTTTAGGTTTGCTCCAGTACACTCAGCTTGCAAGGGCAGTGCTGGGTGCAGGGCCCTTGAGGGTGGCAATGTTAGTGCTGCTGCCCTCAGGGGTCTACTATTAATATCTCTTGCCCTGGGTACTGGGGTACCCATTTACTGGGGACTTATAGGGATATTTAAGAGTGTATCCAATTGTGCAAGCATCACAACAGATTTAGGGAAAGAGCTCTGGCCCAGGGAACCTGTTTAGCAGGGGCCCTGGGTACTACTAACTTCTAGAACACATCAACATCAGGCAAAAAATGGGGCCCAACCATGCAAAAAGAGGCCTCCTCTCACACTACCCCCCAAATGAAAGAGGATGAAACTACCCTTTCCCTAGTGAGTCTTCATCTTCTAAGTGGAAAAGCCTGGAGAGGATATCTTCATTGGCATGGGCAGTCTCAGGTCTGTGTTCTACTTTAAAGTCCATTCCCTGTAGGGAAATGGACCACCTAAGCAGTTTGAGGTTCTCACCTTTTATTTGTTATAGCTATCTGAGAGGCATGTTGTCAGTCTGAACGGTGAAGTGAGAGCCAAACAAGTATGGCCTCAACTTCTTCACGGCCCAAACCACATCAAAGGGTTCCCTCTCTATGGCACTTAATTTTTGTTCCCTAGGGAGTAGCTTCTTGCTAATAAAAGCAACTGACTGGTCATGTCCATCATCATTCCTTTGAGAAAGGACTGCTCCTATCGCTATCTCAGAAGCATCAGTTTGGACTATGAATTCCCTGGAGTAGTCTGGTGCTTGTGATACTGAAGCAGAGCATATAGCTTTCTTCAGAGTGTCAAGGCCTCTTGACAACTCACAGTCCAGTTGATTTTTCTGGGCATCTTTGTGGAGGTAAGTTCTGTGAGGGGGCAACTATTGTGCCATAACCCTTCACAAACCTCCTGTATTATCCAGTTAAGCCAAGGAATGCCCTAACTTGTGTCTGGGTTGTGAGAGCTTCCCAAGCCAGAATAGTCTGGATCTTAGGTTGTATATGTTGCACTTGGCCTCCACCAACCAGGCAACCTAAGAACACAATGTTTCCCTGCCCTATCTGGCACTTACTGGCCTTGATAGTGAGGCATGCCTTCTGCAGGGCCACAAGGACCATTCCAAGGTGGATCAGGTGATCCTGCCAGGTGGAACTATAGACAGCTATATCATCTAAGTCAGCTACACTAAATGTTTCCAGTCCAGCAAGTACTCGGTTCACCAACCTTTGGAAGGTGACAGGTGCATTTTTTAATCCAAAGGGCATAACAGTGATCTAATAATGCCCTCTAGGAGTGGAAAATGCTGGCCTCTCTTTTACTCCAGGGGTCAGGGCATTCCGCCAGTACCCTGATGTCAAATCAAAAGTAATCAGATATTTGGCTGCCCCTAATCTGTCTATGAACTCATCAGTGGGTGTGCATCATTTTTGGTTACTGAGTTGAGGCCCCTGTAGTCCATACAAAACCTAATTTCTTTCTTGCCACCCTTGGAGTGAGGGTTGGGGACTAACACTACTGGGCTGGCCCAGTAGCTCGCTGAGGGTTCAATGACACACAAATCCAACATTTTCTTCACTTCCGCTTCTATGATTTCTCTGACATGGTCTGACTGTCTGTAGCTTTTGTTTTTGACAGGCAGGCTGTCACCAGTGTCCACATCATGGGTACACCAGTTTGTCTTCCCAGGGGTCAGAGAAAATAGCTCAGCATATTTGTTGCAGACTTTCCTGCAATCAGTCTGCTGTTGGTCTGTGAGAGTTTCTGACAAGACCACTCCATCTACAGAATCATCCTTGGGGTTGCTGGAGAGGAGATCAGGGAGAGGCTCACTTTCATCCTCCTGTCCCTTATCTGAAACCATGAGCATGGTCACTTGAGCTGTGTCAAAATAGGGTTTTAGGCACTTAACATGTATAATTCTCTTGGGAGTTTTTGCAACTGCCTAGGTCAGCTAGATAAGTGATCTCCCGTCAAGAATGGGTTAGGGCTCAGACCATTTGTCCTAGAGGGCACTTGGAGCAACAGGCTACAACACCCAAACTTTCTGCCCTGGTTGGAACTCCACCATAGCAGCTTTTTGGTCATACCAGAACTTTTCGAAGCTCTTGGCTGGCCTAAAGGTTTTTGCTGGCTTTCTCCATGTACTCAGCCATCCTAGAACGCAGGCCAAGCACATAGTCCACAATGTCTTGTTTGGGCTCTTTGAGAGGTCTCTCCCAGCCTTCCCTCACTAGACTTAGTGGTCCCCTAACAGGGTGCCCAAACACAAGTTCAAAGGGTGAAAACCCACTCCCTTCTCTGGCACGTCCCTAGGCAAAAAGCAGGCAAGGAAGTAGGACATCACAGGGAGTCCTCCAATCATGCCTGTTAGGGTTTAGTTAAACCTTTCAACCAACCCATTTGCTTGTGGATGGTATGGAGTAGTGAACATATAAGTCACTCCACATTCCTGCCAGATGTACTTTAAGTATGCAGACATGAAGTTTGACCCTCTGTCTGATACCACCTCCTTAGGGAACCCAACTCTGGTAAAAACACACAGGAGGGCCTTTGCAACTGCAGATGCAGTTATGGCCCCAAAGGGAATAGCCTCAGGATACCTAGTGGCATGATCCACTACCACTATGATGTATCTATGGCCTGATGCTGTTGGAGGGTCAAAGGGGCCAACAATATCAACCTCTAACCTTTCAAAGGGAACCTCAACCACAGGTAGTGGCATTAAAGGGGCCTTTAAGTGCCCAGCTGCCTTACCACTGGTTTGGAAGAGGAACAGGACTGACAAAGGTCCTTCGTATTTTGTGGCATTCCTGGCCAGTAGAAGTGGTTAACCAACCTACTCCATGTTTTATTTTGGCCCAGATACCCTGCCAGGGGAATGTCATGGGCTAAAGTGAAGTCCCTGAACTTCTGTGGCACTACGACTCTCCTGGTTGCACCAGGCTTGAGTTCTCTGGCCTCAGTGTACAGGAGCCCCTCCTCTCAGTAGACCCTGTGGGAACCACTGACATACCCTAGCTCCTCCTGAGCAGCTTGCTGTCTCAGGCCTTCAAGAGTGGGACATTCTTTTTGTCCTTGACACAGATCTTCCCTAGAGGAACCCCTGGGCCCAAGAGCTCTGGGTGGTAAGGCCCAAGCTCTTCAGGCTCAGTTCCCTCTAAGGTGGGTGACTCCTCGTCCTGAGAAGAGGGTCCTGTCTTGGGATCTGTTTTGAAGCTGGTCCCCTAGTCGTCTTGCCTTGTCTCTTGAGAGGCTGGTCCACTATTTCAGGATCCAGCTCTCCTTTTTCCCTCTGAAATTTGCTCTGTGCCCTAGGCTTAACACAAGCTCACTCAGGGATCCCAAGCATTGCTGCATGGGTCTTTATCTCTACCTCAGCCCAGGGGGAATGCTCCAGGTCATTACCAAGTAGGCAATCTGCAGGGATGGATGAGGACGCAACCACTTCTTTCTGCCCTGCTACTCCTCTCCATTCAAAGTTTGCCTTAGCCGTGGGGTGGAACTTGGTCTCATTGTCAGCATTGGTGACAGGATAAGACCTCCCTACCAGGAACTGAGTTGAGGGTACCAGGTGCTGAGACACAATAGTGATGCTAGCCCCTGTATCCCTCAGAGCTTCTGTCTTTTCCCCATTAATCAAGGGTGCTGCCTGTATTTTTTCATGTTACTTGGCCAGGCAGCACAGGATAAATCTACCCCACCCTCAGTGACTAATGTTGCCTCTGTGGGAACACTGACATGGTCAGGCCACACCTCTGAACCTATCTGGGTTAGGCAACTGCATTGACTGTAGGTTGACTAGAGACATTATTTTTGTTTTTACAGCCAGTCTCTCCAATCTAGTGCCCCTTTGTTTTGCAATCTTGCCACCAAGCCTTGCTGGGGTCAAAGTTCTTCCCTTTGTACTCTTCCCCTGGACTGTGAGAAGTCTCTGGGCCCACCCTCATGTGCAGGTTTTTGGGGGCCTTGAGAAGACTCTTTATTATTTTTACCCTTGGTCCCATCTTTCCCTTGGGGGGGCTTTTTGGCCTCTTTCTTTTGGTCTCCCCCACCAGTGGTAGTTTTGGTAACCCTTGTTTTGACCCAATGGTCTGCCTTCCTCCCCAATTCTTGATGGGAAAGTGGACCCAGGTCTACCAGATGCTAATGTAGCCTATCATTGGAACAAATACTCAGCGGTTGCTCTTTCATAAACAAATTGTACAGCCCATCATAGCCTTGTACTTCATAGGCCACAAAGTAAATCCAGACTCGGCTCTAGGATTTCAAGCCTCCCTGAACTTTATTCTGTACTCTTCAGTTGTAACTCCAAACCCCTAAATCAGGGTACCCTTCATGAGGTCATAGGACTTAGAATCTGCCTCATTCAGTGTCAGGAGCCTATCCCTGCATTTTCCTGAGAAAAACTGCCATAACGGTGTGCCCCAGTGTTTCTTTTCAATTTCCCACCCAATGCAGGCTCTTTCAAAGGCAGAAACCATTTCACTATATCATCCCTTTCAGTGAAGGGAGGGACAACTCCTTTTGGGAGTTTAATGTTAAAGGGTTTCTCCTTGGACATTTGTATGCTGCCACCAGAGATGGGTGCCAAGCCCAAATCTTTTCTTTGCTTTTCTATTTCCAAAAGCTGTCTCTCTAAAGCCAGTTTTTTGGTCAGCCTGGCAAGTTCCAGGTCTGTATCTGTGGGTGCTCTAGAGCTGGTGGGTGAAGAGGAGCTACCCTCATCCCCATTCTCCACGGGATCTTCCTCCTTCTCAGATGCATCATCATTATCTTCACCTGGGGGATGGTCTCTTTCATACTGCGCCACCAGAACCTAAGTTTCTCTGTTTTGTGGCTTTTACCAGTAGGAAGTGTGTACAGTTTGCAGAGTTTCCTTAATTAATCATAGGCATAGGCCTCTTAAGGTTCCAGGTTGAGCTCCTGGGTTCTGTACTCTGCATCTAACATTTTTATCTCACTAAAGTTGGGACCTTTTTGGAATTTAGAACTCCCCTTTTTGTATAACCAACTAAAGTAAGGACTTTTAAACTTTTTCTAAAATTGTAGAGATCTAACCAGTGCCCTAATGATTAATTTTAAAAATGTGCAATTAGAAAAATAAAAAAAAATAATTATCTAAAGACAATTTAGTGAGTTTTTCATGTGTTAACACAATTGAAAAAGTGGTATCAGCAAATGCAAAGTTTCTATCTCACCGCTGATATACCAAATGTTGGAGGCTGGCCCTCTATGTAGTGTACAAACTAGGTACGCTATGCAGAGGGTCCGGGCAATCACACGTTGGTTTACAGAGGTAAAAATTAGACCACCTAATGCTCCAATTTTGAAGGTAGCTGGTCGAGAAGTTAGGCTAACCTAGGAAATGTGCTTAGCATTTGCTGTGCTCACAAATCCAGTCATGCACCACACACACTCAATGAATAACTTGAGACCAGATTTGATAAAAATACTTCAGACTTTTATAAGATTTTTAAGACAAAGATCTTTAAAATACGTTAAGTACTTTCGAGTTATGATTTTTAAAGTTTTAGCAAAGTTAGTCTTTCTGTGTGTAATTACGCACCATAGGAATCAATAGGAATCAATAGACAGTCAACTTTAAAAATGCATTAAAAAAATCGTACAGTTGGGTTACCAGTCTTTTCTTTTGCAGGATGGTCCCAGCAGTTGGTGGGCACCTTATGCCAGCTGGAGAGTCTTGGGAGGCTCTCGGTTCTGGCGGGAGCAGTGTTGGAGAAGTTCTTGGCATAGCCAAAGGGCCACCTGGATGGGCCACTTGGAAAAGGATCTGGTTTGCAGATTTGAAGATGGTGCCTGGGGTCCCCTTGGGCCATCGAGGTCACAAGGAGTTGGGGACCCGGGGCACACAGCAGATCCTGCCATGCAAGGCCCAGGGCAGCCAGGTGCAGGGCGTTTTGGAGATCTTGGAGGCTGTGCGCAACAGACTCCTTTGGAGCTGGAGGTGAGTCTCTTGGAGGGCGGCTTGCAGGACAACGGGGGTACTCTGGTCGGAGGTCTGGGGTGTTCCTGAAGTCTGAAGTCCCTCGACTGGGGCTTCCTCCTGATCCATTTTCAGCTCAGGGGACCTGGTTTTCTGCTGGTACCAGTTTGGATTTATCATTCTGAGTTGTTTGATACCAAATAACGCAGGATGCAGAGTAGCCATCATGGAACTGTGAAACTTCTGTTTGAGCAGTGTCCAGTACATGCATTTAAAATGCCTGCTCTGGTCACTCACTATGTCCTGGGCTTGGCAAGGACACAGTGGGGGCATATTGCCCAGGAAGCCATGCCCTCACATATAGTAGGGTGCACCCTGCCTTAGGGCTGGGAGGCCTGCCAGAGGGGTGACTTACCCATAATGTATGCAGTGTAGGGTGGACAGGGCACACAGAGTGTGCCATGTCGAGTTTGTCTTTTTAGGTTTGCTCCAGTACACTCACCCTGCAAGGGCAGTGCTGGGTGCATCTGGGTGCAGAGCCCTTGAGGGTGGCAATATTAGTGCTGCTGCCCTTAGGGGTCTACTCTTAATATCTCTTGCCCTGGGTACTGGGGTACCCATTTACTGGTGACCGATAGGGAATTTTAAGAGTGTATCCAATTGTGCCAAGCATCATAACAGATTTAGGGAAAGAGCTCTGGTCCCCCCAGGGAACCTGCTTAGCAGGGGCCATGGGCAATACCAACTTCTAGAACACATCAACATCAGGCGAAAAATGGGGGCTAACCATGCAAAAAGAGACCTCCTCTCACACAGGTATCCCCTATTAGTGAAGTGTAGGCAGTGTCTAGAAGTCAGGCTCTCTAGAGGTAGCTGTGAATGACCAGCCAAGGCTTATCTAGGAGAGATGCAAAGCTCATGCAATATCACTGTAGTCACACAGCACTTATAAACATGAAAGGAACCACACAGTGTTACAAAAATAAAGGTACGTTATTATGGTAACACAGCACCAAAAATACTATAGAGGCAATACTCCCTTAGGAGGTAAGTAATACACAAGGTATATACACTAGTAGTCAGAAATAGGCATAAGAATAGTTAGAAAACAGTGCAAAACACAATGGAGAATAGCGACCCTAGGAGGAGCACAAACCATATACTAAAAAAATGAAATGTGAGAGTTGGACCACAACTTAGGTAAGTGGAGTGTGTAGCGGGGCGCTGGGGTACCAGAAAAGCACAAAGGTAACTACCAGAACACCCCCCAGCAACCAGGAAGGTAGGAGTAAATCACTAGAATTTCCCCAAAAAACCCACTTAGAAGAAAATAAAAAATTGCAAAACCTAGAGATTACTGCAAAAAACCAACGGTGGATTACTGAAGATAAAGACATGTGCAAAGAGGGGACCAAGCCCAGAAGACACAGCAGTGGGGGTAGAAGCCCCGACCCACCATGCTGAGGATGCAGGAATTGGTCGACGATAAGGAAGGAAAGTCAGCACTACATCCCTGGAGTCAGAGTTGAGTTCCTGGAGGATGCAGGTGATGTCCCACGCCGGGAGGAAGATTGCAGTCAGGTTTGCATGTCTGGATTCCGCCAACAAGCCCTGGCACAGGCAAAACTCGCAGTTAGCAGGAAGTGGTGCTTTTGGGGACCAGCAAGGCCCAGGAGGACTGAAGCCAGGAGGGGGAGTCAGCGGGGGACCTCAGCATCACAGAGAGCCCACAGAAGCAAAGGCAGCACGAACAGGAGTCCCACAGGACGGGACACAGAAGCTCCAAATGGAGCCCCCGCACCACTACGAAAAGGAGTCCCACACCACAGGAGAGCCACTCGGGGAGCTGTGCGTTGCAGGAAGGAGTGCTGGGGGCTGGAGCTACACGATGCATGAAGACCCTGGGAGGAAGTGCCATCAAGCCTTGGCAACTGCAAAAGACGCAGTGCACGGGGGTAGTGTCCTGCATGGGAAGACAATGGCTTACACCCACCCAAATTGGACAGCTGGTAGAGAGGACCATCGGGACCACTTCCGACCACTACCCATGATGCAGGAACCATACAGCTCAGCAGTAGAGGGGATCCACGCAGCCAGTCATCATTGCTGTTGGTGCCTTCAGATGCAGGGGAGTGACTCCTACACTCCAACGGAGATTCCTGTGCTGACTGCAGACTGGCTGTCCTCCGAGGATGCACGACTGGGGAAATGTTGCAGAAGCTGGAAGCAGCCATGGAAAGAAATGCTGCAGGCGAAGTCTTCGTCTTTGATGCTGATTTTCGGGTCCTGGAGAGTCCAGATGCAGTTACTTTGGTTAAAAGGCAAAGTGGAGGTTGCAGAGGAATCCTGCTAGAATCTTTCAAGCCAAATCTGAGGATCCACCCAAAAGAGAGACCCTAAAAAGCCCTGAAAGGAGGATTGGTCACCTAGCTGGGTGACCACCTATCAGGAAGGGGCTGTGACGTCACCTGCCTGGCCTGGCCACTCAGATGCTCCCAGAGTTCCCTGCCAACCTTGGATTCAAGATGGCAAAACCCAGGGAACCTCTGGAGGAGCTCTGGGCACCACCCCTGGGTGGTGATAGACAGGGAGTGGTCACTCCCCTTTCCATTTTGTAGTTTCGCGCCACAGCAGGAATTGGAGGTCCCTGATCCAGTGTAGCCTTGTTTTTTGCAAAGAGGGCACCAAATGTGCACTTCAAAGCATACCAGTGGCTTGGGGAGGCTACTTCTCACAAGTCCACTAACACCTATTTCTAAAGAGAGAGGGTGTAACGCCCCACTCCCAAAGTAAATCCTTTGTTTTGCCTTCCTGGGCTTGAGCTGTTCAAGCAATAGGAGGGCAGAAGCCTGTCTGTGAGGTGGCAGCAGCTTGGGCTGCCTGCAAAACCTCAGAAGGCTGTAGGAGCAATGCAGGGGGTCCTCTAAGCCCCCCAGAGTGCATTGAATCATACAGCCAATACTTGCAAAAGTATTGAGGTATGATTCCAACATGTTTAATACCAAACATGCCTAGGTTTGGAGTTACCATTATGTAGCTGGACATAGGTAGTAACCTATGTCCAGAATAGCTAAAAAAAGATAAAGGGGGTCATTCCTACCCTGGTGGTCTATGACCGCCAGGGCAGGTGACGGAGGAAGCACCGCCAACAGGCTGGCGGTGCTTCCGTGGGCATTCTGACCGCGGCGGTACAGCCGCGGTCAGAAACGGGAAACCGGCGGTGTCCTGCCGGTTTCCCGCTGCCCCAGGGAATCCTCCACGGCGGCGCTGCTTGCAGGATTTTCACCACCAGGAACAGGATGGCGGTAACGGGTGTCGTGGGGCCCCTGGGGGCCCCTGCAGTGCCCATGCCAATGGCATGGGCACTGCAGGGGCCCCCTAACAGGGCCCCACATTGATTTTCAGTGTCTGCCTAGCAGACACTGAAAATCGCGACGGGTGCAACTGCACCCGTCGCACACCAGCAACTCCGCCGGCTCCATTCGGAGCCGTCTTCCTCGTTGCTGGTGCTTTCCCGCTGGGCGGGCGGGCGGCCTTTTGGCGGTCGCCCGCCCGCCCAGCGGGAAAGTCAGAATTACTGCGGCGGTCATTTGACCGTGCTGCGGTATTCTGGCGGGGGAACTTTGGCGGGCGGCCTCCGCCGCCCGCCGAAGTTAGAATGCCCCCCAAAATCTTAATTGATGACCGTCATTTAGCCATCTCCCTAATAAACAACTGTTACAAAAAACTGCTTTTCTAAATCTTTAGTTTTTATTCTTTTGACATCAAAATTTCAATAAATACAGTATACATTTTTATAAAAAATGCTAAAACTTCAGTTCATTTTGACATACTTCTCGATAATCATTATATCAAACAACATACATAACCCAATCAAATCCTATCATATACACTCTAAAACAAAAACTGTTGACGCAGTGTTTTGGTGGTTATGGTTGGTTCACACCACCTTCTTCAGGACACTTTCATCAAAGTACACTGTTTCTTTCATAAATTATAATTATTGACCTGTATGGTGGGCGGCTACTGAGTGTATTAATTTAGCGGCCCTCACTATTTCCACAGGCTTCTATCCCACTGGTTGGAGTAACGTGCTTCCTCCGACTATTTTATCTATTGTACGGTGTATCCATAGGCCTGGGGTGTCACGGTCCCGAGTGGTCCTATCTGGACTCTGGTTGGGACACCCCTTGAGGTCACAGAATATCTCCCTATGGAGGTTGTGTACCGAAGCAGAAGAGCAGCCAAAGGCATACACTGGGAATAAACAGGATAGTAAGTCACAGAAACAGGATAGTGAAGGCAGAGCAACCTTAGTGTGAACAAACAGGGAACGGATCAGTAATGGACAAACACACTGGGGTTACCACTAAGGTTGCACACAGGGTGAGGCTCAGAACTTCCCACAGCAACAGCGAAAGTCAATGCTTCTGTGCAGATTACTCTTCAGATAGTCACCACGCAAGCTTCATAGAAAGGAGGCAGCAGAAGTGATTCTGTCTCTGGACTCTTGGGGCACAAACAAGGATTGTCCTTACATACACGACACAAGCCCTTCCAGGTCCAGCTAGAGAGACAGTGGCAATTCCTGGAAAACAGCAATAGCACACTGACGCTGTTAGGCACTTAAGACTAAATAAAACACTAGACAATGGATGGGGCAGGAACTGCCTCTGTAGGGAATCCTAGTTTGTTTTAATGGGATAACAGTAGTTAGCTTAACCTTTGGCTTATAGACTCGTGCCCCAGTCACCTAGTGACGTTTAACCTACTTAGCTTGCTCTGTCTTAGACCATTTATTTAATTATTTCTTCTAAGATGGCTGCCTTGTTTACAGTTAGGCCCTTTTGTTTAGAGTTATGTTATCAGTGTCACCGAGCTAAGGTGTCAACTCATGCGACAAAGACAAACAAACTGTAGGTGCGCACATTAGAAATTACCGTCCCAAGCATGCGGTGTTATCTATTGTTTTGGAACAACCAACGTCAGGGGTCCAAGTAGATCTGTATAAATAGATCACACTTTAGACAGATAATTAGAGGGATTCTGACCAGATACCATCGCTGCTATCGATGCCGCACATCGCCTTGACGCTGACCTGGACCTCGTGTTCTTCCGAAGTCTGAGCTGGAGACCTAATTTCAAGTTAATAAGGGTTGGGGCTTCCTTCCAGGGACATGGCATTGGCAGATTACGTTTAGCATACCTAGCTCTCCTCTAGGTAGAAGATTAGGCCTATCACGATAGTGTACTAAGACATATTATACACTTCGGCCCTCATTACAACCCTGGCGGTAAATGCCACTGTCCACTGTGCTGACGGCCGCCAACATACCGTGACCGCTGGGGTATACCGTTACGGGTATTATGACCCACACAGAGAAGTCCGCCACTAAACAGACACCCACACAAGTCCGCCAGACCAAAGGTTAGTGATAAACTGGCGCTACCAAAACCCACACCGTTATGCCAACAGAAATACGCCCACAGCATCATGACCCACGAATCACAGTGGCGGTCATTCAACCACGGTAAACCACTGGCGGTACACACCGCCACGCTCAAAATACACACACACACTAACAAAACAGCACCACATTGGACAATTCAAACTACACACACCTTACACACATACACACACCACACACACAATCCAATATAAAACACACCCCCACAATACCCACAACCCCTTGCAACGAAACAAAATATTGCCAACTGAAAGAGAGAGACAAGCCAGGAGTACCCACTGAATCTGAGCCACATAACACCATCGCCCATACACCATCCACGTACCTCACAGCACACACCCCAACACATCAGCCCACACACCCTCACACATACCACTCACACTACACCCGTGGCACCACAAAGACACCCCAGGTTCTCTGAGGAGGAGCTAAGGGTCATGGTGGAGGAAATCATCCGGGTAGAGACACAGCTGTTCCGATCACAGGTGCAGCAGACGTCCATTGCTAGGAAGATGGAGCTATGGCGGAGAGTTGTGGACAGGTCAACGGCGTGGGACAGCACCCAAGAATAAGGGATGACATCAGGAAGAGGTGGAACGACCTACAGGGGAAGGTGCGTTCCGTGGTAGCAAGATACCAGGTAGCCGTACAGAGGACTGGCGGTGGACCCCCAACTCCTCCCACCAACTAACAAAATGGGAGGAGCAAGTCTTGGCATTAATGTATCCTGAGGGCCTCGCAGGAGTAGCAGGAGGACTGGACTCTGGTAAGTGAAATATGTACTACTATATCCCCCACCCTACCTGCATGCCATCACAAACTCCTACCCCTACCCTCACCCCCATCCCTCCACCACCTCACATATATTCCACTTTCACAACCCGCCCATCCCAATACCACGCCCTGTATGCGACACCAATGTATGGACACCCATCACAGACCAGCATGGACACCCATCACCACAGCAGGCACACTAGTGACAATCACTTAGGCAAACCAATAACATCTCACACAACCCAAATGTGCCTTGCTAATAACAACCATAGAGGGAAACATATCCATGCACAAGATGGCACACGCAGATACAATAACACTCCATTTACATCCCCACAGGACCCCCACTCAACGTCACCAGAGAGGAGGTACCACCAACATCCAGTCTCCCCACAGAAGAAGCTCACAGTGATGACAGCAGCTCTGCACGCCTGGATCATGATGACCAACCTGGCCCATCAGGGACCTCTGGACAGTCGGTTACCCCACTCCACAGTCCCAACCCACCACAGAGCCTCCCTTGTCAGGAAACACCAACACACCACCCACCAAGCGGACCCATACCTCTGTCCCCAGGACACGTCAATCAGCAGAATGTCCACCACAACAGGGACCCCAGGCAACCCCACAAACCCAAGACAATCAGAGACCTGGGATCAGTGGCAGTGGGCACACGGGTCAGGGGACAGAGGCACAGGACAACAGGGAAGCTGGGAGGACTGATGTGTGACAGGGGGAGGACAGGCCCAGGGAACCCACTCTCCACGAGGCACTTGCAGGGATCCTGGGAGCATACCACCATTCTCAGGAGACCATGGGCCAGATTCTGTACAAGTTGCAGGAGACCCAGCGGCTGCAGGAGGGACAGTACCTGGGGATCAGGGAGGACCTGAAAGACATCCACACCACCCTGGTCACCATTGCAGGGGTGCTGGCAGACATGACCAACACCATGAGGGAGGCAGTTGCACAACAACGGGCCCCTGACACTAGCCACACCAAAGAACAGCCCTCCGCCGACGCTAGTGGACAGGAGGCCCTGCCACTGGAACAACAGGCCACCAGCACCCCACTCCCAGCAGAAGGAGATCCACCCCGCAAACGGTCCCTGCGATCCAGGCAGAAGCCAGAGACCCCCGCCAGGAAATAAGACTCTCCTGATTGTCACCCTTGTGTCCCACTCTGTCACCCTGTCCACCTTGTATTGCC
Organism: Pleurodeles waltl; assembly: GCF_031143425.1. Taxonomy (NCBI): domain Eukaryota; kingdom Metazoa; phylum Chordata; class Amphibia; order Caudata; family Salamandridae; genus Pleurodeles; species Pleurodeles waltl. The sequence goes on along the minus strand of NC_090443.1, from coordinate 1,024,883,115 downwards.
ATTGCACCTCTTCCTATGCCCCCTTGGACAATGCACCTGTGATACAAATAAACTGGACTCTGCCCTGGACTTTCCTCCATCAGCAACCCAGCCCATTGCAATACCCCCTCCACTTATTAGAACATAAATGAACACCCTTGGAACAAATACAAGTAGGGAGTCTGTCAAATGATTGCAATATTGTAGGAAGTGGGCTCTGTATATACTATTTCAAAGTAAGAAATAGTGTGCACAGAGTCCAAGGGTTCCCCTTAGAGGTAAGATAGTGGCAAAAAAGAGATAATTCTAATGCTCTATTTTGTGGTAGTGTGGTCGAGCGGTAGGCTTATCAGAGGGAAGTGTTAAGCATTTGTTGTACACACACAGGCAATAAATGAGGAACACACACTCAAAGACTTACTCCAGGCCAATAGGTTTTTCTATTGAAAAATATATTTTCTTAGTTTATTTTAAGAACCACAGGTTCAAGGTTTACAAGTAATACTTTAAATGTAAGGTACTTCACTTAGATACTTTAGGAACTTTAAATAAAAGCAATATCACATACAGTCTTTGTAAAAATGGCAAAAAGCTATTTTCAAAGTGGACACTGCAAAAATCAACAGTTCCTGGGGGAGGCAAGTAAAGGTTAGTTTTGTAGGTAAGTAAAACACTTACGAGTCTCAAAGTTGGGGCAAAGGTAGCCCATTGTTGGGGGTTCAAGGCAACCCCAAAGTAGCCACACCAGCAGCTCAGGGCCGGTCAGGTGCAGAGGTCAAAGAGGTGCCCAAAACACATAGGCTTCAATGGGGAACAGGGGTGCCCCAATTCCAGTCTGCCATCAGGTAAGTACCCGCGTCCTCGGTTGGCAGACCAGCGGGGTTTTGTAGGGCACCGGGGGGGCACAAGAAGGCACAGAAAGTACACCCTCAGCGGCACAGGGGCGGCTGGGTGCAGAGTGCAAACAGGCGTCGGGTTTTAGATTGAAAACAATGGAGGGACCCGGGGGTCACTCCAACGATGCAGGCAGGCACAGCGGGGGCTCCTCGGGGTAGCCACCACCTGGGCTAGGCAGAGGGTCGCCTGGAGGTCGCTCCTGCACTGGTGTTCGGTTCCTTCAGGTCCTGGGGGCTGCGGGTGCAGTGTTGGTTCCAGGCGTCAAGTACCTTGTTACAGGCAGTCGCGGTCAGAGGGAGCCTCTGGATTCTTTCTGCAGGTGTCACTGTGGGGGCTCAGGGGGGTCATCTCTGGTTACTCACGGGCTCGCAGTCGTCGAGGAGTCCTCGCTGAGGTGTTGGTTTTCTGCTGGTCGAACCGGGGGCGTCAGTGCAGACTGGGAAGTCTCACGCTTCCGGCGGGAAACGTGAAGTCTTTAAAGTTGCTTCTTTGTTGCAAAGAAGTTGCAGGTTTTTGAACAGAGCCGCTGTTCATGGGAGTTTCTTGGTCCTTGGGTGCAGGGCAGTCCTCTGAGGCTTTAGAGGTCGCTGGTCCGTGTTGGATGCGTCGCAGGAGCCCAGGAAATGCCAGCTGAGGGTGCAAGGAAGCTGCCACTGGGTGGAAGAAGCTTGGGGTTCTGCAAGAACGAAGAGGACTAGGAACTTCCCCTTTGAACGATGGATGTCCCATGTTCCAGAGGACCGGTGAAGCAGTCTTTTGTTGCCTGCGGTTGCAGGGGGGAGATTCCGTCGACCCACAGGAGATTTCTTCAGAGCTACTGGTGCAGAGAGGAGGAAGGCTACCCCCAGAGCATGCACCACCTGGAAACAGTCAAGAAAGCCGGCAGGATGAAGCGATACAAGGTTGCTAGTAGTCGTCTTGCTACTTTGTTGCGGTTTTGCAGGCGTCCTGCGCAGTCAGCAGTCAATACTTTGGCAGAAGGTGAAGAGGGAGATGCAGAGGAACTCTGATGAGCTCTTGCATTCGTTATCTCGTGAGATCCCCAAAGCAGAGACCCTAAGTAGCCAGAAAAGGAGGTTTGGCTACCTAGGAAGGAGGATTGGCTACCAAGAGAGGTAAGAGCCTATCAGAAGGAGCCTCTGACGTCACCTGCTGGCACTGGCCACTCAGAGCAGTCCAGTGTGCCACAAACACCTCTGTTTCCAAGATGGCAGAGGTCTGGGACACACTGGAGGAGCTCTGGGCACCTCCCCTGGGAGGTGCAGGTCAGGGGAGGGGTCACTCCCCTTTCCTTTGTCCAGTTTCGCGCCAGAGCAGGGCTGGGGGATCCCTGAACCGTTGTAGACTGGCTTATGCAGAGATGGGCAGCATCTGTGGCCATCAAAGCATTTCCAGAGGCTGGGGGAGGCTACTCCTCCCCAGCCCTCACACCTAATTTCAAAGGGAGAGGGTGTTACACCCTCACTCAGAGGAAGTCCTTTGTTCTGCCTGGACCCCAGGAGGGCAGAAACCTGTCTGAGGGGTTGGCAGCAGCAGCAGCTGCAGTGGAGACCCCGGAAAGGCAGTTTGGCAGTACCCGGGTTCTGTGCTAGAGACCTGGGGGATCATGTTCGGAGTTACCATTGTGACGCTGTACATAGGTAGTGATCTATGTACAGTGCACACGTGTAATGGTGTCCCCGCACTCACAAAGTCCGGGGAATTTGCCCTGAACGATGTGGGGGCACCTTGGCCAGTGCCAGGGTGCCCACACACTAAGTAACTTTGCACACAACCTTCACCAGTTGAAGGTTAGACATATAGGTGACTTATAAGTTACTTAAGTGCAGTGGTAAATGGCTGTGAAATAACGTGGACGTTATTTCACGCAGGCTGCAGTGGCAGGCCTGTGCAAGAATTGTCAGAGCTCCCTATGGGTGGCAAAAGAAATGCTGCAGCCCATAGGGATCTCCTGGAACCCCAATACCCTGGGTACCTCAGTACCATATACTAGAGAATTATATGGGTGTACCAATATGCCAATGTGAATTGGTAAATTTAGTCACTAGCCTGTTAGTGACACATTTGGAAAGCAGAGAGAGCATAACCACTGAGGTTCTGGTTAGCAGAGCCTCAGTGAGACAGTTAGGCATCACACAGGGAACACATACAGGGCACATACTTATGAGCACTGGGGCCCTGCCTGGCAGGGTCCCAGTGACACATAGACTAAAACAACATATATACAGTGAAATATGGGGGTAACATGCCAGGCAAGATGGTACTTTCCTACAGCACCTGACCAGCCCTGAGCTGCTGGTGTGGTAACTTTGGGGTTACCTTGAACCCCCAACAGTGGGCTACTTTGGTCCCAACTTTGAGACTTGTAAGTATTTTACTTACCTGTGAACTTAACCTTTACTTACCTCCCCCAGGAAGTGTTGATTTTTGCACTGTGTCCACTTTTAAAATAGCGTATTGAAATTTTTACAACTGTACATGCTATTGTGATTATTCAAAGTTCCTAGAGTACCTAAGTGAAATACATTTTATTTAAAGTATTACTTGTAAATCCTGAACCTGTGGTTCTTAAAATAAACTAAGAAAATATATTTTTCTATATAAAAACCTATTGGCCTGGAGTAAGTCTTTGAGTGTGTGTTCCTCATTTATTGCCTGTGTGTACAACAAATGCTTAACACTACCCTCTGATAAGCCTACTGCCCGACCACACTACCACAAAATAGAGCATTGGAATTATCTGCTTTTGCCTCTATCTTACCTCTAAGGGGAACCCTTGGACTCTGTGCATGCTGTGTGTGTAAGCCTCGTGTGGGGGGGGGGGGGGGGCTGAGGGATCCTGGACAGAGTGCTGCATGTCTGGTGGTCAATGTCTGTGCGTAAGGGGACGGGAGGGATATTGTGGGCCATGAGTGTAACAGTCCGGACGGTATGACTAATCCCTTTTTTCTATGCATAGTTTCCTGCAGCTCAGTGCCCATCAGAAAAATGGTATTTGGTGTGCCATCGCCATGGAGGTGCGGACCCTGGGGTCTTTGACAGGCGGAGCACCTGCTGCCGCAAACGGTGGGAGGACCTGCACCTCTGGGCAAGGAAGACGGCGGAGCCCGAGCTGGGGCTGGCCTCCCAACATGGAAGGGGTGCCCGTCGTAACCTGACCCCCCTGATGTTCCGCATCCTGGCGGTAGCCTATCCGGAGTTGGTTGGGTGCTTGAAGGCATCACAGCAGCCACAAGGGGGTGAGTACAGACTCTGAACCATGACTTTGCACGTGTTAAGGTTGTTCCTGGGTGGGGGATGTGGGCTGTGGGTGCCCGTAGGCCAGGACAAAATGGCAGGGTATGTCCCTTTTTGGGCAGGCTCTGAAGCACTCCAACCCCAATAGTGTTAGTGGGCATCTACTACTGGGCAGGGTCCTGTTGGTTTCAGGTGTGCAGCCAATGGCATTAGGCAATGTACCCCATGGGCTGGTGACTAGCTTTGCAACTGGTAGTGCATGGCCTAGTGCATAGGGCTGATCCCTGTGTGTTGTGTACGCCAACAGTAGTGTTGTTGCTGGCATTGAACAAGTGTATCCTCTTTCTCTCCCTCCCTTCTTGTTTTGTCACCCTGTCCATGTGTGCATTAGCATCATCTGGCGGAGGAGCAGAGGCACCGGCGACAGAGGGAGTTGCATCCCACATGGGCCTGGAGGCTGAATACACCAATGGTGAGGGCACCAGTGGGACAGAGGGCGAGAGGAGCACCACGACGGAGACAGGAGGGGACACTAAAGACAGCGACTCCTCCTCCAGTGGAAGCTCCCTAGCGGTGGTGGACACCTCTGTGCCCACCCCAACAACAGGTACATCTGCCATCCCCCATACCAGCACCGCCCTCCCAGCAGCTCCTCAGCGTGTTTCCCGTGCCCGCTCACCCAGGAGGTTGGGCATTTCCTTCACCCCAGGCACCTCAGGCCCTGCCCCAGTCTGCCTTGCTGCCCTCAGTGAGGAGGCTATTGACCACCTGAGATCCCTCACTGTTGGGCGGTCAACCATAGTGAATGCCATCCAGGGTATCGAAAGGCATTTGCAACAAACAAATGCATACCTGGAGGGCATTCACTGTGGCGTGGCGTCCCACCAGAGAGCATTTCAGGCTCTGGCCTCCGCACTGATGGCAGCCATTGTCCCTGTCTCCAGCCTCCCCCCTCCGACTTCCTCTACCCAGTCCCAATCCCCTCAACTCCAACCTATACCAAGCACACCTTCAGACCATCATTCACCCAAATCAACACACAGAAGTGGCTCAGGCAAACACAAGCACCACACTTCATCTCACAGGCACTCACACAAGCACCATCCCCATGCAGACACACCAACATCCAGTGCCTCCACTGTGTCCCCTTCTTCCTCCTCGCCCACCTCCCTCCTAGTTGCATCTCCACTCACACCTGCATGCACTACATCCTCATCCACTACCTCCATCACCAGCACGCCAATCACTACACACCCCCCAGAGGCAGTCACCATCCCCACATCCATGCACACGTTCCCTGTGTCTTCTCCCAGTGTGCCTGTGACCCCTCCTCCCAAAGTACACAAACGCAAGCACTCACCCACCCAACAGCCATCCACCTCACAACAGCATCCAGCTCATGCACCTGCACCCAAACACAGCAGATTGACACCTCCTACAAGTCCTCCCTCTTCCTCCATTCCCAAACCTTCACCCTCTTCCCACCCCAATGTCCCTAAGAAGCTTTTCCTAGCCAACATTGACCAATTCCCTACCCTTCCCCCCCCCGTCCTTCTCCTCGGGCCAGGGTGGGCAGAACCCAGCCCAGCACCTCAGCCACCAAGTCCACGTCCGCTGCGGTTTCTGCAGCTGTGAGAGGCTCTAACAAGGCATGTGCCACCAACACCTGCCAAGGCCAAGAAGGTTCCACCACGGGCAAGAAGGGGGACAGCATCCATCAAGGAGAAGGAGGCACAACCAGCCAGCAAGGACAAGTCAAAGACTCCAGCTGCCAGAAGCAAGGAGGCACCAACATATGCCAAGGGCAGGAAGGGGCACAGAATACCAGCCAGGGCACTTCAGCCGCCCGAGGCTGCAGATGAAGGCCTGGTGGCTACCACCACAACCGCCAGCACCGCCACCTGCACCGCCACCTGCACCACGGCCGGCACCGCCACCTGCACTGCTGCAAGCACCGCCGCAAGCAGCACCACTGCCAGCAGCAGCAGCCCCAGTGGGCAGCCGTCCGAGGCTGTAGGGGAAGAGCTGGAGCCTCCCCCCACCACTGGAAGCACCGACACCAGCACCGGCACTGCCATCACTGTACAGCCGTCCCCGCCAGCGGATGGACTGTGGTCAATCAATCAAAAAATGTATTAAGCGCACTACTCACCCGTTAGTGTCTCAAGACGCTGAGGGGGGGGGGAGTGGTGCAGGGGTGCCGTTTATTGCTCAAAAAGCCATGTCTTAAGGTGCTTTCTGAAAGTTAGGAGGTCCTGGGTCTTGCGTAGGTTGGTGGGGAGGGAGTTCCAGGTCTTGGCGGCGAGGTGGGAGAAGGATCTGCCGCCGGAGGTGGTGTGTTGGATGAGGGGGACTGTGGTGAGGGAGACGTCAGTGGAGCAGAGAAGTCAAGTTGGTGTGTGGAAGTTTACTCGTTCGTTATGGTAGGCTGGTCTACTGTTGAGGGATTTGTGAGCGTGGAAAAGGACATTGAAGATGGTCCTTTTGCTGATGGGCAGTCAGTGTAGGGCTCTGAGGTGAGCGGAGATGTGTTTGTGGCGGGGAAGGTTGAGGATGAGACTTGCGGCTGTGTTCTGGATTCGCTGGAGTTTTTTCTGAAGCTTGGCTGTGGTACCAGCGTAGAGGGCATTACCGTAGTCCAGTCTGCTGCTGATGAGGGCATGGGTGACCGTTTTTCTGGTTTCTAAGGGAATCAATTTGAAAGTCTTCCATAGCAAGCAAAGGGTGTTGAAGCAGGAGGACGATATGGTGTTGATTTGCTGGGCCATGGAGAGAGACGATGCCAAGGTTGCGTGCGTGGGTGGTGGGTGTTGAGGGTGGTCCGAGGGCCGTGGGCCACCAGGAGTCGTCCTATGCTGTCTTGTTGGGGCCAAAGATGATGATTTCTGTTTTGTTGGAGTTAAGTTTGAGGTGACTTGCTGTCATCCATTTGGCGAAGTGGAGTGTAGTGTGGTCAGTTTTATGTATCCTTTGCGCATTAGCTTCAGGCTTTAGGCCTTTGTGCACTTTGCCCTGGATGTATTTTATTCCTTTGCTCGCAGCTTAGAGCCTTTGTACACTTTGCTCTGAATGCTTTTTATTCGGCTTCGTACTGTTATTTTTCAAATAACCAGTTCTACGGTCTTGTTTTATTTTTTATATCACACTGTTTAGCCTACTTCAGCACTGGAGTTCTCAATAACACATTCCTGTTCACTCTGTGCTTCAGTCAAGGATACAGTCTGGTACATTGCCGATAGATGTGGTAGGAGTTTAGTCTTTGGCGTTCTTGCGTAGGGGAATTTTGTGATCACGCTGACATGTTAGTTATAAAAACACTTCCTTGTCCCGTTACATGCAAGAGGGAGATTCCGACCAGGGAACCACAACTAGACGCTGACTGTCTCGTTGCAGATGCTCAACCAGCTCACAGGCCTTTGCTCAGGTATGAGGGTTGATGTCTTCCCAGGGAAACTGAAAGGCAAGTTAGGAGCTTAACATGCTGTGCTCGAAATAGAACTAGCTGAGAGAGAGTAGAAACTGTTCACACCATGATAGCGTTATTCTTATGTTTCACTCTCCTCGTGACTATTTCAATCCTACTGTGTTGCATGGTTCTGGTTATTGCGGCTCACGCCTTAATATCTAAAATGCAGTCGTTTTATTAAAACAATATATAAAACTTAAACTGCCTTTGTCATTTGTATATGAGATCATACTGTAAATGAGAGAGCTGGTTTGGATCTGAGTGACCACGACTTCCCTGAGAAGTTCCAAAGAAGTCATGCACTCGGCTGCCCAATCATCCCTTCCCCTTGGGAGAGATGAGGCACTGCTAGTTAGCCGGAGCAAAACCGGATTTAGGGTGACAGAGGTCCTTCCAAGTGGGTCAGACTCAGTCCCCCACACCGTGAACGATCCTGCTACCTAGAAATCCAGTAGTCTCATTTAGGATAATGAGAGCCCACGCGACATGGCGCCGCCAACGATTGGTCTGGCTCTAATTTTCGGGTCCGGCTGACTCTCTCGGTCTCATATATATATTGACTCCTCGGTTCCGTTAACGGAGACGTCCGTGGGGCTGAGGATTTCCGCCACCACGAGATAGGTACATCCTAGTACTTAGTGGTCGGTTGTTCAAGCTTGAACTTTGAAAGGAAAACCCCGATATTGGTGTGCCTTCTCTGAACTAGCACTGTTTTCATAATGGCGAATCCCCAGGCAGTAAATATCGCACTTAATATGCGACAACCGCTCACGGGACATTTAATAGCACATGGTCTCACGAACCAGGGGGGTCCGGTCACGTTTGTGGTGGACGCCCATGCAGCTTATAGAACAGAGGTTTTTTATTCTTGGGTTGTATTTCCAGCAGTTGATGGAGGTACAAACACTTTCCACGAATACATTCTTGCTAATGCCCCTGGACAATACAAGGCATATGCATATTTAGAAATACCTCTATCATATCAAGAACATAATAATTGGCTTGATGGCGCCCTACCACACACCATAGCACCTGTTAGGTTAGGTCCACTGAGTAATGATGGTCCTACCTGGCCTTTATTGGCTACATATACACCACATCCTGCGGTTGCTCAATTGGCAGTGGCTGAAGTTCGTCGCTTATATACGGAATTAACGGCTACATATAGACGTTTGGTTCAATTTGTGATGCATACCCTTAACACAAACCCAGTGCGTGCTGCTCCGGCGCAACCACATGCAGTGGTTCCGGGGGTTAATCCGACCACTGTACACTCTGTTATGGGTAAAGTCCCAGCAAGACGGGAGGAAACTCCTTTTTGGCTGGCGCAAAAAATTAATACGCTGGAAGCAGTATTTCCCCATACTGGACCTCAGGATAAACATAGAATATTGACGATGTTTTTGCCGTATGGAATGGTTCCTACTGTGGACAATTGTAATACTTGGGGCACGATGTTTGCCACGCTCTACACTACAGCACACGGTACGCCGACATTGGCTAATTTACCCAAAGTGCTCAAACAAATTCAAGATGAATAAGGGGCTGCTCCAGCCTTAGATTTAGGGATGCAGCTGATGGGCAATTTTGCTGCGGTTTCTTCTATGATTTTGAGTAATCTCAAAGGGGAGGCAGTAGCACTAGCAGTGCGTATGCGTCTTCGAGGCGTCCCGCAAATTAATCAGGAGCGGGAACTGCTGAGAATAATAGCAGAAACATATTCAAGTATCGGTCGTGATAACCTTGGGGCTAGACCGCAAAAACTCCAGTTACAGGGTAAGAATGGTAAGGATACTGCTAAACAACAGCAACCTGAGTGTACTAAAAAGCGCTGGGAGAAAAAACAGACACCTAAAATAGAAAGGGGACAATCTCCGTGACCGGAGACCCCGCAGAATAGGTATAATCTCAGGAATAGGGATAATTTGAAGACGCCTGATAGATATCAATATACTGATACACGCCAATCTCGTTCCTTTCAGGACTCCTTGGAAAAGAGAAATGCGAGAGGTGGGCGGTCAGAGCGGAGAACAGAGTACGTGAAACCGAGACAGGAGTCACAACGCTCAACTGAGGTTTCTGTCAAACAAGAAGAGAAACCGATCCAACAAAAGCAGCAATTTAAAAAGAAAAAAGTGGCGGCGGTCTCAGTTAGACATGCCACTCAAGAAGAGAGTTCTCTTGAAGAACAAGACATGGGCGTTGGCACTGTTAGACAGCGCAGCAGAGGTCACAATAGTTCGCCGGAGTCTTCTAGAGCATCTGGAGGTGAAAGCAACTGATGACTTCATACAATTCGAAACAGCAGATATGCGTGTCTCTGATCCCGATAGAGTCTATACAGTAACTTTGTAATTAGAAGGGGACGTTGAGCGCACTATAAACGCCATCTATTGGGACCGTGTGGTTAAATTGTATGACGTTCTGCTGGCCGAACAAGATTGGCCACCTGACTTTGTTCGTGACTGTCCAGTTGGGGAGGAGGTTATTACACCTTCGTTCTCACCACTTGTTCCGGGAGAACTAGCAGAGTCCTATAGTAAAACATGGGCTCTGGCTCAGGCACCCGCCTTATTTAGAAATAATGTGGGGTGGGACAGAAATTCACCTTATCAAGTAATCCCGATAAAGAGCGAACCTCAGCCGCAACCGCAATATCCTATAAAATTTGAAGCAAGGGCATCGGTAAGGAAAATTCGTACACAATTGGAGTACCAGGGAGTAATTGAACCCTGTGTCTCGCCGATGAATAATCCCTTATTTCCAGTAGCTAAACCGGACCATTCTTATAGGATAGTGGTGGATTACAGACATTTAAATGGACATACACGCACATATGCAATACAAAATTCACACAGCGCAGCGTTTATGAATAATATTGTGCGTAAGAAATACAAAACAACATTAGATATCTCGAATGGATTCTTCTGCCAAAATATAGTGCCCGAAAGTAGGGACTATACGAGCTTTAGTGCGTTTGGCTCTCAAAAAAAGTTTTGTCGTCTGCCTCAGGGGTATAAGAATAGCCCAGGACTATTTTCGGCTAGTGTAACTGAAATTCTGCACGAGTTGGACCCTGAAGCTTTATCATATGTTGATGATATATATCTGACGGACGATGAGTTACTGCAACATTTAAGGCGGGTAGCGCGCATTGCTGTGGAATTTGCTGAAATTGGCTACAAGTTTAATTTTTAAAAATCGAAGATTGCCTTCCTCAGAGTCATTTTCCTGGGATATGAGTTGTCGAATGAGGGCAAGAGCTTAGCGCCGCACTTTTTGGAGAAATGTGCTCAGTTGCAACCTCCTAATACGGTTTGGAAACTCCAGTCGTTATTGGGGTTTCTAAATTTTGGCAGAACTTACATTCCTGATTACGCTACACGTATAAAACCATTATATGAGTTGATTCGCCCGAATTTTTCGAGTAGATTTTGGACAAATGAACATACACATATTCTTCGAGATTTACAAACTGATCTCTTAGCTGTAACACATTTACACACTCAGGACAATAAAACGCATCTGGTCATCAGGGTTATACCTGGTGCCGTTGGGTTTACATATGTCACCTTTAATGAGGGTGACACAGTCCCGATAGCATATAAGTCTCACTTGTATTCTGCTGCAGAACAACGTTTTGCACAAACTGAGAAAATTCTCACTGCAGTACAGATGGCTGTGATTAAAGAACGAACTCTTGCCCAGGGCCAACGCATTGTTGTCGTTTCCCCGATTCCAGCCTTAGAGGCTGTTACAAAAGCGAGTGTTCCTAATTCGAAAGCTTTACACCCGCGATGGATACAATGGGCAATGTCTTTGACAGCCACTGATGTAGATTACATATTTGACCCTAAACTGCAGACTCAAGAATTTCTTCAATATGAAATGGAGTACCCAGTTCCCGCTGGCACATTGCCTATTGACCAATATCAAGTGGTCATGTATACCGATGGCTCTGCGCAACCAGCGGTTGGGACTAAACAACAGTATTCTGCTGCATGTGCAGTGGTGAGCGGCTATATGGAGGGGGAAGTGTTCTGCCCCCGACATACTTATACACAGACCTTGGGAGATTGTACAGCACAGTTGGCTGAGCTGAAAGCTCTTTTGTTAGCCTTGGAACATGCGGATCCAGCGATACTTACTTTGCTGGTTTGTGTTACTGTGTTCAGTCTTTCAATGAATATTTGCACTACTGGAGGATGAATGGGTTCAGAGATTCAAAAGGTAACACCATTAAGCACAAATTGCTGTGGGGAAAGGTTGCGGATCTGAAGGAAACGCTTTCTAAAGTCCATGTTGTCAATACACTTGGACACCAGCGCGTTGGAATACACGTTGCTGGGAATACTTTAGCTGATGAAGCCGCAAAATCGGCAGTGGCAGTTGCCACTGTGACCGCAGTAACTCGTTCGAGTTCCAAACCAGACACAGAGATTTTGGCTGCCATAAAAGCTACAGCTGATGGCACACCATTTCCTAAAGGATTCCCTTCTAAATATAGTTACTGCATGGGTGGTATGCTAAATGCTGTAGTTAAAATCCCAGGCATTGATGTAGGTGAAATGCCCAATAAAATTGAGCGACCTCGATTAATTACTGCAGCACATGAGGGGGCGGCATCTGCACATGCCGGCGTGGCTGCCACCATTTCACTGTTACAGGCTCATTATTGGTGGCCTGGTCTCTATAAGGAGACGAAGCAGTATGTCCTTTGTTGTGATGTCTGCCAACAAATTAAAGTTTCTACGGCTAGACGCCCGCAGCAGACGCCCCTTCTGATATCAAATAAACCTTTACAGTGTGTGTACTTGGATCATTGTGGTCCGCTGACACCAGATAGTGCATACAAATATATATTGGTTGCTGTAGATTTGTGCTCCAGATTTGTGTGGGTCTGGCCACAGCGCTCGGCTGACGCTCGAACTGTTATTAAAGATTTGCGCATCTTTGTCGATACATATGCAGTTGCGGCTTTTCATTCGGACTAGGGCCCTGCTTTTGCCTCTAAGGCATTCAGGGACACCATGGCTTCGTTGGGGGTCCAGCTCCAGTTCTCGTCTCCATTTCATCCTGAGGGAAATTCTGTCGTGGAGCGTTTAAATCGCGATTTAAAGCAATCCTTAACGGCCAGAGTTATAGGTACGGGTCGTAGTTGGCTAGCCCACCTGTATGGAGTACAGAGAGCACTTAATAACTTGCCTAGAAAGTCCCTGGGGGGTCGTACTTCATATTAGTGCCTGTTTGTAACACGAACGTATGTTCCTGATCTAGATGGTCCTGGTGTGGAGACGGCAGATACGCCCTTTGATATAAATGATCGTGTCACTGTTTTGCAGGATTTACAACAATTCTGTGAAGATAACTCTTCTGCAAGTGCTGCCTCCACAGGAATTAAGGATGAACCAGTAACGTCTACTGGTTGGATTCCCAGGATTGGGGATCTTGTGTGTGAAAAGGTCACAGTAAAAAAATAATTTGGTCCTTCTTATCGGGTGCCTGTCCCTGTGATAGGGATCAGCGGCACAAGAACTGTAATTTTGCCACTGTTGCAAGGGGCCAAGGGAAATCGCTTTGTTTCCATTGATAATGTCAAGTTACAACATGTGGCCGATTCTGCACAGCAGACCAAGAGGGACATCCAGTAGTTCCGGAATCCTTCTCACTACTGGGGAAGAAGTTCCGCTGCAGGTGATTTCCACCAACGCTATTTCCTCTCCGTGCTTGGGGAGGGTGGACGCTGATCTTGCAATTGTTCCACAGATGGTGAATGATTTGGAATCTTTTGATCAAGTTGCTGTACGTTCTACTGATATTACTGAACATGTGGTTTATAGCGTGCCAAGGCGAGAGCCACCATCTGCTTCTTTGTTTACGGTTACACCTTTTGCAAGAACTGCCTCTGGCTGCTTCAACACCACTGATGATACCGTGTCGGACTCCTCATCCTCTTCAACATCAGCCCTGGGTCCGCGTAAGCTGCTGTGTTGGCTTAAACACATATATTTTGTTGTTCCTTGGAACTATCTGTGGCTTTTTATGACTGTAATGACTCTTTTCTTGTGGCTGGGGTTTGTAGTTACCTTTTTTCTGGTAATACATGGTCATTTTCTTCCTGAACGATCTGACATTGAGCACGTGGAGACGGTGTTGAAACCACATTTTTCGTCACACATGGTTCGAAGAGACTTGTCCTTTGTGAACATTTCCGCAGTACCGATTCCGGATGGGATTGTGTGGGATAGAGTGATGTTTGATATATATGGTCCCACAGAAATAATTCAAATACTGTATGTTCTCAAATTATCAATGAATGATATTGTTATACCAGGCATTGTATCTGATGATTGGGATGTAAAGACAGTGGATTCTATGTTGACGGAATTGCAATACTATACTGTCTATGAAAATGAAGATGCTTACCTATTTAGAGATAATTATGGTGACATGTTTTGCTACAATTATTATGGACACCACTTTATTCATAAAGCTAGTAGCCCTAAATCGATATTTGAATATATGCAATGGGAACATTGCCCGACTCCTCCACAGGGGAGCTCTAAAACGTATTCTGATAAATTTGCATATTTTTCTGGGCATAATCAACAAAATGCTAAGTCTTACTATTTTAAGGTTACTCTGCATGCTAATAAGCAAATGTTATTGACTGATACCAAACTTGCAGTTGAGGGGTATGAATACTGGTCCAAGACTGTTGATTTGAAAAGTGTCTGGGGAACGAAAAATTGGCAAATGCGGGGCAGGGACACATTGTTTAGGGCGTGTATTATTCCTGTCCAAATGATTTTCCTAAATGACACTGTACAACAGACTAGTTGCATGGGCTTAGCAACGATTAGAGATTTAAATTTGCCTAGCATACCTGTCCCTTCCAAATTGAACAATTGGCAGCAATATATTAATGCCACGTTTAGTGAGCTCACAGACTGGGTCCAGAATGGTACGCTTAACACTTCATTGATTCGTCCGGGCGGGTGGTTATTGTGGCCCATAGACACTAATGGGTGTCATCAGGGTTTTGTCACCTCTTCGGGGGGGTTCAGGACTAGTAGGGCAGACCCTCGCTACATATCACCAGAACATGCTGATATCATTACTACATACAGCGTGGGGAAACTTTGTCAACAATGGTTGAAATCGTCCACGCTGGGTGCGGTTAAGACACATCTCACGTTACTGTCTAATGATACTGACTTGCAAGATTTTTTGTCAGGCCTAAGAACGCAGCGGAAGAAACATTTTTTGTATGAAGTATATAATGAGATTTGGAAGCTTTCACAACAAGAGGCAGCGGCCCGGTTGAGGCAAATTGATCAGGAAAATTTGGTACAGGCTTTGTCTGTTGTGGATAATGGGATGCATACCCTTTCAGACCGTGTATACACAATTGACAACATTGTTTCCTCTGCTATAGACATTATTAAATCTGAAATGTCTTCCTTATATCATGGGCAGAGTCAAACGCGGTCAGTCATGCAGTTGGGTTGGACTCTACAGACCTTGAAGGCAGGTCCCGTTCCGTGGCATCACATTCGTGCCAGGGAGATATTTATTTCCTTTAATTTGACTCGTTAACAATAGCTGATGGCTAAGAAATAAGCGACTTATGTTATGTTAAATATTGAAAAGTTGGAGAAGTTGCCTTTTACTGTGGCTGAGATTCCGTCAGCTGAGTGGTTGATTCACGGGGTTATTAATTTGCCTATCTCCACTCTGCAATTTACTTCTTGTTTAAAACACATTCCGGTGGGTAGATATGAATGGTTGGGAGACAGTTACATACACGAGGTGTGGGAGCTTCCCTTTCTATACAGATGTATTAATGGTTTGAGGGAGGTTTTTCTTAGCGGTAGCGAATACGAAACTTCTTTCAGCCATTCAATGGTTTGTAAACAGCTGTCTTTGCACGGGGCGTGTAATGCCTCGATTGCTAACTTAGCTTGTTATCTTAAGGGAGTTCCAGTCACAGTAATTAAAAACACTTTCCAGGTGCTTTCAAACGGCAGTTACGTCCTTCTTAACAGTGAACCCTGTTGTGGCATGCGTGCCGGAATAGTTTACGTAGTCATTGTCACCAAGGCCGTTACGTGCTGCAGGAATGTGTTGTTTCCCCCCACTCAAATTAGGGAGGTAGCGGACATCTGGCCTCATATTGCTACTTCGAAGGTGAATTTCGACAAGTTGAGTCGACTGAAAGCTCTTTTGTTTCAAAAGCATGTGGCCCTTACATCTGCTAGTGAGACCTACGCACTTCAGGTGGCGAGGTCATTAGCGGAAATACAGTCCCTTTTGAATACTAACTTTCCGAGTCACTTTGGTGAACTCGTGGGACATATAATTAATGCGTCCAGCACTGCTGGAATTGCACATTTTTTCAAAGCCGTTGGTGTTGGTTTTGCTCAAACCTTCTCTTCCATATTCGGTTTAATACCTTCGGCTATTCACTCTATTTTCGGAAGCATTTTTGGGGGATTCCCGATTACTTTGGCTTTGTTGGCTGGGGTTTTGCTGTTGCTGCTGTTAATCCGCAATGGCTGTCCCACTGCGACGAGATCCCATATTAGCTCTCCCGTCAGCGCAGCTGTGTCGTGAACGCATGATACAGCATTTCGGGGCAACACTCCTGGGACATTTGGAGTGTGACTGGTCTCTGTCATTCCGACCGGTTTTGGATTGTGTGCAACCCGTATTCAGGTGCCTTTGGTGCTCGTTTGAACATGCACTGGCTTTCTGTCTCTCACTGCAGCGCCCCCCAGTGGTCGATACTGATCTGTTGAGGTTCCCGATTAGGGCTCATTCCCAGACTTGTGCACTGCGGTTGCGTTTGCTTCGTGAGGCGGTTTATGAGATTCCCTTCCTGGAGGAAGATGGTATTGTCTCATTCATAGGCCCTGCACGGGTTGCCGCCCCGGATGGTTCAGGGCTTTGGAACACACCTGCTCCATGGACATTTTTGGCGTGGATTTTCCGATGTTGACATCTGTCGAAGTGGAGGATCTCCTGCTTTCCGTGGCTTCTGTCTAAGAATTTGATTTTTTTTTTTTAAATTGACATTATATCAAATTTGGCTTTACCGTCACATGCTTCCCAATTTAAATTTGTTTCTGCTTTTTTGTCCTCTGATCTTGTCGAAATATATTTGATGTGTTTTTGTATCTAGGGCATATTTTTATCTTGTTAGAACCACTTGCTATCGGCAAGGGGAGGGTGTAGTGTGGTCAGTTTTATGTATCCTTTGCGCATTAGCTTCAGGCTTTAGGCCTTTGTGCACTTTGCCCTGGATGTATTTTATTCCTCTGCTCGCAGCTTAGAGCCTTTGTACACTTTGCTCTGAATTCTTTTTATTCGGCTTCGTACTGTTATTTTTCAAATAACCAGTTCTACGGTCTTGTTTTATTTTTTATATCACACTGTTTAGCCTACTTCAGCACTGGAGTTCTCAATAACACATTCCTGTTCACTCTGTGCTTCAGTCAAGGATACAGTCTGGTACATTGCCGATAGACGTGGTAGGAGTTTAGTCTTTGGTGTTCTTGCGTACGGACATTTTGTGATCACGCTGACATGTTAGTTATAAAAACACTTCCTTGTCCCGATACATGCAAGAGGGAGATTCCGACCAGGGAACCACAACTAGACGCTGACTGCCTCTTTGCAGATGCTTAACCAGATCACAGGCCTTTGCTCAGGTATGAGGGTTGATGTCTTCCCAGGGAAACTGAAAGGCAAGTTAGGAGCTTAACATGCTGTGCTCGAAATAGAACTAGCTGAGAGAGAGTAGAAACTGTTCACACCATGATAGCGTTATTCTTATGTTTCACTCTCCTCATGACTATTTCAATCCTATTGTGTTGTATGGTTCTGGTTATTGCGGCTCACGCCTCAATATCTAAAATGCAGTTGTTTTATTAAAACAATATATAAAACTTAAACTTCCTTTGTCATTTGCATATGAGATCATACTGTAAATGAGAGAGCTGGTTTGGATCTGAGTGACCACGACTTCCCTGAGAAGTTCCAAAGATGTCATGCACTCGACTGCCCAATCATCCCTTCCCCTTGGGAGGGATGAGGCACTGCTAGTTAGCCGGAGCAAAACCGGATTTAGTGTGACAGAGGTCCTTCCAAGTGGGTCAGACTCAGTCCCCCACACCGTGAACGATCCTGCTACCTAGAAATTCAGTAGTCTCATTTAGGATAATGAGAGCCCACGCGACAGGAGGAGTCCAGCGTGCAGGTTTGTCTTGGTGGTGGAAGGGTTCCTGGTGACGGAGATGATGAGCTGGGTGTCGTCTGCGTAAGAGATGATGGTGATTCCGTGGGGGTGGAGGATGTTGGGGAGGTGGGCCATGTATATGTTGAAGAGGGTAGGGCTGAGGGAGGATCCTTGGGGGGACCCTGCAGATGATCTTGGTGGCTGGAGACCGGAAGGGAGGGAGGCAAACTCTTTGGGTTCTTTCGTCGAGGAAGGAGGTGAGCCAGTCTAGGACATTGGGTCGGATTCCTGCGTCAAAAAGGCGTGTGTAGAGGGTTTGTTGGCATACAGTGTCGAACGCTGCGGAGAGGTCCAGGAGGATGAGAGCGACGGTCTCGCCCTTGTCCACTCTGGTTCTGATGACGTCTGTGCAAGCTATGAGGGCTGTTTCAGTGCTGTGGTTCTTGTGGAATCCAGACTGGGAGGCGTTGAGTGTGTTGTTTTCCTCTAAGAAGTGAGACAGTTGGGCGCTCACTATCTTCTCAGCGACCTTGGCGGGGAAGGGGAGGAGGGAGATGGACGGTAGTTTGTGAGGTCTTCCGGGTTTGCTTTGGGTTTTTTGATGAGACGCAGTGGTGGTCAGTCCAGTGGAGTTTGGTGGTGTGGGTAAAGATGACGTGGCTGCTGGAGGCGAAAATTGCATCAAGCGTGTGTCCTGCTGAATGAGTGGGTGAGGTGACCAGTTGCTTGAGGCCGAGGTTCGTGAGGTTGTCCAGCAGGGCTGTGGAGTTGCGATCGTGGGTGCTTTCCAGATGAAAGTTGAGGTCACCAAGGAGTATGTAGTCTGTGGAGGAGAGGGTGTGGGAGCTGATAGTATCTGCGATGGCGTTGCAAAATGGGGGCGGGGTCCTGGTGGTCTGTAAATGAGGGTTCCTCAAAGGGTGGTGTTGGCGTTCATGTGTATTAAAAAGTGTAGGTGTTCTGCATTGTCTAGGGTATCGTTGGTATTGTTGGAGATTTTGATGGTGTTTTTGTGTATGATGGCGATACCTCCTCCTGGCTTGTTTATGCGGTCTCTACGGGAGATTTTGTAGCTTTCTGGGATGGCTATGACTATGTCGGGTTCTGATGAGGGGTTCATCCATGTTTCCGTGAGGAAGGCGATGTCAGGGGAGAATGTTGTGATCAGGTCCCAGAGCTCGATGGCGTGCTTGTGGACGGAGCGGGTGTTAAGGTGGTTGCGGGGGTAGGTGTTGTGGTGCGTGTTGTAGTAGTGCGTGTTGGTGCTGTTGGAGTTTGGATGAGTGCAGGAAAAATGGAATGAGTGGCATGTGAAAGGTCCATGTGTGTGCTTGGGGTTGGCTTGGGTGCAGGTGGGATGCTCTCCTGGGTTGAGGGCGTGGAGTTTAGTGGAGGAGTAGTGCTGCCTCGGGAGGTCGGAGCAGCGAGGGCCAGGGGGACCGGTGCTAGGCGCGGTCCAGGCACGGACGGGCACAGACAGGCTTGCCTCCGGCGTGCCCGCTCAGCGGCTGCCATTAAGAAGGGGAGGTGGGAGGGAGGAACAGCTGGTAGGCGGGAGGGAAGGACCAATGGGGGCACAAGGGGGGTGGGCCGCAGGGGACGCAGCGGCAGGGATCAGGAGGCTGGCAAGAGCCGGCTGGAAAACGGGCAGTGCAAACAACAAGGGCAAAATGAAGCGGAATTCAAAAAGGGCACAGGGGCATTTAAAAACAGTGCAGAAAATGAAAAACGATTTACAAGTAACGAAATACACGAAATACAAAAATGCAGAGCACAACTAGATATGCCTACCACTAGGCACCAGGGATGAGGCGCAGGCGGGTGCCTGCGGGTGGTGGAGGTCCTCGAACTTCTTCTAGCGGCAGATGGCGTGGTCAGGGGCACGGAGGCAGGCTGGTGGAGCCAAGTGGACTCCTGGCCATAAACAGGTCAGGGGGTCACACAGGGCTCTGCGCAGCGGGCGCCATTAAGAAGGGGGGGTGGGAGGGAGGAGCAGCTGGGAGGCGGGAGGGAAGGACCAATGGGGGAATGAGGGGGGTGGGCCGCAGGGGATGCAGCGGCAGGGATCAGGAGACCGGCAAGAGCCAGCTGGAAAACGGGTGGTGCAAACAACAAGGGCAAAACGAAGCGGAATTCAAAAAGGGCACTGGGGCATTTAAAAACAGTGCGGAAAACAAAAAATGATTTACAAGTAACGAAATACACGAAATACAAAAATGCAGAGAACAACTAGATATGTCTACCACTAGGCACCAGGGATGAGGCGCAGGCGAGTGCCTGCAGGTGGTGGAGGGACTCAAACGTCTTCTAGCGGCAGACAGCGGGTTCAGGGGCACGGAGGCAGGCTGGGGGAGCCAAGTGGACTCCTGGCCAGAAACAGGTCAAGGGTTCACACAGGGCTCTGCGCAGCGGGCCCCATTAAAAAGGGGAGGTGGGAGGGAGGAGCAGCTGGGAGGCGGGAGGGAAGGACCAATGGCGGTGCGAGGGGGCCGTGGCCACAGGGGACGCAGCGGCAGGGATCAGGAGACTGACAAGAGCCGGCTGGAAAACAGGTGGTGCAAACAACAAGGGCAAAACTTAGCAGAATTAAAAAAGGGCACAGGGGCATTTAAAAACAGTGCAGAAAACGAAAAACGATTTACAAGTAACGGAATACACGAAATACAAAAATGCAGAGCACAACTAGATATGCCTACCACTAGGCACCAGGGATGAGGCGCAGGCGGGTGCCTGCGGGTGGTGGAGGGCCTCGAACTTCTTCTAGCGGCAGATGGCGTGGTCAGGGGCACGGAGGCAGGCTGGTGGAGCCAAGTGGACTCCTGGCCATAAACAGGTCAGGGGGTCACACAGGGCTCTGCGCAGCGGGCGCCATTAAGAAGGGGGGGTGGGAGGGAGGAGCAGCTGGGAGGTGGGAGGGAAGGACCAATGGGGGCATGAGGGGGGTGGGTCGCAGGGGATGCAGCGGCAGGGATCAGGAGACCGGCAAGAGCCAGCTGGAAAACGGGCGGTGCAAACAACAAGGGCAAAACGAAGCGGAATTCAAAAAGGGCACTGGGGCATTTAAAAACAGTGCGGAAAACAAAAAATGATTTACAAGTAACGAAATACACGAAATACAAAAATGCAGAGAACAACTAGATATGTCTACCACTAGGCACCAGGGATGAGGCGCAGGCGAGTGCCTGCAGGTGGTGGAGGGCCTCAAACGTCTTCTAGCGGCAGACAGCGGGTTCAGGGGCACGGAGGCAGGCTGGGGGAGCCAAGTGGACTCCTGGCCAGAAACAGGTCAAGGGTTCACACAGGGCTCTGCACAGCGGGCGCCATTAAAAAGGGGAGGTGGGAGGGAGGAGCAGCTGGGAGGCGGGAGGGAAGGACCAATGGGGGAATGAGGGGGGTGGGCCGCAGGGGATGCAGCGGCAGGGATCAGGAGACCGGCAAGAGCCAGCTGGAAAACGGGTGGTGCAAACAACAAGGGCAAAACGAAGCGGAATTCAAAAAGGGCACTGGGGCATTTAAAAACAGTGCGGAAAACAAAAAACGATTTACAAGTAACGGAATACACGAAATACAAAAATGCAGAGCACAACTAGATATGCCTACCACTAGGCACCAGGGATGAGGCGCAGGCGGGTGCCTGCGGGTGGTGGAGGGCCTCGAACTTCTTCCAGCGGCAGATGGCGTGGTCAGGGGCACGGAGGCAGGCTGGTGGAGCCAAGTGGACTCCTGGTCATAAACAGGTCAGGGGGTCACACAGGGCTCTGCGCAGCGGGCGCCATTAAGAAGGGGGGGTGGGAGGGAGGAGCAGCTGGGAGGTGGGAGGGAAGGACCAATGGGGGCACGAGGGGGGTGGGTCGCAGGGGATGCAGCGGCAGGGATCAGGAGACCGGCAAGAGCCAGCTGGAAAACGGGCGGTGCAAACAACAAGGGCAAAACGAAGCGGAATTCAAAAAGGGCACTGGGGCATTTAAAAACAGTGCGGAAAACAAAAAATGATTTACAAGTAACGAAATACACGAAATACAAAAATGCAGAGAACAACTAGATATGTCTACCACTAGGCACCAGGGATGAGGCGCAGGCGAGTGCCTGCAGGTGGTGGAGGGCCTCAAACGTCTTCTAGCGGCAGACAGCGGGTTCAGGGGCACGGAGGCAGGCTGGGGGAGCCAAGTGGACTCCTGGCCAGAAACAGGTCAAGGGTTCACACAGGGCTCTGCACAGCGGGCGCCATTAAAAAGGGGAGGTGGGAGGGAGGAGCAGCTGGGAGGCGGGAGGGAAGGACCAATGGGGGAATGAGGGGGGTGGGCCGCAGGGGATGCAGCGGCAGGGATCAGGAGACCGGCAAGAGCCAGCTGGAAAACGGGTGGTGCAAACAACAAGGGCAAAACGAAGCGGAATTCAAAAAGGGCACTGGGGCATTTAAAAACAGTGCGGAAAACAAAAAACGATTTACAAGTAACGGAATACACGAAATACAAAAATGCAGAGCACAACTAGATATGCCTACCACTAGGCACCAGGGATGAGGCGCAGGCGGGTGCCTGCGGGTGGTGGAGGGCCTCGAACTTCTTCCAGCGGCAGATGGCGTGGTCAGGGGCACGGAGGCAGGCTGGTGGAGCCAAGTGGACTCCTGGTCATAAACAGGTCAGGGGGTCACACAGGGCTCTGCGCAGCGGGCGCCATTAAGAAGGGGGGGTGGGAGGGAGGAGCAGCTGGGAGGTGGGAGGGAAGGACCAATGGGGGCACGAGGGGGGTGGGTCGCAGGGGATGCAGCGGCAGGGATCAGGAGACCGGCAAGAGCCAGCTGGAAAACGGGTGGTGCAAACAACAAGGGCAAAACGAAGCGGAATTCAAAAAGGGCACTGGGGCATTTAAAAACAGTGCGGAAAACAAAAAATGATTTACAAGTAACGAAATACACGAAATACAAAAATGCAGAGAACAACTAGATATGTCTACCACTAGTCACCAGGGATGAGGCGCAGGCACCAGGGATGAGGCGCAGGCGAGTGCCTGCAGGTGGTGGAGGGCCTCAAACGTCTTCTAGCGGCAGACAGCGGGTTCAGGGGCACGGAGGCAGGCTGGGGGAGCCAAGTGGACTCCTGGCCAGAAACAGGTCAAGGGTTCACACAGGGCTCTGCGCAGTGGGCGCCATTAAAAAGGGGAGGTGGGAGGGAGGAGCAGCTGGGAGGCGGGAGGGAAGGACCAATGGCGGTGCGAGGGGGGCGTGGCCACAGGGGACGCAGCGGCAGGGATCAGGAGACTGACAAGAGCCGGCTGGAAAACAGGTGGTGCAAACAACAAGGGCAAAACTTAGTAGAATTAAAAAAGGGCACAGGATTTACAAGTAACGGAATACACGAAATACAAAAATGCAGAGCACAACTAGATATGCCTACCACTAGGCACCAGGGATGAGGCGCAGGCGGGTGCCTGCGGGTGGTGGAGGGCCTCAAAATTCTTCTAACGACAGGGTCAGGGGCACAGAGGCAGGCTGGTGTAGCCAAGTGGACTTCTGGCCAGAAACAGGTCAGGGTGTCACCCCTGCCTCCATGGAGTGTCATGCATCCTGCCCACAGAAAATCGTGTGGGTCTGACACCCAGGTGAGTGACTGTGGCTTTGCACTCCCCAGGACCAAGCAGTGGGCAGACCACCCACTAGAGAGACTGTGGCTTTGCACCCCCCGGGACCAATCAGTGGGCAGACCACCCACTTGAGAGACTGTGGCTTTGCACTCCCCAGGACCAAGCAGTGGGCAAACCACCCACTAGAGAGACTGTGGCTTTGCAATCCCCAGGACCAAGCAGTGGGCAAACCACCCACTTGAGAGACTGTGGATTTGCACTCCCCAGGACTAAGCAGTGGGCATGGAGCCCCCTCCAGGAGCAGTGGCGTTGTACCATCTTCTGGCAGAGGTGCCCCCCCCTTGCCCGTCTCCCCGAGGTGCCTGTGTGTTTTCGACCTGATGCCCCAGCAGTGTTCTCTCCGTATTGAGGCAGGAGTCAAGTGTGGGCTTGGCCTATGTGTTTTGGCCCAGTGGCCCACGGTCATTTTGAGTGGGCATTGTCCCGCCTTTTGTATATATTGTATATATTGTAAATACTGTTTTTGATTTCTGAACTATGTCTAAGTATTTCTAATATTACACTCATTTGACTTCATTTATTTTGTCCTTTCGTTATTCCAGAGGGTTACGGGGTGTATATGTAATGTTGTTGCATGTGTTTTTGTGTATGGTGTTGGGCGTGAGGGTGTTGCGTGTGTGTCACTCTCTTTTTCCTCCCCCCCTCCCTTGTGTACTAGGTGCAGTACTCACTGTGGTCGTTGTCGCCGGCGTTGGTGCTCCTGGTGTATGAGCAGATACACCAGCATGGGGAAGACCTGCAGCTCGGGCTCCATGGCGTCCTGGTTCTTCCTTGAGTATCAAGAGGTGAGTTGTTTCTCTTCAGAACACTGTTTCCGCCCTGCTTTTGATGTCGTTGGTACCGCCCCGGAAAAGGTGTCAGATAGGCCTCTTGTAATACAGTGGGCAGAACCTTGTCTTCCGCCTGGCTGTTGGCGGTTACCCCTGCGGTGTTTGTTGATAACGCTGTGGCGCTCAGAGTCTTAAAGTGGCTGTATGTGTTGCCGGTTCCCGCCGTGGTCTTGATTCCATTTTTTTTTTACGCCGGCCTATTGGTGGTGTTACCACCGCTTTAACACCGAGCGCCAGGGTTGTAATGAGGGCATTTATGTATTTCCGTGCTAACGCAAGATGGTGGGGGTCTTCATTATCATGACTCTCTTCATTACAATTCTATTTCTTGCACTGTTTATTATCCTAATCATTGCAGCCCATGCGATTTACCGCAGATTGCAGATTGTATTAAATAAAAACTATAGAAACATTACTGCATCCTCGTTATTGCCTGTGTTTGGTTGAGACATGATATATCTGTGAGAAAGGGGTAATCTCCGTTTAACCACGACACTCCCTGAGATGTCATACTTCTGAGTCCATGCGTAAAGGCTCCCACAAATCACCTTTAACTGTTTGGGTTGTTGGTGAGGTACTACTAGTGAGTGGGAAGGGTTGGGACTACAGTTGCAACTTGTTGTAGGATAGGCATAGTCGCCTACAAACATAAGTACTGTCATCCTTGAACCAGCAGTCTTGCCTAGAGCAAGAGTCCGAACTACGACATGGCGCCACCAACGATGGTGTTTAGGCACTTATTTACGGGTACCCTGACTATCACTGTCTCACAGACAAGAGGTCCCCTAAGTACCATTAAACGGAGACGTCTGTGATCTTTGGGAAAATCCTCCTCAGCTGAACAGGGAACACCTAATTAGGCTGTAGGTTGTTTGAGCTCGAACTCATAAAAAGGCCTATACTCCCCACTTGGTGTTTCGTCTCTTCACCCATTAATACAAATATGGCTAACGCCATAGACATTCCTGAGAATGCTAGACAAGCATTAACATTACATCTAGTAGCGCATGGCTTAACAGATGAGGGTGGGGATGTTACATTCATAGTAGAAGCTAATGAAGCTTACCAAACAGAAACATTCTACTCCTGGGTCACCTTTCCTGAGGAAGACAGCAGGTCAGTCACATTCCACACATATAGAATTGTTAATGTACCACTACGGTACCATGCATACCAGTATCATGAAATACTGCTCACCTATCAAGAGCATCAGAACTGGTTTGAAGGCGCCCTACCACATGTAGTACAACGCATGAGATTAGGTCCTTTAGGGAATGACGGACCTACGTGGCCTATGTTTGCCACATACACACCTCACCTGGATATACAAAACTTGCAAGCAGCAGATCTGCAAAACTTATATGATGAAGTAGTAACATAACATAGACGGCTTGTTCAGTTCGTAATGCGGACTTTGAACACAACACCAGTACGTCCCGCACCAACCGCACCTGCTGGATACCAATTGCCTACTGGGATTAATCCACAAACAGTACATACTCTTATGGGTAAAGTACCCTCAGAACGGGAGAAAATCCCTTATTGGATAGCACAGAAAACAAATCAGCTGGAAGCTGTGTTTCCCCATACGGGACCACAGGAGAAACATTGAATTCTAACAATGTGCTTGCCCTTTGGGATGGTTCCCTCAGTGGATCACTGTGCCAAATAGGGTACAGTCTTCGCTGCAATATATACTACCACACATGGCACCCCAACACTTGCCAATTTACCGGAGGTGTTAAAACAAATACAGAATGAGCATGGAGCAGCACCTGCCCTGGATTTGGGGATGAAATTGATGCGTAATTTTGACGCAGTATCCCCGATAATACTCAGTAACATTAAAGGGGAAGCGGTAGCACTGGCTATACGCCAGCGTCTCTGAGAAACTCCACACTTGGATCAAGAGAGACAGCTACCAAAAATGATTTCCGATGCCTATACTAGTATAGGACCGGTAGTCTGGGAGCCAAGCCAAAGAAATTGGAAGTACAGAGTACCACCCCTAAGGAAGGTACAAAACAGACACAGGAGGGTTCGAAAAAGCACTGGGAGAAGCCAAAACAATTTAAAGAAAGACAGAAGCAGAGAGCAGACTCTCTGCATCCGAAGAACTCAGAAAGGTGATATACTCTTACAAATAGGGAGAATATTAGAACTCCTGATAGATATACTGATTCACGTCTCTCTCGTTCCTTTCAGGACGCTCCGGATAGGCATCGCGAGAGAGGGGGCCGACCTGACCGACATCCTGACTACGTGAAACAAAAGAAAGACTCTCCGCAGTCTACAGTCAAAAAAGAAGAGAAGACTTTGCAACAAAAGCCACAGTTTAAAAAGAAAAAGGTGGCAGCACTATCGCTTAAAAATGCCAATACACTTGACAACAGTGCTGAAGAACAAGATGTGGACGGTGATACTGCTAGACAGTGCAGCAGAGGTCACAATATGTCGCCAGAGTCTGAAAGATCATCGGGATGCAACTGCAACTACCGATTTTGTTGCAGTTGAAACTGCGGACGGGCATGTACTCCCAGCAGATAGACTTTATGATCTAAGGATCCAGATTGAGGGAGATGTGGAACGCACCATCGGTGTGATCTTTTGGGTCGAACTTAATTGTGACATCCTATTGGCCGAAAGAGATTGGCCACCCAAACACATCCGTAAGCTCCCACATGGGGAAAATATACTTTTGCCTTCTTTCTCTAATCTTTTTCCAGAAGCGAAAAAGGAAGCCTATGCTGTCAGTTGGGCTCTAGCGCAGGCACCTGCATTATATCGCAATCACTTGGGTTGGGACAGGGACTCTCCATGTCATATAATACCTGTCAGGTCTACATCCCAGCCTCAGACACAATATCCAGTAAAACATGAGGCTAAAGCTCCAGTGAGGGAAATCCTCACTCAGCAAGAATATCAGGGGGTAATTGAGCCTCTGCAATTAATAATCCATTATTCCCGGCTGCGAAGCCAGACCATTCCTATAAAGTAGTCTTAGATTACAGACACTTAAACAGTCATACACCTACATATGCGATACAAAATTCACATAGCACAGCACTGATAAATAACATAGGGCCATATGTATGAAAACTGGAGCTTGCGAATCGCAAATAGAGATTTTTAAGAAATCGCTATTTCCGAGTCGCAATTGGCCATGTAACAATATTGCGATTCGGAAATAGCGATTTCTTAAAAATCGCTATTTGTGATTTGCGAGGCCCATTTACCGAATCGCAATTTGCATTATCGCAAATTGCGATTTTTTTGTGATTCGGTAAAAAGTCGCAAATTGCGAGAAAGTTCGAGAATGCACACCTGGAGGAGCCTGATGACATCACCAGCAGGAAATGAGTCATCCCAGGCAGTTTAAAGGGCCACACCCAAACCAGCATCCTGAGAGAGAGCAGCATTCAGAAGGAGCAAGAACACCTGAGCCAGGATGGATACCGCAGGCCAAGCACAGGAGAAGGGTGAAAGGAAGCGCAAGCTGAAATTCAGCGAGCAGGAGCTTGAGGTACTAACTGAGGAGGTGGTGAGGAGCCATGACCGCCTGTTTGGAAAAAGCTCACTCCAGGTGCCTGAGAGTGAAAAGAGGAGACTATGGCTGGACATACAGTCCAAAATCTGCGCTATTGGAGTGGCACAGCGCTCCATTGAAGAGATTAAAAAAAGGTGGTGTGACCTGCAGTCCCGTGCAAAGGAGAGGGTGGCAGGGAGACTTGCGGAGGCCAGGGGTACAGGAGGCGGTCCACCCACAGAGGCACCATCAACATCATTGGAGGACCTAGTGGTGTCCACACTCCTCCCTGAAGCTGTGACTGAGGTCACAGAAATCGACACCTCCGGCACACCAAGTACCAGCCAAGGTAAGTGCAATATTGTTTTGTAACCCTAGATGTGTATGCACAAAAGCCCCTTAGGAATTAGCAAGTAATGTGTAACAGTGTGAGAAGTAGTCCAGTCCACATCTTAGAAGCAGCACGACAATGCATTATGGGAGTGGCAGTCCACAACCTAGAACTGAAAGTAGCACTACAATGTATTTAAGTATAGTGACACCCAGAGGAACACAACACACACATCACCGTGTAGAGCAGTACCTGTACCTTTATTGCCATTGTCTGACCGACAATGTAACATACAGAACTGACATGCTGCATATTGTTGTTGCAGGTGGGCCAGGCCCAGCAGCCACAGCATCTGCATGGGTAGGCGGAACAGACACCCATCTGCCCTCAGATTCGAACACCTGTGGGTCCCTCCACATAGCGACTGGACGACGCAGGCCCAGAGCACTGCCAGAGCTCAGCAACGATTTCGATGAGCAGCAGGAAGGGCCAAGTACCCCATCAGCACCAGACAGGCGCAGCCAGATTCAGGAGGGCAGGTGTCATCCAACCACAGCACCACGCAGGATTGCGACAGAGTCCTGGGCACAGCAGTGTGAGTCAGGTGAGGGTCCCTCCTTATTCGGTGGCCTGGAAGCTGCTATGTTGCAGCAGCAGCGTCTGCAAAATAAGCAGATCCTTGCATTAGACAGAAACCTGCGCAAACATAACTGCAACATGATGGGCCTGCATTGCAAACTTGACTCCCTCAATAGTAACATTGTACAGCTGCGTGAGGGACAGGTGCAGGCATCACAGGACACCAGGAACCTTACAAGTGCTGTCCGTGAACTCTGCCAGGAGCTGCGCCATGAGAGGGTGAGCCAGCGCAGACAGGAGCGCAGATTCCGTACCATGTTTGGCAGCTTCTGTCGTTCCTCTAACAGGATGCCAAATTCGACAGCACTGATTGCCCGTCGTGCAGTGGCTGCGCAAGTGGAGGCAGCACACAGCAGCAGGGACGTTGTCAATGGACTAATGTAGATCACAAATGTGATCGAACACATTATGGGACCAAGATCAGCCACTCCCAGTGAGCTAGCACTGGGGGACACTGAGGACAGTTCCAGCCTCAGCAGTGTTGCCGTACCAGCAGCGGACACCAGACGGGGCAGTGCCAGGCACAGCACTGCCAATGAGGGTGACAATATAGGTGCCAGTGATGTAACTGGGCACCCGAGTGGTGTGCGACGGAGCAAAAAATTACTCTTGCTGCCATTGGACTGCTGTTGACACTATGAAGTAATAGTGCATAACTCTGGTTCTTCGTTGGTTTGCGTTTGTCACATTACCTGTTTTTCTTCTTACTCACACGTACATTACCTGACTTAAGGTAATACATTTTTTTCACTACAGGTATAGTTGTCAGAGGATTTGTGTCATTAATACTCACGTCTGAAATGGTTGTGTGTCATGTTGGCACGCCTTTGCCTTCCCTCTGCTGCACTGGTCCTGTCTGCTGGCTGTAGAGGTGGTATGGGATCGTCATCCTCATCTGATTCAGTATCACTGATTTCTACAGGTATGCCCCTGGTGGTAGCTATATTGTGCAGGATTGCACATGTAGCCACTATTCTACATGTTGTCTCTGGACTGTACTGTAGTGCCCCTCCACTTTTGTGGAGGCATCGGAAGCAACTCTTCAGCAGTCCAAATGTGCGCCCCACCACGTTGCGGGTTGCCCTGTGTGCTGCATTGTAACTCCGTTCAGCTGGTGTTGTAGGATTGCAGTAGGGTGTCATCATGTAGGTGCGCACTGCATTAGCACTGTCTCCTGGAAGGGACAAAGGGTGTGATGGGTAACTGAGCCACCTGACATTGGTACGCCATCAATGCACCAATGTACAGAGGGACATTACCTAGTAGATATCCTACACCAAACTCCCCAGCTAGCAGTCTTGTGTGAATCCCGCTGTGGCGAAAGATGAAAGAATCATGTGTGCTCCCTAGGTACCTGGCCACGAGATCAGTAATGTTGTAGGAGGCATTGCATATCACCTGTAGATTCATGGAATGTTGGTATTTCCTGTTGCGGTACACATACTCTGTGGCTGATGGTGGACAGATTGGCACATGTGTGCCATCTTTGGCACCTAGGACGTGGGGGAACTGTGCTGTCTGGTAAAATTCTATTTTTGTCTGCTGTAATTCCTGTGGGGTGTGAGGGAATCTGATGTACTGGTGTAGTTTGCTCAGCATGGCGTTGATGAATGCATTGAAAAATCTGGAGAGGCTACTCAGTGTGACCCCTCCAGCTGCTGCTATGACCCTTTGATAGCTCCCTGAGGCGAGTAGGTGGAGGGAGCATAAAACCTGCACATGGGTGGATATGCTGTGACTCCTTTGTGTTCTGCGCTGCAGTATGGGTTGTAGCTCAGCTATCAAATCAATTATCATGGCTGAGTTCAACCTATACCTCTCATATATTTCCTCCTCTGTCAGGTCAAAAAGTGTAATGCTCACTCTGAAAATGCGCTCCTGTCTCCTCCTCCCTCTCCTCAAACCTGCCAAGAACCTCATCCTCCTCGCCATGAGGTAGAGTGCAGCCATTGTTGAAAAGACTCTGAGGCATTCTGGGCCTCTTTATATAGGTTGCACCTGGTTACCACCTGGTTTCAGTTCATGGTATTTTGCATGTGCAAAATGCCATTCTGCGAAAAATCGCAATATGCGATTTTTTGATGCATCTCTTTGTGACTTGGATTTTGCGAATCGCAATTTGCGCCTCGCAATTTCCTACTGGAAATACCGGATCGCAAAATGCGACTCGCAAAAACAGGTTGCAACAAAAAAAATCGCAGTTTTTGCGATTTCTTCTTTTTGGTCTGCGAATGCCTTTCATGCATTGCAGACCACGTTTTTGCACTCGCAAATGGCCGATTTTTGCGATTCGCACCGTTTGCGAGTGCAAAAAAGTTTCATACATCTGGCCCATAGTGTGGAAAAAGTATAAAACAACATTGGACATCTCCAATGGGTTCTTCTGCCAGAATTTAGTGGAAGAAAGTCAGGACTTGAGTGCATTCTCATTTGGCTCACAAAAACGCTTTTGGTGTTTACCCCAGGGCTATAAGAATAGTCCAGGGCTGTTCTCAGCCTGAGTAACATCAATATTACATGATATTGATCCTGAGGCGTTATCCTATGAGGGCGACATTTATCTCACAGACGACGACCTGAACATTCATCTTGTGTGGGTCGATCGAATCATTTTGTGGTTTGCAGAAGTTGGTTATAAATTCAACTTTAAGAAAAGCAAGATCGCCTTTCCTCCTTTTACAGTTTTTCTCGACGGTGATGGCACAACTTGACTTACAATTGTTCTTGGTTTTGCAGGAGTTTGACAAGCTTTTCTTTGACTTTAAGTTGTTTCACCTGCACCATCAGGTACTTCAGGAGGAGTCAAATCTGGATGACTTTGATCCAACTCAACTTCACTTTCGGCTACTTCAGGAAACGAGATTTGCTTTATCTCTTTTTCCCAATCGTCTGCTTTTGGGAGGGTCCACCTTAGACTTGACTCTCCTCCTACATCCGAGTATCAGGATTGTCCTCAGTTTCATCTTTCCTG
Source organism: Pleurodeles waltl (assembly GCF_031143425.1). NCBI lineage: Eukaryota > Metazoa > Chordata > Amphibia > Caudata > Salamandridae > Pleurodeles > Pleurodeles waltl. The sequence goes on along the minus strand of NC_090443.1, from coordinate 1,024,851,356 downwards.
GATCTTCACCAATTTGCACTGCCCTTACTTCTGCAGTCTCTTGTTCTGTCTTTGACACTGGCTGTTCTTGAGACTGTACAGTTTCTGCTGGTACTCTGAGGAGCACTAGATCTTCATCATTCAATGGATATGGTGCTTTACGAGTGTAGCTGGCATGGATCCAGTTTGGAATTCCAGCACAATTCATAGCAGTTGTCGTCACTAGAATGACCTGGAAAGATCCCTTCTACCTAGGTTCCAAGCAAGCCTTTTGTACGTGCTTCTTGATCACCACCCATTCACCAGCCCGAAGATTGCAACACTGGTCTTGGGATGGTGGCACGGTTGTAGCTTCCACCTAGTGAGGCAAAGAGCGAACCACATCAGCTAGACCCTTGCAGTAATCCAGCACCAAGTCATCTGTTATGTTTACAAGCATATTTGCAGGAACAGCTGGCAATCTCATGGATCTTCACCATCAGTATCTCATGAGGCAAGAGACCAGTCTTTCTGTCAGGTGTACTTCGCATGCTCATCAGAACCAAAGGTAAAGCTTCAGGCCAGTTCAGATCAGTGGATGTACACATCTTTGCTAATCGCGCTTTCAAGGTTCCATTTATTTGCTCTACTAATCCAGAAGCTTCAGGACGGTAAATACAGTGCAGCTTCTGCTCAATGTTTTAGGCTGAACATAGCATTTTTATCACCTCGTTACTGAAGTGACTTCCTAGATCTGATTCTGAAGAGATTAGAAAACCAAATCTTGGGATCAACTCCTTAAGTAACAGCTTTGCTACTGTGAGGCTATCATTTCTATGTATAGTGTAGGCTTCAGTCCAATGACAAAATTTACAGACAATCATCAACACGTATCTCAAAACACCACACACAGGTATCTCAATGAAATCCATTTGTATTCTGTTAAATGGGCCATCTGATCTTCCAATGTGACTCAAATTGACAACAGTTCTCTTTCCCACGTTCATTTGCTGGCATGCAATCCATCTATGACAGATTGCTTCTGCATCCTGTCAAAATTTTGGATTGGACCAGGATTGCTTAAATGTTCGAATCATTGCATCTCTGCCAATGTGAGTTTGACCATGATAGTATCTAGTCACTTTTGTCAGTAGATAATTTGGCAAGACTACCTGTCCTTCATTTGAAACCCAGATTTTATCAATTTCTCTTTGATTGCAACCCAGTTTTTTCCAACGTTTTTTTCATCATCTGGAACGTAATTATTTCTTCTCACGTGTCAACCATTATCAACAAAAAGCTTTGCGTTGTCTTGTCAGTATCTGTTACATTATTCTATTCTTCATTGAAAGTAGCACAATTAAGTGCACAAAATCTAGCAAATTGATCAGCATATGCATTACCCATAGAGATGAAAGCATTTGCTTTTCAATCAGCAGCACACTTGACAGCTGCGACTTTCTCAAGTAATTGTACAGCTTTCCGTAATTCATGAATCCCATTTCTTATAGGGGAGCCAGAAAAGGTCATGAAACCTCTCTAAAACCACAACTGCCCAAAATCATGAAGTACACCAAATCCATGCTGGCTGGCTTTCAAAATCGTTATTTTAAGCTGTACAGCATGCTCTTGTAAGAGCAACCAATTCAGCCACTTGTGCAGAAAATACTCCTAAAGGCCAGGAAGCTCAAAGTACACCTGAGACGGTGCACACAGCATAACCACATCTCAGTGTTCCCGCATTGTCTCTTAAACATGAACCATCAACACAAATTATTTTCTCTAATGGTGTTTCATGAATATGAGGTCTGGGTTTGGTGCACAGTTCAGTAACATCGAGGCAGTCATTTTCTACTTCATTTACATTTTCAGATTCAGCAATATCTGTATGTAGCAAAGTAGCAGGGTTAAGTACTCCGCACCTTCTAAGGGTTGCACTTAGGGACCCCAAAATCAGTAACTCATAGTGAGTTAACCAAGCATTTGTCAAATATCCAGTCTTGGTCCTGGTAAGCAAGACCTCAACTGAGAGAGGGACCAGAACAGTAAAAGGATGTCCCATCACAGTGCTCCTACTTTGGGCAAGGCTCACATTAGCCGCTGCTACCTGCTTTAGGCAGCCGGGTAATGCTGCAGCAGCTAGATCAAATATAGCTGAAAAATGTGCTGCAGGATGATTTACGCCATCATGTATCTATGTTGGGACACAAAGAGCACAACTATCACATTCATGACAAAACAGTGAAAATGGTTTCATGTAGTCAGGCATTCCCAGTGCTGGTGCGCTGCACAGACTTTCTCAGCTCAGTAAAAGCTTTCTTATAAGCTTCATCGAAGGGCACAGGATCATTGATGTCTTTGTGTGTCAATTTCTAGAAAGGCTTGGAAATTACTGAAACATTGGGAATCCATTGGCAACAGTCACTCACCATTCCCAAAAACATTCTGACAACTCTTTGAGTAACAGGAGGGTTCATTTGCAATATAGTTGTAGCCCTTTCTCTGGACACTTTCCCTGCACCTGTCTCCATTTGATGGCTCAAGTACTTTACTTCTTTCTGACAATACTGTAATTTTGCTGGAGACACTTTGGCCCTCATTACAAGATTGGCGGTATTGACCACCTACTGCCACAGCCTCCAACATACCACTGCCGTGGCTACCAGCCGGCAACGCGTATTATGACTGCCGAAGGTGTTCCGCTAGAAATCTAGCGGAACATGCCGATGGTCAAGGTGCCGGATGGCAGTAAGGTGGCGCTGCTGACAGCAGCAGTGCTACGCCAGCAAAACACCACCGACCGTATCATGAGTAATGATACGGCCTGACGGTGTTTTGCTGGCTGACAGTCTCCAGCCGGAAGACCCCCTCTGTGTATGTGCGGGGGGTGTATGTTTTGGGATGCGTGCATGCGGGTGTGAGTCGCGTGGGATGCATGCATGAATGAGTGATTGTGAGTGTTGTGTGTTGTCGATGCATGTGTGTGACAAGGTATGTTGGTGTATGTTGTGGTGTGTTGGTATGTATGTGTGCATGCGTCGGTGGAGGTGGGTATGCATGTATGCATATGTGTATATGGGTGCGCGTGTGGGCGTGTATATGTGCGGGGGCAGGAGTGGGTGGGGGAGAGAGTGGGGGGCAGGGGAGCCCCTATTCAGTGCCAGGGAAAGGATTCCCTGGCACTGATAGTGCCTACCTTCATGGTTTTCGTGGCAGTACAGAAACCACGGAAACCATGGCGGTAGGCCGGGTCGTAATCCCAAAGGTGGGAATGTGACGGTGCCAGGCTGGAGACCGAAGTCGCAAAGCCCAGCGGTCGTTACCACCCTGGCGGTCGGTGTGTTAAAGGGCGGGGTTGGATGGCGGTAACCTCCAGGGTCCAAATCCCATTTTTTTACCGCCGGCCTGTTGGCGGTATTATCGCTGCCGCTTTAACACCGACTGCTAGGGTTGTAATGAGGGCCTTTATGCCCATTTTCACCCAGATGAGTCAATAAGGCAATGGTATCTTGCCTGCATGCTTCTCGTGTCTTTGAAGCAACTAATAAGTCATCAATGTACTGAACCAATGTAGATTGGAAAGGCATTTCCAATTACTCTAAATTCTTTTTCAACACTTGATTAAATATTGATGTGGATTCTGAAAAGCCTTTTAGAATTCTGCACCAGGAATAAACACGATTGCAGGATTTAAAACAAAAGAGAACCTGGCAATCCTCACATAGAGGCACTGAGAAAAATGCTTGTGACAAGTCCACTACTGTGAACCATTCTGCGTCACCTGGATTTTGTAACAAAATCACTGCTGGATTAGGTACCACTGGACAACATTTGACCACTATGTCATTAATTTTTCTCAAATCCTGAACTATGTGAAATTTCCCATTGGGTTTTCGCAAACCCATAATAGGTGAGTCACATGGGCTGCTCAGCACTTCTTTCAAGACCCCTTGCTCAACAAAATCTGCAATTACAGGAGTAACTCCTTCAATTACATCTGGTGCCATGGGATATTGAGAAGTTTTTGAGAAAACTGCATTAGGTTTGTCTTTAACTGGTTCCACTCCTTTAATCAGCCCAATATCTTTTCCAGAAAGATCCCAGACTTTCAAAATAACTGTGCCTGGTAAGTCACTTGGCAGATCTGGACTGTAAATGCAGGAAAAAAGAGTAATCAATGGGAATTCTTCATTAATTAGATTACAGTCAGTTGCTATGCATGATTCCTCATCATCATCACTATTTGTTTGAATAGCAACTCCATAATTTGTGCAAATAATTGAACATTTTAATTTGCACTATAGATCTCGTCCCAAAAGGCACACTGGACTTGAGTCACAAACTACAAATCTGAGCATGCCTTCAAAAGTACCAATTTTAACAGGAATTGGGTTCTGGAATTGGATTTGTTAAAGTGTTGATTTGCTACTCCTACAACCTGTACTACGCCAAGATCAGCGACCTCCACGACAGCTTCGGACACCAGACCCAACCTAACACCACCGAACCCACATCCCCGACCATCACCCTCAACAACTGGACCCACATCAGCACGGAAGAAACCAAATCCATCATGAACTCTATCCACTCCGGCGCCCCTTCGGACCCCTGCCCGCACTTCATCTTTAACAAAGCCGACAACATCATCGCCTGCACCTCCAGACCGTCATCAACTCTTCTTTTTCTTCTGCTACCTTCCCCGAATGCTGGAAACACGCCGAAGTCAACGCCCTACTAAAGAAACCTACGGCTGACCCGAGCGACCTGAAAAACTTCCGCCCCATCTCTCTTCTGCCTTTCCCAGCCAAAGTAATAGAGAAGACCGTCAACAAACAGCTGACCACCTTCCTGGAAGACAACAACCTGCTCGACCCCTCACAGACCGGATTCCGAACCAACCACAGCACTGAAACCGCCCTCATCTCAGTCACAGACGACATCAGAACCCTGATGGACATCGGTGAAACAGTCGCCCTCATTCTTCTCGACCTCTCGGCTGCCTTTGACACCGTCTGTCACCGTACCCTAATCACCCGCCTCCGCTCCACCGGGATCCAAGACCAGGCCCTGGACTGGATCGCCTCCTTCCTCGTAAACCGCTCCCAAAGAGTCTACCTCCCTCCGTTTCGCTCAGAACCCACTGAGATCATCTGCGGCGTACCTTAAGGCTCATCACTCAGCCCGACACTCTTCAATGTCTACATGAGCCCCCTCGCTAACATCGTACGCAAGCACGACATCATCATCACCTCCTACGCCGACGACACCCAACTTATACTCTCCCTCACCAAGGACCCCACCAGCGCCAAGACCAACCTACAAGAGGGTATGAAGGACGTCGCAGATTGGATGAGGCTCAGCCGCCTAAAGCTGAACTCTGAAAAAACTGAAGTCCTCATCCTCGGCAACACCCCGTCCGCCTGGGACGACTCCTGGTGGCCCACGGCCCTCGGCACCGCACCGACCCCCGCAGACCACGCCCGCAACCTCGGCTTCATCTTGGACCCCCTTCTCACCATGACCAAGCAAGTCAACGCCGTGTCCTCCGCCTGCTTCCTCACCCTCCGCATGCTCCGCAAGATCTTCCGCTGGATCCCCGCCGACACCAGAAAAACCGTGACCCACGCCCTCGTCACGAGCCGCCTGGACTACGGCAACACCCTCTACGCTGGGACCACCGCCAAACTCCAAAATCGCCTGCAACGCATTCAAAACGCCTCAGCCCGCCTCATCCTCGACGTACCCCGCAACAGCCACATCTCCGCACACCTGAGACACCTGCATTGGCTCCCAGTCAGCAAAAGGATCACCTTCCGACTTCTCACCCACGCACACAAAGCCCTCCATGACAAGGGACCGGAATACCTCAACAGACGGCTCAACTTCTACGTCCCCACCCGCCCCCTCCGCTCCTCTGGCCTCGCACTCGCCGCTGTCCCTCGCATCCGACGCTCCACGGCGGGTGGGAGATCTTTCTCCTTCCTGGCGGCCAAGACCTGGAACTCCCTCCCCACCAGCCTCAGGACCACCCAGGACCACTCCGCTTTCCGGAGACTCCTAAAGACCTGGCTGTTCGAGCAGCGATAACCACCCCCTGTCCCTAGCGCCTTGAGACCCGCACGGGTGAGTAGCGCGCTTTATAAATGCTAATGATTTGATTTGATTTGATTTGTACTGTTCTCCCAGAAAGTGCCACATTGAAAACTTCTGCAGTTCTGACAGTAGAGAGTGTAGATCTTGTGTCAACCAAGAATGAAACTTCATGACCCATAATTGTTCCATTTACGTAGCGACCATTGTCATCCACCTCTAATGAAGCTGTTAACAGACATTCTTCTTCATCCGAACTCTCACTCACAATTTAATCACTCAATTCATCCTCACTGTGTAAGGGGTACTGTGTAATCAGTGGTTGACTGTTTTGGTGTAACCTTTGACCCATATTCTACCTTGGAACTACTACCCGCTGCTGTGCCATTGGAGCTTGAGTTATTTTCATTTGCTGCTGATGTGGCATCATTTGCATCTGCTGTTGCATTTGCTGTTCTGGCACCTGAAAACATGGTACCTGCTTTTGGGGAATTTGCATTTATGGAATCTGCATTTGATTATTCATAGTCGGAACATTTACCTTACTTTTCTGCTTTCTCGGTCCTCTCAAATTTGCAAAAAGATTATATTCATTCATCTGCACAACACCTTCCTGCACCATCAAAGGGCATTCCTGCTTTCAATGTCCGTGACCCCCGCAAGGATGACAAGGTAACATTTTTTTCATTGCCTGCTTATCACCTGAATTAACATTAGTATTCAAATCAACACAATTTCCATTTCTACCACCACCATGTTCTCTTCCTCTTGCTTGTCCCTGACTCGGAATCACTTGCATGTTTCCCCGCTGTTGTGGAATTCCTTGTATCCCTGATTGTGATGCTCTAATCTGCATCATCATTCTCTTTTCTTTCATTTTTTTCTGCTTAATTTAAATTTTGTCACTGCAATATTTAGCAAACTGCAGTACTTCGTCAACCTGTTTTGCTTGCCAGCTAATCAAATGACTCTTAAGCATGTTATTAATTTCAGGTCTCAACCCCTGCACAAACTTGAACATGAAATGAATCGTGTTTTTGGGTTCAATTATCTCTGTACCACTGTAATGCTTGAATGGCTGCAACAACTTTCAGAATACGCATGTATTGACTCCTTTGCTTCCTGAGCTGTCCTATCAATTCTCTGTCAATCAGTATCTTTTGGGGAATTTCTTGTTTTCAAAAATGCAATCACTTTGTAATAGCTTTTCATTACTTCAGCCGGCGGTGCACCTGTAACTGAATCTCGTGGAGGCTCGCTTGTCCTTTTGCATTCATTCCATAAATCAGCTGTTTAAAACTTCCTCACCACAAGCGACGCCATATTGGGAATTGGTTTAAAGTAAAACCTTTTGAATGTGGAGTCTGAGGACCAAACCGCTGCATTCAGGATGTCCTCTAAGCGCCCACGCCTTGGAAGCCAAGGCCCCCTAACAGAATGTGCGCCAAAAATCTAGGTATCAATACCAGCCTCCTGCATAGCCCAGCGAACCCATCTGGAAATGGTGGGCGAGGAGACTGCCCAAAATGGTTTTCGGAGGGCAATTAACAATCGACATTCACCATGCCGACTGAACTTCTCCGTCATGGCTTCATATGCCTTGATAGCTCGTACCACACATAACCTCAGGGAATCTGGAAAGGAAGAGTAAGTTACAATACGAGAATGACATTTTGTCCATCTAGAAAACTGAAAGGTAACTACGTCCGAAGTAAACACCCTAACTGTAATATCCAGAGCTCAAACATCTGAGACTCGTCTGCAAGAGACTAGGTAAAACAATGTCACCAGCTTTACGGATAATTCCTTCCTACATAGATTTGTTAGATCGCCACAATAGGAATAGGTTTAGAGCTTTGTTGACATCCCATAGGGCTGAATATTTAGGTTCTGGTGGTAGTGATAGGTGAATACCTCGCATCAACTTCCGTACCAGGGCCTGTTCTCCGATTGGGTGGTCCCCAATAGGCACCTGGCCTGCCGATATGGCTGGCCTGAATGTATTTATAGACCTGTAGGCCAGGCCTTCCTTCGCCAAAGAAGGCAACATTTTCAAGATGTGGACAACATCGGACCCTACCAGATCCAGGTGCCTGTTACAACACCAGCCCAACCATCGGGTCCATGTTGACCTGTATCTCTTAACCGTGCTGTCTGCCCAGGCCTTCGAGAAGAGGGAGGCAGCTTTCTTCGAAATTCCTGGGACTTTCCACTGTCTCCGGTAATCCTCCAAGCCATTAGCGACAGCGCCCTCATCAGCACCAGAGGATGTGGATTCCCATCGATAACCCGAAGGAGATCCATCTGCAGGGTAGGAGGGATTGGAAAATCCCAAGAAAGTTCTAGAAGAACTGAATACCAAGCATGCGATTTCCAAGTCAGCGTCACTAGTATCAGGTCCGCCTGCTGTCTCTGTACCTGCGCAGACAAGTGCATGTTCATCGCAAATGGGGGAAACGCATACCCCTGCTCCATTCTCCAGTCCTGCAGAAAGGCATCAGTGGCTGTCGCCCCCGGGTCCGACTCCAACTGACGTATCTGGATAGTTGTTGATCCAGCCTGGACGCGAATAGTTCCATCGAGAAAGGGCCCCAATGATCCTGCAGGGTGCAGAAGACATTGTTGGGGATGCTTTGTCAGGACCCGTCAAGAGAGAGTGGGCCATTAAGGCTTTCTTTAACCTGTTAAAGGCATCCATGTCCACCTCAGGTTCAGGGACTCTCTTGCGCTTGGGGTTGGGGATCGCAGGGGGAGGGTTGCCCAGAAGGTGGTGTTTTTTCCTGTCTGAAGGGTGTCTGGCGCTGTCCCCTTTGGTGAACTGCATGATCATCTGCTCCAGGGGGGCTACTGCCTTCTTCACTGCCCCACAAATCGCTGCATCCATAATTTTACAAAATTCCCCATCAAGGGGAAGACATGTCACCTGTTCCTCCTCCATATATGTGTCTTCTGTGTTACTCATCTCAGCAGTGAAAAGGTTAATAGGGTTGTGTGGGTTAATATGGATAACACTGACTGGAGGGGGGGGAACGGTACTTGGGCCAAATTTAAATTGGAATATTACAGAGGCTATGTAGCAAGGTGGGGATGTGCCAATCAAAAAGAGAGTGCAGCCTGCAGGCTGATAGGCCTAAAGGCCCTGACACCAACACACACATATGCTGTAAAGGGCTAGACCTGCCGGGTGTCGATCACCGTGCTATTATTGGCACGTGATCCAATAAACAATACAATACGGGGCCCAACTGGAGCGTTCAGCTACAGGTGGGCTGGGCACAAACAGTAAAGAATTGCTACTGCGCTCAGCTGGTCGCTTCGGACCGTTATTTGAAATGATGCACGCCAGCCAGTTTGTAATTTGAGAGGGACGCAAGACCCTCTTGTCATGCGGTGCCCTTTAGAGGTCAGAGGACCTCACCGCCGTGCCCCTGAGGCGCCAGCGATGCAGCCGTGGAGGAGCAACGAGCGTTCATGCGGCCGTAAACACAAGGAGGCAAAATTTAATCACACGCGATAAAGCACCAGCACAATATGCAGAGGAAAAAAAAGTTAAGAAACTTGAGGCCACACTTAGCTCGGGTCCTGGGAGCGATGATGAAAGGGGAGGGACAACAGAGCCAGAGGACTTTGTTGAGGAGAAGGGACTGTTATTGGCTGTTGGCTTTATGAAATGTTTCTGTTTTTCGCAAGTGCTGATGGGAAATGAAGTTCTTTGTTGTTTCTGGCTTGGCTGCTATAAAATAAAGTGAAGAAAGAAACAGCATAATCCTTGCTTCCTGCCCTGCCATAAAATTCATTAGTTGTGTACTTAAATCAATCACAATCAATTAAATAACATTTAGATCAAATATTGGGTCAGTCATCCTAGCTACCAAACTCCAGTTCACAAAGCATATGTGGGCTGGGCTTTGTCACATGGAAAAATAAAAAATAAGACAAAATATCATTTGGAAAACATCTAACTATGGCGCTAACAAAAATATGGTTGGCTTTCTAAAGGGAAAAAACTGTAAAGGAAAAACAAATGCACATTGGTTATACCTCTCCTAAGTTAGGGAGCAGTTTGCAGAGTCTTCATCAGCTGAGCACAGAAACAGCAGGTCTTTAGCAGTCAACATCAGGAACATGAAAAGGGAAAATAGTTCAGTAATGTTGGGCCTAATGTAACTGAACTATTAGAATCATTAGTAGCTGGACGGAAGAGCTGAATAGCAGAACTGAACTGAACAGAAGCTAAACAAATCTGACTCCACAGAAAACTGACTTACATTACCTGAAACATGCTAAATTCAAGTCCCAAAAGTTATTAGCTCAGCTTCTATTGGACAAGACTATGAGGTGTGATAATTGGGTGACCAGTTAAATTTCATCTGGGCTTCAGTTGTATCTTTCTTCGTTCCTTTTCGAAGATAGGCTCATGTTCATTCTCCTCTTCCGACGGCAAATTCCTAACAAATATAAGATTGTTTAAACAGCAGTACAGAACACAACATTTAGGGCCATATGTACCACATTTTCCCATAGATACAGAATGGGTAAAACCCTTTGCTACGTCTGGCCCTGAACCCCTTCGCTGCCAGGCCTTTCCCCCCTTAGGTGCCAGGCCCTTTTTTGGCTATTTGGAGCAGTTCGCACTTAGGCCCCCATAATATTTTGTCCACATAATCTACCCATGTCAAATTTTTGTTCTTCTTTTCCAACATTCTAGGGATTCTAGAGGTATCCAGAGTTTGTGTGTTGCCCTGGAGGAGACCAAAAAAGTAGCCAAAATACAGCGAAAATGTAAATATTTTTTAAATGGGAAAAAAGGGCTGCAGAAGAAGGCTTGTGGTTTCTTTCCTGAAAATGACATCAACAAAGGGTTTGTGGTGCTAAAATCACCATCTTCACAACTTTTAGGAACAGGCAGACTTGGATCAGAAAACCACATTTTTCAACACAATTTTGGCATTTTACTGGGACATACCCCATTTTTACGATTTGTTTGTGCTTTTAGCCTCCTTCCAGTTAGTGACAGAAATGGGTGTGAAACCAATGCTGGATCATGGACAGCTAAACATTTCTAAAAAGTAGACACAATTCAGAATTCAGTGGTCATTTGTGTAGACCCAAAACATTTTGCCCACAGAAAATAACAGCTGAAATAAAAAAAATATTGACATTGAGGTAAAAAAAACAGCCGTTTTTCTCCATGTTTTACTTTGTAACTTTTTCCTGCGATGTCAGATTTTCGAAAGCAATACAACGTTATGTTTGCTGAGCTGTTCTGGTTGCGGGGATATATAGGGCTTTTAGGTTCATCAAGAACCCGAGGTACCCAGAGCCAATAAAGGAGCTGCACCTTGCAATGGGTTTTCATTGTATACCGGGTATACAGCAATTCCTTTGGTGATATATAAAGAGTGAAAAATATGTATCAAGAAAACCTTTGTATTTCCAAAATGGGCGCAAGATAAGGTGTTGAGAAGCAGTGGTTATTTACACATCTCTAAACTCGGGGGTCCCCATACTAGCATGTGAATTACAGGGCATTTCTCAAATAGACATCTTTTTACACACTCTCTTACATTTGGAAGGGAAAAATGTAGAGAGAGACATGGGACAATAACACTTGTTCTGCTATTCTGTGTTCCCCTAAGATTCCTGATATAAATGGTACCTCACTTGTGTGGGTAGGCCTAATGTCTGTGGCAGGAAACGTGCACATCCCATTTTTACATTGAAATCTGACATGTGTTTTGGAAAGTGCCTAGCTGTGGATTTTGGCCTCTAGCTCAGCCGACACCTAGGGAAACCTACCAAACCTGTGCATTTTTTAAAACTAGACACATAGGGGAATCTAGGATGGGGTAACTTGTAGCACTCTCACCAGGTTCTGTCACCCAGAATCCTTTGCAAACCTCAAGATGTGGCAAAAAAACACTGTTTCCTCAAATGTTGCTGATAGAAAGTTCTGTAATCTGAGAGGAGCCACAAATGTCCTTCCACCCAGCATTCCCCCAAGTCTCCCGATAACAATGGCACCTCACTTGTGTGGGTAGGCCTAGTGCCTGCGACAGGAAATGCCCCAAAACACAATGTGGACACATCACATTTTCCCAAACAAAACTTTTTTTTGCAAAGTACCAGGCTCTGGATTTTGGCCTCTAGCTCAGCCAGCACCTAGGAAAACCTAGCAAACATGGACATTTCTGAAAACTAGACTCCTAAGGGAACCCACGATGGGGTAATTTATGGTGCTCTCGCCAGGTTCTGTTACCCAGACTCTTCAGCAAAATTTGGCAAAAAAAAACTTTTTCCTCACATTTCGGTGCTGCAAGGTTCTGAAATCTGAGGGACCACAAACTTCCCTTTACCCAGCGTTCCCCTAGGTCTCCCAATAAAAATGGTACCTCACCTGTGTAGATAGGCCTAGTGTCCGTGACAAAAATGCCCCAAAACACTATGTGGACACATCAGAATTATCAAATACAAAACTACCTGTTTTTACGGGTGGGGGGACCTGCGTTTTTGGTCCTGGTCTCAGCAGACATCTAGCAAACCCAAACATTTCTGAAAACTAGACACGCCAGGGAGTCCAGGGAGGTGTGACTTGCGAGGATACCCCAGTGTTTTCTTACCCTCAATCCTCAACAAATCTCATGTTTAGCTAAAAAATCTATTTTTTTCCACAATTCTATGTAGGATCACCGCACTGGCACAAATTTCCTACCACCCAACGTTCCCCTCAGTCTCCCGGTAAAAATGATACCTCACTTGTGTAGCTGGGCCAAGAGCCTGTGACAGGGAATAGCCAAAAACTTGTTGAAAATGAGGGGAAACCAAAGCGAGCTGAAAAGGGCAGTTTGAAAAAAAGCATTTTTAGGCTGACAAGTGCGGCAGAATTGTTATTCGTATAGCTGCGACAATGCTGGGTGGTAGGAATTTTGTGGATTCCTGCAGATCCCGGAAGTTTCCATCATAAAAATGTGGGAAAAATATGTGATTTCAAGCAAAGTTGGAGGTTTGCAGGGCATTGTGGATGAGAAAATGTTGTGGGGTGCATGTGAAACACACCACCCTGGACTTACCCACATGTTTAGTTTTCAGATGTGTCTGGGTCTCGTAGATTTTTCTACATGGCAGCGTCCCAAAGTCCAAAAGTGCAGCCCTCATCATACCAAGTGGGACGATTTTGAGAGTTAGACAATCAATCATGGCCCAAATCTAAAACCAAAACCCAAAATAATCAAATGGCCTTTTGCTTGCCATGGGATAAGATGTTTTAGTGTGCGGGAGGAGAGCTGAAAGACTGATACCCCCCTTCAATTGGAGTGGGGGCATAATCATGCCCATAGTGGTTGGTAGCCACCTCCCTGGCATCTAGTAGGATTTCTTTCCCCCTGGGGAGTGGATCAGGGGTAATTGTCACACCTGCCCAATGGTGGGTAGCACAACTTTGTCCCCATATATTTGGCCATACGCCTTCCCCTTTCCTTTTTTGAAAAACATTCTTCCCTGGTGTCTGGTGGGCTTTCTGCCCCGCTTGGGGGCAGATGGGCCTTACAAAAATAGGCCAACAGTAATGTGCCCCCATGGGGAGCGACCCCTGCCCAAGGGGCTGCACCCCCCCCAAACAAAAAACACACTCACACAAACACTAATCCCTGGTGCCTAGGTGGTTTCTGCCCCTCCTCCCTTGGGAGGGCAGATGGGCCTAATAGAAATAGGCCGTCCTGCTTCCAAGGGGGGCAGAAATGGTCAAAAATAAGTTTGCCCCCAGGGGAGCCACCCTTGTCTCTGTTAAAAAACTGAAAAAAATCCCTGGTGCTTAGTGGTTTCTGCTCCCCTTGGGGGCAGATTGGCCTAATTAAAATAGGTCGATCTGCCCCCATGGGGGGCAATAATAGACTAAAATAAATTCCTCCCCTGCCCCCCCAGGGGAGCAACCCTTGCCTAAGGAGTTGCTCCTCATGAGTGAAATTGACCTAAAAAATAAAATCCCTGGTGTCTAGTGGTTTCTGCCCCACTTGGGGTCAGATTGGCCTAATAAAAATAGGCCGATCTGCCCCCAAGGGGGGCAGAAATGGCCTAAAAATAACTTGCCCCCCAGGGTAGCGACCGTTGCCTAAGGGGTCGCTCCCCTCCTTTAAAAAAAAAAAAGTAATCAATCCCTGGTGTCTAGTGGATTCTGCCCCTAATTACAATAGGCCGATCTGCCCCTAGGGGAGACAGAAAAGGCCTTAAAAAAAATGCCCCCCAGGGAAGCAACTCTTGCTCAAGGAGTTGCTCCCCTTTTATGTAAATATAAAAAATAACAAACTCCCTGGTGTCCAGTGGGCATTTCTGCAGCCTGATCGCTTTATGATCGGGCTGCAGAAATCCTGACGGAGACATGAAAGGAAAGGCCTTTTCTTTCGTGCCTCTGCCTGCCTCCACCTCCCGATCGGAAGAGAAATGCTTTGCTTTGCTTTGCATTTCTCTTCCGATCGATGGGAGGCGAGCTCTGATGAGGTCAGCACACCATCGCTTGCTAACGTCATCAGACGTCACTGGGGGGCGAGTAGAGGGGTCGGGTGGAAGGGGAAGCATTTCATGACTTGCCATATAATTTTATAATGTTCCGGATATAGGTCTTTATGATATTTTCTATCACAAGTGCGTTTATTTACTGTGATTCCTGACTACTGCTTATGTTGCAGAATCCTTAGTACTTATGTGTTCTAATGTAACAACTGCTTATTCTTGCAGAGTATTAGTAAGTTGTGTAACATTCTGACAACTTCTAAGGTAGCAGGGTATTACTGACGTGTAATGTTTGGTCTAATTATGTTTTGTGCAATACAGTTTATTTTTTCATAGCTCAGTGTTGTGTTTACTTTGTGGTGTACATATTGCGTCATGTATGTTGTGTGTGTTGTGCAAATGTTTTACACATTGCCTCCTGGTTAGGCCTGACTGCTCGTGCCAAGCTACCAAGGGGGTGAACAGGGGTTATCTTGGACGTGTAACTCCCTTGCCCTGACTACAGTGGGAGGGTTCTGCCTAGCTGAGGTGCATACCCTAGCTAACCAGAAACCCCATTTCTAACATAAGGCATTTAAGGCATTAGAAGATTCTGTGCAGAAGTGTTTTCTTGGGAGTCTTAGGTTGTCTTTTCGTGGGTTAATTTCATGTGTTTTTTAATACACATATCGATACAGTTATACTGCTGCACGCATATTGATGCTAAATTATAAAGCTGTTGCTGTTGAACGCACGCAAAAGGATCAATCAACTTAATAAACTACCAACATGAGCTTTTTTATTCCAGTTCAGGCTACTGTACTGTCCAGTATTTCTTGCCAATTTGTAAATAGGCATCATTAGGCAAACATAAGCGGTGGCTGTACTCGTTTCAGGTTAAAGTTATGTTAATGTAGCTAAACAGTGTCTGTGATAATCCCAGTCCTGGCAACAGCAGTTTGTTTCAAGCTGAAGACCTACATAGTGGCTAGATCTTCAAAGACCATGCCACCACTCAACCACATCAAATATCTGCCATCCCCACCAGCAAGATACACACTCATTTGGTGTGTTATAGGTAGTGGGCCATGTTCAGAATGCCAAGCTTAAGTTTACAACAATGATATTGTTTGTGCTGTGATAAGGTGAAGCAGAAGAACCTTAGATACATGAGAAGCCTGTTGGCTATTAACTCATAAAACAGATCATTCAAATGTTGTCAAAGATCAACCATATCCCTTCAACAGCTGTAAGGGTCTGGTCAGGTCACCTGATATAGGGTGATGCCATAAGTTGGTTGACCTACATGCCAAATAGCTAATCAGTGTCCAGACCTAGAAGAACTTCCAGAACCTGCTGACTTTCAGTGCAATGTGGAATAGTTGGTGGGGGCATGTAAATAATCTCAATTGCACAACGATACATTTACATGTGTAGATTTATTCACATGTAAAGATGCAAGCTTACATGTCTTCACCCCTTAAAACAGGTGGTGGAGCCTGCCCGAACATGATTTATAAGTTCAAAGGTTCTATTAGTAAATTTTCACACATAGGCGGAAGTCCCTGGCATTAAGGCTGAGACCTCCATATGGTAAAGTAAAGGGTAAAATGAAAAAGTTTTAAAATCATCTGTAGCCAGGTGACCGAGACACTAGTAAACAAGCCTTCTTTCCCACAGGCCGGCTCCTATCCCTTTAAGAAAAACCTCCTAGCAGCTGAGAGGGTGAGAGTATAGGAGTGGTTTGGGACAAGAAACCAGGACAAAGAGACGGTAGAGAATCCTGGAAGAGCATCGTTCTAGTCGTCGTGGTTGGAGGTGTAGTTAAAAAGAAACAACACAGAGAGGAAGGAATATGCAAGGTTCTGAAGTCTACAATGTATTTGGAGGTTCGGAACAGAGACGCACAGTAAGCAGAAGGAACAGCGTGGCTTGGAGGCGAAAGTAGATAAGACTTGCCAGCCCAGGGGGACATTGGCGGATGAAGAGGAACCCTGCTGGCAGTCAGATTGTCCCAGCAATGCTCCCGCAGGAGCGTGGCTAACAAGGGTATGTGGCCAGGTATGGGTCTGAGGAATGCTGGTCAGGGCGAGAAAATGAAACTTCCTTGGCAAAGCCCGTAATTCTTCGCATAAACAGGCATGTCGTTCAATCGTTAAAGTGGACTCCTTTCGTTTGTTTTCTTTTTCCCTTATGTATTTTCCATGGTGTTAATTTCGGGGTTCGGTGGTAGGAGCACTCGAGGATCACTTCAAAGTGGCAAAACATTGGGGCTAACTCCTTGTTCTTATACAGAAAGCGCTATACACTAAAAGCACTAAGTTGGAAAAAGTGGTCACTAAAACACTGTAAGCACGGTGCAGGTGACGGTACACAGCCCCCTGTCAGGAATGTAGACGCACACCTGCATATATTTCCCTCTTCCCAAGGGACTGGCGGCGTGGTGTCCTCCACCGGGCCGGGAGCGAGAACAAAAGAAAGAAATAGAGTTATTCCCCAAATCAGCTCCTGTGTTTTTTGTTGTGAACAGTAAATAAAGGACTACAGGTATAATCAATTGACTCTGACCACTTGCTACTGCCTAAAAGCCTACATCATCCAAAAGGATGAAAAAGTATTTTAATGTAAACTAAAAAGGTAAATGAACTAAAATAATAATTATTAACCTAGAGCTAAAAACGTTACAGCACATTAATTTAAAACATTAAGGCCATCATTACAACCCTGGCGGTCGGTGTTAAAGCGGCGGTAATACCGCCAACAGGCCGGCGAAAAAAACCCCGAAATCACGACCATGGCAGAAACCGCCAACATAGACAGCCACTTTAACACTCTGACTGCCACGGCGGTAGAAACAAACTCCGCGGAGGTAACCGCCAACAGACAGGCGGAAGACAAAGTACCGCCCACTGTTTTTCAAGACTATCTGCCATCTTTTCCAGGGCGGAACCAACGCGATCAAAAGCACGGCGGAAACAGTACACAGAAGGAAAAACACTCCCCTCTCGACACCCAACGAGGAACCAGGACGCCATGGAGCCCGAGTTACAGGTCCTGCCAATGTTGGTGTATGTTCTCATCTACCAGGAGTACGAACAGCGGCAGCGACAACCACGGTGAGTACTGCACCTACAACACAGGGGAGGGGGGGAAGAGAGTGACACACACACACACAACACGCAATACCCCCACCCTCAACAACATACACACAAATACATGCAGCAACATTACATATACGCCCCCCCGCCCCCTGGAAGAACATAAGGACAAAAGGAAATGATTGTAACCAGTGTAATCATGAAAAATCAGATACAAATTCAAAATTCAGTATATACAAATATGTACACCAACTACACAAGTCCGGATAGTGTACCAATCATTGTCCGTGGACCACTGGGCCCAAAATGCATGGGCGAAGCCCATACTAGATACCTGACTCGAAACAGAGAGAACACTACTGGGGCTTCAGATCAAAGATATACAGGCATCTCAGGGGGAGTGGGAGGGTGGGCACCTCAGCCAGTTGAACGCACAACGCCACTGCTGCACGAGGGGGCTCCATGCCCATTGCTGTATCCTGGGGAGTGCAAAGCCACAGTCTCTCAAGTCTCTCCAGTGGGTGGTTTGCCCACTGCCTTATCCTGGGGAGTGCAAAGCCACAGTCTCTCAACTCATTCTCCACTGGTTCTGGAGGGGGCATTGTGCCCAGAGTGCTTCATCCTGCCAAGGACTGAGATAGTGGATGTCTTTCTCCACTGATTCTGGAGGGGGCATTGTGCCCAGAGTGCTTCATCCTGCCAAGGTATGAGGTAGTGGATGTCTTTCTCCACTGGTTCTGGAGGGGGCATGGTGCCCAGAGTGCTCCACGTGCAGTGTGGCCGGTACAATTCCCTCACCTGGATGTGCGTGCCACGAGATTGGCGAGGTACAGGTAGCATGGTACGCCATGAAGGCAGCGACATACCCCACACTGCTGCAGCTTCGCCATCCACCTACAGGTGCGAACATTGATGGAAGTCATGCCTCATGGAAGCTGCCCAGGGTCCAGGAACTCTCCTCCAGCCTCGGACGACTGACCACTGGGGATGCTAGCCATGTCAACGGTGGTGACACTGTCCGAGTACGTCAGGGGACCAGTGGCGGTGCTTGAGGCGGTGTCTGTGGCGGCAGTGCTTGCGGCGGTGTCTGTGGCGGCAGTGCATGGGTCAGCACCTGCTGAGGGACACAGCAGGACGTCTCCTGCAGCCTCGGATGGCTGCCCACTGAGGAATAGACTGGGGACTGTCGCTGAGGCTGTAGACATGCCAGTGGCTATGCAGGTGGCGGTTGTGGTGGCGGGGCAGCTAGCGGTGTTCGCTGCCGTGCAGGTTGGTGTGGTCGTGGACAGAAGATGTGACACTAGTCCCTCAGTCGGTGCCACCATGCCCTCTCCTGACCTGCTCTTCCGCTTTTGGCCCTTTCCCACCTTTGATGGTGCCGCAGTTGTCTTGCCACTATCCCCTTTGGTTTTTGCTGAGCCCTTGGTGGCTGGTAGTTTCGGCTTCTCCCTCCGGGATGTGGGTACCTTTTTCACCTTGGCAGGTGGCGGAATGTCCTTGTCCTCGCTACGTGGCACACTGGCAGCCCTCATAGGTGGTGCACTCGATGAGCCCGCAGTTGCTGGCACCACTGTGGCTGGGGATTTGGTGGCTGAGGTGCTGGGCTGGGACCTGGAAAGCCTGGCCCTAGGGGAAGGACGTGGGGGGTAGGTGTAGGGAAGAGGTCAATCTTAGTCAGGAAGTTTTTTTAGACACACTGGGACAGGAAGATGGAGGGGATTTGGGAGTGGAGGAAGAGGTAGTGGTTGTAGGAGGTGTACGTCTGCAGAATTTGGGTGAAGGTGCATGGGCCGGAGGCTTATTGTGTGGTGGATGGCTGTTGGGTGGGTGTGTGCCTGCGTTTGTGTACTTTGGGTGGAGGGCTCACAGACACACTGGGAGAGGACACAGGGGATGTGTGAATGGTAGTGGGGGTGGTGATTGCACGTGAGTGGTGTGTGGTGATGGGCGTGCTGGTGATGGAGGAAGTGGCTGAGGATGTAGTGCATGCAGGTCTGAGTGGTGACGAGACAGGGAGGGAGGAGGAGGACGTGGAGGAGGGGGACACAGTGGAGGCAGTGGATTTTGCTGTGTCTTCATGGGGATGGTGCTTGTGTGAGTGTCTGTAGGATGTGTGGTGTTTATGTTTGCCTGAGCCACTCTTGTGTGTGCATGCTGGTCTGATGGTGTGCTTGGTATAGGCTGAGGTACAGGGGATTGGGTCTGGGTGGAGGAAGTTGGAGGGGGGAGGCTGTACACAGGGACAATGGCTGCCATCAGTGCTGAGGCCAGAGCCTGAAATGCTCTCTGTTGGGCTGCCGCCCAGAATGAATGCCCTCCAGGTATGCATTTGTTTGTTGCAAATGCCTCTCAACACCCTGGATGGCATTCATAATGGTAGATTGCCCAACAGTGAGAGATCTCAGGAGGTTGAGCCTTCTCATTGAGGGCAGCAGGGCTGACTGGGGCAGGGCCTGAGGTGCCTGGGGCGAAGGAGATGCCCACCCTCCTGGGTGAGGGGGTACGTGACACACGCTGAGGGGTTACTGGGAGGGCGGTGCTGGTAGGGGGTGTGGCGGCTGTACCTGTTGATGCGGTGGGCACAGAGGGAGCTCCCATCAGAGGAGGAGTCGCTGTCACTGGTGTCTGCTCCTGTCTTTGTCGTGGAGCTCCCCTCGCCCTCCGTCCCACTGGTGGCTCAAGACTCCGTTGCTTCACCCTCCAGGGCCAAGTGGGTTGCATCTCCCTCCTGCTCCGGTGCCAGTGCTCCTCCGCCTGATGATGCAATTGCATACAAGAACAGGGAGACCTCAAAAAGGGGGTGGAAAGACAGAAGAAAAACATGTTCAGTGCATGCAACACCATTACCGTTGGCGGACACAACACACATGGAGCAGCCCTCTGCACTACGCCATGCACTAACAGTTCCTAGAAATTTCACCTGGCCATGGGGTACGAGGCCTAAGCCCAATTGCTGCACACCTGAAAGTTACAGGAGCCTGACAAGGTGTAGTGTTAACCACTAGTGGGGTTGGGGTGCCACATAGCCTGCCTCACAAGGGACCTTGCCTACCAAGTTTGCCCTGGCCTAGGGGAACGCACTGCCCACCTCCCCCACCCAGACACCTCATTATGCGCACAGAGTCAGCTGAATGAGAGTGTACTCACCCCCTTGTGGCTGCTATGATGCCCTCAAGCCCCCATCCAACTCCGGATACGCCACCGCCAGGATCCGGGACATCAGGGGGGGGTCATGGTGCGATTGGCACCCATTCCACTTTGGGAGGCCATCCCCAGCTGGGCCTCCGCCGTCTTCTTGCTCCAGCTGCGCACATCCTCCCATCTTTGACGGCAGTGGGTGCTCCGTCTGTGGTAGACCCCGAGTGTCCGACGTCCTTGGCGATGGCACGTCAAATACCCTCCTTCTGGGGGGCGCTGACCTAAAGGAATGGTACAGGGGGAAAGGAAATGACTCTCCCGTCCGGACCGTCATACTCATTGCCCACCAGTTTCCACCCATGCCCTGACGCACATACACTCACCATCCGCACATGCAGGCCTCAGCCCCCCCCCCCATGTATCTTCCATCCACACCACTCAAAGCAGGCATTGCCCATGCAGCATGCTCACAGTGTACTCACCTGTTTGTCTGGAGGACCGTACAGTTGCGTGTACTGGGAGAGGACCCCATCCACTAGTTTCTCCAACTCCTCCGAAGTGAAGGCAGGGGCCCTTTCCCCAGACACTGTAGCCAGACACAGGTCACAGCAGCACTTACAGTGTAGGTCCTCTCCTGTTGAAGGTCAGGTATCAAGTGAGTGAACAGACAGAAAATGGTGGTCACGTTCACAGCGGTGCGTACCGTCAACGCCGGCGTACATCGTCATTGGCTCCTGGGACCATAGGGCCCAATGTTAACCAATGCAGAATTGCGCCGCGGTCTTCGACCGCCCACCGCAACGGTGTACAACGCCAGTGCAGTTACCTCATATCCCCTTGTCCGACCTTACAGGTCAGGCAGCCACCATTTCAGGGGGGCACATGGGATGGATAATACCTGCGTCACACCTATCTGGGCCGGGAATACAGACAGATACCGGCACATTGTGGATTAATAAAGTTTTGCAAATAACACATTGTGATACCTCAGTGTTGGATAACTCCCTGCTTGCTGTTCTCCTCCATAGGGCACGTCTGCTGGGGCAGGTGATGAGTTGACGGCATCCTCTGGTGTATAAACCCCTGGCGGACCTGTCAACAATGGAAGAGAGACACATCATAATCACAGACAGACTTGATCGTGCAACAATCCTGGAACTGTGTGCCCAGTTGGAGCCAGACCTGATGTCAGCTATCCGCCATCCCACAGGGATACCCCCTCTAGTGCAAGTCCTGTCTGTACTCCATTTCCTGGCCAGTGGGTCTTTTCAAACAACAGTGGCCACGGCATCAGGGATGTCGCAGCCAATGTTCTCTAAGGTGTTGTCCAGAGTGTTGTCTGCCCTGTTGAAACACATGCGCAGCTACATCGTTTTCCCTCAGGGGGAGGATTTGCCCACAGTGAAAGGTGACTTCTATGCCCTGGGACATATCCCCAACATCATTGGTGCCATTGATGGGACACATGTGGCATTTGAACCCCCCGCAGGAATGAACAGGTGTACAGAAACCGGAAGAGTAACCATTCGATCAATGTTCAGATGGTGTGTTTGGCAGACTAGTACATCTCCCATGTCAATGTCAATGCCAAGTATCCTGGCTCTGTGCATGACGCTTACATTTTGAGAAATAGCAGCATCCCTTATGAGATGGGGCAACACCTGAGGCACCCTGTGTGGCTAATAGGTGAGGCCAAGATCCCAATACAGTTGACATAGGTGTCTGGGTATGGGGTTGTCCCTAAGGGTTAGTGTATGTCTAACAGTTGTCCCTCGACATTTTCAGGTGACTCTTGTTACCCCAACCTGTCATAGCTACTGACCCCAGTGAGGAATCCCAGGACAAGGGCAGTGGAACGCTACAATGAGGCACATGGGCAAAATATGAGGATAATCGAATGCACCTTCGGCCTCCTGAAGGCCAGATTCCGGTGCCTCCATCTGACAGGTGATTACCCTATACTACTCACCGAAGAAGGTGTGCCAGATAATTGTGGCCTGCTGTATGCTGCACAACCTGGCTTTGCGACGCCAGGTGCCTTTTCTGCAGGAGGATGGGCCAGATGGTGGTCTTGTGGCAGCTGTGGAGCCTGTGGACAGTAAAGAAGAGGAGGCAGAAGAAGAGGATATCGACAACCGAAACAACATCATCATGCAATACTTCCAGTGAGACACAGGTAAGAAGATGTCACTGCTTCCCACATCTCATACTATTGTTTGAGCTAGCATAAGTCTGTCATTTTCACTCAGTGTATGGACACAGACTTGTCACTTTGACCTTCCATATCACAGATCTGGGTTCCACTTTGTACCCTCCGCATGTTTACTCCTGGCCTACAGCTGTGTAACATTGGTATGTGCACAAATACATAGACATTGCTATATTTCAAAGATGTTGCAATTACACATTAGTGAAAGCACAGACTGATTCCAGATTGTTTTGTGATTGAAGTGTGTTTATTCCTGTGCAAATAAGTGGAGGGGGTTGTAAAATGGGCTGGAGTGATGGTGGAGGTATGTCCATGGCAGAGTCCAGTCTATTTGTTTCACAGGTGCATTGTCCAAAGGGGCATAGGAAGTGGAGTAATGGCAGTTTAAGGATGGACAGGGTGACATAGTGGGCCAGAAGGGTGACATTGAGGGGGGTCTTATTTCCTGGCGGGGGTCTTGGAAATGTTCTCTGTCTTGTTCCTGGATCTCAGGGACCGTTTGCGGGGTGGTTCTCCATCTGCAGGGGGTGGGGTGCTGGTGTCCTGTTGTTCCTGTGGAGTTGCCTCCTGTCCACTAGCCCCGGCGGAGGTGGAGGGCTGTTCATCGTCCAGGCTAGTGTCAGAGGCCCGTTGGTGTGCCACTGTGTCCCTCCTGGTGTTGAGAAGGTCTGCCAGCACCCCAGCAATGGTGACCAGGGTGTTATTGATGGACTTCAAGTCCTCCCTGATCCCCAGGTAGTGTTCCTCCTGCAGCCGCTGGGTCTCCTGAAACTTGGCCAGTACCGTGCCCATGATCTCCTGAAAATGGTGGTAAGCTCCCATGATGTTGGAAAGTGCCTCGTGGAGAGTGGGTTCCCTGGGCCTGTCCTCCCCCTGTCGCACAGCAGTCCTCCCAGCTTCCCTGTTATCCTGTGCCTCTGTCCTGTGAACCGTGTGCCCACTGCCACTACCCCCAGGTCCCTGATTGTCCTGTGTTAGTGGGGTTGCCTGGGTTCTCTGTAGTGGTGGACACACTGCTGATTGACGTGTCCTGGGGACAGAGGTATGGGCCCGCTGGGTGGGTGCTGTGCTGGTGTTTGCTGAGGGGGGAGACTCTGTGGTGGATTGTGACTGTGTCAGAGGAACCGCCTGTCCCGAGGTCCCTGATGGGCCGGGCTGGTCATCTTGATCCAGGCATGCAGTGCTCCTGTCATCACTGTGGGTCTCTTCTGTTGGGGGACTGGATATGTCTGGCACCTCCTGTCTGGTGACATTGGGTATGGGTCCTGTTGGGGTGTAAATGCATAGATATTGTATCTGTGTGTGCCATCTTGTGCAATGGGTGAGTGACCCTCCACTCCTGTGCTTGCATTATTGGCTTGGTCCTTGAGTGATTGTTGATTTTGGGGCATGAGTGAGTCTCTCTACTAGACATGCTTTGGTGATCGGTGTCCATGCATTGGTGTTACATGCAGGGCTTAGTTTTGGGATATGTGGGTTGTGTTAGTGGGGTTTCTGTGGGTTGTTGGGGTGATGGGTGTGAGGGTAAGGGTGGGAGTATGTGATGGCATGCAGGTGGGGCGTGGGGGATAGAGTAGTAAAGATATGTCTTACCAGAGTCCAGTCCTCCTGCTACTCCTGCGAGGCCTCAGGATGCATAATTGCCAAGACTTGCTCCTCCCATGTTGTTAGTTGTGGGGGAGGAGGCGGGGGTCCACTGCCAGTCCTCTGTACAGCAATCTGGTGTCTGGATACCACGGAACGTACCTTCCACCGTAGGTCGTTCCACATCTTCCTGATGTCATCCCCGTGTTCTTGGATCATGTCCCACTGCGTGAACCCTGCCGACAATTCTGCGCCATAGCTCCATCTTCCTTGCAATGGACGTCTGCTCCACCTGTGATCCAAATAGCTGTGGCTCTACCCGGACGATTTCTCCACAATGACCCTGAGCTCCTCCTCAGAGAACCTGGGGTGTCTTTGAGGTGTCATGATGTGGTGTGGGTGATGTGTGTTGGTGTTTATTGTTTGAGCTGCATGGATGTTGTGTAAGTGATGGTGTTGCTTGTCTGTGGATGCTGGTGTTGTTTTAGGTAGTCTCTCTGGCCTTCTTTCAAAATTTCGGTTTTAAGGGTTTGTGGGTGATGTGGGTGTGTGCTTTACATTGGATTGGGTGTGTGGGTGTGGTGTGTGTATGTGTATCAGGTGTGTGTATTTCGAAATGTCCAATGTGGTTGTGTTTTGTAAATGTGTGTGTATTTTGAGCATGGCGGTGTGTGCCGCCAATGGAATACCGCGGTTGAAAGACCGCCGCGTTGATTCGTGGGTCGTGATACTGTGGGCGTATTCCTGTTGGCGTGACGGTGTCAGTTTTTGGTATCGCCAGTTTATCACTGACCTTTGGTGTGGCGGACTTGTGTAGGTGTTTGTATTGTGGCGGATTCCGAGCTGTGGGTCATAATACGTGTAGCGGACTTCCGCGACCGCAGGGGTATGTTGGAGGTCTTCTGCACAGCGGAAAGCGGGATTTACCACCAGGGTTGTAATGCGGGCCTAAGTATTTCATATAATTAAATACATAAAATATATTATTTAATTTATAATTGTGATCATTAAAAAATGTATTTGTTTAATTTACATCTAATTTAAATTTGGTATTAAAAGATATATTTTTCAACAAAAATTTTAATTTTATCGGATATAACCTTTAATACTGTGTGTGTATGAAATGTAAAAGTCGAAATAGTTTAATTTTTTTAATGTTATATTAACTCTCTGCCTCCATTGCTTTCAGTGGGAGTGTGTTGCAGTCACTGTGAGTTGCCCTGTGTGGTGCTGAACTTATTCCATGGCTAAGGCAAGTACACTTACTACTGGTTGGTTCCTTTTTGACTGTAATACACTTAGAAGTGCAGTTGCAGAGTTGCATTGGGCTTAGTTTTTTGAGAGTGGATATTTCTATTTGCATGTCCCTCCCTAAACGCCTACTCATCCCCCTTTATGCCCCCGTTTTACCACTCTGATCTCTTTCCATTTAATAGTAAGTAGTCTCCATGTTCCAGTAACTCCCTCAGCTTTCTCCCGCATGTACTACCAAATCGTACACCTATGTGTGTAAGGACCTCTGCAACAAGGATCAATTTCTCACCATAGGAAAGGTAGGATAGGTGGAGGCCGATAGTTTGAGAATAGCATGTTGTAATACTTGAGCAGTATTACAGTATTACTACTAAATGCATTACAAACTGCAATTTGTGGATAGGCCGCAAAATACCTGCTTAAATAGCTACAGTCTTGTTATGCAGTCCCCAGCTATTGATGCAATGACAGGACAATGACCATATTTTCTGTGGAACCACAACAGGAGATGGATTGTGAGAAGTAGCAGGTCTCCCTTCAGGGGCTCCTACCCCAGACTGTTGGATGAAGCAGTGAGTCAATATCAATAAAGTTAGTCAGTGACTCAACTCCTCAAAAACATTTCGATTTGCCACCTCTCCTTCTAGATGCAGTCAGAAGAAATTAGAAAAAGGTAAATAATGACTGTCAGGGTTTGACTTCTATCAAAATGTCAGGAGAGGGACTGCCTGGAAATGGCTGGGTTGGGGTTTAACCCCAGATATTATAACTGCTTTGGATTGTAAATGAACCAGTGATTAAGAGTATTCCTCAAATTTGGGAGGGGTGTGATTGTGGAGACGTATGCTCTGGACAGGTGCTTTCAATATTTATGACATGACCTAATTGACTGTAAAGTTAGTGAAGGGGCCTGTTATTGGTGGGGGAAGGCCAATGTGTGTCAATTCCATAGGTAGGCATGGCCACTTTTGAGAATGGCCTGTGATGCCTGTTCACTAAACTATAGTTTCTGAATTTATTGATAACTGTAATTTATGCTATAAATTGATAAGTGTCTGAACTTTAATATATTAAATCTTGTCTGAACAGATAAAATCTCAGGATAGAATGGAATTTGGAAATCAGACGGCAGTGACAGAATTCATCCTATTGGGACTCACTGATGACCCAATACTTCAGGGTCCACTCTTTGTTTTGATTCTTCTATTCTACATCTTATCACTATTTGGAAACATTGGTATCGTAGCGTTAATCACCAATGACCCGTGTCTTCACACCCCTATGTACTTTTTTCTAAGTAATTTGTCTGTTTCTGATTGCTGTTACACCTCTGTGATTGCTCCCAAAATGTTGGCAGATTTTTTCTCAAGCAAGAAGGTGATCTCTTTCATCGGTTGTGCAGCCCAGAGTTATTTCTTTACAGTGTTTGCATCCATCGAGGCCTACATGCTGGCGGCAATGGCTTACGACCGCTATGCCGCTATCTGCCACCCTCTACTGTATCCACTTATCATCAACAGTGACGTGTGCATACTGCTGGTGACCACCGTCTACTTGGGAGCCTTCTTCACTGCGGCAGTAGACATTGGGTGCATCTTCAACACCTCCTTCTGTGGACCTAACATCATTAACCATTTCTACTGTGACCTAATGCCATTGATGAATCTCTCTTGCTCTGACACATTTGTACGAAGGACAGTGGTTTTTTCAGTGGTGTTTTTCTTTGGCCTCACATGTTTTGCAGTCACATTAGCATCATATGTCTATATCGTCGCTGCCATTTTGAAGATCCGCACCACTGTGTACAGACCCAAGGCCTTCTCTACCTGCGGTTCCCACCTGGCTGTTGTCTGTCTGTTCTACGGCACTACTCTCTTCACATACCTTCAAATTCCGTCCAGTGACTCTGTTACGCAAAATAAGGTGGTGTCTGTGTTTTATACACTGGTAAATCCGATGCTGAACCCCCTCATCTACAGCCTGAGAAATAAGGAGGTGAAGGGGGCAGTTTTGAAACGTCTGTATGCAAAAATAAATTTCATTGTATAATCCGATCCTACCTAGTGTTATTGACATTCGTATGATACCTTTGGTTAAATATCACACACCCCTCCCCCCTTCATAATTGTGTGCCTAGCACTTCACAGCTATCAAAGACTATCCGAAGGGGACTGTTATAATGTCTTAATTGTCCGATTATGATATAACTGTGTTTAAATGTTATGAAATGTGCAGCCAACAGCCTATGTGCATGTACTCCACAAATACAACACCCACACAATCAACAATCAAAATTATGCGCAGGGGCATCAACGTCCATGCTGTTAACTTATTTGGAAAAGGCTTTTGACTGTATGCACTGTTGTCTCAAATAAATCCTCCTGAAAATGGAGTTTGGCCCCACATTTTGAGCTTATGCCCGGGTCCTCTATGCCTTCCTGTGTGCCTAATTGTGCATAATTAGGGTCCTATAACATTAATTCTTAATTTGGCGAGGGACTAGACAAATTGCTCCCTGTCTACCCTCCGGTTTGCACTGGCCATTGAAAAGCTGGCAGTCTGGGTCTGCTGTTATGCCCATGTGTGGTGCTTCGAATGGTGCCAACCGACTGAGGACCGGATAGTCCTGTATGCAGATGATGTTTTGATGTTCCTTGTGCACCCAGCAGAGATGGGCTCCCACCTACTTCACATCCTTGAGAACTTTGGAACAGCCTCAGGCCTAACAGTTAACTGGACCAAATCCCTTTTGATCCCCATATAATGAGACCACCGGAACGAGAATTGGCACCCTAAGCTCCCCATATGCATACTCAGCTTCCTGTATTTGGAAGTTTACATCTCCTGGGAACCTCACTTCACTTGGAGATTCAACTTAAGCCCGCTGGTACGGAGAGTCAGAGAGGATACGGCCCAATGGGACAAGCTCCCCTGACCTTCATAGGTAGGATAGCCCATTTTTAAGTGATGGCATTCCCACGTTTCCTATATGCACTTCAGAACTACCCACTCATATCCTACATTTCAGATTCACCTCTCTAATTGCAATGGGGAGGAAATTCATATAGCCAGGCAAACCCCCACATGTAGCCCTGGGCAAATGTGTACACATGGTATATGAAGGTGGGCTAGGGATGACTGATATACACCTTTATCAATGGGCTGTCCAACTACTGACCATTAATGACTGGATGCATAGGGGACGCCACATTTCAGGGAGAGATGGCTCATGTAGATCCCAATATGGCGCACCCATTCCTGACACTCTCCCGGAGCGAAACCAGGTTGTGTTCTGGGTTTGGAAAGTGGCCCTGTGGATCAGATGGGACCGCAGACTCACCCTGGATAGCCCCTTCTGGGAATGGACATGGATGACTCAAGTGGTGCAGCTAAAGGGATTCTGGGGCTGGGACTGAATCGGGATCTCATATTTGGGGGATGTATGGGACCGGTCCCATATGAAAAGCTTTCAGACCTTAAGGGAGGACTTTCAACTATCCAATCCCCAATTCCTCCGATATTTACAAATATAGCACGCACTCCAGACCTACAAAGATGACCTGGCAGACATCCCAGTGTACAACTCCTTGGAGAGGTGACTGCTTATGGGCCCCCTGGGACAGGGTGGGGTCTCCCAGATGTACAAGACCCTACTGATGCACTCACCTGACCTGATGTGCCCCCTCAAAGCAAAATGTGAGGAGTGGGTGGAAGAAGTGGATGAGGCTGACGGACGAGAGGCATGTATGGCACCGTGCGTGCTGGCCGTTTTGGCATGACTCAGACTTATACAGTTCAAATATTTACACCAAGCATACTTCACACCTCACCGACTATGGACGGCTCAAATCCGAGCCTCCCCAGCAGGCCCCACATAACAAGACTCGAATAGCGGTTTCTTCCACATGGTGTGGTCCTCTCCTGTTATCCATAGCTACTGGGTGAATATACTGGTGACCCTGTCACGTGTAGTGAGCACACATATAGAGACGCACCCTAAAGTAACTGTTGGGCATCCTAGATGACATAGGAGGCTCCCAGGGGAACAGAATCCTAGTATTGCGAGGCATCACTTTTGGCCAAAGAGATATTACCAAACACTGGAACTCCCCCTCTGCACCTTCAACAAGACTGTGGGCAAACGGCATGGAGTGGTGCACGAAAATAGAGGAAACCACTTACACAGCGAGGGGATGCCCAGACAAATATGTGAAAGTATGGGACAAATGGGGGACTTATCATGGGTTTAACTGGTAGATCCACAAGAGTATACCCATTTGATAAATAGGCTTGAGTGTGGACAAGGAAATGTGTTTGTGATCTGGAAGGGATAAAGTTGGTGTGGTTTTCAAGCATCTCTGTTAAAGCAACCTACTGTACTGTTTTTACTAAAATCAATAAAATGTTCATATGAAAAAAAATTGTGCCCAACATCACCTATTAACAAATAACACAAAGGTGGTCATTCTGACCCTGGCGGTCTTTGACCGCCAGGGCGGAGGACCGCGGGAGCACCGCCGACAGGCCGGCGGTGCTCCAATGGGGATTCCGACCGCGGCGGTAAAGCCGCGGTCGGACCGGCACCACTGGCGGGGTCCCGCCAGTGTACCGCGGCCCCATTGAATCCTCCGCGGCGGCGCAGCTTGCTGCACCGCCGCGGGGATTCCGACCCCCCCTACCGCCATCCAGATCCCGGCGGTCGGACCGCCGAGATCCGGATGGCGGTAGGGGGGGTCGCGGGGCCCCTGGGGGCCCCTGCAGTGCCCATGCCACTGGCATGGGCATTGCAGGGGCCCCCGTAAGAGGGCCCCTAAATGTATTTCACTGTCTGCTGCGCAGACAGTGAAATACGCGACGGGTGCAACTGCACCCGTCGCACAGCTTCCACTCCGCCGGCTCGATTCCGAGCCGGCTTCATCGTGGAAGCCTCTTTCCCGCTGGGCTGGCTGGCGGTCTGAAGGCGACCGCCCGCCAGCCCAGCGGGAAAGTCAGAATTACCGCCGCGGTCTTTCGACCGCGGAACGGTAACCTGACGGCGGGACTTTGGCGGTCGGCCTCCGCCGCCCGCCAAGGTCAGAATGAGGGCCAAAGTCCCAAGTACTTTTTTTCAACCAGTTTCCAGAATCTCAATTGCTGCTGTGTCCCACCTACTGATACTAACTGTGTCCTCCACTCACAGTTAAAAAAGTAGGGGGCATTACAAGTATTGGTGACCTACAACAACCATACAATCAGTGCCTCCACATTTTTCCATTTTTGTGTCCTGGAATTACTTTGCAGTTTTGGTATTATTTAAAGTAAAGTACCCCCAAAAAGTACATTTTAACGCTGTAATACTTCATTTCGGATTCCTCTGCCTGAAAATTAACACCCATCTTTCAGGCATTTGCTGTTTAGAGAACAGAACCCCTTGGTAATGCTTAATTTTCATAAAATACAGCTACAATGGCTATATGTGTGTGTGTGTTCAAAAGTTAATTAGAGGTAATTTGTTCACCATTAACCTCTGCTGAAACAATTCCCCCTCCATCACAACTCAGTCTTGAATAGGAGGGTAATAAGGGATTTGGAGCGGCTTTGCTGCTGACTTGAGAAGGAATTGCATTTGTGTTTTAGTGTGTCATAAATATCGTATTATGATACTGACCTGACCTTTGTGCACATTAATGCCACTTCCCAAATTTCAAGGTAGAAATATTGAAGGAAAAGTCCGATTTTTACTTCTCGTTGAGGGAGGTCCAATGTTTGTTCATAATAAAATGAAAGATGTATGCACAACCCTACTTTTCTCAGATGTATATGATGGACCCAAACATGTGTAAGCCTGAACGAGTGCCATTGAAATGAGCAAACACATTTTCTAACGTTTAAATGGATGTGGCTCCAAACAGAATAAACCCTGTTTTTTGCTTTCATTTACTCTTGTAGGACTCATGTTCTTTTCCTGAATTTTAGGAGTAAGCCAGAAGCATTCCAGGTAAAGTCCTGGAATTTAGCATTACATATACAGCACAAGAGTAAGACATGCCTAGTCCTAGCAAAGTGTTTGTGAATCGGGTCCTTGGTGTTGAAATGACAGTGACAGTGAGAAAGAGTGACACAAAGGGGGTCATTCTGACCCTGGCGGCCGGTGGCCGCCAGGGCCACCGACCACGGGAGCACCGCCAACAGGCTGGCGGTGCTCCCACGAGCATTCTGACCGCGGCGGTTCAGCCGCGGTCAGAAGCGGCAAGTCGGCGGGCTCCCGCCGACTTACCGCTGCTCGGGGGAATCCTTCATGGCGGCGGAGCGCGCTCTGCCGCCATGAGGATTCTGACAGCCCCTACCGCCATCCTGTTCATGGCGGGTGGCTGTAGGGGGTGCCGCGGGGCCCCTGGGGGCCCCTGCCGTGCCCATGCCAATGGCATGGGCACGGCAGGGGCCCCCGTAAGAGGGCCCGCAAAGTATTTCAGTGTCTGCCTTGCAGACACTGAAATACGCGACGGGTGCAACTGCACCCGTCGCACCCCTGCAATTACGCCGGCTCAATTCTGAGCCGGCGTCCTCGTTGCAGGGGCATTTCCTCTGGGCCGGTGGGCGCTCTTTTGGAGAGCGCCCGCCGGCCCAGAGGAAATGTCTGAATGGCCGCCGCGGTCTTTTGACCGCGGTGCGGTCATTTGGCGGCGGTACTATGGCGGACGGCCTCCGCCGTCCGCCATAGTCAGAATCACCCCCAAAGATCTTTCTGGCCATCATTCCAATCATGACTCAGGACTCACTCTCAGGTCTGTTAAGGGGAGGAAAGCTAGAACTGGGCTAATTCCTGAGTGGTTAGAGTAAGGCTGTAGAGATGTGGAAGAGGTATGTCTTGATGACATTGTCTCCAGAGTGAAAGGAAAACAAACAATGAAGAGTTATTTTGATGCTAGACACAAAGTTTGACCCAAGGCTCTGGTTGTGGGTTGTTGGGTTATATCAAGACATATAACGCACTGGAGGTCAAAATCAGTTTTCAAATTTGTAGGAATTTTCAGGTCCAAATAGATTGCAGATCTGCAAACTTAAAAGATGGTAGATGATGGTCCAAGCAAAATTTAAGTTTGGTTGATGATGTACATTTTAGAATCTTTGCTGATAAAGTGCAAAGACCAAGTGAGCTACATCACAATTGTGTTTGTGATGTTACAATATATAGTCATTCTAATTTAGTGGAGTGTTTGGATTTGTCTTCCTATGTTCTCCATTATTGGGGTATCTTTCATAGATTCACATGCTTGAATCATTCCCCATCGTCGAAGCGGGAGTCCCACGGTAACTAGAAAGCAGTAGATTCAATTTTTAACATTGAAAGCAATGGAAAAATACACTCGCTTTAACAGCTGATCAGCTCCATTCTAAAAGACCCAAAGTCCAGCCAATCAGGCGAGACCACCCCTTAGAACCTTCAGCACAGAGGCTCCAGTCTCTCAGATTTTCTACTGCATGTCATGTGTAAGAGAGTCTCCCTGAGCTCTGCTCAGTTTACTTTTCCTCACAGGAAATGTTTCCAAATATTGCTCTGCATCGGCAACTCTGATTTCTATAACATGTTTACAGCAAAGAAAGGTTTGTTTCGACCCTGCAACACCTATGGTAAGCTAAGGCTTCACTGTGAGGACCCTCACAAGGACTGCATTTACTGTCTTCACCCAAGGCACAAGGTGAAAGACTGTAAAGTTTGTAGAACCTTTCCTAGCAAGACCTTGAGGACAGAGAACCAGGCTCCTGCTTTGGCTTAAAATACGTAAAACCAAAGAAACCCTCTCTGATGATGAGGACAGCGATGCGCCTGTGATATCAAGGAAAAGCAAAAGATCTGTTGGGAATCTTTCACCAAAAAGAAGTAAGGCAGCCAAAAAAGTACACTCTCTGAAGAAAAAAGCTAAAGAATTTCTATTTACTTCAAAGAAACATGGTGCAAAAGTTCGTTCTAAACCTTCCACTCCAGCTGCCACTTCAATGAAACATAAGAAGCCATCAAGCTCTTTGCCACTGTCGCCGTCAAGAAGCTCAGTCTCGTTGGTGAGGCCACCGATGAGCCCGTCGACGACGATAAGTTTCACATCATCTAT
The DNA here is from genome assembly GCF_031143425.1 of Pleurodeles waltl. Taxonomy (NCBI): domain Eukaryota; kingdom Metazoa; phylum Chordata; class Amphibia; order Caudata; family Salamandridae; genus Pleurodeles; species Pleurodeles waltl. Next base: position 1,024,817,451 of record NC_090443.1, on the reverse strand, counting down.
TACCACAGTGACGGCGACTTTCACAACTCTATCATCGCCCATGATAGTAATGTCGTCAGCGTTGTCATCGACGACAATAACTATCAAAGAAGTTATCATCGTTTACGGGTAAGAAGTTAAAATCAACATCGTCGATGGCTACGTCAATGTTCACAGGTGAGCCGTGGGCTAAACCCCCGCTGACGAAAAACCCCGCTGACACCAGCTCTGCAGAAAACTACAAGAACGACCAGACCGTCGACAAGCATACCGTCGACTGGACCGTCAATGACAGCATCATCGACGGCCCTCACCATTGACAGCCCTGGATTCTAGAGGATCTTCCTTCTTGCCCTTAAGAATTATAGCAATCAAACGTAAATCCACTCAGCAAATGTTACTACCTTCCCATACCTCGCCCAATAAGGTGTCACCCATACCTCCACAACATCTCCTTGATGAGCACCATGACGAATATGGAGATGATTGCTCTGACGATGGTCTGTTTCCGATAGCACGTAGTCCTTCAGACCTACGAATAAAATGCCAAGAAGAGGAGGAAGAAGAGAATAAACAAGTATATATTCAGCACTCATTTCAAGAACAGCAACAATCACGCACCCAAGAGCAACAATACGAGACAACAGTGCAAATGCCAATGTCATTAATTTCCAATTTGCAACTTATGATACCAGATTATTATACTAGATTTGCACGACCAGGATCAACCACTCCTCTGCAGCATTCGCAAATGCCGTTGAGTCCTCATCCCGGAGACCAACACTCAGACTCTCAAGTAGCTACGGTACGGATACCAACTCCATCGCCACTTCCAGAAAACAATCCTCCTTCTTCGGAAGACGAACAGGAAGAAGGTGAGATACAGGACACTGATTCACTCCTCACTGAATGGAAATGATTACCAAACGCGAACACCATCACCCTCTACGCCTGGTGGATTCTCCACCACAGGATATTGGTGGATTCCATAGTGTAATGGAAAGGGCAGCTAAAAGGCTTCAGCTACCCATTATATCTAAACAGTCGGATTGTTTCCTTTATGACTTTAAGGAAGACACTAGGAAATCAGTTTGTGCGATCTCAATTGTAGACTTCATCTGGGGTCTTAAAGTAATGCAGACCCCATCTACCATCCCAGCGGTGCTTCCTAGGTTGGACAAAAAATACAAAGCACTGGAAAATTCACCAGCCTGTTTAATTGTTCAACCTAAACCTGACTCAGTAATATGTCAGGCATCCCAGTGCAGATCCAGAAATCCATCCTCCCTGCTTTCCGCGACCCCAGATACGGAAGGAAGGTGCTTGGATTCAATAGGGAAAACATTTTCCACAATGGCGGCTGCAACTGTCAGGGCAGCAAACTCTTTGGCAATTTTGGGCAGATCCGATCGACAAATGTGGTCGGACATCTCCCAATTCATCGATCTCCTTCCCAAGGGTGCTAAAGCTGAAGCTCAGAAGATATTGCAGGAGGGAGAGAAGATCTCTGGTGAGATCATAGACTGTGCAATAGATGTGTCATCTGCAGGTTTCTGCCAGCTAGCTGGAGCACCAGTACTAAGACGTCAGGGTTGGCTAAAGGCCACTTCCTTCCGCCTGGAGGTTCAGATGAAGGTCCTCGATATGCCATATGATGGAGAACTATTATTTGGTAAGCATGTCGATGTTGTGATTCAATCTATAAAGACGGAAACCGAAACAGCTAGATCGCTCGGTACTCTGCAATTGAAAAGGCAACCCTTTCGTAGGGCAAGAGAAAGAGGACTGTATTCATACAGAGGAGGCCTGCACCAACATCGACAGTACCAACCTTACCAGAGCCAGTTTCGTCCAGCAACATCCTTATTGGTTACCACCATCTGCAGCCTACCGGCATACCACAAGAGGATCGTCTTCCTATAGAGGAAAGGACACAGCCAGAAAACACTCACCTCCATTTAGTGCCTGCATCCAACCCCTATCCCAACACTCTGATAGGGGGCAGAATTTCCAACTTCATCCACTAATGGTCCAAGATCACCTCAGACTGATGTGTCCTCGATATTGTCACCAATCAATCAATCAATCACAATATTTATAAAGCGCGCTATGTACCCGTAAGGGTTTCGAGGCGCTGAGGGGAGGGGGGGGCGTGGAGCGCTGCTGTTTAGCGGTCGAAGAGCCAGATTTTGAGGAGCCTTCTGAATGTGAGGAGGTCCTGGGTCTGGCGTAGAGGTGTGGGGAGAGAGTTCCAGGTCTTGGCGGCGAGGAAGGAGAAGGATCTGCCGCCGGAGGTCTTGCGCTGGATTCGGGGTACGATGGCGAGGGCGAGGTTGGCGGATCGGAGTTGACGTGTTGGAGTGTAGAAGTTAAGTCTGGTGTTGAGGTAGGAGGGTCCGGTGTTGTGAAGCGCCTTGTGAGCGTGGGTGAGGAGTTTGAAGGTGATCCTCTTGTCTACCGGGAGCCAGTGGAGTTCCTTCAGGTGAGGGGAGATGTGACATCGGCGGGGTATGTCGAGAATCAGTCGGGCGGAGGCATTTTGGATACGTTGGAGTCGTTTGATGTCTTTGGTTGGGATGCCTGTGTAGAGTGCGTTGCCGTAGTCAAGTCTGCTGCTGACGAGGGCCTGGGTCACCGTCTTTCTGGTTTCTGTTGGAATCCACTTGAAGATTCTGCGGAGCATTCGAAGGGTGTTGAAACAGGAGGAGGAGACGGCGCTGACCTGTTTGGACATGGTGAGGGCGGAGTCCAGGATGAAGCCGAGGTTTCTTGCGTGGTTGGCAGGGGTGGGCGGGGGTCCGAGGTCGGAGGGCCACCAAGAGTCGTTCCAGGCCGAGGGAGTGCGCCCGAGGATGAGGACTTCCGTCTTGTCGGAGTTGAGTTTCAGGCGACTGTTGTTCATCCAATCGGCGATGGCTTTTATTCCCTCGTGGAGGTTTGTTTTGGCGGTGAGCGGGTCTTTGGTAAGGGAGAGGACGAGCTGGGTGTCGTCGGCGTAGGAGATGATGCTGAGATGATGTTGGTGGGCCAGTTTAGCGAGGGGGGCCATGTAGACGTTGAACAACGTAGGGCTGAGGGAGGATCCTTGGGGGACGCCGCAGATGAGGTTGGTGGCTTTGGAGCGGAAAGGGGGGAGACGGACTCTCTGAGTTCTGTCGGAGAGGAAGGATGAGATCCAGTGGAGGGCTTTATCTTGGATGCTGGCTTCCTGGAGGCGGGTCAGTAGGGTGCGGTGGCAGACTGTGTCAAAGGCGGCTGATAGGTCGAGGAGGATGAGGGCTGAGGTTTCGCCGTTGTCCAATTGATGTCTGATGTCATCTGTGGCGGCGAGGAGAGCAGTCTCAGTGCTGTGGTTTCGTCTGAATCCGGATTGTGAGGGGTCCAGGATGGAATTGTCTTTGAGGAAGTGGGTGAGTTGAGTGTTGACGATCTTCTCGATGACCTTAGCTGGAAAAGGTAGGAGAGAGATCGGACGGAAGTTTTTGAGATCGTTGGGGTCGGCTTTGGGTTTCTTGAGGAGGGGTTGGATTTCTGCGTGTTTCCAGCTGTCCGGGAAAGTGGCGGAAGTGAAGGAGAGGTTGATGATCTTGCGGAGTTCGGGGGCGATGGTGGCGTTGGCTGAGTTGAATACGTGATGAGGGCAAGGGTCCGTAGGGGAACCTGAGTGGATGGTGTTCATGGTTGTTATGGTTTCTGCATCGTCCACGTGGGTCCAGGCGGTGAGGCGGCAGTCGTGGTAGGAGACGTCGGGGGTGGGGTCTGGCGGTGGACCGGTGTTAAAGCTGTCGTGGATGGTGGCGATTTTCTGGTGGAAGAAGGTGGAGAGGTCGTCGCAGAGTTTCTGGGAGGGCGGGATGTCGTTGGAGTTGGCTTTTGGGTTGGAGAGTTCCTTCACGATGCCGAAGAGCTCTTTGCAGTCGTGGGCGTTGTTGTTGATGCGTTCGGTGAAGTGGGCGCGCTTGGCGAGGCGGATCCGTTGGTGGTGTTCACGGTTGGCGTTTTTGAGGGTGGCGAGGTTGTCGGGTGTGCGTTCTTGGATCCATTTCTTTTTGAGCTTCTGGCAGATGCTTTTGGAGGTGGTTAGATCGTCTGTGAACCAGGCTGGTTTTTTCTTTCCTTGGGTTGCGGTGGGTTTCTTGAGTGGGGCAAGGATGTTGGCGCAGTCGAGGATCCATTGATGGAGATTGATGGCGGCTGTGCTCGGGTCGGTTGCGTCGGGTGGAGGGTTGTTGATGAGGGTGCTGGTCAGTTGGTCTTGGGTGACTTTGCCCCAGCGGCGGTGAGGGCAAAGGGCATAGCCTGGAAATTCAACAATCTCCTCTGGAGCTACCACCACGAGGACCCGCACCTGCCCACTTCAAAGAGCTCCTTGTACAAATTTCCAAAATGATAGACAAGGGAGCAATAGAGATCGTACCGAAGTATCAGAGGGGAACCGGCTTCTACTCTTGCTTCTTCCTCGTCCGGAAAAACACACGAGACTGGCAACCTATCTTAGACCTTCGATATTAAAACAAACTCCTGAAAAAACAGTCATTTAGGATGATCACTCCACAAGATGTGTTACAATTACTCAACCAAGGGGATTTCATGAAGGCCTTGGACCTCCAAGACGCCTATTTCCATATCCCGATCCACCCAGTCACAGGAAATTCTTACGCTTAAGAGTTGCAGGCACCCACTACCAATTCAGTGTGTTCCCTTTCGGCCTGAGATCGGCTCCTCATGTTTTCACCAAGGTCTTAGCTCCGGTGGCAGCCCACCTCACACAAATGGGAATTCAAGTGTTTCCATATTTGGGCGATTGGCAAATAAAAGCACGAACAGCTTCCAGGGCAGCCAGAGACCAGCCAGAGACACAGCAACATGCCTCTCCCTCTTACAAAGATTAGGCCTCTCAGTCAACTACCAAAAATCACACCTAATGCCCTAATACAACATTACCTTTCTAGGAGCCGTCTTTGATACAGAACAAGCAAAAGCTTTCGCTTCTTGGGAGAGGCAGAAGAGGATTCGAAGTCTAGCGTTCTGCCTCAGCAAAAGAAAGTCCACTTCTGTCCGGATTTGCAAATCTTTTCTGGGGATGCTCTCCTCGTGCATACTGTTAATACCAAACTGCCATCTCCACATGAGAACACTTCAGCAAGACCTAGAGAGTCAGTGGAAGCAAATAGGTGGATCCTTCGATGATACTGTCCTAGTAACCCCACCAATGACACAAGCTGTGGAATGGTGGGGGAATACCCCCCACATCTCTGAGGGTCTCTCATTTTTAAATCAAAAAGACCAGAGGATGTTCTGACCACAGACACGTCTCTGGAGGGATGAGGCACGCACCTCGAAGACCTGACAGTGAGAGGGGAATGGAATACCCGGGGAACAATGCTCCACATCCACCTGTTGGAATTGAAAGCCGTGTTCCTAGCGCTCAAAGCCTTCCTCAGCAGGATCAAAGGCTCATCAGTTTTCAGTCAGTCAGTCAGTGTAGGAAAGTACCTTCTTGCCTGGCATGTTACCCCCATTTTTTACATATAAGTCAGTTTGTTTTTGCCTGTCTCACTGGGATCCTGCTAGCCAGGACCCCAGTGCTCATAGTTTGTGGCCTGAATGTGTAACCCTGTGTAGTGACTAACTGTGTCACTGAGGCTCTGCTAATCAGAACCTCAGTGCTTATGCTCTCTCTGCCTTTAAAATGGTCACTGTAGGCTAGTGACCACTTTTACCAATTTTAATTGGCACACTGGAAGACCCTTATAATTCCCTAGTATATGGTACCTAGGTACCCAGGGTATTGGGGTTCCAGGAGATCCCTATGGGCTGCAGCATTTCTTTTGCCACCCATAGGGAGCTCAGACAAATCTTTATACAGGCTGCCACTGCAGCCTGAGTGAAATAATGCACACGTTATTTCACAGCCATTTTTCACTGCACTTAAGTAACTTATAAGTCGCCTATATGTCTAGCCTTCACTTAGTGAAGGTTAGGTGCAAAGTTACTATGTGTGAGGGCACCCTGGCACTAGCTAAGGTGCCCACACATAGTTCAGGGCATTTTGCCCAGACTTTGTGAGTGCGGGGACACCATTACACACATGCACTACATATAGGGCAATACCTGTATGTAGCTTCACAATGGTAACGCCGAATATGACCATGTAACATGTCTAAGATCATGGAATTGTCCCCCCATGCCAAATCTGGTATTGGGGAGCCAATCCCATGCATCCCCATGGCTCCACTATAGACACTGGGTACTGCCAAACCAGCTCTCTGGGGTTCTCTCTGCAGCTACAGCTGCTGCCAATCCACAGACAGGCTTCTGCCCTCCTAGGGTCTGGGCAGCCCAGTCCCAGGAAGGCAGAACAAAGAATTTACTCCGAGAGAGGGTGTTACACCCTCTCCCTTTGGAAATAGGTGTTAAGGGCTGGGGAGGTGTAGCCTCCCCCAGCCTCTGGAAATGCTTTGAAGGGCACAGATGGTGCCCTCCTTGCATAAGCCAGTCTACACCGGTTCAGGGATCCCCAGCCCCTGCTCTGGCGCAAAACTGCACAAAGGAAAGGTGAGTGACCACTCCCCTGTCCATCACCACCCCAGGGGTGGTGCCCAGAGCTCCTCCAGTGTATCCCAGACCTCTGCCATCTTGAATCCAGAGGTGTGAGGGCACAATGGAGACCTCTGAGTGGCCAGTGCCAGCAGGTGACGTCAGAGACCCCTCCTGATAGGTGCTTACCTCTCTAGGTGGCCAATCCCCCTTTGAGGGCTATTTAGGGTCTCTCCTGTGGGCTATTCCTCTGATAACGACCTGCAAAAATTCACCAGAGTTCCTCTGCATCTCCCTCTTCGACTTCTGCCAAGGATCGACCGCTGTCTGCTCCAGGATGCCTGCAAAACTGCAACAAAGTAGCAAGAAGACTACCAATGACATTGTAGCGCCTAATCCTGCCGGCTTTCTCGACTGTTTCCTGATGGTGCATGCTCTGGGGGCTGTCTGCCTTCACCCTGCACTGAAAGCCAAGAAGAAATCTCCAGTGGGTTGACGGAGTCTTTCCCCTGCTACCGCAGGCACCAAACTTCTGCTTCACTGGTCCTCTGGGTCCCCTCTCATCCTAACGAGCGTGGTCCCTGGAACACAGGAGCTGGATCTAAGTGACCCCGACAGTCCAGTGGTCCTTCTATCCAAATTTGGCGGAGGTAAGTCCTTGCCTCCTCTCGCTAGACAGTAATCCTGTGTACCGCGTGAACTGCAGCTGCTAGGGCTTCTGTGCACTTTTGCAAGGATTCCTTCGTGCACAGCACAGCCCATGTCCCCAGCACTCCGTCCTGCATTGCTCAACTTGCTGAGTTGAACTCTAGCTTCGTGGGACCCTCCTTTGTAGTGTCGACAACCGCCGTGCTCAGTTTTCTTGAACCCATGTTCAAGTACTTCTGCGGATGCTGCCTTTTTATGCATGGGCTATCTGTGTTGCTGAGCGACCCCTCTGTCTCCTCCTCCAAGGGGCGACCTCCTGGTCCTTCCTGGGCCCAGGCAGCACCCATTTTCTTCAACCGTGACTTTTGCAGCTAGCAAGGCTTGTTTGTGGTATTTCTGCCGGAAACAACTCTGCATCCTCCAGCATTCTGTAGGACAGCTTCTGTGCAAAGGAGAAGTTCCTGGCACCTTCCCTTGTTGCAGAATCTTCAGCTTCTTCCACCTGGAGGCAGCCATTTTGCACCTTCATCCGGGGTTTAGTGGGCTCCTGCCCCCCTGGACACTTTCGTGACTCTTGGACTTGGTCCCCTTCCTTTACAGGTCCTCAGGTCCAGGAATCCGTCTTCAGTGCTTTGCAGTCAGTTGTGGTCTTGGCAGAATCCTCTATCACAACTTTAGTGTGTTTCTGGGGAAGTAGGGTCACTTTACTTTCAGGGTCTTGGGGTGGGGTATCTTGGACACCATTAGTGTTTTCTTACACTCCTAGTGACCCTCTACACATTACACTAGGCCTGGGGTCCCTTCATGGTTTGCATTGCACTTACAGAGTATATGGTTTGTGTTGCCCTAGGCCTATTGCATCCTATTGTATTCTACAGTGTTTGCACTACTTTTCTAACTGTTTACTTACCTGGTTTTGTTTTGTGTGTATATTTTGTGTATTTTACTTACCTCCTGAGGGAGTATATCCTCTGTGATATTTTTGGCTCATTGTCACTAAAATAAAGTACCTTTATTTTTAGTAACTCTGAGTATTGTGATTCTTATGATATAGTTCTATTTGATATAAGTGGTATAGTAGGGGCTTTGCATGTCTCTTGGTTCAGCCTAAGCTGCTCTGCTACAGCTACCTCTATCAGCCTAAGCTTCTAGAACACTACGAATCTACTAATAAGGGATAACTGGACCTGGCAGAAGGTGTAAGTACCATCAGGTACCCACTATAAGCCAGGCCAGCATCCTACAGTCAGTCAGTCAAAAATTATTTATTTGGCAAAATGCCATAAAATCACAAACCATTTTATACAGATCAAAAGTTAAAATACATTGAGAAATATACAAAGCATTGTTAAAAAACATTTCAGCAGCATAGCCCAGTTTTGATCTGAACCGACAACAGCACAAGTAAGCATTACCTCAACAAGTAGGGAGGTACAAAATCGCCAGCGCTGTCTCCTCAAGCACATGAGATATGGAATTGGGCACTTCATCATCACATAACTCTCAGAGCAGAACACGTCCCAGGAATATCCAACACCTTGGCGTACTTGTTAAGCAGAACCTCAATGACCTGCCACGAGTGGGAGCTCAACCAGGCAACTCTCGACCATCTCTTTCTTCACTGGGGCAAACCCAGTCTGGATCTATTTGCAATAAAAGAAAACAAGAAATGCCAATTCTACGCAAGCTGGCAACCGCAAAGAGGGTCGAGGTGGAATGCATTTTTTATCAATTGGTCAGGAATCTATGCCTTTGCTTTTCCCCCACTTCCGCTAATCCCAAGAGGTTTACGAAAAAAAAGAGGGAAACTTGCCGACTATTACTGATAGCTCCCAGATGGCCTCGCCAGTTTTGGTTAGCAGCACTCCTGCTACTCTCGGAACAACCTCACATTCGATTGAAACCAATACCAGACTTTCTAACGATGACTCAGTGCCAGGTCCGCCATCCCAACCCGACTTCTCTTCGATAATCGGCCTGACTCCTGAATTCGATGAACTTGCCGATCTAGATATTCCACCAGACCGTCGAGAAGTGCTCGCCAATGCCAGAGCCCACTCTACTAATAAGACATACAAACTCAAATGGAAACAATTCTGTATTTGTGTAAAGCTTTAAGTATCCACCCTCTAACATCTTCTCCAGAACAGAAACTTCTGTATCTTCAATTGGCAAAATCAGGTCTCTCTCACTCATCCATCAAGGTTCACCTGGCAGCCATTTCTCGATTCCGCCGTCCTGCTGCTTTACGATCTTTATGGTCCTCCAAAATAGTAAAGCAATTTCTAAGGGGATTATTCAGATTGTTTCTTCCAATTAAACTCCCTCCTCTCTGGCACCTCAATATTGTACTTTCACAAATGATGAAACTTCCTTTAGAACCTATTCACAAAACAGAATTGAAATATATTTCCTGGAAGACAGCTCTTCTTCTTGCACTTACCTCTGCAAAGAGGGTCAGTGACATTCAAGCTTTGATAATCTCTCAACCTTTTCTTCAATTTAAACCGGATATGGTTATCCTTAGAAATAATCCAAAATTCATTCCTAGAGTTCCCTCAAACTTTCATCTGAATGAACCAGTAATATTAAAGACTTTCTTTCCAAACCCCCAAACTCCAGCAGAAAGAGTGCTTCATTCCTTGGATATCAAAAGATGTCTAAAATTCTACACACAAAAAACTAGCAACTTCCGTAAAACTGATCAATTGTTTATAAGCTATGGTCAACTCAGAAAGGGGTAGCCTGTTACCAAAAAGTCTATAGCCAGGTGGATAGCCACCGCTATACAGTTTTGTCACCAGCTAGCGGGGAAACCACTTACAGCCAATGTCAAGGCTCATTCCACCAGAGCTGTATCTACCTCCACAGCTCTCTTCGCAGGAGTACCTCTACAACAGATTTGCAGAGTGGCAACGTGGACTAGCAGCCACACCTTTACTCAGCATTACTGCCTGGATGCCGCAGACAGAATGGACGCAGCAGTAGGAGAAGCCACTTTGCGTAATTTATTTGCATAAGGTGAGTCAATATTTCTTTCCCCACCATCCTCTGTATTCATGTATACAGATATATGTATATAAATACATACACCTATTTATGTATATATATATATATATATATATATATATATATAAAACATACATTTAGAAATATCTTATGTTTACTGCTAATTATTCTGATTCAAGCATGTAAATCTATGAAAGATACCCCAATACGGGGAAGAAACTAAGTTACTGTTAGACTTTTCATCCTTGGCGTTGTCTCCCTTAACTTTTTGCCTCTGTTCCCTAGGTTGTTGATGTGTGCTGGAATCTGATTTTGCTGTTTTTGTTACTCTGGGCACCTTACCACTGCTAACCAGTGCTAAAGTGCAAGTGCTCCTTTACAAAATGTGTATGTAATTGGCTTATCCATGATTGGCATATTTGATTTACTAGTAACTCCCTAGTAAAGTGCGCTGGAGGTGCCAGGGCCTGTAAATCAAATGCTACTAGTGGGCCTGCAGCACTGGTTGTGCCACCCACATAAATAGCTCTGTAATCATGTCTCAGACCTGCCACTGCAGTGTCTGTGTGTGCAGTTGTAACTATAAATTCGACTTGGCAAGTGTACCCACTTGCCAGGCATAAACCTTCCCTTTTCTTACACGCCAGACACCCCTAAGGTAGGCAAAGCAAAATATAAACGCTGTGGGAGAGCGTAACTGGATGGACGGAATGCAGAACCAATCAAACATTCACCCCCAGTCACAGATCTGGGTTTAATCCATCCATTATTTTGCTCACCATGCCACCCCAGTTTGAACCCAGCCATATGCAAATCAGTCTTGACCCTGTTCCTCATGGGAACAGTCTAGCCCGAACTGCCAGGCCAGGTTCTCCCTGGACCGGAAACAAGCATCCTGGGACCGGTTTCGGGGTTTCACCCCTCATCAGCCAGGCTAGCTTGAATCCAGTGGCACAGTGAGCCCGGGACCCACGTCTGGGCATACCCGGCGCACTTAGGGCGGCAAAAGCAAAGCAAAATATAAACGCTGTGGGAGAGCGTAACTGGATGGACGGAATGCAGAACCAATCAAACATTCACCCCCAGTCACAGATCTAGGTTTAATCCATCCTTTATTTTGCTCACCATGCCACCCCAGTTTGAACCCAGCCATATGCAAATCAGTCTTGACCCTGTTCCTCATGGGAACAGTCCAGCCCGAACTGCCAGGCCAGGTTCTCCCTGGACCGGAAACAAGCATCCTGGGACCGGTTTCGGGGTTTCACCCCTCATCAGCCAGGCTAGCTTGAATCCAGTGGCACAGTGAGCCCGGGACCCACGTCTGGGCATACCCAGCGCACTTAGGGCGGCAAAAGCAAAGCAAAATATAGACGCTGTGGGAGAGCGTAACTGGATGGACGGAATGCAGAACCAATCAAACATTCACCCCCAGTCACAGATCTGGGTTTAATCCATCCATTATTTTGCTCACCATGCCACCCCAGTTTGAACCCAGCCATATGCAAATCAGTCTTGACCCTGTTCCTCATGGGAACAGTCCAGCCCGAACTGCCAGGCCAGGTTCTCCCTGGACCGGAAACAAGCATCCTGGGACCGGTTTCGGGGTTTCACCCCTCATCAGCCAGGCTAGCTTGAATCCAGTGGCACAGTGAGCCCGGGACCCACGTCTGGGCATACCCGGCGCACTTAGGGCGGCAAAAGCAAAGCAAAATATAAACGCTGTGGGAGAGCGTAACTGGATGGACGGAATGCAGAACCAATCAAACATTCACCCCCAGTCACAGATCTGGGTTTAATCCATCCATTATTTTGCTCACCATGCCACCCCAGTTTGAACCCAGCCATATGCAAATCAGTCTTGACCCTGTTCCTCATGGGAACAGTCCAGCCCGAACTGCCAGGCCAGGTTCTCCCTGGACCGGAAACAAGCATCCTGGGACCGGTTTCGGGGTTTCACCCCTCATCAGCCAGGCTAGCTTGAATCCAGTGGCACAGTGAGCCCGGGACCCACGTCTGGGCATACCCGGCGCACTTAGGGCGGCAAAAGCAAAGCAAAATATAAACGCTGTGGGAGAGCGTAACTGGATGGACGGAATGCAGAACCAATCAAACATTCACCCCCAGTCACAGATCTGGGTTTAATCCATCCATTATTTTGCTCACCATGCCACCCCAGTTTGAACCCAGCCATATGCAAATCAGTCTTGACCCTGTTCCTCATGGGAACAGTCCAGCCCGAACTGCCAGGCCAGGTTCTCCCTGGACCGGAAACAAGCATCCTGGGACCGGTTTCGGGGTTTCACCCCTCATCAGCCAGGCTAGCTTGAATCCAGTGGCACAGTGAGCCCGGGACCCACGTCTGGGCATACCCGGCGCACTTAGGGCGGCAAAAGCAAAGCAAAATATAAACGCTGTGGGAGAGCGTAACTGGATGGACGGAATGCAGAACCAATCAAACATTCACCCCCAGTCACAGATCTGGGTTTAATCCATCCATTATTTTGCTCACCATGCCACCCCAGTTTGAACCCAACCATATGCAAATCAGTCTTGACCCTGTTCCTCATGGGAACAGTCCAGCCCGAACTGCCAGGCCAGGTTCTCCCTGGACCGGAAACAAGCATCCTGGGACCGGTTTTGGGGTTTCACCCCTCATCAGCCAGGCTAGCTTGAATCCAGTGGCACAGTGAGCCCGGGACCCACGTCTGGGCATACCCGGCGCACTTAGGGCGGCAAAAGCAAAGCAAAATATAAACGCTGTGGGAGAGCGTAACTGGATGGACGGAATGCAGAACCAATCAAACATTCACCCCCAGTCACAGATCTGGGTTTAATCCATCCATTATTTTGCTCACCATGCCACCCCAGTTTGAACCCAGCCATATGCAAATCAGTCTTGACCCTGTTCCTCATGGGAACAGTCCAGCCCGAACTGCCAGGCCAGGTTCTCCCTGGACCGGAAACAAGCATCCTGGGACCGGTTTCGGGGTTTCACCCCTCATCAGCCAGGCTAGCTTGAATCCAGTGGCACAGTGAGCCCGGGACCCACGTCTGGGCATACCCGGCGCACTTAGGGCGGCAAAAGCAAAGCAAAATATAAACGCTGTGGGAGAGCGTAACTGGATGGACGGAATGCAGAACCAATCAAACATTCACCCCCAGTCACAGATCTGGGTTTAATCCATCCATTATTTTGCTCACCATGCCACCCCAGTTTGAACCCAGCCATATGCAAATCAGTCTTGACCCTGTTCCTCATGGGAACAGTCCAGCCCGAACTGCCAGGCCAGGTTCTCCCTGGACCGGAAACAAGCATCCTGGGACCGGTTTCGGGGTTTCACCCCTCATCAGCCAGGCTAGCTTGAATCCAGTGGCACAGTGAGCCCGGGACCCACGTCTGGGCATACCCGGCGCACTTAGGGCGGCAAAAGCAAAGCAAAATATAAACGCTGTGGGAGAGCGTAACTGGATGGACGGAATGCAGAACCAATCAAACATTCACCCCCAGTCACAGATCTGGGTTTAATCCATCCATTATTTTGCTCACCATGCCACCCCAGTTTGAACCCAGCCATATGCAAATCAGTCTTGACCCTGTTCCTCATGGGAACAGTCCAGCCCGAACTGCCAGGCCAGGTTCTCCCTGGACCGGAAACAAGCATCCTGGGACCGGTTTCGGGGTATCACCCCTCATCAGCCAGGCTAGCTTGAATCCAGTGGCACAGTGAGCCCGGGACCCACGTCTGGGCATACCCGGCGCACTTAGGGCGGCAAAAGCAAAGCAAAATATAAACGCTGTGGGAGAGCGTAACTGGATGGACGGAATGCAGAACCAATCAAACATTCACCCCCAGTCACAGATCTGGGTTTAATCCATCCATTATTTTGCTCACCATGCCACCCCAGTTTGAACCCAGCCATATGCAAATCAGTCTTGACCCTGTTCCTCATGGGAACAGTCCAGCCCGAACTGCCAGGCCAGGTTCTCCTTGGACCGGAAACAAGCATCCTGGGACCGGTTTCGGGGTTTCACCCCTCATCAGCCAGGCTAGCTTGAATCCAGTGGCACAGTGAGCCCGGGACCCACGTCTGGGCATGCTGTGGGAGAGCGTAACTGGATGGACGGAATGCAGAACCAATCAAACATTCACCCCCAGTCACAGATCTGGGTTTAATCCATCCATTATTTTGCTCACCATGCCACCCCAGTTTGAACCAAGCCATATGCAAATCAGTCTTGACCCTGTTCCTCATGGGAACAGTCCAGCCCGAACTGCCAGGCCAGGTTCTCCCTGGACCGGAAACAAGCATCCTGGGACCGGTTTCGGGGTTTCACCCCTCATCAGCCAGGCTAGCTTGAATCCAGTGGCACAGTGAGCCCGGGACCCACGTCTGGGCATACCCGGCGCACTTAGGGCGGCAAAAGCAAAGCAAAATATAAACGCTGTGGGAGAGCGTAACTGGATGGACGGAATGCAGAACCAATCAAACATTCACCCCCAGTCACAGATCTGGGTTTAATCCATCCATTATTTTGCTCACCATGCCACCCCAGTTTGAACCCAGCCATATGCAAATCAGTCTTGACCCTGTTCCTCATGGGAACAGTCCAGCCCGAACTGCCAGGCCAGGTTCTCCCTGGACCGGAAACAAGCATCCTGGGACCGGTTTCGGGGTTTCACCCCTCATCAGCCAGGCTAGCTTGAATCCAGTGGCACAGTGAGCCCGGGACCCACGTCTGGGCATACCCGGCGCACTTAGGGCGGCAAAAGCAAAGCAAAATATAAACGCTGTGGGAGAGCGTAACTGGATGGACGGAATGCAGAACCAATCAAACATTCACCCCCAGTCACAGATCTGGGTTTAATCCATCCATTATTTTGCTCACCATGCCACCCCAGTTTGAACCCAGCCATATGCAAATCAGTCTTGACCCTGTTCCTCATGGGAACAGTCCAGCCCGAACTGCCAGGCCAGGTTCTCCGTGGACCGGAAACAAGCATCCTGGGACCGGTTTCGGGGTTTCACCCCTCATCAGCCAGGCTAGCTTGAATCCAGTGGCACAGTGAGCCCGGGACCCACGTCTGGGCATACCCGGCGCACTTAGGGCGGCAAAAGCAAAGCAAAATATAAACGCTGTGGGAGAGCGTAACTGGATGGACGGAATGCAGAACCAATCAAACATTCACCCCCAGTCACAGATCTGGGTTTAATCCATCCATTATTTTGCTCACCATGCCACCCCAGTTTGAACCCAGCCATATGCAAACCAGTCTTGACCCTTTTCCTCATGGGAACAGTCCAGCCCGAACTGCCAGGCCAGGTTCTCCCTGGACCGGAAACAAGCATCCTGGGACCGGTTTCGGGGTTTCACCCCTCATCAGCCAGGCTAGCTTGAATCCAGTGGCACAGTGAGCCCGGGACCCACGTCTGGGCATACCCGGCGCACTTAGGGCGGCAAAAGCAAAGCAAAATATAGACGCTGTGGGAGAGCGTAACTGGATGGACGGAATGCAGAACCAATCAAACATTCACCCCCAGTCACAGATCTGGGTTTAATCCATCCATTATTTTGCTCACCATGCCACCCCAGTTTGAACCCAGCCATATGCAAATCAGTCTTGACCCTGTTCCTCATGGGAACAGTCCAGCCCGAACTGCCAGGCCAGGTTCTCCCTGGACCGGAAACAAGCATCCTGGGACCGGTTTCGGGGTTTCACCCCTCATCAGCCAGGCTAGCTTGAATCCAGTGGCACAGTGAGCCCGGGACCCACGTCTGGGCATACCCGGCGCACTTAGGGCGGCAAAAGCAAAGCAAAATATAAACGCTGTGGGAGAGCGTAACTGGATGGACGGAATGCAGAACCAATCAAACATTCACCCCCAGTCACAGATCTGGGTTTAATCCATCCATTATTTTGCTCACCATGCCACCCCAGTTTGAACCCAGCCATATGCAAATCAGTCTTGACCCTTTTCCTCATGGGAACAGTCCAGCCCGAACTGCCAGGCCAGGTTCTCCCTGGACCGGAAACAAGCATCCTGGGACCGGTTTCGGGGTTTCACCCCTCATCAGCCAGGCTAGCTTGAATCCAGTGGCACAGTGAGCCCGGGACCCACGTCTGGGCATACCCGGCGCACTTAGGGCGGCAAAAGCAAAGCAAAATATAGACGCTGTGGGAGAGCGTAACTGGATGGACGGAATGCAGAACCAATCAAACATTCACCCCCAGTCACAGATCTGGGTTTAATCCATCCATTATTTTGCTCACCATGCCACCCCAGTTTGAACCCAGCCATATGCAAATCAGTCTTGACCCTGTTCCTCATGGGAACAGTCCAGCCCGAACTGCCAGGCCAGGTTCTCCCTGGACCGGAAACAAGCATCCTGGGACCGGTTTCGGGGTTTCACCCCTCATCAGCCAGGCTAGCTTGAATCCAGTGGCACAGTGAGCCCGGGACCCACGTCTGGGCATACCCGGCGCACTTAGGGCGGCAAAAGCAAAGCAAAATATAAACGCTGTGGGAGAGCGTAACTGGATGGACGGAATGCAGAACCAATCAAACATTCACCCCCAGTCACAGATCTGGGTTTAATCCATCCATTATTTTGCTCACCATGCCACCCCAGTTTGAACCCAGCCATATGCAAATCAGTCTCGACCCTGTTCCTCATGGGAACAGTCCAGCCCGAACTGCCAGGCCAGGTTCTCCCTGGACCGGAAACAAGCATCCTGGGACCGGTTTCGGGGTTTCACCCCTCATCAGCCAGGCTAGCTTGAATCCAGTGGCACAGTGAGCCCGGGACCCACGTCTGGGCATACCCGGCGCACTTAGGGCGGCAAAAGCAAAGCAAAATATAAACGCTGTGGGAGAGCGTAACTGGATGGACGGAATGCAGAACCAATCAAACATTCATCCCCAGTCACAGATCTGGGTTTAATCCATCCATTATTTTGCTCACCATGCCACCCCAGTTTGAACCCAGCCATATGCAAATCAGTCTTGACCCTGTTCCTCATGGGAACAGTCCAGCCCGAACTGCCAGGCCAGGTTCTCCCTGGACCGGAAACAAGCATCCTGGGACCGGTTTCGGGGTTTCACCCCTCATCAGCCAGGCTAGCTTGAATCCAGTGGCACAGTGAGCCCGGGACCCACGTCTGGGCATACCCGGCGCACTTAGGGCGGCAAAAGCAAAGCAAAATATAAACGCTGTGGGAGAGCGTAACTGGATGGACGGAATGCAGAACCAATCAAACATTCACCCCCAGTCACAGATCTGGGTTTAATCCATCCATTATTTTGCTCACCATGCCACCCCAGTTTGAACCCAGCCATATGCAAATCAGTCTTGACCCTGTTCCTCATGGGAACAGTCCAGCCCGAACTGCCAGGCCAGGTTCTCCCTGGACCGGAAACAAGCATCCTGGGACCGGTTTCGGGGTTTCACCCCTCATCAGCCAGGCTAGCTTGAATCCAGTGGCACAGTGAGCCCGAGACCCACGTCTGGGCATACCCGGCGCACTTAGGGCGGCAAAAGCAAAGCAAAATATAAACGCTGTGGGAGAGCGTAACTGGATGGACGGAATGCAGAACCAATCAGACATTCACCCCCAGTCACAGATCTGGGTTTAATCCATCCATTATTTTGCTCACCATGCCACCCCAGTTTGAACCCAGCCATATGCAAATCAGTCTTGACCCTGTTCCTCATGGGAACAGTCCAGCCCGAACTGCCAGGCCAGGTTCTCCCTGGACCGGAAACAAGCATCCTGGGACCGGTTTCGGGGTTTCACCCCTCATCAGCCAGGCTAGCTTGAATCCAGTGGCACAGTGAGCCCGGGACCCACGTCTGGGCATACCCGGCGCACTTAGGGCGGCAAAAGCAAAGCAAAATATAAACGCTGTGGGAGAGCGTAACTGGATGGACGGAATGCAGAACCAATCAAACATTCACCCCCAGTCACAGATCTGGGTTTAATCCATCCATTATTTTGCTCACCATGCCACCCCAGTTTGAACCCAGCCATATGCAAATCAGTCTTGACCCTGTTCCTCATGGGAACAGTCCAGCCCGAACTGCCAGGCCAGGTTCTCCCTGGACCGGAAACAAGCATCCTGGGACCGGTTTCGGGGTTTCACCCCTCATCAGCCAGGCTAGCTTGAATCCAGTGGCACAGTGAGCCCGGGACCCACGTCTGGGCATACCCGGCGCACTTAGGGCGGCAAAAGCAAAGCAAAATATAGACGCTGTGGGAGAGCGTAACTGGATGGACAGAATGCAGAACCAATCAAACATTCACCCCCAGTCACAGATCTGGGTTTAATCCATCCATTATTTTGCTCACCATGCCACCCCAGTTTGAACCCAGCCATATGCAAATCAGTCTTGACCCTGTTCCTCATGGGAACAGTCCAGCCCGAACTGCCAGGCCAGGTTCTCCCTGGACCGGAAACAAGCATCCTGGGACCGGTTTCGGGGTTTCACCCCTCATCAGCCAGGCTAACTTGAATCCAGTGGCACAGTGAGCCCGGGACCCACGTCTGGGCATACCCGGCGCACTTAGGGCGGCAAAAGCAAAGCAAAATATAAACGCTGTGGGAGAGCGTAACTGGATGGACGGAATGCAGAACCAATCAAACATTCACCCCCAGTCACAGATCTGGGTTTAATCCATCCATTATTTTGCTCACCATGCCACCCCAGTTTGAACCCAGCCATATGCAAATCAGTCTTGACCCTGTTCCTCATGGGAACAGTCCAGCCCGAACTGCCAGGCCAGGTTCTCCCTGGACCGGAAACAAGCATCCTGGGACCGGTTTCGGGGTTTCACCCCTCATCAGCCAGGCTAGCTTGAATCCAGTGGCACAGTGAGCCCGGGACCCACGTCTGGGCATACCCGGCGCACTTAGGGCGGCAAAAGCAAAGCAAAATATAAACGCTGTGGGAGAGCGTAACTGGATGGACGGAATGCAGAACCAATCAAACATTCACCCCCAGTCACAGATCTGGGTTTAATCCATCCATTATTTTGCTCACCATGCCACCCCAGTTTGAACCCAGCCATATGCAAATCAGTCTTGACCCTGTTCCTCATGGGAACAGTCCAGCCCGAACTGCCAGGCCAGGTTCTCCCTGGACCGGTAACAAACATCCTAGGACCGGTTTCGGGGTTTCACCCCTCATCAGCCAGGCTAGCTTGAATCCAGTGGCACAGTGAGCCCGGGACCCACGTCTGGGCATACCCGGCGCACTTAGAGCGGCAAAAGCAAAGCAAAATATAAACGCTGTGGGAGAGCGTAACTGGATGGACGGAATGCAGAACCAATCAAACATTCACCCCCAGTCACAGATCTGGGTTTAATCCATCCATTATTTTGCTCACCATGCCACCCCAGTTTGAACCCAGCCATATGCAAATCAGTCTTGACCCTGTTCCTCATGGGAACAGTCCAGCCCGAACTGCCAGGCCAGGTTCTCCCTGGACCGGAAACAAGCATCCTGGGACCGGTTTCGGGGTTTCACCCCTCATCAGCCAGGCTAGCTTGAATCCAGTGGCACAGTGAGCCCGGGACCCACGTCTGGGCATACCCGGCGCACTTAGGGCGGCAAAAGCAAAGCAAAATATAAACGCTGTGGGAGAGCGTAACTGGATGGACGGAATGCAGAACCAATCAAACATTCACCCCCAGTCACAGATCTGGGTTTAATCCATCCATTATTTTGCTCACCATGCCACCCCAGTTTGAACCCAGCCATATGCAAATCAGTCTTGACCCTGTTCCTCATGGGAACAGTCCAGCCCGAACTGCCAGGCCAGGTTCTCCCTGGACCGGAAACAAGCATCCTGGGACCGGTTTCGGGGTTTCACCCCTCATCAGCCAGGCTAGCTTGAATCCAGTGGCACAGTGAGCCCGGGACCCACGTCTGGGCATACCCGGCGCACTTAGGGCGGCAAAAGCAAAGCAAAATATAAACGCGACGGAATGCAGAACCAATCAAACATTCACCCCCAGTCACAGATCTGGGTTTAATCCATCCATTATTTTGCTCACCATGCCACCCCAGTTTGAACCCAGCCATATGCAAATCAGTCTTGACCCTGTTCCTCATGGGAACAGTCCAGCCCGAACTGCCAGGCCAGGTTCTCCCTGGACCGGAAACAAGCATCCTGGGACCGGTTTCGGGGTTTCACCCCTCATCAGCCAGGCTAGCTTGAATCCAGTGGCACAGTGAGCCCGGGACCCACGTCTGGGCATACCCGGCGCACTTAGGGCGGCAAAAGCAAAGCAAAATATAAACGCTGTGGGAGAGCGTAACTGGATGGACGGAATGCAGAACCAATCAAACATTCACCCCCAGTCACAGATCTGGGTTTAATCCATCCATTATTTTGCTCACCATGCCACCCCAGTTTGAACCCAGCCATATGCAAATCAGTCTTGACCCTGTTCCTCATGGGAACAGTCCAGCCCGAACTGCCAGGCCAGGTTCTCCCTGGACCGGAAACAAGCATCCTGGGACCGGTTTCGGGGTTTCACCCCTCATCAGCCAGGCTAGCTTGAATCCAGTGGCACAGTGAGCCCGGGACCCACGTCTGGGCATACCCGGCGCACTTAGGGCGGCAAAAGCAAAGCAAAATATAGACGCTGTGGGAGAGCGTAACTGGATGGACGGAATGCAGAACCAATCAAACATTCACCCCCAGTCACAGATCTGGGTTTAATCCATCCATTATTTTGCTCACCATGCCACCCCAGTTTGAACCCAGCCATATGCAAATCAGTCTTGACCCTGTTCCTCATGGGAACAGTCCAGCCCGAACTGCCAGGCCAGGTTCTCCCTGGACCGGAAACAAGCATCCTGGGACTGGTTTCGGGGTTTCACCCCTCATCAGCCAGGCTAGCTTGAATCCAGTGGCACAGTGAGCCCGGGACCCACGTCTGGGCATACCCGGCGCACTTAGGGCGGCAAAAGCAAAGCAAAATATAAACGCTGTGGGAGAGCGTAACTGGATGGACGGAATGCAGAACCAATCAAACATTCACCCCCAGTCACAGATCTGGGTTTAATCCATCCATTATTTTGCTCACCATGCCACCCCAGTTTGAACCCAGCCATATGCAAATCAGTCTTGACCCTGTTCCTCATGGGAACAGTCCAGCCCGAACTGCCAGGCCAGGTTCTCCCTGGACCGGAAACAAGCATCCTGGGACCGGTTTCGGGGTTTCACCCCTCATCAGCCAGGCTAGCTTGAATCCAGTGGCACAGTGAGCCCGGGACCCACGTCTGGGCATACCCGGCGCACTTAGGGCGGCAAAAGCAAAGCAAAATATAAACGCTGTGGGAGAGCGTAACTGGATGGACGGAATGCAGAACCAATCAAACATTCACCCCCAGTCACAGATCTGGGTTTAATCCATCCATTATTTTGCTCACCATGCCACCCCAGTTTGAACCTAGCCATATGCAAATCAGTCTTGACCCTGTTCCTCATGGGAACAGTCCAGCCCGAACTGCCAGGCCAGGTTCTCCCTGGACCGGAAACAAGCATCCTGGGACCGGTTTCGGGGTTTCACCCCTCATCAGCCAGGCTAGCTTGAATCCAGTGGCACAGTGAGCCCGGGACCCACGTCTGGGCATACCCGGCGCACTTAGGGCGGCAAAAGCAAAGCAAAATATAAACGCTGTGGGAGAGCGTAACTGGATGGACGGAATGCAGAACCAATCAAACATTCACCCCCAGTCACAGATCTGGGTTTAATCCATTCATTATTTTGCTCACCATGCCACCCCAGTTTGAACCCAGCCATATGCAAATCAGTCTTGACCCTGTTCCTCATGGGAACAGTCCAGCCCGAACTGCCAGGCCAGGTTCTCCCTGGACCGGAAACAAGCATCCTGGGACCGGTTTCGGGGTTTCACCCCTCATCAGCCAGGCTAGCTTGAATCCAGTGGCACAGTGAGCCCGGGACCCACGTCTGGGCATACCCGGCGCACTTAGGGCGGCAAAAGCAAAGCAAAATATAAACGCTGTGGGAGAGCGTAACTGGATGGACGGAATGCAGAACCAATCAAACATTCACCCCCAGTCACAGATCTGGGTTTAATCCATCCATTATTTTGCTCACCATGCCACCCCAGTTTGAACCCAGCCATATGCAAATCAGTCTTGACCCTGTTCCTCATGGGAACAGTCCAGCCCGAACTGCCAGGCCAGGTTCTCCCTGGACCGGAAACAAGCATCCTGGGACCGGTTTCGGGGTTTCACCCCTCATCAGCCAGGCTAGCTTGAATCCAGTGGCACAGTGAGCCCGGGACCCACGTCTGGGCATACCCGGCGCACTTAGGGCGGCAAAAGCAAAGCAAAATATAAACGCTGTGGGAGAGCGTAACTGGATGGACGGAATGCAGAACCAATCAAACATTCACCCCCAGTCACAGATCTGGGTTTAATCCATCCATTATTTTGCTCACCATGCCACCCCAGTTTGAACCCAGCCATATGCAAATCAGTCTTGACCCTGTTCCTCATGGGAACAGTCCAGCCCGAACTGCCAGGCCAGGTTCTCCCTGGACCGGAAACAAGCATCCTGGGACCGGTTTCGGGGTTTCACCCCTCATCAGCCAGGCTAGCTTGAATCCAGTGGCACAGTGAGCCCGGGACCCACGTCTGAGCATACCCGGCGCACTTAGGGCGGCAAAAGCAAAGCAATATATAAACGCTGTGGGAGAGCGTAACTGGATGGACGGAATGCAGAACCAATCAAACATTCACCCCCAGTCACAGATCTGGGTTTAATCCATCCATTATTTTGCTCACCATGCCACCCGAGTTTGAACCCAGCCATATGCAAATCAGTCTTGACCCTTTTCCTCATGGGAACAGTCCAGCCCGAACTGCCAGGCCAGGTTCTCCCTGGACCGGAAACAAGCATCCTGGGACCGGTTTCGGGGTTTCACCCCTCATCAGCCAGGCTAGCTTGAATCCAGTGGCACAGTGAGCCCGGGACCCACGTCTGGGCATACCCGGCGCACTTAGGGCGGCAAAAGCAAAGCAAAATATAGACGCTGCGGGAGAGCGTAACTGGATGGACGGAATGCAGAACCAATCAAACATTCACCCCCAGTCACAGATCTGGGTTTAATCCATCCATTATTTTGCTCACCATGCCACCCCAGTTTGAACCCAGCCATATGCAAATCAGTCTTGACCCTGTTCCTCATGGGAACAGTCCAGCCCGAACTGCCAGGCCAGGTTCTCCCTGGACCGGAAACAAGCATCCTGGGACCGGTTTCGGGGTTTCACCCCTCATCAGCCAGGCTAGCTTGAATCCAGTGGCACAGTGAGCCCGGGACCCACGTCTGGGCATACCCGGCGCACTTAGGGCGGCAAAAGCAAAGCAAAATATAGACGCTGTGGGAGAGCGTAACTGGATGGACGGAATGCAGAACCAATCAAACATTCACCCCCAGTCACAGATCTGGGTTTAATCCATCCATTATTTTGCTCACCATGCCACCCCAGTTTGAACCCAGCCATATGCAAATCAGTCTTGACCCTGTTCCTCATGGGAACAGTCCAGCCCGAACTGCCAGGCCAGGTTCTCCCTGGACCGGAAACAAGCATCCTGGGACCGGTTTCGGGGTTTCACCCCTCATCAGCCAGGCTAGCTTGAATCCAGTGGCACAGTGAGCCCGGGACCCACGTCTGGGCATACCCGGCGCACTTAGGGCGGCAAAAGCAAAGCAAAATATAAACGCTGTGGGAGAGCGTAACTGGATGGACGGAATGCAGAACCAATCAAACATTCACCCCCAGTCACAGATCTGGGTTTAATCCATCCATTATTTTGCTCACCATGCCACCCCAGTTTGAACCCAGCCATATGCAAATCAGTCTTGACCCTGTTCCTCATGGGAACAGTCCAGCCCGAACTGCCAGGCCAGGTTCTCCTTGGACCGGAAACAAGCATCCTGGGACCGGTTTCGGGGTTTCACCCCTCATCAGCCAGGCTAGCTTGAATCCAGTGGCACAGTGAGCCCGGGACCCACGTCTGGGCATACCCGGCGCACTTAGGGCGGCAAAAGCAAAGCAAAATATAGACGCTGTGGGAGAGCGTAACTGGATGGACGGAATGCAGAACCAATCAAACATTCACCCCCAGTCACAGATCTGGGTTTAATCCATCCATTATTTTGCTCACCATGCCACCCCAGTTTGAACCCAGCCATATGCAAATCAGTCTTGACCCTGTTCCTCATGGGAACAGTCCAGCCCGAACTGCCAGGCCAGGTTCTCCCTGGACCGGAAACAAGCATCCTGGGACCGGTTTCGGGGTTTCACCCCTCATCAGCCAGGCTAGCTTGAATCCAGTGGCACAGTGAGCCCGGGACCCACGTCTGGGCATACCCGGCGCACTTAGGGCGGCAAAAGCAAAGCAAAATATAGACGCTGTGGGAGAGCGTAACTGGATGGACGGAATGCAGAACCAATCAAACATTCACCCCCAGTCACAGATCTGGGTTTAATCCATCCATTATTTTGCTCACCATGTGTGAGAAGGTAGCCTCTTTCTAGCCTTGTTACCCCCACTTTTGGCCTGTTTGTGAGTGTATGTCAGGGTGTTTGTCACTGTTTTCACTGTCTCACTGGGATCCTGATAGCCAGGCCTCAGTGCTCATAGTGAAAACACCATGTTTTCAGTATGGTTGTTATGTGTCACTGGGATCCTGCTGGTCAGGACCCCAGTGCTCATAGGTTTGTGGCCTATATGTATGTGTCACTGGGACCCTGTCACACAGGGCCCCAGTGCTCATAGGTGTGCATGTATATGTTCCCTGTGTAGTGCCTAACTGTCTCACTGAGGCTCTGCTAACCAGAACCTCAGTGGTTATGCTCTCTCATTACTTTTAAATTGTCACTAACAGGCTAGTGACCAATTTTACCAATTCACATTGGCTTACTGGAACACCCGTATAATTCCCTAGTATATGGTACTAAGGTACCCAGGGTATTGGAGTTCCAGGAGATCCCTATGGGCTACAGCATTTCTTTTGCCACCCATAGGGAGCTCTGACAATTCTTACACAGGCCTGCCACTGCAGCCTGAGTGAAATAACGTCCACGTTATTTCACAGCCATTTTACACTGCACTTAAGTAACTTATAAGTCACCTATATGTCTAACCTTTACCTGGTAAAGGTTAGGTGCAAAGTTACTTAGTGTGTGGGCACCCTGGCACTAGCCAAGGTGCCCCCACATTGTTCAGAGCCAATTCACTGAACTTTGTGAGTGCGGGGACACCATTACACGCGTGCACTACATATAGGTCACTACCTATATGTAGCTTCACAATGGTAACTCCGAAAATGGCCATGTAACATGTCTATGATCATGGAATTGCCCCCTCTATGCCATCCTGGCATAGTTGGCACAATCCCATGATCCCAGTGGTCTGTAGCACAGACCCTGGTACTGCCAAACTGCCCTTCCTGGGGTTTCACTGCAGCTGCTGCTGCTGCCAACCCCTCAGACAGGCATCTGCCCTCCTGGGGTCCAGCCAGGCCTGGCCCAGGATGGCAGAACAAAGAACTTCCTCTGAGAGAGGGTGTGACACCCTCTCCCTTTGGAAAATGGTGTGAAGGCAGGGGAGGAGTAGCCTCCCCCAGCCTCTGGAAATGCTTTGTTGGGCACAGATGTGCCCAATTCTGCATAAGCCAGTCTACACCGGTTCAGGGACCCCTTAGCCCCTGCTCTGGCGCGAAACTGGACAAAGGAAAGGGGAGTGACCACTCCCCTGACCTGCACCTCCCCTGGGAGGTGTCCAGAGCTCCTCCAGTGTGCTCCAGACCTCTGCCATCTTGGAAACAGAGGTGCTGCTGGCACACTGGACTGCTCTGAGTGGCCAGTGCCACCAGGTGACGTCAGAGACTCCTTGTAATAGGCTCCTTCAGGTGTTAGTAGCCTTTCCTCTCTCCTAGGTAGCCAAACCCTCTTTTCTGGCTATTTAGGGTCTCTGTCTCTGGGGAAACTTTAGATAACGAATGCATGAGCTCAGCCGAGTTCCTCTGCATCTCCCTCTTCACCTTCTGATAAGGAATCGACCGCTGACCGCGCTGGAAGCCTGCAAACCTGCAACATAGTAGCAAAGACGACTACTGCAACTCTGTAACGCTGATCCTGCCGCCTTCTCGACTGTTTTCCTGCTTGTGCATGCTGTGGGGGTAGTCTGCCTCCTCTCTGCACCAGAAGCTCCGAAGAAATCTCCCGTGGGTCGACGGAATCTTCCCCCTGCAACCGCAGGCACCAAAAAGCTGCATCTCCGGTCCCTTGGGTCTCCTCTCAGCACGACGAGCGAGGTCCCTCGAATCCAGCGACACCGTCCAAGTGACTCCCACAGTCCAGTGACTCTTCAGCCCGAGTTTGGTGGAGGTAAGTCCTTGCCTCACCTCGCTGGGCTGCATTGCTGGGAACCGCGACTTTGCAAGCTACTCCGGCCCCTGTGCACTTCCGGCGGAAATCCTTCGTGCACAGCCAAGCCTGGGTCCACGGCACTCTAACCTGCATTGCACGACTTTCTAAGTTGGTCTCCGGCGACGTGGGACTCCTTTGTGCAACTTCGGCGAGCACCGTTTCACGCATCCTCGTAGTGCCTGTTTCTGGCCCTTCTCCGGGTGCTACCTGCTTCAGTGAGGGCTCTTTGTCTTGCTCGACGTCCCCTCTCTCTGCAGGTCCAATTTGCGACCTCCTGGTCCCTCCTGGGCCCCAGCAGCGTCCAAAAACGCCAAACGCATGATTTGCGTGTAGCAAGGCTTGTTGGCGTCCATCCGGCGGGAAAACACTTCTGCACGACTCTCCAAGGCGTGGGGGATCCATCCTCCAAAGGGGAAGTCTCTAGCCCTTGTCGTTCCTGCAGTATTCACAGTTCTTCAGCCTAGTAAGAGCTTCTTTGCACCAACCGCTGGCATTTCTTGGGCATCTGCCCATCTCCGAGCTGCTTGTGACTTTTGGACTTGGTCCCCTTGTTCCACAGGTACCCTCAGTCAGGAATCCATCGTTGTTGCATTGCTGATTTGTGTTTTCCTTGCATTTTCCCTCTAACACGACTATTTTGTCCTTAGGGGAACTTTGGTGCACTTTGCACTCACTTTTCAGGGTCTTGGGGAGGGTTATTTTTCTAACTCTCACTATTTTCTGATAGTCCCAGCGACCCTCTACAAGGTCACATAGGTTTGGGGTCCATTCGTGGTTCACATTCCACTTTTGGAGTATATGGTTTGTGTTGCCCCTATCCCTATGTTTCCCCATTGCATCCTATTGTAACTATACATTGTTTGCACTGTTTTCTAAGACTATACTGCATATTTTTGCTATTGTGTATATATATCTTGTGTATATTTCCTATCCTCTCACTGAGGGTACACTCTAAGATACTTTGGCATATTGTCATAAAAATAAAGTACCTTTATTTTTAGTATAACTGTGTATTGTGTTTTCTTATGATATTGTGCATATGACACTAAGTGGTACTGTAGTAGCTTCACATGTCTCCTAGTTCAGCCTGAGCTGCTTTGCTAAGCTACCATTATCTATCAGCCTAAGCTGCTAGACACCCTATACACTAATAAGGGATAACTGGGCCTGGTGCAAGGTGCAAGTACCCCTTGGTACTCACTACAAGCCAGTCCAGCCTCCTACATTGGTTGTGCAGTGGTGGGATAAGTGCTTTGAGACTACTTACCACTCTTGTCATTGTACTTTTCATAAGAGAAAAATATACAAAACAAGGTCAGTGTATATACACATAGCCAAAAAGTTTTGCATTTCCTCTTTTCACTCTTTCCTAAGTGCTGAAAAGTACTTCTAAACTTTCAAAAAGTTCTTAAAAGTTTAAAAAGTTTTTTCTGTCTTTCCAAAAAGTTCTGAAAACTTTTTTCTCTTTGTCTATCACTTTAACTCTCTCTAAAAATGTCTGGCACAGGCCAAAAAGTTGAACTGTCCAAACTTGCATATGATCACCTTAGCTGGAAAGGAGCAAGGAGTCTCTGCATAGAGAGAGGTTTGAGTGTAGGGAAGAATCCTTCTTTAGAACTGTTAATTAATATGCTTAGAGTACAGGATAAGGCCATAAGTGCCCAATCTGTAGAAAAAGTAGCTAATGGTTCTCAATCTGATCCAGGGACTCCCCCAGGAAAAGGTTCAGGAAAGAAACTTCTCAGCCTGCCCATTACTAGACAGTCTAGCATAGTTGGTACAGAGGTTGAATCACACCATACTGATGATGTGATCTCACATTATGCTGGTAGCCAAGCTGTTAGGGTGCCCTCTGTAAGGGACAGGTCTCCTTCTGTTCATTCCCATCATACCTCTGTATCTAGAAATGTCCCTCCCACCCACCCTGATGACAGATTGTTAGAAAGGGAGCTCAATAGATTGAGAGTGGAACAAACCAGACTGAAGCTCAAGAAGCAACAGCTGGATTTGGATAGACAGTCTTTAGAAATAGAGAGGGAAAGACAGAAGTTGGGTTTAGATACCCATGGTGGCAGCAGCAGTATTCCCCATAGTCATCCTGCAAAAGAGCATGATTCCAGGAATCTGCACAAGATAGTTCCCCCTTATAAGGAGGGGGATGACATTAACAAGTGGTTTGCTGCACTTGAGAGGGCCTGTGCTGTACAGGATGTCCCTCAAAGGCAGTGGGCTGCTATCCTATGGCTATCATTTAGTGGAAAAGGTAGGGATAGGCTCCTTACTGTGAAAGAAAATGATGCCAATAATTTTACAGTTCTTAAGAATGCACTCCTGGATGGTTATGGCTTAACCACTGAACAGTACAGGATAAAGTTCAGAGATACCAAAAAGGAGTCTTCACAAGACTGGGTTGATTTCATTGACCAGGCAGTGAAGGCCTTGGAGGGGTGGTTACATGGCAGTAAAGTTACTGATTATGACAGCCTGTATAACTTGATCCTGAGAGAGCATATTCTTAATAATTGTGTGTCTGATTTGTTGCACCAGTACTTGGTGGACTCTGATCTGACCTCTCCCCAAGAATTGGGAAAGAAGGCAGACAAATGGGTCAGAACAAGAGTGAACAGAAAAGTTCATACAGGGGGTGACAAAGATGGCAATAAGAAGAAAGATGGTGAAAAATCTCAAGATAAGCATGGGGATAAGGGTAAAACCAAAGATCCCACTTCAAATCTTAAACACTCTTCAGAGGGTGGGGATAAAACAAATTCTTCCTCTTCTTCCCAACCTGCACACATTAAAAAGCCTTGGTGCTTTGTGTGTAAAAACAGAGGCCATAGGCCAGGGGATAAGTCCTGTCCAGGTAAACCCCCTGAGCCTACCACCACTAATACATCAAGCTCTAGTGCCCCTAGCAGTAGTGGTACTAGTGGTGGGACTGCTGGCAACAGTCAAGCAAAGGGTGTAGTTGGGTTCACTTATGGGTCCATAGTGAAAACTGATGTCATCAGTCCCAAGACAGTTTCTGTCACACCTAGTGGCATTGGCCTTGCCACACTGGCTGCTTGTCCCCTTACAATGGATAAGTACAGGCAGACAGTTTCAATAAATGGTGTTGAGGCCTTGGCCTACAGGGACACAGGTGCCAGTTTCACTTTGGTGACTGAAAACCTAGTGCCTCCTGAACAACACATCATTGGACAACAGTATAAGATTATTGATGTCCATAACTCCACTAAGTTTCTTCCCTTAGCTATAATTCAGTTTAGTTGGGGTGGAGTTACTGGCCCTAAGCAGGTGGTGGTATCACCTAGCTTACCTGTAGACTGTCTCTTAGGTAATGACCTAGAGGCCTCAGGTTGGGCTGATGTAGAGTTTTATGCCCATGCAGCCATGCTGGGCATCCCTGAAGAATTGTTCCCTCTCATTTCAAGTGAAATGAAAAAGCAAAGGAGAGAAGGCCTGAAAACTCAGGATCCCTCTCCATCAACAGGTAAAAAGGGTATCACAGTATCCCCTAACCACCCTACCATTCAGGATACTATTCCTGTGGTGGGAGAAACCTCTCCTGGGGTGGCACCTGTTCCAAGGGAATCATCAGCTGGCAAAGCTGGACTCCCTGAGGTGGAAGTACCTCTCTGTGGGATAACTAACATTGGTGAGAAAAAGAGCACCATTTTAGTTAACATGGAGCATCCCTCCAACCCTCCCAGAGAAACTTTAGTGCAGAAACTCTGCACTGCCTCACAACACTTAGGACAGCATCCCTGCCCTAGTGTGGAGCTGATAGGACAGCATCCCTGCCCTGCTCCAACCCAAGAGAAACAGCATCCCTGTTCTCTCTTCCAGCCATATGGACAAAGTTTTTGCCCAGCTATGGCTTTTCTGAGACAGCATCCCTGTCTGGCATTTCCATCACTACAAATAGGTTCAGTGGACAATTCCCACTGCTCTAAACTAAAACTTACTGATAGAAACTCTGAAAATACATCTTCACATTGTTGCTTAGCTAAAAAACTTCAAACAGGGTGGTTTACATCCCCACAGGGAAGTAACCATATAGTGGATGATAAAGGGAGTAACCAGTCTATTGCAGAGCTAATCTCTACTTATCACCACTTAGACAATAAAGTCTCAACTGGCCAAGGTTAGCCTTATTGTCCTTCGTTTGGGGGGGGGTTGTGTGAGAAGGTAGCCTCTTTCTAGCCTTGTTACCCCCACTTTTGGCCTGTTTGTGAGTGTATGTCAGGGTGTTTGTCACTGTTTTCACTGTCTCACTGGGATCCTGATAGCCAGGCCTCAGTGCTCATAGTGAAAACACCATGTTTTCAGTATGGTTGTTATGTGTCACTGGGATCCTGCTGGTCAGGACCCCAGTGCTCATAGGTTTGTGGCCTATATGTATGTGTCACTGGGACCCTGTCACACAGGGCCCCAGTGCTCATAGGTGTGCATGTATATGTTCCCTGTGTAGTGCCTAACTGTCTCACTGAGGCTCTGCTAACCAGAACCTCAGTGGTTATGCTCTCTCATTACTTTTAAATTGTCACTAACAGGCTAGTGACCAATTTTACCAATTCACATTGGCTTACTGGAACACCCGTATAATTCCCTAGTATATGGTACTAAGGTACCCAGGGTATTGGAGTTCCAGGAGATCCCTATGGGCTGCAGCATTTCTTTTGCCACCCATAGGGAGCTCTGACAATTCTTACACAGGCCTGCCACTGCAGCCTGAGTGAAATAACGTCCACGTTATTTCACAGCCATTTTACACTGCACTTAAGTAACTTATAAGTCACCTATATGTCTAACCTTTACCTGGTAAAGGTTAGGTGCAAAGTTACTTAGTGTGTGGGCACCCTGGCACTAGCCAAGGTGCCCCCACATTGTTCAGAGCCAATTCACTGAACTTTGTGAGTGCGGGGACACCATTACACGCGTGCACTACATATAGGTCACTACCTATATGTAGCTTCACAATGGTAACTCCGAAAATGGCCATGTAACATGTCTATGATCATGGAATTGCCCCCTCTATGCCATCCTGGCATAGTTGGCACAATCCCATGATCCCAGTGGTCTGTAGCACAGACCCTGGTACTGCCAAACTGCCCTTCCTGGGGTTTCACTGCAGCTGCTGCTGCTGCCAACCCCTCAGACAGGCATCTGCCCTCCTGGGGTCCAGCCAGGCCTGGCCCAGGATGGCAGAACAAAGAACTTCCTCTGAGAGAGGGTGTGACACCCTCTCCCTTTGGAAAATGGTGTGAAGGCAGGGGAGGAGTAGCCTCCCCCAGCCTCTGGAAATGCTTTGTTGGGCACAGATGTGCCCAATTCTGCATAAGCCAGTCTACACCGGTTCAGGGACCCCTTAGCCCCTGCTCTGGCGCGAAACTGGACAAAGGAAAGGGGAGTGACCACTCCCCTGACCTGCACCTCCCCTGGGAGGTGTCCAGAGCTCCTCCAGTGTGCTCCAGACCTCTGCCATCTTGGAAACAGAGGTGCTGCTGGCACACTGGACTGCTCTGAGTGGCCAGTGCCACCAGGTGACGTCAGAGACTCCTTGTAATAGGCTCCTTCAGGTGTTAGTAGCCTTTCCTCTCTCCTAGGTAGCCAAACCCTCTTTTCTGGCTATTTAGGGTCTCTGTCTCTGGGGAAACTTTAGATAACGAATGCATGAGCTCAGCCGAGTTCCTCTGCATCTCCCTCTTCACCTTCTGATAAGGAATCGACCGCTGACCGCGCTGGAAGCCTGCAAACCTGCAACATAGTAGCAAAGACGACTACTGCAACTCTGTAACGCTGATCCTGCCGCCTTCTCGACTGTTTTCCTGCTTGTGCATGCTGTGGGGGTAGTCTGCCTCCTCTCTGCACCAGAAGCTCCGAAGAAATCTCCCGTGGGTCGACGGAATCTTCCCCCTGCAACCGCAGGCACCAAAAAGCTGCATCTCCGGTCCCTTGGGTCTCCTCTCAGCACGACGAGCGAGGTCCCTCGAATCCAGCGACACCGTCCAAGTGACTCCCACAGTCCAGTGACTCTTCAGCCCGAGTTTGGTGGAGGTAAGTCCTTGCCTCACCTCGCTGGGCTGCATTGCTGGGAACCGCGACTTTGCAAGCTACTCCGGCCCCTGTGCACTTCCGGCGGAAATCCTTCGTGCACAGCCAAGCCTGGGTCCACGGCACTCTAACCTGCATTGCACGACTTTCTAAGTTGGTCTCCGGCGACGTGGGACTCCTTTGTGCAACTTCGGCGAGCACCGTTTCACGCATCCTCGTAGTGCCTGTTTCTGGCACTTCTCCGGGTGCTACCTGCTTCAGTGAGGGCTCTTTGTCTTGCTCGACGTCCCCTCTCTCTGCAGGTCCAATTTGCGACCTCCTGGTCCCTCCTGGGCCCCAGCAGCGTCCAAAAACGCCAAACGCACGATTTGCGTGTAGCAAGGCTTGTTGGCGTCCATCCGGCGGGAAAACACTTCTGCACGACTCTCCAAGGCGTGGGGGATCCATCCTCCAAAGGGGAAGTCTCTAGCCCTTGTCGTTCCTGCAGTATTCACAGTTCTTCAGCCTAGTAAGAGCTTCTTTGCACCAACCGCTGGCATTTCTTGGGCATCTGCCCATCTCCGAGCTGCTTGTGACTTTTGGACTTGGTCCCCTTGTTCCACAGGTACCCTCAGTCAGGAATCCATCGTTGTTGCATTGCTGATTTGTGTTTTCCTTGCATTTTCCCTCTAACACGACTATTTTGTCCTTAGGGGAACTTTGGTGCACTTTGCACTCACTTTTCAGGGTCTTGGGGAGGGTTATTTTTCTAACTCTCACTATTTTCTGATAGTCCCAGCGACCCTCTACAAGGTCACATAGGTTTGGGGTCCATTCGTGGTTCACATTCCACTTTTGGAGTATATGGTTTGTGTTGCCCCTATCCCTATGTTTCCCCATTGCATCCTATTGTAACTATACATTGTTTGCACTGTTTTCTAAGACTATACTGCATATTTTTGCTATTGTGTATATATATCTTGTGTATATTTCCTATCCTCTCACTGAGGGTACACTCTAAGATACTTTGGCATATTGTCATAAAAATAAAGTACCTTTATTTTTAGTATAACTGTGTATTGTGTTTTCTTATGATATTGTGCATATGACACTAAGTGGTACTGTAGTAGCTTCACATGTCTCCTAGTTCAGCCTGAGCTGCTTTGCTAAGCTACCATTATCTATCAGCCTAAGCTGCTAGACACCCTATACACTAATAAGGGATAACTGGGCCTGGTGCAAGGTGCAAGTACCCCTTGGTACTCACTACAAGCCAGTCCAGCCTCCTACACCATGCCACCCCAGTTTGAACCCAGCCATATGCAAATCAGTCTTGACCCTGTTCCTCATGGGAACAGTCCAGCCCGAACTGCCAGGCCAGGTTCTCCCTGGACCGGAAACAAGCATCCTGGGACCGGTTTCGGGTTTTCACCCCTCATCAGCCAGGCTAGCTTGAATCCAGTGGCACAGTGAGCCCGGGACCCACGTCTGGGCATACCCGGCGCACTTAGGGTGGCAAAAGCAAAGCAAAATATAAACGCTGTGGGAGAGCGTAACTGGATGGACGGAATGCAGAACCAATCAAACATTCACCCCCAGTCACAGATCTGGGTTTAATCCATCCATTATTTTGCTCACCATGCCACCCCAGTTTGAACCCAGCCATATGCAAATCAGTCTTGACCCTGTTCCTCATGGGAACAGTCCAGCCCGAACTGCCAGGCCAGGTTCTCCCTGGACCGGAAACAAGCATCCTGGGACCGGTTTCGGGGTTTCACCCCTCATCAGCCAGGCTAGCTTGAATCCAGTGGCACAGTGAGCCCGGGACCCACGTCTGGGCATACCCGGCGCACTTAGGGCGGCAAAAGCAAAGCAAAATATAAACGCTGTGGGAGAGCGTAACTGGATGGACGGAATGCAGAACCAATCAAACATTCACCCCCAGTCACAGATCTGGGTTTAATCCATCCATTATTTTGCTCACCATGCCACCCCAGTTTGAACCCAGCCATATGCAAATCAGTCTTGACCCTGTTCCTCATGGGAACAGTCCAGCCCGAACTGCCAGGCCAGGTTCTCCCTGGACCGGAAACAAGCATCCTGGGACCGGTTTCGGGGTTTCACCCCTCATCAGCCAGGCTAGCTTGAATCCAGTGGCACAGTGAGCCCGGGACCCACGTCTGGGCATACCCGGCGCACTTAGGGCGGCAAAAGCAAAGCAAAATATAAACGCTGTGGGAGAGCGTAACTGGATGGACGGAATGCAGAACCAATCAAACATTCACCCCCAGTCACAGATCTGGGTTTAATCCATCCATTATTTTGCTCACCATGCCACCCCAGTTTGAACCCAGCCATATGCAAATCAGTCTTGACCCTGTTCCTCATGGGAACAGTCCAGCCCGAACTGCCAGGCCAGGTTCTCCCTGGACCGGAAACAAGCATCCTGGGACCGGTTTCGGGGTTTCACCCCTCATCAGCCAGGCTAGCTTGAATCCAGTGGCACAGTGAGCCCGGGACCCACGTCTGGGCATACCCGGCGCACTTAGGGCGGCAAAAGCAAAGCAAAATATAAACGCTGTGGGAGAGCGTAACTGGATGGACGGAATGCAGAACCAATCAAACATTCACCCCCAGTCACAGATCTGGGTTTAATCCATCCATTATTTTGCTCACCATGCCACCCCAGTTTGAACCCAGCCATATGCAAATCAGTCTTGACCCTGTTCCTCATTTGAACAGTCCAGCCCGAACTGCCAGGCCAGGTTCTCCCTGGACCGGAAACAAGCATCCTGGGACCGGTTTCGGGGTTTCACCCCTCATCAGCCAGGCTAGCTTGAATCCAGTGGCACAGTGAGCCCGGGACCCACGTCTGGGCATACCCGGCGCACTTAGGGCGGCAAAAGCAAAGCAAAATATAAACGCTGTGGGAGAGCGTAACTGGATGGACGGAATGCAGAACCAATCAAACATTCACCCCCAGTCACAGATCTGGGTTTAATCCATCCATTATTTTGCTCACCATGCCACCCCAGTTTGAACCCAGCCATATGCAAATCAGTCTTGACCCTGTTCCTCATGGGAACAGTCCAGCCCGAACTGCCAGGCCAGGTTCTCCCTGGACCGGAAACAAGCATCCTGGGACCGGTTTCGGGGTTTCACCCCTCATCAGCCAGGCTAGCTTGAATCCAGTGGCACAGTGAGCCCGGGACCCACGTCTGGGCATACCCGGCGCACTTAGAGCGGCAAAAGCAAAGCAAAATATAAACGCTGTGGGAGAGCGTAACTGGATGGACGGAATGCAGAACCAATCAAACATTCACCCCCAGTCACAGATCTGGGTTTAATCCATCCATTATTTTGCTCACCATGCCACCCCAGTTTGAACCCAGCCATATGCAAATCAGTCTTGACCCTGTTCCTCATGGGAACAGTCCAGCCCGAACTGCCAGGCCAGGTTCTCCTTGGACCGGAAACAAGCATCCTGGGACCGGTTTCGGGGTTTCACCCCTCATCAGCCAGGCTAGCTTGAATCCAGTGGCACAGTGAGCCCGGGACCCACGTCTGGGCATACCCGGCGCACTTAGGGCGGCAAAAGCAAAGCAAAATATAAACGCTGTGGGAGAGCGTAACTGGATGGACGGAATGCAGAACCAATCAAACATTCACCCCCAGTCACAGATCTGGGTTTAATCCATCCATTATTTTGCTCACCATGCCACCCCAGTTTGAACCCAGCCATATGCAAATCAGTCTTGACCCTGTTCCTCATGGGAACAGTCCAGCCCGAACTGCCAGGCCAGGTTCTCCCTGGACCGGAAACAAGCATCCTGGGACCGGTTTCGGGGTTTCACCCCTCATCAGCCAGGCTAGCTTGAATCCAGTGGCACAGTGAGCCCGGGACCCACGTCTGGGCATACCCGGCGCACTTAGGGCGGCAAAAGCAAAGCAAAATATAGACGCTGTGGGAGAGCGTAACTGGATGGACGGAATGCAGAACCAATCAAACATTCACCCCCAGTCACAGATCTGGGTTTAATCCATCCATTATTTTGCTCACCATGCCACCCCAGTTTGAACCCAGCCATATGCAAATCAGTCTTGACCCTGTTCCTCATGGGAACAGTCCAGCCCGAACTGCCAGGCCAGGTTCTCCCTGGACCGGAAACAAGCATCCTGGGACCGGTTTCGGGTTTTCACCCCTCATCAGCCAGGCTAGCTTGTATCCAGTGGCACAGTGAGCCCGGGACCCACGTCTGGGCATACCCGGCGCACTTAGGGCGGCAAAAGCAAAGCAAAATATAAACGCTGTGGGAGAGCGTAACTGGATGGACGGAATGCAGAACCAATCAAACATTCACCCCCAGTCACAGATCTGGGTTTAATCCATCCATTATTTTGCTCACCATGCCACCCCAGTTTGAACCCAGCCATATGCAAATCAGTCTTGACCCTGTTCCTCATGGGAACAGTCCAGCCCGAACTGCCAGGCCAGGTTCTCCCTGGACCGGAAACAAGCATCCTGGGACCGGTTTCGGGGTTTCACCCCTCATCAGCCAGGCTAGCTTGAATCCAGTGGCACAGTGAGCCCGGGACCCACGTCTGGGCATACCCGGCGCACTTAGGGCGGCAAAAGCAAAGCAAAATATAAACGCTGTGGGAGAGCGTAACTGGATGGACGGAATGCAGAACCAATCAAACATTCACCCCCAGTCACAGATCTGGGTTTAATCCATCCATTATTTTGCTCACCATGCCACCCCAGTTTGAACCCAGCCATATGCAAATCAGTCTTGACCCTGTTCCTCATGGGAACAGTCCAGCCCGAACTGCCAGGCCAGGTTCTCCCTGGACCGGAAACAAGCATCCTGGGACCGGTTTCGGGGTTTCACCCCTCATCAGCCAGGCTAGCTTGAATCCAGTGGCACAGTGAGCCCGGGACCCACGTCTGGGCATACCCGGCGCACTTAGGGCGGCAAAAGCAAAGCAAAATATAAACGCTGTGGGAGAGCGTAACTGGATGGACGGAATGCAGAACCAATCAAACATTCACCCCCAGTCACAGATCTGGGTTTAATCCATCCATTATTTTGCTCACCATGCCACCCCAGTTTGAACCCAGCCATATGCAAATCAGTCTTGACCCTGTTCCTCATGGGAACAGTCCAGCCCGAACTGCCAGGCCAGGTTCTCCCTGGACCGGAAACAAGCATCCTGGGACCGGTTTCGGGGTTTCACCCCTCATCAGCCAGGCTAGCTTGAATCCAGTGGCACAGTGAGCCCGGGACCCACGTCTGGGCATACCCGGCGCACTTAGGGCGGCAAAAGCAAAGCAAAATATAAACGCTGTGGGAGAGCGTAACTGGATGGACGGAATGCAGAACCAATCAAACATTCACCCCCAGTCACAGATCTGGGTTTAATCCATCCATTATTTTGCTCACCATGCCACCCCAGTTTGAACCCAGCCATATGCAAATCAGTCTTGACCCTGTTCCTCATGGGAACAGTCCAGCCCGAACTGCCAGGCCAGGTTCTCCCTGGACCGGAAACAAGCATCCTGGGACCGGTTTCGGGGTTTCACCCCTCATCAGCCAGGCTAGCTTGAATCCAGTGGCACAGTGAGCCCGGGACCCACGTCTGGGCATACCCGGCGCACTTAGGGCGGCAAAAGCAAAGCAAAATATAAACGCTGTGGGAGAGCGTAACTGGATGGACGGAATGCAGAACCAATCAAACATTCACCCCCAGTCACAGATCTGGGTTTAATCCATCCATTATTTTGCTCACCATGCCACCCCAGTTTGAACCCAGCCATATGCAAATCAGTCTTGACCCTGTTCCTCATGGGAACAGTCCAGCCCGAACTGCCAGGCCAGGTTCTCCCTGGACCGGAAACAAGCATCCTGGGACCGGTTTCGGGGTTTCACCCCTCATCAGCCAGGCTAGCTTGAATCCAGTGGCACAGTGAGCCCGGGACCCACGTCTGGGCATACCCGGCGCACTTAGGGCGGCGAAAGCAAAGCAAAATATAAACGCTGTGGGAGAGCGTAACTGGATGGACGGAATGCAGAACCAATCAAACATTCACCCCCAGTCACAGATCTGGGTTTA
This sequence comes from Pleurodeles waltl, assembly GCF_031143425.1. NCBI lineage: Eukaryota > Metazoa > Chordata > Amphibia > Caudata > Salamandridae > Pleurodeles > Pleurodeles waltl. Next base: position 1,024,778,647 of record NC_090443.1, on the reverse strand, counting down.
ATCCATCCATTATTTTGCTCACCATGCCACCCCAGTTTGAACCCAGCCATATGCAAATCAGTCTTGACCCTGTTCCTCATGGGAACAGTCCAGCCCGAACTGCCAGGCCAGGTTCTCCCTGGACCGGAAACAAGCATCCTGGGACCGGTTTCGGGGTTTCACCCCTCATCAGCCAGGCTAGCTTGAATCCAGTGGCACAGTGAGCCCGGGACCCACGTCTGGGCATACCCGGAGCACTTAGGGCGGCAAAAGCAAAGCAAAATATAAACGCTGTGGGAGAGCGTAACTGGATGGACGGAATGCAGAACCAATCAAACATTCACCCCCAGTCACAGATCTGGGTTTAATCCATCCATTATTTTGCTCACCATGCCACCCCAGTTTGAACCCAGCCATATGCAAATCAGTCTTGACCCTTTTCCTCATGGGAACAGTCCAGCCCGAACTGCCAGGCCAGGTTCTCCCTGGACCGGAAACAAGCATCCTGGGACCGGTTTCGGGGTTTCACCCCTCATCAGCCAGGCTAGCTTGAATCCAGTGGCATAGTGAGCCCGGGACCCACGTCTGGGCATACCCGGCGCACTTAGGGCGGCAAAAGCAAAGCAAAATATAGACGCTGTGGGAGAGCGTAACTGGATGGACGGAATGCAGAACCAATCAAACATTCACCCCCAGTCACAGATCTGGGTTTAATCCATCCATTATTTTGCTCACCATGCCACCCCAGTTTGAACCCAGCCATATGCAAATCAGTCTTGACCCTGTTCCTCATGGGAACAGTCCAGCCCGAACTGCCAGGCCAGGTTCTCCCTGGACCGGAAACAAGCATCCTGGGATCGGTTTCGGGGTTTCACCCCTCATCAGCCAGGCTAGCTTGAATCCAGTGGCACAGTGAGCCCGGGACCCACGTCTGGGCATACCCGGCGCACTTAGGGCGGCAAAAGCAAAGCAAAATATAAACGCTGTGGGAGAGCGTAACTGGATGGACGGAATGCAGAACCAATCAAACATTCACCCCCAGTCACAGATCTGGGTTTAATCCATCCATTATTTTGCTCACCATGCCACCCCAGTTTGAACCCAGCCATATGCAAATCAGTCTTGACCCTGTTCCTCATGGGAACAGTCCAGCCCGAACTGCCAGGCCAGGTTCTCCCTGGACCGGAAACAAGCATCCTGGGACCGGTTACGGGGTTTCACCCCTCATCAGCCAGGCTAGCTTGAATCCAGTGGCACAGTGAGCCCGGGACCCACGTCTGGGCATACCCGGCGCACTTAGGGCGGCAAAAGCAAAGCAAAATATAAACGCTGTGGGAGAGCGTAACTGGATGGACGGAATGCAGAACCAATCAAACATTCACCCCCAGTCACAGATCTGGGTTTAATCCATCCATTATTTTGCTCACCATGCCATCCCAGTTTGAACCCAGCCATATGCAAATCAGTCTTGACCCTGTTCCTCATGGGAACAGTCCAGCCCGAACTGCCAGGCCAGGTTCTCCCTGGACCGGAAACAAGCATCCTGGGACCGGTTTCGGGGTTTCACCCCTCATCAGCCAGGCTAGCTTGAATCCAGTGGCACAGTGAGCCCGGGACCCACGTCTGGGCATACCCGGCGCACTTAGGGCGGCAAAAGCAAAGCAAAATATAAACGCTGTGGGAGAGCGTAACTGGATGGACGGAATGCAGAACCAATCAAACATTCACCCCCAGTCACAGATCTGGGTTTAATCCATCCATTATTTTGCTCACCATGCCACCCCAGTTTGAACCCAGCCATATGCAAATCAGTCTTGACCCTGTTCCTCATGGGAACAGTCCAGCCCGAACTGCCAGGCCAGGTTCTCCCTGGACCGGAAACAAGCATCCTGGGACCGGTTTCGGGGTTTCACCCCTCATCAGCCAGGCTAGCTTGAATCCAGTGGCACAGTGAGCCCGGGACCCACGTCTGGGCATACCCGGTGCACTTAGGGCGGCAAAAGCAAAGCAAAATATAAACGCTGTGGGAGAGCGTAACTGGATGGACGGAATGCAGAACCAATCAAACATTCACCCCCAGTCACAGATCTGGGTTTAATCCATCCATTATTTTGCTCACCATGCCACCCCAGTTTGAACCCAGCCATATGCAAATCAGTCTTGATCCTGTTCCTCATGGGAACAGTCCAGCCCGAACTGCCAGGCCAGGTTCTCCCTGGACCGGAAACAAGCATCCTGGGACCGGTTTCGGGGTTTCACCCCTCATCAGCCAGGCTAGCTTGAATCCAGTGGCACAGTGAGCCCGGGACCCACGTCTGGGCATACCCGGCGCACTTAGGGCGGCAAAAGCAAAGCAAAATATAAACGCTGTGGGAGAGCGTAACTGGATGGACGGAATGCAGAACCAATCAAACATTCACCCCCAGTCACAGATCTGGGTTTAATCCATCCATTATTTTGCTCACCATGCCACCCCAGTTTGAACCCAGCCATATGCAAATCAGTCTTGACCCTGTTCCTCATGGGAACAGTCCAGCCCGAACTGCCAGGCCAGGTTCTCCCTGGACCGGAAACAAGCATCCTGGGACCGGTTTCGGGGTTTCACCCCTCATCAGCCAGGCTAGCTTGAATCCAGTGGCACAGTGAGCCCGGGACCCACGTCTGGGCATACCCGGCGCACTTAGGGCGGCAAAAGCAAAGCAAAATATAAACGCTGTGGGAGAGCGTAACTGGATGGACGGAATGCAGAACCAATCAAACATTCACCCCCAGTCACAGATCTGGGTTTAATCCATCCATTATTTTGCTCACCATGCCACCCCAGTTTGAACCCAGCCATATGCAAATCAGTCTTGACCCTGTTCCTCATGGGAACAGTCCAGCCCGAACTGCCAGGCCAGGTTCTCCCTGGACCGGAAACAAGCATCCTGGGACCGGTTTCGGGGTTTCACCCCTCATCAGCCAGGCTAGCTTGAATCCAGTGGCACAGTGAGCCCGGGACCCACGTCTGGGCATACCCGGCGCACTTAGGGCGGCAAAAGCAAAGCAAAATATAAACGCTGTGGGAGAGCGTAACTGGATGGACGGAATGCAGAACCAATCAAACATTCACCCCCAGTCACAGATCTGGGTTTAATCCATCCATTATTTTGCTCACCATGCCACCCCAGTTTGAACCCAGCCATATGCAAATCAGTCTTGACCCTGTTCCTCATGGGAACAGTCCAGCCCGAACTGCCAGGCCAGGTTCTCCCTGGACCGGAAACAAGCATCCTGGGACCGGTTTCGGGGTTTCACCCCTCATCAGCCAGGCTAGCTTGAATCCAGTGGCACAGTGAGCCCGGGACCCACGTCTGGGCATACCCGGCGCACTTAGGGCGGCAAAAGCAAAGCAAAATATAAACGCTGTGGGAGAGCGTAACTGGATGGACGGAATGCAGAACCAATCAAACATTCACCCCCAGTCACAGATCTGGGTTTAATCCATCCATTATTTTGCTCACCATGCCACCCCAGTTTGAACCCAGCCATATGCAAATCAGTCTTGACCCTGTTCCTCATGGGAACAGTCCAGCCCGAACTGCCAGGCCAGGTTCTCCCTGGACCGGAAACAAGCATCCTGGGACCGGTTTCGGGGTTTCACCCCTCATCAGCCAGGCTAGCTTGAATCCAGTGGCACAGTGAGCCCGGGACCCACGTCTGGGCATACCCGGCGCACTTAGGGCGGCAAAAGCAAAGCAAAATATAAACGCTGTGGGAGAGCGTAACTGGATGGACGGAATGCAGAACCAATCAAACATTCACCCCCAGTCACAGATCTGGGTTTAATCCATCCATTATTTTGCTCACCATGCCACCCCAGTTTGAACCCAGCCATATGCAAATCAGTCTTGACCCTGTTCCTCATGGGAACAGTCCAGCCCGAACTGCCAGGCCAGGTTCTCCCTGGACCGGAAACAAGCATCCTGGGACCGGTTTCGGGGTTTCACCCCTCATCAGCCAGGCTAGCTTGAATCCAGTGGCACAGTGAGCCCGGGACCCACGTCTGGGCATACTCGGCGCACTTAGGGCGGCAAAAGCAAAATATAAACGCTGTGGGAGAGCGTAACTGGATGGACGGAATGCAGAACCAATCAAACATTCACCCCCAGTCACAGATCTGGGTTTAATCCATCCATTATTTTGCTCACCATGCCACCCCAGTTTGAACCCAGCCATATGCAAATCAGTCTTGACCCTGTTCCTCATGGGAACAGTCCAGCCCGAACTGCCAGGCCAGGTTCTCCCTGGACCGGAAACAAGCATCCTGGGACCGGTTTCGGGGTTTCACCCCTCATCAGCCAGGCTAGCTTGAATCCAGTGGCACAGTGAGACCTGGCCTAGCAGTTCGGGCTGGACTGTTCCCATGGGGAACAGGGTCAAGACTGATTTGCATATGGCCGGGTCCAAACTGGAATGGCATGGGCAGCAAAAAAACGATGGATTAAACCCAGATCTGTGACTGGGGGTGAATGTTCGACAATGTTCAGCATTCCGTCCATCACTTGTTGTTTTTGCATTTTTCGCCCTAAGTGGGAAGGGTATGCCCAGACGTGGGTCCCGTGCTTCCCATGCCACTGGATTCAAGCTAGCCTGGCTGATGAGGGGTGAAACCCCGAAACCGGTCCCAGGATGCTTGTTTCCAGTCCAGGGAAGACCTGGCCTAGCAGTTCGGGCTGGACTGTTCCCATGGGGAACAGGGTCAAGACTGATTTGCATATGGCCGGGTCCAAACTGGAATGGCATGGGCAGCAAAAAAACGATGGATTAAACCCAGATCTGTGACTGGGGTTGAATGTTCGACAATGTTCAGCATTCCGTCCATCACTTGTTGTTTTTGCATTTTTCGCCCTAAGTGGGAAGGGTATGCCCAGACGTGGGTCCCGTGCTTCCCATGCCACTGGATTCAAGCTAGCCTGGCTGATGAGGGGTGAAACCCCGAAACCGGTCCCAGGATGCTTGTTTCCAGTCCAGGGAAGACCTGGCCTAGCAGTTCGGGCTGGACTGTTCCCATGGGCAACAGGGTCAAGACTGATTTGCATATGGCCGGGTCCAAACTGGAATGGCATGGGCAGCAAAAAAACGATGGATTAAAAGACTGGGGGTGAATGTTCGACAATGTTCAGCATTCCGTCCATCACTTGTTGTTTTTGCATTTTTACCCCTAAGGTAGGCCCCAGTGAGCCCCAAAGGCAGGGTGCAGTGTCTGGTTAAGGTAGGACATGTAGTAATGTGTTTTATTTGTCCTGACAGTGAAATATTGCTAAATTCGTTTTTCACTGTTGCAAGGCCTGTCCCTCTCATAGGTTAACATGGGGGCTACCTTTAAATCTGATTAAAGTGTAGATTCCCTTTGGGAGCGGATGGACATGTGGAGTTTGAGGTCTCTGAGCTCACAATTTAAAAATACATATTTTAGTAAAGTTGATTTTAAGACTGTGTGTTTGAAAATGCCACTTTAAGAAAGTGAGCATTTTCTTGCTTATATCATTTCTGTGACTGTCTGTTTTTGGATTCCCTGTCTGGGTCAGTTTGACAGTTGGGCTGGTTGCACCTCACACTAGACAGTGACACAAAGGGAGCTGGGGTGTAGCCTGCATATGCTGATGAGCCATCTGTGCTAGGAGGGAGGGGAGGAGTGGTCACTCACACCCGAAAGGGCTGTGCCTGCCCTCACACAATGCAGTCTCCAAACCCCTGGTGAGTGTCTGGGGACTGGCCTGGGCAAGGCAGTATCTCACATTCAAAAGAGACTTTACTTTGAAGTAGGCCTACTTCAAAGGAGAAATTGGGTATAAGAAGGGCACCCAAAACCACAGACTTTAGATCACTTCTGGACATCAAGAGGAACCTCTGCCTGGAGATGAGCTGAAGAGCTGAGGAGAAGTGCTGCCCTGCTTGTGACTGTGCTTTGTGGAGCTCTCATGCAGTTGCTGCTTCTGCCTGTGAAGGGGACAAAGCCTGGATTTTGTGGTATATTCCTGCTGGAGAAGGACTCTCCGAGGGCTTGGGCTGAGCTTGCCCCCTGTTCTGAAGTCTCAGGGCCATCAAAGACTTCCCTTACCAGCACCTGGACTCTCTGCTGAGACTCCTGCCCTGACAAGTGGTGCCCTATCCAGTCCCTGGGCCCTTGAAAGGAAAAGCTGGTGAAAATTCAAGGACATCGACTTCGGACGACTCCGGACCGATGCCGCTGCTGAATCTGGGTACGCCACCTGCAACCGACTCCGTGATCTTCGCTGGAACGCGTCGACCTTCGCAAGCCCAACAGCGCTGCAGCCCCGCAGAAGTCTGTGACTTCGTGGAAGTCACCATGTCGTGACCTCTCGAGGTGTGCGGATTCAACGTTTCGCACAGACGACGCAAACTCCGACTTCGAGCATCGGCTTGTTTTCACTCTTCACCAAGGTACCGTGCCTGGGGGTCTGCGTGACTCCATGGCTGGCGCCGCTGGTGTCGGATTGTTGGGAACGACTCCGTCACGACGCTGTGTTAACACCTCATCAAAGCATTTTGTGTTTCTAAGCGCTATTTTTTGATTTAATCTTTAACAATTTATAACTTGACTTATGTATTGTGGATTTTTGTCGTTTTGGTCTTGTTTTGTTTAGATAAATATTTTCTATTTTTCTAAACCTATGTTGTGTAATTTTGTAGTGTTTTCATTGAGTTACTGTTTATGTTGGTACAAATACTTTACACCTAGCACTCTGAAGTTAAGCCTACTGCTCTGCCAGGCTACCAAGGTGGTAAGCAGGGGTTAGCTGAGGGTGATTCTCTTTTACCCTGACTAGAGGTAAGGGTCCTTGTTTGAACAGGGGGTAACCTGATTGTCAACCAAAGACCCCATTTCTAACAGTTACTTACCTGTAACTGTGGTTCTCCAGTATTGGTATTTTTCATATGCGACCCACCCTCCTCCCCATAGAGGCTCACCTCGGTTTCCTTTTTAGGCTCTTCACTTGTGCTAGAAAATCTGAGACACTGGAGCACCTGTGCGGAGGGTTCTAAGGGGTGGTCTTGCCTGAACTGATTGGCTGGACTTTGGGTCTTTTATAATGGAGCTGATAAGCTGTTACAGCAAGTGTATATTTCCATTGATTTCAATGTTAAAAATGTAATCTACTTCTTTCTAGTTACTGTGGGACTCCCACTTCGACGACAGGGAATGATTCAAGCATATGAATCTATGAAAGATACCAAAACTGGAGAACCACAGTTACAGGTAAGTAACTTATTTTCTTGCTCCTAGTGTTCAGAAAGTTTGTCAGTCTAATGCTTCTAATGACAGTGGGCTATTCCAAGATGGATGCACTGATGAAAACACACAAGGTATGGGTGACAACATTGTCAGACAATGTGGTTATGTCTCCAGGAAACAACAATATGTATGTGATTTTAACATGTAAATTGTTATGTTTGATTTATGCTTTAATTGAACTTTGTTTTGTGTTTATGAAGAAAAGGAGATGTATTCTAAGTAAAAAATGTTAGGTTGGTTTTACCTTTACTGTATTAGCGTACTGTTGGGTTGTTATTAGCATCTGTATATTATTTACTATATAAACACAGAAAAAAGAAAGGTTAAAGTAATATTATAGTTAGGTGTGGAAAAAAAAAACCTTGCAAATTCACTGACAAACACAAAGGTTAAAGTAAGACGCCATCCCCAAGGCCATTTTTTTTAATTCGGGCTGCGTGACCACCCCCTCCCTGACTCTCATTAGGCCCTGGGAGCCCTATCACCCCTGGTCCTTTTTTATGAACGACGAGGGGGTATGTGGTCCCCCAATCCCCTAGCCTTATTAGGCCCTGGGACCCCTTCTAGCAGGGCCACTCCTTTAAATAAAAGGAAGGGGTTTGCGTGGCCCCCTTCCCCGAGTCTTATGAATGAGGAGGGGCCCCTCCCCTCCCTAAGCCTTATTGTTTCCTGGGGATCCCATCCAACAGTGCCATTTTTTTTAACTAAAGGGGAGGGGAGGAACATTGCCCCCTCTTTCATCATTGGTAGGCCCCTAGGGATGGGCCACTACTAAAATTAAAGGGGAGGGGGACCGTGCTGCCCCCCTGAGCCATGTTAGGCCCTGGGGACCCCATCCCCAGGGGCCACCTATTTAACTAAAGGGGAGGGGGGCCCTGTGGCCCCCCTCCTAAGCCACTATTGGCCCAGTGTACCATGTCTGTCAAGGCCCCCATTTTATAAAGGTGAGTGCTTCGATGCCTACCTAGGGCACCTAACATATACTTGTTTGGGGCTGCAGGGGGCCCATGTGGTCCCAGCCAGCTCCCTACTTATTGGGAATGGGGGATCAATACTTTGAAATAGATAAAAAGTCTTCTCCCAGCGGGCGGGAGCATTCTCAAAGCTCCTACCTCCTGGCAGCAGACTTTGTGTTTGCTCCCGCTTGTCAGGTGTTTTGAACATGCTCCCGCCAAGAGAGAACTAACATAGGTTTTCCTTCCTGTACTGGTGCGGGCAGGAAAACCGCTATGTCTGGGGGAGTGCTCTCCGGACATAGCATGTAAGTCATCCATACTCACAGAAGCGAGATGCCCCAAGGGAAAGTAAAGCTTCCTGAGCCAACCAGTATGCTCCATTTTTAAACTGGCAGTCCAGTGAAAGGCTTGAGAGACTAGACACAACTGTCCAGATATACAATTAGTTTGACCCTTAATTTCTCAAAACCTATTGAACGGATTTACACCAAATCACAACAAGAATTAGCAAAGCCAATAGCTTTCACTTTTGTTTTTTCTTTTTATCTAACGGGATTCCAAAATATTAGAAAACTGTAATAATAATGTTTGTTTTAAATTTGATAAACCGTTATTAGTTGTTTATGTTGTGATGTATGTTGATTTAATAAACAACAACATAAACAACTATTATAACATTTTTCTTATCTCTGTAATCCAGCTAGATGGAAAGAAGGAACAAACGCGAAACGTATTGGCATGAAAGAAGACGACATGTGGTGAAGAAGAAAGAAGACGGCATGCTGTGAAGAAAGAAGACAGCAGTCAAGAAAGATGACAGAAGACAACATGTGGTAAAGAAGAAAGATGATGGCAGTGAAGAAAGAAGACAGAAGATGGCATACGCTAAAGAAGAAAGAAGACAGCAGTGAAGACAGAAGACGGCATGCGATAAAGAAGATGGCAGTGAAGACAGAAGACGGCATATGGTGAAGAAGAAAGAAGACGACAGTGAAGAAAGATGCCAGAAGCCGGCATGTGGTAAACAAGACATCAGTGAAGAAAAAAGACAGAAGACGGCATGAGGTGAAGAAGAAAGAAGACGACAGTGAAGAAAGAAGACAAGACTGCAGGAAGTAAAGAAGAAAGAAGATTGCAGTGAAGAAAGAAGGCAGCATGCAGTGAAGAAGAAAGAAAATGGCACATGGTGAAGAAAGAAGATGGCATGCAGTAAAGAAGAAAGATGATGGCAGAGAAAAAGAAGACAAGACGGCATGCAGTAAAGAAAAAAGAGGACGGCAGTGAAGAGAGAAGACAGAAGACGGCATGTGGTAAAGAAGACAGAAGACAGCATACAGTGAAGTAGAAAGAAGACGGCAGTGAAGGAAGAAGACAGAACACTCCATGTGGTGAAGAAGAAAGAAGACCTTCGTGATGAAGAAGGAAGAGGGCAGCAGCAAGAAAAGAAGACAGAGAAGACAGCAGCGAAGAAAGAAGAAGGGCAGTGAAGAAAGAAGACAGTGAAGACAGCATGCGGCAAAGAAGAAAGAAGAGGCAGCATAGAAAGTAGACATAGAAGATGGCAGCAAAGAAAGAAGACGGCATGCAGAAAAAAAAGCAGTACCTTCAGCATCGTAGCCATAGGAAGGAGGCTGGCCATTGTCCAGTGGCAAGTGACCGGAAGAGGTACTTGGTGCAGAGGCAACCCGACGGCATGAACAGCAAAGAAGACAGCAGGAAGTGGAGCAGATGACGTGCAGATGACCTGCTCGCCAATCAGAAGCACGTAAATTAGAACAACATTGGACCAAGCCAATGGTAAGTTCAGGTAAGTAAAGGGCGATTTCCAAGCCACTTTTAAAGTTTTCTTTCTCAAAAAAAGAACTTGCAAGCACAGCATGAAAGCATGTACATTCAGGCGAAACCTAAAAAGCAAAATCTCTGGATGAAGATATAGCTTCTTGCCAAATTTGGCGTAAATTCATTCAGATGTTTTAGCGTTAGTGCCTCTAAAATAAGTCAGTGGAAAAATGCACAGGGATTTTCAATTTTGGGAACCCCTTCCCTTTTTTTCTTGTTCCCTGATTGACGGATCACCCTGAAACTTTCAATGCACAAACTAGCCAAAAAGAAGCACCTTTTTAGTGATGATTCATGTAATGGCGCCAATGTTATACGCAAAAGAATAAAGGCACTTCCTTTGGAAATGCTGACCAAGGTAGATTAGAAATGGTACTTAAACCTGGTACTGACACACCTGTAATGCGTCTTACAGAAAAAATTGACAATTATGGAAAGTTGGAAGGTATTTTCTAGTGGTACTGGCATCAATGAAGGGTTTGAATAAGAAAGTGCGCTTTTCCACTTTGTTTCAAAACGTTAGACTTTTATTGGCAGTCACCTGATTGCCTCTCTCATCATTCATATGGATGGATCACCACATAACAGCAGTCTCCTCCTGCAAATACAGGCATCACCTCAGTATGAGTGATTTCCTTTTTTAGGGTCGAGCGTGCAAGCGCTCTGGCCCCTGTTGTAATCTCTCTGTGGGCTTTTAACCACTCCCATGTCATGCCCATCACTTCCATTGGTTCGTGAGCTTGCCTTTTAAAATTTGCTTGATTTCATTACTGAAAGGTAGGCATACGTCATTGCCTTTTCAGGTGTTTAGCACTCCTCGAGGGCACCGGCCACGTACTGAAAACATTTGAGGCTCCATGTTTTCAGTATGGTTTCTGGACTACTTTTTATTTCATAGACAGTGCGATCTCGCTGGGCAGTGATCGAGTGGTTATCATGACTACCAGTTTAATTCTTTTGTGTATCCCAGCGCTCCTTCATGAATTCAAGGTTTCACACAGGGCAATTGCACTCCTTTTTTTTTTATTACTATGCAAAGGGGAAAACGTACCCGTCTTTTTGCTGTAATTAGTCACCTTCACGCTCATGGCGTGGCACTTTAAATCAGCCCCCTTATGTGAAATTGTATTACTTTTCATTTTCAGTTTATGTGGCAAGAAAAGTCCAGTTCGGAGTTTACAATGCTAATAGCTCTAGCTCGACCAAATGTGGGATCTATTGCATTGGAAATGCTTGTTTCTAGGATGTAGAAGAGACAAGTCTCCAAGCCAGACTCCAGTCCAAAATGAGGCTCAAATGGTTTAATAAGTATGCGAATAAAAGTCAGTTGTGAAGATAAGAATAGAGATCCAGAATTAAATGTTCGGCCGCAGAATGCTACATTTGGTACTAGTTTTAATATAAATCTGGTGCGGGCCAGTAAATGGAATAATGATTGAAAATCGGCGAAATAAAAAGAAACCACAAACAATTTATAATGGAAAAATACCCCTAGTCTCAGATTGTAAAGAACTATAAACAGGACTGAAGGGATAGCTCACGCCGGGTATGGGACACATGTTTCAGTTAACAGATGCTCTCACTTGCTTTATATCACTTTTTTATTTCTTATGACAGATATCAAATCTGTATTTTTGTGTGGGCTTTAGTAGAGCAGCAGTCAAGATAAATTCTAATGATTGTAAAAGTGCATTTTGATTGCAGCTTCGAGACTCTTTGTTGCTACTTTATATTCTTTGTTTGATTGTTTATATATTTGTTGGACTGTGATGTCTCTGCTGTTTGTTTAAACTGTCTACTACAGTTGTTCCCAACTCTCAGACTTCTATTAATTCGCATTTTACCATTACTGGAACCAGAGGACCCCCCACTGCGTCATTACCGGAATTCGGGGAGCCCCATAGAGTCATTACTGGAAGCCAGGGACCCAAGCCTAAACGTTGTTGATGATTTGAACAGCAGAACAATACGCAAAAAATACAGAAACAAGCATCCCTTCAAACTCAAACACAAATGATAACACATTTTATTTAATTTGCAAACAAATAAAATAATTAAAAAATCATTTTAATAGGAAGGTTGGAGCTTTTCTAAATTCAATTAAAGCCACACATCAGCCCTACTATATTCTGATTGATGCACCTGCACTGTTCCCACAAATGAATCTGAGGATACTTATTACATTTTTAGCCTCCAGTTTTATATTCCTTGACATTTATGGTTTGTTTTAAAATTTTAAATTGTACATTTAGCCACGTTATTTGTATACACTTTATTGATGTGTTAATGTTAGTTCATTTGTAAAGCAGTTACGGCCCCCTTGAGGATGCTTCACGGACACCCAGGGGTCCCCAGGTCACAGGTTGGGAACCACTGGTCTACTATATATATGTTATTAAGGTGTTGCTTGTGTTTGGAGAGTTACAAATTTGCTACTGACACATGCGGTAGCCTGTAACTCACAAGTTAAATCTTAGCAAGGCTGAAACAGCCGTTCATCCTTCCTTGAGCAGTGCATTGAGTCCCACTGAAATGTAATACCTTTAATGAATGTATGTGTATATGTGGTATATGCATCGCATGACCTGGCCAAATGTACAAGAGCCTGGTGCAGGGTCAGTGCATAAGTGAAGTGAATGTGTGGTTGGACAGAAGCTGGCTTCTTCTGATTCATCGTGATGTACTGATCTTTAAAGAGGTGACATCTTCAGCAATTTGCATAATTTAAGCATGGTTGGGGCAATTCTGATTGATACAGGGATGTGTTGGTCTATTGCCTTGGTTCATACATTCTTTGAAACGAAGAGATACATGAAGCATTGTGTTGAATATAAGCTATTCGTAAAGTGTTGCTGTTTTTTGTACCTAAGGGCCAGATGTAGCAAGAAAACATTTTGCGAGTTGCAAATTGCGAGTACTAGCGACTCGCAATTTGCAACTCGCAAAATGTAATGCAGAAAGGTGTCTCAGACACCTTCTGCGACTCGCTATGGGGTCGCAAAGACCCGCCTCATGAATATTAATGAGGTGGCTCGCTGTTTGCGACCCCATAGCGAGTCTAGGCACTCACAGGGATGGTGGCCTGCTGGAGACAGTAGACCACCATGTCCGTGACTGCTTTTTGAATAAAGCTGTTTTTTTTTTCTTTTTGCAGCCCGTTTTCATTAAAGGAAAACGAGCTGCAAAAAGAAAAAATTCCGAAACCATTTGGTTTCGTTTTTTTCAGAGTAAACAGTCGTCCGTAGGACCACTGCCTACTCTGAAAAAATATTTTTATTGGCATTCACAAAGGGGAAGGGGTCCCATGGGGACCCCGTCCCTTTTGCGAATGAGTTACCATCCACCTTAAGTGGATGGTAAATGCGAGTTGGTTTGCGACCGCATTCGCGGTCCCAAAGCAACTCTGCATGTCAATGTGGTCGCAAATAGGAAGGGAACACCTCTTCCTATTTGCGAGTCGCAGCCTCAAATTGCGAGTTGGTACCAATTCGCAATTTGCAGTTGTGTATCGCGTTTGGCCTTTTGCGCCTCGCAAACTGCGTTTTTCGTAGTTTGCGAGGCGCAAAAGGCTTGCTACATCTGGCCCTAAGTAACAGCCAGTTGTGAATATTCCATTGAGTTTCTTATTCCTAAGTAGTTCTTACAGGATTACCTCTCTGGGGGAAAGGCTGACAGTGAGTACAACAGATTTTATTGAAGTTTCTCGCTGCTTACTGCCTGCAAACAGCTGGTGGCAAAGGAAAGGGAAAACGTATTTTTAAGCAGTTGTAACTATGAGCCAGATGTACAACGCACTTTACCGGTCTCAAACACTCCAGTTTGATACTTGTGATGGTACTATCCCATTTTAGGAATCAGAAGTTTTCCAACTCCTAAAATCCTTTCCAAATACTGATAAGTACCTTATGTATCAATGTTTTCCGAATTATTCCGTTTGCAAAACATTGATGTTTTACCAACAACTTCCCCTTTATGAATATAAAAAAAACAAAAAGTTTGTTGAAGACTAGGCAATGATCCAGGGGATCACTGGAAACCCTTATGCAAAAAAAATCTTTTCTCTTTAAACACTGTCCTGTTTCCTTAGAAGACAATTAAAAACGCTTTATTAAAACAGCAATCAGAGACATGGTGGTCTGATGGCCCTGGCAGGCTGCCACCCTCTGATTTCCTCAAATCCTAGTGAGTCACAATTTGCAACCTACCTTATTAATAATTCATGGGGTATGTTGAAATTCCGACCCAATACTATTCAGATTTATAATAAGCAACCTTTTATTAAATAGGTCAGTTCATAAAAATCTTCACTGGTCGCCCTTTGCGACCAGCATAACTGCGATCAGTATATTGCAACCAAATATTCGTATATCTAGTCCTTTGTTAGCACTATTAATTCTACATATTTTACCAAGAAATACGATCTCAGTGGGATTGTGTTCCATGATAATAATTACCACTGATGGACATTACCACTGGAACAGAGTTCTGTTCGCATGTAGGAGTCGCTCAGAAGGCTCTGGTGCCATTGACCTATAGCACTGCACTGTAGGCTTTAATTGGTGATGAAAGAAGTTACAGAGGCAGCTAATGATTAGCAACCCTAGTGGTTTTCTTCACCCAAAGGGACTTGAGGCTACAGGTGGGACAGAGGAAATTGTCTCGAAGCATCAGAGAAAACTACATGCTCTCTGATTAAACCCTCAGAGGGCCGCTGACGTGATTTGTAAGCTTGTCTGTTGTTTTTCAGAATCTTTAGAATCCTGGGGGACTCTGTCCCAGCAGGCTCCCTTCACAGGATAAAATTGGTTACCCCAAGAACCGGCAGCATCAGCGGCCTTAGACTTGGTTTGACAGCAGAGTCCCTGTCCATGCAGGTGATGGTCTGCCTGACTCAGGTAGGTTTCTGATCGGCTGCTAGTGGCCAAAACAATTGATATTATGTGGCAAAGATGGACATCATTAGGAGAAGCTAGACCTCTGACAACCATGTTTGTTTTCAATAATTTACACGACGTTTCATTACCTTAACTCTTAGCAGCAAACAGGAGGTTGTTGATGACTAGGCTGGGAAAGATGGGGAGCAGCTTGTGATGTCATGAGGGATCCAAGGGGGCTTGATTTTACTTCTGGTGACCCTGGAATATCGATTAACTGATAATCATTGTAGGAAGACCAAGGATCGCTCTCAACAAGGATCAATATACCTAGAGGCTCAATGATCCACTGTCATTCTGCATTATTCACAACACTATCAATAACCGGTGCTGCATCCTACCTGTGAAATGGTGCATTTTCCAACACAACAGTGACACTTTTACCAGACTCAGTGTAGTGGTGCCCATGATAGGGGTGTTCTATATAGACAGCAATAACCAACAAACAAGGGGCCTTAGTAGTGGCATAAATATTAGTAACATGTTTTACATGCCATTTCTTATGATACTTCTATCATTGCTAACCACTGTACATATGTTACTATGCTCGGACTTATGGGGTTCAGTTTAATGACCTTTAAACGATAGTAGACTGAGTCTTCCTTGCTGGGCTTTATATATTCATTTATTAGCAGATTATTACAGTGTGGACTAGAATTCATAGGGAGTGCTTCATGTAAGAGCTTGTGCAGGTAATCCAGTGACATCAGTTGATCTAGGCAAAACAGCTTTCACATGATGAGGTGAGAGTGGAGAATCTTTGCAAGGGAAATAGAGATGAGGTTTGCCAAGATTTGATAACTTCATTGACAGTTGTGTGGCCAGCTTCTCATCATAAAAAAATTAATGATATATAAACAAGTATCCTTATCAGGAGGCTAACAAATACCTGATACAATCAGAATAAAGATAGGATACCTTTCCTAATCTTAGGTCCATTCTTATATACAACAGTCTACTTTGGAGCTCATTCCCAGAGCTGATGTTTCCACAACAGATGCATTAGCCCTCTGTTAAACCTGTCACAAGAGGTGATTCTCCTGATGTGCAGAGGAATGCTGCTCCGGATTTTTTCATGGCACCGCCTCAGTAGGACTGGTGAAGTGTTTTTTAAAATTATTTTTAAAATAAGCAATTTCCAGAGAAGATTGTTGAGCTGGGAAGCCAGCCGGAACAGCCTTAGGAGTGATGCAGGAGAGTTGAAAGACCTTTGAGTGGCCATGAAGGGCCAATCCAAGGAAATATGATCACATTTTCCTGACCTTATCCAATCACGCAGATGCTTTGATTCAAGCTCATCACTTTCAGGGCATGGCATCTGTAAGCAGAGAGGATTGATCTTGCGCAGCCATCCTGCCAGCTGTACAGCCGCTAGTCAGATTCATGATGTTTAGCTTAGGAGCTCAGATGCTCTACACAAATGTCCTAGATCATGGTAGATGTCCTTCATCCATTACATAAACTAACAAGAGTCATGGAGAAAGGCACATCATCACACAAACATATATTTGGGTATATAAACACCCAATTTGTGCACCTAAATCCTAAAAGGAGTCAATAGAGCTTATGATCAGGAACAATTCAGCAAACAGGCCTAATTCTTGGCACCTAGATGTTCTCAGAGGAGTGTCAGTGTAGTACCCATCACAAATATCTCCAGCACCCTCAGATCACTACTCGTTGATTCAGTCCCTGTGAGCTTCACGCAGAACCTTACGCCTAAACAAGGTAGGTGTTGGTGGTGCAATTAGGGTTGCTCAGCTTTGGACATCCCAAACAATTGCATAGGAACTTGAGACTAACCAAGTGAAAAGGAATGAGCACAGAGCACATTACCAGAAACAGAGGTCTGAGAAGATGCGAGAGAAGGATTGACTGAGAGATCGATTAAATGTGCAAATATGTGTAGAAAGAGAGAAGAGAGTCACCCTTGAGTAACACCATTTCCAAGCATGCCTAAGAATGTGGGCTGGTTTAATGTGAACCCATTCAGGAGTAGGCTCAAGTCCTAATCCTGTGTCCACCTAGTACCTAACCTTGCGTACGCAGGTTGGTAGCGCTCACTGGCGATTCCCAGTGCACCAACCATTTACTGCTGACACACGAAATATGTGCCGTAGTTAGTTGAGTCCTTCCACCCTCTGCTCCTTCCCATTTCTCACTAACATGGCTGATGACACACGGACCCTCTGGGGACCTGCATGGTGGTGGGCCAACCAAGTCTGCAGCCAAAGAGGTCAGGGGCTGGGTCTCCAGAGAATCAGGTTCTTACTATGGGAGGGGGCTCAGGGCCATTCAGAGTCCTCCTGGAGGCGTGATGACTGATGCCTGGCAGCCTCCAGACTCTTGGGCAATATCTCTGAAGATCTGATGCTCTCAGCTCCCTGATTAGAGAATCCAATAGAAGAATTATAGTCAGGCACTTGCAATGACAGCCACTCAGAAAACAAAACATTAGACACTTATATCAACCTTTCTCCTTGAATGAGATACATGTTCCTGGACTTGAGGCTTACTCTGGACTCTGCTGGACTGTGCATCAGCTGCAGTCTCGCAGCACGCTCTCACCGGAGGGAAGGTGGTGCTACTGGGATGGCTTACAGACCTCCATCCCTGTGGTCCATGCTTCGATTCACCAGGGTACTATGGGTAAGAAAAGTGACAGCACTCATCAGTTCGTCACTGGGGTCAAAATGTAGCCCAAAACTTTCGTCTGAAAGCCCCCATGACTAGCAGTGACCGTGTCAGGGACACCAAGGACCATGCATGACATCTCCTGGTGTCTCCCAAAACGTACTTACATCTGGTCTGCCTCGGTCTCTTTATCGAGGAAACACAGAAAGATATAGAAAGTAAACACATCCCTCTGCACCTCTTCAGGTGCATGAGAGAGATGGGTCTGAAGTCACAGGGACCATAGTGAAACTACAAAACGCTTGCCTCTTAGAAAAGTGTGCACTTTGACATCACATCAGGGAACGTGTAGGAGCCTCTATTATTCATCCAAATACTCACAACTGAATTAAATAGGGTGCAAGTTACACACAACGCTCTAGCTAGACCTTCACCCCTAACGCTGGGAAATACGTCCAGTTTGGTGACCCAGTATTATTGTGGTGGCCTCGCCTGGAGAAGATACTGCAGATTTTGAGTGAAGACGCTTTCAGTCTGTGTATTACAGAAACGTGCCCATGTTTCAAAATGAAAAAGTATGCTAAGCTGTTTTTCACGCTTACTTCCATCAGGACTGATAATTTATACGAATCCCTAAAACATTATCGTACTCTCATCTTGCAAATGCATAGAGTTCAAACATCCCGAAAATTAAAATATCCCAGCCTGTTCGAGATGAGAAGTCCAGCAACGTTACATAAAGCTGCTTGTAAGCCAAGGCGAATGAACCTCATTTTAGTAAAGCACGCCATACCAATACGCTACGCATTTATTTATTACCAGCGTTCATCAACTCCAGAACTGTGCCACAATAATTTAAAGTGCCTGTTTAGGACTGGTAACCAGAAAAAAAGCAGGTTATATTCAAAGCAGGCATGTATAGACCAACTCTCACAGTTCATGGCATGTGGTAAACTATACCCAACAGGTCTCAAGACACATGATGGGGGGTTAGAGCAGATCTATGTTTGTGGATGTCAAGTTTAAGATGAAAACTCTTGTGAGGCGAATATTGAGAGCCGAATAAGCCTCCAGCTCGTTTGCAAATGATTGAGCTGCAAAACCCTACAATGCTACAATGTAAAAACAAAAAACATGAAACCTCTAAACTACATTTACACCATTCAAGAGAAGGAACGGTAGCCTGACGGGTATCAGTGAAGGGATTATGTCTGGTTGGTGTGCTAAAAAATATATTATCTTCAAGAAGAGAATAGGTGAATGCCACATTGACACGCATTGAACCTCAGTTCGTATAACGTTCCCCCTAAAACAAGTACAGTTGCAGCAGAGGCGCATGAAATAAACACATGAACTAGTGCGCCTCGGCAAGCATCCAAAGGCTGCACCATGAGAAGCCTTCAAGCCATCCTGCTAAAAGACGCTCATCCCAATGATTATACCTCATCCCAGCATCAACACTGCAGTGGGCAGACCAGGGACAAATGATGAGATGCCAAGGCACTTCGGCATTGCTGAAGCACGGCAAGTGCCTCCTATCCCATATGTCTCAGCATCCCTGATGTATGTCCCCAGAATCCTCTCACGTTATGACAATGGCAAGCACCCTTCTAAAGATGTGCAGATGATATGACAACACCCTGTGAGATCTGACGTCTAAGTCACTCCCTCATTGCTCTGATGTGTTAGTGAAAGGTACATATCTGGACATTATCTATTAGTGAAGTCAAGGCCACAATTTCTAGGAATTTTCAGGCTATGGTGATGCTGTGGTCCTTGATGTGGTTACAGATGTGGGTAATGCTTGAGTCCATGCCATGCTGGCCAATCCTCTGGTCCCTGCTGACAATACAGTTGTGTTTGCGACTATCATTTCTGTGCCCACCACTTGCCACAGAGTGTTGGCAGTCAGAGGATGATGGTGCATGCAAGCTCTCAGAGAGCTTGCTGCTAGACACTGTGCCCAGCCAGTAGATGGTCATCCTCGCAGCCTGGGCTTCACTGATGGTTCTGTGATTTCTTTCACCCAGAATGGTATTCTGTGATTACCTGGAGACATTAGTTGGTGTGGGTGGTGCTGCTGCTCGGGAATCCAGCAGCAAATGCCAAATTTGTTCTTCATCTTTATGGTTAGCCTATGCCATGATTGTGGAGGGAGAGGTGTGGCCAAGCCTATGAAATACCCTTCCCAACATGGTGGACTCCGAAGAGAACACTGTTGGGGGGTTCTGTTTCCAGTTGAAGCATTTTACTTTTCTATGATGTCAGTTCGTGTCTGAACCATACATAAAGGAGGCAATCACAAGGGGAAGATTCATCACAATGCACAATTCAATTGTGTGCATCACCCACTTGTTATCTACGTTTTGTTAATTGCAGTTGAATTACATTGGAATCCTTCTTGTGGACTCTTTGGCCTGGATCTTCTCTCTTCTTGATGTTAAGAGGATTTTGTACCTGGCCTTCACACTGTAATGTTATCTCCATCTTCAATCAAGCACTATCGGATTGCCAAGGTGGTTTTTTACCTTTGTGTTTCTTCCCTCCCGAGACCCTCCTGTGTGTGGTGAGGCACTGCGGCTAATGGGTGGAATCATCCTTTCCTCAGGTAATCAGGAAGGACACTAAAGAGAGCATCACCGAGTCCAGTCTTTGACAGCAGCCTCTGTAAATTGTTTAAGCTACTGTGGTGGTGGCGTTTGTGGCAGCAGTTTTGTATGCTACAATAACAACTATTGTTGCGGCTGAGTTCTCTGCTGTAGTGACAACTGTTGTCACTACTGTGGTTCTTGATGCTGAACAGCCTTTTGTTATTGCCCTTACTGTGGGTGCAACTAAGGTCGCCTCTGTTCTTTCTGCATTTATGGCAGCTGTTGTTACTGTTGTTGCTGCAAGAGTGGCAGCTGTAATCCCTGCTGTGGGTACAGCAGTTGTTGCTGCTGTTGTCTCTGCTCTACCTGCACCTTCTGTTGTTGTCGCCCTTACCTTTGTAGGTGCTGTGTTTGCTGCTGAGCTGACTGGTGTTGCGGCAGCTATGTTCACTGCCATCGCTAGAGCTGTTTTTGCTGCTCTGGTCCATGCTGCACATGTGATGTCAGCCACTGCTACAGGGAGTACCCAGGGCATCTATTGTGTTAGGGATGTTCCGTAACCTGATTACAGAGAGGGACTCTGATTTATCCACCCCCCGTAAATAAAACAAACCGATGTAAACTGTAAAACTGCTCAAACCAACCTTCATTATCTGTTTTGCTATTATATGTGCTGTGTCAAGCAAGAGCTAAAATACTTTATGCTACCGCAGCAGAAACTTGGGGACACCAAGAAAGCCCAACACCACATACATCTCTTTCCAGCAGTCTGACATGGCATCACAAGTGTAGGTATGGATCCTGATGTGCCCACTCACATAGCCCTGAGCCTTGGTGAAGTGCCAGGACAGGCCAATGGTTCCAATATTCTGCAATAGCACAAGTCCAGGGACATCCCTTACTCACCATTTCCACTCACCTTCCTCACTTAGGTTTCACATGCTGACAACTGCAAGAAATACAGCTTAGTGAGATGATGGGCAGGCGGCGTAGAGCTCTGGCAACAAACCACTGAGAAGCTACCCCTCATCCAATAGTTAGCTGTGTGTTTTCACAATCAATGCAAAGTGAATTCAGCTCCACACACTGTAGGAATGTTTCCAAATTTCCACCTACACAACTGGGTGTGAGAGCCACAAGCTACAGCTCTGCTCACTGTTAAGAACATAGAAACTACTTCTAATATATGAACTCTAGTGACACTTCAAGCTCTTCTAGTTACAAATTTAGTTACAAAATGTTGAAAAAATATTCCTTTATGTCATACAATATTAAGGGCCATATTGATACTTTTTGATGCAAAACTGCGCTAACGCAGTTTTGCGTCAAAAAAATTAGCTCCGGCTAACGCCATTCTGAAGCACCATGCGGGCGCCGTATTTAATCAATGACGTTAGCCGGCGTTAACCGCAGGCGCTGCCTGGTGTGCGTGAAAAAAAACGACGTACACCAGGCAGCGCCGGCGTAGGGGGATATGGAGCTTGGGCGCCAAAAAATGGGGCAAGTCAGGCTGAGGCAAATTTTTCGCCTCAACCCGATTTGCGCCATTTTTTTCGACTCCCAACCCCCATAGAAATGACTCCTGTCTTAGCAAAGACAGGAGTCATGGCCCCTTGCCCAATGGCCATGCCCAGGGGACTTCTGTCCCCTGGGCATGGTCATTGGGCATAGTGGCATGTAGGGGGGCACAAATCAGGCCCCCCTATGCCACAAAAAAAAACACTTACCTGAACTTACCTTAATGTCCCTGGGATGGGTCCCTCCAGCCTTGGGTGTCCTCCTGGGGTGGGCAAGGGTGACAGGGGGGGTCCCTGGGGGCATGGGAGGGCACCTCTGGGCTCCTTCCGAGCCCACAGGTCCCTTAACGCCTGCCCTGACCAGGCGCAAAAAAACGGCGCAAAAGCGGCCGTATGCCATTTTTTTTGACCCGCCCATTCCCGGGCGTGAATTTTGCCCGGGAGTGTAAATACGGCGCACATGCCTCGGAGTAACTTTTTTAGACGGGAACGCTACCTTGCATATAATTAACGCAAGGTAGGTGTACACGCTAAAAAATGACGCAAACTCCATGGACTTTGGCGCTAGACGCGTCTAACGCCAAAGTATAAATATGGAGTTAGTTTTGCGTCGGAATTGCGTAAAAAAAAACGACGCAATTCCGGCGCAAACAGAGTATAAATATGCCCCATAGTGTACTATCCACTGTCTTAATTGTGCACAGAGGAGGCACTAGTTTTCATCCAGATTGAGTTTTTTCTTGCAGTCCTCAAATGACAATATATTTTGACCTTGAAACGTGTCCAAGATGATAAAGCAATTGCTGAATCCCGACATATTAAATGTGCCTGGTTTCAGTGCTGGGGTGAAAGCTGGATTACAGTGAGCCAAGGAGTGTGGAGAGGGGATGGTGAGGAGTCAGTATTTTTTCTTATAGGTATCCCCGATTCATAACACTGCATTTGTGGGCATGCTACATTAAGCAGGGAAGGGAGTATGGCTTGTTTCAGCTTCTAAATGAGTTCCCAGAAAGTTCTCTCTGTTACTGCATAGTTTGTATGAACCCAGCATTTATCTGTTTTCCTCAGGGAGCAAAGGGAAATTACATGCTGTTGAGATGCACTGTAACATAGTAAAAATCTGGGCGGGATAGTCTACCTGAAAATTTAGGGAGTCAAGGATGCTTCTACGCTAACCTCGCTCCTTTACTCTACCAAATTATCTGTAGGCTTATTCTTTTAATTTTGACAAAACAAGTCCTTAAGTGCCACCATTTGTAGGCCTTAAAATAAATAAAGGACTCTTGGTAGCATGTTCATTTTACCACGTTTATTCTGCATAACCAACAGTGAAACTTAAAGGCCCATCTGTGACTACCCATGTTTAAAGATATTAGTGTCAGATGAAAGTTTTCCCTATAGTGATTAGATGCTTTTGGTGTTATGTAAATCCCCATATATTTAATGTACTTGTTGGTCCATTACGTGATGCAAGATTTTTTGTCTTACTAAAGTAAAGAAAAAAGTGGTGAAAAGTATCTAGGACTAATTTAGCCCCTGTTAGGGCTCGTCCGTCAGGTATAACTTGGTTCCAGTGGCACAGTGTTCCCAGGACCCACGTCTAGGCATTCCCAACCCACGTAGGGAGACACATTAAAGTATACAAAAAGTAATGGATGAAATGCTTGAATTAATCTCAGCGACTGGCAATTACTCAGTCCGCATTCCAGTCCATCATTATTTTGCACACCATGTCACCTCAATATGGACCCAGCCATTTGCAAATCAGATTTGGCCCTGATATAATGGGAACAGTCCAGCCCCAAGCCAGGCCTGGTCTTCAAGGAACCAGAACACCAGCAACCCAGGACCGGTTTTGGCCTTCTTAGTGTTCATCAGCCAGGTCAACCCAGGACACATTTCACCCTTGTTGGGGCACATTGAGGACGCTCTGTCATTGGAACCAAGCTATACCTGGCAGTGTGGATGGTGCAATATCCTGGAATATCAAGCAGTCCTGGCTCTGGAGTGTAAGCATGTCTTTGTTTCCTGCTGCTTGGAGAACCTGTTTTTAATGCTGGAACTTTGAAATGTAACCAGGATGTCCCTGGGTCATCACATTTATCCTATAATCTTGGACTGTATCTGGTTCAGGCTTTTGAGGACTTCCAGGTGATCTTCTCCAATGTACTTTTAACAAATGTTTCAAGATCCTTTACTTTTGCCCCCTCTTCCAGACCTCTAATGTGCATGTTGTATTTTCTGAATCTATTTTCAAGAACTTCAAGTTTGAAAATCACAACTTCAGTGTTTGCCCGTAGACTAGTTATCTCAGTGTCTAGCGCAGATTCCCTTTCTTCCAGTTTATCGAGGAGGAATTTTGTGCCTGGTATTTAGCCTTCTACAGAATCTATGTTATAGATATGTGTTATGTTATACCTAGGAGGGTATCATGAGCTTACCTGAGAAGCTGCATGGACTGAGCCAGGGCTAGGTGATGAACTAGGTCAATAACTTCTTCCAGAACTCAAGAACTCAGGAAGTGGCTCGGATGTGCTGGGGTAGGCAGTTCCAGGCTTCAGAAGCAAGATAGGAGAAGGCACTACCATCTGATCTGGTTCTGTATATGCAGGGTGTGTATGCGAGTAGAGGTCTGACAGAGCAGAGGTGTCTTGTAGGTTTGTGGAAATAAAAGCAGCTGTTGAGGTACATGGGGCCAAAATTGTGTAAGGTTTTGTATGTCTGCATGAGGAGTTTGAAGTGAACTTGTTTGTGGATTTGGACCCAGTGGGGGTCTTTGAGGTGCAGAGGATGTGAGTGTGAGGAGGGAGGTTGAGGGTGAGCCTGGCTTCTGAGTTTTGTATCATCTTTCCTCAGCTGAGAGATTTAAAATCCCAGGTCTGCATTTAACTACTGAAAGCTTTTTTAACCATGTCTGCTTTAATCTCTTCTCAGAGCTCAACTTTAAAGATCTGCAGGCTCTGGAGAAGATCTCTTTAATAATAGCCATATTGCTTTGTTTTGTCCTCCTCGGTGCTGCTGAAATATCATCTCACCCTCTGGCTGCACAGCAGAAGTGGCAAAGACATGAGAAATTTCTATTTGAATATTTTTTGGGGGAGGCATGAATCATAAAACTTTTACTTGTAGTCTCTACTAACTGCGCATTCAAACTGTCCCTCAACCAGGAACTTGCCTTAAGCCATGCACCCAATAATTTCAATTCTTCAGTACCGCCCCACTTTTTAAGCCTGACATCTACTGGAGGCTTCCCTCTTCCTCTACCTCATTGTATCTGGAGCATCATCCTGGACTATCGTCAGCCATGAGTCTGTGAGCAGGTCCCAGACCTCATCTCCCTATTCCAGTGCAGATTGTTTCCCTTCAATGTTGGCACCTGCAGGAGTGCAGGTACTCTGCCAGGCTTCTGAAGTTGCATCACTGGGACTGGGGGTTATTCTCTCTGGATCTGCTGTCCATTTTTTGATGCCTCAAAGGGAGCTGCCGTCTTTGAATGACATTAGGTGTAGTGTTCCATCCATCAGTGTGAGCTGAAAATGTTGTTGGATTGCAAGTGGACAATTATTCCACTATCAAAGATCTTAGCATCTAACATCACTAAAGGCCAGATGTATCAAGCGAATTTGCATTCGCAAACGGTGCAAATGGCCGTTTGCGAATGCAAAAATGCCTTTCTTTATGTATGAAGGGCATTCACTATGCAATTTTAAGGAATCGCAAATTGCAATTCTCTAAATAAGAAATCGCAAATAAGAAATCCTTATTTGCAATTTGTTAAGCACATGTATCAAGCTTTTCCTTAATGTGAATTGGGCATCAAGGAATCATTATTACCAGCAAATACAATTTTGTGGGAACCATGTGCAAATTTAAAAAAATGCATTAAAAATGCATTTTTAAAATTGACATGTAACACACACATGCCCCTTTGGCATGTGGGCGCCTTACATGTCCCAAAATAACGTTTAGGGGTGCAGCAGAGGGGGCCCTAGGCCCCGAGCGCCCTGGGGTTTGCTTTTCCAAAATTGCGAATTCCAGTTAGGAATTCGCAATTTGGGAAATGCAAACAATTTGCAAATATGGGCCTACAGGCCCATAGGTGCGAATGAGGTCAGAATCGCTATTTGCGATTCGGTAATAGCATTTGCGATTTTTAAGAAATCGCTCTTACTGAATCGCAAATATGATACATACCATTTCGCGACTCTGAAATAGCGATTTCTTAAAAATCGCTATTAGAGAATCGCAAAATCGATTCTTGATACATCTGGTTCTAAAGGTTTTATTTGGCTTTCTCGGTGTGTCTCGTATAGTGGTAATTATATGAGATTTTGTATAGGTCACTCCAAGTGAACACATGACTGTCCTGTCGGCCATCTTGCCAGGCCACCCAGTCTCAACTTGATATCTGTTCTAAGTATCTTCTCTAATTTGGGCAGGCCAGGCATTCACTGATCTACAATCTTTTACTTTTGTTACTATTAATTGTCTTATCTTCGCTAGGACTTTTGTAGAAGTTTAAAAGGGCCAATGTGACAAGGATGGTGCCTGGAATTCTCCTGTGCTCCAGAGCCGATTGGAGCTGTTGTAGTGATTCTTGCAGTTTATGCCCGTTACATGACTTTGCTAAGTATTATTGATAATCTGTCTGCATACATTGTGGGATTTAAATTCCATCTGTATAGCAGGAGGGCGTTGTTTGCCACTCTTGTATGACACTGGATTCACCCATTCTATATTGCCGGCATTAGTCAGCCACAACAAGTAATTGCATAGTAGATTTGGCATTGTACTTATTGATGCTTCACTTGGGTAGCATTTTGCAGGATCATATGCTTTGATGTTCCTGATCTGATGATGCTTGTTTCCTGCTTCTAGACTTATGTCTCTAGGGTTGATCTGGTAGTTTCTAGTTAACCTTTCTGCTTGTCAGGGTAGATCAAGTGAACTCTTGAATATAGGGAAGTTTTTGACCTTGTTTTTCAGACTTCTTCTTGCCCCCTTCTTCTGTCCCCCACTACCTCCTAAGATTTAAGTTGGAGATTCTTTGGGAAGCTGACATGGCTTTATCTTCTATTTCAATGTACGATTGTTTTGCTTGTTGGGGTGTGGGGGGAGCAATACAATGTACATTCAGAAATAAGCACACATTTATCGTCAGTTGGTTATTTTATGCTGGGTTTCCCAACCTGGTAGTCCTTGTTTTCAGTGTAGGCCCCTAGTGTTTGACTCGATGCTGGCACCCATATGGTTCCAGTTCATCAGTCTGTGGTCGTCCTTCTTTTACCGTGGAGTAGGAGGCCTTTGCAGGTATCCACAAGTATTTCGGGCCTGTGGTATTTAAATCCAGACTGAAAAGGGTTGCTAATTTGGTTGTAGTGGGAGTTCATGTCCTTAATGTGGGTCAATTCTCCCTGACCAGACTGGTGCTCGAGGAAGACAGAAAAGTGTCTTATTGAAGTAGTGTGCAGTCCATGATTGACAAGTTGCCCCTCCAACTATTCCAGGGCAGGCTGTTCTTATCACAAGAGGGCTTTTTTCTGGATTTCCCAGCTGCGGACTTGGAGCAATGTCATGCCATTGTATAGTGTAGTATAGTCAAAAGATGGATTGGACTCGATTCGAAAATAAGTTGAAGGCTGAAAGGTATAATATTGGTCAACTTTCAGGGACTTCAGTTACTGAGTAGGAGCAGCGGCTCTGGACTTGTAGCTTCAGCAGCTGGAAGTCAGGCAGTAGAGAATGGGAGCGCAGAAAGGCGCGCCCCTTCATGGTGCCACTTGCGCTGATTGTACAGAACGGACAGGATCCTGGTGCTAAAATTCAGCACACGTAGCACGATGTACCGAATTCTACCACTTGCAGAACTCTGCCAAATGTCGCAGAGTTTGGAATTAGTGAAGCTCTGCGAGTTCCGCTCACCCCTAGTTTCAGACAGTTTTCAGGCAGCAATGAAAATGTCAGGATAATTCTGGTAGAGTTTTGTCTAGTGGTAGTTCTGACTCATCATAGAATAGTGCAGAGGCTTAATATGCCTGCAGCAAAAAAGTGTCCCATGCAGATCACAGAACTGTATTTTATGTGGATAGCTCAATGGGTTACTGCTCTTGTCACAGAGATGCATGCGGACTGGAAGAAATAGGGTTGGAACCTTATGTTTTTTATACAGTCTTTCATTATCCTAATGTTGCCAAAAAAAGAGCCTGTTTGGGTAGAAATACATTCTTATTAGTAAAGCCAACCCCAACTACATTGGTAAGTTTTAAATCCTGAGTCTACGCCTTTCCAGACGAAATACTCCTAAATATACTGCCTACTAATATGGATGAGATGATTCCTACATCCTGTGGTGCTCACTGCCTTATGTAACATTGTAAGAAAGTCTCTCTTTCTGGCATGGTTACCCCTACTTTTTGCCTGTTGTCAGTGTTCTTAGACTGTTTTCACTAGAATCCTGCTAACCAGGACCCCAGTGATTGTGCTCTCACCTCTGAATTTGTTTGTCTTGGTACTCTTTACACCCCGCAATTGGCTTAGTGGTGTACCCTTGTAACTCCCTAGTATATGGTACTTAGGTACCCAGGGCATTGGTACACCAGGGGTCCCCCATGGACTGCAGCATGTATTATGCCACCCATGGGAGCCCATGCAAACTGTGTCTGCAGACCTGTCGTTTGCAGCCTGCATGAAAAGGTACATGCACCCTTTCCCTGCAGTTCCAATTCCCTCGACTTCGTAAGTGCTAGGAAGCCATTTTAGTGATGTACTGGCCATAGGTTACTCCCTATGGCCCAGCTATGTAGGAAAGTACCATCTTGCCTGGCATGTTACCCCCATTTTTACTGTATGTATGTTTGTTTTTGCCTAGGTGTCACTGGGATCCTACTAGTCAGGACCCCAGTGCTTATAATTTGTGCCCTGTATGTGTTCCCTGTGTGGTGCCTTACTGTATCCCCGAGGCTCTGCTAACCAGAACCTCTGTATTTATGCTCTCTCTGCTTTTAAAATTGTCACTACAGGCTAGTGACTAATTTTACCAATTCTCATTGGCACACTGGAACACCCTTATAATTCCCTTGTATATGGTACCTAGGTACCCAGGGTATTGGGGTTCCAGGAGATCCCTATGGGCTGCAGTATTTATTTTGCCACCCATAGGAAGCTCAGACAATTCTTACACAGGACTGCCACTGCAGCCTGAGTGAAATAACGTCCACGTTATTTCACAGCCATTTACCACTGCACATAAGTAACTTATAAGTCACTTAAATGTCTAACCCTCACTTAGTAAAGGTTGGGTGCCAAGTTACTTAGTGTGTGGGCACCCTGGCACTAGCCATGGTGCCCCCACATTGTTCAGGGCAAATTCCCCGGACTTTGTGAGTGCAGGGACACCATTACACGTGTGCACTACATATAGGTCAATACCTACATGTAGCGTCACCATGGTAACTCCGAACATGGCCATGTAACATGTCTAGGATCATGGAATTGTCACCCCAATACTATTCTGGTATTGGGGTGACAATTCCATGCATCCCCGGATCTCTAGCACAGAACCTGGTTACTGCCAAACTTACTTTCTGGGGTCTCCACTGCAGCTGCTGCTGCTGCCAACCCCTCAGACAGGTTTCTGCCCCCCTGGGGCCTGGGCAGCCTGGTCCCAGGAAGGCAGAACAAAGAATTTCCTCTGAGAGAGGGTGTTACACCCTCTCCCTTTGGAAATAGGTGTGAAGGGGTGGGGGAGGAGTAGCCTCCCCCAGCCTCTGGAAATGCTATGATGTGCACAGATGGTGCCCTCTCTGCATAAGCCAGTCTACACCAGTTCAGGGATCCCCCAGCCCTGCTCTGGTGCAAAACTGGACAAAGGAAAGGGGAGTGACGACTCCCCTGACCTGCACCTCCCAGGGGAGGTGCCCAGAGCTCCTCCAGTGTGTCCCAGACCTCTGCCATCTTGGATGCAGAGGTGTTGGGGCACAATGGACAGCTCTGAGTGGCCAGTGCCAACAGGTAACGTCAGAGACCCCTCCTAATAGGTGCTTACCTTTCTCAGTTGCCAATCCTCCTCTGAGGGCTATTTAGGGTCTCTCCTCTGGGCTATTCCTCAGATAACGAATGCAAGAGCTCACCAGAGTTCCTCTGCACTTCCCTCTTCGACTTCTGCCAATGATCGACCGCTGACTGCTCCAGGACACCTGCAAAACCGCAACAAAGTAGCAAGACGACTACCAGCAACATTGTAGCGCCTCATCCTGCCGGCTTTTTCGACTGTATCCTGGTGGTGCCTGCTCTGAGGGCTGTCTGCCTTCACCCTGCACTGGAAGCCAAGAAGAAATCTCCTGCGGGTCGACGGAATCTTCCCCCTGCTAACGCAGGCACCAAACTTCTGCATCACCGGTCCTCTGGGTCCCCTTTCATCCTGAGGAGCGGGGTCCCTGGAACACAGGAGCTGGGTCCAAGTGTCTCCCACAGTCCAGTGGCCCTTCTGTCCAAATTTGGTGGAGGTAAGTCCTTGCCTCCCCACGCCAGACAGTAATCCTGTGTACGGCGTGTTCTGCAGCTGCTCGGGCTTCTTTACACTTTTCCAAGACTTCCTTTGTACACAGCCTAGCCCAGGTCCCCAGCACTCTGTCCTGCATTGCCCAACTCGCTGAGTTGGACTCCGATGTCGTGGGACCCCCCTTTGTGGCTCTGAGTCGACCGCTGTCCTCAGATCTTCTAAGTGCCTTTTCCGTTACTTCTGCGGGTGCTGCCTGCTTCTGCGGGGGCTCTCTGAGTTGCTGAGCGTCCCCTCTGTCTCCTCCTCCAAGGGGCGACATCCTGGTCCTTCCTGATCCCCAGCAGCACCCAAACTCCTCAACCGCAACTCTTGCAGCTAGCAAGGCTTGTTTGCGGTCTTTCTGCGTGGAAACAACTCTGCATCCTCCACCACGCCGTGGGACATCTTCTGACATAAGGAGAAGTTCCTGGCACTTTCTGTTGTTGCAGAATCTTTGGCTTCTTCCACCCAGAGGCAGCCCTTTTGCACCTTCATCCGGGGTTTAGTGGACTCCTGCCCCCCCTGGACACTTGCGTGACTCTTGGACTTGGTCCCCTTCCTTTACAGGTCCTCAGGTCCAGGAATCCGTCTTCAGTGTTTTGCTGGCAGTTGTTCTTGCAGAATCCCCTATCTGGACTTTACTGTCTTTCTGGGGTAGTAGGGTAACTTTACTCCTACATTTCAGGGTCTTGGGGTGGGGTATCTTGGACACCCTTAGTGTTTTCTGACACTCCCAGCAACCCTCTACAACCTACACTAGACCTGGGGTCCATTCGTGGTTCGCATTCCACTTTTGGAGTATATGGTTTGTGTTGTCTCTAGGCCTATTTCTACCTTTTGCATCCTATTGTGATTCTACATTGTTTGCACTACTTTTCTTACTGTTACTTACCTGATTTTTGGTTTGTGTACATATAATTTGTGTATATTACTTACCTCCTAAGTGAGGGTATCCTCTGAGATACTTTTGGCATATTGTCACTAAAATAAAGTACCTTTAATTTTAGTATTGTGTTTTCTTGTGATATAGTGCTATATGATATAAGTGGTATAGTAGGAGCTTTGCATGTCTCCTAGTTCAGCCTAAGCTGCTCTGCTATAGCTACCTCTATCAGCCTAAGCTGCTAGAACACCTCTATTCTACTAATAAGGGATAACTGGACCTGGCACAAGGTGTAAGTATCACAAGGTACCCACTATAAACCAGGCCAGCCTCCTAAAGCTGCATAATGGTAACTCCGAACTTGGGCACGCTTGGTTTCAAACATGTCAGAATCATACCCTAATACTGATGCCAGTATTAGTGGCATGATCCCATGCACTGTGGGGGTTCCTAAGAGGACCCCCCCACTATTGTTCCTACCAGTCTTTTAGGGTCTGCAAGCAGCCCACGCTGCTGCAGACCCTCAGAAAGGATTCTGCCCTCCTGCTGCTTGACCATGTCAAGCAGGGAAAGGGAGAACAAAGGATTTCCTGTGGGAGAGTAGTGCAACCCCCTCTCCTTTGAAAACAGGTGTTACAAGGCTGGGGAGGGGTAGCCTCCCCTCACCACGATTTGCTTTGAAGGGCACATTTGGTATCCTCCTTGCATAATCCGTTTTTCACCAGTCCAGGAACCCTCTGGTCCCTGCTCTGGTGCAAAACTGCAAAAAGTAAAGGACAGTGACCACTCCCCTGTCCATCACCACCCCAGGGGTGGTGCCCAGAGCTCCTCCAGGTGGCCACTCGACTCTACCATCTGGAAAACAAGATGGGCAGAGTCCCCTGGGAGCATCTGACTGGTAAGGTTAGGCAGATGACGTCAGTGAGCTCCTCTGCTAGGTGATCACCTTGCAGATTGGCCAAGCCCTTTTTTAGGCTATTTAGGGACTGCCTTGATTGTGGGTCCCCAGAGTCGGCATGCAAGACTGCACCAGGACTCCTCTGCAATGACCTCTTCTGCTCCTGGCCACCAGAACCGTAGCTGGACTTCACAGGAACCGAACAAGACTGCAACACTGAGACAACCTCTCCTTCCAACATTGTTTCAGCAGCTCCTGTCAGCAACATGCAACATTTCCACAGCTGTGCATCCTCTGGGGTCGGTAAGACTTCAGGTGCACCAAAGAAGCAAGACGGAATCTCCCTTGGAGTGAAGGCTGCTGGAATTTGCTGTCCTCAGGACCTGCTAAGATTCTCCAACAAAGGTGGTAGCTCTGAGTGTCCTCTGGGTCCTCTCTGCCTTCTTTCCAACTTAGGAGATGGTGAGTCCTTGCCTCTTCCTCCAAGACAGAACCCCTGTGCACAGCGACTGTTGCAGCAACCAAGGCTTGTTGGCTCCTGCTCCGAGGGATCGTCAGGCTCCAAGTAGCCCCAGCTCCCGGCACTCTACCACTGCAAGGACAGGCTCCTCTCTGCTGCTCCAGCGATGTGGGACTCCTCTTCGGTGTGCCGCCTGGGCCTCACTGTGACAATGTGCATGCTCCCAGTGGGCTGCTCATGGAGGCTCTGACTGCTTCTCCTGGATCTCTTGTCTTCTGAAGGTTAGCCCAGACTCCTGTCCAAGGGTCGAGTCCCTAGGTCCTTGCTGGTCCTCTACAGCTCTGCAAATCTCAAGAGCTCCAGTTGCATTTGCTTGTTGGTGGTTCTCATGACCACTGACCGGTCTGCAATCCGACAACTGTCGAAAGACAGCTCCTAGGTGACTTCAGGGACTCCTCTGCAGCTCCTGGACTCCACAGCTGGACTTCATCCACTACCCTCAACCGGAATCTTCACCCACAGAAGGCTGGGCATTGCCTCCTGCCCCACCGAGAAACTCCTACATGGACTGGATTCTGTCCTGTTCTTTTGCAGGTCCTTTTCATCCAGAATCCACCATTGAGTTGCACTGGTCTGGTCCTGTTTTGCAATATTTCATTTACGAGTCCCCATGTTTGCCTATGGGATGACCAGGTAACTTACCTCTGCTCTCCTGGTCGCTGGGAGTCTTCTAGATACTTATTTTTTGGGGTTCCACTCTCTCCCAGCCTTTGGCTAACTACTCCATATCCTCTGGTGGAGGACCCATTCTCGCATTCCACTTTTTTAGTATATGGTTTGCCCCCCACCCCCCATAGGGCCCTTGCTATTTTATGCTATTTCCTAATGCGTACCTGTGTATATTTTGTGTGTACTTCCCTCCAGAAGGTGGTTGCCTATAGTAATCTAATTTGATGTTCCTGTGATAATGTATCTTTATTTTTGCAACACTGTGTGATTCCTTTTCGGTGTGATAAGTTACTGTGTGACTGCTGTGGTATTGCAAGTGCTTCACATTCCTCCTAGTTAAGTCTTGGCTGCTTACCACAGCTACCACTAGAGAGCCCTGACTACTTAGACACTAACACTATCTAATAAGGGTTGCCTGGACCCAGTATAAGGTGTAACACCATAGGTGTCCACCACACACTTGGCCAGCCTCCTACAAACATTTCCTATATGCTGATTTACATGTTTGATTCACTGTCATCTAATAATGTGTTGTGATGTAAAGTGCTCTGATACTCTGCACCAGTAGTTCCCAACCTGTGGTCTGGGAACACCTGGGGTTCCGCGAAGTCTCCTCAGGGGGTCCGCGACTGCTTAGAAAATGTAATAATTTTAACTGATTAATACAGTGTATGTAAAGTGGCTAAAAGTAGAATTAAAATGTTTAAAACATATTGTTAATGTAAAGGAATTTTAAACTGGAGGCAAAAAATGTAATTAGTACCCTCAGATTGATTTTCAGGTGCATCAAACAGAACATAGTATGGACGATGTGTGTGAGGTCTCAACTGAATTCAGAAAAGCTCAAACCTTCCTATTATAATGATTTTTTATTTATATTTGTTTGCAAATTAAATAAAATGTTATCGTTTGTGTATGTGTTTGAGGTATGCTTCTTTCTGTATTTTTTGTTAATTGCTTCCGGCTTCCTGTAATGACTCAGTGGGGGAACACCAGACTCCAATAATGATTCAGTGGGGGTTCCCGGGTTCCGGTAATGCTAAAGTGGAGGTCCACTGAGGTCAAAAGGTTGGGAACCATTGCTCTACACTGGCCCTAGTATCAAAACAATTGTGAGAGGGGGGCTAAAGAGAAATGAGGGGCACTGTTGGAGAGCCGTAGTCAGTGGAGAAACAGGTACTTTTTTTTGAGGGGGGGCACCAAAAAAATCATAACTGTCTCACAGGGCACCATCGGGGCTTAAACCGGCCCTGAATGATTGATATACCTAGGAAACGAGAAAATTACTTAAATGCACACAATATGTAAATCATTCTCCTCTTTTGCCCTGATCTGTTCCTGTATTCCGAGTTCCGCTCCCCCAACCTTCTGGTACGTTCCAAGGACAGTTTAGAACGTTAGCGCAAGTGTTGCCTGTCACCTCAGAGCAGTGTTGCCAGATTGGGCGATTTCCCGTACAAATGGACGAGATTTTTCCCATTTGTGCAGGAAAAAACACCACAGGCGGGCGATACGTGCCCCTCTGTGCGCACAATTTAGTAAATCGGTGGCGCACACAGACACCTTCCAAAATGAATGCAGGTTCTATGGCTCCGGTTAGCTCAAGCACTTGGAGCGCCGCCAATTATTCGTAGCGCAAAAGTACTAACTTGGCCAGCCCAAGTTCATTTTTTAGGCTTGCCCCCTGTGTGATTTGACCAATGTGTTCTTAAGTGGCGAGACTGTAATTTTTTTTATTTATTGCCTTGCTGTGTGGGCCTCACCAGAGTCAAAGCTTATGACTAAAAACCCTGGGAAGCTAAGAGGAGGATAGATAGTCTGTCTTCCTGGGCTGGAATCATAACGCACGGACCCAAGCAAGCTTTAAGCACGGGTGAACCTGTCAACTCTTTTAACCTTACAAGTCAGGTGTCATAAGTGTACAAGGCCAACGAGGAACAGGACTGGTGAGTACGGCGGCCATATTTGAATAGCATGTGCTTTAGCTCTGCAAATAGAGATAATAAAACTTTTCCGGATGTAAATATTTTCCTACTACCATAATTTCGTTACTCATTCTCAAATTGAAAGTCCTACCCCCACATTAATCGACGGAAGGACGGCAGATCACACGGAACAGTGTGGCACCTAGACTAATGTGTAACTGCAGGGTCTACTCCACTTCAACCAGGCCATGACTCTATCAAACCCCAAAGTTAGGGGTTTTTGTCTTGCATTAGTGTGGTGGTAGGAATTCATTTTTTTCCCCATCAATGCATGTATACCAGAGAAAACTTGAAAGATGGGATACTGTGAGCCCTGCCAAATGCCCTTGACCATTTCTTTGAGAGATAGGAATCCTTTCAGCACCAGTGTTGCCAGACTGAGCGATTTCCCGCACAAATGGGCGATATTTTTCCCATTTGTGTAGGAAAACCCCCCAATTGTGGGTGCCTAATTGTTGGGCGCCTGTTAGCCCGTTGTGCGGAAAATTGGTTGTGGGGCGGTGCAACGCCACCAGCAGCGGACATGCACTCACTCGCTAGTCAACATCACCCTAGCCCAGCGTCGCACGAAGCGACAGTCACGTCGGCGACACCCACACAGGCCACGACCCATCACGTCACCACCACCACCTGCCCCTCCATATGAGAATACATTAAATGGACAGACTCCCCATGGTCATCATCACAGTGTCACATGATCCATGACCATGATGCAATTTACACTGTGTGAGTGAGTGAGTAGTGTGCTCAAAGCAGCTGGTGGCAGTGTGGGCAGCAGGACAGTCAAAGGGCTGCCCCTGCTGAGTGACAGCAAATGAGCGTTCACACCAAGGTGACAGTGTGATTCGCAGGCAGCGTGCATGCAGCATTGATTGGACAGTGAGGGCTGTCACTCAGTCAATGGAATAGAGGTCAGGTCGGATTGTGGTGGAAAATAGTTGGATTGGGGCAGAGGGTCGTTAATCTAGTAGCGCGCGAAAGCACTACTAATTGATGGCCCTGCCAAAAATTATTGGCCTGCCCCCTCGGGTGCAATTTAAAAAGCTGCAATGGTCAGTACTGCGCATGTGGTGGTGTGCTCTCACTCTCTTCTCTTGTGCGCAGCTGTGGGCGCTAAGTGGTGCTCGCCGAGTTGCAAGTCTGCGCACGTAGTGGGCCCTGGCCCTCTCTTCTGTTGTGCACGGCTGTGTGCTGTGGCGCTCTCCGAGTTGCCGGCTTGTGTGTGCCTTTCTGTCCCCCTGCCGGCCCCAGAGTGAAAGATTGGGGCCCGGGAGACCCCCCCCCCCTTCCTGTTGTGTAAGCGCTATGGCCCCTGCCCTCCCGACACTGACGTGCGGCCAGTTGGTGCGCAGCAGAAGACAAGGTACATGTGCTGCAATTTGTGCCTTTGTGAGCAAAAGTATTCCTTATTTTTAATATTCAGGGGCTAATTGTGGATTGAGGGCGCAGTCGGTCTGAAGCATTGCATTATTAAAACCTTCCCCGTGCAGCTTGCACTGCAAAGGGGCCCCTTGAAGATGATGCATGGCTATAATACGTCCCCACACGTCAACTCCGCTCTGCCAACCTCGCCCTCGCCATCGTCCCCCGAATCCAACGCAAGACCTCTGGCGGCAGATCCTTCTCCTTCCTCGCCGCCAAGACCTGGAACTCTCTCCCCACCTCACTACGCCAGACCCAGGACCTCCTCACCTTCAGGAGACTCCTCAAGACATGGCTCTTCGAACGCTAGCAGCACCCACCCCCCCAGCGCCTCGAAACCCTGACGGGTACATAGCGCGCTTTATAAATTCTTGATTGATTGATTGATTGATTGATATATCCAGCCCACAGCAAACAATAAAGTTAATAAAATATTGTAGGAGGCTGGACTGGCTTGTAGTGAGTACCAAGGGGTACTTGCACCTTGCACCAGGCCCAGTTATCCCTTATTAGTGTATAGAGTGTCTAGCAGCTTAGGCTGATAGATAATGGTAGCTTAGCAGAGCAGCTTAGGCTGAACTAGGAGACGTGTGAAGCTACTACAGTACCACCTAGTGTCATATGCACAATATCATAAGAAAACACAATACACAGTTATACTAAAAATAAAGGTACTTTATTTTTATGACAATATGCCAAAGTATCTTAGAGTGTACCCTCAGTGAGAGGATAGGAAATATACACAAGATATATATACACAATAGCAAAAATATGCAGTATAGTCTTAGAAAACAGTGCAAACAATGTATAGTTACAATAGGATGCAATGGGGAAACATAGGGATAGGGGCAACACAAACCATATACTCCAAAAGTGGAATGCGAACCACGAATGGACCCCAAACCTATGTGACCTTGTAGAGGGTCGCTGGGACTATTAGAAAATAGTGAGAGTTAGAAAAATAACCCTCCCCAAGACCCTGAAAAGTGAGTGCAAAGTGCACTAAAGTTCCCCTAAGGACAAAGAAGTCGTGTTAGAGGAATAATGCAGGAAAGACACAAACCAGCAATGCAACAACTGTGGATTTCCAATCTAGGGTACCTGTGGAACAAGGGGACCAAGTCCAAAAGTCACAAGCAAGTCGGAGATGGGCAGATGCCCAGGAAATGCCAGCTGCGGGTGCAAAGAAGCTTCTACTGGACAGAAGAAGCTGAGGTTTCTGCAGGAACAAAAAGGGCTAGAGACTTCCCCTTTGGTGGACGGATCCCTCTCGCCTTGGAGAGTCGTGCAGAAGTGTTTTCCCGCCGAAAGAACACCAACAAGCCTTGCTAGCTGCAAATCGTGCGTTTAGCGTTTTTGGACGCTGCTGGGGCCCCGGAGGGACCAGGAGGTCGCAAATTGGACCTGAAGAGAGAGGGGACGTCGAGCAAGACAAAGAGCCCTCACTGAAGCAGGTAGCACCCGGAGAAGTGCCAGAAACAGGCACTACGAGGATGCGTGAAACAGTGCTCGCCGAAGTTGCACAAAGGAGTCCCACGTCGCCGGAGACCAACTTAGAAAGTCGTGCAATGCAGTTTAGAGTGCCGTGGACCCAGGCTTGGCTGTGCACAAAGGATTTCCGCCGGAAGTGCACAGGGGCCGGAGTAGCTGCAAAGTCGCGGTTCCCAGCAATGCAGCCCAGCGAGGTGAGGCAAGGACTTACCTCCACCAAACTTGGGCTGAAGAGTCACTGGACTGTGGGGGTCACTTGGACAGAGTCGCTGGATTCGAGGGACCTCGCTCGTCGTGCTGAGAGGAGACCCAAGGGACCGGTGATGCAGCTTTTTGGTGCCTGCGGTTGCAGGGGGAAGATTCCGTCGACCCACGGGAGATTTCTTCGGAGCTTCTGGTGCAGAGAGGAGGCAGGCTACCCCCACAGCATGCACAAGCAGGAAAACAGTCGAGAAGGCGGCAGGATCAGCGTTACAGAGTTGCAGTAGTCGTCTTTGCTACTATGTTGCAGGTTTGCAGGCTTCCAGCGCGGTCAGCAGTCGATTCCTTATCAGAAGGTGAAGAGGGAGATGCAGAGGAACTCGGATGAGCTCTTGCATTCGTTATCTAAAGTTTCCCCAGAGACAGAGACCCTAAATAGCCAGAAAAGAGGGTTTGGCTACCTAGGAGAGAGGAAAGGCTACTAACACCTGAAGGAGCCTATCAGCAGGAGTCTCTGACGTCACCTGGTGGCACTGGCCACTCAGAGCAGTCCAGTGTGCCAGCAGCACCTCTGTTTCCAAGATGGCAGAGGTCTGGAGCACACTGGAGGAGCTCTGGACACCTCCCAGGGGAGGTGCAGGTCAGGGGAGTGGTCACTCCCCTTTCCTCTGTCCAGTTTCGCGCCAGAGCAGGGGCTAAGGGGTCCCTGAACCGGTGTAGACTGGCTTATGCAGAATTGGGGACATCTGTGCCCAAGAAAGCATTTCCAGAGGCTGGGGGAGGCTACTCCTCCCCTGCCTTCACACCATTTTCCAAAGGGAGAGGGTGTCACACCCTCTCTCAGAGGAAGTTCTTTGTTCTGCCATCCTGGGCCAGGCCTGGCTGGACCCCAGGAGGGCAGATGCCTGTCTGAGGGGTTGGCAGCAGCAGCAGCTGCAGTGAAACCCCAGGAAGGGCAGTTTGGCAGTACCAGGGTCTGTGCTACAGACCACTGGGATCATGGGATTGTGCCAACTATGCCAGGATGGCATAGAGGGGGCAATTCCATGATCATAGACATGTTACATGGCCATATTCGGAGTTACCATTGTGAAGCTACACATAGCTAGTGACCTATATGTAGTGCACGCGTGTAATGGTGTCCCCGCACTCACAAAGTTCAGGGAATTGGCTCTGAACAATGTGGGGGCACCTTGGCTAGTGCCAGGGTGCCCTCACACTAAGTAACTTTGCACCTAACCTTTACCATGTAAAGGTTAGACATATAGGTGACTTATAAGTTACTTAAGTGCAGTGTAAAATGGCTGTGAAATAACGTGGACGTTATTTCACTCAGGCTGCAGTGGCAGGCCTGTGTAAGAATTGTCAGAGCTCCCTATGGGTGGCAAAAGAAATGCTGCAGCCCATAGGGATCTCCTGGAACCCCAATACCCTGGGTACCTCAGTACCATATACTAGGGAATTATAAGGGTGTTCCAGTAAGCCAATGTAAATTGGTAAAAATGGTCACTAGCCTGTTAGTGACAATTTGGAAAGAAATGAGAGAGCATAACCACTGAGGTTCTGATTAGCAGAGCCTCAGTGAGACAGTTAGTCACTACACAGGTAACACATTCAGGCACACTTATGAGCACTGGAGCCCTGGGTTACCAGGGTCCCAGTGACACATACAACTAAAACAACATATATACAGTGAAAAATGGGGGTAACATGCCAGGCAAGATGGTACTTTCCTACACAAGCCCCCCCCCCAAACGAAGGACAATAAGACTAGCCATGACCTGATGAGTCTTCATTGTCTAAGTGGAAATATCTGGAGAGTCCATCTGCATTGGAGTGGCTACTCCCAGGTCTATGTTCCACTGTATAGTCCATTCCCTGTAGGGATATGGACCACCTCAACAATTTAGGATTTTCACCTTTCATTTGTTTTAGCCAAAGTAGAGGTTTGTGGTCTGTCTGAACAATGAAGTGAGTGCCAAACAGGTATGGCCTCAACTTCTTCAGAGCACAGACCACAGCAAAGGCCTCCCTCTCAATGGCAGACCAACGCTTTTCTCTAGGGGTCAACCTCCTACCACTCAGACTCAGGTGAGAGCCTTCCTAGGCCTCACTGGGTATTACAGGAGGTTCATTAAGAACTATGGCTCCATTGCAGCCCCTCTTAATGACCTCACATCCAAGAAAATGCCTTACCATCTATGCTAGACTGTCTAGTAATGGGCAGGCTAGGAAGTTTCTTTCCTGAATCTTTTCCTGGGGGAGTCCCTGAATCAGATTGAGAACTATTAGGTACTTTTTCAACAGATGGGGCACCTATGGCCTTATCCTGTTCTCTAAGCATGTTAAGTAACAGTTCCAAGGAAGGATTCTTCCCTACACTCAAACCTCTCTCTATACAGAGACTCCTTGCTCTTTTCCAGCTAAGGTTGTCATATGCAAGTTTGGACAGATCCACACTTTGGCCTGTGCCAGACATTTTTTAGAGAGAGTTAAAGTGATAGAAAAAGAGAAAAAAGTTTTCAGAACTTTTTTGGAAAGACAGAAAAAAACTTTTTAAACTTTTAAGAACTTTTTGAAAGTTTAGAGGTACTTTTCAGCACTTAGAAAAGAGTGAAAAGAGGAAATGCAAAACTTTTTGGCTATGTGTATATACACTGACCTTGTTTTGTATATTTTTCTCTTATGAAAAGTACAATGACAAGAGTGGTAAGTAGTCTCAAGCACTTATCCCACCACTGCACAACCAATGTAGGAGGCTGGACTGGCTTGTAGTGAGTACCAAGGGGTACTTGCACCTTGCACCAGGCCCAGTTATCCCTTATTAGTGTATAGGGTGTCTAGCAGCTTAGGCTGATAGATAATGGTAGCTTAGCAGAGCAGCTTAGGCTGAACTAGGAGACGTGTGAAGCTACTACAGTACCACCTAGTGTCAGATGCACAATATCATAATAAAACACAATACACAGTTATACTAAAAATAAAGGTACTTTATTTTTATGACAATATGCCAAAGTATCTTAGAGTGTACCCTCAGTGAGAGGATAGGAAATATACACAAGATATATATACACAATAGCAAAAATATGCAGTATAGTCTTAGAAAACAGTGCAAACAATGTATAGTTACAATAGGATGCAATGGGGAAACATAGGGATAGGGGCAACACAAACCATATACTCCAAAAGTGGAATGCGAACCACGAATGGACCCCAAACCTATGTGACCTTGTAGAGGGTCGCTGGGACTATTAGAAAATAGTGAGAGTTAGAAAAATAACCCTCCCCAAGACCCTGAAAAGTGAGTGCAAAGTGCACTAAAGTTCCCCTAAGGACAAAGAAGTCGTGTTAGAGGAATAATGCAGGAAAGACAC
Organism: Pleurodeles waltl; assembly: GCF_031143425.1. NCBI lineage: Eukaryota > Metazoa > Chordata > Amphibia > Caudata > Salamandridae > Pleurodeles > Pleurodeles waltl. The sequence continues at coordinate 1,024,736,915 of NC_090443.1, read as the reverse complement.
AAACCAGCAATGCAACAACTGTGGATTTCCAATCTAGGGTACCTGTGGAACAAGGGGACCAAGTCCAAAAGTCACAAGCAAGTCGGAGATGGGCAGATGCCCAGGAAATGCCAGCTGCGGGTGCAAAGAAGCTTTTACTGGACAGAAGAAGCTGAGGTTTCTGCAAGAACGAAAAGGGCTAGAGACTTCCCCTTTGGTGGACGGATCCCTCTCGCCTTGGAGAGTCGTGCAGAAGTGTTTTCCCGCCGAAAGAACGCCAACAAGCCTTGCTAGCTGCAAATCGTGCGTTTAGCGTTTTTGGACACTGCTGGGGCCCAGGAGGGACCAGGAGGTCGCAAATTGGACCTGAAGAGAGAGGGGACGTCGAGCAAGACAAAGAGCCCTCACTGAAGCAGGTAGCACCCGGAGAAGTGCCAGAAACAGGCACTACGAGGATGCGTGAAACGGTGCTCGCCGAAGTTGCACAAAGGAGTCCCACGTCGCCGGAGACCAACTTAGAAAGTCGTGCAATGCAGGTTAGAGTGCCGTGGACCCAGGCTTGGCTGTGCACAAAGGATTTCCGCCGGAAGTGCACAGGGGCCGGAGTAGCTGCAAAGTCGCGGTTCGCAGCAATGCAGCCCAGCGAGGTGAGGCAAGGACTTACCTCCACCAAACTTGGGCTGAAGAGTCACTGGACTGTGGGGGTCACTTGGACAGAGTCGCTGGATTCGAGGGACCTCGCTCGTCGTGCTGAGAGGAGACCCAAGGGACCGGTGATGCAGCTTTTTGGTGCCTGCGGTTGCAGGGGGAAGATTCCGTCGACCCACGGGAGATTTCTTCGGAGCTTCTGGTGCAGAGAGGAGGCAGGCTACCCCCACAGCATGCACAAGCAGGAAAACAGTCGAGAAGGCGGCAGGATCAGCGTTACAGAGTTGCAGTAGTCGTCTTTGCTACTATGTTGCAGGTTTGCAGGCTTCCAGCGCGGTCAGCAGTCGATTCCTTATCAGAAGGTGAAGAGGGAGATGCAGAGGAACTCGGATGAGCTCTTGCATTCGTTATCTAAAGTTTCCCCAGAGACAGAGACCCTAAATAGCCAGAAAAGAGGGTTTGGCTACCTAGGAGAGAGGATAGGCTACTAACACCTGAAGGAGCCTATCAGCAGGAGTCTCTGACGTCACCTGGTGGCACTGGCCACTCAGAGCAGTCCAGTGTGCCAGCAGCACCTCTGTTTCCAAGATGGCAGAGGTCTGGAGCACACTGGAGGAGCTCTGGACACCTCCCAGGGGAGGTGCAGGTCAGGGGAGTGGTCACTCCCCTTTCCTCTGTCCAGTTTCGCGCCAGAGCAGGGGCTAAGGGGTCCCTGAACCGGTGTAGACTGGCTTATGCAGAATTGGGCACATCTGTGCCCAAGAAAGCATTTCCAGAGGCTGGGGGAGGCTACTCCTCCCCTGCCTTCACACCATTTTCCAAAGGGAGAGGGTGTCACACCCTCTCTCAGAGGAAGTTCTTTGTTCTGCCATCCTGGGCCAGGCCTGGCTGGACCCCAGGAGGGCAGATGCCTGTCTGAGGGGTTGGCAGCAGCAGCAGCTGCAGTGAAACCCCAGGAAGGGCAGTTTGGCAGTACCAGGGTCTGTGCTACAGACCACTGGGATCATGGGATTGTGCCAACTATGCCAGGATGGCATAGAGGGGGCAATTCCATGATCATAGACATGTTACATGGCCATATTCGGAGTTACCATTGTGAAGCTACACATAGCTAGTGACCTATATGTAGTGCACGCGTGTAATGGTGTCCCCGCACTCACAAAGTTCAGGGAATTGGCTCTGAACAATGTGGGGGCACCTTGGCTAGTGCCAGGGTGCCCTCACACTAAGTAACTTTGCACCTAACCTTTACCATGTAAAGGTTAGACATATAGGTGACTTATAAGTTACTTAAGTGCAGTGTAAAATGGCTGTGAAATAACGTGGACGTTATTTCACTCAGGCTGCAGTGGCAGGCCTGTGTAAGAATTGTCAGAGCTCCCTATGGGTGGCAAAAGAAATGCTGCAGCCCATAGGGATCTCCTGGAACCCCAATACCCTGGGTACCTCAGTACCATATACTAGGGAATTATAAGGGTGTTCCAGTAAGCCAATGTAAATTGGTAAAAATGGTCACTAGCCTGTTAGTGACAATTTGGAAAGAAATGAGAGAGCATAACCACTGAGGTTCTGATTAGCAGAGCCTCAGTGAGACAGTTAGTCACTACACAGGTAACACATTCAGGCACACTTATGAGCACTGGGGCCCTGGGTTACACATACAACTAAAACAACATATATACAGTGAAAAATGGGGGTAACATGCCAGGCAAGATGGTACTTTCCTACAAATATGTTATCAGTAAAACTTGCCAAATTAACCCTGCGTAGCAGAAGATAGTCATTATTCGTCACAGCAGACCCATCATTTTCAGAAACTTGAAAGCGAGGTCATTATTTGTGGGAAACTATTCTACTACCCAGTCCAAAAATGTTTGTGCTAGTGTACAGTAGGTCTTCACCTCTAAGGGCCTAAACATTAACTTCCCTGTAAGTTTGAGCATCTCTTACCAGCCTAACCTTGTTAAATCACTTCCTCCTTTCAGCCATTAGAACATGGTAAATGCACTACACAATACCTGACCCAGTGTGATCTGTACCAGGACCCCCTGACACCTGCCAGGAGGATAAGGGACAAATGAATTTTGATCTGCGATGTAGGTGTGAGTAAAGTTTGGTGTAGACCCTAATTTATACAATGGAATACTGCCTTTATTTCTGTTCATGTAGATCATCATAAACTGGGTAAAAGCTGAAATGATTTACAATTTATGTTAGGGTTCCTTTCAAAATGTTTGCTGAGCACATAACACCCCCATAGTGACAATACTGATCATTCTCGCTTAGCTACCCTCACCCTGCTTCACAACTCCAATCAAGCTTTGGTGCTTGCACCAAGTATGATGATCAGATTCAAACCTGGCTCAAATCTTTCCAGGCATTGTGCCAAATGCAAATTTCCTTTAACAGCGTCAGATGCATGATAGTATTTTCCTCATTCCACAAAAACTCCATGTCTTTTTTCAAAAGAGCTCTAATTTCCTATAAACAAAGCTCTGAATAAGTTATGTGCATTATTCAGCCGTGCCCAAGAATTTGGGATGTGAGATCCAAAGAGGTGAACCATTCTACTCCACCCAACAGCGACACCATCTCAGTAATGCCACGCAAAGTAAATCTATTAATGCTACATTTCTGTTACGTTCTAGCAAGTCAGTGCACATTCTGGCCTCACCACTTGGCCTAACCATTCCCTAATCTCTCCTTGCTCCGTTATACTCACATTCAGCATCCTTTCCAGTTCTTTTTTCAAAGTATCCCTCACAGCCATCAGAACATCCTTGACTTGTGTTGGGCACAGCCCCTCTCTTAATCTAATCCTGGCACTGCACAGGGGCCCCTTGAAGATGCAGCATATGGCGCATTGTAGTTCAGTAACATTGTCCAAATCCTTACAGGATTTAAAGGCTAATTAAGGAGGGGTGATTTGGGTGTTCACAAGCAAGGGTTATTTTTAGAAATTCACTAATTGCTGCATTTCTATGCTCCTTACACTAGTGCCATTGGTAAAACAAATTGGAGTACTAAGGGCTATGTGGGCTTCGAAAACCCCAGTGTATTCAGCTTGTGATGCAGTTTGTGGAATTCTGCTCCGGGGGCCTGTCAGGGACCCCACCCCCCTAAGACCCGGGGTCCCAGAGACTTGCAGGTATATGGTGCAGCAGGCGCATGGCGGTGCAACTGCAGAATCCCACATGTATGTTTAAATCGAATGTCCCAGGGCCCTGCTGCAGTGCTGGGGTGTTTGTAGGTTATGGGGGGTGAAGAGGGGGTATCAGAATGCTGAGATCACTAGTGTAACACAGCATGATGAACCGGTTGCTGGCAGAATGTGTGGGTGGTGGGGTGAGGAGGGTGTCGAGGGGGCCGTGTTATGCCCCTGGCTCAGGACTTCTATATTTTGCTATGGCCAACTTGGAAATCAGTGAGACTGAAAGATTTGGGCTGAAGGCTTCCTGCCATTCCTAGCTAGAGACTTGGCACATCTGTAAGCAACCAGCCTGCCTACAGAAAAAGACTACAGCTCCCAGAATTCCCTTTGGTAAAAGCCTCCAGCAGCCTTTCTCCAGGCTACAAAAGTAACCAGGCTGGAGTGGCTGACAAGCGGACATCTTGTGTCATCTAGCCTGGCACACAAGGGCACGTTGAGCTTCAGGTGGGCACCAGAGTGAGTGGCATCCATGGTGGCATAGCCAGTGTTTAATTTGTAAATACAAATGTGCCGTGCCCACAGCTCTCCTCTTAAACATGCGGCTGCTGCAATTAAATAACACGGAATACTGAGGCAGCGTAATCCTGAAGCCATCTCAGGTCTCTTTAATCCATTTAAAGCCACTCCCTCCCATTTCACCTCACTCCTGCAGCTTTCTGCTCTCCCTCTCTGACGCTTTTTCATTTTTCTCTTCCGCCGTCTTTCCCATATGTGTCTTTTGCTCGTAGTAAATGCTTGAGGCAGAAAAACAAAGCACCAGTCCTAAAAAATAAGTAGCAACAAGCACAAATTAGGCACCAGATGGAATCACATGAAGGTTGGTGATGACAATTATTGTTTTCCACTCATAATGCAAGGGGGTTACCAGATGAGCATTTTTCCATTTTTATTTCCATTTTTAGTGGGTAATGCAGTGAATAATCTAGGCATTGTGAGTTCCACATATTTGCTTACAATAGAAATTTGATTTATGCTTAAAAATGTTTGCTTCAGCCTATGATTGCATTATTTCAGTGTTAAAGGTTTGGGCTACTTTTTGGGCTAGGACCGGTTCATTTTGGGCTTACTTTGGTCTGGTCTTTCAACAGCTTTGGGCTTTAGAAGGCTTTTAGAATCTGGCAACTCTGCCTCAGAGGGAGCCTGGAGGCGCCTCAATAAGCGCGCGCTCTTGCTGCTGTGGGAACAATGACAGAGGAGAGGGTTACTGGGCTGCCTTGTTCTGGGGGGCCGGGTGGTCGGTCCAACAGCAGCCCGGCGGCCGGCTCCACTCCGCTCTTTGCTTCCCCACTTCTTTCCTTGCGACTTCCTTCAGGTTTTGAGGACGGCGACAGCCGGGGCCTCCTTTCTTGAAATGGCGGATTAAAGCGGCCGAAGCAGTCGGGCCGAAAATCCCCAGAGCCCACGTCCTCCAATTGAAGCAGAGCGCTGCTGCGCAGACCCAACCACCGGGATAACACAGGCAAGACTGCCTTCATACGCTGAATGTTCTGCTCTTTTTACACCTCCACCTAACTCTGCTCGCATGCCTCTAACTTATCGATTTTAAGTCTGTTTTCCTTTTAGGTGATGGAATGCGCTTTTCTTTGGACTATGTTTAGCTCCATGCTGCAGAATTTGGGATATTGTCATTAACAGTTTGGGCTAAAAGAAATGGTACTATTTGGATATGGAGAAATTTATATAAAATCATATTACAATATAATGCAAACGTCATACTCACGTGATAAACTATTTCGTTAATAAACTTGTTTATAAAGTGCACCTTTCGGCTTCCAGTCTTAGTCACATCTTTCACACACATAGCTGTTCCACTTTTGATAGACCTCTTTGCGCTTCCCATTCAATTTAGTCCCATCCTCGTTAACAAATTATGGTTGTATAGAACATGGCCAGTTACGCCTTCTGTTATCTTTACAATGTACTGCACATCCCTCCAGCGTGAAGTTCCAGGTTTTCAAGTTTTTGAACTTCTTGAGACCAATAAATACGTGGTCCCTCTGAGTGTGAAGAGGCATGCTAAAGTTAAAACGACCACACAATATTCCCCTCACGTGGTAGGTGTTCTGCTCTTTGCACAAGTGCATTAGATTCTGCATGTGCCCATGTTTGTTGTCTATACATTCTGCAGAGGAACCCTGCTTGGACATTAAGGGTATAGCTCTGAATTCATCTCTCGCAGTGGCCCGGGGAGAGAGTGGGGGAACTGCCCCAGCTTTAGTCATTAACTTTTGTTTCGGAGTGCACTCTTTTACATACTGTACAACACACAAGAGACCCTGTATCTGGTCTATTGTATTTGCTGTTCTCTGCAATCCAGCTGTATGCCCCCCTGTTCCAGTCCTGCGCACTGTGTGCATTGGAATACATGGTGAATGGTAAATGACAGACAAGTGCTACTGAGGGTTAAATATGAAGGTTTTGTCAAATGTAATGAGGGGTCTTTGAACCTCCCTGAGGGAAGACAGGTGGCGTTTCAGGACCAACCAATGTGTATGAAACAGGGCCTTTACAAGGGGATGGGTTATCATTTTTGCTCACACCAGCATCTCTGAGGACCCCACATCTGTAAATGAATTTTCAGATTCAGAAGGACATGAAGAGGTTAAATAAAAATCAAAATGTCTGTTAGACTTTTCATCCTTGGCATGGTCTCCCTTAACTTTTTGCCTCTGTTTCCCAGGTTGTTGATGTGTGCAGGACTCTGTTTTTGCTTTTTTTGTTACTCTGGGCACTTTACCACTGTTAACCAGTGCTAAAGTGCAAGTGCTCCTATACAAAATATGTATGTAATTGGCTTATCCATGATTGGCATATTAGTTTTACTAGTAAGTCCCTAGTATAGTGCACTAGAGATGCCCAGGGCCTGTAAATCAAATGCTACTTATGGGCCTGCAGCACTTGTTGTGCCACCCACATAAGTAGCTCTGTAATCATGTCTCAGACCTGCCACTGCAGTATCTGTGTGTGCAGTTTTAAACTGTAAAATCGACTCCATACATTGTGTCCATTGTTTTATCGGTTAGCGTGATGGCAAACGCAGCATCCCAATAGGTTCGGAATGAGTGGAGAGGACATTCTCTGACTGTGCACAGGGAGCTGTAAAAGTGCGTGACAGCCTTGCGCCCTCCCCAAGCGTCAACAGTACATGGTGGGTTAAGGATATCTGCGTCCCGTCATGGGTCTTATGCCAAACAAAAAGGTTTGCTGCACTCATGTAAACAATGCATGTATGCAGCATAGATAAGGAATGAGCCCAGCGGTATCCCATTATCATCCACCAAGCTTTTGAGTGTGGCAAGAATCTTGTCTGTGAAAAGATCGCCCCGAACAGAGAGGCCTGCCTCGATCCACAGGGCAGAGTCTGGACCTTATTTTAATTTGATGCATCCTGGTAAAGCCCAGAGGGAGAGCTCGAGTGCATATAGGGGGGCAGACTTGTTTCTGGACAGCGTATGTTTACCAACATGTCTTTGCCCCCTGCATTAGGGCATTGCCCCCTTTCGCCATTACTTCCGCTTCAGAACCAAGCAGCCATCTCAGCACCGAGGCTGGTGTTGCCTTACCCTACCAATGTCCCAGTTTGGACATGTTCAGGGTGCTTTGCAGTGCATGGGCCATTGGAGTTGGGAGGCAGGATAGTAGTGTTTGTAATTGGGAGTACCCAGTCCTCTCTTCTGCAATGGAGCGTATAATTTGGAAAGTGATACCTGATGTCTGCCCTTGCCCCATATCAATGCGGTCAGAAGTTAGCGCTGGTCTGTGAATAGTCTGTGAGACAATAAGACAGGTATGGCTGAAAAGAAATACAATAACCTGAGGAGTATTAAAATGTGGGATTTAGCAATCCTACCTGCTGGGGAAAGTGGCAGGTTAGTTCAGAATGGGAGTGATGCTCTCACCCTTGCGAGGGTTTGCCCACATTTCCATCAATCAGATTTTATTGGAATTATATACTCAATTACCTAAGTATTTGAAAGAGTTGCACGCCCAGAGGAGTAGGGATTGTGGGACTTCTCTCCACTGCTTCTCGGTTAAGGTCGCAAGGGGGAACAGATGAGATTTATTCCAATTCACCTGTAGGCCAGACGCCTAACCAAACTGTTGTAAAAGCATCATAAAGCAGGGGAGTACCGTAGCATCATCACAAAAGTACACCAGGGCACTGTTGGCATGTAAGGAGATTATGGCCCTCATTATGACATTGGCGGTAAGTCCCGCTTACCGCCATGCCGACTGCCGCCAACATATATTGACCGCAGCGGTATACCGCTACCCATATTATGACCCACACATAGAAATCCGTTACCATACAGCCACACACAAGTCCGCCAGCCCAAACGTCAGTGATAAAATGGCGGTACCAAAACCCAAAACGTTACGCCAACAGAACTCCGCCCACAGCATTATGCCCCACGAATCACCGCGGCGGACATTCAACCGTGGTAAACCATTGTCGGTACATACCGCCGTGGTCAAAATACGCACACACTAACAAAACACCACATTGGACAATGCAACCTACACACACCTGACACTCATACACACACCACACCACTATAAAACACACACCTACATTACCCACAACCCTTTATGACTAAAAATTAATTTACAACTGAGAGAGAGCGAGACACCAAGAGCACCCACAGAACCAGAGCCACAGAACACCATCACCCATACACCATCCACGCACCTCACAGCACACACCCCAAAACATCACCCCGCACACTCACACACACCACTCACACTACACCCATGGCACCACAACGACACCCCAGGTTCCCTGAGGAGGAGCTAAGGGTCATGGTGGAGGAAATCATACAGATAGAGCCACAGCTATTTGGATCACAGGTGCAGCAGACATCCATTGCCAGGAAGATGGAGCTATGGCAGAGGATTGTGGGACAGCACCCAAGAACAAGGGATGACATCAGGAAGAGGTGGAACGACCTACAGGGGAAGGTGCGTTCCGTGGTTGCAAGACACCAGATAGCTGTACAGAAGACTGGCGGTGGACCCCCACCCCCACCTCCTCCCCCACAACTAACAACATGGGAGGAGCAAGTCTTGACAATACTGCACCGTGAGGGCCTGGCAGGAGTAGCTGGAGGACTGGACTCTGGTAAGTCAACCCTTTACTACTATCACCCCCCCCCCCCACCTGCATGCCATCACAAACCTCCACCCGTACCGTCACCCCCATCACCCCACCACCTCACATACACCCCACCATCATAACCCACCCATCCCAATACCAAGCCCTGCATGCACCACCAATGCATGGACACCACTCACATCCCTGCATGGACACCCATCACCACTGCATGTACTATATAGAGGATCACCTAGCCCACCAAACATACCCATGCACAAGATGACACACGCAGAAACTATAACACTGCATTTACATCCCCACAGGTCCCCTATCCAACGTCACCGGAGGGGAGGTGCCAGCAACATCCAGTCCCCCCACACAAGAGGCCCACAGTGATGACAGCAGCTCTGCACGCCTGGATCAGGATGACCAATCTGGCCCATCAGGGAACTCCGGACAGTCAGTTACCCAGCCACAGTCCCATACCACCACAGAGCCTCCCCCGTCAGGAAACACCAACCCAGCGGGCCCATACCTCTGTCCCCAGGACACATCAATGAGCAGTGTGTCGACCACTACAGGGACCCAAGGCAACCCCACAAACACAGGATGATCAGGGACCTGGGTCAGTAGCAGTGGGCACACGGTTCAGGGGACAGAGGCACAGGACAACAGGGAAGCTGGGAGGACTGTTGTGCGACAGGGGGAGGACAGGCCCAGGGAACCGATTCTCCATGAGGCACTCACCAACATCCTAGGAGCATACCACCATTCCCAGGAGATGATGGGCCAGATACTCGCCAAATTGCAGGAGACCCAGCGGCTGCAGGAGGGACAGTACCTGGGGACCAGGGAGGACCTGAGGGACATCCACACCACCCTGGTCACCATTGCAGGGGTGCTGGCTGACATGGCCATCACCATGAGGGAGGCAGTGGCAGACCAACGGGCCCCTGACACTAGCTACACCGATGAACAGCCCTCCTCCTCTGTCAACGCTAGTGGACAGGAGGCCCCGCCATAGGATCAACAGGCCACCAGCACCCCACCCCTGCAGAAGGAGAACCACCACGCAAACGGTCCCTGCGATCCAGGCAGAAGCCAGAGAACATTGCCAAGACCCCCACCAGGAAATAAGACTCTCCTGATTGTCACCCTTGTGTCCCACTCTGTCACCCTGTCCACCTTGAACTGCCATTGCTCCACTTCCTATGCCCCCTTGGACAATGCACCTGTGATACAAATAGACTGAACTCTATCATGGACTTTACTCCATCATCACCCCAGCCCATTGCACATCCCCATTCACTTCTCAGCACTGAAATAAACACCCTCTTAAAAAATACAAGTATGGAGTTTCTCAAATGATTTAAGGATGTATTAGTTTTACAATCTGTAGACAATACAATTAGACTGTACAGTTATGTATACATAGGTATGACCTGTAATGTGCTGCAGTCAATACGCCAGAAGCCAGAGTAGGGTAAAAGGATCTGTGAATAGACATATCAAAGGGTACAGTAAGTGGCCAAAGTAGTGGGAACAGCAGCCTGCCTAGAGAAAATTAACTACATAAAACTGCAATGGAAAGTGAAGTTACAGTGTTTTACCTGTGTGACACTGAAATCACTGTCGTATGTTAGTTGTTCTGTTGTCCATATCCTCATCCTCTGCCTCCTCTTCGTTACGGTCTACAGTCTCCACAGCTGCCACACGCCCATCTCCAGCCCCACCCTCCTGCAGAAAAGGCACCTGGCGTCTGAAGGCTAGGTTGTGCAACATGCAACATGATCTTGCACACCTTCTTGGGTGAGTAGCACAGGGATCCACCTGTCAGATGGAGGCACCTGAACCTGGCCTTCAAGAGGCCAAAGGTGCGCTCAATAATTCTTCTTGTATGCCCATGTGCCTTATAGTAACGTTCCTCTGCCCTTGTCCTAGCATTCCTCACTGGGCCATGAGAGGTTGGGGTAACCAGAGTCACCTGCAAATATCGAGGGATACCTGTTAGCCACACACTCACCTTTAGGGACAACCCCACACCCATATACCAACAGACACTGGGTGGGGACCATGGGCTCACCTATTAGCCACACCCGGTGCCTCTGGAGTTGAGCCATCACATATGGGATGCTGCTATTCCTCAGGATAAAGGCATCCTGCACAGACCCAGGATACTTTGCATTCACATGGGAGATGTACTGGTCTGCAAGGCACACTATCTGCACATTCATAGAATAAAAGCTTTTTCAATTTCTGTACACCTTTTAATTTCTCCGCGGGGGGAGGGAGGAGGGAAGACAAAGGCAATATGTGTACCATCAGTTGGCCCAATGATGTTGGGGATATGTCCGATTGCATAGAAGTCTGCCTTCACTGTGGCCAAATCCTCCACCTGGGGGAAAACGCCCCCGAAATGGCAGACACCTGTCCTGTGTGGAGGGACAGGTGGAAATTAGGTAATTCCGCTGACATTGTGCGCCGTTGCGGAAAGCAGTCGAGAACCGCCGTGCAACTTCTCATTGGTTATCATTGGGCCCTATGGGTTCCAGTAGCCATTGGTGATGTACGCTGGCGGTGACGGTACGCAGCGCCACGGACGTGACCGCCATTTTCTATCTGTTCACTCACTTGCTACCTGACCTTCAACATGAGAGGACCTACACTGAAAATGCTCCTGTGAACTGTGTCTGGAAGCGATCATGGCTCAAGTCTCTGGGGAAGGGGCCGCAGCCTTCACTTGGGAGGAGTTGGAGAGACTGGTGGATGGGGTCCTACCCCACTATCGATTGCTTTATGGGCCTCCAGACCAACAGGTTAGTACACTGTGTGCACGATGCATGGTGCATGAATGCATGGAGTGCTGTGTGTGAAGGGGGTGGTTGAGGGGTCCTGGGCAGCGTGCTGCATGTATGGTGGGCAATGTATGTGGTAAGGGGATGGGAGGGATACGGTGGGCCATGAGTGTAACAGGCCGGTCTGTATGACTGATAGCATTTTTCTATGTTTATATGTCTGCAGGTCAGCGCCCATCAGAAAAAGGGTATATGGCATGCCATCACCAAGGATGTGCGGAGCACCCACTGTCGCAAACAGTGGGAGGACCTGAGACGCTGGGCAAAGAAGACAGTGGAGGCCCAGCTGGGGATGGCCTCCCAACAAGGAAGGGGTGCCCGTCAAACCCTGACCCCTCTGATGTTCCGCATCCTGGCAGTGGCCTATCTGGAGTTGGATGGGTTCTTGAGGCTATCACAGCAGTCACAAGGGGGTGAGTATAGTTTCCAATTCTGCACATTTTGCTTGGTGGGGTGTTATCTGGTTAGAGGATGTGGCCCTGTAGGTGCAAATAGGCCAGGTTGAAGATTGCAGGGTAGGTTCCATGTTGGGCAGGGTCTGTTGCACTGCACCCCCAAACATGCTACTGGGCAGGGTTCTGTAGGTCTCAGGTATGTTGCTATTGGCCGTAGTCATTATTCTCCATGGCCACGTGGCTAGCATTGTGACTGGTAGTGCATCGCCTAGTGCATAGGGCTGTCCCCTGTGTGTTGTGTACACTAACAGTGGTGTTGTTGCTGGCATTGACCAAGTGTATTCTCTGTCTCTTCCTCCCCTTTTTGTTTTGTCACCCTGTCCTTATGTGCATTAGCATCATCTGGCGGAGGAGCAGAGGCACCGGTGACGGAGGGAGCTGCATCCCACTTGGGCCTGGAGGCCGAATCCACCGACTGTGAGGGCACCAGTGGGATGGAGGGCGAGGGGAGCACCACGGCGGAATCTGGAGGGGACAGTTCTGACAGTGATACCTCCTCTGATGGAAGCTCCCTGGTAGTGGCAGACACCTCTGTGGCCATCCCAACTACAGGTACAGCCACCACCCCCATACCAGCACCACCCTCCCAGCAGCCTCTCAGCGTGTTTCCCGTGCCCGCTCACCAAGAAGGGTGGGCATCTCCTTTGCCCCAGGCACCTCAGGCCCTGCCCCAGTCAGCCCGGCTGCGCTGAGTGAGGAGTCTATTGACCTCCTGCGATCCATCTCTGTTAGGCAGACAACCATTGTGAATGCCATCCAGGGGCTTGCAGGGCATTTGCAACAAACAAATGCATTCCTGGAGGGCATTCACTCTGGCGTGGCGGCCCAACAGAGATCAATCCATGCTCTGGCCTCCTACCTGATGGCAGCCATTGTCCCTGTCTCTAGCCTCCCCCCTCCAACTTCCTCTACCCAGTCCCATTCCCCTCCATCCCAGCCTATCCCAAGTACACATCAGACCAGCATGCACCCAAGACAACACACAGGAGTGGCTCAGGCCAACTCAAGCACCACAATTCATCTCACAGGCACTCACACAAACACCATCCAGAATCAGACATGCCAACATCCACTGCCTCCACTCTGTGCCCCTCCTCCTTGTCGACCTCCTCCCTCCCAGTAGTGTCTCCACTCACACCTGCATGCACTACATCCTCATCCACTACCTCCATCACCAGCACGCCTATCAGTACACACCCCTCACTGGCAGTCACCACCCCCACAGCCATGCACAAGTCCCCTGTGTCCTCTCCCACTGTGTCTGTACCCCCTCCTCCCAAAGTACACAAACGCAAGCACTCAGACACCCAACAGCCATCAACCTCACAACAGCATCCAGCCCATGCACCTGCACCCAAACACAGCAGACAGACACCTTCAACCACCACTCCTTCCTCCACTCCCAAACATTCACCCTCTTCCCGCACCAGTGTCCCTAAAAAGCTTTTCCTCTCCACCCTTGACCTCTTTCCCTGCCCCTCCCCATCCCCTGTCCTTCACTTCGGGCCAGGGTAGGCAGAACCCAGGCCAGCACCTCAGCCACCCAGTCCACGGCCACTGTAGTTTCAGCAGCTACTGCAGGTGTGAGAGGCTCCAAGGAGACACCCTTCAGCACTGCTAGTTTGCCTGCACCAGCTGGTAAGGGCAAGAAGGGACCACCAGCTACCAAGGGCAAGGAGGCACCACCAGCTGGCAAGGGCAAGGAGGCATCACCAGCTGGAAGGGGCAAGAAGGGACCACCAGCTACCAAGGGTAAGGAGGCACCACCAGCTGGCAAGGGCAAGAGTGGGCCACCAGCTACTAAGGGCCAGGAGGCACCACCAGCTGGCAAGGATGCACCACCATCTGGCAAAGGCAAGAAGGGACCACCAGCTGCCAAGGGCAAAGACAAAGGTACGGCCACTGCAGGCAGGATGGATAGAGGGCCTGGTGCTGGAGCTGAATCTGAGCACACAACACCAACCATGGCACTGCAGCCGTCCGAGGCTGCAGGGGATGGGCTGGAGCCTCCCCCACCACTGCCAGCACCGCCACCTGCAGCGCCACCTGCACCGCTGTCAGCACCACTGCCAGCAGCAGCAGCCCAAGTGGTCAGCCATCCGAGGCTGCAGGGGATGGGCTCAAGCCTCCCCCACCACTGCCAGCACAGCCACCTGCAGCGCCACCTGTACCACTGGCAGCAGCACTGGCAGCAGCAGCAACCCCAGTGGTCAGCCATCCGAGGCTGCAGGGGATGGGCTGGAGCCTCCCCCAACCACTGCCAGCACCGCCACCAGCACCTGGCACTACCATCACTGCCGGCGAATGGACTGTAGTCCTGCCTCCATGGAGTGTCATGCATCCTACACACTGCAAGTCTTGTGGGTCTGACACCCAGGTAAGGGTCTGTGACCTGTCACTCCCCAAGTGCTGCATCACTGGGCACAAAGCCCCCTCCAAACCCAGTGGAAGAAGGCATCCACTCACCCCCTCCTTCCCCTCCTTGCCAGGATGAAGCACATTGGGCACAAAGCACCCTCCAGAACCAGTGGAAGAAGGCATCCACTCACGCCTACTTGCCAGGATGAAGCACACTGGGCACAAAGCCCCCTCCAGAACCAGTGGGGAAGCCATCCACTAGAGATACTGTGGCTTTGCACTCCCAGGACCAAACAGTGGGCAAACCACCCACTAGAGAGACTGTGGCCTTGCACTCCCCAGGACCAAGCAGTGGGCAGACCACCCACTAGAGAGTATGTGGCCATGCACTTCCCAGGACTAAGCAGTGGGCAGACCACCCACTTGAGAGTCTGTGGCCTTCCACTCCCCAGGACCAAGCAGTGGGCAGACCACCCACTAGAGAGACAGTGGCTTTGTACTCCCCAGGGTCAAGCAGGGGGCAGACCACCCACTAGAGAGACTGTGCCTTTACACTCCCCAGGAGCAAGCAGTGAGCATGTGGCACCCTCCAGGAGCAGTGGCGTTGTACCATCTTCCAGCTGAGGTGCCCTCCTTCCCCGTCCCCCTGAGGTGCCTGTGTATTTTTGACCTGATGACCCAGCAGTGTTCTCTCCGTATTGAGGCGGGATTCAAGTGGGGCTTTGGCAATGTGACATGGCCCTGTGGCCCACGGACATTATGGACTGGGCTGTGTCCCTCCATTTGTATTTCTGTATATACTGTGTTTATTTTTGAGGACGTATACCTGTTATTTAATCTTTTTACACTCACTTTAATCTATTCCTTTTGTCCTTGCATTCCTGAGGGGTACAGGTGTATATGTAATGTTAGTGCATCTGTTTGTGTGTATGGTGTTGGGTGTGTTGCATGTGTGTGTCACTGTCTTTTTCCTCCCCCCTCCCTTGTGTGCTAGGGGCGGTACTCACTGTGGTTGTCTTCGCCAGTGTTGGTATACCTGGTGTAGGAAGAGGTAGACCAGCATGAGTAACACCTGAAGTTTGGGCTCCATGACATCATGGTTGTTCCCTGATTGTCCAGAGGTGAGTCGTTTCCCTTCTGTGTACTGTTTCTGCTGTGTTTTTGATGGCGTTGGTACCGCAGTGGAAAAGCTGGCGGATTGGCTTGTTGTAATAGGCTGGGCGGTACATTGTCTTCCGCCTGGCTGTTGGCGGTTACCACTGCGGTGCTTGTTGCTACCACCGTGGTGGTCGGTGTGTTAAAGTGGCTGTCTGTGTTGGTGGTTACCGCTGTGGTCATAATTTCATTTTTTTACTGCTGGCCTGTTGGTGGTATTACCGCCGCTTTATCACCGACCGCCAGGGATGTAATGAGGTCCTATGTGCCAATGGGCACTAGCTTTGAGTCCCCAATCTGCAGCTCGTGCTCAAAGTGCACATGTTAGTGGCTGCTCGGCCAATGCAAATATTATGGGGGATAAAGGGCATTGCTTGCGGGTGCCATGTTCAATATTAAATGTGTCAGATATAACATTTCCTGTTTTAACCCGGGCGAGCGGTGTATGATATAGTAAATCAATCTGTTGAAGGAAACTGGGGCCTATACCCATTCTCATGAGGACTTCCTTCAATTATTCCCATCCCAGTGTGTCAAACGTCTTTTTGAAGGCTAGTGTTGCAACCCAAGGGTTCGTGCCAGTGGATTGCGCCCAGTTGATTATCATTAACATGCAATGGAGGTTCAGGAAGGTGTTCCTGCCAGATATAAGCCCGTTCTGATCTGGGTGTATTATGTGTTGTGCAATGGAGATCACTCGGTTAGTCAGCACCTTACCAAGGATTTTATAGTGCAAATTTAATAAGGAGGCTTAGGTAGGACAAACATTACCTCTTCCTGAGGGAGGCAGGAAGTATACCTACAGAGTAGGCAGAGTTAAATACTTTCAGCAGATGGGGGGTCAATTTAGATTGAAAAGTGGAATAGAGTTTGAGCGGCCAACCATCAGCCCCAGGAGTCTTACCATTGTTGTATAGCTATTTTAGCCATATTTTAGACATGTTATGTTAGCAAACTAGGCCTGCTGTTGTGAACTTTAGCCTGGTAACATTTCATTCAGCATTGCTTTATTTTTCTAGCAATAGCCACATTTGCGGTATTGCTCTATTTCCTTTTATCTAATTGTTTTTTCCCTAGGAAAGCATTGCCTTCAGTAGGACATTCATTTCACTTTGTGTTTCTTAAAGGCTACAGTCAGATAGGGTTACCAGCAAACGTGGTATGCTGTGTCTCCAACATTCACAGAAACACACACACTCATATGTGGGGACAGTTTCCTAGAATGTCAACTATTCTATTATAAAAACACTCCTTTGTCCCATACATGTTACCAGAAGATTCCAGCCAGATGACCACAATTGCATGCTGACTGCTGATTGCCTCGCTACAGCTGCTTGTTTAGACTGCCAAACCCCTGGCCTACATGGGGACAGTGTCTTTTTAGACTACAGGTGTTAGAAATGGGTTCTTTGGTTGGCAGTCAGGTTACCCCCTGTCCAAGCAAGGACCCTCACTCTAGTCAGGGTAAGTCACATACAATCCAAATTATCCTGTGCCCACCCTCTGGTAGCTTGGCACTGAGCAGTCAGGTTTAACTTAGAAGGCAATGTGTAAAGTATTTGTGCAATAAATCATATAATAACACCATATAGCACCACAAAAATAAACCACACAGTATTTTGAAAAATATGTAATATTTATCTGATAACATGCAGGTCAAAACTATTAAAATGCAAAAAGTAGATGTAGAGATATCACTGCAAAGTGATATCAAGTGTCTTAAGTCTTTTTAAAGCAAACAAAGTCTCTTTTAAGCACAAAGTACCTGGTTTACGTGAAAAATCTCCGCTATGGGCCGCAGAGGAGGAGAAGCGTGGAAACAAAGTGGGGTGTGACGATTTATCGGGTCGCACACAGCGTTGCCTCGTTTAGTTTTCACGCAGGAACAGCTGTGCGTCGATTTCCAGAGCTCGGTCGTGGATCCTCTTCAGGTTGCGGGTTTTCAGATACCCGCGGTCTGTGCGTGGAATCCTGGGCTTGCGGAGCGAAGTCACAAGCGCTGCAGCGATCCGGTTGGCATTGCGTGGAATTTTCTCCCCCATGGCAGGTGCTGCGTCGATTTCCCCTCTGGAAGTTGGGCTGTGTCAAGCCAGGTCAGCTGTGTGTTGATCCTGTGGGCCGTGCGTCGAAGTTCTGGTCGCAACGCAGGCGCCGCATCGATCTTTTCCTTGCGAAGTTGTGCTGCATCGTTCCGGTTTGAAGTGCAGTGAATTTCTCACCGCGGGGCAGGCTGTGCATTGGTTTTAGCAATCGGTGCGTCAAATTTTCGTCTTTTCGTCTTTTTGGTCCTGAGACTTCAGGGAACAGGAGGCAAGCTCTATCCAAGCCCTTGGAGGGCACTTCTTGACCATAGCCAGAGAGCAGCAAGCGAGCAGGCCAACAGCAAGGCAGCAGTCCTTCACAGAAAGCAGTCAGGAGAGTCCTTTGGGCAGCCAAGCAGTTCTTCGTGGCAGGATGCAGGTTCTGGTTCCAATGATCTTCTCCAGGAAGTGTCTGTGAGGTAGAGTGTCTACCCCAAGAAGTGTCTGTAAGGTAGAGTGTCTACCCCAAGAAGTGTCTGTAAGGTAGAGTGTCTACCCCAAGAAGTGTCTGAGTTGGAAGGGGCAGAGGCCCTGTTTACATACACAAATGTGCCTTTGAAGTGGGGAAGACTTCAAAGAGTGGCTTAGAAGTGCACCAGGTCCCCTTTCAGTTCAATCCTGTCTGCCAGGGTCCCAGTAGGGGGTGTGGCAGTCCTTTGTGTGAGAGCAGGCCCTCCACCCTCCCAGCCCAGGAAGACCCATTCAAAATGCACATGTATGCAAGTGAGGCTGAGTATTGTGTGTTTGGGGTGTGTCTGAGTGAATGCACAAGGAGCTGTTAACTAAACCCAGCCAGACGTGGATTGTAAGGCACAGAAAGATTTAAGTGCAGAGAAATGCTCACTTTGTAAAAGTGGCACTTCTAAAATAGTAATATTAAATCCAACTTCACCAGTCAACAGGATTTTATATTACCATTCGGGCCATACTAAATATGACCTTCCTACCCCTTTCAGATCAGCAGCTACCACATAAACAATGCATGAGGGCAGCCCCAATGTTAGCCTATGAAGGGAGCAGGCCTCACAGCAGTGTAAAGAATTTGGGAGTTTTACACTACCAGTACATGTAAACTACATAGGTACATGTCTTGCCTTTTGCCTGCACAGCACCCTGCCCTATGGGTTACCCAGGGCATTCTTTAGGGGTGTCTTATATGTAGAAAAAGGGGAGTTTTAGGCTTGGCAAGTACTTTTAAATGCCAAGTCGAATTGGCAGTGAAACTGCACACACAGTGTAGGAAGTTGGCTCTGTATAAACTGTAAGGAAGTGGCTCTCTGTTGCAGTTACCACCCACTTTTTGCCTAATACTGATGCTGACTTGACTGAGAAGTGTGCTGGGACCCTGCTAACCAGGCCCCAGCACCAGTGTTTTTTTGCCTAAAATGCACTATTGTTTCCACAGTTGGCACACAGATGAGTCCCTTGTAAATGGTACCAGTGGTACCAAGGGCCCTGTGACCAGGGAAGGTCTCTAAGGGCTGCAGCATGTGTTGTGCATCCCTTAGGGACCTCTCACCTAACACATGCACACTGCCATTGCAGATTTTGTGTGTTGGTGGGGAGAAAAAGGCAAAGTCGACATGGCATCCCCCTCAGGGTGCCATGCACACAAAATACTGCCTGTGGCATAGGTAAGTCACCCCTCTAGCAGGCCTTTTAGCCCTAAGGCAGGGTGCACTATACCACAGGTGAGGGCATAGCTGCATGAGCAATATGCCTTTACAGTGTCTAAGTCTATTCTTAGGCATTGTAAGTACAGCGTGGCCATATTAAGTATATAGTCTGGGAGTTTGTCAAAAACGAACTCCACAGCTCCATAATGGCTACACTGAATACTTGGAAGCTTGGTATCAAACTTCTCAGAATAATAAACCTGCACTGATGCCAGTGTAGGATTTATTAAAAAATGCACACAGAGGGCATCTTAGAGATGCCCCCTGTATTTTACCCAATTGTTCAGAGCAGGACTGATTGGTCTGTGCCAGCCTGCTGCTGAGAGATGATTTTCTGACCCCATCTTGTGCCAGAAACAAAGCCTGCTCTGGGTGGAGGTGCTTCACACCTTCCCCCTGCAGGAACTGTAACACCTAGCAGTGAGCCTCAAAGGCTCAGGCTTCGTGTTACAATGCCCCAGGGCACTCCAGCTAGTGGATATGCCCGCTCCCTGGACACAGCCCTCACTTTTGGTGGCAAGTCCAGGGGAGATAATGAGAAAAACAAGGAGGAGTCACCCACCAGTTGGGACAGCCCCTAAGATACCCTGAGCTGAGGTGACCCCTGCCTTTAGAAATCCTCCATCTTGGTTTTGGAGGATTCCCCCAGGAGGAATAGGGATGTGCCCCCCTCCCCTCAGGGAAAAGGCACAAGGAGGTTGTAGACACCCTCAAGGACAGTAGCCACTGGCTACTGCCCTCCCAGACCTAAACACCCACCCCTAAATTTAGTATTTAGGAGCACCCAGAACCCAGGAAATCAGATTCCTGCAACCTTAACAAGAAGAAGGGCTGCTGACCTGAAGCCCTGCAGTGAAGACGGAGATGGCAACTGCTTTGGCCCCAGCCCTACCAGCCTGTCTCCCAGCTTCGAAGAAAACTGCAATAGCGACGCATCCAACAAGGACCAGTGACCTCTGAAGCCTCAGAGGACTGCCCTGCAACCAAGGACCAAGAAACTCCTATGAACAGCGGCCCTGTTCAACAACCTGCAAGTTTCTTGCAACAAAGAAACAACTTTAAAGACTTCACGTTTCCTGCCGAAAGCGTGAGACTTTCCACTCTGCACTCGACGCCCCCGGCTCGACCTGCGGAAAACCAACACTACAGGGAGGACTCCCCGGCGACTGCGAGCCTGTGAGTAGCCAGAGACGACGCCCCTGAGCCCCCAAAGCGACACCTGCAGAGGAAATCCAGAGGCTCCCCCTGACCGCGACTGCCTGTAACAAGGGACCAAATGCCTGGAACCAGCACTGCACCTGCAGCCCCCAGGACCTGAAGGAACCGAACTCCAGTGCAGGAGCGACCCCCAGGCGACCCTCTGCCTACCCCAGGTGGTGGCTACCCCGAGGAGCCCCCGTGCCTGCCTGCATCGTTGAAGTGACCTCCGGGTCCCCCATTTCAAATTGGCAGTGAAACTACACACACAGTGTAGGAAGTTGGCTCTCTATATACTATTTCAAAGTAAGAAATAGTGTGCGCAGAGTCCAATGGTTCCCCTTAGAGGTAAGATAGTCGCAAAATTAGATAATTCTAATGCTCTATTTTGTGGTAGAGTGGTCGAGCAGTCGGCTGAGGGTAGCTTTAAGCATTTGTTGTACACACACACAGGCAATAAATGAGGAACACACACTCAAAGACTTACTCTAGGCCAATAGGTTTTTATATTGAACAATATCTTTTCTTACTTTATTTTAGGAACCACAGGTTCAAGATTTACAGTTAATACTTTAAATGTAAGGTATTTCACTTAGATACTTTAGGGACTTTGAATGGAAACAATATAATGTACAGTCTTTGTAAAAATGGCAATAAGCTATTTTCAAAGTGGACACAGTGCAAAAATCAACAGTTCCTGGGGGAGGTAAGTAAAGGTTAGATTAGGAGGTAAGTAAAACACTTACAAGTCTCAGTCCTGGGGCATAGGCAGCCCACCGTTGGGGGTGCAAGGCAACCCCCAAAGTTACCACACCAGCAGCTCAGGGCCGGTCAGGTGCAGAGGTCAAAGAGGTGCCCAAAACACATAGGCGCCTATGGAAAACAGGGGTGCTCCGGTTCCAGTCTGCCAGCAGGTAAGTACCTGCGTCCTCGGGGGCAGACCAGAAGGGTTTTGTAGAGCACTGGGGGGGACACAAGTAGGTACACAAAACAAACCCTCAGCGGCACAGGGGCGGCCGGGTGCAGTGTGCAAAGCAGGTGTCGGGTTTTGTATAGGTTTCAATGGAGGGACCCGGGGGTCACTCTAGCGGTGCAGGCAGGCAGAGGGGGGGCTTCTCGAGACAGCCACCACCTGGGCAAGACAGAGGGTCGCCTGGGGGTCACTCCTGCGTCAAAGTTTGGTTCCTTCAGGTCCTGGGGGCTGCAGGTGCAATGTTGGTCGCGGTCAGGGGGAGCCTCTGGATTCTCTCTGCAGGCATCGCTGTGGGGGCCCAGGGGGGGTCGTCTCTGGTTAACAACGGGCTCGCAGTCGCCGGAGAGTCCTCCCTGAGGTGTTGGTTTTCTGCAGGTCGAGCCGGGGGCGTCGGGTGCAGAGTTTAGAGTCTCAAGCTTTCGGCGGGAAACGTGAAGTCCTTGGAAGTTGCTTCTTTGTTGCAAAGAAGTAGCAGGTTTTGAAAAGGGCCACTGTTCATGGGAGTTTCTTGGTCCTCTAGTCCAGGGCAGTCCTCTGAGGCTTCAGAGGTCGCTGGTCCCTGTCGGGTGATCCGGTGGAGCAGGTTTTCGAAGTTGGAGACAGGCCAGTAGGGCTGGGGCCAAATCAGTTGTCGTCTTCTTCCTTTTCTGCAGGCTTGTAGGTCAGCAGTCCTTCTTCTTTCTTCAGGTTGCAGGAATCTGGTTTCCTGGGATATGGGGAGCCCCTAAATACTGAATTTAGGGGTGTGTTTAGGTCTGGGAGGGCAGTAGCCAATGGCTACTGTCCTTGAGGGTGGCTATACCTTCTTTGTGCCTCCTCCCTGTGGGGAGGGGGGCACATCACTAATCCTATTGGGGGAATCCTCCAAACTCAAGATGGAGGATTTCTCAAGGCAGGGGTCACCTCAGCTCAGGACCCCTTAGGGGCTGTCCTGACTGGTGGGTGACTCATCCTTATTTTTTTCATTATCTCCTCCAGCCTTGCCGCCAAAAGTGGGGACAGTGGCCGGAGGGGCGGGCATCTCCACTAGCTGGGATGCCCTGGGCGCTGTAACAAAAGGGGTGAGCCTTTGAGGCTCACCACCAGGTGTTACAGTTCCTGCAGGGGGAGGTGAGAAGCACCTCCACCCAGTACAGGCTTTGTTCCTGGCCACAGAGTGACAAAGGCACTCTCCCCATGTGGCCAGAAACATGTCTGGTGTGTGCCAGGCTGCAGAAACTGGTCAGCCTACACTAGAAGTCGGGTAGGTATTCAGGGGGCATCTCTAAGATGCCCTCTGGGTGTATGTTAAAATAAATTGCACACTGGCATCAGTGTGCATTTATTGTGCTGAGAAGTTTGATACCAAACCTCCCAGTTTTTAGTGTAGCCATTATGGAACTGTGGAGTTTGTGTTTGACAAACTCCCAGACCATATACTCTTATGGCTACCCTGCACTTACAATGTCTATGGTTTTGCTTAGACACTGTAGGGGCATAGTTCTCATGCACATATGCCCTCACCTGTGGTATAGTGCACCCTGCCTTAGGGCTGTAAGGCCTGCTAGAGGGGTGATTTACCTATGCCACAGGCAGTGTGAGGTTGGCATGGCACTCTGAGGGGAGTGCCATGTCGACTTAGTCATTTTCGACCCATCAGCACACCCAAGCTGTGAGGCAGTGTGCCTGTGCTGAGTGAGGGGTTCCCAGGGTGGCATAAGATATGCTGCAGCCCTTAGAGACCTTCCCTGGCATCAGGGCCCTTGGTACCAGGGGTACCAGTTACGAGGGACGTACCTGTGTGCCAGGGTTGTGCCAATTGTGGAGACAAAGGTAGAGTTTAGGGAAAGAAAACTGGTGCTGGGGCATGATTAGCAGGGTCCCAGCACACTTTAAAATCACAACTTAGCATCAGCAAAGGCAAAACGTTAGGGGGTAACCTTGCCATGGAGGCATTTCCTTATACACAGGCCTTGCAATGGCAAGCCTGAGACAAGGTTAAGGGGCTACTTAAGTGGGTGGCACATCCAGTGCTGCAGGCCCACTAGTAGCATTTAATCTACAGGCCCTGGGCACATATAGTGCACACTACTAGGAACTTATACGTACATTAAATAGTCCAATTGGATATGATCCAATGTTACCATGTTTAAAGGGAGAGAACATATGCACTTTAGCACTGGTTAATAGTAGTAAAGTGCGCAGAGTCTAAAAAAACAGCAAAAACAGTGTCCAAAAAGTGGAGGGAGGCAGGCAAAAAGTTAGGGGTGACCACCCTAAGGCTGTCAGGTCTAATATGTGCCCCCCCAGCTGAAAGTGGGGAGAGCTACTGTAAGGAAATGGCTCCCTGTTGCAGTTACCCCCCACTTTTTGCCTGATACTGATGCTGACTTGACTGAGGAGTGTGCTGGGACCCTGCTAACCAGGCCCCAGCACCAGTGTTCTTTCACCTAAAATGTACCATTGTTTCCACAATTGGCACACCCCTGGCACACAGATAAGTCCCTTGTAAAAGGTACCAGTGGTACCAAGGGCCCTGTGACCAGGGAAGGCCCCTAAGGGTTGTAGAATATGTTGTGCCACCCTAAGGGACCCCTCACCTAACACATGCACACTGCCATTGCAGATTGTGTGTGTTGGTGGGGAGAAAAGGGCAAAGTCGACATGGCATCCCCCTCAGGATGCCATGCACACAAAATACTGCCTGTGGCATAGGTAAGTCACCCCTCTTGCAGGCCTTACAGCCCCAAAGAAGGGTGCACTATACCACAGGTGAGGGCAGAGCTGCATGAGCAATATGCCCCTACAGTGTCTAAGTCTATTCTTAGACATTGTAAGTACAGTTGTGGCCATATTAAGTATATGATCTGGGAGTATGTCAAAAACAAACTCCACAGCTCCATAATGGCTACACTGAAGACTGGGAAGTTTGGTATCAAACTTCTCAGAATAATAAACCCACCCTGATGCCAGTGTTGGATTTATTAAAAAATGCACACAGATGGCATCTTAAAGATGCCCCCTGTATTTTACCCAGTTGTTCAGTGCAGGACTGACTGGTCTGTGCCAGCCTGCTGCTGAGAGACGACTTTCTGACCCCATGCGGTGAGGGCCTTTGTGCTCTCTGAGGACAGAAACAAAAGCCTGCTCTGGGTGGAGGTGCTTCACACCTCCCCCTTGCAGGAACTGTAACACCTAGCAGTGAGCCTCAAAGGGTCAGGCTTCGTGTTACAATGCCCCAGGGCACTCCAGCTAGTGGAGATGCCCGCCCCTGGACACAGCCCCCACTTTTGGCTGGTGGCAAGTGCAGGGAGATAACGAGAAAAACAAGGAGGAGTCACTCCCCAGTCAGGGCAGCCCCTAAGGTGTCCTGAGCTGAGGTGACTCTTACTTTTAGAAATCCTCCATCTTGCAGATGGAAGATTCCCCTAATAGGATTAGGTATGTGCCCCCCTCCCCACAGGGAGGAGGCACTAAGAGGGTGTAGCAACCCTCAAGGCCAGTAGCCACTGGCTACTGCCCTCCCAGACCTAAACACACCCCTAAATTGAGTATTTAGGGGCTCTCAGAACCGATGAAGATAGATTCCTGCAACCTGAAGACGAAGAAGGACTGCTGACCTGAAGCCCTGCAGGGAAGACGGAGACACCAACTGCTTTGGCCCCAGCCCTATCGGCCTGTTTCCCTACTTCAAGAAAAACTGCAACAGTGACGCGTCCCCCAGGGTCCAGCGACCTCTGAAACCTCAGAGGACTACCCTGCATCTAAAAGGACCAAGAAGCTCCCGAGGACAGCGGCCCTGTTCAACAAAACTGCAACTTTGCAACAAAGAAGCAACTTTTTAAAGACCACACGTTTTCCGCCGGAAGCGTGAGACTTTTCACTCTGCACCCGGCGCCCCCGGCTCGACCTGCGGAAAACCAACACTACCGGGAGGACTCCCCAGCGACTGCGAGCCCGTGAGTAGCCATAGTTGACCCCCCTGAACACCCACAGCAACGCCTGCAGAGGGAATCCAGAAGCACCCCCTGACCGCGACTGCCTGCTCCAAGGATCCCGACGCCTGGAAAACACACTGCACCCGCAGCCGACAGGATCTGAAGGAACCAGACTCCAGTGCAGGAGCGACCCCCAGGCGGCCCTCTTCCTAGCCCAGGTGGTGGCTACCCCGAGGAGCCCCCCCTTGCCTGCCTGCATCGCTGAAGAGACCCCCGGGTCTCCCCATTTAGTCCTATTGCAAACCCGATGCCTGTTTTCACTCTGCACCCGGCCTCCTCTGTGCTGCTGAGGGTGTACTTTCTGTGCCTGCTTGTGTCCCCCCCAGTTCCCTACAAAACCCCCCTGATCTGCCCTCCGAAGTCGCGGGTACTTACCTGCTGGCAGACTGGAACCGGGGCACCCCTATTTCCATTGAAGCCTATGTGTTTTGGGCACCACTTTGACCTCTGCACCTGACCGGCCCTGAGCTGCTGGTGTGGTAACTTTGGGGTTGCCTTGAATCCCCAACGGTGGGCTACCTTGGACCCAACTTTGAACCCTGTAAGTGCTTTACTTACCTGTGAACTTAACAAATACTTACCTCCCCCAGGAACTGTTGATTTTTACACAGTGTCCATTTTTAAAATAGCTTATTGCCGTTTTTGCCAAAACTGTACATGCTATTGTGATAATTCAAAGCTCCTAAGATACCTGAGTGAAATACCTTTCATTTAAAATATTGTTTGTAAATCTGAACCTGTGGTTCTTCAAATAAACTAAGAAAATATATTTTTCTCTATAAAAACCCATTGGCCTGGAATTGTCTTTGAGTGTGTGTTCCTCATTTATTGCCTGGGTGTGTACAACAAATGCTTAACACTACCCTCTGATAAGCCTACTGCTCGACCACACTACCACGAAATAGAGCATTAGAATTATCTCTTTTTGCCACTATCTTACCTCTAAGGGGAACCCTTGGACTCTGTGCATGCTATTTCTTACTTTGAAATAGTACATACAGAGCCAACTTCCTACAGCTACCCAACCTCCTGGGAGATCTCATCGCTAAGGCGGAAGTATCTGGAGAGACCATCAGCATTGGCCTGGCCAATCCCCGGGCGATGCTCCACCGTAAAGTCCATCCCCTGTGGGGAAATAGACTACCTCAAGAGTTTAGGATTCTCACCCCTCATCTGCATGAGCCATCTGAGGGGCCTGTGGTCTGTCTGAACCTGGAAGTGAGTCCCAAACAGGTAAGGTCTTAACTTCTTCAGTGCCCAGACCTCAGCAAATGCTTCTCTCTCAATAGCACTCCACCTCTGTTCCCGTGGTAATAGCCTTCTGCTAATAAAGGCTACTGGTTGGTCTGAGCCCTCCTCATTTAGCTGTCCTAGAACAGCCCCTATGCCATGCTCTGAAGCGTCTGTCTGCACAATAAATTACTGGGAGTAGTCAGGGCCTTGAGCATGGGGGCCGTGCACATGGCTTCCTTCAGAGAATCAAAGGCTTTCTGACAAGCCTCTGTCCAATTCACCAACCTAGGGTGTTTCTTGGAAGTGAGTTCTGTCAGGGGTGACACAATGGTACCATAGCCCTTGACAAATCTACGGTAGTATACAGTGAGGCCTAAAAGGACTCTTACTTCAGTCTGTGTTCTAGGTGGTTGCCAGGCCTTGATAGTTTTAATCTTGGCCTGGAGTGGCTGCACCTTGCCACCACATACTAGGTGTCCCAAGTACACCACAGAACCCTGCCCAGCCTGGCACTTACTAGCCTTGATGGTCAGGCCCGAAGCACCTCCTTGAGGTGGAGCAGGTGCTCCTCCCAGCTGGAACTGTAGACAGCAATGTCGTCTAGGTAGCCTGCACAGTAGGCATCCTTGCCAGCTAGGACCCCATTAACCAACCGTTGGAAGTAGCAGGGGCATTTTTCAACCCAAAAGGCATCACTCAGAACTGGTAATGGCCATCAGGTGTGGAAAATTCAGATCTCTCTTTGGCCCCCTCAGTCAGGGAGATCTGCCAGTACCCTGATGTAAGACCAAATGTACTCAGGAACTTGGCAGCGCCTAACCTGTCAACAAGCTCATCTGCTCGGGGGATGGGGTGAGCATCAGTCCGTGTGACTGAGTTGACACCCCGGTAGTCCACGTAGAACCTGAGTTCTGACTACGCACTGGGGGCAGCAGCCTTAGGAACCAGCACCACAGGGCTGGCCCAGGGACTACTGGATTTTTCAATAACCCCTAAAGTAAGCATCTTGGAGACCTCCTCCTTGATGCTGGCCTTCACCTTATCCGATAACCTGTAAATTTTGTTCTTCACAGGGGGACTGTTACCTGTGTCAATGTCATGAACACATAAGTGGGTCAGTCCAGGAGTAAGTGAGAACAGGGAAGAGAACTGTTCTAACAGCTCATAGCAATCTGCTCTCTGATCCAGAGTCAGGGAGTCGGAGAGAATGACATCCTCCACTGACCCATCACCTTCTTTGGCAGAGAGGAGGTCGGGGAGAGGTTCACTCTCCTCTTTAATGCCCTGATCTGTGACCAGAAGCATACTGATCTCAGACTTCTCAAAGTGAGGTTTGAGCCTGTTGTGATGGAGGACACTTAGGGGGTTCCTAGGGGTCTTGAGGTCCACTAGGTAAGTGGCCTCTCCTTTGCGTTCCTTGATCTCGAATGGGCCAGTCAGGCTTTGATCAGAGACACTGCTCTCTGGTTTTGCAGTGGGCACAGTTGCAGCACTAATCTCATCTAGTGAGGGCAAAAAATCCTCTGAGAGGCCATCCTCTGGATCCTCCTCCACAACATCCTCCTCAGCAGGGGCTTCTGCCCAGGCCCTCAGCGCCCTTTGGAATTCCTCCTTCCTTGAGGCTTTCTGGGTAGTTACACCCATATCACGGCAGAATGCCCTCAGCTGTTTAACAGTGTAGGTCTCCAGCATAACCATAGCAAAATCGTCATCTCCTGCTTGAGACCCAGCTAGACACATGTGGATTTGAGGATTTTAGTCAAAAATTGACAGGAAAAACAAAATTGCAGAAAAGAGATAAAAATCAAGTTGACCTTCAACTGTGGGTAGGTAGTGAAATACTTAGCTACTGTATGTCACTGCACAAATACAAGTCCTATCCTCACCGCTGATCACCAATGTTAGAAATGGGGTCTTTGGTTGGCAGTCAGGTTACCCCGCTGTCAAAGGAAGAACCCTCACTCTAGTCAGGGTAAGTCACATACAATCCAAATTATCCTGTGCTCACCCTCTGATAGCTTGGCACTGAGCAGTCAGGCTTAACTTAGAAGGCAATGTGTAAAGTATTTGTGTAATAAATCATATAATAACACCATATAGCACCACAAACATACACCACACAGTATTTAGAAAAATATATAATATTCATCTGATAAGATGCAGGTCAAAATGATTCAAATGCAATAAGTAGATGTAGAGATATCACTGCAAAGTGATATAAAGGCCCTCATTACAACATTGGCGGTAACTACCGCCTACTGCCACGGCGACGGGCGCCAACATACCGCCGCTGTGGCTACCAGCCGTCTACGTGTATCATGACCACCGACTGTATACCGGCAGAATGCTGGCGGAACACCGCTGACGGTCATGGCGGCGGATGGCTGTAAGGCGGCGCTGCTGACAGCACCGCCACGCCAGCAAAACACCGCCGACCGTATCATGAGCAATGATATGGCCTGGCGGGGTTTTGCTGGCGGCTGCTGCTGCTGCCAGCAGCGCCGTGGACCGTCTCCAGCCGGAGAACCCCATGCATGAATGAGTGATTGTGAGTGTTGTGTGTTGTGAATGCATGTGTGTGACATGGCACGTTGGTGTGTGTTACGGTGTGTGGGCATGTCTGTGTGCATGCGTGGGTGGTGGTGGGTATGCATGTGTGCATGTGTGTATAGGGTGCGCGTGTGGGTGTGTATATGTGTTGGGTGCAGGAGAGGGAGGGAGAGGGTGGAGGAGGACTCTGGGGAGGGAGTGCCTACCGCCATGGTTTTCATGGCCATAAGTTTGGCACGAAAACCATGGTAGTAGACCGGGTCGTAATCCCGAGGGTGGGATTGTGGCGGCCGCCGGGCTGTAGACCGAAGTCTCTAGCCCAGTGGCCGTTACTACCCTGGCGGTCGGTGTGTAAATGTGGCGGTCTTGAATGGCGGTTACCGCCAGGGTCGAACTCCCATTTTTTTTACCTGCTTTAACACGGACCGCCAGGGATGTAATGAGGGCCAAAGTGTCTTAAGTCTTTTTAAAGCAAACAAAGTCTCTTTCAAGCACAAAGTACCTGGTTTGTGTGAAAAATCTCCGCAAAGGGCCTCAGAAGAGGAGAAGTGTGGAAACAAAGAGGGGTGCGTCAATTTCTTGGGCCGCACACGGCGATGTGTCGTTTAGTTTCCACCCCGGGACGGCTATGCGCCGATTTCCGGCGCTCGCTCGTGGATCCTCTTCGGGTTGTGGGGTGTTCAGATGCCCCGGGATCTGTGCGTGGAATCCTGGGCTTGCGGAGCGCAGTCACAAGCACTGTGTCGATCCGGTGGGTGTTGCGGGGAATTTTCTCCTGCATGGCCCGCGCATCGTCCATTTCCCCTCTGGAAGTTGGGCTGCGTCGTCCCAGGTCAGCTGTGTGTCGATCCTGTGGGCCGTGCGTCGAAGTTCCGGTCGCAATGCAGGCGCCACGTTGATCTTCTCCTTGCGAAGTCGCGCTGCGTCGTTCCGGTTTGGAGTGCGGTGAATTTCTCACCGCGGGGCAGGCTGTGCGTCGGTTTGAGCAAGCGGTGCATCGAATTTTCTCCACACAAGGAATCCACTTGCAAGAGAGAAGCTTTTTTGGTCCTGAGACTTCAGGGAAAAGGAGGCAAGCTCTATCCAAGCCCTTGGAGGGCACCTCTTTACCATAGCCAGAGAGCAGCAAGGCCAACAGCAAGGCAGCAGTCTTTCACAGAAAGTAGTCAGGTGAGTCCTTTGGGCAGCCAAGCAGTTCTTCCTGGCAGGATGCAGGTTCTGGAAGTGTCTGTTAGGTAGAGTGTCTACCCCTAGAAGTGTCTGTAAGGTAGAGTGTCTACCCCAAGAAGTGTCTGAGTTGGAAGGGGCAGAGGCCCTGTTTATATACCCAAATGCGCCTTTGAAGTGGGGAAGACTTCCAAGAGTGGCTTAGAAGTGCACAGGTTCCCTTTCAGTTTAATCCTGTCTGCCATGGCCCCAGGAGGGGGTGTGGCAGTCCTTTGTGTGAGAGCAGGCCCTCCACCCTCCCAGCCCAGGAAGACCCATTCAAAATGCAGATGTATGCAAGTGAGGCTGAGTATCGTGTGTTTGGGGTGTGTCTGAGTGAATGCACAAGGAGCTGTCAACTAAACCCAGAGAGACATGGATTGTAAGGCACAGAAAGCTTTAAGTGCAGAGAAATGCTCACTGTAGGAAGTTGGCTCTGTATATACTATTTCAAAGTAAGAAATAGTGTGCACAGAGTCCAAGTGTTCCCCTTACAGGTAAGATAGTGGCAAAAAGAGATAATTCTAATGCTTTATTTTGTGGTAGTGTGGTCGAGCAGTAGGCTTATCAGAGGGTAGTGTTAAGCATTTGTTGTACACACACAGGCAATACATGAGGAACACACACTCAAAGACGTACTCCAGGCCAATAGGTTTTTATATAGAAAAATATATTTTCTTAGTTTATTTTAAGAACCTCAGGTTCAAGATTTACAAGTAATACTTCAAATGAAAGGTATTTCACTCAGGTATTCTAGGAACTTTGAATAATCACAATAGCATGTACAGTTTTGACAAAAATGTCAATAAGCTATTTTAAAAGTGGACACTGCAAAAATCAACAGTTCCTGGGGGAGGTAAGTAAATGTTAAGTTCACAGGTAAGTAAAACACTTACAGGGTTCAAAGTTAAGTCCAAGGTAGCCCACCGTTCAAGGCAACCCCAAAGTTACCACACCAGCAGCTCAGGGCCGGTCAGGTGCAGAGGACAAAAAGGTGCCCAAAGCACCTAGGCTTCAATGGAGAACAGGGGTGCTCCGGTTCCAGTCTGCCAGCAGGTAAGTACCCGCGTCCTCGGAGGGCAGACCAGGGGGGTTTTGTAGGGCACCGGGGGGGACACAAGCAGGCACAGAAAGTACACCCTCAGCGGCACAGGGGCGGCCGGTGCAGAGTGCAAACAGGTGTCGGGTTTTGTATTGAAAGCAATGGGGAAACCCGGGGGTCTCTTCAACGATGCAGACAGGCCCAGGGGGGGCTCCTCAGGGTAGCCACCACCTGGGCTAGGCAGAGGGTCGCCTGGGGGTCGCTCCTGCACTGGAGTTCGGTTCCTTACAGGTCCTGGGGGCTGCGGGTGCAGTGTTGGTTCCAGGCGTCGGGTCCCTTGATAGAGGCAGTCGCGGTCAGGGGGAGCCTCTGGATTTCCTCTGCTGGCGTCGCTGTGGGGGTTCAGGGGGGTCAAATCTGGCTACTCACGGGCTCGCAGTCCCCGGGGAGTCCTCACTGTAGGGTTGGTTTTCCGCAGGTTGAGCCGGGGGCGTCGGGTGCAGAGAAGAAATTCTCAAGCTTCCGGCGGGAAACGTGAAGTCCTTGAAGTTGCTTCTTTGTTGCAAGAAAGTTGCAGATGGTTGAATAGAGCCGCTGTTCACGGGAGTTTCTTGGTTCTTGGGTGCAGGGCAGTCCTCTGAGGCTTAAGAGGTCGCTGGTCCCTGTTGGATGCGTCGCTGTTGCAGTTTTCGTCAAAGTTGGGAGACAGGCCTGTAGGGCTAGGGCCAAAGCAGTTGTCCTCTCCGTCTTCACTGCAGGGCTTCAGGTCAGCAGTCCTTCTTCTTAAGGTTGCAGGAATCTAGTTTCCTAAGTTCTGGGGGCTCCTAAATACTGAATTTAGTGGTGTGCTTAGGTCTGGGAGGGCAGTAGCCAATGGCTACTGTCCTTGAGGGTGTCTACACCCTCTTTGTGCCTCCTCCCTGAGGGGAGGGGGGCACATCCCTAATCCTATTAGGGGAATCCTCCATCCACAAGATGGAGGATTTTTAAAAGTAAGAGTCACCTCAGCTCAGGACACCTTAGGGGCTGCCCTGACTGGTGGGTGACTCCTCCTTGTTTTTCTAATTATCTACTCCAGCCTTGCCGCCAAAAGTGGGGGCAGTGGGCGGAGGGGCAGGCATCTCCACTAGCTAGGATGTCCTGTGGCGCTGTAACAAAGGGGGTGAGCCTTTGAGGCTCACCGCCAGGTGTTACAGTTCCTGCAGGGGGAAGTGAGAAGCACCTCCACCCAGTACAGGCTTTGTTCCAGGCTTTGTTCCCGAGACAGAGGCCCTCTCCCCATGTGGCCAGCAACAACTCTGGTGCGTGGCAGGGTGGCAAAAATTAGTCAGCCTACACTGGAAGTCGGGTATGTTTTCAAGGGGCATCTCTAAGATGCCCTCTGGGTGTATTTTACAATAAATTGCATACTGGCATCAGTGTGCATTTATTGTGCTGAGAAGTTTGATACCAAACTTCCCAGTTTTCAGTGTAGCCATTATGGTGCTGTGGAGTTCGTGTTTGACAAACTCCCAGACCATATACTCTTATGGCTACCCTGCACTTACAATGTCTAAGGTTTGGCTTAGACACTGTAGGGGCATAGTGCTCATGCACTTATGCCCTCACCTGTGGTATAGTGCACCCTGCCTTAGGGCTGTAAGGCCTGCTAGAGGGGTGACTTACCTATGCCACAGGCAGTGTGAGGTTGGCATGGCAATCTGAGGGGAGTGCCATGTCGACTTAGCCATTTTCTCCCCACCGGCACACACAAGCTGTGAAGCAGTGTACATGTGCTGAGTGAGGGGTCCCTATGGTGGCATAAGACATGCTGCAGCCCTTAGAAACCTTCCCTGGCATCAGGGCCCTGGGTACCAGGGGTACCAGTTACAAGGGACTTACCTGAGTGCCAGGGTTGTGCCAATTGTGGAGACAAAGGTACAGTTTAGGGAAAGAACACTGGTGCTGAGGCCTGGTTAGCAGGGTCCCAGCACACTTTCAAATCATAACTTAGCATCAGCAAAGGCAAAATGTGAGGGGGTAACCATGCCAAGGAGGCATTTCCTTACTCACTTTGTAAAAGTGGCATTTCAAAAATTGTAATATTAAATCCAGCTTCACCAGTCAACAGGATTTTATATTACCATTCTGGCCATACTAAACATGACCTTCCTACCCCTTTCAGATCAGCAGCTACCACTCAAACAATGCATGAGGGCAGCCCCAATGTTAGCCTATGAATGGAGCAGGCCTCACGTCAGTGTAAAAACGAATTTGGGAGTTTTACACTACCAGGGCATGTAAACTACATAGGTACATGTCCTGCCTTTTGCCTACACAATACCCTGCCTTATGGGTTACCTAGGGCATACTTTAGAGGTGTCTTATATGTAGAAAAGGGGGAGTTTAAGGCTTGGCAAGTACTTTTGAATGCCAAGTCGGATTGGCAGTGAAACTGCACACACAGGCCTTGCAAAGGCAAGCCTGAGACAAGGTTAAGGGGCTACTTAAGTGGGTGGCACAACCAGTGCATATTGCTTCTAGTGACAGTATGGTGGGACTGTTTTTGTATTTCACTCTCCTCGTCACATTCTTGCTTTCATTCTGTTTTATCATCCTAGTTATTGCAGTATATACCATTTTCTCTAAGATGCACTTACTTCAACAAATCCTTGTTGAACTCTATTCTGCCTCTGTTAGTTACACTAGTCTCACACAGGCAAGGACAGAGAGAAGGGGACGAGATCTGATCAACCACGATTCCCCTGAGGAGGCTTTCTTCTCATGCACCCGGTTGCCACAATCATCCCTGCTCTTGGGTGGAGATGAGGCGCTGCTAGTTAGCTGTAAAACCCAGATTAGGACGACAGGCGTCACATGATGTGGAATTGTGCTAAGTACCCCACAATCTGTGCAATTCTGCCACACAAATCCAGTAACCTCATTAGGATAATGAGAACCTACGCGACATCATGTGCCATTATTTTAGTGCTTTGAAATCGGCCTGTTGTGACGCCTGGAGGTGTGATAGATATATGTTTTTTTAGAAACGATCCAATTTGAGCTACATCTACCGGTCTCAGGGCTGCATACAGTTTGGTGTGGTAAGAACAAAAAGCGTCATTGATGGCTTCTCGGATGTTGTGTATTGCACCCATCTCACCGCAATTAGCAGTGATAGTGACCCAGGGAGAGTCAGAACACAGGAGCCAGGCCAGCATCCTTCTGCCCTTGTCACCTTCCATAAGCTTCATTGTCAGATAATCATTATAATCCAGTTTGCCCAAATGGGTTAGGGTAGTTTTATGGGAAGTCATGCTTGCCCCAAGGGAACAGGGTCTTTCCTCTCATCTGGTAACATCTGCATGTATCTCTGGATGTCCGTTTCCAGGGACTGGAGCTCCAGGGACAGCACAAGTTAGGTACCATAGACCGTTCTCCATGGCGTGACCATGGAGAACCACTTTAAATGCGTCCCACTCGAGGTGCCTTCATTTTCATTAACATATTTGGTAATGTGTTCCGATAGGGTAGCGCAGAAGGCTCTGGTTTTCTGCGGGGATCCTCCAAATCGGTATATGGGAGAGACCCCAGCCTCATGAAAGTTGGAGTAGTAATGGGCAGTCGTCAGAAGAAGTGCATCCCAGATAATCAGCACAGGGGTGACCTGCAGTCAGTGCCTCTGTATTGCAGTAAAAAAAGATCAATCCTAGTGTGTAAATCATTTAACCCAGAGATATAAGCATATTCACAAGATGTGGGGTATAGACTGTGCTAAGTTTCTAGGATCTGTGTGTGGGAAGCCCAGTGCTTCAAGTGATGGGTAAGCGCTTCAGAATGAGCCCCAAGTATTCGCGGGTGTGAGCAGTCTAGGTCTAGATGCTCCTTCCCAGTAGCACATTATGTAACAGAGCAGGGGTGAGGGATCGCAGGAAAAGGCCTTGGTTGGGGTTGAGAGCATATTAGGAAGCTAGTGTCACAGGGGAACCATCTAGGACTCCCTACAGAATAACATATCTCCCTTCTGGATCTATGTTACTGTGCAGCACCTCCAGCGGTACCTCTGGTGCTACCCATATTAGGGCGCCTCTGGTGTAGAAGGAGTTATTAGTCCCCAATAGCATGCCTCACCATCGTCTATGCATATTCTTGAGGTCCGGGGCACTGAGTTGGGTCTCTTGGAGTAATGCAGCCTTAATTTTGCACCTACATGAATATTGGTGCGCACTGTAATGTTTCACATTTCCAGCTAGCACCCTAACATTTCAGGTCAATAACAGGTATTGTGACACATAAATGCCACCTAGTGTAACCATTTAACATGCAGTAGAGGAGAGAATGCAACATCTCTGGCAGCCCACCACTGTTCCCCCCATCCAACTCGACCACCCCCTGTGCCCCACGGACCACACGCCCATATAAACATTGTAATAAGAACAAAAAGGAAAGAAAAAGAGAAAACAGTGCTAAATACTAGAAATAGGGTCTTTGGTTAGCAGTCAGGTTACCCCCTGTCCAAGCAAGGACCCTCACTCTAGTCAGGGTAAAAAAGAGAATCACCCTCAACTAACCCCTGTTTACCCCCTTGGTAGCTTGGCTCGAGCAGTATGCTTAACTTCAGAGTGCTAAGTGTAAAGTATTTGTACCAACACACACAGTAACTTAATGAAAACACTTAAAAATGGCACAACACAGGTTTAGTAAAATAGAGAACATTTATCTACTCAAAACAAGACCAAAACGACAAAAATCCACAATACACAAGTCAAGTTATTAATTAAAAAGCAAAAAGAATCTTCATGTAGTTTTAAACACACACTAACACAGTTAGCGTGAAAATGTACCTTGGGTGCGTCAAAAATAACCCTGCACAGGCGAGTGTGTGTCAAAAAGGGCTTGCGATGCGTCGATTTCACTCACGAGCGAGACCTTGCGTCGTTTCTCCTTTCGTTGGGTTGGGCGCGTCGTTTCTTTTGTCTGCAGGAGAGCGTTGCATCGATCCGGTCTGCACTCTCGGGTCCGGTCAGGCCTTGCTTTGTTTTTACACGCCCTAGCAGTGTTTGCGTTGGAAATCCAGCCGCACGATGATCCGAAAACCACGCAGGGCTGGTTGCGATCTCACTAGCCTCCATCAGCGATGCTGCATGTTGTTTCTCCAGCTCCGTTCATCGATTCTTCAGTCACGTTGTAGGCTAGCGTCGATTTTCAGCTGCAAAGCCGGCGGCGCGTCGATTTCCCAGCCGCAGATCAGAGTTGCGTGGATTTCTTCCTCTTAGGCTGCCAGCTTCTCCTTTCAGGGTCCCAGGAACTGGATGGGCACCACTGGGCAGAGTAGGAGTCTCTCCAGGTGCTGGCAGAGAGAAGTCTTTGCTGTCCCTGAGACTTCAAACAACAGGAGGCAAGCTCTAAATCAAGCCATTGGAGATCTTCATAAGATGAAAGGCACACAAAGTCCAGTCTTTG
Organism: Pleurodeles waltl; assembly: GCF_031143425.1. Lineage (NCBI taxonomy): Eukaryota > Metazoa > Chordata > Amphibia > Caudata > Salamandridae > Pleurodeles > Pleurodeles waltl. Next base: position 1,024,699,785 of record NC_090443.1, on the reverse strand, counting down.
CCCTCTTACTCTGGCTGAAACAGCAACTGCAGGATAGCTCCACAAAGCAAAGTTACAGGCAGGGCAGCTCTTCTTCCTCAACTCTTCAGTTCTTCTCTAGGTAGAGGTTCCTCTTGGTTTCCAGAAGTGTTCTAAAGTCTGTGGTTTTGGGTGCCCTTCTTATACCCATTTTGCCCTTTGAAGTAGGCCTACTTCAAAGCAAAGTCTCTCTTGAATGTGAAATCCTGCCTTGCCCAGGCCAGACCCTAGACACTCACCAGGGGGTTGGAGACTGCATTGTGTGAGGGCAGGCACAGCCCTTTCAGGTATAAGTGACCACTCCTCCCTCCCTCCTAGCACAGATGGCTCATCAGGAAATGCAGACTACACCCCAGCTCCCTTTGTGTCACTGTCTACTGTGAGGTGCAACCAACCTGTAAGGAAATGCCTCCTTGGCATGGTTACCCCCTGACTTTTTGCTTTTGCTGATGGCAAGTTATGATTTGAAAGTGTGCTGAGGCCTGCTAACCAGGCCCCAGCACCAGTGTTCTTTCCCTAAAACTGTACCTTTGTTTCCACAATTGGCACACCCTTGCATCCAGGTAAGTCCCTTGTAACTGGTACCCCTGGTACCAAGGGCCCTGATGCCAGGGAAGGTCTCTAAGGGCTGCAGCATGTCTTATGCCACCCTGGGCACCCCTCACTCAGCACCGACACACTGCTTGCCAGCCTGTGTGTGCTGGTAGGGAGAAAATGACGAAGCCAACATGGCACTCCCCTCAGGGTGCCATGCCAACCTCTCACTGCCTATGGCATAGATAACTCACCCCTGTAGCAGGCCTTACAGCCCTAAGGCAGGGTGCACTATACCATAGGTGAGGGCATAGGTTCATGAGCACTATGCCCCTACAGTGTCTAAGCAAAACCTTAGACATTGTAAGTGCAGGGTAGCCATAAGAGTATATGGTCTGGGAGTCTGTCATACAAGAACTCCACAGCACCATAATGGCTACACTGAAAACTGGAAAGTTTGGTATCAAACTTCTCAGCACAATAAATGCACACTGATGCCAGTGTACATTTTATTGTGAAATACACCCCAGAGGCCATCTTAGAGAAGCCCCCTGAAAACATACCCAACTTCCAGTGTGGGCTGACTAGTTTTGCCAGCCTGCCACACACCAGACATGTTGCTGACCACATGGTTAGAGTGCCTTTGACACTCTGTGGCCAGAAACAAAGCCTGTACTGGGTGGAGGTGCTTCACACCTCCCCCTTCAGGAACTGTTACACCTAGCGGTGAGCCTCAAAGGCTCATCCCTTTTATTACAGCGCCCCAGGGCATCCCAGCTAGTGGAGATGCCCACCCCTCCAGCCACTGCCCCCACTTTTGGCAGCAAGGCTGGAGGAGATAATGAGAAAAACAAGGAGTAGTCACCCACCAGTCAGGACAGCCCCTAAGGTGTCCTGAGCTGAGGTGATCCATGCCTTTAGAAATCCTCCATCTTGAGTTTGGAGGATTCCCCCAATAGGATTAGGGAAGCGCCCCGCTCCCCACCGGGAGGAGGCACAAAGAGAGTGTAGCCACCCTCAAGGACAGTAACCATTGGCTACTGCCCTCCCAGACCTAAACGCACCCCTAAATTCAATATTTAGTGGCACCCCAGATCCCAGGAAATCAGATTTGTGCAACCTGAAGAAACAAGAGGGACTGCTGACCTACAAGCCTGCAGAGAAGGAGTAAGGCGCCAACTGCTTTGGCCCCAGCCCTACCGGCCTCTCTCCAACTTCGAAAACCTGCAACCAGCGATGCATCCAACAGGAACCAGCAAGCTCTGAAGCCTCAGTGGACTGCCCTGGATTAAAGGACCAAGAAACTCCTGTGAACATCGGCCCTGTTCAAAACCAGCTACTTCTTTGCAACAAAGAAGCAACTTTCAAAGACTGCACATTTCCCGCTGGAAGCGTGAGACTTCACACTCTGCACCCGACGCCCCCGGCTCGAGATTCAAAGAACCAACACCTCAGGGCGGACTCCCCAGTGACTACGAGACCATGAGTAACCAGAGACGACCCCCCGAGCCCCAACAGCGACACCTCAGAGAGAATCCAGAGGCTCCTCCTGACCGCGACTGCCTGTAACAAGGGACCCGATGCCTGGAACCAACACTGCATCCGCAGCCCCCAGGACCTGAAGGAACCAAACCTCATTGCGGGAGTGACCCCCAGGCGACCCTCTACCTTGCCCAGGTGGTGGCTGTCCCGAGAAGCCCCCCCCTGTGCCTGCCTGCACCGCTAGAGTGACCCCCAGGTCCCTCCATTGTTTCCTACCTGAAACCCGACGCCTGCTTTGCACACTGCACCCGCCGCCCCTGTGCGCTCTGAGGGTGTCTAATGTGTGCCTACTTGTGTCCCCCGCAGTGCTCTACAAAACCCCCCTGGTCTGCCCTCCCCCTGAGGACGCAGGTACTGACCTACTGGCAGACTGGAACCCGAGCACCCCTGTTCTCCATAGGCACCTATGTATTTTGGGCACCTCTTTGACCTCTGCACCTGACCGGCCCTGAGCTGCTGGTGTGGTAACTTTGGGATGGCCTTGAACCCCCAACGGTGGGCTGCCTATGCACCAGAACTGAGACTTGTAAGTGTTTTACTTACCTCCTAAACTAACCTTTACTTACCTCCCCCAGGAATTGTTGATTTTTGCACTATGTCCACCTTGAAAATAGCTTCTTGACATTTTTACAAAGACTGTATATGATATCGCTTTTATTCAAAGTTCCTAAAGTATCTAAGTGAAGTACCTTGCATGTAAAGTGTTTACTGTAAATCTTGAAACTGCGGTTCTTAAAATAAATTAGGAAAATATTATTTTCTGTATTTTAAAACTATTGGCCTGGAGTAAGTCTTTGATTGTGTGTTCCTCATTTATTGCCTGTGTGTGTGCAACAAATGCTTAACACTGTCCTCTGATAAGCCTACTGCTCGACCACACTACCACAAAATAGAGCATCAGAATTATCTAATTTTGCCGCCATCTTACCTCTAAGGGGAACCCTTGGACTCTGTGCACACTATTTCTTACTTTGAACTAGTATATACAGAGCCAACTTCCTACAGGAGCACTTGCACTTTAGCACTGGTTAGCAGGGGTAAAGTGCCCAGAATAACACAAACAGCTAAATCAGAGTCCAGCACACATCAACAACCTGAGAAACAGAGGCAAAAACGGGTGTCCGGCCAATAGCACTGTGTTGCTACAAATAACACAGCATTAAACCAGCCATGTATTGTGTAGCTGTCCGCAGCTGGGGAAGTGACAAAATGACAGCAACAGTAACTTTATGTATAGAACATGCAGCCCTCGGCCAATGCACCAGTGGTATGTCGGCCCTCCACACTGCAGAGTATGGTGCACATAAGGACATAAAGTAAGGCAGGCCAACCCAAGTGCGTGTGCACGCCTATATCACTTCCTTGGCCATTTGAGGAGTCACTACAGCGCCTCCTCTAAGCAGTGCATCTACTACAGTTAGTCCAGTTTCCGGTATCTCACTCTCGTCACTCCCTGCAACCAAACAAGCACGGGAGGGAGTGGCCGTGTGTTGCCCCACCTTCACAACCACCTGTGCCCTTTTGTTTGCTACTTGTTCCTTCGGTGGACCGATGTGTATTACGGGGTTTGTGGCATCTTTGCACCTTCCAATCTGTGGGCGAGACTGAGGTATCCGCCGGTGCGGCTGTGATGCCCTTGCGTTCCAGCCAGGACCATACTTCCTCCAAGCTGGGGCAGAAGGCTGCTCTGTCACCCTGCATGATCGGGAGTGATGCAGGGAATTGGAGGGCATATTTGATGCCATGCTTATGGAGGCACTGTTTTACAGCCAGAAAAGAGGACCTTTGTCCCTGCACTTTCAGGGTGTGGTGTGGTAAAATATTAGCTAGAGTTCTCCGCCTTCCACGGACCTCTGGCACGGGTGATCTGGAAAATATGATCCCCATCTCTGCAATTAAACAAGTGGGCGATGACCGGGAGCAGCCTGCCCAGCACCCTATGCTCGATAGAGAAGAAAGCGGAGTGTTTGCCCTGCAAGGTTGTGGTCAAGAACCAGTCTTTGTCATACAGTTCCATGCTGGGGCTATCTACATGCTCCGGAAGGCCCACTATCTGTACACTATTGTGACGGGATCTGCCCTCCTTTTCGTCGGCACATCATCGAAGATATGCTACTTTTTCCTGCAGGGCCTTGATGTGTGACCTAGTGCTGGAGATCAATGGACCAAGGGATGTTAAAGCAGATTCTACTGACTAAACTTGTTCCTTCAGCTTCCTGTGATCCTGTCTCATGAGGCCCGTGCCAAACTGCAGGGTGTCTATCTTTGGTTCTAGGATAGATTTGATTTCCAGCATGGCAGTGAAGATCTCATTGAATCTGCATGAGTGTGCTGCCAACACGTTCCCCAGTGTCTCGTCCAGAGGGCGCAGTCTCTCCCCCTCCATGTTGCCTCTTTTGGCGCCAGGCACTGCCGCCGTCATTCTATCTTGCTTGGGACGACCCATGGTATCAGTTCACAGCTCCAAAGGGCAATGCTGTGAGTTGCCTTCGAAAGATTTCTGTTCCCAACGCATTGGACACACATAGTAATGCGCAACCCAGCATGAAACTTAGGAGTCTTAAGCCAGGGAGAAGAAGGGACGCTTGAGCACCCGGATCCCACACAATATTACTCAAGGAAAGCTCTCACGCTCCAGCCCCGCTGAAGTGTCCCAAAAGGCCCCGGTGCACATATCCAATGAAGGAGGCAGAAGACAGAGGCACAACGATAGTGTATGATGTCTTGCTAGTCTTTGGCCGTAGTCTTAGAGCGCCAGTACTGGCCTGCAAGTTTATGGAGGAGGGAAGGACCTCCTCCTGGTGCCATCAAATTACCAATAATTTCGTCTTGGGGACTCCAGCTATGGTAGATGCCGTGAGCGGTCAAGTGCAGAGGTGGCCACCATAATTCTCCAATGCAGGGTGAAAGAAGAGAGAGCCCATGGAGGGGGGCATGATGGCAGCAGGTGTCCTGGTTCTCCTTTGGGGGGGGAGAGTCCACAGGTGTAAATGCAGGGCCCACATGTGGGTCACTCACCCATATGAGATCAGCAGATTAAGTAGTGCGCATTGGCCTCAGTTGAGTCCTCGTGTTGTGTTGGGACGAGGAGGTGGTTGCAACAGCGATCCACTCAGCGCCTGGTTCACAACAGCCGACACAGCCAGGTGCAAACTTGACGCCTCATGCTGGCAAGCCACACCAGCAGTGTGGATACAGTATGGGGGGGGATCCTCTCTTCTGTGGGTTCCGGAAGAGATGCGCAGCCATCCTGATGTGCTGCGTTGCAGCTCGGGCAGACCACTCTTGTCAAGCCTGTGTCCTTACACCTTGGGCCTCAGGTCACGTCTCTTGGTCACTGAGTCCCTGCAGCTTTAGGGAATGCAGCAGACAGAGCGGAAGTGGCTGTAACCTGTCAGCACAAACCAGGGGCCTCCAACAACCATGCAGGTAGCCGGGGGCTGCTGTGATGTTGCAGGATTGTTTTGGAGGCTGAGGGTCGCAGAGCTTTCAATCCTGGGATTTTGTGTCAGCTGCCACGTGTATAATGGGCCGGAACAGATCTGCATGTTCCACTGCATGGCATTGTGGGAGTTTGAGAGTCAGTTTCATACTTGTGCACTGCATCCTCCCTGCCTCTTTGATTTTGCAGTGGTCAGTCTGAGCACCTTTTTTAACTTCTTGTAGCTGGAAACAGGGGTAATGTTGCAGAATGGCACCTCATTTGATTCTCTGTGTTTAATCTTGAAAATCAGATTTAACACATTGTAAAAGCAGAGTTATGGTAAATGATGTCTTATATGTTACGTTATGTTATATTGATGTTTATAGCATCTATTCACCTGTGAGAGTATCCTGGCACTAAGCAGGTGTGTGGTGCTGGCCTCGAGGGGCTTTACTCGAAGAAATAGGTCGTCATCTTGTTGTGGAATTCAAGAAGTGATAAGGAGGCTGTAATGTGAAGTGAGAGGTTGATTATGGCTTTAGGTTTAGGAGTGATGTATGAGAATGCACAACCTCCTGCTCTTCTTTTGTACATGTGTAGTATGTGTGCGTATGAGATCCCGGCACAGTGGAGGTGCCTGGTGTGATGGTGGAACAACACCCGGCTGTTCAGGTAGGCAGTACCTATGTTGTGTAGTGCTCTGTATGTGTGAGTAAGGAGCTTGAACTGTGGGCACTTATGTATCAGGAGCCATGCTAATATACCTATACATTGTAGAACGGTTGCTAACTTAAATTACAAGAAAAATCAGAAAACTGTTTTCATAGTGGATAGGCAGTGCTGTAGTAGCAAAACATTATTTTGTTTGGAACCCCGAATATCTTTGCACTGTTCTTGGTGAGATAATGCAATATGCTTATAACCTATTTTCTGTCATTAAACATCAACTCCGATATTTAACTTTAGAACTAGTGCAGCAAAGCTGTTCTTACCAGAAATCAACAGGCTGATTGGAATTTAAAAATGTGTTTCAAACCATTAGTGGGACCATTAACACAACAAAAGTAAAATTTGCATTTAGAGTTGCCAAATATGCAGATGATTCCTGCAAACGATCAAAAAAACACACAACTTGGAATGTTGCTGTTAAGTCCCGCTTGTATGCATGCAAATAAATTATTCTTGTATAAGATTTCAAAGGGAGCATTAATAACAACTAACTTGAGAAACCAATATGCCTTTAAAAGGAAACAGAACTTTTATGTACTTTGTCCCGATGTGTGGTATATTGTATTAAAATGCATTCGAAGTACTCGAGTACCAGTGTAGAGTGATATTGTTTACCCAGTATCTTAACATAATTAAAATGCACAACCCTCTGTAAAATAGCCACTATCCATATGGTGCTTGCATATATGCTGTATGTCAATACATTTGAACCAGCTTCTACTGATTATTTCTGCCAGGCATCCAACCATCCAACCTACTCATATGTACAATAGCACCTAGATATACACAATTTACCCCGCTCCCAATTGTAGGAATGAATCTTATTTTTCCATTTGTAAGAAACTGGGTATTGGATAACAGGATTGGAAGCCCCACTCAGGCAACAACCATTGTCAGGGATAACCACAAAAGTCATTAAATTAACCTGCATTTAAACCGCTGGTAGCTTGGCACAAAAGCAGTCCAGCTTAATTTACAGGCACTGTGTTAAATATTTATGCAGCATACAAGCAGTGATAGAGTGAAAACGCAACACAAGAAACAACAATTTAGGAAAATGGAGAAAAGTTTAATAAATAAAATGACACCAAAACAAATTAATTCCAATCAGTAGAACATGAGTTATGTTTTTTTAAAGTTTTAAGTGAAAAATAGTGCCGGTCCAGGCTTACATTCAGACTTAGAAGAAATGTGAATGAAAAGTAGTAGTAACAGGGAAGAATGATTAGGAAGTGGTGGAATGTTTCCCAAACTGAACAAATGGCCGTCAAGATGTAACTGCTGAAGCACTCTTTATGGGCACTTGGTCTCGTGCAGAAGGTGAAAATGTAACAGTGCTACACTCTTTCCGCGATCGTCAGCAATGGTTGACCTATGTGCTGACTTTTGTTTACGGGCAGTCAACCTAGTACAGCTTTCTTCCACAAATAGCATGCAAGCGAAACAACTGCAATCTTTTCCCGATTGTCACTGATGGCTGCTAGGACGTGGGTGCCGTCAATGTTTTAACCTCCAAGAGGGCTTGTTTAGTAAAATGCTGATATGCCGAAAGTACTTTGCGCATATGTGCATTGGTTACACAACAGTAAGATAGAAAAGTACTTGCAAGTCCAGTGAAATTTCCCTCTTTGTTTACCACCAGGACCCGTGTGTAAGATCTTCTTGGCACAGCAACCTCTTCTTTTTTGAATGCCCTCTAGAAGGCAGTGTAAAACTGAACACCGGTCCACGTGTGGCTTCTTTTGCTTTTGGGTCGTTGCCACACATAAAGACAAAGTGCGATTGCAGCGTAAAGCTAAATGGTGTTTATTAATAAATAAACATACCGAAATGACCCCTCCCAGGATGCTTGGAGGCACCTTCTCCAGTAATCACAGTTACCATCACAATCAAGTCTTGCCAACATTCTGTGGAATCTCCACACCTGAAAAATCCATAAAAGACTAGCACAGTACAAAAAGTTCCTGAGAAGGTAAAGCTCAGCATGCCAGGGAGCCAGCAGGGTTCGAGGAGGCCTCTACCTCGGAGAACTGCTGGCTGGTGTCGCTGTGAAGATCTCTAAGTATGGACGAAAGTCAAAATCTCCATCGGGATGAAACTGTATTCTGCAGCCGATGAGCGCTCATTAGGCCACATACCCTCTCTGTGAGGGATCAGCTGATGAGGAAAAGAACTACAGAAAATCAGGCTGACCCACAAAACACCTCAGGTGGATTGGTGAACAGGTGGATTCTGTTGGTTTTTAAGCCATTTGTTTGCTGGAAAAGTTTCTAAGTCCCAAGTTTCAATTTTTATGGTAAGCGTCACTCCGAAGAGGTCGGTGCTGGTTGGGCACTACCTGGTGCAGTGGGCAGTCAGGACTCACTGCAGGCAGAGGCCAGGTGCAGGGTTCAAGGTCTCTGGAGTCAAGTAGCCCTTGGAGTCACTCTCGTAGTCCTGGGATCAAGCAGCAAAGAAGACCTCAAGCAGCAGGGCAGACCTCTGAGGGTACAAGGCAAGCTTCAAGCAGCAGGGCAGTCCTCTGGTTCAGCAGGGCATTCCTCTGAGGTACAGAGCAGACTTCAGACAGCAGGGCAGTCCTCTGAAGTAAAAGACAATGCTTTAGGGGGGTCCTCTGCAGGTCCAGCAGCATACTGAAGAGTTGGTCTCAAAGTCCAATACATATACCTGATGCCAGCCTTTGAAGTGGGAGAAAGTTGTAGACTACGCCCACATCTGATTCTGCAAGTTTCCTTACTCCCACTGCCCATCTTCCAAGTGGTCTAGTATGACAATAGATTGGCGACAGATTTGTTGGTGAGTTTGCTGGAGGTAGCCTTTGAAACGTAATTGGTGCAGGGAACATCTCCACCCCTCCCATCCAGCCAGGATGGCCCAACCTGCCAACTCCTAGTCCTTCTTTGTCTCACTGTCTGGGAGGAGTACACAAAGGCCAACTGCCAACTACATCTTGTCATGTAACCCAGGATACAGACTGCAGGCACCAAATAGTTAGGACAACCAAATGCCAACTTCTAAAAGTGTCATTTTCAGAACTGTACTTAAAATCCAACTTTGGCATTGTAGGAGGCTGGCCTGGCTTTTAGTGGGTACCAGAGGTACTTACACCTTGTGCCAGGTCCAGTTATCCCTTATTAGTGTAGAAGGATGAGGAGACAGAGGGGGCGCCCAGCAAGTCAGGGAGCCCTCACAGAAGCAGGCAGCACCCGCAGAAGTACCTGAACAGGCACTTGGAAGAAGAGTGAACCGGAGTCCATGCGAAGTCACAAAAGGGAGTCCCACGACGCCGGAGGACAACTCAGAAGGTTGTGCACTGCAGGTTAGAGTGTCGGGACCCAGGCTTGGCTGTGCACGAAGGAAATCCTGGAAGAGGTGCGCCGGAGCTGTTGCAAATCATGCGGTACCCAGCAATGCAGTCTAGCATGGGGAGGCAAGGACTTACCTCCACCAAACTTGGACTGAAGAATCACTGGACTGTGGGAGTCACTTGGACAGAGTTGCTGAGTTCCAGGAACCACGCTCGTCGTGCTGAGAGGGGACCCAGAGGACCGGTGATGCAGTCTTTTGTTGCCTGCGGTTGCAGGGGGAAGATTCTGTCGACCCACAGGAGATTTTTTCAGAGCTCCTGGTGCAGAAAGGAGGCAGGCTACCCCCAGAGCATGCACCACCTGTAAACAGTTGAGAAAGCAGGCAGGATGAAGCGATACAAGGTTGCTAGTAGTCGTCTTTGCTACTTTGTTGCGGTTTTGCAGGTGTCCTGAGCAGTCAGCAGTCGATCCTTTGGTAGAAGGTGAAGAGGGAGATGCAGAGGAACTCTGATGAGCTCTTGCATTCGTTATCTGCTGAGATCCCCAAAGCAGAGACCCTAAATAGCCAGAAAAGGAGGTTTGGCTACCTAGGAAGGAGGATTGGCTACCAAGAGAGGTAAGAGCCTATCAGAAGGAGCTTCTGACGTCACTTGCTGGCACTGGCCACTCAAAGCAGTCCAGTGTGCCACAGACACCTCTGTTTCCAAGATGGCAGAGGTATGGGACACACTGGACACACTGGAGGAGCTCTGGGCACCTCCCCTGGGAGGTGCAGGTCAGGGGATTGGTCACTCCCCTTTCCTTTGTCCAGTTTCGCACCAGAGGAGGGCTGGGGGATCCCTGAACCGGTGTAGACTGGATTATGCAGAGATGGGCACCATCTGTGCCCATCAAAGCATTTCCAGAGGCTGGGGGAGGATACTCCTCCCCAGCCTTCACACCTATTTCCAAAGGGAGAGGGTTTTACACCATCTCTCAGAGGAAATCCTTTGTTCTGCCTTCCTGGGCCAGGGCTGCCTGGACCCCAGAAGGGCCGAAACCTGTCTGAGGGGTTGGCAGCAGCAGCAGCTGCAGTGGAGACCCCGGAAAGGCAGTTTGGCAGTACCCGGGTTCTGTGCTAGAGACCCAGGGGATCGTGGAATTGTCCCCCCAATGCAAGAATGGCATTGGGGTGACAATTCCATGATCCTAGACATGTTACATGGCCATGTTTGGAGTTACCATTGTGACGCTGTACATAGGTAGTGACCTAGAACAGTGCACGCGTGTAATGGTGTCCCCGCACTCACAAAGTCCAGGGAATTTGCCCTGAATGATGTGGGGGCACCGTGGCTAGTGCCAGGGTGCCCACACACTAAGTAACTTTGCACCCAACCTTCACCAGGTGAAGGTTAGACATATAGGTGACTTATAAGTTACTTAAGTGCAGTGGTAAATGGCTGTGAAATAACATGGACGTTATTTCACTCAGGCTGCACTAGCAGGCCTGTGTAAGAATTGTCAGAGCTCCCTATGGGTGGCAAAAGAAATGCTGCAGCCCATAGGGATCTCCTGGAACCCCAATACCCTGGTACCTCAGTACCATATACTAGGGAATTATATGGGTGTACCAGTATGCCAATGTGAATTGATAAATTTAGTCACTAGCCTGTTAGTGACAAATTTGGAAAGCAGAGAGAGCATAACCACTGAGGTTCTGGTTAGCAGAGCCTCAGTGAGACAGTTAGGCATCACACAGGGAACACATACAGGGCACATACTTATGAGCACTGGGGCCCTGCCTGGCAGGGTCCCAGTGACACATAGACTAAAACAACATATATACAGTGAAATATGGGGGTAACATGCCAGGCAAGATGGTACTTTCCTACAGGCATTAAGGAAGATGTTGAATTAAAATTCATTTGAGACCAAGCATGATATTTATACCTGTAACCTATCACAAATGAGCACTTCTTTATCAAATGTAGTAATGTAACCCAGTGTAATCATAATAGAAGGGGTAGGCCTCACAGTAGTGAACAAGAAATGTGTGAGTTTTTCTCTGCAAAGACATATAAAAAGTCAAAACAGATGTTCTACATTTAGGGCCTAACTTAGGGGTGGCATATGTAATACAAAGGAAGGTCTAGGTCTGGCAAAAGGTTTGTTTTGCCAGACGGAATTGGCAGTTTTGCACACAGGCTGCAGTGGTGGGCTTGAAATATGTTTTACTGGGCTACTTAAGTGGGTGGCATAATCAGTGCTGCAGGCCTAGTAGTAGCATTTAATTTACAGGTCCTGGGTACATGTAGTACCACTTTAATAGGGACTATAAGGTAAAATAAGTGTGATAATTGTAAGCCAATTCTACCATGTTGTAAGTAGTGAGCACAAGAACTTTATGTAGGAAGCTGACCTAGTGTGTAGTGGTTACCTAGGGCACTTACACCTTATACCAGGTCTAGGTTGTTGGATCTGGGGTGAATCTTGAAGCCTGGAGGTACCCTGTGTTTCTTGGGGTGGGTCCAGTGTCCAGCTCTTCCTCAGCAGCGATTTTTGGTCCTGGTTGCAGCAGGCAGGGACTGGTGTCTTTTCTTTGTGCAGCAGGTCCTCAGTTCTCTTGCTGTGGTCTTCTTTTGATGCTGGTCTTCTTTGTCGTTTCAAATCTGATTTCCTGGTCTAGGGAAGCCCACTAAATACTGAATTTAGTGGGCGTTTTAGGGGGAACCTGGTAGTGTCCAATGGGACACTTACCCTTGGGTGGCTACACCCCCTACAGTGACCACTTCCTGTTGGAGAGGTCACTTCCCTAAACCTCATTGGCTATTTTCCTCCATTCCAACATGGAGGAAAATGAAATGGAGGGTCCACTTCGCATGCAAGCCCTTAGGGGTGGTGCATGCTCAGTGAGGACACTCCTCCTACCCTTTGTCTGGTTTCCCGCCTCTGCTACCCCCAAAAGTGGGGGCTTGCAAAGGGGGAAGTCTTCTGTTGCTAGCAGCAGGCCAGGGATCTTGAGTTTCAAGGGGGTGTTAGCTCCTCCACCCAGGAAGGACATTGTTCCCAAACTAGAGAGCCTGGGCTCTCCCCCAAGGTTTGTGGATTGGCTGTCTGGCGGTGGCATGCTGGATGGAACCAGTCAGCAACTGTGCCAGTTAGGTTAGCTTTTGCAGGGGCACCTCTAAGGTGACCCCTGGGTACATTTAGGGATACATCCAATACCAGTACCAGTTTGGATTTATAATTTTGAGTTGTTTGATACCAAATAACTCAGGGTGCAGTGTAGCCATCATGTAACTGTGAAACTCGTGTTTGAGCTGTGTCCAGCACATGCATTTAAAATGACTGCTCTGTTCACTCACTATATCCAAGGTTTGGCCAGGACACAGTGGGGGCATATTGCTCATCCAGCTATGCCCTCACATCTAGTATGGTGCACCCTGCCTTAGGGCTGGAAGGCCTGCCAGAGGGGTGACGTACCCATAATGTATGCAGTGTAGGGTGGACAGGGCACACAGAGTGTGCCATGTCGAGTTTGTCTTTTTAGGTTTGCTCCAGTACACTCAGCTTGCAAGGGCAGTGCTGGGTGCAGGGCCCTTGAGGGTGGCAATGTTAGTGCTGCTGCCCTCAGGGGTCTACTATTAATATCTCTTGCCCTGGGTACTGGGGTACCCATTTACTGGGGACTTATAGGGATATTTAAGAGTGTATCCAATTGTGCAAGCATCACAACAGATTTAGGGAAAGAGCTCTGGCCCAGGGAACCTGTTTAGTACCTGGGTACTACCAACTTCTAGAACACATCAACATCAGGCAAAAAATGGGGCCCAACCATGCAAAAAGAGGCCTCCTCTCACACTACCCCCCAAATGAAAGAGGATGAAACTACCCTTTCCCTAGTGAGTCTTCATCTTCTAAGTGGAAAAGCCTGGAGAGGATATCTTCATTGGCATGGGCAGTCTCAGGTCTGTGTTCTACTTTAAAGTCCATTCCCTGTAGGGAAATGGACCACCTAAGCAGTTTGAGGTTCTCACCTTTTATTTGTTATAGCTATCTGAGAGGCATGTTGTCAGTCTGAACGGTGAAGTGAGAGCCAAACAAGTATGGCCTCAACTTCTTCAGGGCCCAAACCACATCAAAGGTTTCCCTCTCTATGGCACTTAATTTTTGTTCCCTAGGGAGTAGCTTCTTGCTAATAAAAGCAACTGACTGGTCATGTCCATCATCATTCCTTTGAGAAAGGACTGCTCCTATCGCTATCTCAGAAGCATCAGTTTGGACTATGAATTCCCTGGAGTAGTCTGGTGCTTGTGATACTGAAGCAGAGCATATAGCTTTCTTCAGAGTGTCAAGGCCTCTTGACAACTCACAGTCCAGTTGATTTTTCTGGGCATCTTTGTGGAGGTAAGTTCTGTGAGGGGGCAACTATTGTGCCATAACCCTTCACAAACCTCCTGTATTATCCAGTTAAGCCAAGGAATGCCCTAACTTGTGTCTGGGTTGTGAGAGCTTCCCAAGCCAGAATAGTCTGGATCTTGGGTTGTAGAGGTTGCACTTGGCCTCCACCAACCAGGCAACTTAAGAACACAATGTTTCCCTGCCCTATCTGGCACTTACTGGCCTTGATAGTGAGTCCTGCCTTCTGCAGGGCCACAAGGACCATTCCAAGGTGGATCAGGTGATCCTGCCAGGTGGAACTATAGACAGCTATATCATCTAAGTCAGCTACACTAAATGTTTCCAGTCCAGCAAGTACTCGGTTCACCAACCTTTGGAAGGTGGCAGGTGCATTTTTTAATCCAAAGGGCATAACAGTGATCTGATAATGCCCTCTAGGAGTGGAAAATGCTGGCCTCTCTTTTACTCCAGGGGTCAGGGCATTCTGCCAGTACCCTGATGTCAAATCAAAAGTACTCAGATATTTGGCTGCATCTAATCTGTCTATGAACTCATCAGTGGATGTGCATCATTTTTGGTTACTGAGTTGAGGCCCCTGTAGTCCATACAAAACCTAATTTCTTTCTTGCCACCCTTGGAGTGAGGGTTGGGGACTAACACTACTGGGCTGGCACAGTAGCTCGCTGAGGGTTCAATGACACACAAATCCAACATTTTCTTCACTTCCGCTTCTATGATTTCTCTGACATGGTCTGACTGTCTGTAGCTTTTGTTTTTGACAGGCAGGCTGTCACCAGTGTCCACATCATGGGTACACCAGTTTGTCTTCCCAGGGGTCAGAGAAAATAGCTCAGCATATTTGTTGCGGACTTTCCTGCAATCAGTCTGCTGTTGGTCTGTGAGAGTTTCTGACAAGACCACTCCATCTACAGAACCATCCTTGGGGTTGCTGGAGAGGAGATCAGGGAGAGGCTCACTTTCATCCTCCTGTCCCTTATCTGAAACCATGAGCATGGTCACTTGAGCTGTGTCAAAATAGGGTTTTAGGCACTTAACATGTATAATTCTCTTGGGAGTTTTTGCAACTGCCTAGGTCAGCTAGATAAGTGATCTCCCGTCAAGAATGGGTTAGGGCTCAGACCATTTGTCCTAGAGGGCACTTGGAGCAACAGGCTACAACACCCAAACTTTCTGCCCTGGTTGGAACTCCACCATAGCAGCTTTTTGGTCATACCAGAACTTTTCGAAGCTCTTGGCTGGCCTAAAGGTTTTTGCTGGCTTTCTCCATGTACTCAGCCATCCTAGAACGTAGGCCAAGCACATAGTCCACAATGTCTTGTTTGGGCTCTTTGAGAGGTCTCTCCTAGCCTTCCCTCACTAGACTTAGTGATCCCCTAACAGGGTGCCCAAACAAAAGTTCAAAGGGTGAAAACCCACTCCCTTCTCTGGCACGTCCCTAGGCAAAAAGCAGGCAAGGAAGTAGGACATCACAGGGAGTCCTCCAATCATGCCTGTTAGGGTTTAGTTAAACCTTTCAACCAACCCATTTGCTTGTGGATGGTATGGAGTAGTGAACTTATAAGTCACTCCACATTCCTGCCAGATGTACTTTAAGTATGCAGACACGAAGTTTGACCCTCTGTCTGATACCACCTCCTTAGGGAACCCAACTCTGGTAAAAACACACAGGAGGGCCTTTGCAACTGCAGATGCAGTTATGGCCCCAAAGGGAATAGCCTCAGGATACCTAGTGGCATGATCCACTACCACTATGATGTATCTATGGCCTGATGCTGTTGGAGGGTCAAAGGGGCCAACAATATCAACCTCTAACCTTTCAAAGGGAACCTCAACCACAGGTAGTGGCATTAAAGGGGCCTTTAAGTGCCCAGCTGCCTTACCACTGGTTTGGAAGAGGAACAGGACTGACAAAGGTCCTTCGTATTTTGTGGCATTCCTGGCCAGTAGAAGTGGTTAACCAACCTACTCCATGTTTTATTTTGGCCCAGATACCCTGCCAGGGGAATGTCATGGGCTTAAGTGAAGTCCCTGAACTTCTGTGGCACTACGACTCTCCTGGTTGCACCAGGCTTGAGTTCTCTGGCCTCAGTGTACAGGAGCCCCTCCTCTCAGTAGACCCTGTGGGAACCACTGACATACCCTAGCTCCTCCTGAGCAGCTTGCTGTCTCAGGCCTTCAAGAGTGGAATATTCTTTTTGTCCTTGACACAGATCTTCCCTAGAGGAACCCCTGGGCCCAAGAGCTCTGGGTGGTAAGGCCCAAGCTCTTCAGGCTCAGTTCCCTCTAAGGTGGGTGACTCCTCGTCCTGAGAAGAGGGTCCTGTCTTGGGATCTGTTTTGAAGCTGGTTCCCTAGTCGTCTTGCCTTGTCTCTTGAGAGGCTGGTCCACTATTTCAGGATCCAGCTCTCCTTTTTCCCTCTGAAGTTTGCTCTGTGCCCTAGGCTTAACTCGAGCTCACTCAGGGATCCCAAGCATTTGCTGCATGGGTCTTTATCTCTACCTCAGCCCAGGGGGAATGCTCCAGGTCATTACCAAGTAGGCAATCTGCAGGGATGGATGAGGACACAACCACTTCTTTCTGCCCTGCTACTCCTCTCCATTCAAAGTTTGCCTTAGCCGTGGGGTGGAACTTGGTCTCAGTGACAGGATAAGACCTCCCTACCAGGAACTGAGTTGAGGGTACCAGGTGCTGAGACACAATAGTGATGCTAGCCCCTGTATCCCTCAGAGCTTCTGTCTTTTCCCCATTAATCAAGGGTGCTGCCTGTATTTTTTCATGTTACTTGGCCAGGCAGCACAGGATAAATCTACCCCACCCTCAGTGACTAATGTTGCCTCTGTGGGAACACTGACATGGTCAGGCCACACCTCTGAACCTATCTGGGTTAGGCAACTGCATTTACTGTAGGTTGACTAGAGACATTCTTTTTGTTTTTACAGCCAGTCTCTCCAATCTAGTGCCCCTTTGTTTTGCAATCTTGCCACTAAGCCTTGCTGGGGTCAAAGTTCTTCCCTTTGTACTCTTCCCCTGGACTGTGAGAAGTCTCTGGGCCCACCCTCATGTGCAGGTTTTTGGGGGCCTTGAGAAGACTCTTTATTATTTTTACCCTTGGTCCCATCTTTCCCTTGGGGGGGCTTTTTGGCCTCTTTCTTTTGGTCTCCCCCACCAGTGGTAGTTTTGGTAACCCTTGTTTTGACCCAATGGTCTGCCTTCCTCCCCAATTCTTGATGGGAAAGTGGACCCAGGTCTACCAGATGCTAATGTAGCCTATCATTGGAACAAATACTCAGCGGTTGCTCTTTCATAAACAAATTGTACAGCCCATCATAGCCTTGTACCTTGTTCCCAGCTAACCAACCACCCAGCATTTTTACTGCATAGGCCACAAAGTAAATCCAGACTCGGCTCTAGGATTTCAAGACTCCCTGAACTTTATTCTGTACTCTTCAGTTGTAACTCCAAACCCCTAAATCAGGGTACCCTTCATGAGGTCATAGGACTTAGAATCTGCCTCATTCAGTGTCAGGAGCCTATCCCTGCATTTTCCTGAGAATAACTGCCATAACGGTGTGCCCCAGTGTTTCTTTTCAATTTCCCACCCAATGCAGGCTCTTTCAAAGGCAGAAACCATTTCACTATATCATCCCCTTCAGTGAAGAGAGGGACAACTCTTTTTGGGAGTTTAATGTTAAAGGGTTTCTCCTTGGACATTTGTATGCTGCCACCAGAGATGTGTGCCAAGCCCAAATCTTTTCTTTGCTTTTCTATTTCCAAAAGCTGTCTCTCTTAAGCCAGTTTTTTGGTCAGCCTGGCAAGTTCCAGGTCTGTATCTGTGGGTGCTCTAGAGCTGGTGGGTGAAGAGGAGCTACCCTCGTCCCCATTCTCCACGGGATCTTCCTCCTTCTCAGATGCATCATCATTATCTTCACCTGGGGGATGGTCTCTTTCATACTGCGCCACCAGAAACCTAAGTTTCTCTGTTTTGTGGCTTTTACCATTAGGAAGTGTGTACAGTTTGCAGAGTTTCCTTAATTAATCATGGGCATAGGCCTCTTAAGGTTCCAGGTTGAGCTCCTGGGTTCTGTACTCTGCATCTAACATTTTTATCTCACTAAAGTTGGGACCTTTTTGGAATTTAGAACTCCCCTTTCAGGATAACCAACTAAAGTAAGGACTTTTAAACTTTTTCTAAAATTGTAGAGATCTAACCAGTGCCCTAATGATTAATTTAAAAAATGTTGAATTAGAAAAATTAAAAAAAATAATTATCTAAAGACAATTTAGTGAGTTTTTCATGTGTTAACACAATTGAAAAAGTGGTATCAGCAAATGCAAAGTTTCTATCTCACCGCTGATATACCAAATGTTGGAGGCTGGCCCTCTATGTAGTGTACAAACTAGGTACGCTATGCAGGGGGTCCGGGCAATCACACGTTGGTTTACAGAGGTAAAAATTAGACCACCTAATGCTCCAATTTTGAAGGTAGCTGGTCGAGAAGTTAGGCTAACCTAGCAAATGTGCTTAGCATTTGCTGTGCTCACAAATCCAGTCATGCACCACACACACTCAATGAATAACTTGAGACCAGATTTTATAAAAATACTTCAGACTTTTATAAGATTTTTAAGACAAAGATCTTTAAAATACGTTAAGTACTTTCGAGTTATGATTTTTAAAGTTTTAGCAAAGTTAGTCTTTCTGTGTGTAATTACGCACCATAGGAATCAATAGACAGTCAACTTTAAAAATGCATTAAAGGGGTGCGACGGGTGCAGTTGCACCCGTCGCGAATTTCAGTGTCTGCTATGCAGACACTGAAATTCTCAGTGGGGCCCTCTTATGGGGGCCCCTGCAGTGCCCATGCCATTGGCATGGGCACTGCAGGGGCCCCCAGGGGCCCCACAACACCCCTCACCGCCATCCTGTTACCCATTTACTGGTGACCTATAGGGAATTTTAAGAGTGTATCCAACTGTGCCAAGCATCATAACAGATTTAGGGAAAGAGCTCTGGTCCCCCCAGGGAACCTGCTTAGCAGGGGCCATGGGCACTACCAACTTCTAGAACACATCAACATCAGGCAAAAAATGGGGGCTAACCATGCAAAAAGAGACCTCCTCTCACACAGGTATCCCCTATTAGTGAAGTGTAGGCAGTGTCTAGAAGTCAGGCTCTCTAGATGTAGCTGTGAATGACCAGCCAAGGCTTATCTAGGAGAGATGCAAAGCTCATGCAATATCACTGTAGTCACACAGCACTTATAAACATGAAAGAAACCACACTGTGTTACAAAAATAAAGGTACGTTATTATGGTAACATGGCACTAAAAATACTATAGAGGCAATACTCCCTTAGGAGGTAAGTAATACACAAGGTAGTAGTCAGAAATAGGCATAAGAATAGTTAGAAAACAGTGCAAAACACAATGGAGAATAGCGACCCTAGGAGGAGCACAAACCATATACTAAAAAAATGAAATGTGAGAGTTGGACCACAACTTAGGTAAGTGGAGTGTGTAGCGGGGCGCTGGGGGTACCAGAAAAGCACAAAGGTAACTACCAGAACACCCCCCAGCAACCAGGAAGGTAGGAGTAAATCACTAGAATTTCCCCAAAAAACCCACTTAGAAGAAAATAAAAAATAGCAAAACCTAGAGATTACTGCAAGAAACCAACGATGGATTACTGAAGATAAAGACATATGCAAAGAGGGGACCAAGCCCAGAAGACACAGCAGAGTCCAGTGGGGGTAGAAGCCCCGAGCCACCATGCTGAGGATGCAGGAATTGGTCGACGATAAGGAAGGAAAGTCAGCACTACATCCCTGGAGTCGGAGTTGAGTTCCTGGAGGATGCAGGTGATGTCCCACGCCGAGAGGAAGATTGCAGTCAGGTTTGCATGTCTGGATTCCGCCAACAAGCCCTGGCACAGGCAAAACTCGCAGTTAGCAGGAAGTGGTGCTTTTGGGGACCAGCAAGGCCCAGGAGGACTGAAGCCAGGAGGGGGAGTCATCGGGGGATCTCAGCATCACAGAGAGCCCACAGAAGCAAAGGCAGCACGAACAGGAGTCCCACAGGACGGGACACAGAAGCTCCAAATGGAGCCCCGCACCACTACGAAAAGGAGTCCCAAACCACAGGAGAGCCACTCGGGGAGCTGTGCGTTGCAGGAAGGAGTGCTGGGGGCTGGAGCTACACGATGCATGAAGCCCCTGGGAGGAAGTGCCAGCAAGCCTTGGCAACTGCAAAAGACGCAGTGCACGGGGGTAGTGTCCTGCATGGGAAGACAAGGGCTTACACCCACCCAATGTGGACAGCTGGTAGAGAGGACCATCAGGACCATTTCCGACCACTACCCATGATGCAGGAACCATACAGCTCAGCAGTAGAGGGGATCCACGCAGCCAGTCATCATTGCTGTTGGTGCCTGCAGATGCAGGGGAGTGACTCCTACACTCCAACGGAGATTCCTGTGCTGACTGAAGACGGGCTGTCCTCCGAGGATGCACGACTGGGGAAATGTTGCAGAAGCTGGAAGCAGCCATGGAAAGAAATGCTGCAGGCGAAGTCTTCGTCTTTGATGCAGATTTTCGGGTCCTGGAGAGTCCAGATGCAGTTACTTTGGTTAAAAGGCGAAGTGGAGGTTGCAGAGGAATCCTGCTGGAATCTTTCAAGCCAAATCTGAGGAACCACCCAAAAGAGAGACCCTAAAAAGCCCTGAAAGGAGGATTGGTCACCTAGCTGGGTGACCACCTATCAGGAAGGGACTGTGACGTCACCTGCCTGGCCTGGCCACTCAGATGCTCCCAGAGTTCCCTGCCAACCTTGGATTCAAGATGGCAAAACCCAGGGAACCTCTGGAGGAGCTCTGGGCACCACCCCTGGGTGGTGATAGACAGGGAGTGGTCACTCCCCTTTCCATTTTGTAGTTTCGCGCCACAGCAGGAATTGGAGGTCACTGATCCAGTTTAGCCTTGTTTTTTGCAAAGAGGGCACCAAATGTGCACTTCAAAGCATACCAGTGGCTTGGGGAGGCTACTTCTCACAAGTCCACTAACACCTATTTCTAAAGAGACAGGGTGTAACGCCCCACTCCCAAAGTAAATCCTTTGTTTTGCCTTCCTGGGCTTGAGCTGTTCAAGCAATAGGAGGGCAGAAGCCTGTCTGTGAGGTGGCAGCAGCTTGGGCTGCCTGCAAAACCTCAGAAGGCTGTAGGAGCAATGCTGGGGGTCCTCAAAGCCCCCCCAGAGTGCATTGAATCATACAGCCAATACTTGCAAAAGTATTGAGGTATGATTCCAACATGTTTAATACCAAACATGCCTAGGTTTGGAGTTACCATTATGTAGCTGGACATAGGTAGTAACCTATGTCCAGAATAGCTAAACAAAGATAAAGGGGGTCATTCCTACCCTGGCGGTCTATGACCGCCAGGGCAGGTGACGGAGGAAGCACCGCCAACAGGCTGGCGGTACTTCCGTGGGCATTCTGACCGCGGCGGTACAGCCGCGGTCAGAAACGGGAATCCCGCTGCCCCAGGGAATCCTCCACGGCAGCGCTGCTTGCAGCGCCGCCATGGGTATTCCGACCCCCTTACCGCCATCCTGTTCCTGGCGGTGATGGCGGTAACGGGTGTCGTGGGGCCCCCGTGGCATGGGCACTGCAGGGGCCCCCTAACAGGGCCCCACATTGATTTTCAGTGTCTGCCTAGCAGACACTGAAAATCGCGACGGGTGCAACTGCACCCATCGCACACCAGCAACTCCGCCAGCTCCATTCGGAGCCGGCTTCCTCGTTGCTGGTGCTTTCCCTCTGGGCGGGCGGGTGGCCTTTTGGTGGTCGCCCGCCCGCCCAGCTGGAAAGTCAGAATTACCGCAGCGGTCATTTGACCGCGCAGCGGTATTCTGGCGGGGGAACTTTGGCGGGCGGCCTCCGCCGAAGTTAGAATGACCCCCAAAATCTTAATTGATGACCGTCATTTAGCCATCTCCCTAATAAACAACTGTTACAAAAAACTGCTTCTCTAAATCTTTAGTTTTTATTCTTTTGACATCAAAATTTCAATAAATACAGTATACATTTTTATAAAAAATGCTAAAACTTCAGTTCATTTGGACATTCTTCTCGATAATCATTATATCAAACAACATACATAACCCAATCAAATCCTATCATATACACTCTAAAACAAAAACTGTCGACTCAGTGTTTTGGTGGTTATGGTTGGTTCACACCACCTTCTTCAGGACACTTTCATCAAAGTACACTGTTTCTTTCATAAATTATAATTATTGGCCTGTATGGTGGGCGGCTACTGAGTGTATTAATTTAGCGGCCCTCACTATTTCCACAGGCTTCTATCCCACCGGTTGGAGTAACGTGCTTCCTCCGACTATTTTATCTATTGTACGGTGTATCCATAGGCCTGGGGTGTCACGGTTCCGAGTGGTCCTATCTGGACTCTGGTTGGGACACCCCTTGAGGTCACAGAATATCTCCCTATGGAGGTAGTGTACCGAAGCAGAAGAGCAGCTAAAGGCATACACTGGGAATAAACAGGATAGTAAGTCACAGAAACAGGATAGTGAAGGCAGAGCAACCTTAGTGTGAACAAACAGGGAACGGATCAGTAATGGACAAACACACTGGGGTTACCACTACGGTTGCACACAGGGTGAGGCTCAGAACTTCCCACAGCAACAGCGAAAGTCAATGCTTCTGTGCAGATTACTCTTCAGATAGTCACCCCGCAAGCTTCATAGAAAGGAGGCAGCAGAAGTGATTATGTCTCTGGACTCTTGGGGCACAAACAAGGATTGTCCTTACATACACGACACAAGCCCTTCCAGGTCCAGCTAGAGACACAGTGGCAATTCCTGGAAAACAGCAATAGCACACTGACGCTGTTAGGCACTTAAGACTAAATAAAACACTAGACAATGGATGGGGCAGGAACTGGCTCTGTAGGGAATCCTAGTTTGTTTTAATGGGATAACAGGAGTTAGCTTAACCTTTGGCTTATAGACTCGTGCCCCAGTCACCTAGTGACGTTTAACCTACTTAGCTTGCTCTGTCTTAGACCATTTATTTAATTAATTATTCTAAGATGGCTGCCTTGTTTACAGTTAGGCCCTTTTGTTTAGAGTTATGTTATCAGTGTCACCGAGCTAAGGCGTCAACTCATGCGACAAAGACAAACAAACTGTAGGTGCGCACATTAGAAATTACCGTCCCAAGCATGCGGTGTTATCTATTGTTTTGGAACAACCAACATCGGGGGTCCAAGTAGATCTGTATAAATAGATCACACTTTAGACAGATAATTAGAGGGATTCTGACCAGATACCATTGCTGCTATCGATGCCGCACATCGCCTTGACGCTGACCTGGACCTCGTGTTCTTCCGAAGTCTGAGCTGGAGACCTCATTTCAAGTTAATAAGGGTTGGGACTTCCTTCCAGGGACATGGCATTGGCAGATTACGTTTAGCATACCTAGCTCTCCTCTAGGTAGAAGATTAGGCCTATCACGATAGTGTACTAAGACATATTATACACTTCGGCCCTCATTACAACCCTGGCGGTAAATGCCGCCGTCCACTGTGCTGACGGCCGCCAACATACCGTGACCGCTGGGGTATACCGTTACGGGTATTATGACCCACACAGAGAAGTCCGCCACTAAACAGACACCCACACAAGTCCGCCAGACCAAAGGTTAGTGATAAACTGGCACTACCAAAACCCACACCTTTATGCCAACAGAAATACGCCCACAGCATCATGACCCACGAATCACAGTGGCGGTCATTCAACCACGGTAAACCACTGGCGGTACACACCGCCGCGCTCAAAATACACACACACACTAACAAAACAGCACCACATTGGACAATTCAAACTACACACACCTTACACACATACACACACCACACACACAATCCAATATAAAACACACCCCCACAATACCCACAACCCCTTGCAACGAAACAAAATATTGCCAACTGAGAGAGAGAGACAAGCCAGGAGTACCCACTGAATCTGAGCCACATAACACCATCGCCCATACACCATCCACGTACCTCACAGCACACACCCCAACACATCAGCCCACACACCCTCACACATACCACTCACACTACACCCGTGGCACCACAAAGACACCCCAGGTTCTCTGAGGAGGAGCTAAGGGTCATGGTGGAGGAAATCATCCGGGTAGAGACACAGCTGTTCCGATCACAGTTGCAGCAGACGTCCATTGCTAGGAAGATGGAGCTATGGCGGAGAGTTGTGGACAGGTCAACGGCGTGGGACAGCACCCAAGAATAAGGGATGACATCAGGAAGAGGTGGAACGACCTACAGGGGAAGGTGCGTTCCGTGGTAGCAAGACACCAGGTAGCCGTACAGAGGACTGGCGGTGGACCCCCAACTCCTCCCACCAACTAACAAAATGGGAGGAGCAAGTCTTGGCATTAATGTATCCTGAGGGCCTTGCAGGAGTAGCAGGAGGACTGGACTCTGGTAAGTGAAATATGTACTACTATATCCCCCACCCTACCTGCATGCCATCACAAACTCCTACCCCTACCCTCACCCCCATCCCTCCACCACCTCACATATATTCCACTTTCACAACCCGCCCATCCCAAACCACGCCCTGTATGCGACACCAATGTATGGACACCCATCACAGACCAGCATGGACACCCATCACCACAGCAGGCAACCCTAGTGACAATCACTTAGGCAAACCAATAACATCTCACACAACCCAAATGTGCCTTGCTAATAACAACCATAGAGGGAAACATATCCATGCAC
The DNA here is from genome assembly GCF_031143425.1 of Pleurodeles waltl. Taxonomy (NCBI): domain Eukaryota; kingdom Metazoa; phylum Chordata; class Amphibia; order Caudata; family Salamandridae; genus Pleurodeles; species Pleurodeles waltl. Next base: position 1,024,675,006 of record NC_090443.1, on the reverse strand, counting down.
AAGATGGCACACGCAGATACAATAACACTCCATTTACATCCCCACAGGACCCCCACTCAACGTCACCAGAGAGGAGGTGCCACCAACATCCAGTCTCCCCACAGAAGAGGCTCACAGTGATGACAGCAGCTCTGCACACCTGGATCATGATGACCAACCTGGCCCATCAGGGACCTCTGGACAGTCGGTTACCCCACTCCACAGTCCCAACCCACCACAGAGCCTCCCTCCTCAGGAAACACCAGCACACCACCCACCAAGCGGACCCATACCTCTGTCCCCAGTACACGTCAATCAGCAGAGTGTCCACCACTACAGGGACCCCAGGCAACCCCACAAACCCAAGACAATCAGAGACCTGGGATCAGTGGCAGTGGGCACACGGGTCAGGGGACAGAGGCACAGGACAACAGGGAAGCTGGGAGGACTGCTGTGTGACAGGGGGAGGACAGGCCCAGGGAACCCACTCTCCACGAGGCACTTGCAGGGATCCTGGGAGCATACCACCATTCTCAGGAGACCATGGGCCAGATACTGTACAAGTTGCAGGAGACCTAGCGGCTGCAGGAGGGACAGTACCTGGGGATCAGGGAGGACCTGAAAGACATCCACACCACCCTGGTCACCATTGCAGGGGTGCTGGCAGACATGACCAACACCATGAGGGAGGCAGTTGCACAACAACGGGCCCCTGACACTAGCCACACCGAAGAACAGCCCTCCACCTCCACCTACGCTAGTGGACAGGATGCCCCGCCACTGGAACAACAGGCCACCAGCACCCCACTCCCAGCAGAAGGAGATCCACCCCGCAAACGGTCCCTGCGATCCAGGCAGAAGCCAGAGAACTTTGACAAGACCCCCGCCAGGAAATAAGACTCTCCTGATTGTCACCCTTGTGTCCCACTCTGTCACCCTGTCCACCTTGTATTGCCATTGCACCTCTTCCTATGCCCCCTTGGACAATGCACCTGTGATACAAATAAACTGGACTCTGCCCTGGACTTTCCTCCATCAGCAACCCAGCCCATTGCAATACCCCCTCCACTTATTAGAACATAAATGAACACCCTTGGAACAAATACAAGTAGGGAGTCTGTCAAATGATTGCAATATTGTAGGAAGTTGGCTCTGTATATACTATTTCAAAGTAAGAAATAGTGTGCACAGAGTCCAAGGGTTCCCCTTAGAGGTAAGATAGTGGCAAAAAAGAGATAATTCTAATGCTCTATTTTGTGGTAGTGTGGTCGAGCGGTAGGCTTATCAGAGGGTAGTGTTAAGCATTTGTTGTACACACACAGGCAATAAATGAGGAACACACACTCAAAGACTTACTCCGGGCCAATAGGTTTTTCTATTGAAAAATATATTTTCTTAGTTTATTTTAAGAACCACAGGTTCAAGATTTACAAGTAATACTTTAAATGTAAGATACTTCACTTAGATACTTTAGGAACTTTAAATAAAAGCAATATCACATACAGTCTTTGTAAAAATGGCAAAAAGCTATTTTCAAAGTGGACACAGTGCAAAAATCAACAGTTCCTGGGGGAGTCAAGTAAAGGTTAGTTTTGTAGGTAAGTAAAACACTTACGAGTCTCAAAGTTGGGGCAAAGGTAGCCCATTGTTGGGGGTTCAAGGCAACCCCAAAGTAACCACACCAGCAGCTCAGGGCCGGTCAGGTGCAGAGGTCAAAGAGGTGCCCAAAACACATAGGCTTCAATGGGGAACATGGGTGCCCCAGTTCCAGTCTGCCAGCAGGTAAGTACCCGCGTCCTCGGTTGGCAGACCAGCGGGGTTTTGTAGGGCACCGGGGGGGCACAAGAAGGCACAGAAAGTACACCCTCAGCGGCACAGGGGCGGCTGGGTGCAGAGTGCAAACAGGCGTCGGGTTTTAGATTGAAAACAATGGAGGGACCCGGGGGTCACTCCAACGATGCAGGCAGGCACAGCGGGGGCTCCTCGGGGTAGCCACCACCTGGGCTAGGCAGAGGGTCGCCTGGAGGTTGCTCCTGCACTGGTGTTCGGTTCCTTCAGGTCCTGGGGGCTGCGGGTGCAGTGTTGGTTCCAGGCGTCGAGTACCTTGTTACAGGCAGTCGCGGTCAGAGAGAGCCTCTGGATTCTTTCTGCAGGTGTCACTGTGGGGGCTCAGCGGGGTCATCTCTGGTTACTCACGGGCTCGCAGTCGAGGAGTCCTCGCTGAGGTGTTGGTTTTCTGCAGGTCGAACCGGGGGCGTCGGTGCAGACTGGGAAGTCTCACGCTTCCGTCGGGAAACGTGAAGCCTTTAAAGTTGCTTCTCTTCTTGCAAAGAAGTTGCAGGTTTTTGAACAGAGCCTCTGTTCATGGGAGTTTCTTGGTCCTTGGGTGCAGGGCAGTCCTCTGAGGCTTTAGAGGTCACTGGTCCGTGTTGGATGCGTCGCAGGAGCCCAGGAAATGCCAGCTGAGGGTGCAAGGAAGCTGCCGCTGGGTGGAAGAAGCTTGGTGTTCTGCAAGAACAAAGAGGACTAGGAACTTCCCCTTTGGAGGATGGATGTCCCATGTCCCAGAGGACCGGTGAAGCAGTCTTTTGTTGCCTGCGGTTGCAGGGGGGAGATTCCGTCGACCCACAGGAGATTTCTTCAGAGCTCCTGGTGCAGAGAGGAGGCATGCTACCCCCAGAGCATGCACCACCTGGAAACAGTCGAGAAAGCCGGCAGGATGAAGCGATACAAGGTTGCTAGTAGTCGTCTTGCTACTTTGTTGCGGTTCTGCAGGCGTCCTGAGCAGTCAGCAGTCGATACTTTGGCAGAAGGTGAAGAGGGAGATGCAGAGGAACTCTGATGAGCTCTTGCATTCGTTATCTCGTGAGATCCCCAAAGCAGAGACCCTAAGTAGCCAGAAAAGGAGGTTTGGCTACCTAGGAAGGAGGATTGGCTACCAAGAGAGGTAAGAGCCTATCAGAAGGAGCCTCTGACGTCACCTGCTGGCACTGGCCACTCAGAGCAGTCCACAAACACCTCTGTTTCCAAGATGGCAGAGGTCTGGGACACACTGGAGGAGCTCTTGGCACCTCCCCTGGGAGGTGCAGGTCAGGGGAGGGGTCACTCCCCTTTCCTTTGTCCAGTTTCGCGCCAGAGCAGGGCTGGGGGATCCCTGAACCGTTGTAGACTGGCTTATGCAGAGATGGGCAGCATCTGTGGCCATCAAAGCATTTCCAGAGGCTGGGGGAGGCTACTCCTCCCCAGCCCTCACACCTAATTCCAAAGGGAGAGGGTGTTACACCCTCTCTCAGAGGAAGTCCTTTGTTCTGCCTGGACCCCAGGAGGGCAGAAACCTGTCTGAGGGGTTGGCAGCAGCAGCAGCTGCAGTGGAGACCCCGGAAAGGCAGTTTGGCAGTACCCGGGTTCTGTGCTAGAGACCCGGGGGATCATGTTCGGAGTTACCATTGTGACGCTGCACATAGGTAGTGATTTATGTACAGTGCACACGTGTAATGGTGTCCCCGCACTCACAAAGTCTGGGGAATTTGCCCTGAACAATGTGTGGGCACCTTGGCTAGTGCCAGGGTGCCCACACACTAAGTAACTTTGCACACAACCTTCACCAGTTGAAGGTTAGACATATAGGTGACTTATAAGTTACTTAAGTGCAGTGGTAAATGGCTGTGAAATAACGTGGACGTTATTTCACGCAGGCTGCAGTGGCAGGCCTGTGCAAGAATTGTCAGAGCTCCCTATGGGTGGCAAAAGAAATGCTGCAGCCCATAGGGATCTCCTGGAACCCCAATACCCTGGGTACCTCAGTACCATATACTAGGGAATTATATGGGTGTACCAATATGCCAATGTGAATTGGTAAATGTAGTCACTAGCCTGTTAGTGACACATTTGGAAAGCAGAGAGAGCATAACCACTGAGGTTCTGGTGAGCAGAGCCTCAGTGAGACAGTTAGGCATCACACAGGGAACACATACCGGGCACATACTTATGAGCACTGGGTCCCTGCCTGGCAGGGTCCCAGTGACACATAGACTAAAACAACATATATACAGTGAAATATGGGGGTAACATGCCAGGCAAGATGGGACTTTCCTACAGCACCTGACCAGCCCTGAGCTGCTGGTGTGGTAACTTTGGGGTTACCTTGAACCCCCAACAGTGGGCTACTTTGGACCCAACTTTGAGACTTGTCAGTATTTTACTTATCTGTGAACTTAACCTTTACTTACCTCCCCCAGGAAGTGTTGATTTTTGCACTGTGTCCACTTTTAAAATAGCGTATTGACATTTTTACAACTGTACATGCTATTGTGATTATTCAAAGTTCCTAGAGTACCTAAGTGAAATACCTTTTATTTAAAGTATTACTTGTAAATCCTGAACCTGTGGTTCTTAAAATAAACTAAGAAAATATATTTTTCTATATAAAAACCTATTGGCCTGGAGTAAGTCTTTGAGTGTGTGTTCCTCATTTATTGCCTGTGTGTGTACAACAAATGCTTAACACTACCCTCTGATAAGCCTACTGCCCGACCACACTACCACAAAATAGAGCATTGGAATTATCTGCTTTTGCCACTATCTTGCCTCTAAGGGGAACCCTTGGACTCTGTGCATGCTGTGTGTGTAAGCCTCGTGTGAGGGGGGGGGCTGAGGGATCCTGGACAGAGTGCTGCATGTCTGGTGGTCAATGTCTGTGCGTAAGGGGATGGGAGGGATATTGTGGGCCATGAGTGTAACAGTCCGGACGGTATGACTAATCCCTTTTTTCTATGCATAGTTTCCTGCAGCTCAGCACCCATCAGAAAAAAGGTATTTGGTGTGCCATCGCCATGGAGGTGCGGATCCTGGGGTCTTTGACAGGCGGAGCACCTGCTGCCGCAAACGGTGGGAGGACCTGCGCCTCTGGGCAAGGAAGACGGCGGAGGCCGAGCTGGGGCTGGCCTCCCAACATGGAAGGGGTGCCCGTCGTAACCTGACCCCCCTGATGTTCCGCATCCTGGCGGTGGCCTATTCGGAGTTGGATGGGTGCTTGAAGGCATCACAGCAGCCACAAGGGGGTGAGTACAGACTCTGAACCATGACTTTGCACGTGTTAAGGTTGTTCCTGGGTGGGGGATGTGGGCTGTGGGTGCCCGTAGGCCAGGACAAAATGGCAGGTTATGTCCCTTTTTGGGCAGGCTCTGAAGCACTCCAACCCCAATAGTGTTAGTGGGCATCTACTACTGGGCAGGGTCCTGTTGGTTTCAGGTGTGCAGCCAATGGCATTAGGCAATGTACCCCATGGGCTGGTGACTAGCTTTGCAACTGGTAGTGCATGGCCTAGTGCATAGGGCTGATCCCTGTGTGTTGTGTACGCCAACAGTAGTGTTGTTGCTGGCATTGACCAAGTGTATCCTCTTTCTATCCCTCCCTTCTTGTTTTGTCACCCTGTCCATGTGTGCATTAGCATCATCTGGCGGAGGAGCAGAGGCACCGGCGACAGAGGGAGCTGCATCCCACATGGGCCTGGAGGCTGAATACACCAATGGTGAGGGCACGAGTGGGACAGAGGGCGAGAGGAGCACCACGACGGAGACAGGAGGGGACACTAAAGACAGCGACTCCTCCTCCAGTGGAAGCTCCCTAGCGGTGGTGGACACCTCTGTGCCCACCCCAACAACGGGTACATCTGCCATCCCCCATACCAGCACCGTCCTCCCAGCAGCTCCTCAGCATGTTTCCCGTGCCCGCTCACCCAGGAGGTTGGGCATTTCCTTCACCCCAGGCACCTCAGGCCCTGCCCCAGTCTGCCTTGCTGCCCTCAGTGAGGAGGCTATTGACCACCTGAGATCCCTCACTGTTGGGAGGTCAACCATAGTGAATGCCATCCAGGGTATCGAAAGGCATTTGCAACAAACAAATGCATACCTGGAGGGCATTCACTGTGGCGTGGCGTCCCACCAGAGAGCATTTCAGGCTCTGGCCTCCGCACTGATGGCAGCCATTGTCCCTGTCTCCAGCCTCCCCCCTCCGACTTCCTCTACCCAGTCCCAATCCCCTCAACTCCAACCTATCCCAAGCACACCTTCAGACCATCATTCACCCAAATCAACACACAGAAGTGGCTCAGGCAAACACAAGCACCACCACTTCATCTCACAGGCACTCACACAAGCACCATCCCCATGCAGACACACCAACATCCAGTGCCTCCACTGTGTCCCCCTCTTCCTCCTCGTCCACCTCCCTCCTAGTTGCATCTCCACTCACACCTGCATGCACTACATCCTCATCCACTACCTCCATCACCAGCACGCCAATCACTACACACCCCCCACAGGCAGTCACCATCCCCACATCCATGCACACGTTCCCTGTGTCTTCTCCCAGTGTGCCTGTGACCCCTCCTCCCAAAGTACACAAACGCAAGCACTCACCCACCCAACAGCCATCCACCTCACAACAGCATCCAGCTCATGCACCTGCACCCAAACACAGCAGACTGACACCTCCTACAAGTCCTCCCTCTTCCTCCATTCTCAAACCTTCACCCTCTTCCCACCCCAATGTCCCTAAGAAGCTTTTCCTAGCCAACATTGACCAATTCCCTACCCTTCCCCCCCCCCGTCCTTCTCCTCGGGCCAGGGTGGCCAGAACCCAGCCCAGCACCTCAGCCACCAAGTCCACGTCCGCTGTGGTTTCTGCAGCTGTGAGAGGCTCTAACAAGGCATGTGCCACCAACACCTGCCAAGGCCAAGAAGGTTCCACCACGGGCAAGAAGGGGGACAGCATCCATCAAGGAGAAGGAGGCACAACCAGCCAGCAAGGACAAGTCAAAGACTCCAGCTGCCAGAAGCAAGGAGGCACCAACATATGGCAAGGGCAGGAAGGGGCACAGAACACCAGCCAGGGCACTTCAGCCGCCCGAGGCTGCAGATGAAGGCCTGGTGGCTACCACCACAACCGCCAGCACCGCCACCTGCACCACGGCCAGCACCGCCACCTGCACTGCTGCAAGCACCGCCGCAAGCAGCACCACTGCCAGCAGCAGCAGCCCCAGTGGGCAGCCGTCCGAGGCTGTAGGGGAAGAGCTGGAGCCTCCCCCCACCACTGGAAGCACCGACACCAGCACCGGCACTGCCATCACTGTACAGCCGTCCCCGCCAGCGGATGGACTGTGGTCAATCAATCAAAAAATGTATTAAGCGCACTACTCAACCGTTAGTGTCTCAAGACGCTGAGGGGGGGGAGTGGTGCAGGGGTGCCGTTTATTGCTCAAAAAGCCATGTCTTGAGGTGCTTTCTGAAAGTTAGGAGGTCCTGGGTCTTGCGTAGGTTGGTGGGGAGGGAGTTCCAGGTCTTGGCGGCGAGGTGGGAGAAGGATCTGCCGCCAGAGGTGGTGTGTTGGATGAGGGGGACTGTGGTGAGGGGGACGTCAGTGGAGCGGAAAAGTCGAGTTGGTGTGTGGAAGTTTACTCGTTCGTTAAGGTAGGCTGGTCTACTGTTGAGGGATTTGTGAGCGTGGATAAGGACATTGAAGACGGTCCTTTTGCTGATGGGCAGTCAGTGTAGGGTTCTGAGGTGAGCGGAGATGTGTTTGTGGCGGGGAAGGTTGAGGATGAGACGTGTGGCTGTGTTCTGGATTCGCTGGAGTTTTTTCTGAAGCTTGGCTGTTGTACCAGCGTAGAGGGCATTACCGTAGTCTAGTCTGCTGATGATGAGGGCATGGGTGACCGTTTTTCTGGTTTCTAAGGGAATCAATTTGAAAGGCTTCCGTAGCAAGCAAAGGGTGTTGAAGCAGGAGGACGATATGGTGTTGATTTCCTGGGCCATGGAGAGAGATGAGTAAGACGATGCCGAGGTTGCGTGCGTGGGTGGTGGGTGTTGAGGGTGGTCCGAGGGCCGTGGGCCACCAGGAGTCGTCCTATGCTGTCTTGTTGGGGCCAAAGATGATGATTTCTGTTGTGTTGGAGTTAAGTTTGAGGTGACTTGCTGTCATCCATTTGGCGAAGTGGAGTGTAGTGTGGTCAGTTTTATGTATCCTTTGCGCATTAGCTTCAGGCTTTAGGCCTTTGTGCACTTTGCCCTGGATGTATTTTATTCCTTTGCTCGCAGCTTAGAGCCTTTGTACACTTTGCTCTGAATGCTTTTTATTCGGCTTCGTACTGTTATTTTTCAAATAACCAGTTCTACGGTCTTGTTTTATTTTTTATATCACACTGTTTAGCCTACTTCAGCACTGGAGTTCTCAATAACACATTCCTGTTCACTCTGTGCCTCAGTCAAGGATACAGTCTGGTACATTGCCGATAGACGTGGTAGGAGTTTAGTCTTTGGCGTTCTTGCGTAGGGACATTTTGTGATCACGCTGACATGTTAGTTATAAAAACACTTCCTTGTCCCGTTACATGCAAGAGGGAGATTCCGACCAGGGAACCACAACTAGACGCTGACTGTCTCGTTGCAGATGCTGAACCAGATCACTGGCCTTTGCTCAGGTATGAGGGTTGATGTCTTCCCAGGGAAACTGAAAGGCAAGTTAGGAGCTTAACATGCTGTGCTCGAAGTAGAACTAGCTGAGAGAGAGTAGAAGCTGTTCACGCCATGATAGCGTTATTCTTATGTTTCACTCTCCTCGTGACTATTTCAATCTTACTGTGTTGCATGGTTCTGGTTATTGCGGCTCACGCCTTAATATCTAAAATGCAGTCGTTTTATTAAAACAATATATAAAACTTAAACTGCCTTTGTCATTTGTATATGAGATCATACTGTAAATGAGAGAGCTGGTTTGGATCTGAGTGACTACGACTTCCCTGAGAAGTTCCAAAGAAGTCATGCACTCGGCTGCCCAATCATCCCTTCCCCTTGGGAGAGATGAGGCACTGCTAGTAAGCCGGAGCAAAACCGGATTTAGGGTGACAGAGGTCCTTCCAAGTGGGTCAGACTCAGTCCCCCACACCGTGAACGATCCTGCTACCTAGAAATCCAGTAGTCTCATTTAGGATAATGAGAGCCCACGCGACATGGCGCCGCCAACGATTGGTCTGGCTCTAATTTTCGGGTCCGGCTGACTCTCTCGGTCTCATATATATATTGACTCCTCGGTTCCGTTAAAGGAGACGTCCGTGGGGCTGAGGATTTCCGCCACCACGAGATAGGTACATCCTAGTACTTAGTGGTCGGTTGTTCAAGCTTGAACTTTGAAAGGAAAACCCCGATATTGTTGTGCCTTCTCTGAACTAGCGCAGTTTTCATAATGGCAAATCCCCAGGCAGTAAACATTGCACTTAATATGCGACAACCGCTCACGGGACATTTAATAGCACATGGTCTCACGAACCAGGGGGGTCCGGTCACGTTTGTGGTGGATGCCCATGCAGCTTATAGAACAGAGGTTTTTTATTCTTGGGTTGTATTTCCAGCAGTTGATGGAGGTACAAACACTTTCCACGAATACATTCTTGCTAATGCCCCTGGACAATACAGGGCATATGCATATTTAGAAATACCTCTATCATATCAAGAACATAATAATTGGCTTGATGGCGCCCTACCACACACCATAGCACCTGTTAGGTTAGGTCCACTGAGTAATGATGGTCCTACCTGGCCTTTATTGGCTACATATACACCACATCCTGCGGTTGCTCAATTGGCAGTGGCTGAAGTTCGTCGCTTATATACGGAATTAACGGCTACATATAGACGTTTGGTTAAATTTGTGATGCATACCCTTAACACAAACCCAGCGCATGCTGCTCCGGCGCAACCACATGCAGTGGTTCCGGGGGTTAATCCGACCACTGTACACTCTATTATGGGTAAAGTCCCAGCAAGACGGGAGGAAACTCCTTTTTGGCTGGCGCACAAAATTAATACGCTGGAAGCAGTATTTCCCCATACGGGACCTCAGGATAAACATAGAATATTGACGATGTTTTTGCCGTATGGAATGGTTCCTACTGTGGACAATTGTAATACTTGGGGCACGATGTTTGCCACGCTCTACACTACAGCACACGGTACGCCGACATTGGCTAATTTACCCGAAGTGCTCAAACAAATTCAAGATGAATATGGGGCTGCTCCAGCCTTAGATTTAGGGATGCAGCTGATGGGCAATTTTGCTGTGGTTTCTTCTATGATTTTGAGTAATCTCAAAGGGGAGGCAGTAGCACTAGCAGTGCGAATGCGTCTTTGAGACGTCCCGCAAGGTAACCAGGAGCGGGAACTGCTGAGAATAATAGCAGAAACATATTCAAGTATCGGTCGTGATAGCCTTGGGGCTAGACCGCAAAAACTCCAGTTACAGGGTAAGAATGGTAAGGATACTGCTAAACAACAGCAACCTGAGTGTACTAAAAAGCGCAGGGAGAAAAAACAGACACCTAAAAAAGAAAGGGGACAATCTCCGCGACCGGAGACCCCGCAGAATAGGTATAATCTCAGGAATAGGGATAATTTGAAGACGCCTGATAGATATCAATATACTGATACACGCCAATCTCGTTCCTTTCAGGACTCCTTGGAAAAGAGAAATGCAAGAGGTGGGCGGTCAGAGCGGAGAACAGAGTACGTGAAACCGAGACAGGAGTCACAACGCTCAACGGAGGTTTCTGTCAAACAAAAAGAGAAACCGATCCAACAAAAGCAGCAATTTAAAAAGAAAAAAGTGGCGGCGGTCTCAGTTAGACATGCCACTCAAGAAGAGAGTTCTCTTGAAGAACAAGACATGGGCGTTGGCACTGTTAGACAGCGCAGCAGAGGTCACAATAGTTCGCCGGAGTCTTCTAGAGCATCTGGAGGTGAAAGCAACTGATGACTTCATACAATTCGAAACAGCAGATATGCGTGTCTCTGATCCAGATAGAGTCTATACAGTAACTTTGCAATTAGAAAGGGACGTTGAGCGCACTATAAACGCCATCTATTGGGACCGTGTGGTTAAATTGTATGACGTTCTGCTAGCCGAACAAGATTGGCCACCTGACTTTGTTCGTGACTGTCCAGTTGGGGAGGAGGTTATTACACCTTCGTTCTCACCACTTGTTCCGGGAGAACTAGCAGAGTCCTATAGTAAAACATGGGCTCTGGCTCAGGCACCCGCCTTATTTAGAAATAATGTGGGGTGGGACAGAAATTCACCTTATCATGTAATCCTGATAAAGAGCGAACCTCAGCCGCAACCGCAATATCCTATAAAATTTGAAGCAAGGGCATTGGTAAGGAAAATTCTTACACAATTGGAGTACCAGGGAGTAATTGAACCCTGTGTCTCGCCGATGAATAATCCCTTATTTCCAGTAGCTAAACCGGACCATTCTTATAGGATAGTGGTGGATTACAGACATTTAAATGGACATACACGCACATATGCAATACAAAATTCACACAGCGCAGCGCTCATGAATAATATTGTGCGTAAGAAATACAAAACAACATTAGATATCTCAAATGGATTCTTCTGCCAAAATATAGTGCCCAAAAGTAGGGACTATACGAGCTTTAGTGCGTTTGGCTCTCAAAACAAGTTTTGTCGTCTGTCTCAGGGGTATAAGAATAGCCCAGGACTATTTTCGGCTTGTGTAACTGAAATTCTGCACGAGTTGGACCCTGAAGCTTTATCATATGTTGATGATATATATCTGACGGACGATGAGTTACTGCAACATTTAAGGCGGGTAGCGCGCATTGTTGTGGAATTTGCTGAAATTGGCTACAAGTTTAATTTAAAAAAATCGAAGATTGCCTTCCTCAGAGTCATTTTCCTGGGATATGAGTTGTCGAATGAGGGCAAGAGCTTAGCGCCGCACTTTTTGGAGAAATGTGCTCAGTTGCAACCTCCTAATACGGTTTGGAAACTCCAGTCGTTATTGGGGTTTCTAAATTTTGGCAGAACTTACATTCCTGATTACGCTACACGTATAAAACCATTATATGAGTTGATTCGCCCGAATTTTTCGAGTAGATTTTGGACAAATGAACATACACATATTCTTCGAGATTTACAAACTGATCTCTTAGCTGTAACACATTTACACACTCGGGACAATAAAACGCATCTGGTCATCAGGGTTATACCTGGTGCCGTTGGGTTTACATATGTCACCTTTAATGAGGGTGAAACAGTCCCGATAGCATACAAGTCGCACTTGTATTCTGCTGCAGAACAACATTTTGCACAAACTGAGAAAATTCTCACTGCAGTACAGATGGCTGTGATTAAAGAACGAACTCTTGCCCAGGGCCAACGCATTGTTGTCGTTTCCCCGATTCCAGCCTTAGAGGCTGTTACAAAAGCGAGTGTTCCTAATTCGAAATCTTTACACCCGCGATGGATACAATGGGCAATGTCTTTGACAGCCACTGATGTAGATTACATATTTGACCCTAAACTGCAGACTCAAGAATTTCTTCAATATGAAATGGAGTACCCAGTTCCCGCTGGCACATTGCCTATTGACCAATATCAAGTGGTCATGTATACCGATGGCTCTGCGCAACCAGCGGTTGGGACTAAACAACAGTATTCTGCTGCATGTGCAGTGGTGAGCGGCTATATGGAGGGGGAAGTGTTCTGCCCCCGACATACTTATACACAGACCTTGGGAGATTGTACGGCACAGTTGGCTGAGCTGAAAGCTCTTTTGTTAGCCTTGGAACGTGCAGATCCAGCGATACTTACTTTGCTGGTTTGTGACTCCTATTACTGTGTTCAGTCTTTCAATGAATATTTGCACTACTGGAGGATGAATGGGTTCAGAGATTCAAAAGGTAACACCATTAAGCACAAATTGCTGTGGGGAAAGGTTGCGGATCTGAAGGAAACGCTTCCTAAAGTCCATGTTGTCAATACACTTGGACACCAGCGCGTTGGAATACACGTTGCTGGGAATACTTTAGCTGATGAAGCCGCAAAATCGGCAGTGGCAGTTGCCACTGTGGCCGTAGTAACTCGTTCGAGTTCCAAACCAGACACAGAGATTTTGGCTGCCATAAAAGCTACGGTTGATGGCACACCATTTCCTAAAGGATTCCCTTCTAAATATAGTTACTGCATGGGTGGTATGCTAAACGCTGTAGTTAAAATCTCAGGCATTGGTGTAGGTGAAATGCCCAATAAAATTGAGCGACCTCGATTAATTACTGCAGCACATGAGGGGGCGGCATCTGCACATGCCGGCGTGGCTTCCACCATTTCACTGTTACAGGCTCGTTATTGGTGGCCTGGTCTCTATAAGGAGACGAAGCAGTATGTCCTTTGTTGTGATGTCTGCCAACAAATTAAAGTTTCTACGGCTAGACGCCCGCAGCAGACGCCCCTTCTGATATCAAATAAACCTTTACATGTGTGTACTTGGATCATTGTGGTCCGCTGACACCAGATAGTGCATACAAATATATATTGGTTGCTGTAGATTCGTGCTCCAGATTTGCGTGGGTCTGGCCACAGCGCTCGGCTGACGCTCGAACTGTTATTAAAGATTTGCGCATCTTTGTCGATACATATGTAGTTGCGGCTTTTCATTCTGACTAGGGCCCTGCTTTTGCCTCTAAGGCATTCAGGGACACCATGGCTTCGTTGGGGGTCCAGCTCCAGTTCTCGTCTCCATTTCATCCTGAGGGAAATTCTGTTGTGGAGCGTTTAAATCACAATTTAAAGCAATCCTTAACGGCCAGAGTTATAGGTACGGGTCGTAGTTGGCTAGCCCACCTGTATGGAGTACAGAGAGCACTTAATAACTTGCCTAGAAAGTCCCTGGGGGGTCGTACTTCATATGAGTGCCTGTTTGTAACACAAACGTATGTTCCTGATCTAGATGGTCCTGGTGTGGAGACGGCAGATACGCCCTTTGATATAAATGATCGTGTCACTGTTTTGCAGGATTTACAACAATTCTGTGAAGATAACTCTTCTGCAAGTGCTGCCTCCACAGGAATTAAGGATGAACCAGTAACATCTACTGGTTGGATTCCCAGGATTGGGGATCTTGTGTGTGAAAAGATCACAGTGAAAAAATAATTTGGTCCTTCTTATCGGGTGCCTGTCCCTGTGATAGGGATCAGCGGCACAAGAACTGTAATTTTGCCACTGTTGCAAGGGGCCAAGGGAAATCGCTTTGTTTCCATTGATAATGTCAAGTTACAACATGTGGCCGATTCTGCACAGCAGACCAAGAGGGACACCCAGTAGTTCCGGAATCCCTCTCACTACTGGGGAAGAAGTTCCACTGCAGGTGATTTGCACCAATGCTATTTCCTCTCCGTGCTTGGGGAGGGTGGAAGCTGATCTTGCAATTGTTCCACAGACGGTGAATGATTTGGAATCTTTTGATCAAGTTGCTGTACGTTCTACTGATATTACTGAAGATGTGGTTTATAGCGTGCCAAGGCGAGAGCCACCATCTGCTTCTTTGTTTACGGTTGCACCTTTTGCGAGAACTGCCTCTGGCTGCTTCAACACCACTGATGATACCGTGTCGGACTCCTCGTCCTCTTCAACATCAGTCCTGGGTCCGCGTAAGCTTCTGTGTTGGCTTAAACACACATATTTTGTTGTTCCTTGGAACTATCTGTGGCTTTTTATGACCGTAATGACTCTTTTCTTGTGGCTGGGGTTTGTAGTTACCTTGTTTCTGGTAATACATGGTCATTTTCTTCCTGAACGATCTGACATTGAGCACGTGGAGACGGTGTTGAAACCACATTTTTCGTCACACATGGTTCGAAGAGACTTGTCCTCTGTGAACATTTCCGCAGTACTGATTCCGGATGGGATTGTGTGGGATAGAGTGATGTTTGATATATATGGTCCCACAGAAATAATTCAAATACTGTATGTTCTCAAATTATCAATGAATGATATTGTTATACCAGGCATTGTATCTGATGATTGGGATGTAAAGACAGTGGATTCTATGTTGACGGAATTGCAATACTATACTGTCTATGAAAATGAAGATGCTTACCTATTTAGAGATAATTATGGTGACATGTTTTGCTGCAATTATTATGGACACCACTTTATTCATAAAGCTAGTAGCCCTAAATCGATATTTGAATATATGCAATGGGAACATTGCCCGACTCCTCCACAGGGGAGCTCTAAAACGTATTCTGATACATTTGCATATTTTTCTGGGCATAATCAACAAAATGCTAAGTCTTACTATTTTAAGGTTACTCCGCATGCTAATAAGCAAATGTTATTGACTGATACCAAACTTGCAGTTGAGGGGTATGAATACTGGTCCAAGACTGTTGATTTGAAAAGTGTCTGCGGAACGAAAAATTGGCAAATGCGGGGCAGGGACACATTGTTTAGGGCGTGTATTATTCCTGTCCAAATGATTTTCCTAAATGACACTGTACAACAGACTAGTTGCATGGGCTTAGCAACGATTAGAGATTTGAATTTGCCTAGCATAGCTGTCCCTTCCAAATTGAACAATTGGCAGCAATATATTAATGCCACGTTTAGTGAGCTCACAGACTGGGTCCAGAATGGTACGCTTAACACTTCATTGATACGTCCGGGCGGGTGGTTATTGTGGCCCATAGACAATAATGGGTGTAATCAGCATTTTGTCAACTCTTCGGGGGGGTTCAGGACTAGTAGGGCAGACCCTCGCTACATATCACCAGAACATGCTGATATCATTACTACATACAGCCTGGGGAAACTTTGTCAACAATGGTTGAAATCGTCCACGCTGGATGCGGTTAAGACACATCTCACGTTACTGTCTAATGATACTGACTTGCAAGATTTTTTGTCAGGACTAAGAACGCAGCGGAAGAAACATTTTTTGTATGAAGTATATAATGAGATTTGGAAGCTTTCACAACAAGAGGCAGCGGTCCGGTTGAGGCAAATTGATCAGGAAAATTTGATACAGGCTTTGTCTGTTGTGCATAATGGGATGCATACCCTTTCAGAACGTGTATACACAATTGACAACATTGTTTCCTCTGCTATAGACATTATTAAATCTTATATGTCTTCTTTATATCATGGGCAGAGTCAAACGCGGTCAGTCATGCAGTTGGGTTGGACTCTACAGACCTTGAAGGCAGGTCCCGTTCCGTGGCAGCACATTCGTGCCAGGGAGATATTTATTTCCTTTAATTTGACTCGTCAACAACAGCTGATGGCTAAGAAGGAAGCGACTTATGTTATGTTAAATATTGAAAAGTTGGAGAAGTTGCCTTTTACTGTGGCTGAGATTCCGTCAGCTGAGTGGTTGATTCACAGGGTTATTAATTTGCCTATCGCCACTCTGCAATTTACTTCTTGTTTAAAACACATTCCGGTGGGTAGATATGAATGGTTGGGAGACCGTTACATACACGAGGTGTGGGAGCTTCCCTTTCTATAAAGATGTATTAATGGTTTGAGGGAGGTTTTTCTTAGCGGTAGCGAATACGAAACTTCTTTCAGCCATTCAATGGTTTGTAAACAGCTGTCTTTGCACGGGGCGTGTAATGCCTCGATTGCTAACTTAGCTTGTTATCTTAAGGGAATTCCAGTCACGGTAATTAAAAACACTTTCCAGGTGCTTTCAAACGGCAATTACGTCCTTCTTAACAGTGAACCCTGTTGTGGCATGCGTGCCGGAATAGTTTACGTAGTCATTGTCACCAAGGCCGTTACGTGCTGCGGGAATGTGTTGTTTCCCCCCACTCAAATTAGGGAGGTAGCGGACATCTGGCCTCATATTGCTACTTCCAAGGTGAATTTCGACAAGTTGAGTCGACTGAAAGCTCTATTGTTTCAAAAGCATGTGGCCCTTACATCTGCTAGTGAGACTTACGCACTTCAGGTGGCGAGGTCATTAGCAGAAATACAGTCCCTTTTGAATACTAACTTTCCGAGTCACTTTGGTGAACTCGTGGGACATATATTTAATGCGTCCAGCACTGCTGGAATTGCACATTTTTTCAAAGCCGTTGGTGTTGGTTTTGCTCAAACCTTCTCTTCCATATTCGGTTTAATACCTTCGGCTATTCACTCTATTTTCGGAAGCATTTTTGGGGGCTTCCCGATTACTTTGGCTTTGTTGGCTGGGGTTTTGCTGTTGCTGCTGTTAATCCGCAATGGCTGTCCCACTGCGACGAGATCCCATATTAGCTCTCCCGTCAGCGCAGCTGTGTCGTGAACGCATGATACAGCATTTCGGGGCAACACTCCTGGGACATTTGGAGTGTGACTGGTCTCTGTCATTCCGACCGGTTTTGGATTGTGTGCAACCCGTATTCCGGTGCCTTTGGTGCTCGTTTGAACATGCACTGGCTTTCTGTCTCTCACTGCAGCGTCCCCCAGTGGTCGATACTGATCTGTTGAGGTTCCCGATTAGGGCTCATTCCCAGACTTGTGCACTGCGGTTGCGTTTGCTTCGTGAGGCGGTTTATGAGATTCCCTTCCTGGAGGAAGATGGTATTGTCTCATTCATAGGCCAGGCACGGGTTGCCGCCCCGGATGGTTCTGGGGCTTTGGAACACACCTGCTCCATGGAAATTTTTGGCGTGGATTTTCCGATGTTGACATCTGTCGAAGTGGAGGATCTCCTGCTTTCCGTGGCTTCTGTCTAAGAATTGGTTTTTTTTTTTTTTTTATTGACATTATATCAAATTTGGCTTTACCGTCACATGCTTCACAATTTAAATTTGTTTTCTGCTTTGTTGTCCTCTGATCTTGTCGAAATATATTTGATGTGTTTTTGTATCTAAGGCATATTTTTATCTTGTTAGAACCACTTGCTATCGGCAAGGGGAGGGTGTAGTGTGGTCAGTTTTATGTATCCTTTGCGCATTAGCTTCAGGCTTTAGGCCTTTGTGCACTTTGCCCTCTATGTATTTTATTCCTTTGCTCGCAGCTTAGAGCCTTTGTACACTTTGCTCTGAATGCTTTTTATTCGGCTTCATACTGTTATTTTTCAAATAACCAGTTCTACGGTCTTGTTTTAATTTTTATCTCACACTGTTTAGCCTACTTCAGCACTGGAGTTCTCAATAACACATTCCTGTTCACTCTGTGCTTCAGTCAAGGATACAGTCTGGTACATTGCCGATAGACGTGGTAGGAGTTTAGTCTTTGGTGTTCTTGCGTAGGGACATTTTGTGATCACGCTGACATGTTAGTTATAAAAACACTTCCTTGTCCCGATACATGCAAGAGGGAGATTCCGACCAGGGAACCACAACTAGACGCTGACTGCCTCGTTGCAGATGCTTAACCAGATCACAGGCCTTTGCTCAGGTATGAGGGTTGATGTCTTCCCAGGGAAACTGAAAGGCAAGTTAGGAGCTTAACATGCTGTGCTCGAAATAGAACTAGCTGAGAGAGAGTAGAAACTGTTCACACCATGATAGCGTTATTCTTATGTTTCACTCTCCTCATGACTATTTCAATCCTATTGTGTTGTATGGTTCTGGTTATTGCGGCTCACGCCTCAATATCTAAAATGCAGTCGTTTTATTAAAACAATATATAAAACTTAAACTTCCTTTGTCATTTGTATATGAGATCATACTGTAAATGCGAGAGCTGGTTTGGATCTGAGTGACCACGACTTCCCTGAGAAGTTCCAAAGATGTCATGCACTCGACTGCCCAATCATCCCTTCCCCTTGGGAGAGATGAGGCACTGCTAGTTAGCCGGAGCAAAACCGGATTTAGGGTGACAGAGGTCCTTCCAAGTTGGTCAGACTCAGTCCCCCACACCGTGAACGATCCTGCTACCTAGAAATTCAGTAGTCTCATTTAGGATAATGAGAGCCCACGCGACAGGAGGAGTCCAGCGTGCAGGTTTGTCTTGGCGGTGGAAAGGTTCCTGGTGACGGAGATGATGAGCTGGGTGTCATCTGTGTAAGAGATGAGGGTGATTCCGTGGGGGTGGAGGATGTTGGGGAGGGGGCTGATGTATATGTTGAAGAGGGTAGGGCTGAGGGAGGATCCTTGGGGGACCCTGCAGATGATCTTGGTGGCTGGAGACCGGAAGGGGGGAGGCAAACTCTTCGTCGAGGAAGGAGGTGAGCCAGTCTAGGACCTTGGGTCGGATTCCTGCGTCAAAAAGGCATGTGCAGAGGGTTTGTTGGCATACAGTGTCGAACGCTGCGGAGAGGTCCAGGAGGATGAGAGCGACGGTCTCGCCCTTGTCCACTCTGGTTCTGATGACATCTGTGCAAGCTATGAGGGCGGTTTCAGTGCTGTGGTTCTTGTGGAATCCAGACTGGGAGGCGTTGAGTGTGTTGTTTTCCTCTAAGAAGTGAGACAGTTGGGCGCTCACTATCTTCTCAGCGACCTTGGCGGGGAAGGGGAGAAGGGAGATGGACGGTAGTTTGTGAGTTCTTCCGGGTTTGCTTTGGGTTTTTTGATGAGACGCAGTGGTGGTCAGTCCAGTGGAGTTTGGTGGTGTGGGTAAAGATGACGTGGCTGCTGGAGGCGAAAATTGCGTCAAGTGTGTGTCCTGCTGATTGAGTGGGTGAGGTGACCAGTTGCTTGAGGCCGAGGTTCGTGAGGTTGTCCAGCAGGGCTGTGGAGTTGCGATCGTGGGTGCTTTCCAGGTGAAAGTTGAGGTCACCAAGGAGTATGTAGTCTGTGGAGGCGAGGGCGTGGGAGCTGATAGTATCTGCGATGGCGTTGCAAAATGGGGGCGGGGTCCTGGTGGTCTGTAAATGAGGGTTCCTCAAAGGGTGGTGTTGGCGTTGATGTGTATTAAAAAGTGTAGGTGTTCTGCATTGTCTAGGGTATCGTTGGTATTGTTGGAGATTTTGATGGTGTTTTTGTGTATGATGGCGATACCTCCTCCTGGCTTGTTTATGCGGTCTCTACGGGAGATTTTGTAGCTTTCTGGGATGGCTATGACTATGTCGGGTTCTGATGAGGGGTTCATCCATGTTTCCGTGAGGAAGGCGATGTCAGGGGAGTATGTTGTGGACAGGTCCCAGAGCTCGATGGCGTGCTTGTGGACGGAGCGGGTGTTAAGGTGGTTGCGGGGGTAGGTGTTGTGGTGCGTGTTGGTGTTGTAGTAGTGCGTGTTGGTGCTGTTGGAGTTTGGATGAGTGCAGGAAAAATGGAATGAGTGGCATGTGAAAGGTCCATGTGTGTGCTTGGGGTTGGCTTGGGTGCAGGTGGGATGCTCTCCTGGGTTGAGGGCGTGGAGTTTAGTGGAGGAGTAGTGCTGCCTCAGGAGGTCGGAGCCGCGAGGGCCAGGGGGACCGGTGCTAGGCGCGGTCCAGGCACGGATGGGCACAGACAGGCTTGCCTCTGGCGCGCCCGCTCAGCGGCTGCCATTAAGAAGGGGAGGTGGGAGGGAGGAACAGCTGGGAGGCGGGAGGGAAGGACCAATGGGGGCACAAGGGGGGTGGGCCGCAGGGGACGCAGCGGCAGGGATCAGGAGGCTGGCAAGAGCCGGCTGGAAAACGGGCAGTGCAAACAACAAGGGCAAAATTAAGCGGAATTCAAAAAGGGCACAGGGGCATTTAAAAACAGTGCAGAAAATGAAAAACGATTTACAAGTAACGAAATACACGAAATACAAAAATGCAGAGCACAACTAGATATGCCTACCACTAGGCACCAGGGATGAGGCGCAGGCGGGTGCCTGCGGGTGGTGGAGGTCCTCGAACTTTTTCTAGCGGCAGATGGCGTGGTCAGGGGCACGGAGGCAGGCTGGTGGAGCCAAGTGGACTCCTGGCCATAAACAGGTCAGGGGGTCACACAGGGCTCTGCGCAACGGGCGCTATTAAGAAGGGGGGGTGGGAGGGAGGAGCAGCTGGGAGGCGGGAGGGAAGGACCAATGGGGGCACGAGGGGGGTGAGCCGCAGGGGATGCAGCAGCAGGGATCAGGAGACCGGCAAGAGCCAGCTGGAAAACGGGCGGTGCAAACAACAAGGGCAAAACGAAGCGGAATTCAAAAAGGGCACTGGGGCATTTAAAAACAGTGCGGAAAACAAAAAATGATTTACAAGTAACGAAATACACGAAATACAAAAATGCAGAGAACAACTAGATATGTCTACCACTAGGCACCAGGGATGAGGTGCAGGCGAGTGCCTGCAGGTGGTGGAGGGCCTCAAACGTCTTCTAGCAGCAGACAGCGGGTTCAGGGGCACGGAGGCAGGCTGGGGGAGCCAAGTGGACTCCTGGCCAGAAACAGGTCAAGGGTTCACACAGGGTTCTGCGCAGCGGGCGCCATTAAAAAGGGGAGGTGGGAGGGAGGAGCAGCTGGGAGGCGGGAGGGAAGGACCAATGGCGGTGCGAGGGGGGCGTGGCCACAGGGGACACTTCGGCAGGGATCAGGAGACTGACAAGAGCCGGCTGGAAAACAGGTGGTGCAAACAACAAGGGCAAAACTTAGCAGAATTAAAAAAGGGCACAGGGGCATTTAAAAACAGTGCAGAAAACGAAAAACGATTTACAAGTAACGGAATACACGAAATACAAAAATGCAGAGCACAACTAGATATGCCTACCACTAGGCACCAGGGTTGAGGCGCAGGCGGGTGCCTGCGGGTGGTGGAGGGCCTCAAAATTCTTCTAACGACAGGGTCAGGGGCACAGAGGCAGGCTGGTGTAGCCAAGTGGACTTCTGGCCAGAAACAGGTCAGGGGGTCACCACTGCCTCCATGGAGTGTCATGCATCCTGCCCACAGAAAATCGTGTGGGTCTGACACCCAGGTGAGTGACTGTGGCTTTGTACTCCCCAGGACCAAGCAGTGGGCAGACCACCCACTAGAGAGACTGTGGCTTTGCACCCCCCGGGACCAATCAGTGGGCAGACCACCCACTTGAGAGACTGTGGCTTTGCACTCCCCAGGACCAAGCAGTGGGCAAACCACCCACTAGAGAGACTGTGGCTTTGCAATCCCCAGGACCAAGCTGTGGGCAAACCACCCGCTTGAGAGACTGTGGATTTGCACTCCCCAGGACTAAGCAGTGGGCATGGAGCCCCCTCCAGGAGCAGTGGCGTTGTACCATCTTCTGGCAGAGGTGCCCCCCCCTTGCCCGTCTCCCTGAGGTGCCTGTGTGTTTTCGACCTGATGCCCCAGCAGTGTTCTCTCCGTATTGAGGCAGGAGTCAAGTGTGGGTTTGGCCTATGTGTTTTGGCCCAGTGGGCCACGGTCATTTTGAGTGGGCATTGTCCCGCCTTTTGTATATATTGTAAATACTGTTTTTGATTTCTGAACTATGTCTAAGTATTTCTAATATTACACTCATTTGACTTCATTTATTTTGTCCTTTCGTTATTCCAGAGGGTTACGGGGTGTATATGTAATGTTGTTGCATGTGTTTTTGTGTATGGTGTTGGGGGTGAGGGTGTTGCGTGTGTGTCACTCTCTTTTTCCTCCCCCCCTCCCTTGTGTACTAGGTGCAGTACTCACTGTGGTCGTTGTCGCCGGCGTTGGTGCTCCTGGTGTATGAGCAGATACACCAGCATGGGGAAGACCTGCAGCTCGGGCTCCATGGCGTCCTGGTTCTTCCTTGAGTATCGAGAGGTGAGTTGTTTCCCTTCAGAACACTGTTTCCGCCCTGCTTTTGATGTCGTTGGTACCGCCCCGGAAAAGGTGGCAGATAGGCCTCTTGTAATACAGTGGGCAGAACCTTGTCTTCCGCCTGGCTGTTGGCGGTTACCACTGCAGTGTTTGTTGATAACGCTGTGGCGCTCAGAGTCTTAAAGTGGCTGTATGTGTTGCCGGTTCCCGCCGTGGTCTTGATTAAATTTTTATTTTACCGCCGGCCTATTGGTGGTGTTACCACCGCTTTAACACCGAGCGCCAGGGTTGTAATGAGGGCATTTATGTATTTCCGTGCTAACGCAAGATGGTGGGGGTCTTCATAATCATGACTCTCTTCATTACAATTCTATTTCTTGCACTGTTTATTATCCTAATCATTGCAGCCCATGCGATTTACCGCAGATTGCAGATTGTATTAAATAAAAACTATAGAAACATTACTGCATCCTCGTTATTGCCTGTGTTTGGTTGAGACATGATATATCTGTGAGAAAGGGGTAATCTCCGTTTAACCACGACACTCCCTGAGATGTCATACTTCTGAGTCCATGCGTAAAGGCTGCCACAAATCACCTTTAACTGTTTGGGTTGTTGATGAGGTACTACTAGTGAGTGGGAAGGGTTGGGACTACAGTTGCAACTTGTTGTAGGATAGGCATAGTCGCCTACAAACATAAGTACTGTCATCCTTGAACCAGCAGTCTTACCTAGAGCAAGAGTCCGAACTACGACATGGCGCCACCAACGATGGTGTTTAGGCACTTATTTACGGGTACCCTGACTATCACTGTCTCACAGACAAGAGGTCCCCTAAGTACCATTAAACGGAGACGTCTGTGATCTTTGGGAAAATCCTCCTCAGCTGAACAGGGAACACCTAATTAGGCTGTAGGTTGTTTGAGCTCGAACTCATAAAAAGGCCTATACTCCCCACTTGGTGTTTCGTCTCTTCACCCATTAATACAAATATGGCTAACGCCATAGACATTCCTGAGAATGCTAGACAAGCATTAACATTACATCTTGTAGCGCATGGCTTAACAGATGAGGGTGGGGATGTTACATTCATAGTAGAAGCTAATGAAGCTTACCAAACAGAAACATTCTACTCCTGGGTCACCTTTCCTGAGGAAGACAGCAGGTCAGTCACATTCCACACATATAGAATTGTTAATGTACCACTACGGTACCATGCATACCAGTATCATGAAATACCGCTCACCTATCAAGAGCATCAGAACTGGTTTGAAGGCGCCCTACCACATGTAGTACAACGCATGAGATTAGGTCCTTTAGGGAATGACGGACCTACGTGGCCTATGTTTGCCACATACACACCTCACCCGGATATACAAAACTTGCAAGCAGCAGATCTGCAAAACTTATATGATGAAGTAGTAACATAACATAGACGGCTTGTTCAGTTCGTAATGCGGACTTTGAACACAACACCAGCACGTCCCGCACCAACAGCACCTGCTGGATACCAATTGGCTACTGGGATTAATCCACAAACAGTACATACTATTATGGGTAAAGTACCCTCAGAACGGGAGAAAATCCCTTATTGGATAGCACAGAAAACAAATCAGCTGGAAGCTGTGTTTCCCCATACGGGACCACAGGAGAAACATAGAATTCTAACAATGTGCTTGCCCTTTGGGATAGTTCCCTCAGTGGATCACTGTACCAAATAGGGTACAGTCTTCGCTGCAATATATACTACCACACATGGCACCCCAACACTTGCCAATTTACCGGAGGTGTTAAAACAAATACAGAATGAGCATGGAGCAGCACCTGCCCTGGATTTGGGGATGAAATTGATGCGTAATTTTGACGCAGTATCCCCGATAATACTCAGTAACATTAAAGGGGAAGCGGTAGCACTGGCTATACGCCAGCGTCTCTGAGAAACTCCACACTTGGATCAAGAGAGACAGCTACCAAAAATGATTTCCGATGCCTATACTCGTATAGGACCGGTAGTCTGGGAGCCAAGCCAAAGAAATTGGAAGTACAGAGTACCACCCCTAAGGAAGGTACAAAACAGACACAGGAGGGTTCGAAAAAGCACTGGGAGAAGCCAAAACAATTTAAAGAAAGACAGAAGTAGAGAGCAGACTCTCTGCATCCGAAGAACTCAGAAAGGTGACATACTCTTAGAAATAGGGAGAATATTAGAACTCCTGATAGATATACTGATTCACGTCTCTCTCGTTCCTTTCAGGACGCTCCGGATAGGCATCGCAAGAGAGGGGGCCGACCTGACCGACATCCTGACTACGTGAAACAAAAGAAAGACTCCCCGCAGTCTACAGTCAAAAAAGAAGAGAAGACTTTGCAACAAAAGCCACAGTTTAAAAAGAAAAAGGTGGCAGCACTATTGCTTAAAAATGCCAATACACTTGACAACAGTGCTGGAGAACAAGATGTGGACGGTGATACTGCTAGACAGTGCAGCAGTGGTCACAATATGTCGCCAGAGTCTGAAAGATCATCGGGATGCAACTGCAACTACCGATTTTGTTGCAGTTGAAACTGCGGACGGGCATGTACTCCCACCAGATAGACTTTATGATCTAAGGATCCAGATTGAGGGAGATGTGGAACGCACCATCGGTGTGATCTTTTGGGACGAACTTAATTGTGACATCCTATTGGCCGAAAGAGATTGGCCACCCGAACACATCCGTAAGCTCCCACATGGGGAAAATATACTTTTGCCTTCTTTCTCTAATCTTTTTCCAGAAGCGAAAAAGGAAGCCTATGCTGTCAGTAGGGCTCTAGCGCAGGCACCTGCATTATATCGCAATCACTTAGGTTGGGACAGGGAGTCTCCATGTCATATAATACCTGTCAGGTCTACATCCCAGCCTCAGACACAATATCCAGTAAAACATGAGGCTAAAGCTCCAGTGAGGGAAATCCTCACTCAGCTAGAATATCAGGGGGTAATTGAGCCTTGCACCTCTGCAATGAATAATCCATTATTCCCGGTTGGGAAGCCAGACCATTCCTATAAAGTAGTCTTAGATTACAGACACTTAAACAGTCATACACCTACATATGCGATACAAAATTCACATAGCACAGCACTGATAAATAACATAGGGCCATATGTATGAAAACTGGAGCTTGCGAATCGCAAATAGCGATTTTTAAGTTCCGAGTCGCAATTGGCCATGTAACAATATTGCGATTCGGAAATAGCGATTTCTTAAAAATCGCTATTTGTGATTTGCGAGGCCCATTTACCGAATCGCAATTTGCATTATCGCAAATTGCGATTTTTTTTGCGATTCGGTAAAAAGTTGCAAATTGCGAGAAAGTTCGAGAATGCACACCTGGAGGAGCCTGATGACATCACCAGCAGGAAATGAGTCATCCCAGGCAGTTTAAAGTGCCACACCCAAACCAGCATCCTGAGAGAGCAGCATTCAGAAGGAGCAAGAACACCTGAGCCAGGATGGATACCGCAGGCCAAGCACAGGAGAAGGGTGAAAGGAAGCGCAAGCTGAAATTCAGCGAGCAGGAGCTTGAGGTACTAACTGAGGAGGTGGTGAGGAGCCATGACCGCCTGTTTGGAAAAAGCTCACTCCAGGTGCCTGAGAGTGAAAAGAGGAGACTATGGCTGGACATACAGTCCAAAATCTGCGCTATTGGAGTGGCACAGCGCTCCATTGAAGAGATTAAAAAAAGGTGGTATGACCTGCAGTCCCGTGCAAAGGAGAAGGTGGCAGGGAGACTTGCGGAGGCCAGGGGTACAGGAGGCAGTCCACCCACAGAGGCACCATCAACATTATTGGAGGACCTAGTGGTGTCCACACTCCTCCCTGAAGCTGTGACTGAGGTCACAGAAATCGACACCTCCGGCACACCAAGTACCAGCCAAGGTAAGTGCAATATTGTTTTGTAACCCTATATGTGTATGCACAAAAGCCCCTTAGGAATTAGCATGTAATGTGTAACAGTGTGAGAAGTAGTCCAGTCCACATCTTAGAAGCAGCACGACAATGCATTATGGGAGTGGTAGTCCACAACCTAGAACTGAAAGTAGCACTACAATGTATTTAAGTATAGTGACACCCAGAGGAACACAACACACACATCACCGTGTAGAGCAGTACCTGTACCTTTATTGCCATTGTCTGACCGACAATGTAACATACAGAACTGACATGCTGCATATTGTTGTTGCAGGTGGGCCAGGCCCAGCAGCCGCAGCATCTGCATGGGTAGGCGGAACAGACACCCATCTGCCCTCAGATTCGAACACCTGTGGGTCCCTCCACATAGCGACTGGACGACGCAGGCCAGAGCACTGCCAGAGCTCAGCAACAACTCCGATGAGCAGCAGGAAGGGCCAAGTACCCCATCAGCACCAGACAGGCGCAGCCAGATTCAGGAGGGCAGGTGTCATCCAACCACAGCACCACGCAGGATTGCGACAGAGTCCTGGGCACAGCAGCATGAGTCAGGTGAGGGTCCCTCCTTATTCGGTGGCCTGGAAGCTGCTATGTTGCAGCAGCAGCGTCTGCAAAATAAGCAGATCCTTGCATTAGACAGAAACCTGCGCAAACATAACTGCAACATGATGGGCCTGCATTGCAAACTTGACTCCCTCAATAGTAACATTGTACAGCTGTGTGAGGGACAGGTGCAGGCATCACAGGACACCAGGAACCTTACAAGTGCTGTCCGTGAACTCTGCCAGGAGCTGCGCCATGAGAGGGTGAGCCAGCGCAGACAGGAGCGCAGATTCCGTACCATGTTTGGCAGCTTCTGTCGTTCCTCTAACAGGATGGCAAATTCGACAGCACTGATTGCCCGTCGTGCAGTGGCTGCGCAAGTGGAGGCAGCACACAGCAGCAGGGACGTTGTCAATGGACTTATGCAGATCACAAATGTGATCGAACACATTATGGGACCAAGATCAGCCACTCCCAGTGAGCTAGGACTGGGGGACACTGAGGACAGTTCCAGCCTCAGCAGTGTTGCCGTACCAGCGTGGGAGCAAAAAATTACTCTTGCTGCCATTGGACTGCTGTTGACACTATGAAGTAATAGTGCATAACTCTGGTTCTTCGTTGGTTTGCGTTTGTCACATTACCTGTTTTTTTTCTTACTCACACGTACATTACCTGACTTAAGGTAATACATTTTTTTCACTACAGGTACAGTTGTCAGAGGATTTGTGTCATTAATACTCACGTCTGAAATGGTTGTGTGTGCCTGTTGGCACGCCTTTGCCTTCCCTCTGCTGCACTGGTCCTGTCTGCTGGCTGTAGAGGTGGTATGGGATCGTCATCCTCATCTGATTCAGTATCACTGATTTCTACAGGTATGCCCCTGGTGGTAGCTATATTGTGCAGGATTGCACAAGTAGCCACTATTCTACATGTTGTCTCTGGACTGTACTGTAGTGCCCCTCCACTTTTGTGGAGGCATCGGAAGCAACTCTTCAGCAGTCCAAATGTGCACTTCACCACGTTGCGGGTTGCCCTGTGTGCTGCATTGTAACTCCGTTCAGCTGGTGTTGTAGGATTGCAGTAGGGTGTCATCATGTAGGTGCGCACTGCGTAAGCACTGTCTCCTGGAAGGGACAAAGGGTGTGATGAGTAACTGAGCCACCTGACATTGGTACGCCATCAATGCACCAATGTACAGAGGGACATTACCTAGTAGATATCCTTCACCAAACTCCCCAGCTAGCAGTCTTGTGTGAATCCCGCTGTGGCGAAAGATGTAAGAATCATGTGTGCCCCCTAGGTACCTGGCCACGAGATCAGTAATGTTGTAGGAGGCATTGCATATCACCTGTAGATTCATGAAATGTTGGTATTTCCTGTTGCGGTACACATACTCTGTGGCTGATGGTGGACAGATTGCCACATGTGTGCCATCTTTGGCACCTAGGACGTGGGGGAACTGTGCTATCTGGTAAAATTCTATTTTTGTCTGCTGTAATTACTGTGGGGTGTGAGGGAATCTGATGTACTGGTGTAGTTTGCTCAGCATGGCGTTGATGAATGCATTGAAAAATCTGGAGAGGCTACTCAGTGTGACCCCTCCAGCTGCTGCTATGACCCTTTGATAGCTCCCTGAGGCGAGTAGGTGGAGGGAGCATAATACCTGCACATGGGTGGATATGCTGTGACTCCTTTGTGTTCTGCGCTGCAGTATGGGTTGTAGCTCAGCTATCAAATCAATTATCATGGCTGAGTTCAACCTATACCTCTCATATATTTCCTCCTCTGTCAGGTCAAAAAGTGTAATGCTCACTCTGAAAATGCGCTCCTGTCTCCTCCTCCCTCTCCTCAAACCTGCCAAGAACCTCATCCTCCTCGCCATGAGGTAGAGTGCAGCCATTGTTGAAAAGAGTCTGAGGCATTCTGGGCCTCTTTATATAGGTTGCACCTGGTTACCACCTGGTTTCAGTTCATGGTATTTTGCATGTGCAAAATGCCATTCTGCGAAAAATCGCAATATGCGATTTTTTGATGCATCTCTTTGCGACTTGGATTTTGCGAATCGCAATTTGTGCCTCGCAATTTCCTACAGGAAATACCGGATCGTAAAATGCGACTCGCAAAAACAGGTTGCAACAAAAAAAATCGCAGTTTTTGCGATTTCTTCTTTTTGGTCTGCGAATGCCTTTCATGCATCGCAGACCACGTTTTTGCACTCGCAAACGGCCGATTTTTGCGATTCGCACCGTTTGCGAGTGCAAAAAGTTTCATACATCTGGTCCATAGTGTGGAAAAAGTATAAAACAACGTTGGACATCTCCAATGGGTTCTTCTGCCAGAATTTAGTGGAAGAAAGTCAGGACCTGAGTGCATTCTCATTTGGCTCACAAAAACGCTTTTGGTGTTTACCCCAGGGCTATAAGAATAGTCCAGGGCTGTTCTCAGCCTGAGTAACATCAATATTACATGATATTGATCCTGAGGCGTTATCCTATGAGGGCGACATTTATCTCACAGACGACGACCTGAACATTCATCTTGTGAGGGTCGATCGAATCATTTTGGGGTTTGCAGAAGTTGGTTATAAATTCAACTTTAAGAAAAGCAAGATCGCCTTTCCTCCTTTTACAGTTTTTCTCGACGGTGATGGCACAACTTGACTTACAATTGTTCTTGGTTTAGCAGGAGTTTGACAAGCTTTTCTTTGACTTTAAGTTGTTTCACCTGCACCATCAGGTACTTCAGGAGGAGTCAAATCTGGATGACTTTGATCCAACTCAACTTCACTTTCGGATACTTCAGGAAACGAGATTTGCTTTATCTCTTTTTCCCAATTGTCTGCTTTTGGGAGGGTCCACCTTAAACTTGACTCTCCTCCTACATCCGAGTATCAGGATTGTCCTCAGTTTCATCTTTCCTGGATCTTCACCAATTTGCACTGCCCTTACTGCTGCAGTCTCTTGTTCTGTCTTTGACACTGGCTGTTCTTGAGACTGTACAGTTTCTGCTGGTACTCTGAGGAGCACTATATCTTCATCATTCAATGGATATGGTGCTTTACGAGTGTAGCTGGCATGGATCCAGTTTGGAATTCCAGCACAATTCATAGCAGTTGGCGTCACTAGAATGACCTGGAAAGATCCCTTCTACCTAGGTTCCAAGCAAGCCTTTTGTACGTACTTCTTGATCACCACCCATTCACCAGCCCGAAGATTGCAACACTGGTCTTGGGATGGTGGCACGGTTGTAGCTTCCACCTAGTGTGGCAAAGAGCGAACCACATCAGCTAGACCCTTGCAGTAATCCAGCACCAAGTCATCTGTTATGTTTACAAGCATATTTGCAGGAACAGCTGGCAATCTCATGGATCTGCACCATCAGTATCTCATGAGGCAAGAGACCAGTCTTTATGTCAGGTGTACTTCACATGCTCATCAGAACCAAAGGTAAAGCTTCAGGCCAGTTCAGATCAGTGGATGTACACATCTTTGCTAATCGCGCTTTCAAGGTTCCATTTATTTGCTCTACTAATCCAGAAGCTTCAGGACGGTAAATACAGTGCAGCTTCTGCTCAATGTTTTAGGCTGAACATAGCATTTTTATCACCTTGTTACTGAAGTGACTTCCTAGATCTGATTCTAAAGAGATTAGAAAACCAAATCTTGGGATCAACTCCCTAAGTAACAGCTTTGCTACTGTGAGGCTATCATTTCTATGTATAGTGTAGGCTTCAGTCCAATGACAAAATTTACAGACAATCATCAACACGTATCTCAAAACACCACACACAGGTATCTCAATGAAATCCATTTGTATTCTGTTAAATGGGCCATCTGATCTTCCAATGTGACTCAAATTGACAACAGTTCTCTTTCCCACGTTCATTTGCTGGCATGCAATCCATCTATGACAGATTGCTTCTGCATCCTGTCAAAATTTTGGATTGGACCAGGATTGCTTAAATGTTCGAATCATTGCATCTCTGCCAATGTGAGTTTGACCATGATAGTATCTAGTCAATTTTGTCAGTAGATAATTTGGCAAGACTACCTGTCCTTCATTTGAAACCCAGATTTTATCAATTTCTCTTTGATTGCAACCCAGTTTTTTCCAACGTTTTTTTCATCATCTGGAACGTAATCTTGCAATTTTTTTATTTCTTCTCACGTGTCAACCGTTATCAACAAAAAGTGTTGCATTGTCTTGTCAGTATCTGTTACATTATTCCATTCTTCATTGAAAGTAGCACAATTAAGTGCACAAAATCTAGCAAACTGATCAACATATGCATTACCCATAGAGATGAAAGCATTTGCTTTTCAATCAGCAGCACACTTGACATCTGCGACTTTCTCAGGTAATTGTACAGCTTTCCGTAATTCATGAATCCCATTTCTTATAGGGGAGCCAGAAAAGGTCATGAAACCTCTCTAAAACCACAACTGCCCAAAATCATGAAGTACACCAAATCCATGCTGGCTGGCTTTAAAAATCGTTATTTTAAGCTGTACAGCATGCTCTTGTAAGAGCAACCAATTCAGCCACTTGTACAGAAAATACTCCTAAAAGCCAGGAAGCTCAAAGTACACCTGAGACGGTGCACACAGCATAACCACATCCCAGTGTTCCCGCATTGTCTCTTAAACATGAACCATCAACACAAATTATTTTCTCTAATGGTGTTTCATGAATATGAGGTCTGGGTTTGGTGCACAGTTCAGTAACATCGAGGCAGTCATTTTCTACTTCATTTACATTTTCAGATTCAGCAATATCTGTAGGTAGCAAAGTAGCAGGGTTAAGTACTCCGCACCTTCTAAGGGTTGCACTTAGGGACCCCAAAATCAGTAACTCATAGTGAGTTAACCAAGCATTTGTCAAATATCCAGTCTTGGTCCTGGTAAGCAAGACCTCAACTGAGAGAGGGACCAGAACAGTTAAAGGATGTTCCATCACAGTGCTCCTACTTTGGGCCAGGCTCACATTAGCCGCTGCTACCTGCTTTAGGCAGCCGGGTAATGCTGCAGCAGCTAGATCGAATATAGCTGAAAAATGTGCTGCAGGATGATTTACGCCACCATGTACCTATGTTGGGACACAAAGAGCACAACTATCACATTCATGACAAAACAGTGAAAATGGTTTCATGTAGTCAGGCATTCCCAGTGCTGGTGCGCTGCACAGACTTTCTCAGCTCAGTAAAAGCTTTTTTATAAGCTTCATCGAAGGGCACAGGATCAGTGATGTCTTTGTGTGTCAATTTCTGGAAAGGCTTGGAAATTACTGAAACATTGGGAATCCATTGGCGACAGTCACTCACCATTCCCAAAAACATTCTGACAACTCTTTGAGTAACAGGAGGGTTCATTTGCAATATAGTTGTAGCCCTTTCTCTGGACACTTTCCTTGCACCTGTCTCCATTTGATGGCTCAAGTACTTTACTTCTTTCTGACAATACTGTAATTTTGCTGGAGACACTTTGGCCCTCATTACAAGATTGGCGGTATTGACCACCTACTGCCACGGCCTCCAACATACCACTGCCGTGGCTACCAGCCGGCAACGCGTATTATGACTGCCGAAGGTATTCCGCTAGAAATCTAGCGGAACATGCCGACGGTCAAGGTGCCGGATGGCAGTAAGGTGGCGCTGCTGACAGCAGCAGTGCTACGCCAGCAAAACACCACCGACCGTATCATGAGTAATGATACGGCCTGACGGTGTTTTGCTGGCGGACCGTCTCCAGCCGGAAGACCCCCTCTGTGTGTATGTGGGGGGGGTGTATGTTTTGGGATGCATGCATGCGGGTGTGAGTCGCGTGGGATGCATGCATGAATGAGTGATTGTGAGTGTTGTGTGTTGTCAATGCATGTGTGTGACAAGGTATGTTGGTGTATGTTGTGGTGTGTTGGTATGTATGTGTGCATGCGTCGGTGGAGGTGGGTATGCATGTGTGCATATGTGTATATGGGTGCGCGTGTGGGCGTGTATATGTGCGGGGGCAGGAGTGGGTGGGGGAGAGAGTGGGGGGCAGGGGAGCCCCTATTCAGTTCCAGGGAAGGGATTCCCTGGCACTGATAGTGCCTACCTTCATGGTTTTCGTGGCAGTACAGAAACCACGGAAACCATGGCGGTAGGCCGGGTCGTAATCCCAAAGGTGGGAATGTGACGGTGCCAGGCTGGAGACCGAAGTCGCAAGCCCAGCGGTCGTTACCACCCTAGCGGTCGGTGTGTTAAAGGGCGGGGTTGGATGGCGGTAACCTCCAGGGTCCAAATCCCATTTTTTTACCGCCGGCCTGTTTAACACCGACTGCTAGGGTTGTAATGAGGGCCTTTGTGCCCATTTTCACCCAGATGAGTCAATAAGGCAATAGTATCTTGCCTGCATGCTTCTCGTGTCTTTGAAGCAACTAATAAGTCATCAATGTACTGAACCAATGTAGATTGGAAAGGCATTTCCAATTACTCTAAATTCATTTTCAACACTTGATTAAATATTGATGTGGATTCTGAAAAGCCTTTTAGAATTCTGCACCAGGAATAAACACGATTGCAGGATTTAAAACAAAAGAGAACCTGGCAATCCTCACATAGAGGCACTGAGAAAAATGCTTGTGACAAGTCCACTACTGTGAACCATTCTGCGTCACCTGGATTTTGTAACAAAATCACTGCTGGATTAGGTACCACTGGACAACATTTGACCACTATGTCATTAATTTTTCTCAAATCCTGAACTATGTGAAATTTCCCATTGGGTTTTCGCAAACCCATAATAGGTGAGTCACATGGGCTGCTCAGCACTTCTTTCAAGACCCCTTGCTCAACAAAATCTGCAATTACAGGAGTAACTCCTTCAATTACATCTGGTGCCATGGGATATTGAGAAGTTTTTGAGAAAACTGCATTAGGTTTGTCTTTAACTGGTTCCACTCCTTTAATCAGCCCAATATCTTTTCCAGAAAGATCCCAGACTTTCAAAATAACTGTGCCTGGTAAGTCACTTGGCAGATCTGGACTGTAAATGCAGGAAAAAAGAGTAATCAATGGGAATTCTTCATTAATTAGATTACAGTCAGTTGCTATGCATGATTCCTCATCATCATCACTATTTGTTTGAATAGCAACTCCATAATTTGTGCAAATAATTGAACATTTTAATTTGCACTATAGATCTCGTCCCAAAAGGCACACTGGACTTGAGTCACAAACTACAAATCTGAGCATGCCTTCAAAAGTACCAATTTTAACAGGAATTGGGTTCTGGAATTGGATTTGTCAAAGTGTTGATTTGCTACTCCTACAACCTGTACTGTTCTCCCAGAAAGTGCCACATTGAAAACTTCTGCAGTTCTGACAGTAGAGAGTGTAGATCTTGTGTCAACCAAGAATGAAACTTCATGACCCATAATTGTTCCATTTACGTAGCGACCATTGTCATCCACCTCTAATGAAGCTGTTAACAGACATTCTTCTTCATCCGAACTCTCACTCACAATTTAATCACTCAATTCATCCTCACTGTGTAAGGGGTACTGTGTAATCAGTGGCTGTCTGTTTTGGTGTAACCTTTGACCCATATTCTACCTTGGAACTACTACCCGCTGCTGTGCCTTTGGAGCTTGAGTTATTTTCATTTGCTGCTGATGTGGCATCATTTGCATCTGCTGTTGCATTTGCTGTTCTGGCACCTGAAAACATGGTACCTGCTTTTGGGGAATTTGCATTTATGGAATCTGCATTTGATTATTCATAGTCGGAACATTTACCTTACTTTTCCGCTTTCTCGGTCCTCTCAAATTTGCAAAAAGATTATATTCATTCATCTGCACAACACCTTCCTGCACCATCAAAGGGCATTCCTGCTTTCAATGTCCGTGACCCCCGCAAGGATGACAAGGTAACATTTTTTTCATTGCCTGCTTATCACCTGAATTAAGATTAGTATTCAAATCAACACAATTTCCATTTCTACCACCACCATGTTCTCTTCCTCTCGCTTGTCCCTGACTCGGAATCACTTGCATGTTTCCCCGCTGTTGTGGAATTCCTTGTATCCCTGATTGTGCTGCTCTAATCTGCATCACCATTCTCTTTTCTTTCATTTTTTTCTGCTTAATTTCAATTTTGTCACTGCAATATTTAGCAAACTGCAGTACTTCGTCAACCTGTTTTGCTTGCCAGCTAATCAAATGACTCTTAAGCATGTTATTAATTTCAGGTCTCAACCCCTGCACAAACTTGAACATGAAATGAGTCGTGTCTTTGGGTTCAATTATCTCTGTACCACTGTAATGCTTGAATGGCTGCAACAACTTTCAGAATACGCATGTATTGACTCCTTTGCTTCCTGAGCTGTCCTATCAATTCCCTGTCAATCAGTATCTTTTGGGGAATTTCTTGTTTTCAAAAATGCAATCACTTTGTAATAGCTTTTCATTACTTCAGCCGGCGGTGCACCTGTAACTGAATCTCGTGGAGGCTCGCTTGTCCTTTTGCATTCATTCCATAAATCAGCTGTTTAAAACTTCCTCACCACAAGCGACGCCATATTGGGAATTGGTTTAAAGTAAAACCTTTTGAATGTGGAGTCTGAGGACCAAACCGCTGCATTCAGGATGTCCTCTAAGCGCCCACGCCTTGGAAGCCAAGGCCCCCAACAGAATATGCGCCAAAAATCTTGGTATCAATACCAGCCTCCTGCATAGCCCAGCAAACCCATCTGGAAATGGTGGGCGAGGAGAGTGCCCAAAATGGTTTTCGGAGGGCAATTAACAATCAACATTCATCATGCCGACGGAACTTCTCCGTCATGGCTTCATATGCCTTGATAAGTCGTACCACACATAACCTCAGGGAATCTGGAAAGGAACAGTAAGTTACAATACGAGAATTACATTTTGTCCATCTAGAAAACCGAAAGGTAACTACGTCCAAAGTAAACACCCTAACTGTAATATCCAGAGCTCAAACATCTGAGACTCGTCTGCAAGAGACTAGGTAAAACAATGTCACCAGCTTTACGGATAATTCCTTCCTACATAGATTTGTTAGATGGCCACAATAGGAATAGGTTTAGAGCTTTGTTGACATCCCATAGGGCTGAATATTTAGGTTCCGGTGGTAGTGATAGGTGAATACCTCGCATCAACTTCCGTACCAGGGCCTGTTCTCCGATTGGGTGGTCCCCAATAGGCACCTGGCCTGCCGATATGGCTGGCCTGAATGTATTTATAGACCTGTAGGCCAGGCCTTCCTTCGCCAAAGAAGGCAACATTTTCAAGATGTGGACAACATCGGACCCTACCAGATCCAGGTGCCTGTTACGACACCAGCCCAACCATCGGGTCCATGTTGACCTGTATCTCTTAACCGTGCTGTCTGCCCAGGCCTTCGAGAAGAGGGAGGCAGCTTTCTTCGAAATTCCTGGGACTTTCCACTGTCTCCGGTAATCCTCCAAGCCATTAGCGACAGCACCCTCGTCAGCACCAGAGGATGTGGATTCCCATCGATAACCCGAAGGAGATCCATCTGCAGGGTAGGAGGGATTGGAAAATCCCAAGAAAGTTCTAGAAGAACTGAATACCAAGCATGCGATTTCCAAGTCAGCGTCACTAGTATCAGGTCCGCCTGCTGTCTCTGTACCTGCGCAGACAAGTGCATGGTCATCGCACATTGGGGAAACGCATACCCCTGCTCCATTCTTCAGTCCTGCAGAAAGGCATCAGTGGCTGTCGCCCCCGGGTCCCACTCCAACTGACGTATCTGGGTAGTTGTTGATCCCGCCTGGACGCGAATAGTTCCATCGAGAAAGGGCCCCAATGGCCCCAATGATCCTGCAGGGTGCAGAAGACATTGTTGGGGATGCTTTGTCAGGACCCGTCAAGAGAGAGTGGGCCATAAAGGCTTTCTTTAACCTGTTAAAGGCATCCATGTCCACCTCAGATTCAGGGACTCTCTTGCGCTTGGGGTTGGGGATCGCAGGGGGAGGGTTGCCCAGAAGGTGGTGTTTTTTCCTGTCTGAAGGGTGTCTGGCGCTGTCCCCTTTGGTGAACTGCATGATCATCTGCTCCAGGGGGGCTACTGCCTTCTTCACTGCCCCACAAATCGCTGCATCCATAATTTTACAAAATTCCCCATCAAGGGGAAGACATGTCACCTGTTCCTCCTCCATATATGTGTCTTCTGTGTTACTCATCTCAGCAGTGAAAAGGTTAATAGGGTTGTGTGGGTTAATATGGATAACACTGACTGGAGGGGGGGGAACGGTACTTGGGCCAAATTTAAATTGGAGTATTACAGAGGCTATGTAGCAAGGTGGGGATGTGCCAATCAAAAAGAGAGTGCAGCCTGCAGGCTGATAGGCCTAAAGGCCCTGACACCAACACACACATATGCTATAAAGGGCTAGACCTGCCGGGTGTCGATCACCGTGCTATTATTGACACGTGATCCAATAAACAATACAATACGGGGCCCAACTGGAGCGTTCAGCTACAGGTGGGCTGGGCACAAACAGTAAAGAATTGCTACTGCGCTCAGCTGGTCGCTTTGGACCGTTATTTGAAATGATGCACGCCAGCCAGTTTGTAATTTGAGAGGGACGCAAGACCCTCTTGTCATGCGGTGCCCTTTAGAGGTCAGAGGACCTCACCGCCGTGCCCCTGAGGCGCCAGCGATGCAGCCGTGGAGGAGCAACACGCGTTCATGTGGCCGTAAACACAAGGAGGCAAAAGTTAATCACACGCGATAAAGCACCAGCACAATATGCAGAGGAAAAAAAAGTTACGAAACTTGAGGCCACACTTAGCTCGGGTCCTGGGAGCGATGATGAAAGGGGAGGGACAACAGAGCCAGAGGACTTTGTTGAGGAGAAGGGACTGTTATTGGCTGTTGGCTTTATGAAATGTTTCTGTTTTTCGCAAGTGCTGATGGGAAATGAAGTTCTTTGTTGTTTCTGGCTTGGCTGCTATAAAATAAAGTGAAGAAAGAAACAGCATAATCCTTGCTTCCTGCCCTGCCATGGAATTCATTAGTTGTGCACTTGAATCAATCACAATCAATTAAATAACATTTAGATCAAATATTGGGTCAGTCATCCTAGCTACCAAACTCCAGTTCAAAAAGCATATGTGGGCTGGGCTTTGTCACATGGAAAAATAAAAAATAAGACAAAAGATCATTTGGAAAACATCTAACTATGGCGCTAACAAAAATATGGTTGGCTTTCTAAAGGGAAAAAAACTGTAAAGGAAAAACAAATGCACATTGGTTATACCTCTCCTAAGTTAGGGAGCAGTTTGCAGAGTCTTCATCAGCTGAGCACAGAAACAGCAGGTCTTTAGCAGTCAACATCAGGAACATGAAAAGGGAAAATAGTTCAGTAATGTTGGGCCTAATGTAACTGAACTATTAGAATCATTAGTAGCTGGACGGAAGAGCTGAATAGCAGAACTGAACTGAACAGAAGCTAAACAAATCTGACTCCACAGAAAACTGACTTACATCACCTGAAACATGCTAAATTAAAGTCCCAAAAGTTATTAGCTCAGCTTCTATTGGACAAGACTATGAGGTGTGATAATTGGGTGACCAGTTCTTCGTTCCTTTTCGAAGATACGCTCATGTTCATTCTCCTCTTCCGACGGCAAATTCCTAACAAATATAAGATTTTTAAACAGCAGTACAGAACACAACATTTAGGGCCATATGTACCACATTTTCCCATAGATACAGAATGGGTAAAACCCTTTGCTACGTCAGGCCCTGAACCCCTTCGCTGCCAGGCCTTTCCCCCCTTAGGTGCCAGGCACTTTTTTGGCTATTTGGAGCAGTTCGCACTTAGGCCCCCATAACATTTTGTCCACATAATCTACCCATGTCAAATTTTTGTTCTTTTTTTCCAACATTCTAGGGATTCTAGAGGTACCCAGAGTTTGTGTGTTGCCCTGGAGGAGACCAAAAAAGTAGCCAAAATACAGCGAAAATGTAAATATTTTTTAAATGGGAAAAAAGGGCTGCAGAAGAAGGCTTGTGGTTTCTTTCCTGAAAATTACATCAACAAAGGGTTTGTGGTGCTAAAAGCACCATCTTCACAACTTTTAGGAAAAGGCAGACTTGGATCAGAAAACCACATTTTTCAACACAATTTTGGCATTTTACTGGGACATACCCCATTTTTACGATTTGTTTGTGCTTTTAGCCTCCTTCCAGTTAGTGACAGAAATGGGTGTGAAACCAATGCTGGATCATGGACAGCTAAACATTTCTAAAAAGTAGACACAATTCAGAATTCAGTGGTCATTTGTGTAGACCCAAAACATTTTGCCCACAGAAAATAACAGCTGAAATTAAAAAAATATTGACATTGAGGTAAAAAAAACAGCCATTTTTCTCCATGTTTTACTTTGTAACTTTTTCCTGCGATGTCAGATTTTCGAAAGCAATACAACGTTATGTTTGCTGGGCTGTTCTGGTTGCGGGGATATATATGTTGCTTTTAGGTTCATCAAGAACCCTAGGTACCCAGAGCCAATAAAGGAGCTGCACCTTGCAATGGGTTTTCATTGTATACCGGGTATACAGCAATTCCTGTGGTGAAATATAAAGAGTGAAAAATATGTATCAAGAAAACCTTTGTATTTCCAAAATGGGCGCAAGATAAGGTGTTGAGAAGCAGTGGTTATTTACACATCTCCAAATTCGGGGGTCCCCATACTAGCATGTGAATTACAGGGCATTTCTCAAATAGACATCTTTTTACACACTCTCTTACATTTGGGAGGGAAAAATGTAGAGAGAGACATGGGACAATAACACTTGTTCTGCTATTCTGTGTTCCCCTAAGATTCCTGATATAAATGGTACCTCACTTGTGTGGGTAGGCCTAATGTCTGCGGCAGGAAACGTGCACATCCCATTTTTACATTGAAATCTGACATGTGTTTTGGAAAGTGCCTAGCTGTGGATTTTGGCCTCTAGCTCAGCCGACACCTAGGGAAACCTACCAAACCTGTGCATTTTTTAAAACTAGACACCTAGGGGAATCTAGGATGGGGTAACTTGTAGCACTCTCACCAGGTTCTGTCACCCAGAATCCTTTGCAAACCTCAAGATGTGGCAAAAAAACACTGTTTCCTCAAATGTTGCTGATAGAAAGTTCTGGAATCTGAGAGGAGCCACAAATGTCCCTCCACCCAGCATTCCCCCAAGTCTCCCGATAACAATGGCACCTCACTTGTGTGGGTAGGCCTAGTGCCTGCGACAGGAAATGCCCCAAAACACAATGTGGACACATCACATTTTCCCAAACAAAACTGGCCTGTTTTTTGCAAAGTACCAGGCTCTGGATTTTGGCCTCTAGCTCAGCCAGCACCTAGGAAAACCTAGCAAACATGGACATTTCTGAAAACTAGGCTCCTAAGGGAACCCACGATGAGGTAATTTATGGTGCTCTCGCCAGGTTCTGTTACCCAGACTCTTCAGCAAAATTTGGCAAAAAAAAACTTTTTCCTCACATTTCGGTGCTGCAAGGTTCTGAAATCTGAGGGACCACAAACTTCCCTTTACCCAGCGTTCCCCAATGGTCTCCCAATAAAAATGGTACCTCACTTGTGTAGATAGGCCTAGTGTCCGCGACAAAAATGCCCCAAAACACTATGTGGACACATCAAAATGATCAAATACAAAACTACCTGTTTTTACGGGTGGGGGGACCTGCGTTTTTGGTCCTGGTCTCAGCAGACATCTAGCAAAACCTAGCAAACCCAAACATTTCTGAAAACTAGACACGCCAGGGAGTCCAGGGAGGTGTGAATTGCGAGGATACCCCAGTGTTTTCTTACCCTCAATCCTCAACAAATCTCATGTTTAGCTAAAAAATCTATTTTTTTCCACAATTCTGTGTAGGATCACCGCACTGGCACAAATTTCCTACCACCCAACGTTCCCCTCAGTCTCCCGGTAAAAATGATACCTCACTTGTGTAGCTGGGCCAAGAGCCTGTGACAGGGAATAGCCAAAAACTTGTTGAAAATGAGGGGAAACCAAAGCGGGCTGAAAAGGGCAGTTTGAAAAAAAGCATTTTTAGGCTGACAAGTGCGGCAGAATTGTTATTCGTATAGCTGGGACAATGCTGGGTGGTAGGAATTTTGTGGATTCCTGCAGATCCCGGAAGGTTCCATCATAAAAATGTGGGAAAAATGTGTGATTTCAAGCAAAGTTGGAAGTTTGCAGGGCATTGTGGATGAGAAAATGTTGTGGGGTGCATGTGAAACACACCACCCTGGACTTACCCACATGTTTAGTTTTCAGATGTGTCTGGGTCTCGTAGATTTTTCTACATGGCAGCGTCCCAAAGTCCAAAAGTGCAGCCCTCATCATACCAAGTGGGACGATTTTGAGAGTTAGACAAGCAATCATGGCCCAAATCTAAAACCAAAACCCAAAATAATCAAATGGCCTTTTGCTTGCCATGGGATAAGATGTTTTAGTGTGCGGGAGGAGAGCTGAAAGACTGATACCCCCCTTCAATTGGAGTGGGGGCATAACCATGCCCATAGTGGTTGGTAGCCACCTCCCTGGCATCTAGTAGGCTTTCTTTCCCCCTGGGGAGTGGATCAGGGGTAATTGTCACACCTGCCCAATGGTGGGTAGCACAACTTTGTCCCCATATATTTGGCCATACCCCTACCCTTTCATTTTTTGAAAAACATTCTTCCCTGGTGTCTGGTGGGCTTTCTGCCCCGCTTGGGGGCAGATGGGCCTTACAAAAATAGGCCAACAGTAATGTGCCCCCATGGGGAGCGACCCCTGCCCAAGGGGCTGCACCCCCCCAAACAAAAAACACACTCACACAAACACTAATCCCTGGTGCCTAGGTGGTTTCTGCTCCTCCTCCCTTGGGAGGGCAGATGGGCCTAATAGAAATAGGCCGTCCTGCTTCCAAGGGGGGCAGAAATGGTCAAAAATAAGTTTGCCCCCAGGGGAGCCACCCTTGCCTCTGTTAAAAAACTGAAACAAATCCCTGGTGCTTAGTGGTTTCTGCTCCCCTTGGGGGCAGATTGGCCTAATTAAAATAGGTCGATCTGCCCCCAAGGGGGGCAATAGTAGACTAAAATAAATTCCTCCCCTGCCCCCCCAGGGGAGCAACCCTTGCCTAAGGAGTTGCTCCTCATGAGTGAAATTGACCTAAGAAATAAAATCCCTGGTGTCTATTGGTTTCTGCCCCACTTGGGGTCAGATTGGCCTAATAAAAATAGGCCGATCTGCCCCCAAGGGGGGCAGAAATGGCCTAAAAATAACTTGCCCCCCAGGGGAGCGACCGTTGCCTAAGGGGTCGCTCCCCTCCTTTAAAAAAAAAAAAGTAATCAATCCCTGGTGTCTAGTGGATTCTGCCCCTAATTACAATATGCCGATCTGCCCCTAGGGGAGACAGAAAAGGCCTTAAAAAAAATGGCCCCCAGGGGAGCAACTCTTGCTCAAGGAGTTGCTCCCCTTTTATGTAAATATAAAAAATAACAAACTCCCTGGTGTCTAGTGGGCATTTCTGCAGCCCGATCGCTTTATGATCGGGCTGCAGAAATCCTGACAGAGACATGAAAGGAAAGGCCTTTCCTTTCGTGCCTCTGCCTGCCTCCACCTCCCGATCGGAAGATAAATGCTTTGCTTTGCTTTGCATTTCTCTTCCGATCGATGGGAGGCGAGCTCTGATGAGGTCAGCACACGATTGCGTGCTAACGTCATCAGACGTCACTGGGGGGCGAGTAGAGGGGTCGGGTGGAAGGGGAAGCATTTCATGACTTGCCATATAATTTTATAATGTTCCGGATATAGGTCTTTATGATATTTTCTATGACAAGTGCGTTTATTTACTGTGATTCCTGACTACTGCTTATGTTGCAGAATCCTGAGTACTTATGTGTTCTAATGTAACAACTGCTTATTCTTGCAGAGTATTAGTAAGTTGTGTAACATTCTCACAACTTCTAAGGTAGCAGGGTATTACTGACGTGTAATGTTTGGTCTAATTATGTTTTGTGCAATACAGTTTATTTTTACATAGCTCAGTGTTGTGTTTACTTTGTGGTGTACATATTGCGTCATGTGTGTTGTGCAAATGTTTTACACATTGCCTCCTGGTTAGGCCTGACTGCTCGTGCCAAGCTACCAAGGGGGTGAACAGGGGTTATCTTGGACGTGTAACTCCCTTGCCCTGACTAGAGTGGGAGGGTTCTGCCTAGCTGAGGTGCATACCCTAGCCAACCAGAAACCCCATTTCTAACATAAGGCATTTAAGGCATTAGAAGATTTTGTGCAGAAGTGTTTTCTTGGGAGTCTTAGGTTGTCTTTTCGTGGGTTAATTTCATGTGTTTTTTAATACACATATTGATACAGTTATACTGCTGCACGCATATTGATGCTAAATTATAAAGCTGTTGCTGTTGAACGCACGCAAAAGGAAGCAATCAACTTAATAAACTACCAACATGAGCTTTTTTATTCCAGTTCAGGCTACTGTACTGTCCAGTATTTCTTGCCAATTTGTAAATAGGCATCATTAGGCAAAGATAAGGGGTGGCTGTACTCGTTTCAGGTTAAAGTTATGTTAATGTAGCTAAACAGTGTCTGTGATAATCCCAGTCCTGGCAACAGCAGTTTGTTTCAAGCTGAAGACCTACATAGTGGCTAGATCTTCAAAGACCATGCCACCACTCAACCACACCCTCATTACATCAAATATCTGCCATCCCCACCAGCAAGATACACACTCATTGGGTGTGTTATAGGTAGTGGGCCATGTTCAGAATGCCAAGCTTAAGTTTACAACAATGATATTGTTTGTGCTGTGATAAGGTGAAGCAGAAGAACCTTAGATACATGAGAAGCCTGTTGGCTATTAACTCATAAAACAGATCATTCAAATGTTGTCAAAGATCAACCATATCCCTTCAACAGCTGTAAGGGTCTGGTCAGGTCACCTGATATAGGGTGATGCCATAAGTTGGTTGACCTACATGCCAAATAGCTAATCAGTGTCCAGACCTAGAAGAACTTCCAGAACCTGCTGACTTTCAGTGCAATGTGGAATAGTTGGTGGGGGCATGTAAATAATCTCAATTGCACAACGATACATTTACATGTGTAGATTTATTCACATGTAAAGATGCAAGCTTACATGTCTTCACCCCTTAAAACAGGTGGTGGAGCCTGCCCGAATATGATTTATAAGTTTAAAGGTTCTATTAGTAAATTTTCACACATAGGCGGAAGTCCCTGGCATTAAGGCTGAGACCTCCATATGGTAAAGTAAAGGGTAAAATGAAAAAGTTTTAAAATCATCTGTAGCCAGGTGAC
The DNA here is from genome assembly GCF_031143425.1 of Pleurodeles waltl. Lineage (NCBI taxonomy): Eukaryota > Metazoa > Chordata > Amphibia > Caudata > Salamandridae > Pleurodeles > Pleurodeles waltl. Next base: position 1,024,630,695 of record NC_090443.1, on the reverse strand, counting down.
CGAGACACTAGTAAACAAGCCTTCTTTCCCACAGGCCGGCTCCTATCCCTTTAAGAAAAACCTCCTAGCAGCTGAGAGGGTGAGAGTATAGGAGTAGTTTGGGACAAGAAACCAGGACAAAGAGACGGTAGAGAATCCTGGAAGAGCATCGTTGTAGTCGTCGTGGTTGGAGGTGTAGTTAAAAAGAAACAACACAGAGAGGAAGGAATATGCAAGGTTCTGAAGTCTACAATGTATTTGGAGGTTCGGAACAGAGACGCGCAGCAAGCAGAAGGAACAGCGTGGCTTGGAGGCGAAAGTAGATAAGAATGGCCAGCCCAGGGGGACATTGGCGGATGAAGAGGAACCCTGCCGGCAGTCAGATTGTCCCAGCAATGCTCCCGCAGGAGCGTGGCTAACAAGGGTGTGTGGCCAGGTATGGGTCTGAGGAAAGCAGGCCAGGGCGAGAAAATGAAACTTCCTTGGCAAAGCCCGTAATTCTTCGCATAAACAGGCATGTCGTTCAATCGTTAAAGTGGACTCCTTTCGTTTGTTTTCTTTTTCCCTTATGTATTTTCCATGGTGTTAATTTCGGGGTTCGGTGGTAGGAGCACTCGAGGATCACTTCAAAGTGGCAAAACATTGGTGCTAACTCCTTGTTCCTATACAGAAAGCGCTATACACTAAAAGCACTAAATTGGAAAAAATGGTCACTAAAACACTGTAAGCACGGTGCAGGTGACGGTACACAGCCCCCTGTCAGGAATGTAGACACTCACCTGCATATATTTCCCTCTTCCCAAGGGACTGGCGGCGTGGTGTCCTCCACCGGGCCGGGAGCGAGAACAAAAGAAAGAAATAGAGTTATTCCCCAAATCAGCTCCTGTGTTTTTTGTTGTGAACAGTAAATAAAGGACTACAGGTATAATCAATTGACTCTGACCACTTGCTATTGCCTAAAAGCCTACATCATCCAAAAGGATGAAAAAGTATTTTAATGTAAACTAAAAAGGTAAATGAACTAAAATAATAATTATTAACCTAGAGCTAAAAACGTTACAGCACATTAATTTAAAACATTAAGGCCATCATTACAACCCTGGCGGTCGGTGTTAAAGCGGCGGTAATTCCGCCAACAGGCCGGCGAAAAAACCCCCGAAATCACGACCATGGCAGAAACCGCCAACATAGACAGCCACTTTAACACTCTGACTGCCACGGCGGTAGAAACAAACTCCGCGGCGGTAACCGCCAACAGACAGGCGGAAGACAAAGTACCGCCCACTGTTTTTCAAGACTATCTGCCATCTTTTCCAGGGCGGAACCAACGCGATCAAAAGCACGGCGGAAACAGTACACAGAAGGAAAAACACTCCCCTCTTGACACCCAACGAGGAACCAGGACGCCATGGAGCCCGAGTTACAGGTCCTGCCAATGTTGGTGTATCTTCTCATCTACCAGGAGTACGAACAGCTGCAGCGACAACCACGGTGAGTACTGCACCTTCAACACAGGGGAGGTGGGGAAGAGAGTGACACACACACACACAACACGCAATACCCCCACCCTCAACAACATACACACAAATACATGCAGCAACATTACATATATGCCCCCAGCCCCCTGGAAGAACATAAGGACAAAAGGAAATGATTGTAACCAGTGTAATCATGAAAAATCAGATACAAATTCAAAATTCAGTACATACAAATATGTACACCAACTACACAAGTCCGGATAGTGCACCAATCATTGTCCGTGGACCACTGGGCCCAAAATGCATGGGCGAAGCCCATACTAGATACCTGACTCGAAACAGAGAGAACACTGCTGGGGCTTCAGATCAAAGATATACAGGCATCTCAGGGGGAGTGGGAGGGGGGGCACCTCAGCCAGTTGAACGCACAACGCCACTGCTGCACGAGGGGGCTCCATGCCCATTGCTGTATCCTGGGGAGTGCAAAGCCACAGTCTCTCAAGTCTGTCCAGTGGGTGTTTTGCCCACTGCATTATCATGGGGAGTGCAAAGCCACAGTCTCTCAAGTCTCTCCAGTGGGTGGTTTGCCCACTGCCTTATCCTGGGGAGTGCAAAGCCACAGTCTCTCAAGTGGATGTCATTCTCCACTGGTTCTGGAGGGGGCATTGTGCCCAGAGTGCTTCATCCTGCCAAGGACTGAGATAGTGGATGTCTTTCTCCACTGATTCTTGAGGGGGCATTGTGCCCAGAGTCCTTCATCCTGCCAAGGTATGAGGTAGTGGATGTCTTTCTCCACTGGTTCTGGAGGGGGCATGGTGCCCAGAGTGCTCCACGTGCAGTGTGGCCGGTACAATTCCCTCACCTGGATGTGCGTGCCACGAGATTGGCGAGGTACAGGTAGCATGATACGCCATGAAGGCAGCGACATACCCCACACTGCTGCAGCTTCGCCTTCCACCTACAGGTGCGAACATTGATGGAAGTCATGCCTCATGGAAGCTGCCCAGGGTCCAGGAACTCTCCTCCAGCCTCGGACGACTGACCACTGGGGATGCTAGCCATGTCAGCGGTGGTGACACTGTCCGAGTACGTCAGGGGGCCAGTGGCGGTGCTTGAGGCGGTGTCTGTGGCGGCAGTGCTTGCGGCGGTGTCTGTGGCGGCAGTGCATGGGTCAGCACCTGCTGAGGGACACAGCAGGACGTCTCCTGCAGCCTCAGATGGCTGCCCACTGAGGAATAGACTGGGGACTGTCGCTGAGGCTGTAGACATGCCAGTGGCTATGCAGGTTGCGGTTGTGGTGGCGGGGCAGCTAGCGGTGTTCGCTGCTGTGCAGGTTGGTGTGGTCGTGGACAGAAGGTGTGACACTAGTCCCTCAGTCGGTGCCACCATGCCCTCTCCTGACCTGCTCTTCCGCTTTTGGCCCTTTCCCACCTTTGATGGTGCCGCAGTTGTCTTGCCACTATCCCCTTTGGTTTTTGCTGAGCCCTTGGTGGCTGGTAGTTTCGGCTTCTCCCTCCGGGATGTGGGTACCTTTTTCACCTTGGCAGGTGGCGGAATGTCCTTGTCCTCGCTACGTGGCACACTGGCAGCCCTCATAGGTGGTGCACTCGATGACCCCGCAGTTGCTGGCACCACTGTGGCTGGGAATTTTTTGGCTGAGGTGCTGGGCTGGGACCTGGAAAGCCTGGCCCTAGGGGAAGGACGTGGGGGGTAGGTGTAGGGAAGAGGTCAATCTTAGTCAGGAAGTTTTTTTAGACACACTGGGACGGGAAGATGGAGGGGGTTTGGGAGTGGAGGAAGAGGTAGTGGTTGTAGGAGGTGTACGTCTGCTGAATTTGGGTGAAGGTGCATGGGCCGGAGGCTTATTGTGTGGTGGATGGCTGTTGGGTGGGTGTGTGCCTGCGTTTGTGTACTTTGGGTGGAGGGCTCACAGACACACTGGGAGAGGACACAGGGGATGTGTGAATGGTAGTGGGGGTGGTGATTGCACGTGAGTGGTGTGTGGTGATGGGCGTGCTGGTGATGGAGGAAGTGGCTGTGGATGTAGTGCATGCAGGTGTGAGTGGTGACGAGACAGGGAGGAGGAGGAGGACGTGGAGGAGGGGGACACAGTGGAGGCAGTGGATGTTGCTGTGTCTTCATGGGGATGGTGCTTGTGTGAGTGCCTGTAGGATGTGTGGTGCTTATGTTTGCCTGAGCCACTCTTGTGTGTTCATGCTGGTCTGATGGTGTGCTTGGTATAGGCTGAGGTATAGGGGATTGGGTCTGGGTGGAGGAAGTTGGAGGGGGGAGGCTGTACACAGGGACAATGGCTGCCATCAGTGCTGAGGCCAGAGCCTGAAATGCTCTCTGTTGGGCTGCCTGCGCAGAATGAATGCCCTCCAGGTATGCATTTGTTTGTTGCAAATGCCTCTCAACACCCTGGATGGCATTCATAATGGTAAATTGCCCAACAGTGAGAGATCTCAGGAGGTCAATAGCCTTCTCATTGAGGGCAGCAGGGCTGACTGGGGCAGGGCCTGGGGTGCCTGGGGCGAAGGAGATGCCCACCCTCCTGGGTGAGGGGGTACGTGACACACGCTGAGGGGTTGCTGGGAGGGCAGTGCTGGTAGGGGGTGTGGTGGCTGTACCTGTTGATGCGATGGGCACAGAGGGAGCTCCCATCAGAGAAGGAGTCGCTGTCACTGGTGTCTGCTACTGTCTCTGTCGTGGACCTCCCCTCGCCCTCCGTCCCACTGGTGGCTCAAGACTCTGTTGCTTCACCCTCCAGGGCCAAGTGGGTTGCAGCTCCCTCCTGCTCCGGTGCCAGTGCTCCTCCGCTTGATGATGCAATTGTACACAAGAACAGGGAGACCACAAAAAGGGGGTGGAAAGACAGAAGAAAAACATGTTCAGTGCATGCAACACCAATACCGTTGGCGGACACAACACACATGGAGCAGCCCTCTGCACTACGCCATGCACTAACAGTTCCTAGAAATTTCACCTGGCCATGGGGTACGAGGCCTAAGTCCAATTGCTGCACACCTGGAAGTTACAGGAGCCTGACAAGGTGTAGTGTTAACCACTAGTGGGGTTGGGGTGCCACATAGCCTGCCTCACAAGGGTCCTTGCCTACCAAGTTTGCCCTGGCCTAGGGGAACGCACTGCCCACCTCCCCCACTCAGACACCTCATTATGCGCACAGAGTCAGCTGAATGAGAGTGTACTCACCCCCTTGTGGCTGCTATGATGCCCTCAAGCGCCCATCCAACTCCGGATACGCCACCGCCAGGATCCGGGACATCAGGGGGGGTCATGGTGCGATGGGCACCCATTCCACGTTGGGAGGCTATCCCCAGCTGGGCCTCCGCCGTCTTCTTTCTCCAGCTGTGCACGTCCTCCCATCTTTGACGGCAATGGGTGCTCCGTCTGTGGTAGACCCCGAGTGTCCGACGTCCTTGGAGATGGCACGTCAAATACCCTTCTTCTGGGGGGCGCTGACCTAAAGGAATGGTACAGGGGGAAAGGAAATTACTCTCCCGTCCGGACCGTCATACTCATTGCCCACCAGTTTCCACCCATGCCCTGACGCACATACACTCACCATCCGCACATGCAGGCCTCAGCCCCCCCCCCCCCCATGTATCTTCTATCCACACCACTCAAAGCAGGCATTGCCCATGCAGCATGCTCACAGTGTACTCACCTGTTTGTCTGGAGGACCGTACAGTTGCGTGTACTGGGAGAGGACCCCATCCACTAGTTTCTCCAACTCCTCCGAAGTGAAGGCAGGGGCCCTTTCCGCAGACACTGTAGCCAGACACAGGTCACAGCAGCACTTACAGTGTAGGTCCTCTCCTGTTGAAGGTTAGGTATCAAGTGAGTGAACAGACAGAAAATGGCGGTCACGTTCACAGCGGTGCATACCGTCAACGCCGGCGTACATCGTCATTGGCTCCTGGGACCATAGGGCCCAATGTTAACCAATGCAGAATTGCGCCGCGGTCTTCGACCGCCCACCGCAACGGTGTACAACGCCAGTGCAGTTACCTCATATCCCCTTGTCCGACCTTACAGGTCAGGCAGCCACCATTTCAGGGGGGCACATGGGATGGATAATACCTGCTTCACACCTATCTGGGCCGGGAATACAGACAGATACCGGCACATTGTGGATTAATAACGTTTTGCAAATAACACATTGTGATACCTCAGTGTTGGATAACTCCCTGCTCGCTGTTCTCCTCCATAGGGCACGTCTGCTGGGGCAGGTGATGAGTTGACGGCATCCTCTGGTGTACAAACCCCTGGCGGACCTGTCGACAATGGAAGAGAGACACATCATAATCACAGACAGACTTGATCGTGCAACAATCCTGGAACTGTGTGCTCAGTTGGAGCCAGACCTGATGTCAGCTATCCGCCATCCCACAGGGATACCCCCTCTAGTGCAAGTCCTGTCTGTACCCCATTTCCTGGCCAGTGGGTCTTTTCAAACAACAGTGGCCACGGCATCAGGGATGTCGCAGCCAATGTTCTCTAAGGTGTTGTCCAGAGTGTTGTCTGCCCTGTTGAAACACATGCGCAGCTGCATCGTTTTCCCTCAGGAGGAGGATTTGCCCACAGTGAAAGGTGACTTCTATGCCCTGGGACATATCCCCAACATCATTGGTGCCATTGATGGGACACATGTGGCATTTGAACCCCCCGCAGGAATGAACAGGTGTACAGAAACCGGAAGAGTAACCATTCGATGAATGTTCAGATGGTGTGTTTGGCAGACTAGTACATCTCCCATGTCAATGCCAAGTATCCTGGCTCTGTGCATGACGCTTACATTTTGAGAAATAGCAGCATCCCTTATGAGATGGGGCAACACCTGAGGCACCCTGTGTGGCTAATAGGTGAGGCCAAGATCCCAATACAGTTGACATAGGTGTCTGGGTATGGGGTTGTCCCTAAGGGTTAGTGTATGTCTAACAGTTGTCCCTCGACATTTTCAGGTGACTCTTGTTACCCCAACCTGTCATAGCTACTGACCCCAGTGAGGAATCCCAGGACAAGGGCAGTGGAACGCTACAATGAGGCACATGGGCAAAATATGAGGATAATCGAATGCACCTTCGGCCTCCTGAAGGCCAGATTCCGGTGCCTCCATCTGACAGGTGATTCCCTATACTACTCACCGAAGAAGGTGTGCCAGATAATTGTGGCCTGCTGTATGCTGCACAACCTGGCTTTGCGACACCAGGTGCCTTTTCTGCAGGAGGATGGGCCAGATGGTGGTCTTGTGGCAGCTGTGGAGCCTGTGGACAGTGAAGAAGAGGAGGCAGAAGAAGAGGATATCGACAACCGAAACAACATCATCATGCAATACTTCCAGTGAGACACAGGTAAGAAGATGTCACTGCTTCCCACATCTCATACTATTGTTTGAGCTAGCATAAGTCTGTCATTTTCACTCAGTGTATGGACACAGACTTGTCACTTTGACCTTCCATTTCACAGATCGGGGTTCCACTTTGTGCCCTCCGCTATGTTTACTCCTGGCCTACAGCTGTGTAACATTGGTATGTGCACAAATACATAGACATTGCTATATTTCAAAGATGTTGCAATTACACATTAGTGAAAGCACAGACTGATTCCAGATTGTTTTGTGATTGAAGTGTGTTTATTCCTGTGCAAATAAGTGGAGGGGGTTGTAAAATGGGCTGGAGTGACGGTGGAGGTATGTCCATGGCAGAGTCCAGTCTATTTGTTTCACAGGTGCATTGTCCAAAGGGGCATAGGAAGTGGAGTAATGGCAGTTTAAGGATGGACAGGGTGACATAGTGGGCCAGAAGGGTGACATTGAGGGGGGTCTTATTTCCTGGCGGGGGTCTTGTAAATGTTCTCTGTCTTGTTCCTGGATCTCAGGGACCGTTTGCGGGGTGGTTCTCCATCTGCAGGGGATGGGGTGCTAGTGTCCTGTTGTTCCTGTGCCTCCTGTCCACTAGCGCCGGCGGAGGTGGAGGGCTGTTTATCGTCCAGGCTAGTGTCAGAGGCCCGTTGGTGTGCCACTGTGTCCCTCCTGGTGTTGAGAAGGTCTGCCAGCACCCCAGCAATGGTGACCAGGGTGTTGTTGATGGACTTCAAGTCCTCCCTGATCCCCAGGTAGTGTTCCTCCTGCAGCCGCTGGGTCTCCTGAAACTTGGCCAGTACCGTGCCCATGATCTCCTGAAAATGGTGGTAAGCTCCCATGATGTTGGAAAGTGCCTCGTGGAGAGTGGGTTCCCTGGGCCTGTCCTCCCCCTGTCGCACAGCAGTCCTCCCAGCTTTCCTGTTATCCTGTGCCTCTGTCCTGTGAACCGTGTGCCCACTGCCACTACCCCCAGGTCCCTGATTGTCCTGTGTTAGTGGGGTTGCCTGGGTTCTCTTTAGTGGTGGACACACTGCTGATTGACGTGTCCTGGGGACAGAGGTATGGGCCCGCTGGGTGGGTGCTGTGCTGGTGTTTGCTGAGGGGGGAAGCTCTGTGGTGGTTTGTGACTGTGTCAGAGGAACCGCCTGTCCCGAGGTCCCTGATGGGCCGGGCTGGTCATCTTGATCCAGGCGTGCAGTGCTCCTGTCATCACTGTGGGTCTCTTCTGTTGGGGGACTGGATATGTCTGGCACCTCCTGTGCGGTGACATTGGGTATGGGTCCTGTTGGGGTGTAAATGCATAGATATTGTATCTGTGTGTGCCATCTTGTGCAATGGGTGAGTGACCCTCCACTCCTGTGCTTGCATTATTGGCTTGGTCCTTGAGTGATTGTTGATTTTGGGGCATGAGTGAGTCTCTCTACTAGACATGCTTTGGTGATCGGTGACCATGCATTGGTGTTACATGCAGGGCTTAGTTTTGGGATATGTGGGTTGTGTTAGTGGGGTTTCTGTGGGTTGTTGGGGTGATGGGTGTGAGGGTAAGGGTGGGAGTATGTGATGGCATGCAGGTGGGGCGTGGGGGATAGAGTAGTAAAGATATGTCTTACCAGAGTCCAGTCCTCCTGCTACTCCTGCGAGGCCCTCAGGATGCATAATTGCCAAGACTTGCTCCTCCCATGTTGTTAGTTGTGGGGGAGGAGGCGGGGGTCCACTGCCAGTCCTCTGTACAGCAATCTGGTGTCTGGATACCACGGAACGTACCTTCCACCGTAGGTCGTTCCACATCTTCCTGATGTCATCCTGTGTTCTTGGATCATGTCCCACTGCGTTAACCCTGTCGACAATTCTGCGCCATAGCTCCATCTTCCTTGCAATGGACGTCTGCTCCACCTGTGATCCAAATAGCTGTGGCTCTACCCGGACGATTTCTCCACAATGACCCTGAGCTCCTCCTCAGAGAACTTGGGGTGTCTTTGAGGTGTCATGATGTGGTGTGGGTGATGTGTGTTGGTGTTTATTATTTGAGCTGCGTGGATGTTGTGTAAGTGATGGTGTTGCTTGTCTGTGGATGCTGGTGTTGTTTTAGGTAGTCTCTCTGGCCTTCTTTCAAAATTTCGGTTTTAAGGGTTTGTGGGTGATGTGGGTGTGTGCTTTACATTGGATTGGGTGTGTGGGTGTGGTGTGTGTATGTGTATCAGGTGTGTGTATTTCGAAATGTCCAATGTGGTTGTGTTTTGTAAATGTGTGTGTATTTTGAGCACGGCGGTGTGTGCCGCCAATGGAATACCACGGTTGAAAGACCGCCGCGTTGATTCGTGGGTCGTGATACTGTGGGCGTATTCCTGTTGGCATGACGGTGTCAGTTTTTGGTATCGCCAGTTTATCACTGACATTTGGTGTGGCGGACTTGTGTAGGTGTTTGTATTGTGGCGGATTCCGAGCTGTGGGTCATAATACGTGTAGCGGAATTCCGCGACCGCAGGGGTATGTTGGAGGTCTTCTGCACGGCGGAAAGCGGGATTTACCACCAGGGTTGTAATGCGGGCCTAAGTATTTCATATAATTAAATACATAAAATATATTATTTAATTTATAATTGTGATCATTAAAAAATGTATTTGTTTAATTTACATCTAATTTAGATTTGCTATTAAAAGATATATTTTTCAACAAAAATTTAAATTTTATCGGATATAACCTTTAATACTGTGTGTGTATGAAATTTAAAAGTCGAAATAGTTTAATTTTTTTTATGTTATATTAACTCTCTGCCTCCATTGCTTTCAGTGGGAGTGTGTTGCAGTCACTGTGAGTTGCCCTGTGTGGTGCTAAACTTATTCCATGGCTAAGGCAAGTACACATACTACTGGTTGGTTCCTTTTTGACTGTAATACACTTAGAAGTGCAGTTGCAGAGTTGCATTGGGCTTAGTTTTTTGAGAGTGGATATTTCTATTTGCATGTCCCTCCCTAAACGCCTACTCATCCCCCTTTATGCCCCCATTTTACCACTCTGATCTCTTTCCATTTAATAGTAAGTAGTCTCCATGTTCCAGTAACTCCCTCAGCTTTCTCCCGCATGTACTACCAAATCGTACACCTATGTGTGTAAGGACCTCTGCAACGAGGATCAATTTCTCACCATAGGAAAGGTAGGATAGGTGGAGGCCGATAGTTTGAGAATAGCATGTTGTAATACTTGAGCAGTATTACAGTATTACTACTAAATGCATTACAAACTGCAATTTGTGGATAGGCCACAAAATACCTGCTTAAATAGCTACAGTCTTGTTATGCAGTCCCCAGCTATTGATGCAATGACAGGACAATGACCATATTTTCTGTGGAACCACAACAGGAAATGGATTGTGAGTAGGTCTCCCTTAAGGGGCTCCCACACCAGACTGTTGTATGAAGCAGTGAGTCAATATCAATAAAGTTAGTCAGTGACTCAACTCCTCAAAAACATTCGATTTGCCACCTCTCCTAGATGCAGTCAGAAGAAATTAGAAAAAGGTAAATAATGACTGTCAGGGTTTGACTTCTATCACAATGTCAGGAGAGGGACTGCCTGGAAATGGCTGGGTTGGGGTTTAACCCCAGATATTATAACTGCTTTGGATTGTAAATGAACCAGCGATTAAGAGTATTCCTCAAATTTGGGAGGGGTGTGATTGTGGAGACGTATGCTCTGGACAGGTGCTTTCAATATTTATGACATGACCTAATTGACTGTAAAGTTAGTGAAGGGGCCTGTTATTGGTGGGGGGAAGGCCAATGTGTGTCAATTCCATAGGTAGGCATGTCCACTTTTGAGAATGGCCTGTGATTCCTGTTCACTAAACTATAGTTTCTGAATTTATTGATAACTGTAATTTATGCTATAAATTGATAATTGTCTGAACTTTAATATATTAAATCTTGTCTGAACAGATACAATCTCAGGATAGAATGGAATTTGGAAATCAGACGGCAGTGACAGAATTCATCCTACTGGGACTCACTGATGACCCAATACTTCAGGGTCCACTCTTTGTTTTGATTCTTCTATTCTACATCTTATCACTATTTGGAAACATTGGTATTGTAGCGTTAATCACCAATGACCCGTGTCTTCACACCCCTATGTACTTTTTTCTAAGTAATTTGTCTGTTTCTGATTGCTGTTACACCTCTGTCATTGCTCCCAAAATGTTGGCAGATTTTTTCTCAAGCAAGAAGGTGATCTCTTTCATCGGTTGTGCAGCCCAGAGTTATTTCTTTACAGTGTTTGCATCCATCGAGGCCTACATGCTGGCGGCCATGGCTTACGACCGCTATGCTGCTATCTGCCACCCTCTACTGTATCCACTTATCATCAACAGTGACGTGTGCATAATGCTGGTGACCACCGTCTACTTGGGAGCCTTCTTCACTGCGGCAGTAGACATTGGGTGCATCTTCGACACCTCCTTCTGTGGACCTAACATCATTAACCATTTCTACTGTGACCTAATGCCATTGATGAATCTCTCTTGCTCTGACACATTTGTACGAAGGACAGTGATTTTTTCAGTGGTGTTTTTCTTTGGCCTCACATGTTTTGCAGTCACATTAGCATCATATGTCTATATCGTCGCTGCCATTTTGAAGATCCGCACCACTGTGTACAGACCCAAGGCCTTCTCTACCTGCGGTTCCCACCTGGCTGTTGTCTGTCTGTTCTACGGCACTACTCTCTTCACATACCTTCAAATTCCGTCCAGTGACTCTGTTACGCAAAATAAGGTGGTGTCTGTGTTTTATACACTGGTAAATCCGATGCTGAACCCCCTCATCTACAGCCTGAGAAATAAGGAGGTGAAGGGGGCAGTTTTGAAACGTCTGTATGCAAAAAGAAATTTCATTGTATAATCCGATCCTACCTAGTGTGTACATTCGTATGATACCTTTGGTTAAATATCACACACACACACCCCTCCCCCCTTCATAATTGTGTGCCTAGCACTTCACAGCTATCAAAGACTATCCGAAGGGGACTGTTATAATGTCTTAATTGTCCGATTATGATATAATTGTGTTTAAATGTTATGATATGTGCAGCCAACAGCCTATGTGCATGTACTCCACAAATACAACACCCACACAATCAACAATCAAAATTATGCGCAGGGGCATCGACGTCCATGCTGTTAACTTATTTGGAAAAGGCTTTTGACTGTATGCACTGTTGCCTCAAATAAATCCTCCTGAAAATTGAGTTTGGCCCCACATTTTGAGCATATGCCCAGGTCCTCTATGCCTTCCTGTGTGCCTAATTGTGCATAATTAGGGTCCTATAACATGAACTCTTAATTTGGCGAGGGACTAGACAAGTTGCTCCCTGTCTACCCTCCGGTTTGCACTGGCCATTGAAACGCTGGCAGTCTGGGTCTGCTGTTATGCCCATGTGTGGTGCTTCGAATGGTGCCAACCGACTGAGGACCGGATAGCCCTGTATGCAGATGATGTTTTGATGTTCCTTGTGCAACCAGCAGAGATGGGCTCCCACCTACTTCACATCCTTGAGAACTTTGGAACAGCCTCAGGCCTAACAGTTAACTGGACCAAATCCCTTTTGATCCCCATATAATGAGACCACTGGAACGAGAATTGGCACCCTAAGCTCCCCATATGCATACTCAGCTTCCTGTATTTGGAAGTTCACATCTCCTGGGAACCTCACTTCACTTGGAGATTCAACTTAAGCCCGCTGGTACGGAGAGTCAGAGAGGATACGGCCCAATGGGACAAGCTCCCCTGACCTTCATAGGTAGGATAGCCCATTTTTAAGTGATGGCATTCCCACGTTTCCTATATGCACTTCAGAACTACCCACTTCATATCCTACATTTCAGATTCACCTCTCTAATTGCAATGGGGAGGAAATTCATATAGCCAGGCAAACCCCCACATGTAGCCCTGGGCAAATGTGTACACATGGTATATGAAGGTGGGCTAGGGATGACTGATATACACCTTTACCAATGGGCTGTCCAACTACTGACCATTAATGACTGGATGCATAGGGGACGCCACATTTCAGGGAGAGATGGCTCATGTAGATGTCAACACCATGACGGGTCCCCAATATGGCGCACCCATTCCTGACACTCTCCCAGAGCGAAACCAGGTTGTGTTCTGGGTTTGGAAAGTGGCCCTGTGGATCAGATGGGACCGCAGACTCACCCTGGATAGCCCCTTGTGGGAATGGACATGGATGACTCAAGTGGTGCAGCTAAAGGGATTCTGGGGCTGGGACTGAATCGGGATCTCATATTTGGGGGATGTATGGGACCGGTCCCATATGAAAAGCTTTCAGACCTTAAGGGAGGACTTTCAACTATCCAATCCCCAATTCCTCCGATATTTACAAATATAGCACGCACTCCAGACCTACAAAGATGACCTGGCAGACATCCCAGTGTACAACTCCTTGGAGGGGTGACTGCTTATGGGCCCCCTGGGACAGGGTGGGGTCTCCCAGATGTACAAGACCCTACTGATGCACTCACCTGACCTGATGTGCCCCCTCAAAGCAAAATGTGAGGAGTGGGTGGAAGAAGTGGATGAGGCTGACGGACGAGAGGCACGTTTTGGCATGACTCAGACTTATACAGTTCAAATATTTACACCAAGCATACTTCACACCTCACCGACTATGGACGGCTCAAATCTGTGCCTCCCCAGCAGGCCCCACATAACAGGACTCGAATAGCGGTTTCTTCCACATGGTGTGGTCCTCTCCTGTTATCCATAGCTACTGGGTGAATATACTGGTGACCCTGTCACGTGTAGTGAGCACACATATAGAGACGCACCCTAAAGTAACTGTTGGGCATCCTAGATGACATAGGAGGCTCCCAGGGGAACAGAATCCTAGTATTGCGAGGCATCACTTTTGGCCAAAGAGATATTACCAAACACTGGAACTCCCCCTCTGCACCTTCAACAAGACTGTGGGCAAACGGCATGGAGTGGTGCACGAAAATAGAGGAAACCACTTACACAGCGAGGGGATGCCCAGACAAATATGTGAAAGTATGGGACAAATGGGGGACTTATCATGGGTTTAACTGGTAGATCCACAAGAGTATACCCATTTGATAAATAGGCTTGGGTGTGGACAAGGAAATGTGTTTGTGATCTGGAAGGGATCAAGTTGGTGTGGTTTTCAAGTATCTCTGTTGAAGCAACCTAATGTACTGTTTTTACTAAAATCAATAAAATGTTCATATAAAAAGGAATTGTGCCCAACATCACCTATTAACAAATAACCCAAAGTCCCAAGTACTTTTTTCCAACCACTTTCCAGAATCTCAATTGCTGCTGTGTCCCACCTACTGATACTAAATAAAAAAAAGCTAATGACATACTATCCGTCCTCCACTCACAGTTAAAAAAGTAGGGGGCATTACAAGTATTGGTGACCTACAACAACCATGCAATCAGTGCCTCCACATTTTTCCATTTTTGTGTCCTGGAATTACTTTGCCGTTTTGGTATTATTTAAAGTAAAGTACCCCCAAAAAGTAAATTTTAACACTGTAATACTTCATTTCGGATTCCTCTGCCTGAAAATGAACACCCATCTTTCAGTCCTTTGCTGTTTAGAGAACAGAACCCCTTGGTAATGCTTAATTTTCATAAAATACAGCTACAATGGCTATATGTGTGTGTGTGTGTGTTCAAAAGTTAAGTAGAGGTAATTTGTTCACCATTAACCTCTGCTGAAACAATTCCCCCTCCATCACAACTCAGTCTTGAATAGGAGGGTAATAAGGGATTTGGAGTGGCTTTGCTGCTGACTTGAGAAGGAATTGCATTTGTGTTTTAGTGTGTCATAAATATCGTATTATGATACTGACCTGACCTTTGTGCACATTAATGCCACTTGACAAATTTAAAGGTAGAAATAGTGAAGGAAAAGTCAGATTTTTACTGCTGGTTGACGGAGGTCCAATGTTTGTTCATAATAAAATGAAAGATGTATGCACAACCCTACTTTTCTCAGATGTATATGATGTACCCAAACATGTGTAAACCTGAACGAGTGCCATCGAAATGAGCAAACACATTTTCTAACGTTTAAATGGATGTGGCTCCAAACAGAATAAACCCTGTTTTTTGCTTTCATTTACTCTTGTAGGACTCATGTTTTTTTCCTGAATTTTAGGAGCAAGCCAGAAGCATTCCAGGTAAAGTCTTGGAATTTTGCATTACATATACAGCACAAGAGTAAGACATGCCTAGTCCTAGCAAAGTGTTTGTGAATCGGGTCCTAGGTGTTGAAATGACAGTGACAGTGAGAAAGAGTGACAAAGATCTTTATGGCCATCATTCCAATCATGACTCAGGACTCACTCTCAGGTCTGTTAAGGGGAGGAAAGCTAGAACTGGGCTAATTCCTGAGTGGTTAGAGGAGGGTTGTAGAGATGTGGAAGAGGTATGTCTTGATGACATTGTCTCCAGAGTGAAAGGAAAACAAACAATGAAGAGTTATTTTGATGCTAGACACAAAGTTTGACCCAAGGCTCTGGTTGTGGGTTGTTGGGTTATATCAAGACATATAACGCACTGGAGGTCAAAATCAGATTTCAAATTTGTAGGAATTTTCAGGTCCAAATAGATTGCAGATCTGCAAACTTAAAAGATGGTAGATGATGGTCCAAGCAAAATTTAAGTTTGGTTGATGATGTACATTTTAGAATCTTTGCTGATAAAGTGCAAAGACCAAGTGAGCTACATCACAATTGTGTTTGTGATGTTACACTATATAGTCATTCTAATGTAGTGGAGTGTTTGGATTTGTCTTCCTATGTTCTCCATTATTGGGGTATCTTTCATAGATTCACATGCTTGAATCATTCCCCATCGTCGAAGTGGGAGTCCCACGGTAACTAGAAAGCTGTAGATTCAATTTTTAACATTGAAATCAATGGAAAAATACACTCGCTTTAACAGCTGACCAGCTCCATTCTAAAAGACCCAAAGTCCAGCCAATCAGGCGAGACCACCCCTTAGAACCTTCAGCACAGAGGCTCCAGTCTCTCAGATTTTCTACCGTACGTCATGTGTAAGGGAGTCTCCCTGAGCTCTGCTCAGTTTACTTTTCCTCACAGGAAATGTTTCCAAATATTGCTCTGCATCGACAACTCTGATTTCTATAACATGTTTACAGCAAAGAAAGGTTTGTTTCGACTCTGCAACACCTGTGGTAAGCTAAGGCTTCACTGTGAGGACCCTCACAAGGACTGCATTTACTGTCTTCACCCAAGACACAAGGTGAAAGACTGTAAAGTTTGTAGAACCTTTCCTAGCAAGACCTTGAGGGACAGAGAACCAGGCTCCTGCTTTGGCTTCAAAAACGTAAAACCAAAGAAACCCTCTCTGATGATGATGACAGCGATGCGTCTGTGACATCAAGGAAAAGCAAAAGATCTGTTGGGAATCTTTCACCAAAAAGAAGTAAGGCAGCCAAAAAAGTAAACTCTCTGAAGAAAAAAGCTAAAGAATTTCTATTTACTTCAAAGAAACATGGCGCAAAAGTTCGTTCTGAACCTTCCACTCCAGCTGCCACTTCAATGAAACATAAGAAGCCATCAAACTCTTTGCCACTGTCGCCGTCAAGAAGCTCAGTCTCGTTGGTGAGGCCATCAACGAGCCCGTCGTCGACGATAAGTTTCGCATCATCTATTACCACAGTGATGGCGACTTTCACAACTCCATCATCGCCCATGATAGTAACGTCGTCAGCGTAGTCATCGACGACAATAACATCGGTGAGCTTGAAGTATCGCTTTTCTTTATATACCTAGGCAATAAAAATATCAAAGAAGTTATCATCGTTTACGGGTAAGAAGTTAAAATCAGCATCGTCGATGGCTCCGTCAACGTTCACAGGTGAGCCGTGGGCTAAACCCCTGCTGACACCAGCTCTGCCGACAACTACAAGAACTACCACACCGTCGACAAGCGTACCGTCGACGGGACCGTCAACGACAGCATCATCGACAGCCCATTTCTCACCATCGACAGCCGTGGATTCTAGAGGATCTTCCTTCTTGCCCTTAAGAATTATAACAAACGTAAATCCACTCAGCAAACGTTACTACCTTCCCATACCTCGCCCAATAAGGTGTCACCCATATCTCCACATTATCTCCTTGATGAGGACCATGAAAAATATGGAGATGATTGCTCTGACAATGGTCTGTTTCCAATAGCATGTAGTCCTCCAGACCTACGAATAAAATGCCAAGAAGAGGAGGAAGAAGAGAATGAACAAGTATGTACTCAGCACTCATTTCAAGAACAGCAACAATCACGCACCCAAGAGCAACAACACGAGACAACAGTGCAAAGGCCAATGTCATTAATTTCCAATTTGCACCTTATGATACAAGATTATTATACTAGATTTGCGCTACCAGGATCAACCACTCCTCTGCAGCATCCCCAAATGCCGTTGAGTCCTCCTGCCGGAGACCAACCCTCAGACTCTCAAGTACCTACGGTACCGATACCAACTCCATCGCCACTTCCAGAAAACGATCCGCCTTCTTCGGAAGAGGATCAGGAAGAAGGTGAGATACAGGACACTGATTCACTCCTCACTGAATGGAATGATTACCAAACGCAAACACCATCCCCCTCTACTTCGGGTGGATTCTCCACCACAGGATATTGGTGGATTCCATAGTGTAATGGAAAGGGCAGCTAAAAGGCTCCAGCTACCCATTATATCTAAACAGTCGGATTGTTTCCTTTATGACTTTGAGGAAGACACTAGGAAATCAGTTTGTGCGATCTCAATTGTAGACTTCATCGGGGAAGAGGGCCTTAAAGTAATGCAGACCCCATCTACCATCCCAGCGGTGCTTCCTACGTTGGAAAAAAAATACAAAGCACTGGAAAATGTACCAGCCTGTTTAATTGGTCAACCTAAACCTGACTCAGTAATATGTCAGGCAGCCCAGTGCAGATCCAGAAATCCATCCTCCCCGCTTTCTGCGACCCCGGATACGGAAAGAAGGTGCTTGGATTCTATAGGGAAAACATTTTCCACAATGGCGGCTGCAACTGTCAGGGCAGCAAACTCTTTGGCGATTTTAGGCAGATACGATCGACAAATGTGGTCGGACATCTCCCAATTCATAGATCTCCTTCCCAAGGGTGCTAAAGCTGAAGCTCAGAAGATATTGCAGGAGGGAAAGAAGATCTCTGGTGAGATCATAGAATGTGCAATAGATGTGTCATCTGCAGGTTTCTTTCAGCTAGCTGGAGCAGCAGTACTAAGACGTCAGGGGTGGCTAAAGGCCACTTCCTTCCGCCTAGAGGTTCAGATGAAGGTCCTGGATATGCCATATGATGGAGAACTATTATTTGGTAAGCATGTCGATGTTGTGATTCAATCTATAAAGGCGGACACCGAAACAGCTAGATCGCTCGGTACTCTGCAATTGAAAAGGCAACCCTTTCGTAGGGCAAGAGAAAGAGGACTGAATTCATACAGAGGCAGCCTACACCAATATCGACAGTACCAACCCCTTACCAGAGCCAGTTTCGTCCAGCAACATCCTTATTGGTTACCACCATCTGCAGCCTACCAGCATACCACAAGAGGATCGTCTTCTTATAGAGGAAAGGACACAGACAGAAAACACTCACCTCCATTTAGTGCCTGCATCCAACCCCTATTCCAACACTCTGGTAGGGGGCAGAATTTCCAGCTTCATCCACTAATGGTCCAAGATCACCTCAGACTGATGTGTCCTCGATATTGTCACCAAAGGGCATAGCCTGGAAATTCAACAATCTCCTCCGTAGATACCACCACGAGGACCCCCACCTGCCCACTTCAAAGAGCTCTTTGTACAAATTTCCAATATGATAGACAAGGGAGCAATAGAGATCGTACCGAAGTATCAGAGGGGAACCGGCTTCTACTCTTGCTTCTTCCTTAACCGGAAAAAACACACGAGACTGGCAACCTATCTTAGACCTTCGATATTAAAACAAATTCCTGAAAAAACAGTCATTTAGGATGATCACTCCACGAGATGTATTACAATTACTCAACCAAGGGGATTCCATGAAGGCCTTGGACCTCCAAGACGCCTATTTCCATATCCCGATCCACCCAGTCACAGGAAATTCTTACGCTTCAGAGTTGCAGGCACCCACTACCAATTCAGTGTGTTCCCTTTCGGCCTGAGATCGGCTCCTCGTGTTTTCACCAAGGTCTTAGCTCCAGTGGCAGCCCACCTCACACAAATGGGAATTCAAGTGTTTCCATATTTGGGCGATTGGCCAATAAAAGCACAAACAGCTTCCAGGGCAGCCAGAGACCAGCCAGAGACACAGCAACATGCCTCTCCCTCTTCCAAAGATTAGGCCTCTCAGTCAACTACCAAAAATCACACCTAATGCCATCAAACAACATTACCTTTCTAGGAGCCGTCTTAGATACAGAACAAGCAAAAGCGTTTGCTTCTTGGGACAGGCAGAAGAGAATTCGAAGTCTAGTGCTCTGCCTCAGCAAAAGAAAGTCCACTTCTGTCCAGATTTGCAAATCTTTTCTGGGGATGCTCTTCTCGTGCATTTTGTTAATACCAAACTGCCATCTCCACATGAGAACACTTCAGCAAGACCTAGACAGTCAGTGGAAGCAAATAAGTGGATCCTTCGATGATGCTGTCCAAGTAACCCCACCAATGACACAAGCTGTGGAATGGTGGGGGAAGAGCCCCCACATCTCTGAGGGTCTCTCATTTTTAAATCAAAAAGACCAGAGCATGTTCTGACCATAGACACGTCTCTGGAGGGATGAGGCACGCACCTCGAAGACCTGACAGTGAGAGGGTAATGGAACACCCAGGGCACAATGCTCCACATCAACCTGTTGGAATTGAAAGCCGAGTTCCTAGCGCTCAAAGCCTTCCTCAGCAGGATCAAAGGCTCATTAGTTTTCAGTCAGTCAGTGTAGGAAAGTACCATCTTGCCTGGCATGTTACCCCCGTTTTTTACATATGTTTTTGCCTGTTTAACTGGGATCCTGCTAGCCAGGACCCCAGTGCTCATAGTTTGTGGCCTGAATGTGTAACCCTGTGTAGTGACTAACTGTGTCACTGAGGCTCTGCTAATCAGAACCTCAGTGCTTATGCTCTCTCTGCCTTTAAAATGGTCACTGTAGGCTAGTGACCACTTTTACCAATTTTAATTGGCACACTGGAACACCCTTTTAATTCCTTAGTATATGGTACCTAGGTACCCAGGGTATTGGGGTTCCAGGAGATCCCTATGGGCTGCAGCATTTCTTTTGCCACCCATAGGGTGCTCAGACACATCTTTACACAGGCTGCCACTGCAGCCTGAGTGAAATAATGCACACGTTATTTCACAGCCATTTTTCACTGCACTAAAGTAACTTATAAGTCGCCTATATGCCTAGCCTTCACTTAGTGAAGGTTAGGTGCAAAGTTACTATGTGTGAGGGCGCCCTGGCACAAGCCAAGGTGCCCCTACATAGTTCAGGGCATTTTGCCCAGACTTTGGGAGTGCGGGGACACCATTACACACGTGCACTACATATAGGTCAATAACTGTATGTAGCTTCACAATGGTAACGCCAAATATGGCCATGTAACATGTCTAAGATCATGGAATTGTCCCCCCATGCCAAATCTGGTATTGGGGTGCCAATCCCATGCATCCCTGTGACTCCACTATAGACCCCGGGTACTGCCAAACCAGCTCTCTGGGGTTTTCTCTGCAGCTACAGCTGCTGCCAACCCACAGACAGGCTTCTGGGCAGCCCAGTCCCAGGAAGGCAGAACTGAGAATTTACTCCGAGAGAGGGTGTTACACCCTCTCCTTTTGGAAATAGGTGTTAAGGGTTGGGGAGGAGTAGCCTCACCCAGCCTCTGGAAATGCTTTGAAGGGCACAGATGGTGCCATCCTTGCATAAGCCAGTCTACACCGGTTCAGGGATCCCCCAGCCCCTGCTCTGGCACGAAACTGGACAAAGGAAAGGGGAGTGACCACTCCCCTGTCCATCACCACCCCAGGGTTGGTGCCCAGAGCTCCTCCAGTGTGTCCCAGACCTCTGCCATCTTGAATCCAGAGGTATGAGGGCACAATGGTGACCTCTGAGTGGCCAGTGCCAGTAAGTGACGTCAGAGACCCCTCCTGATAGGTGCTTACTTCTCTAGGTGGCCAATCCTCCTTTGAGGGCTATTTAGGGTCTCTCCTGTGGGCTATTCCTCAGATAACGACCTGCAAAACTTCACCAGAGTTCCTCTGCATCTCCCTCTTCGCCTTCTGCCAAGGATCGACCGCTGTCTGCTCCAGGATGCCTGCAAAACTGCAACAAAGTAGCAAGAAGACTACCAACGACATTGAAGCGTCTAATCCTGCTGGCTTTCTCAACTGTTTCCTGGTGGTGCATGCTCTGGGGGCTGTCTGCCTTCACCCTGCACTGGAAGCCAAGAAGAAATCTCCAGTGGGTTGACGGAGTCTTTCCCCTGCTACCGCAGGCACCAAACTTCTGCTTCACCGGTCCTCTGGGTCCCCTCTCATCCTAACGCGCGTGGTCCCTGGAACACAGGAGCTGGATCCAAGTGACCCCGACAGTCCACTGGTCCTTCTATCCAAATTTGGCGGAGGTAAGTCCTTGCCGCCCCTCGCTAGACAGTAATCCTGTGTACTGCGTGAACTGCAGCTGCTAGGGCTTCTGTGCACTTTTGCAAGGATTCTTTCGTGCACAGCCCATGTCCCCAGCACTCCGTCCTGCATTGCTCAACTCGTTGAGTTGAACTCCAGCTCCGTGGGACCCTCCTTTGTAGTGTTGGCGACCGCTGTGCTCAGTTTTCTTGAACCCATGTTCAGGAACTTCTGCGGGTGCTGCCTTCTTCTGCATGGGCTCTCTGTGTTGCTGAGCGACCCCTCTGTCTCCTCCTCCAAGGGGCGACCTCCTGGTCCTTCCTGGGCCCGGGCAGTACCCATTTTCTTCAACCACAACTTTTGCAGCTAGCAAGGCTTGTTTGTGGTATTTCTGCCGGAAACAACTCTGCATCCTCCAGCATTCTGTAGGACATCTTCTGTGCAAAGGAGAAGTTCCTGGCACCTTCCCTTGTTGCAGAATCTTCAGCTTCTTCTACCCGGAGGCAGCCATTTTGCACCTTCATTCGGGTTTTAGTGGGCTCCTGCCCCCCTGGACACTTTCGTGACTCTTGGACTTGGTCCCCTTCCTTTACAGGTCCACAGGTCCAGGAATCCGTCTTCGGTGCTTTGCAGTCAGTTGTGGTCTTGGCAGAATCCTCTATCACAACTTTAGTGTGTTTCTGGGGAAGTAGTGTCACTTTAGTTTCAGGGTCTTGGGGTGGGGTATCTTGGACACCATTAGTGTTTTCTTACACTCCTAGCGACCCTCTACACATTACACTAGGCCTGGGGTCCCTTCGTGGTTTGCATTCCACTTACAAAGTATATGGTTTGTGTTGCCCCTAGGCCTATTGCATCCTATCGTATTCTACAGTGTTTGCACTACTTTTCTAACTTTTTACTTACCTGATTTTGGTTTGTGTGTATATTTTGTGTATTGTACTTACCTCCTAAGGGAGTATATCCTCTGTGATATTTTTGGCACATTGTCACTAAAATAAAGTACCTTTATTTTTAGTAACTCTGAGTATTGTGATTCTTATGATATAGTTCTATTTGATATAAGTGGTATAGTAGGGGCTTTGCATGTCTCCTGGTTCAGCCTAAGCTGCTCTGCTACAGCTACCTCTATCAGCCTAAGCTGCTAGAACACCACTAATCTACTAATAAGGGATAACTGGACCTGGCAGAAGGTGTAAGTACCATCAGGTACCCACTATAAGCCAGGCCAGCTTCCTACAGTCAGTCAGTCAAAAATTATTTATTTGGCAAAATGCCATAAAAGCACAAACCATTTTATACAGATCAAAAGTTAAAATACATTGAGAAATATACAAAGCATCGTTAAAAAACATTTCAGCAGCATAGCCCAGTTTTGATCTGAACCAACAACAGCACAAGTAAGCATTACCTCAACAAGCAGGGTGGTACAAAATCGCTAGCGCTGCCTCCTCAAGCACAGGAGATATGGAATTGGGCACTTCATCATCACATAACTCTCAGAGCAGAACACGTCCCAGGAATATCCAACACCTTGGCGGACTTGTTAAGCAGAACCTCAATGACCTGGCACGAGTGGGAGCTCAACCAGGCAACTGTTGACCATCTCTTTCTTCACTGGGGCAAACCCAGTCTGGACCTATTTGCAATAAAAGAAAACAAGAAATGCCAATTCTACGCAAGCTGGCAACTGCAAAGAGGGTCGAGGCGGAATGCATTTTTTATCAATTGGTCAGGAATCTATGCCTTTGCTTTTCCCCCGCTTCCGCTAATCCCAAGAGTTTTACAGAAAATAAAGAGGGAAATTTGCCGACTATTACTGATAGCTCCCAGATGGCCTCGCCAGTTTTGGTTAGCAGCACTCCTGCTACTCTCGGAACAACCTCACATTCGATTGAAACCAATACCAGACTTTCTAACGATGACTCTGCCAGGCCCGCCATCCCAACCCGACTTCTCTTCGATAATCGGCCTGACTCCTGAATTCTATGAACTTGCTGATCTAGATATTCCACCAGACCGTCGAGAAGTGCTCGCCAATGCCAGAGCCCACTCTACTAATAAGACATACAAACTCAAATGGAAACAATTCTGTATTTGGTGTAAAGCTTTCAGTATCCACCCTCTAACATCTTCTCCAGAACAGGAACGTCCGTATCTTCAATTGGCAAAATCAGGTCTCTCTCACTCATCCATCAAGGTTCACCTGGCAGCCATTTCTCGATTCCGCCGTACTGCTGATTTACCATCTTTATGGTCCTTCCAGAATAGTAAAGCAATTTCTAAGGGGATTATTCAGATTGTTTCTTCCAATTAAACTCCCTCCTCCTCTCTGGCACCTCAATATTGTACTTTCACAAATGATGAAACTTCCTTTAGAACCTATTCACAAAACAGAATTGAAATATATTTCCTGGAAGACAGCTTTTCTTCTTGCATTTACCTCTGCAAAGAGGGTCAGTGACATTCAAGCTTTGATAATCTCTCAACCTTTTCTTCAATTTAAACCGGATATGGTTATCCTTAGAACTAATCCAAAATTCATTCCTAAAGTTCCCTCAAACTTTCATCTGAATGAACCATTAAAGACTTTCTTTCCAAACCCCCAAACTCCAGCAGAAAGAGTGCTTCATTCCTTGGATATCAAAAGATGTCTAAAATTGTACACACAAAAAACTAGCAACTTTTGTAAAATTGATCAATTGTTTGTAGCTATGGTCAACTCAGAAAGGGGTACCCTGTTACCAAACAGTCTATAGCCAGGTGGATAGCCACCGCTATACAGTTTTGTCACCAGCTAGCGGGGAAACCACTTACAGCCAACGTCAAGGCTCATTCCACCAGAGCTGTATCTACCTCCACAGCTCTCTTCGCAGGAGTGCCTCTACAACAGATTTGCAGAGTGGCAACTTGGACTAGCAGCCACACCTTTACTCAGCATTACTGCCTGGATGCCGCAGACAGAATGGACCCAGCGGTAGGAGAAGCCACTTTGCCTAATTTATTTGCATAAGGTGAGTCAATATTTCTTTACCCACCATCCTCTGTATTCGTGTATACAGATATATGTATATAAATACATACATATATATATGTATATATATATATATATATATATATATATATATATATATATATATATATATAAAACATACATATAGAAATATCTTATGTTTACTTCTAATTATTCTGATTCAAGCATGTAAATCTATGAAAGATACCCCAATACTGGAGAAGAAAATAAGTTACTGTTAGACTTTTCATCCTTGGCGTGGTCTCCCTTAACTTTTTACCTCTGTTCCCCAGGTTGTTGATGTGGATGTGTGCTGGAATCTGATTTTGCTGTTTTTGTTACTCTGGGCACCTTACCACTGCTTACCAGTGCTAAAGTGCAAGTGCTCCTTTACAAAATGTGTATGTAATTGGCTTATCCATGATTGGCATATTTGATTTAATAGTAACTCCCTAGTAAAGTGCGCTGGAGGTGCCAGGGCCTGTAAATCAAATGCTACTAGTGGGCCTGCAGCACTGGTTGTGCCATCCACATAAGTAACTCTGTAATCATGTCTCAGACCTGCCATTGCAGTGTCTGTGTGTGCAGTTGTAACTATAAATTCGACTTGCCAAGTGTACCCACTTGCCAGGCCTAAACCTTCCCTTTTCTTACACGCCAGACACCCCTAAGGTAGGCCCTAGGGAGCCCCAAGGGCAGGGTGCAGTGTCTGGTTAAGGTAGGACATATAGTAATGTGTTTTATATGTCCTGACAGTGAAATACTGCTAAATTAGTTTTTCACTGTTGCAAGGCTGTCCCTCTCATAGCTTAACATGGGGGCTACCTTTAAATCTGATTAAAGTGTAGATTCCCTTTGGGAGCGGATGGACATGTGGAGTTTGAGGTCTCTGAGCTCACAATTTAAAAATACATCTTTTAGTAAAGTTGATTTTAAGATTTTATGTTTGAAAATGCCACTTTTAGAAAGTGAGCATTTTCTTGCTTATACCATTTCTGTGACTCTGCCTGTTTGTGGATTCCCTGTCTGGGTCAGTTTGACAGTTGGGCTGGTTGCACCTCACACTAGACAGTGACACAAAGGGAGCTGGGGTGTAGCCTGCATATGCTGATGAGCCATCTGTGCTAGGAGGGAGGGGAGGAGTGGTCACTCACACCTGAAAGGGCTGTGCCTGCCCTCACACAATGCAGTCTCCAACCCCCTGGTGAGTCTCTGGGGCCTGGCCTGGGCAAGGCAGGATTTCACATTCAAAAGAGACTTTACTTTGAAGTAGGCCTACTTCAAAGGAGAAATTGGGTATAAGAAGGGCACCCAAAACCACAGACTTTAAATCACTTCTGGACATCAAGAGGAACCTCTGTCTGGAGATGAGCTGAAGAGCTGAGAAGTGCTGCCCTGCTTGAGACTGTGCTTTGTGGAGCTATCCTGCAGTTGCTGCTTCTGCCTGTGAAGGGGACAAAGCCTGGATTGTGTGGTATATTCCTGCTGGAGAAGGACTCTCCAAGCGCTTGGGCTGAGCTTGCCCCCTGTTCTGAAGTCTCAGGGCCATCAAAGACTTCCCTTACCAGCACCTGGACTCTCTGCTGAGACTCCTGCCCTGACAAGTGGTGCCCTATCCAGTCCCTGGGCCCTTGAAAGGAAAAGCTGGTGAAAATTCAAGGAAATCGACTTCGGACGACTCCGGACCGATGCCGCTGCTGAATCCAGTGACGCCGCCTGCAACCGACTCCGTGATCTTCGCTGGAACGCGACGACCTTCGCAAGCTCAACAGCGCTGCAGCCCCGCCGAAGTCCGTGACTTCGTGGAAGTCACCATGTCGTGACCTCTCGAGGTGCGCGGATTCAACGTTTCGCACAGACTTCGAGCATCGGCTTGTTTTCACTCTTCACCAAGGTACTGTGCCTGGGGGTCTGCGTGACTCCGTGACCGGCTCCGCTGGTGTCGGATTGTTGGGAACGACTCCGTCACGACGTCGTGTTAACACCTCATCAAAGCATTTTGTGTTTCTAAGCGCTATTTTTTTATTTAATCTTTAACAATTTATAACTTGACTTATGTATTGTGGATTTTTGTCGTTTTGGTCTTGTTTTGTTTAGATAAATATTTTCAATTTTTTTAAACCTATGTTGTGTAATTTTGTAGTGTTTTCATTGAGTTACTGTTTATGTTGGTACAAATACTTTACACCTAGCACTCTGAGGTTAAGCCTACTGCTCTTCCAGGCTACCAAGGTGGTAAGCAGGGGTTAGCTGAGGGTGATTCTCTTTTACCCTGACTAGAGGTGAGGGTCCTTGTTTGAACAGGGGGTAACCTGACTGTCAACCAAAGACCCCATTTCTAACAGTTACTTACCTGTAACTGTGGTTCTCCAGTATTGGTATTTTTCATATGCGACCCACCCTCCTCCCCATAGAGGCTCACCTTGTTTTCCTTTTTATGTTCTTCACTTGTGCTAGAAAATCTGAGACAATGGAGCACCTGTGCTGAGCGTTCTAAGGGGTGGTCTTGCCTGAACTGATTGGCTGGACTTTGGGTCTTTTATAATGGAGCTGATAAGCTGTTACAGCGAGTGTATTTTTTCATTGATTTCAATGTTAAAAATGTAATCTACTTCTTTCCAGTTACCGTGGGACTCCCACTTCGATGACAGGGAATGATTCAAGCATATGAATCTATGAAAGATACCAATACTGGAGAACCACAGTTACAGGTAAGTAACTTATTTTCTTGCTCCTAGTGTTCAGAAAGTTTGTCAGTCTAATGCTTCTACTGACAGTTGGCTATTCCAAGATGGATGTACTGATGAAAACACACAAGGTATGGGTGACAACATTGTCAGACAATGTGGTTATGTCTCCAGGAAACCACAATATGTATGTGATTTTAACATGTAAATTGTTATGTTTGATTCATGCTTTAATTGAACTTTGTTTTGTGTTTATGAAGAAAAGGAGATGTTGTATTCTAAGTAAAAAATGTTAGGTTGGTTTTACCTTTACTGTATTAGCGTACTGTTGGTTTGTTATTTGCGTCTGTATATTATATACTATATATACACAGAAAAAAGAAAGGTTAAAGTAATATTATAATTAGGTGTGGGAAAAAAAAACCTTACAAATTCACTGACAAACACAAAGGTTAAAGTAAGACGCCATCCCCAAGGCCATTTTTTTTTAATTCGGGCTGCGTGACCATCCCCTCCCTGACTCTCATTAGGCCCTGGGAGCCCTATCACCCCTGGTCCTTTTTTATGAACGACGAGGGGGTATGTGGTGCCCCAATCCCCTAGCCTTATTAGGCCCTGGGACCCCTTCTAGCAGGGCCAGTCCTTTAAATAAAAGGAAGGGGTTTGCGTGGCCCCCTTCCCCGAGTCTTATGGACGAGGAGGGGCCCCTCCCCTCCCTAAACCTTATTGTTTCCTGGGGATCCCATCCACCAGTGCCATTTTTTTTAAATAAAGGGGAGGGGAGGAACATTGCCCCCTCTTTCATCATTGTTAGGCCCCTAGGGATGGGCCACTACTAAAATTGTAGGGGAGGGGGACCGTGCTGCCCCCCTGAGCCATGTTAGTCCCTGGGGACCCCATCCCCAGGGGCCACCTATTTAACTAAAGGGGAGGGGGGCCCTGTGGCCCCCCTCCTAAGCCACTATTGGCCCAGTGTACCATGTCTGTCAAGGCCCCCATTTTATAAAGGTGAGTGCTTCGATGCCTACCTAGGGCACCTAACATATACTTGTTTGGGGCTGCAGGGGGCCCATGTGGTCCCAGCCAGCTCCCTACTTATTGGGAATGGGGGATCAATACTTTGAAATAGATAAAAAGTATTCTCCCAGCGGGCGGGAGCATTCTCAAAGCTCCTACCTCCTGGCAGCAGACTTTGTGTTTGCTCCTGCTTGTCAGGTGTTTTGAACATGCTCCCGCCAAGAGAGAACTAACATAGGTTTTCCTGCCTGTGCTGGTGCGGGCAGGAAAACCGCTATGTCTGGGGGAGTGCTCTCCGGACATAGCATGTAAGCCATCCATACCCTGTACCCATTTTAAGTGATATCCCCCCCGGCGTGGCCTTGCCGAGGCCTTTTGAGACTCATGGAGAGGGGGGAGGGAGGCTGCATGACATGCTCCTCCATCCACCATATAAACTGATTTCATCAATAGGGATTTTATCCCCAGGGCCCCTGGAGGCTGGAGAGGTAAGACCACGTGGGCCCCTAGTATAAACTGCCCCATTTCCCTATATAAACGACTTTCAGCCCAAGGTCGGGCTCCCTGGGACACTGGAGTCTCAGTGAGGGGGACCACTCAGCCCCCTCCCCTTTATGAATACAGCTGCCTTAGGAGTAGACTCCCGTGGACATAAACTCAATAAATGCAACCCAGCAGCCATTTTGTTCTTTCTTTTCTATCTCACTGGAGTCCACAGGGATCACAGCATTGTTTGCCAATTCTTTTTGTTTTGGGCCCTGAAGGGCGTCCTTCTGGGTCCCCACTTCCCTCCATAGGGCCTAGGGAGCCAGGTTATCTCTACCCTTCTCCCTTATAATATATATACATTTATTTTCTTCAGGACAGGTTACTAAGTTCCCGAGACCTGTAATGGCTGCCAGCATCTTTTTTCTCATGTTGCTGGCAGCCAGTCAGAGCTCTCACAGAAGCGAGATGCCCCAAGGGAAAGTAAAGCTTCCTGAGCCAAACAGTATGCTCCATTTTTAAACTGGCAGTCCAGTGAAAGGTTTGAGAGACTGGACACAACTGTCCAGATATACAATTAGTTTGACCCTTAATTTCTCAAAAACTATTGAACGGATTTACACCAAATCACAACAAGAATTAGCAAAGCCAATAGCTTTCCCTTTTGTTTTTTCTTTTTATCTAACGGGATTCCAAAATATTAGAAAACTGTAATAATAATGTTTGTTTTTAATTTGATAAACCGTTATTAGTTGTTTATGTTGTGATGTATGTTGATTTAATAAACAACAACATAAACAACAACATAAACAACTATTATAACATTTTTCTTATCTCTGTAATCCAGCTAGATGGAAAGAAGGAACAAAGCCGAAAACCTATTGGCATGCGACAAAGAAGAAAGAAGACAGCAGTGAAGAAAGAAGACAGAAGACAGCATGTGGTGAAGAAGAAAGAAGACTGCAGTGAATAAAGAAGACAGAAAACGGCATGCAGTGAAGAAGAAAGAAGATGGCATGCATTAAAGAAGAAAAAAGACGGCAGTGAAGACAGAAGTCAGAAGACGGCATGCGGTAAAGAAGAAAGAAGATAGCAGTGAATAAAAATGACAGAAGACGGCATATGATAAAGAAGAAAGAAGACAGCAGTGAAGAAAGAAGACAGAAGACGGCATACGGTGAAGAAAAAAGAAGACGGCAGTGAAGAAAGAAGACAGATGACTGCATGCAGTAAAGAAGAAAGAAGATAGCAGTGAATAAAAATGACAGAAGACGGCATATGATAAAGAAGAAAGAAGACAGCAGTGAAGAAAGAAGACAGAAGACGGCATACGGTGAAGAAAAAAGAAGACAGCAGTGAAGAAAGAAGACAGATGACTGGATGCAGTAAAGAAGAAAGAAGATGGCAGTGAAGAAAGAAGACGACATGTGGTGAAGAAGAAAGAAGATGGCATGCTGTGAAGAAAGAAGACAGCAGTCAAGAAAGATGACAGAAGACAACATGTGGTAAAGAAGAAAGATGATGGCAGTGAAGAAAGAAGACAGAAGATGGCATACGCTAAAGAAGAAAGAAGACAGCAGTGAAGACAGAAGACGGCCTGCGATAAAGAAGATGGCAGTGAAGACAGAAGACGGCATATGGTGAAGAAGAAAGAAGACGACAGTGAAGAAAGATGCCAGAAGCCGGCATGTGGTAATCAAGACAGCAGTGAAGAACAAAGACAGAAGACGGCATGAGGTGAAGAAGAAAGAAGACGACAGTGAAGAAAGAAGACAAGACTGCAGGAAGTAAAGAAGAAAGAAGATTGCAGTGAAGAAAGAAGGCAGCATGCAGTGAAGAAGAAAGAAAATGGCACGTGGTGAAGAAAGAAGACGGCATGCAGTAAAGAAGAAAGATGATGGCAGAGAAGAAAGAAGACAAGACGGCATGCAGTAAAGAAAAAAGAGGACGGCAGTGAAGAGAGAAGACAGAAGACGGCATGTGGTAAAGAAGACAGAAGACAGCATACGGTGAAGTAGAATGAAGACGGCAGTGAAGGAAGAAGACAGAACACTCCATGTGGTGAAGAAGAAAGAAGACCTTCGTGATGAAGAAGGAAGAGGGCAGCAGCAAGAAAAGAAGACAGAGAAGACAGCAGCGAAGAAAGAAGGGCAGTGAAGAAAGAAGACAGTGAAGACAGCATCCGGCAAAGAAGAAAGAAGAGGCAGCATAGAAAGTAGACATAGAAGATGGCAGCAAAGAAAGAAGACGGCATGCAGAAAAAAAGCAGTACCTTCAGCATCGTAGCCATAGGAAGGAGGCTGGCCATTGTCCAGTGGCAAGTGACCGGAAGGGGTACTTGGTGCAGAGGCAACCCGACGGCATGAACGGCAAAGAAGACAGCAGGAAGTGGAGCAGATGACGTGCAGATGACCTGCTCGCCAATCAGAAGCACGTAAATTAGAACAACATTGGACCAAGCCAATGGTAAGTTCAGGTAAGTAAAGGGCGATTTCCAAGCCACTTTTAAAGTTTTCTTTCTCAAAAAAAGATTTTGCAAGCACAGCATGAAAGCAAGTACATTCAGGCAAAACCTAAAAAGCAAAATCTCTGGATGAAGATATAGCTTCTTGCCAAATTTGGCGTAAATTCATTCAGATGTTTTAGCGTTAGTGCCTCTAAAATAAGTCAGTGGAAAAATGCACTGGGATTTTCAGTTTTGGGAACCCCCTCCCTTTTTTTCTTGTTCCCTGATTGACGGATCACCCTGAAACTTTCAATGCACAAACTAGCCAAAAAGAAGCACGTTTGTAGTGATGATTCATGTAATGGCGCCAATGTTATAAGCAAAAGAATAAAGGCACTTACTTTGGAAATGCTGACCAAGGTAGATTAGAAATTGTACTTAAACCTGGTACTGACACACCTGTAATGCGTATTACAGAAAAAATTGACAATTATGGAAAGTTGGAAAGTATTTTCTAGTGGTACTGGCATCATTGAAGGGTTTGAATAGGATAGTGCTCTTTTCCACTTTGTTTCAAAACGTTAGACTTTTATTGGCAGTCACCTGATTGCCTCTCTCATCATTCATATGGACGGATCACCACATAACAGCAGTCTCCTCCTGCAAATACAGGCATCACCTCAGTATGAGTGCTTTCCTTTTTTAGGGTCGAGCGTGCAAGTGCTCTGGCCCCTGTTGTAATATCTCTGTGGGCTTTTAACCACTCCCATGTCATGCCCATCACTTCCATTAGTTCGTGGGCTTGCCTTTTAAAATTTGCTTGATTTCATTACTGAAAGGTAGGCATATGTCATTGCCTTTTCAGGTGTTTAGCCCTCCTCGAGTGCACCGGCCACGTACTGAAAACATTCGAGGCTCCATGTTTTCAGTATGGTTTCTGGACTACTTTTTATTTCATAGACAGCGCGATCTCGCTGGGCAGTGATCGAGTGGTTATCATGACTACCAGTTTAATTCTTTTGTTTATCCCAGCGCTCCTTCATGAATTCAAGGTTTCACACAGGGCAATTGCGCTCCTTTTTTTTTTATTACTATGCAAAGGGGAAAACGTACCCGTCTTTTTGCTGTAATTAGTCACCTTCACGCTCATGGCGTGGCGCTTTAAATCAGCCCCGTATGTGAAATTGTATTACTTTTCATTTTCAGTTTATGTGGCAAGAAAAGTCCAGTTAGGAGTTTACAATGCTAATAGCTCTAACTCGAGCAAATGTGGGATCCATTGCATTGGAAATGCTTGTTTCTAGGATGTAGAAGAGACAAGTCTCCAAGCCAGACTCCAGTCCAAAATGAGGCTCAAATGGTTTAATAAGTATGCGAATAAAAGTCAGTTGTGAAGATAAGAATAGAGATCCAGAGATCTTCGTTGCTACTTTATATTCTTTGTTTGATTGTTTATATATATGTTGGACTGTGATGTCTAAACTGTCTACTGCAGTTGTTCCCAACTCTCAGACTTCTATTAATTTGCATTTTACCATTACTGGAACCAGAGGACCCCCCACTGCGTCATTACCGGAATTCGGGGAGCCCCATAGTCATTACTGGAAGCCAGGGACCCAGGCCTAAACGCTGTTGATGATTTGAACCGCAGAACAATACGCAAAAAATACAGAAACAAGCATCCCTTCAAACACAAACACAAATGATAACACATTTTATTTAATTTGCAAACAAATAAAATAATTAAAAAATCATTTTAATAGGAAGGTTGGAGCTTTTCTAAATTCAATTAAAGCCACACATCAGCCCTGCTATATTCTGATTGATGCACCTGCACTGTTCCCACAAATGAATCTGAGGATACTTATTTAATTTTTAACCTCCAGTTTTATATTCCTTGACATTTACGGTATGTTTTAAAATATTAAATTGTACATTTAGCCACGTTATTTGTATACACTTTATTGATGTGTTAATGTTAGTTCATTTGTAAAGCAGTTACGGCCCCCTTGAGGATGCTTCACGGACACCCAGGGGTCCCCAGGTCACAGGTTGGGAACCACTGGTCTACTATATATATGTTATTAAGGTGTTGCTTGTGTTTGGAGAGTTACAAATTTGCTACTGACACATGCGGTAGCCTGTAACTCACAAGTTAAATCTCAGCAAGGCTGAAACAGCCGTTCATCCTTCCTTGAGCAGTGCATTGAGTCCCACTGAAATGTAATACCTTTAATGAATGTATGTGTATATGTGGTATATGCATCGCATGACCTGGCCAAATGTACAAGAGCCCGGTGCAGGGTCAGTGCATAAGTGAAGTGAACGTGTGGTTGGACAGAAGCTAGTTTCTCTTGATTCATCGTGATGTACTGATCTTTAAAGAGGTGACATCTTCAGCAATTTGCATAATTTAAGCATGGTTGGGGCAATTCTGATTGATACAGGGATGTGTTGGTCTATTGCCTTGGTTCATACATTCTTTGAAATGTCCGAAGAGATACATGAAGCATTGTGTTGAATATAAGCTATTCGTAAAGTGTTGCTGTTTTTTGTACCTAAGGGCCAGATGTAGCAAGAAAACATTTTGCGAGTTGCAAATTGCGAGTACTAGCGACTCGCAATTTGCAACTCGCAAAATGTAATGCAGAAAGGTGTCTCAGACACCTTCTGCGACTCGCTATGGGGTCGCAAAGACCCACCTCATGAATATTAATGAGGTGGCTCGCTGTTTGCGACCCCATAGCGAGTCTAGGCACTCACAGGGATGGTGGCCTGCTGGAGACAGTAGACCACCATGTCCGTGACTGCTTTTTGAATAAAGCTGTTTTTTTTTCCTTTTTGCAGCCCGTTTTCCTTAAAGGAAAACGAGCTGCAAAAAGAAAAAATTCCGAAACCATTTGGTTTCGTTTTTTTCAGAGTAAGCAGTCGTCCATAGGACCACTGCCTGCTCTGAAAAAATATTTTTATTGGCATTCACAAAGGGGAAGGGGTCCCATGGGGACCCCGTCCCTTTTGCGAATGAGTTACCATCCTCTTCAAGTGGATGGTAACTGCGAGTTGGTTTGCGACCGCATTCGCGGTCCCAAAGCAACTCTGCATGGCAATGTGGTCGCAAATAGGAAGGGAACACCCCTTCCTATCTGCGAGTCGCAGCCTCAAATTGCGAGTTGGTACCAATTCGCAATTTGCAGTTGTGCATCGCGTTTGGCCTTTTGCGCCTCGCAAACTGCGTTTTTCGTAGTTTGCGAGGCACAAAAGGCTTGCTACATCTGGCCCTAAGTAACAGCCAGTTGTGAATATTCCATTGAGTTTCTTATTCCTAAGTAATTCTTACAGGATTACCTCTCTGGGGGAAAGGCTGACAGTGAGTACAACAGATTTTATTGAAGTTTCTCGCTGCTTACTGCCTGCAAACAGCTGGTGGCAAAGGAAAGGGAAAACGTATTTTTAAGCAGTTGTAACTATGAGCCAGATGTACAACGCACTTTACCGGTCTCAAACACTCCAGTTTGATACTTGTGATGGTACTATCCCATTTTAGGAATCAGAAGTTTTCCAACTCCTAAAATCCTTTCCAAATACTGATAAGTACCTTATGTATCAATGTTTTCCTAATTATTCCGTTTGCAAAACATTGATGTTTTACCAACAACTTCCCCTTTATGAATATAAAAAAAACAAAAAGTTTGTTGAAGACTAGGCAATGATCCAGGGGATCACTGGAAACCCTTATGCAAAAAAAATATTTTCTCTTTAAACACTGTCCTGTTTCCTTAGAAGACAATTAAAAACGCTTTATTAAAACAGCAATCAGAGACATGGTGGTCTGATGGCCCTGGCAGGCTGCCACCCTCTGATTTCCTCAAATCCTAGTGAGTCACAATTTGCAACCTACCTTATTAATAATTCATGGGGTATGTTGAAATTCCGACCCAATACTATTCAGATTTATAATAAGCAACCTTTTATTAAATAGGTCAGTTCATAAAAATCTTTACTGGTCGCCCTTTGCGACCAGCATAACTGCGATCAGTATATTGCAACCAAATATTCGTATATCTAGTCCTTTGTTAGCACTATTAATTCTACATATTTTACCAAGAAATACGATCTCAGTGGGATTGTGTTCCATGATAATTACCACTGATGGACATTACCACTGGAACAGAGTTCTGTTCGCATGTAGGAGTCGCTCGGAAGACTCTGGTGCCATTGACCTATAGCACTGCACTGTAGGCTTTAATTGGTGATGAAAGAAGTTACAGAGGCAGCTAATGATTAGCAACCCTAGTGGTTTTCTTCACCCAAAGGGACTTGAGGCTACAGGTGGGACAGAGGAAATTGTCTCGAAGCATCAGAGCAAACTACCTGCTCTCTGATTAAACCCTCAGAGGGCCGCTGACGTGATTTGTAAGCTTGTCTGTTGTTTTTCAGAATCTTTAGAATCCTGGGGGACTCTGTCCCAGCAGGCTCCCTTCACAGGATAAAATTGGTTACCCCAAGAACCGGCAGCATCAGCGGCCTTAGACTTGGTTTGACAGCAGAGTCCCTGTCCATGCAGGTGATGGTCTGCCTGACTCAGGTAGGTTTCTGATCGGCTGCTAGTGGCCAAAACAATTGATATTATGTGGCAAAGATGGACATCATTAGGAGAAGCTAGACCTCTGACAACCATGTTTGTTTTCAATAATTCACACGACGTTTCATTACCTTAACTCTTAGCAGCAAACAGGAGGTTGTTGATGACTAGGCTGGGAAAGATGGGGAGCAGCTTGTGATGTCATGAGGGATCCAAGGGGGCTTGATTTTACTTCTGGTGACCCTGGAATATCGATTAACTGATAATCATTGTAGGAAGACCAAGGATCGCTCTCAACAAGGATCAATATACCTAGAGGCTCAATGATCCACTGTCATTCTGCATTATTCACAACACTATCAATAACCGGTGCTGCATCCTACCTGTGAAATGGTGCATTTTCCAACACAACAGTGACACTTTTACCAGACTCAGTGTAGTGGTGCCCATGATAGGGGTGTTCTATATAGACAGCAATAACCAACAAACAAGGGGCCTTAGTAGTGGCATAAATATTAGTAACATGTTTTACATGCCATTTCTTATGATACTTCTATCATTGCTAACCACTGTACATATGTTACTATGCTCGGACTTATGGGGTTCAGTTTAATGACCTTTAAACGATAGTAGACTGAGTCTTCCTTGCTGGGCTTTATATATTCATTTATTAGCAGATTATTACAGTGTGGACTAGAATTCATAGGGAGTGCTTCATGTAAGAGCTTGTGCAGGTAATCCAGTGACATCAGTTGATCTAGGCAAAACAGCTTTCACATGATGAGGTGAGAGTGGAGAATCTTTGCAAGGGAAATAGAGATGAGGTTTGCCAAGATTTGATAACTTCATTGACAGTTGTGTGGCCAGCTTCTCATCATAAAATAATTAATGATATAAACAAGTATCCTTATCAGGAGGCTAACAAATACCTGATACAATCAGAATAAAGATAGGATACCTTTCCTAATCTTAGGTCCATTCTTATATACAACAGTCTACTCTGGAGCTCATTCCCAGAGCTGATGTTTCCACAACAGATGCATTAGCCCTCTGTTAAACCTGTCACAAGAGGTGATTCTCCTGATGTGCAGAGGAATGCTGCTCCGGATTTTTTCATGGCACCGCCTCAGTAGGACTGGTGAAGTGTTTTTTAAAATTATTTTTAAAATAAGCAATTTCCAGAGAAGATTGTTGAGCTGGGAAGCCAGCCGGAACAGCCTTAGGAGTGATGCAGGAGAGTTGAAAGACCTTTGAGTGGCCATGAAGGGCCAATCCAAGGAAATATGATCACATTTTCCTGACCTTATCCAATCACGCAGATGCTTTGATTCAAGCTCATCACTTTCAGGGCATGGCATCTGTAAGCAGAGAGGATTGATCTTGCGCAGCCATCCTGCCAGCTGTACATCCGCTAGTCAGATTCATGATGTTTAGCTTAGGAGCTCAGATGCTCTACACAAATGTCCTAGATCATGGTAGATGTCCTTCATCCATTACATAAACTAACAAGAGTCATGGAGAAAGGCACATCATCACACAAACATATATTTGGGTATATAAACACCCAATTTGTGCACCTAAATCCTAAAAGGAGTCAATAGAGCTTATGATCAGGAACAATTCAGCAAACAGGCCTAATTCTTGGCACCTAGATGTTCTCAGAGGAGTGTCAGTGTAGTACCCATCACAAATATCTCCAGCACCCTCAGATCACTACTCGTTGATTCAGTCCCTGTGAGCTTCACGCAGAACCTTACGCCTAAACAAGGTAGGTGTTGGTGGTACAATTAGGGTTGCTCAGCTTTGGACATCCCAAACAATTGCATAGGAACTTGAGACTAACCAAGTGAAAAGGAATGAGCACAGAGCACATTACCAGAAACAGAGGTCTGAGAAGATGCGAGAGAAGGATTGACTGAGAGATCGATTAAATGTGCAAATATGTGTAGAAAGAGAGAAGAGAGTCACCCTTGAGTAACACCATTTCCAAGCATGCCTAAGAATGTGGGCTGGTTTAATGTGAACCCATTCAGGAGTAGGCTCAAGTCCTAATCCTGTGTCCACCTAGTACCTAACCTTGCGTACGCAGGTTGGTAGCGCTCACTGGCGATTCCCAGTGCACCAACCATTTACTGCTGACACACGAAATATGTGCCGTAGTTAGTTGAGTCCTTCCACCCTCTGCTCCTTCTCATTTCTCACTAACATGGCTGATGACACACGGACCCTCTGGGGACCTGCATGGTGGTGGGCCAACCAAGTCTGCAGCCAAAGAGGTCAGGGGCTGGGTCTCCAGAGAATCAGGTTCTTACTATGGGTGGGGGCTCAGGGCCATTCAGAGTCCTCCTGGAGGCGTGATGACTGATGCCTGGCAGCCTCCAGACTCTTGGGCAATATCTCTGAAGATCTGATGCTCTCAGCTCCCTGATTAGAGAATCCAATAGAAGAATTATAGTCAGGCACTTGCAATGACAGCCACTCAGAAAACAAAACATTAGACACTTATATCAACCTTTCTCCTTGAATGAGATACATGTTCCTGGACTTGAGGCTTACTCTGGACTCTGCTGGACTGTGCATCAGCTGCAGTCTCGCAGCACGCTCTCACCGGAGGGAAGGTGGTGCTACTGGGATGGCTTACAGACCTCCATCCCTGTGGTCCATGCTTCGATTCACCAGGGTACTATGGGTAAGAAAAGCGACAGCACTCATCAGTTCGTCACTGGGGTCAAAATGTAGCCCAAAACTTTTGTCTGAAAGCCCCCATGACTAGCAGTGACCGTGTCAGGGACACCAAGGACCATGCATGACATCTCCTGGTGTCTCCCAAAACGTACTTACATCTGGTCTGCCTCGGTCTCTTTATCGAGGAAACACAGAAAGATATAGAAAGTAAACACATCCCTCTGCACCTCTTCAGGTGCATGAGAGAGATGGGTCTGAAGTCACAGGGACCATAGTAAAACTACAAAACGCTTGCCTCTTAGAAAAGTGTGCACTTTGACATCACATCAGGGAACGTGTAGGAGCCTCTATTATTCATCCAAATACTCACAACTGAATTAAATAGGGTGCAAGTTACACACAACGCTCTAGCTAGACCTTCACCCCTAACGCTGGGAAATACGTCCAGTTTGGTGACCCAGTATTATTGTGGTGGCCTCGCCTGGAGAAGATACTGCAGATTTTGAGTGAAGACGCTTTCAGTCTGTGTATTACAGAAACGTGCCCATGTTTCAAAATGAAAAAGTATGCTAAGCTGTTTTTCACGCTTACTTCCATCAGGACTGATAATTTATACGAATCCCTAAAACATTATCGTACTCTCATCTTGCAAATGCATAGAGTTCAAACATCCCGAAAATTAAAATAACCCAGCCTGTTCGAGATGAGAAGTCCAGCAACGTTACATAAAGCTGCTTGTAAGCCAAGGCGAATGAACCTCATTTTAGTAAAGCACGCCATAGCAATACGCTGCGCATTTATTTATTACCAGCGTTCATCAACTCCAGAACTGTGCCACAATAATTTAAAGTGCCTGTTTAGGACTGGTAACCAGAAAAAAAGCAGGTTATATTCAAAGCAGGCATGTATAGACCAACTCTCACAGTTCATGGCATGTGGTAAACTCTACCCAACAGGTCTCAAGACACATGATGGGGGGTTAGAGCAGATCTATGTTTGTGGATGTCAAGTTTAAGATGAAAACTCTTGTGAGGCGAATATTGAGAGCCGAATAAGCCTCCAGCTCGTTTGCAAATGATTGAGCTGCAAAACCCTACAATGCTACAATGTAAAAACAAAAAACATGAAACCTCTAAACTGCATTTACACCATTCAAGAGATGGAATGGTAGCCTGACGGGTATCAGTGAAGGGATTATGGGCCAGATGTACGAAAAAACCAAATTGCGATTTGCAATTTGCGAGTCTCTGCGACTCGCAAATTGCAAGTCGCAATTTGGGATGCAGAAAGGTGTCTCAGACACCTTCTGCAAGTCGCTATGGGGTCGCAAAGACCCACCTCATTAATATTAATGAGGTGGGTCGCAAATTGCGGCCCCATAGCGACTATGGGCACTCGCTAACATGGAGGCCTGCTGACGTCAGCAGGCCTCCATGTTAGCGACCTGCTGCTCAATAAAGCAGGTTTTTTTTTTTTTAAATGTAGCCCGTTTTCCCTAAGGGAAAACGAGCTGCATTTTAAAAAAATCCGAAACCTTTTGTTTCGGTTTTTTCAGGGCAGGGAGTTGTCCCTTGGACCACTCCCTGCCCTGAAAAACTATTTTTGGGTGCAATCACAAACTGGAAGGGGTCCCATGGGGACCCCTTCCAATTTGCGATTGTGTTACCATCCACTTGAAGTGGATGGTAACTGCGATGCCATTTGCGACCGCATATGCGGTCGCAAATGGTATTGCATACCATTGCGAGTCGCAAATAGGAAGGGAACACCCCTTCCTATTTGCGAGTCGCACATGCATATTGCGAGTCGGTAACGACTCGCAATATGCATTTGTGCATTGCAAACCCACGTTTGCGAGTCGCAAACGGCGATTTTCGCCGTTTGCGACTCGCAAAAGGGTTGCTACATCTGGCCCTATGTCTGGTTGGTGTGCTAAAAAATATATTATCTTCAAAAAGAGAATAGGTGAATGCCACATTGACTCGCATTGAACCTCAGTTCTTATAACGTTCCCCCTAAAACAAGTACAGTCACACCAGAGGCGCATGAAATAAACACATGAACCAGTGCGCCTCAGCAAGCATCCATACATAGGCTACACCATGAGAAGCCTTCAAGCCATCCTGCTAAAAGCCGCTCATCCCAATGATTATACCTCATCCCAGCATCAACACTGCAGTGGGCAGACCAGGGACAAATGATGAGATGCCAAGGCACTTCGGCATTGCTGAAGCACGACAAGTGCCTCCTATCCCATATGTCTCAGCATCCCTGATGTATGTCCCCAGAATCCTCTCACGTTATGACAATGGCAAGCGCCCTTCTAAAGATGTGCAGATGATATGACAACACCCTGTGAGATCTGACGTCTAAGTCACTCCCTCATTGCTCTGATGTGTTAGTGAAAGGTACATATCTGGACATTATCTATTAGTGAAGTCAAGGCCACAATTTCTAGGAATTTTCAGGCTATGGTGATGCTGTGGTCCTTGATGTGGTTACAGATGTGGGTAATGCTTGAGTCCATGCCATGC
Organism: Pleurodeles waltl; assembly: GCF_031143425.1. Lineage (NCBI taxonomy): Eukaryota > Metazoa > Chordata > Amphibia > Caudata > Salamandridae > Pleurodeles > Pleurodeles waltl. The sequence continues at coordinate 1,024,589,718 of NC_090443.1, read as the reverse complement.
TGGCAGCTTTGGCCAATCCTCTGGTCCCTGCTGACAATACAGTTGTGTTTGCGACTATCATTTCTGTGCCCACCACTTGCCACAGAGTGTTGGCAGTCAGAGGATGATGGTGCATGCAAGCTAGACACTGTGCCCAGCCAGTAGATGGTCATCCTCGCAGCCTGGGCTTCACTGATGGTTCTGTGATTTCTTTCACCCAGAATGGTGTTCTGTGATTACCTGGAGACATTAGTTGGTGTGGGTGGTGCTGCTGCTCGGGAATCCAGCAGCAAATGCCAAATTTGTTCTTCATCTTTATGGTTAGCCTATGCCATGATTGTGGAGGGAGAGGTGTGGCCAAGCCTATGAAATACCCTTCCCAACATGGTGGACTCCGAAGAGAACACTGTTGGGGGGTTCTGTTTCCAGTTGAAGCATTTGACTTTTCTATGATGTCAGTTCGTGTCTGAATCATACATAAAGGAGGCAATCACAAGGGGAAGATTCATCACAATGCACAATTCAATTGTGTGCATCACCCACTTGTTATCTACGTTTTGTTAATTGCAGTTGAATTACATTGGAATCCTTCTTGTGGACTCTTTGGCCTGGATCTTCTCTCTTCTTGATGTTAAGAGGATTTTGTACCTGGCTTTCACACTGTAATGTTATCTCCATCTTCAATCAAGCACTATCGGATTGCCAAGGTGGTTTTTTACCTTTGTGTTTCTTCACTCCCGAGACCCTCCTGTGTGTGGTGAGGCACTGTGGCTAATGGGTGGAGTCATCCTTTCCTCAGGTAATCAGGAAGGACACTAAAGAGCTTCACCGAGTCCAGTCTTTGACAGCAGCCTCTGTAAATTGTTTAAGCTACTGTGGTGGTGGCGTTTGTGGCAGCAGTTTTGTATGCTACAATAACAACTATTGTTGCGGCTGAGTTCCCTGCTATAGTGTCAACTGTTGTCACTACTGTGGTTCTTGATGCTGAACAGCCTTTTGTTATTGCCCTTACTGTGGGTGCAACTAAGGTCGCCTCTGTTCTTTCTGCATTTATGGCAGCTGTTGTTACTGTTGTTGCTGCAAGAGTGGCAGCTGTAATCCCTGCTGTGGGTACAGCAGTTGTTGCTGCTGTTGTCTCTGCTCTACCTGCACCTTCTGTTGTTGTCGCCCTTACCTTTGTAGGTGCTGTGTTTGCTGCTGAGCTGACTGGTGTTGCGGCAGCTATGTTCACTGCCATCGCTAGAGCTGTTTTTGCTGCTCTGGTCCATGCTGCGCATGTGATGTCAGCCACTGCTACAGGGAGTACCCGGGGCATTTATTGTGTTAGGGATGTTCTATAACCTGATTACAGTGAGGGACTCTGTTTTATCCACCCCCCATAAATAAAACAAATCGTTGTAAACTGTAAAACTGCTCAAATCAACCTTCATTATCTGTTTTGCTATTATATGAGCTGTGTCAAGCAAGAGCTAAAATACTTTATGCTACCGCAGCATAAACTTAGGGACTCCAAGAAAGCACAACACCACATACATCTCTTTCCAGCAGTCTGAAATGGCATCACAAGTGTAGGTATGGATCCTGATGTGCCCACTCACATAGCCCTGAGCCTTGGTGAAGTGCAGGACAGGCCAATGGTTCCAATATTCTGCAATAGCACAAGTCCAGGGACATCCCTTACTCACCATTTCCACTCACCTTCCTCATTAAGGTTTCACATGCTGCCAACTGCAAGAAATACAGCTTACTGAGATGATGGGCAGGCGGCGTAGAACTCCGACAACAAACCATTGAGAAGCTACCCCTCCTCCAATAGTTAGCTGTGTGTTCTCACAATCAATGCAAAGTGAATTCAGCTCCACACACTGTAGGGATGTTTCTAAATTTCCACCTACACAACTGGGAGTGAGGGCCACAAGCTACAGCTCTGCTCACTGTTAATAACATAGAAACTACTTCTAATATAGGAACTCTAATGAAACTTCAAGCTCTTCCAGTTACAAATTTAGTTACAACATTTTGAAAAAAATAATCCTTTATGTCATACAATATTAAATGTATCTGTATAGCAATTACTGCTGCTGGTGCAAACAGAGAAAACTGTTTTACTTCCCCTTACTGTAAATTGCTGCTTGTGCAGTCTTTAGAAAAGCCTCTATTACAGATGGCTATTTTAAGAACTAAATAAAGTCGATCATAGAGAGACAACATCAATGTAAATACAGGTGCCCGGATTGCACTCATAGGCAAAGAAGCATGAGGCACTATTTTAATGTAAGTGTAATAATCACTATCCATTTCATTCGTAGGAGCATACAATTCAGAGAAGGGCCTTGTCCAAATTTCAGGATCTATGTTATGATGATTGTAAATGCAAATATCTTTACTACAGTGGGCTACAATCTTCCAAAACATTGTGCTATCTTTCTTTTTCCCTGCTTCAACTAAATCTTTCCAATTATACTCACCCCATTCCCTCTGTGCTTCTGCCAGTGCGCCCTTGTACTCTGCCCTTGCATCTTGAATCCTCTTACTATTCTTGGTCTTGAGTACTAATAAAAGCTGTTTCTTTGCTTCCCTGCAATTTTCCGAATACCATGGATTTGTCCAAATCTTTCCTCTGAGGTTCACCTTGTTTTCATTCCTAATGTTTCTTGTTAAAATATTCCTTATCTCCTCGGCTAGGAGCGAATGAACAGCTGTTATCCGGATTTTAGAAGGTTGCCAGCCAATGTAAGGAGATAACATCTGCAAAAGCTGTATAAATCCTTGTCAGAGTATCTGTTTTTGCCAATATAGAAGACCACCTAAGAGACCGCTGAGTATTCCCAATCCCTGGCTGGACTTGCATTACTTTACCGTCAGTGGAACAGGAGCCAAGATAGTTTTCACTAAGGAACAGGCAAAGGGTGTTATGATCACTATCTTGCCTACTTTCTTCTACAAAATCTTTAACCAATAATCATTCCCTTAGGCTCAGCCGAACATAGTCTATCCCTCTTGGATAATATTTCTTTTGTCATTCAGACCCTCAACAATTTGGATAATTGCAACAGATAGGGATGACGGTATGATATGCGACTGTAGGTTTACCCAAAATCAACAGGATGGAAACTGTAAGCTTCCTAGGCATTGGATTTTTAATTCTGGTATGTTTTCACAAAATGCAAGTGATGGTAATGTTTCTTTTCCCCTTCTTTCAGGGTTAGGAAAGTTGGACCACCGTAAATGAAGCACGCCCCTCGGAATAAAGAGGAAAAAGTCACATGTAAATGTTGTATTTCTTAGTTTAAGTCTTGACATATAGGGAATGGGCTCGTGAGGGAGAACACCACTTCTTTACAACTCCTGTCCCACCACCATGTGTATTAATCTGTCCTAAAACCTTTATTGCGTAACCTAGTTATGTCCCACTATGTTCTGATAACCAAATGACATGGACAAAAAATATGTAACAGACACAATAACAATAAAGAAAATGACAAATTCGAAGCACAGACAGAGAATTGCTCTTTGAGCTCGCTGGTATTCAGTTATATCTGGTGCCTTCTTTTAGAAGAGCAGAAATTGTTTCAAACTGGTGACTCCTCTGTAGCTTTGGCGTTCGCTCTCTGGCCAGCGGCTGTTTCCCAACCCCCACCTTTCCCCAGTAAACGCCCACGTACATGGGCTAGCCCCACTTTCCCAGGAATGTGGTGGGACGGCTCACAGTAACAGTGGCATCCTGGTGTTTTCCTGTCTTTACCCATTTCTCCAGCCTCCTTTACAGGGGGGATTTGTGGTGGTAGAGCATCTTGCGTCCCTCAGTATACTTTGCTGCTTGTCTTTGTTTTTGGGTCAGTCCTCGTTGAGAGTAAGGCTGTTCTGGCATCGATATGGTGGTCCTCTTCCGGAATAGTTGTGCTTCTCTTCCAGGGGATCCTCATCAATAGTCATAAGCAACAAATATTCCCGCCTGCATACGGGTACCCCAGAGCAATTATTAAATATGCATTATAACTCTCTCTCTTTCTCTCTCTCTCTCTCTATATATATATATATATATATATATATATATATATACATTTTGCATAAACCTTTTTTAACTATAAAAGTTTAGAAAACATATATATATAGTTAGAAATGGGATTTCTGGTTGGCTAGGGTATGCACCTAAGCCAGGCAGAACCTACCCACTCTAGTCACGGCAAGGGAGTTACATGTCCAAGATAACCCCTGCTCACCCCCTTGGTAGCTTGGCACGAGCAGTCATGCTTATCCTAGAGACAATGTGTAAAGCATTTGTACAACACACATAACACACATGACACACTATTCCCACCACAAAGGAAACACAACACCAAGTTATATGAAAATATAATGTATTGTACACAACGCAATTATCAGACCAAACACAACATGTCAGTAATATCCTGATGCCCAAGCAGTTGTCAGAACGTTACACATTAGTTACTCAGCAGAACAAGCAGTAGTCACATAACATACAGGTTACTTATTATTCTGCAACAGAAGCAGTAGTCAGGAATCACATCACTACACAAATGCACTTGTCATGGAAATATCATAAATACCCATATCAGGAACACTATAAATCGTATGGCAAGTCAAGAAAACATATCAGCATGTCATTGTGATGCTATTAATTGTGTTTGACCAATGACTTTTTGTTTCACCACTGCGCATATTAGTTGCTCAATGTTCACCAGTAGCACATTATGGTGGTCATTATGAAATTGGCAGTAAAAGCCGCTTACCGCCGTGCAGAAGACCACCAACACACCGCCGTGGCCGCGGAATTACGCCACAGCAATTATGACCCACAGCTCGGAATCCGCCAAAATTCAGACACCCACACAAGTCCGCCACACCAAAGGTCAGTGATAAAACGAAAACAAAACCTCCACCGTCACGCCAACAGAAATACACCCACACTATCACGACCCACGAATCCATGCAGCGGTCTTTCAACCGCGGTATTCCATTGGCGGTACACACTGCCACGCTCATAATACACACACATTTACAAAACACAGCCACATTGGACAATTCCAAATACACACACCTGATACACATACACTCACCACTCCCACACACTCAATACAATATAAAACACACACACACATCACCCACAAACCGTTACGACAACAAATCACGAACGACAGCCAGAGAGAGACACCACCAGCAACAACACTAGCATCCACAGGCACACAACACCATCACCCACATAACTTCCACGCACCTCACACAACACCCCACTACATATCAGCACACTTATTACCCCACACATCACTTACACCACCCCATTGCATGGCAAAGACACCCCAGGTTCTCGGAGGAAGAGCTCAGGGTCATGGTGGAGGAAATCGTCCGGGTAGAGCCACAGCTATTCGGATCACAGGTGCAGCACACCTCCATTGCAAGGAAGATGGAGCTGTGGCGAAGAATAATGGACAGGGTCAACTCAGTGGGACAGCACCCAAGAAATCAGGAGGACATCAGGAAGAGGTGGAATGACCTACGGGGGAAGGTGCGTTCCGTGTTCTCAAGACACCACCTGGCGGTTCAGCGGACTGGCGGTGGACCCCCACCCCCTCCCCCACAACTAACAACATGGGAGGAGCAGGTCTTGGCGATTCTGCATCCTGAGGGCCTCGCAGGAGTAGGTGGAGGAATGGACTCTGGTAAGTCAAAGCTTTACTATTACATCCCCCACCCTACAAGCATGCTGTCACATACCCCCACCCTCGCCCTCACCTCCATCACTCCTACTCCTCACAAATGTCCCAACATCAAAAACCACACATCCCAACACCAAGCCCTGCATGCAACACCAAAGCATGGACACCCATCACTAAAGCATGCCCACTGCACATACCCATACACCCCCCTAAACCATCATCACACAAGGTCCCACACAGGAATGCTAGCACTGGGGTACACGGTCAGCCACCCATTGCACACCTTGACACACACAGATGCAATAATCATGCCTTTATACCCCTGCAGGACCCCTACCGAAAGTCACCGGACAGGAGGGTCCACACTTGTCCACACCACCACCAGAAGAGGCCCACAGAACAGGAGACCCCAACGACGCAGCTCTCAACCTCACAAACTGGATCTCCAACTGCGCTGACAACCTTGCTCCCCTCAAACGCACGCATCGACAGACCAACACCAAAAAACCTCTCTGGTTCTCTGACACCCTCAAAGAATCAAAGAAAACTTGTCGTGCCCTTGAGAAGGCCTGGCGCAAGGACCACACCGCGGACAACATGACCGCCCTCAAGAACGCTACACGCGAACACCACCACCTGATCCGCACTGCCAAAAGGAACTTTTTCACCGATAGACTAGACAAAAACAGCCACAACAGCAGAGAACTCTTCAGCATCGTCAAAGAGTTCTCCAACCCCAGCGCCAGCGCCAACGCCGTCACGCCCTCACAGGATTTGTGCGAATCCCTCGCCACTTTCTTCCATCGCAAGATCAGCGACCTCCACGACAGCTTCGGACACCAGACCCAACCATACACCACTGAACCCGCTTCCCCGGACATCACCCTCAACAACTGGACCCACACCAACACGGAAGAAACCAAATCCATCATGAACTCTATCCACTCCGGCGCCCCTTCGGACCCCTGCCCGCACTTCATCTTTAACAAAGCCGACGACATCATCGCCCCGCACCTCCAGACCGTCATCAACTCTTCTTTTTCTTCTGCTACCTTCCCCGAATGCTGGAAGCACGCTGAAGTCAACGCCCTACTAAAGAAACCTACGGCTGACCCAAGCGACCTGAAAAACTTCCGCCCCATCTCTCTTCTACCTTTCCCAGCCAAGGTAATAGAAAAAACCGTCAACAAACAGCTGACCACCTTCCTGGAAGACAACAACCTGCTCGACCCTTCACAAACCGGATTCCGAACCAACCACAGCACGGAAACCGCCCTCATCTCAGTCACAGACGACATCAGAACCCTGATGGACAACGGTGATACAGTCGCCCTCATTCTCCTCGACCTCTCGGCTGCCTTTGACACCGTCTGTCACCGCACCCTAATCACCCGCCTACGCTCCACCGGGATCCAAGGCCAGGCCCTGGACTGGATCGCCTCCTTCCTCGCTAACCGCTCTCAAAGAGTTTACCTCCCTCCGTTTCGCTCAGAACCCACCAAGATCATCTGCGGCGTACCTCAAGGCTCATCGCTCAGCCCGACACTCTTCAATGTCTACATGAGCCCCCTCGCCGACATCGTACGCAAGCACGACATCATCATCACCTCCTACGCCGACGACACCCAACTTGTACTCTCCCTCACCAAGGACCCCGCCAGCGCCAAGACCAACCTACAAGAGGGTATGAAGGACGTCGCAGATTGGATGAGGCTCAGCCGCCTAAAGCTGAACTCTGAAAAAACGGAAGTCCTCATCCTCGGCAACACCCCGTCCGCCTGGGACGACTCCTGGTGGCCCACGGCCCTCGGCACCGCACCGACCCCCGCAGACCACGCCCGCAACCTCGGCTTCATCTTGGACCCTCTTCTCACCATGACCAAGCAAGTCAACGCCGTGTCCTCCGCCTGCTTCCTCACTCTCCGCATGCTCCGCAAGATCTTCCGCTGGATCCCCGCCGACACCAGAAAAACCGTGACCCACGCCCTTGTCACGAGTCGCCTGGACTACGGCAACACCCTCTACGCCGGGACCACCGCCAAACTCCAAAACCGCCTGCAACGCATCCAAAACGCCTCGGCCCGCCTCATCCTCGACGTACCCCGCAACAGCCACATCTCCGCACACCTGAGACACCTGCATTGGCTCCCAGTCAGCAAAAGGATCACCTTCCGTCTTCTCACCCACGCACACAAAGCCCTCCACAACAAGGGACCGGAATACCTCAACAGACGCCTCAGCTTCTACGTCCCCACCCGCCCCCTCCGCTCCGCTGGCCTCGCACTTGCTGCCGTCCCTCGCACCCGCCGCTCCACGGCGGGTGGGAGATCTTTCTCCTTCCTGGCGGCCAAGACCTGGAACTCCCTCCCCACCAGCCTCAGGACCACCCAGGACCACTCCGCTTTCCGGAGACTCCTAAAGACTTGGCTGTTCGAGCAGCGATAACCCCCCCTTTCCCCCCTAGCGCCTTGAGACCCGCACGGGTGAGTAGCGCGCTTTATAAATGTTAATGATTTGATTTGATTTGACAG